>NC_077228.1:189546101-190832222 GCF_027887165.1 Monodelphis domestica | reverse complement strand
TTTATTGTCTTGTTTGTCTTTTCTTATTCCATTACAACCATATGGCACAATGTGTTCAGCCATTCCCCAATTGATGGACATCCCTTCAGTTTCTAGTTCTTTTCAATCACAAAAAGAGCTGCTATAATTATTTCTGTACAAGTAGACCCTTTTCCTCAGTCTCGGATCTCTTTGGATTACAGACATTCTAGTGGCATCGCTGGCTGGGTCAGAGGGTAGGCACAGTTTTATGGCCCTTGGGGCATGGTTCCAAATTGCTCTCCAGAATGGTTGAATCAGTTCACAGCTTCATCCTTTTTTTTTCCCCCAACATGTAGAGTTTGGATTGGATTTTACAATGAAGCTGCTACAGGAGGAGAGGATGATGGGCTTTGGGTAGGTCAATGCTCTATTCCAAATGAAATCCTATTTCCTTGCTCTCCCTCTCCATACCAAGGTTTGGTGAAGCTTTTGCAAGGCAGGGATTGGGTATTGAGGTGAATTGATGGTGTCTAGTATGTCCCTGCTCCACCTAGGAGGCAAAGCAATAAGACTAGGAATAGTCTTTGGAACCTTGTAAAGGGCTATCTTGGTTATTTGCTTAGGCAGATTAATTTCCACTCCTGGGAGGGAGCTGGCTATCATTGTTCTCCTCTCCTGTGTTTGCATGACCCTGTGGTTCCAATTTTAGTGCCACTTTAAAATTTTAAACTTTTCCTTTATTAAAAACCAGAGGGGCTGTTTGTTTTTTTCTGGGAGCTTACCTCCTAAACTGGCCTGGTTCAAATGTTTATTTGCTTTCAATTTTTCATAAGGAAGGATGAGAAATTTTGGCAGGCGACTGAGGGGTGTGTGTGTGCACATATACGTGCAATTGACCTCTTCTACTGGCTGTTTTCTCTGGTTGTTTCCTTGTTTACCCTAATATTGGCTCCTAGCTTTGCTGCTTATTTCTGGTGGCTCCACTGGCAATGCTCCCAAGTAATTCCTCACCTTCTGTACAAGGAGATGGGTTTAGCTAGACTTACTCTTATACCCAGAGGCCTGCTTTTCCTAAGGATCCCTCTTATCTGGTCTCTGCTTTACCCCAAAGAATGGTATTAGCTTAGCTCTGCTCTATTATTCTTTCATTCATTCGTTTTATTTATTTATTTAGGGTGCCACCACTTTCTTCTGCAAATGATACCGTGAAGATAAACTTATTTCTTACTTCCTCCACTCCCCCCTTCCCCAGCTTTTAGTAGAAGCCTACTATCACTCTACCAGACCAGAGCACAGCATTCTAAGATGATTATTTAAAAAGCTTTCCCTCGCTGAATAGCAGCTGTAGCAGGTAGTTTTCTTCCCCAGCTAGTAGGCTAAACCTAGACACAGTATTTGATGTCTGAGTCTGCTCTGCTGATCTAATATATAAAGCAGAGATTCAGAGGTTAAAGGAGAAAAACAACCAACCAAAGTACAACTTAATTCACAAAACAATGTTTTTGTTTTTTTGTAGGAGTGGGAAAGATCACCTTTGGGGGTAATGGTGGTGGTGGTAGTTAATCCTGGAACAAATTGAACTGTATGTGTCCATCTCATCCTTGCCCCTCCCCCTCTGCCCACTGACCTTCCTCTATTAATTTTAAATAGGGCAGACTGGAATGGGAACAAGATAAAGATGTTATTAAAGGCAAAGGGCAGCCTGAGAGGTGTACAGGGAATTAAGAGAGAAGGTCATATTTTGCTAAGCAGCTAACCCATTTTCTTCTTTCTTTCTTTCTTCTTTCTTTCTTTCTTTCTTTCTTTCTTTCTTTCTTTCTTTCTTTCTTTCTTTCTTCTTTCTTTCTTTCTTTCTTCTTTCTTTCTTTCTTTCTTTCTTTCTTTCTTTCTTTCTTCTTCCTTCTTCTTCCTTCCTTTCTTTCTTCCTTTCTTCTTTCTTTCTTTCTTTCTTTCTTTCTTTCTTTCTTTCTTCTTTCTTTCTTTCTTTTCTTTTTTCTTTCTTTCTTTCTTTCTTTCTTTCTTTCTTTCTTTTCTTTCTTTCTTTCTTTCTTTCTTTTCTTTCTTTCTTTCTTTCTTTCTTTCTTTCTTTCTTCTTTCTTTCCCTTCTTTCTTTCTTTCTTTCTTCATCAATTACATATATTTGTATCTGGCTTATAGAACCAACAAGTTCTCTGCTGCCAATTTTCTCCAGAGAACTTCAGTCCTTTGTCCCACAGCATCCCAGAGGTTCTACAAGGTGTAGGACCTATGCTAATTGCTCAAATTAGTTGGGGATGCGGATGTTGCATTGGAAGCAGGGGTTGTGGAATGGAAAGAGAATGGGCTGATCATTTGTTCTGGGATTCTCTGTCAGAAAGATTGATTAGTTTAAGACCCACATCTGATAAATAGTGGCCAAGTGGCTCTGAGTGAGTCATTTAACCCCTCCAGCTATCTAGGCAGAAATAACTAGATATAAACCATCAAGTTGTCCTGATCTGCATTGGTAGAGGATGAAAGAGGGGCTTTCTTCACTCTGGGCTCTTAATGCCAGTGAAATCACAAGTTCAAGTCCAGTCTAGAAAAAAAAAGGTGTGTGTGTGTGTATGTGTGTGTGTGTATGTGTGTGTGTGTATGTGTATTATATTATATATGTGTGTGAAATAGAGTCTGAACTTATAAAAATGGTGGGAAGTATATAACTGGTTTCATTTTGGAATGCTTAGTGATTCTTAAGACACTTTATATATTATTGTATATATATATGATATATATTAGAATTGAAAGACATACATTTTAAGTATCTAGGAACATTTAAGAAAATGTTCATATTGGTTCAGTGGATTGAGAGCCAGGCCCAGAGATGGAAGGTTCTGGGTTTAAATCTGGTCTCAGACACTTGCTAAATGCGTGACCCTGGGCAAGGCACTTAATCCCCCATTGCCTAGCCCTTGCTGCTCTGCCTTGAACCAATACATAGTATAGATTATAAGATTGAAGAGTTTTTTAAAAGTCCATGTTTTCCAAAAGATATACATCAATTTTTCCTCACTTGGAAGATCACTCACATTTATGTCCTTTTTTTGCTTCTCTTGAGGTCAGTAGTAGTTTTTAGTACTAGCCTAGAGAAATTTATGAGCATTTATATTTTGGGTGGTCTATACCAAATGGAGAAAACTGACAGCAATAATTTAAAGAATAAACTCATTTGTAAAACCTTACAGAAAATGGTGGTGAAAGATTATGAGTAGTATCACCTCATAAAACAGTGAAAAAAAAATGAAGGGAAAATGAGTTTGCAGAAAGCTTGGAGTGAAATTAAATTAAGTGAGATCATCCCAAGAGTACTTAAAAATGAAAACAGGACAACAAACAGACAAAAAATGTAACAGCTCTGTCTGCTTTTTGTAACAAGCAATTTTCTTCATTGATGATTTAAACATCATATCTGGAAACTACCATCTCTGTCTTGGATATTCTCTCTCTCTCTCTCTCTCTCTCTCTCTCTCTCTCTCTTTTTAGTTTTCCAATGGTAGCAAATATGATACCAAAAATTATCACACATTTTATTTTTGTACTCAACAAAAATTATAACTGAAGTTTTTTTTTTAATTTGGAAATTTTTATTTAATTAATTTAGAATATTTTCCCATGGTTACAAGATTTATTTTCTTTCCCTCCCCTCACCCCAAGCCCCTTCCATAGCCTACCTGCAATTCCACTGGATTTTACATGTGTCATTGATCAAGACCTATTTCCTTATTATTGCTATTTGCATAAGGGTCAATTAGAGTCTACATCCCCAATCATATCCCCATTGACCCATGTGATCAAGCAGTTGTTTTTCTTCTGTGTTTCTACTCCCACAGTTCTTCCTCTGAATCTGGATATTCTTTATGAAGGGAAATGGCACTAGAAAAATGAAGGGAAGTGAAACTAGACCAAGCTAAGTATATGCAGGAAAAAGTCTAAATTAAGGGCATACCAATTTTGAGAGTATTAAGAGATTGATTCTCAAGATATCTGAAAGAGGGAGAGTTATTGAATTACTTAAAAAATCATGACCAAGATTATTATATAAAAATTAATTTAGAAGTCATCAATAACTACTGACCCACATACCTATTCCCTCATCTTTATAAAATCTTTATGAAGATTATATACACAAATAAGGATTATCAGCATTTATGAGGATTATCTACTATAATCCTTAGGGCAGGGCAGAGTAGGTAGGTAAGGCAGTAGATAGAGTTCTAGGAATGGAGTCAGGAAGACATGAATTCAGATCCAGTCTCTGACAGACACTTAGTAGCTGTGTGACCTTAGGGAAGTCATTTAACTGTTTGCCTCAGTTTTTTCTTTGTAAAATGATCTGTAGAACAAAATGGCAGACCACTCTAGCAATTTTGTCAAGAAAATTGCAATTGGGCTCACAAAGAGTCAGATATGATTGAAACAACTAAATACTAACACAATGAATTTTACTCTAAAAATATATGGAAACAGACTGGTTTATATAAATGATATACTATAGAAGATCACATCTTGTTAGTCACACAATTGACCAAAAATATTGAGGGTTTTTTTTGTGTTGTTTGTTGATTATTTGAAAAAAATTTTTGATTTGGTAAAGCAAAATATAGCCTCAAACCCTTTTCCAACAAAGCATTTCTGATGCTTTATGTTGAGTCTTTGATAGATAGCCATAGAGATAGCTTTGCCAACTGATTCTCTGATGATCAAAATCAAGGCAGATATAATATAGGGAGGTGTAGACTCACCAGAAAGGTTTGCCACTGTAATGGAGGCTATTTAGTGTGGAGCCCAAATGAAAGCAAGATCACTCATAAAGGATGGGATCTTCTAAATCTTCCCATTTGTGATGATATTATGTAGTTGCATCAAGCCTGGAATTCCACAGGGTCCTTTGAATGAGATTCATTACTACTTATAAAAGCCTAACTATCCACTCAAGAAACCAAGGCGCGTTGAGTGCTCCCAGTTCAGCTCCTTCTTCTCAACTCTACATCCTCAACAGCAGCTAAGCCTGTGGGGGCTCTCTCCCTCTGACCTTTTTTCTAGCTCCTGTTTTGTTTTTCCTTATTAGACAGATTCTAAACTTCTTGCACCATTTTGTTTTCTTGTATTTGTATCTCCAACACTTAGCACAGTGCCTGGAACATAGATAGTAAATGCTCAGAATGCCATTTGCCCAAACTATGATCTACAGTTGGATGTCTAGCTCATTGAGGTCACTTGCACATAGATCTTGGACAGATGCTGGATCCAAAATTAGGTAGGGGACAGAAATGGGAGTCTGGATTGCATTTGAGAAATTCCACAATAATTTCACTGATCTTAAGTTACTCCCTGAAACAAAGACCTTTCATTGAACACCAATATTCTTCTCGTGGTACTCTAGTATACAATATGTGAATCATGGAATGTCACAACCTTTAAGGAATCACAATTTTGGGGAGGGAAAGTTAAAGACCAATGAAGAGATAGATGCTGGGAATAAACAGGCTAATGCATATTTTCAGTGACGATTTGGGTAATACTGGCAAAGTTCAAAGAAATTAATATGTGGGGAATTCAGAATTCTTATCTCTGCCAGGATGGAGGCCAGAGCCATTTCCTATGGCTACTCTATTAATCTGAGTCTTCAAGGAAATAGAGAATTGTAGAAAGTAATTTTATTAATAAAAATTTTAAGTTATCTGTTCATAGAGAAAGATGGGTAAGTTGAATATATCAGCAGGAGAGCTAGATGGCCTGGAGTCAAAAAGACTTATTTTCATAAGTTCAGATCTAGCCTCAGACTTATGTCAGCTACTTCATCTTGTTTGCCTCTGTTTCCCCATCTGTAAAATGAGCTAGAGAAGGAAATGGCAAACCACTCAGTATCTCTGCCAAGAAAACTTCAAATGGGATCACAAACAATGAGGCATGACTGAATAACAAACGCACCAGCTCTTTTTTCCCCCTTTTTAAATGCTTACCTTCCATCTTAGAAACAATACTGTGTCCTGGTTCCAAGGCAGAAGAATAAGAGCTAGGCAACTGGAAATTAAGTGACTTGTCTAGTATGACACAGTTAAGGAAGTGTCTGAGGACAAATTTGAACTCAGGATCTCCCATCTCTGGACCTGGTTCTCAATCATCTGAGCTGCTTAGCTGCCCCTAGACATCAGTTTTTTGGATATCTGTTTCTTCTATGATCTTAAGAAGTGAGTCTTATGGCACAGTAAGAGCAGGACCTCATAAGCACTTCATCTGTTTTGATCTATTCCATCTCATGAAAAGCAGCCTAAGCAGGTAGGCTTGTACTCTATATACTTGGCATAGGATTATGAATTTTCAGTGGATTGGATGAAGAATGCTTAGATTCATTTGTAGTCAGGGATGGAAGCATTCTCTGTTGCTAGGCATGACACCCAGTGGTCCTTCTGTTGACCAATCAGTTACCAAAATTTGACTTCATTGTATTTATTAAAATAGACAAGCTACTCTATTTTCTTATTTTTTAAACTTTTTTTTCCTCATTAAGGTACTGTCCTGAGGTCTGGGAAAGGAGGAGCCGGGGACTAGAAGGAGAGAGGAGGTGCATTTGTCTCTGACAATGTGTGGCATCCCCATGAACCAGCATTTATGGAAATGACTCTGTTTAGGGCACAGACACTCCAGCTCACCTTGCTGGAGATCTAGAGAACCTACTTTTCCATGGCAACTAATTAAGGTCCAAGGAATCTGCTGCTGAGGATGTGTGGAGTACCCGCATTTCTGTTTCCTGTTAATGGCCATCCATATGCTTTTAATTAGCCTGAGCCTAAGAGATGTTATTAGTCCTACTTGAGTTATTTTCTTTCTTGTCATGAATTGTAACTTCTCTTTGAAAACAACGCTGAGGAACATCTAGGTAGCTCAGTGGATAGAGTCAGGCCCCAGAGATGGGAAGTCCTGGGATCAAATTGGGCCTTAGACACTTTTTAGATGTGTGACCCTGGGCAAGTCACTCAATCCCCATTGTCTAGCCCTTACTGCTGTTTTGGAACTAACAGTTGTATTGATTCTAAGACAGAAGGTAAAAAAAAACAACACAACAAAACAACAAAGAAACAAGCAAAAAACATTTACCTTCTGTCTTAGAATTGATACGAAGCATTGGTTCCAAGGCAAAAAAGTGGCAATGAGGGTTAAGTGACTTGCCCAGGGTGACATACCTAGAAAGTGTCTGAGGCCAAATTTGAACCCAGGACCTTCTGTCTCCAGGCCTGGTTCTCTATCCACTGAACCACCTTACTGCCCCCATGGTAATTTTTATTTTTAAGGGAAAAAGAAAAAAAGAACTGAAATGAGAGCAATGGGTATGCTTTTGGTCCTTTTCTTGATCTAGAACCCTTTCTTGCAGAATCAGCTTAAGGAGACCTTCATGTGAGCCACATGAAGAGACTATTGAAGTGGCTTGGGAGGATGGATGCTTATGGATAGATCCTCTGTGAACTGGGCTGTTATGTCCCTTGGGTACTGGGAGAAAAGAAGTATCTTCATCTCAATAATCCTATTAGCTTGCAGGTTAATTACTTTATTTCCATTTTAATCAACTCAAATCACTATTCTAATAATTCTGACATGGTGGCATTTATAATTTTCAGATAATACATATTCAATCATTAAATTGTGTCCTTTTCTCCCCTCCTAATCTTCAATCTTGTTCAGAGCATCCCATCTAGCAGCATTGACTGCATTATGCTCTTTTTTGTTTTCAGTAAACAAAAAAATCATCTGGGAGGAGGCTGCTGTCTTCTTTTTCATCCCATCAATATAAATCTACCCTGGAAAGGTGATGAGGATGTGCTACCAGAGGCTCAAAGACAGTGCTAAAAAATCAGAGGTCATGTGTCTGAGTAATAAACTTGTTTAAAAACATGATTTTTAATGTTTAAATGAATCTAGAGGAGAATAGAGCAATGGACCTGAAGTTAGAAAGAACTGAATTCAAATCCAGCCCAAGATATTTAAACAACTTTTTGAACCTGAGCAAATCATTTAATCTGTCTGTCTCAGTTTCCTTATCTGCAAAATGAATCAAATAATAGCACCAACCTCTCAAAGATATTGTCAGGATACAATGAGATAATATTTACAAAATGCTTTAGAAACCTTAAAGTGCTCTGTCAATGCTAGGGGTTACTATTATCATAAATATAAGGACTGTTTGGGCTAGAGACATCAAAATAGTGTACATGGAGAGAGAAGACTCCTAGAATATACAGAAATACACCATCAGAGTTGCTACTGAAATAGGCTGGATCACTTTGATGTGTGAAAACATACCAGTAGCTGGTGTAACTATTTGTTAGTAAATGCTTCTCAGCTCACAACTTTACCTCCTCTGGTCTGCACAGCTACTCTGCATGCCCTTCTTCCTTGGTTTCACGAGGACTAATGACATCTTGACTTGTCCACAAGTTGGATTTTAAGTGAGTCAGAGACACACAAAGTCCTCGGCTTCATTTTCTCTTTCAGAGTAATCCAAGTCCAGTGGCAAGACAAAAGCCAGGAAGACTGGTGATGGCTCAGGAGTCAGTGGATGATCCTGGTTTCTTTGATGTCTGGCCAAGCTCTAAGCACACCATAATACCCTCTTCAGCCACATTCATGGCTGATAGACTATATTGCTCTTGTGATAAAGGACGAAAAGGTTTGCAATTTGCAAAACTGTTGCAAAAACTGAGAAATGCAAATCTTAGGGAATGATTGACAGTAGCATGTGACCAAGGGTCACATGGGAGCCTGAGCCTTGGGATCTGGGAAGATTCTATGCCCAACAGTTTGTCTTCTCAGTGTCTGCTCTCCTGGAATGACCTTGTCTGCTCTCTTGGAAGACCTTGAAGAGGATTTTGCCTGTGATCAAAGGAGGAAGGAGTTTTTCCTGGATCTGGCTGCTGGCAGCATCAGTCTGGACTTACTTGGACATCTAACAACATAAGATCCTGGCCCTATTTGATTTGGAGTCCTGGTGTGAGATTGGGATATTTGGGAAGCTAATGCTTTAGTTTAGTAATATAGCTTAGTTATAATCTTTTAAATTAAGTATAAGAATAGGTATATTCCTTTCCTACCCTCCCCAAATATCCCAAATATTAGCATTGACTCCAAAGTGTTGTGGTGGGTCCAGAGGGTTTTCTTGGCTCAGGAACAGGTAGCGGTAACCTAGATGAATGACTTATGAGTTTGCTGCTTACAACTGTGAGATGCCAGGAACAGTGAGGAGTTATTAATAAACCACACATATTTGCATAGCTGTGGTGGTGTTCTACTCCAAAACCTTCAGTAGCTCCCAATTGATCACCAAATACAGTTCAAGCTCTCCTAACATCTGCACACCTGGGGAAATCACTTAATCTCTGCCTCACTTTCCTTATATGTAAAATGGACATAATTAGCCCTAACTTCCAAGAGATATTGTGAGGATACAATGAAAGAATATTTATAAAATGCTTTAGGAACCTTAAAGAGCTGATATTCCCATCTGGTGCCACCTCACCTTTCCAACTGTATTCTATATTATCCCCTTCACATACTTTACAGTTTAACCAACTTAGATAGCTCCATGTCTCTTGCCTTTGCCCACATCCTACATTTTTGTTCATTCAACTTTCTATACTAGGAATCCTCTCTTCTCTCTTTTAACTTGTTGAATTTCAATCTATCTCCTTGAAAAAAGTATTTTTTTGTACTTTTGTTTTTACACCAGTCATTTATGGATCACTCATAATTTACTCCTTCCATCCTGTATACAAGAATTCTCTATTATGACAAGGAAAAAATAGTTAAGTAAAAGCAACTGACTCAGGGACTATATCTGGAAGTATGCATGTCTCATGTTGATGTTGCTGTTCAGTCATGTTAGCCATGTCTGACTCTTTGTGACCCCATTTGGGATTTTCTTGGCAAAGATAGTAGAATGGTTTGCCATTTCCTTCTCCAGCTCATTTAACAGATGAGGAAACTGAGGCAAACAGGTCTGTGACTTACCTAGGGCCACATAGCACTAAGTATCTGAGACCAGATAATCTGAATTTACGAAGATGAGTCTTCCTGATTCTAGGCTTGGCACTCTATTCATCTAGCTGCCATACAAACATATTGTCTCCCAAACTTATTGAAGAAGTAAACACAAATGTTTCCTACACATATTATTATGAGTGTCATTCACATCCATACATATTCATAGAGCTAGCAAACATTCCCTTTTTTCCATTTGCCTTATAGGTTTTATCTCTTGAATGCTTAAAATGGGTTTCCTCTAAAGCTTTGTACTTGTGCCCACTGGATGAAATACAACTAGCTCTTCCAACACCAACAGTCTATTCACCCTTTTCAAAGATGCTATCATTTTCACTTTAAGTCCAGAATAGAAGTTTTGATCTTAAATTGCACATTAAAAATGTCTTCATTCTTCATCAATTTGGACTGTTGATCAGATTTAACTTTCTTCCCAACAAAGGAAAGAATAAGATTTTGAACTGGGCAAATAGTTTCCCCTGAGTGAGCTATGATTCCAGGTTGAAGATCCCTGCCCCTTGAGATCTCTAACAGGATCCAATGAGATCATATTTATAAAAACACTTAGCATAGTGCCTGGCACATAGGAGGCACTATATAAATGCTAGACCTGCCTCTTTGCTCTTCCATTTATGGGAATATTCTAGAGCAGTCATTCTTGACTTGGGGTCCATTGGACTATGAATGGATTTCAGGGGGTCCACAAATTTGGATGTGAAAAAACTACATCTTTATTTTCAGCAATCTCTAATTAGAGTTTGAATTTCCTTAAATTAGGAATTAAAAAAAAATTATTCTGAGAAGGGATATATATGCTTCACCAGACTACCAAAGAGGTCCAAGATACAAAAAGGGTTAAGAACTTCTGCTCCAGAATAATCCTCTTCCTTTAATATCCTTGACCTATAACAAAGTATCATTAGCTTCCATTAGAACTTTCTGGAATTTAGGTGAGGTAAAAAACTATAACAACTGCCACCACAGCCATTATAAAAAAATGAGTTTCTGGTAAAAAAAATTCACATGTCACATAAATATAGCTTCTAATTAAAAAACAAGTAAAATATGTTTTAATACAAAAGACTAACATTTCTTAAACAAACTAAATAACAGAGATTACCATTTCATGTATGATCATTTTTTATTCTTGTTTGTGTATTTAAATGTTTGGTTTTGTCGTTACTAAGTTTAGAATAATTAAAAAAAAACCATGCTGTTTAGCAATGCTAAAAAAAATGGTTTCAATTAAAAGTTAGTTCAGATGTTCTTGTGTTCCTTATTTCCCTTATTTGCATTCTACTTATAGGGTAAAGATTCTCCCATATAGGTTGTTTTTATATATCACCTTTTCCTGGTTTATAATCCTGTTGTGCACTAAATATCTTCTATAATTGGGGGGAGCAAGGGTATTTGAGACTATTGTCAAATTAGTTAACAGCAAGACTAATGATGAAAAGTGGATTCAGAGGGGTCTTCACTCTTGACTGAGCCTTATCATTCTGAGGTCCTGTCTCTAGTCTTTAGTAGGAGAAGCAATTCTGAGAGAGGGAAAAAATCCATCAACAGTAGTGCAGAACAGATGATATATTAAAGATATGATTTTGGTGAGATGTCTGTGGATAACTTTGTGTCTCCAGGATTGAATTATGCATGAGTAAAAACTACTTTTCCTTCCTTCCTTCCTTCCTTCCTTCCTTCCTTCCTTCCTTCCTTCCTTCCTTCCTTCCTTCCTTCCTTCCTTCCTTCCTTCCTTCCTTCCTTCCTTCCTTCCTGTCTTTCTTCCTGACTTTCTTTCTGACTTTTTCCTTTCTTTCTCAATCTTTGATACATATAGTTTTAAAAAACTTTATTGATTTTTAATTTATTAATATTTTTATATCACTCAGATTTCCTCCACCCAGAGAGGCATCCCTTATAAAAATAACTTTAAAGAAGAAATAAATACTGTTCTATCCATTAAAATGAGTGTTATATATAATATTCTATGCCTGTGATCCAAAACCTCTGTAAAGGAGTTGGAAGAAATGTTTTTCTCATATCTTTTCTTTGGCATCAAACTTATTCTTTATTATTTCACAACTTTCTGTTTGATTTTTTTTCTGTGGTTATTCTTTCCATTCACGTTTTAGGCATTGTACATTTTTTCTAATTTTGCTTACTTTGTTTTGCATCAATCAGATAAATCTTTTCATGTTTCTCTGGATTCATCTTGCTCCTGATTTTTTATACTACATAGTATTCTATTATATGATTGTATCACCATTTGTTTATCTATTACTTAATTGGCGGGCATCCAATTTCTTTCCAGTCATTTAATTAAAAAATATTGCTATAAATATTTTGGTGAATATTTTTTTCTCTTTCTTTTTTTTTCATTGACCTTGTAGTATATACCTAACAGTAGAAGCTCTAGGTTAAATGTATAGATATTTTATCCACTTTATTTACATGATTTCAAGTTGCTTTCTGTAATAGTTGTACCAATTTACAGCTTCCACAATAACTGATTAGTGTGTCTGTTTTTCCATATTCTCTATAATATTGACTATTCTCATCTTTGCAATTTGCTGAATGAGAGAGTTGTTAGGATAAACATTTCTCTTACTATCAGTGATTCAGATAATTTTTTCATGTGGCTATTGATAGCTAATTTTTTTTTTCTGAGAACAGTTTTGATCTTTTTTGGTTTTACATTTTTCTATTAGTTCAGCTCAATTTTTGAAAGTCTTCCATTTTTGGTGTTTTCTTTTGAATTATTTGTGTTTACAGATGTATTTAAGGAAATAAAGGGATAAGAAATGAGGTTAATTGAAGAAAGTCTAGATTCACCCTTTGCAATGAATTCTGTGAACTTTCTGGAGTCTGAATGATCCCACTTAGACTGGCCAGTTCCACTCTCTAACAGAACTGCTCTTGTACAACGTTTGACCTTCTATGGTTTAGAAAGGTGTCTCATAAGTTAATGAGCGCTTATACCTGGAGCAGGGAAGGACATATTTGAATATTTGGAAATGGGTAGCTGAAAGTGAATATTAGCTGGAAGCATAATAGTCATTCTTGACTGCACATGTCAGAACATTAGAAACTTCTGAATAGCTAAGTTAAAGACCATTTTTCAGGCATTATGATTTATAACAGAAATAAGAAGCTGCTATAGTAACTTTAATGACTTCTCACATACTTAAAAAATTAAATATAAGAGACAAAAGAGATGTTAACCTATTGTTCAATACAAATATAACCTCAGTGGGATTCTGGTTAGTCATGCCTACTGCCTTGCAACTCCCTTTAGTCTTAAGATCATTAATGTTATTCCTCTGCTTATTCCTTCATTCTTCTTTGAGCTTTTCTCCAGACTTTTTCTTCACTATAATCAATTAGCATTTTCACCCTGGAAGATCCTTCTTCCCTTGTGGCCCCTTCCTTTAACTGCTCAATTCTGTTAGTATCTCTGTTTTTAAGGAAAGTGCTCAGGCCACCAATGCTCACTTTATTCCTCCCTGGGCTCTGTCCTTGATTCCCCAGACTTCTTTTTTCCACTGTTAGCCATCTGCCTTCCTACCCTAAAATATCCTGCCTGTCCTGTGGGTCCAAGGCCCCTTTCTCTGATTATTTAGTTCTTCCCCAAACCTCTACTTTAAGGGAAGTGTCCAGGTCAGCCATATTTAGTCCATTTCTCTGGGCTCTACCCTTGGTTCTCTGAACTTCTTTCTGCCCCATTCCATTCTGTCTCTCCCTCCCCACCTCTCTTTTCATCTTCCTTTGGGTTGTGTTCCTCCGTTCAAATGTAAGCTCCTTGAAAGCTGGAACACTCTTTTTGCTTTTTTGTATTTGCTGAGTTTAGCACAGCCTGCAGAACATGGTAAATGCTTGATAAAAATGCTTGTTAATTTTTTGATTTGGTTTTTGCCCTGATTGGCATCTCTTTGGTACCACATAAACTTTTGATTCTGTCTCTGAATCTTCAAGGTAGACTCTTTGGGGAATCTTTAAAATACTTTGGTATTTTGGATAAGTTGAAGGTCTGGAAACCCAGAATGTCAGATTTCTTCCTTTTAAAGCAGTGCACTTGGAAAGAATCAGTATATAATCTTTTTGAAGGCAAAGTGCTGTATGAAATTAAGATACAATTAATGAGTAACTACATAGCTGGATACATGAAATGGGGAAATGGGAGGCAAACCACACTTGGTTTTCAGAGATGTGACTTACACCAATTTGCACTTGTGGGGAATGTTTTGCTAGGTGCCATGCCCAGATCATTTATGGCTTCTTTTTTCTCTTTAAATCTTTACTTTCAATCTTAGAATAAATACTATGTTTTGGTTCCAAAGCAGAATAGCAGTAGGGGCTAGGCAATAAGGGTTAAGTGACTTGCCCAGAGCCACACAGCTAGGAAGTGTCCTAGGCCAGATTTAAACCCAGGACCTCTTGCCTCCAGGCTTGACTCTCAATCTTCTGAGCCACCTAGCTGCCCCTGTGATTTTTTTCTAAAAACCTACCTTGATTGAAGGTCTTTTCTAATGACTCTTTAAGATGGGCAGAAGACCCTTGGTTTCCTTTTCCCTCCCTAGTTGCTGAACATAGTTAATTCTTTTTAATTTTTTGTTTCCTAAAATTTCATTTTTGCTTTTAGTTTCACGTCTTCTTGCTACCTTTCCCCTCCATCCATTGAGAAATCAAGAAATATGACATGCATTATACAATCATGTAAAATATATTTTTACATTAGCCAGGAAAGGAAGAAAAACAAAGAAAGGAAAATTAAATATGCTTTAATCTTTACCCTGAGTCTATTCTCTTTCTATGGGTGGATGACATTTTAATTTTTTATTTTATTTTAAAAACCTTTCATTCCTGTCTCAGAATCAATACTAAGTATTTGTTCTAATACAGAAGAGCAGTAAGAATTAGTTAGTGGGCTAAGTGACTTGTCCAGGGTCATATAATTAAAAGATGTCTGAGACTAGATTTGAACCCAGACCCTCCTGTTTCTAGGTCTGACTTCCTATCCACTTAGCCACCTTGCTGCCCTCTAGATAGTATTATCATATCATGAATCCTTTGTAGCTATAGTAGCTCATTACATTGATTAAAATTACTAAGTTTTTCAACTACTTGATCACATGGGTCAATGGGGATTTGATTGGGGATGTAGACTCTAAATGATCACTCTAATGCAAATATCATAATATTTGCATTGGAAATAGGTCTTGATCAATGACACATGTAAAACCCAGTGGACATGCATGTAGGCTATGGGAGGTAGGTGGGTGGAGGGGAGGAAAAGAACACGAATCACGTAACCATGGAAAAATATCCTAATTAATGAATGAATTAAATAACCCCCTCCTTGAAATTACTATGTTTTTTCACAGTTGATTATATCCTACAATATTGCTATTACTGCGTAGGTTGTGCTCTTGGTTCTGCTTACACCATTTTGCATCAGTTCCTATAGTTCTTCTTTCTAAAACCATTCCATTCATTTTAACAACACAATAGCATTCCATCATGACCCTTGGTTTTCAAAGGTTCTGTCAATGGAAAGCAATCTTTGGAGGGTCCCTCAGATTCTACCAGCATTTGTAGCCCTTATTCTTGCCAGGCACTATGTTAATCATTGGGAATACACACACAAGCAGAAATATAGTCTCCGCTATCAAGGAGCTTACATTATTATGAGGGAAGACAGCATAAAAGGAAACCAAAAAGACAGGGGTACCTAGTGTTGATTCAGGGTAGAGAAAGTCTGGGGAGATGGGAGTGCAACCTAGAGAAGAATGAAGGCATGGCTGGCCTGGGTGTCTTCCTTAAAAAGGAATTTTGGGAAGAAGCAGGCAATCAGAGGAAGAGGCCACACTGGTGAGGAAGTTTCTGTGATATGGTAGAGAAAGTCCAGAGAATCAGGAGCACAGCCTGGAAAGTAACTAGGAAAACTTTGAGCATGGATCATAATAGCAGATATTTAGAGCTAGAAGAGACCTTTCGAGCCACATAGCAGAGTACTTATTATAAGTGCAACTGGAGGTCTGTGGAAGCTAAAATGACTTCCAGTATTTGAACTGATATCTTTTGACTCGAGTCAGTATTTTTTCCATTATGCCTTAATAAAAATTAGCCCAGCTAAGGACCCTATGAGGGCTTATTGTGAGATGGTTGACCATGAATTCAATTTTCAAGGGTTAGTTTGCATTGGTAGGATTACCCACACTGATGAAATTATAGGACATCTAAAGTTCAAAAGTCATGATTATATATTGCATTTTTGGCAGGCTGCATAAATAGAACGCTATACTATCCAGTGAATTTTGAAAAAGTGGATTTCCATAGCCAAGCACAGGACTTTCCTTTACCAAGAGACAAGGAGCAAGTAAAAGAATAGATGAGGAAGATGTACTCATTGTGTAACTAAGCAGCAAGTGAAGCTATTAGTAACTGGGGAGAAATGGCCCTGCTACCCAAGAACAATATGTTCTCTCAACCAGGACCATTTTAATGACTGTTCTTCTATTAGGTGGGGTATAAAAGGTAACAGACAAGATAATCTCTCTGCTAGTGATCTGTTATTGATTTTGGCTTTCTCACTTGAGCAAGGAAGAATGAGTGTTGCAGTGATGGCTATGCATCTCAATCAGTCAGTTAATAAACATTTATTAAGTTCCTACTATGTTCCAGGCACTGAGCTAAGTGCATGTAGCAAACATTATATGGACTCTGAGTTGGGGAACTGGTGGAATTTCTCTACCCACATTTCATCCAGGAAGCCTTTTGATTATTTCCATTTGAGAGGCTTGTGTATCTCTTTGAGAGTTCCTAGCCTGCTCATCTGTTTCTAGGATTGACTTTCCAGAGTGTGTATGTAAAATCAAAATGGCGGCTCCTCTGGTAGAGACCATGCTCATTTATATTGATCTGCAAGAAAAGGGGAGGAAGCCAGTAATGAGTAAGATGTTGAATCCCTTGTTCCTCACTCTGGAACATCCATTCACTCCTGTGATTTTCTCACTCTAGAATATCCTTATGCCATATTGGTCCCTTTTTCCACGGGTGAATTCATCCTGAGGCTTCTGTTTTGGGGAAGGATCCAGGCTGATCATTCTTCATTCTCTTCCCAGCTCTGCTTTTGACTTTCTGCACTTTAATTCTCTGCTCCAGCTGCAGTCTCATTCTGGAATTTTCCTCAGCAAATGCAGTCTCCTTATCTTGGTATATCCTTTTACCATTTTAGCCCATTCTCCCATTGGAGAATTTCAATTAGGTCATCCATTTTATTTTTTCTTTTTATTTGAATTAATTTATTTATTCAATTTAGAACATTATTCCTTGGTTACAATAATCACATTATTTCCCTCCCTCTCCTTCACCCACCCTTCCCACAGTCGAGGCACAATTTCATTGGGTATTACTTGAGTGCTTGATCAGAACCTATTTCCATGTTGTTGGTGTTTGCATTAGGATATTCATTTAGAGTCTACATCCCCAGCCACATCCCCTCCATCCATGTCATCAAACAGTTGTTTTTCTTCTGTGTTTCTACTCCCACAATTTTTCCTCTGAATGTGGATAGTGGTTTTTCTCGTAGATTCCTCCAAGTTGTTCAAGATCACTGCATTGCACTAATGTAGAAATCCATTACATTTGATTGTACCACAGTGTATCAGTCTCTATGTACAATGTTTTCCTGGTTCTGCTCCTTTTGCTCTGCATCACTTCCTAGAGGTTGTTCCAGTCCCCATGGAATTCCTCCAGTTCATTATTCCTTTGAGCACATAGTATTCCATCACCAACAGATACCATAATTTGTTCAGCCATTCCCCAATTGAAGGGCATCCCCTCATTTTCCAATTTTTTGCTACCACAAAGAGTGCAGCTATAAATATTTTTGTACATGTCTTTTTACTTACTATCTCCTTGGGGTACAAACCCAGCAGTGCTATGGCTGGATCAAAGGGCAGACAGTCTTTTATCACCCTTTGGGCATAGTTCCAAATTGCCCTCCAGAATGGTTGGATTAATTCACAACTCCACCAGCAATGCATTAATGTCCTGAATTTGCCACATTCCCTCCGGCATTCATTACTTTCCTTTATTGTCATGTTAGCCAATCTGCTAGGTGTGAGATGATACCTCAGAGTTATTTTGATTTGCATCTCTTTCATTTTAAGTGATTTAGAACACTTTTTCATGTGTTTATTAATAGTTTTGATTTCTTTAACTGAAAATTGCCTATTCATGTCCCTTGCCCATTTATCAATTCGAGAATGGCTTGATTTTTTGTACAATTGGTTTAGTTCTTTATAAATTTGAGTAATTAGACTTTTATCAGAAGGTCCTCCATTTTAGAGAGGGTTCCAGGTCAAACAATTTTCATTCCACTCCTAATTGTGCTTTTGATCTTGTGGACTTCAACATCATTCCCCAGGACAGGTGCCTTCTCTCCCTAACTCTCCTCCCAACCCCAATCCCTGCTTTTTACTTCCCTTTTGTGTGTTGTCATCTTCCATTTGATTATAAGCTCTTTGAAGGCAGGGGTTGTCTTTCTTTTTGCTTGTATTTATATTTCCAAAGCACAGTGTTTGGAACAAAATAAACACTTAATACAAGATTGTCGTCTCAATGCCTCTACATGGGAGGTAGTAGGAAATCTGTCCAGATACTCTTGGAGTAAAGCTTGTGTTTGATAGCCTATCTTTCAAGTTTGGCATTTCTGCAATATGGTGGCTTGAACAGCTTTGTCATCCCCTCACCTTTGCACATAGTAGAAAGACCAACATCCTGAACTCTAATGGCCAGGCTTATTAAAGGAACATTTAAGGGACAGCTTGGGAGAAGAGTGAATAGAACACCAGGCTTGGAGATGGGAGGTTCTGGGTTTGAATGTGGTCTCAGACCCTTTATAGCTGTGTGACCTTGGGCACACAACCTTAATTGCCTAGTTTTTACTGATCTTCTCTTTTGGAACCTATACTTAGTATTGATTCTAAGACAGAAGGTAAGGGTTTAAAAAGGGGGGGCATTTAAATAGAGAAAAGATGGTAATAGAGAGGACAAAGCTTGGATCAGTTTTTCAAGAAGCCAGCAAATATTTTATCTCCTTCAAAGTATAATCAAAGAGCCAAGAGTAGCTTGGAGTGCAGTGGCTTTGGGTGTTGATCCATTGGGAGTGGTGCTTTCTCTCTGCCATGGCCACTATCTAAGCTTCATCATTCTCCCTGAGATATGCTACCATGTGGCATGATTTCCATCCCCTTTACTGAGAGTATTAAACTTTTGATCAGGAACCTAACCTCTTATTAAAATATTGATTTTTTGGAAAAGTCAGTCTCAACTTACACTATTTTGATCACAGAAAAACAACCTGCCATGAGATTAAAGATAATCTATATGCATTTTTTTTTTGTGAGAACAAAGTCCTGATCTGGAATACTGGCTGGTGGCAGTTTGCTTTATGTTAGGTAGGGAAGAGAATAAGCATTTATATAGTATCTACTATGTGCCAGATACTCAGCTAAGTGCTCTAAAATAACTAATATATTTGATCCTTACAATAACTCTGCACAGTAGGTGCTATAATCATCCCAATTTTAGTTGAGGAAATGGAGGCAAACAGAGGTTAGGTGACTTGCCCACAGTCACACATTCAAACTTAGAACTTTCTGATTTCCAGGATCAGAATTCTATCCACTGTTACAAGCTGACCAGTTCCCTCCCTGGCATGAATAGGAGCTTGGCTTAAGCTCAGAGATGAGTAAACCTAACACAGTAGCCATTATTTTGGTGATTTCAAATACCAATGTGGTCACATGTTTATTTATTTATTACTTTAACTTCTGTCTTAGAATTGGTTCTAAGGCAAAAGAGCATCAAAGGCTAGGCACATGGGGCTAAGTGACTTGCCTAGGTTCATGTAGTTAGGAAGAGTTGAAGATCAGATTGGAAATCAGGACCTCCCATCTCTAATACTAGATATCCACTGAGCCTGTCATGTTTTATGTGTTTTCTTAACTCTTTGTGATCTTTTTTTTTGTGTGTTTTCTTGGCAAAGATACTAGAGTAGATTGCCATTTCCTTCTCCAGGGTTAAGTGACTTTGCCTAGAGCTAAATCACAGAGCTTGAGGGAGTATTTGTCAGGAAAATGAGTTTTCCTGACCTCAGGTCCAGTGCTCTATCCACTGTTTTGCCTAGTTGTCATATTCGAAGGTCAATAAACAAGAAGAATATGGTGGCTTTTATCTGATCATTTGCAAACATTGAATATATATTGAATATATATCCCACTCATGGATGCCTTCTGGTCTCTTGCTTAGCTGGGTCTGGTTCTTTTCTTGAAATACAGCTCTTCTTCAGTAGACATTTGCTTTGGATCACTCAATCCTGGTGGGCCATTTGAGATGTGATCTAAGGTTGAAGTACAACCTGGCCCTTCCCTGGAGGGCAGGAACATCTATACCTTTCTAGATTCTCTGTCAAAGCAGAAAGAAACAGCAGCCAATCAAATCCCTACCAGAGCTGGAATCCCTGGAAAACTATCAGTTTCAGTGATGGCAATAAGTAATTTGGGGATCTTGTACAAGTTGTGCCACAGGATTTAAAGCTGGGAGGAAAAAGGATCAAAGATTTAGACATGATGGGGACCCTAGAGATCACACAAGCATTGGATTTCAGCAGCATAGATTTTGAGCCAGAAGGGACCTTGGAGGAAGCCATTCTAATATGGCATTCCTTCCTATATGGAAGAAGAAAATCAAGCCCAGGAAGACCATAAAGCAAGTAGCAGATCTGGGAATTAGACCCAACTCTCCTGACTGTGCTCAGCTTCCACCTTTGTCAGATGAGAGGATTATACTAGATGGTCTCCAAGGTGCTTCCCAGTTCTGATGTTCTGTGGTTGTGTGATGCAATAGAAGTCTGCTGAGTAGCCTGGCATCCTGGGAGTTTGCCTGGCCTGCTGTGTGGCACTCTCCCAACCTTGATGGAAGTACATGCACAGACTGCAGAATCAGGTGCCCCTAGCTCTGGATCAAAAACCTAACGCTCCCATTCTGGCTCAAAATGTGCACAGATCAGCCTGTCCCACCCAGCACCCATTCTGCCTTCTATGCTAATTGCATTTAATTAATCCACATGTGAAAAGTCCACACAGAATTCTGTTTTAATTAGTGTACCACTCTCTCTGCAAATTTGTTCCTTTCCTGAATCCCACAACAGCTACATTGAGATGCTAATGATGGAACCCCTTGGTGTTTTCCCAATGGCTTCCAGCTGTAAAAGCAGTTAGGCAGAACTTCTGCAGTGAGTCTAACCCAGAGGATTATTTGGGGAGCACCCGATTGGCTAAAAGTTTGGACACCTGAAACTTTTTCAAGTTTATAGTATGTTTAGATGATCCCCCAAATGAGTCCAGTTTTAGCAGATGGCCTGAAAGTCTTTGAAGTGTTAGAAATAGACCTTTTTTAAAAAATGGAGACAAAAGTTGCTAGGATTTAAAGCTAGAGAGGACCTAACATTTATCTAATTCAATAACCTATTTTTACTGAGAAAGAAAATAAGACCTGGAGAGATAAAATTACTTGACTAAATTTTCAAAGTTGGTAAATTGTGGGGCCAACATTTGCAGCTGGCAGCCATTGGGGAACCATTAGGTTCTCCTCTAAGTCTTTTGATTTCTATGCCAATGTTCCCCCTCCATTATGTCATCTGATCTGCCACAAAATTCTCCATTTTAGTCATGATTTTTAAAGGAAGACTCAAGACTTAAGGGGACCCCTGTTATCAGGGACAACCAGAGAAAAAATAGAACTAGCAAGGCTCTGGACTTTAGATATGGTCTTCAGCAGATAGCAGAAAGAAGAAGGGGGTCTATGCTATCTCTATCATCCCTTTTAGCTCCAAATTCTGTGAACTTAAGGACTCTAAGAGAACTGAAGGACAGTTAGGTAAGTTTTAAGGCTAAAATCCTCAGTGATGGTTACTTGTGAAAAGTGTTCAGGGCACTTTGATAACAGGCAGGCACAGGTTTAGGATAGGCTACTGTAGGACTTTGAAGCTTAGTTGGCCTAAAGTTCTAGCATCCTATACCAACTACAGGAAGGACTGATAACAATTTAGGATTAGTGAGAATGATACTAAATTTTTTCTAGGCATTCATTTGTTATAGCAGCTAGCTCTACATCTTATAAACTCCAGTAAGTAACAACTTTCCCATAGGCCTTCATATAGATCTTGGTTTTGTGTCTCTCTAATTTCTTATTTAATATTGTATGTTAATAGCTATTTCTACTGGACTTCCTTCTTCCTCCGTTCTTCCCTCCTTCCCTCCTTCCCTCCTTCCCTCCCTCCCTCCCTCCCTTCCTTCCTTCCTCCCTTCCTTCCTTCCTCCCTCCCTTCCTTCCTTCCTTCCTTCCTTCCTTCCTTCCTTCCTTCCTTCTTTCCTTCCTTCCTTCCTTCCTTCCTTCCTTCCTTCCTTCCTTCCTTCTCCCCAGTAATGTGTAAACTTCAGTGACTTATATATCTTTCCTAGTAGTTTGCATATTTTTTGGTATATAGTAGGCAGGAAATAAATGCTTGATCCTAATGTTATTGGATGTGGCCAATTGATTATAAGATCCTTCTGGATAGATGATCTCCATTATTCTGTTTCTCATTGACATTCAGAATATGCTATCAACTTGCTATGCTACTTTGGCAGTTTTCTTTATTTGCAATCACATGTGTATGTTCTTTCCCCCAATTTTCTATAAATTGCCAAAGGGTGGAAACTTTATATTCTCTTCAATTTTGGGAGTAATGTTATTCCACAATTCTGTTCCACTTGAATATATAAATACAATAAAGATTTGGCACCCACAACCAAATCTGACATTTTTTTGTGCCCAAGACAAACAGTACAAAATCATACTGGAGTAAGGGAAAAAGATGTCATCAAACACTGCTAAAGAGGCCATTTTAATTCCTCGGGAGATTGACTATACAATACCAACTTGGAGATTCCCAATTTAAAATAGTTATTCTTCTTCTCTCTCTCTCTCTTTTTTTTTTAATAAACCCTTACCTTCCATCTTGGAGTCAATGCTATGTATTGGCTCCAAGGCAGCAGAGTGGTCAGGGCTAGGTAATGGGGGTCAAATGACTTGCCCAGGGTCACACAGCTGGGAAGTGTCTGAGGCCAGATTTGAACCTAGGACCTCCTGTCTCTAGGGCTGGCTCTCACTCCACTGAGCTACCCAGTAAAATAGTTATTCTTGATATCCTCAGGTTCTCAGCTAAGTTATTTCTATACTACTGAAGAACTGTAAGTGTTATCAGTACCTGCTATATTTTAATTTCTCTGAATCAAAGCTGCTATGTCTCATTCTAGCTATAGTACCCACACAGTGGATACATGATTAGTGGTTTTAGAGTACCCTAACCAACTCCTGTACCATGCTTTTATTACATATTATATAAAATAATCATATGTAACATTATATAAAATAACAATACATAATAATAATAAAATTATCTCACTATCACCCTGGGAAAGCAAGTGCTTTTATAATCTGCATTTTACAGATAATAAAACTAAGGCAAACAGAAGTGAAATGATTTGCCCATCTATCTGAGTATCTTCGTGAATATCTGAGGCTAGATTTGACTTTCTGACTCCAGGCCCAGCACTCTATCTACTGTGCCACCTAGCCACTCCACTTATACTTTAGAAACTGACAAACAACAAAACGCTTGATTTATTGTTTTGCTGACTGTCTAGAACTAAGAAAATGAAGGATAAAATGCCAGTAATGCAAATTAAACTTAGAGTAAGTTTTAGATATATTTTTCCTCCTTCCCACAAAGAGCCGGTTGTTAAACATTTACCAGCCCACCCCTGCCTTATGTTTTGTAAAATGCTTTTACATTTATTATCTCACTTGATCCTCATAACAACCTGGTAAAGAAGGCATTAAATGAAGCACCTTTCTGAGAACTGTATCCACAGAGCCTGGTTTGTATATCTAACAGCCAAGGGGGAGCTCTCCTGCAGAGGGGTTTTTAATTATTAAGAATGGTCCATATGGGATGAGATATGAAAGCCATAGAAATGCAATCCTGGCATGGGCTATTACACCTCCACAGGGAGAGATCAATATTCATTTGAAAGACCCCAGTACTGGAAGCTGCCAAGGTTTTTCTAGCAGCCATTTAAATGTGAAAGAAGGAGCTGGGGTTATTAGGAAGGATAGAGCTGCTGGAGGCTGGACCCCTGCAAAGCAGAGAGTTGTTTCTCATGCTCTTTATGCTTTGTCTTCTGGGAGTATATTTGGAAGGGTTGTTTTCATTCTTTTTAGTATTCACTGAGCAACAGCAGTGTGATAGACAGGTTTGGAGGGGAAAGAAAAATGGGAAGCAAGAAGAGAGAAAGAAGTCAGCAGAGAGGCTGCTGTTCAAGGCAACTTGTGACTACAGATTGGCATCAGGATTAAGTTGGGGAAGTCTGATATTCCTTGGGGACTCATAACTAGAAGGAGTGACATTGGCACATTTGTTTATCATGACATCGTGTCAATAGCAGTATCACTGAAGAATCATAGAAACCCTGCCATGGAAGTGGTTTGAGTCTAACTCATACTTGTAGAGGAGTCCCCCCTGCAACATCCCTCCTAAATACTTATCCAGCTTCCACTTGAAGATCTCCAGTGAAGTGGACTCACTCTTTTCCAATGCTACCCATTCCACTTTTGGGGAAGCTCCATTTGTTAGGAAACTTTCCCTTATTTTATACCTGACTCTTTACAATTTTCACTTATGACTCAGAATTATACCCTTGGAGATCAAACAGAGTAAGCTTAATTTCTCTTTCAAGTGACATCCCTTCAAATTCTAGTGTGATCAGTGGCCTCCCTCTGGGTCAATTTGATAAGCACCCCTTTCCTCTATAAAGCACTAGCATGCCCTTTGGCACTTTGCTAAGTAAAGAAATACAACTCTTCTGTTTGGTTTTCAGTGAATGGGATTGAGCTCCAAGGATGGGGTTCGCTAGGACTACCTAGAAGCATAGAATCATAGTTGATTAAGTTAGCTATGAGTGATAGATGATGGAGTTTTTTTTGTATAAACAAAACCAATGCCACCAAAACTAGAAGGGAAGCAACAAATTGGGGGAAAATCTTTATAACAAAAACCCCTGACAATTTCTCAAATATATAAGGAGCTAGATCAATTGTATAAAAAATCAAGCCATTCCCCAACTGATAAATGGGAAAGGGACATGACTAGGAAATTTCCAGATAGAGAAAGCAAAACTGAATAAGCACATGAAAAAGTGTTCTAAATCTTGTATAATTAGAGAAATACAAATTAAAATAATTCTGAGATACCACCTCACACCTAGCAGGTTGGCTAATATGACAGCAAAGGAAAGTAATAAATGTTGGAGGGGATGTGGCAAAATTGGGACACTATTGCATTGCTGGTGGAGTTGTGAATTGATCTGGAAGGCAATTTGGAATTATGCCCAAAGGGCTTTAAAAGACTGCCTGCCCCTTTGATCCAGTCATACCAATCCTGGGTTTGTACCCCAAAGAGATAATAAGGAAAAAATATGCACACAAAAATATTTATAGCTCTGCTCTTTGTGGTAGCTTTCTCAAGTCCCTTGAGAAAGTTAAATTCTGAGAACTACAAGAGGAATAGGTTAGGGTTTAGAGACATTGTATTGCCCAGGTTGGGTAGATCTAGGTATGGAATCAAAGTGGGGAACCCTGAATGTTTGGAAGTGGTATGAAGGGATTTTGTGCCTGGAGAGGTGAGTGAATGGCGAGAAGATTCCTGTCATTGATAAGGGTACCCATTTTGAATATGGTGAACCTTGACAAGAAGTCTCCTACTTAAAACTTAAAGGGAAACTTTACTTAAAGACTATTTTTAAAATGCTACTAATAAAATGAAAGTGTATTAGAAATGACAAGAAGTTTTGGCCTAAAGGAAGAAAGCAGCACATTTGCAGATGTGTGAACACAGCAGTATAAGGGCCCATCATAACACTCACTAGATTTGGGTCACTTTTACTATTTTAATAGGGAAAAAATGTCATTTCTCACTACCAGTCTTGTCTATCCTCTTAGAATTTGCTGGGAAGAGGGTATGGAGGGAAGCAGGGGGAGGAGGGAGAAGGAAGGAAACAAATATTGTTAAAAACAAAAAGACTGACTTCATATATACCCAAATAACTGTAAGCCCAATTACCAGACTAAAACTGTTTTACTTTGAGCCCTTGGAATATGGAATGCAATGGGTATAGATTTTTCCCTCCAACCCCTAAAGTTCCTTTATATCAACAGTTCTTAACTTTTTGTATAAGAGTTGTGAACTCTTCAGGCTGGTGAAATCTATAATCCCCTTCTCAGAATGATGTTTTTAAATGTATAAAATAAAATACATAGGAATGTCAGAGGAAACCAGTGATGATGAGATATAATTATCAAAATATTGTAAAGACCTCCACAACTCTCAGACTCATGGTACCTTCAATTAGACAAAGATATTTAGAAGCTGGTGGATAAAAAAATGCCCTTAAATCATAGTGAGACCCTCTTTTGCCCTCTGAGACTCCCATGCAGACATTCAGCCTTATGCTACTACTACTCTGAGAGATTGGACTCTGTCAGAGGGGAACAACACTGAGGCGCTGTTGGAAAACAAGCCCCTTCCCAAAGAATCTATGCCTCCTGAATAACTCACTGTAATAGTTAAGGGTGGCAAGGTAGAGATCCCTAATTTCTCCATATTGTAGCTTGCTGCTTCTCTGGTTGCAGGTGACACAAAGATGGTTCTCTTCTTTCTCTAACAATAAACTTCTAAGGGTACGCCACTCTCATTTTATATAAAGTCTGGTCCTTAATTTGGTACTTGGGGTGACTCTACAGGCAACATCTAAAGCTGGCTTGGCTCAAGAAATCTTCTCATTCTGCTAGAAGGCTAAGTCCTCCTAGGACATCAATTTGTTCCTCCTTCACACAGGAGGTTTGGGTTCAAAATGGTCCATTGCCCTGGCTCTTCTCATATCCCGAACTAACAGAGTCCACAATCAGTTCCATTGACTTTTACCTAGAAAAAGAAACAGAAAGGAAGAATGGGACTTAAGGTTCAGAACTCTCCTTTAAGATCACTTGGGAAAACACTTACAGCTTGAAATGCACTTCTGCTGCAACTTACAATTAAGAGGTCACGATAACCTTGAAAGAAGCAATCTCATTTGAATGATGAGTTTGGAATCCTGAATGCCAGGGCAAAGTATCTACATTTCTTTGGAGAAAGCTCCAGGACATCAGAATCCTAAATTGCTTTGTGCCTACATTCTGGATTATGTCTAGTAGTAGGAAAACGAAAAGAAGAGAGGGGTAACTATCTGGAAACAAGACAGAAGTAAAAGAGGCAGCTCCAGAGAAAGAGAAGTTCCATGGTGTAGCTTAGTAGGTTTGAGCAGAGAGCCAAATCTGAGCAATCAAAGCCTCTGAGTCATGACCTGTCAGGCAGGAAATGCTGGCACTTGCTAAACTTGGAACATAGAAATTGAGGAGACTGAATCCACAATGAGGGAGCTGGTAGAGCTAAGTAAAATCCATGCCCAAGAGGCTGATGCAAATCTCAGGGCTTTGAGAACTCAAAGAACATAAATGGGGAATGATGATCTCACCTTGTCCACCCCACATACTCAGAGGATGTAGTACTCCCATCACCTGTTAGTTCCTTCCTTCCTTCCTTCCTTCCTTCCTTCCTTCCTTCCTTCCTTCCTTCCTTCCTTCCTTCCTTCCTTCCTTCCTTCCTGCCTTCCTGCCTTCCTGCCTTCCTGCCTTCCTTCTTGCCTTCCTTCCTTCCTGCCTTCCTTCCTGCCTTCCTGCCTTCCTTCCTGCCTTCCTTCCTGCCTTCTTGTCTTCCTGCCTTACTCCCTCCCTCCCTCCCTCCCTCCCTCCCTCACTCTCTCTCTTTCTTTCTCTCTCTCTCTCTTTCTTTCTTTCTTTTCTTCCTTACTTTGTTATAAATTCTTATTATATAATATAAGTATATTATATAGAATAGCATACATTATAAATCAATATATTATAAATTATATTACATATTATATAGATTATAAATGCTTTCTTTATTATAAATTCTTACTTTCCATTTTAGAATCAATACTGTGTATTTGGTTCCAAGGCAGAAGAATGGCAAAGGCTAGGCAATAGGGGTTAAGTGATTTGCTCAGGGTCACATAGCTAGGAAGTGTATGAGGTCACATTTGAACCCAGTACCGCTGTTTCTAGGCCTGACTCTCAATTCATTGAGCCATCCAGCTGCCCCCTTCCCTTTTAATTTCCCTTCAAAAGGTTCCTTCCCCATTCAGCACCTTTGGAGGTTTAGTAGCTTGTATTTATTTGCTAGGCATCTAGATGATACAGTAGATAGAATGTAGTCTAGAGTCCCTGAAGTCCTGAGTTCAAATCTTGAATCAGATACTTACTAGTTGTGTGACACTGGGTGAGTCATTTATACCGTTTTACCTTAGTTTCCTCATCTGTAAAACGAGCTGGAGAAAGGATGCCAAACAATTCCAGTATCTTTTCCAAGAAAATCCTAAATGAGGTCAAGAAGAGTCAGATATGAATGAACAACAACAATCTTTTTGTCCCAGATGTAGGGCAAATGCAAACCTGGTAGGAGGTTTTACTACTTGATTCCTTTAGATAATTTACATTATCTAATATCTTAACATCATACTCCTGCTATTGCATTAGTGACCTCTGAATGGTCTAATAATAGAGTGCAGTATTGCGGGGGCTCGACCTGAAATTGGTATAACTGTTTGCTCAAAATGCATAAAATGAATCTGGGGAGAAGCAACCCAGGGCTCCAGAGTCAGAGTTCTGAGAATTTTCAGGCAGTCTAGTTATAAGAGGAAAAATGATCCATGCATCACCCATCTCACAAGGCTGTTGAGAGGAAAGCACCTTGTGAATTGTAAAGTGTCATATAAATATCATATATCATCATTATTAGCATTACCATCATCATTATTGTTAATGGCATTCCATGATTCTGTGAATGACAGATGTAACCCAAGAACCCACATTTTAATACAGCTGTCAAACTAGCCAAGGGATGTGTTTTTCTTGGTGGATTAATTTTACCTGTGAAGGGTCTATCAAGCAAAATGAAACCATTGATTTACATGAATTCTCCTCAGGGAGAGGAAAATATCTGAGACCCCTAATGTAGAGCCATAAAGACTATAATAGTAGTATTGGACCTATGATAGATTGACTTGCACCCAAATATATCTGTCCATGCAAGCAAATTGCACACATAGGCCAGAATTTTCCACTTATAGGAGGTAACCATGCAGGGAATGGCCATTACACACACACACACACACACACACACACACACACACACACACACACACACAAGACTTGCAGGGCTTAAGTAATTTGCTCAAACTTGTACAGTTAATTAGTGGCAGAGCTGGGACCCCAAATCAGGTACCTTTACAATATTTCTCACTTGTGACCCATTTGCTCCATCCCCCTGTAATCATTTCACTTTAGGTCCTTATCGTCTCACACATGGACAATAAGAATAGCCTCTTAGCTGGTTTCCCTGCTTGTCCTCTCCAATCTATGTAAACCACTGTCAGATTAGTCTTCATAAACTATTGTTTGATCATGTCTTTCCTCTTTTAAAAATTTTTTAATGACTTTTAGTCATATTCTAGACAAAACCACATATTCCTTAACCTGGCATTCAAAGCTCTCTATAATTTGGCACAATCTACCTTTTTATTGGTTTAGTCATTTTCAGTCATATCTGACTCTTTTAGGGTTTTCTTGGCAGAGACACACAAAAAGAATGCTTTGTCATTTCCCTCTTCAGCTCATATGAAAGATGAAGAAACTGAGAGAAACAGGGTTAAATGACTTGCCCAGTGTCACAAAGGTATTAAGTATCTGAGGCTAGATCTGAATTCAGGAAAATAAATCTTCCTGACTCCAGGCTCAGCTGCCCCATAAAATCTGATCTCAAACTGGTCCTGGACACAGGGCCTGGAGGCATGAGTCTCAGAAGCTACCAGAAGGGAGCAGTGGGAGGGAGGAGAAAAAAGAATGAGACATAGAATTTTGGGTATAATTAATGTGAGAATTTGTTTCTCTTGGATAAGCGTATTTATTTTAATTTGTTACATTTTAATAACAAATCATATATATTATTGTTATGTCTTACACTATATTCTATATCTTAAAATGGTAATTTAAAAAATAATCCTTTTTTAAAAGATTCTTTAATACACTCTAATGGTGTGATTCTGTACTTCTGATTCAAGAGCCAAGTAGAACTAGTCAAATATCTCTTTCATATGAAAGGCTTTCTCATACTTCAATATAGCTATCATGCTATTCTTCTCTTTCCTCCTTAACATTCTAGGTTCCTATAGCTCAGTGATGGCAAACCCATGGCACAAGTGCTAAAGATGGCATTCAGAGCACTCTGTGTGGGCACACAGCCACCCTCCCCAGCTTCCCTCCCTACTATATTGATTGTTATCAATATACCATCCAAGCTAAAGAACGATTCTATTCTTTTTCTTTTTCTTAACTTTTCTATAACAACCTCTCTGATACTCTTATTTCCTCCTAATATATCCCTCAAAGATGTCTTTCTTTTGTTTACATTTCCTTGTTGCCCTCAGTTTATTCTGAAATTCATCTCTCCTGATACTATGTTGCTATTATTTTAATTCTAGAGCTCCTTGATTCTATACTAGGCTTTGGAAGTTCTCTTTTCTTATTTTGAACCCTCATAGTACTTTGATTATAACTCCCTTCTAGTATCCCAGTCTGTGCAGTGCTTATAGCCATTTCTATACATGTTTTTTCCTCCCTCCTAGATGGTCAGTATGTTGAAGGCAAATACTTTCCATTCCTACAGCAGTTAACAAGTAGTAGATGCTCAACATATTTTTTCTGAATAAATGAATGAATCCACCACCTGAAACTTATTTTGATGTTCCTATTTCTTCAGATTTTTGTAGAGAAAATAATTTTTTCCTTATACAACACCATTTGTTTTCATCTACTTTGAGCAGAGGTGATCATGAGTTGTGATGCTTCCTTTGCTGTCACAGAAAAACCATTTACTGCTTCTCTCCATCAACTGGGGAGGCTAGAAGGAAGGGGACTCTCACATTCAGTGTAGCCTGTAACACAAAGCAGTGTCTATTTTTAAAAGGATATAATTTAATAATGTAAACTCCCTTATGTTTGAAAAACAGAAAATTATTGATAGTTAGGTATCCAATAACAAGTAATGTTATTTGAAAAGGGGTTCTCTCTCCCCTTTGCCTTCCTCATCCTCCCTCTGTCTTTGCCTCCCTATTTCTGTCCCTCCCTCTACACCTCTTTTTCCATTTTTGGGGTGCTTTGGACCCTTGCTTCCATTCCACTCCTACTGTGGAAACTCTACCAAAGCAGATCAACAGTTCACCTGTAATTTATAGTTTTTGAGAGCTGCTTGAGAAACATTGGAGAATTAAGAAACTTGTCTATAATCACAAAGTCATTATGAATCTGGGACAGGACTTGTATCCAGTCTTCATTCTACTACACATGCTGTTTCTCTTTGTTATACTATATATCCAAATATGAGTGAAGCAGAAAACAGGAGACAAGAGGAAACAGATCATAATAAATCACAAATATTGATTTAAGTAGCCCTGCCTTTTGGCCATTGTTAGTCATCATCTCATGCACATCTAGCAACCCTCAATATCCTTTTGAAGAGCTTCCTCTTTTCTCTTTTTGCTGTCTAGTCGAGCCTGTGTCTTCTTGATTTCATTTGTTTTTTTTTTTTCTGGACAAAGATAGTGGAGTAGTTTGCCATTTCCTTCTCCAGATTATTTTACAGATGAGGAAATCGAGGCAGTTAAGTGATTTGCCCAGAGTCACACAACTACAATGTCTAAGTTTGGATTTGAACTTGGATTTGATCATTTGACTTTAGGGTCAGTGTTCTCTGTCCATTGTATCATCTAACTTGCCCACCTTTTTCTCTAATATAGATTAAAAACCAACATCCACACATTTTGTATTGCTCTTAGTTTTCCTTGGAGGTTTTAGCTCCATGAGCTTGAACATTTCTGATACTCTTCTTACAAGATTGTGTCATACTTTTGTACTCATTTTCTGTTAACTGACCACCTCCTATATACATCTGTAGAAAAACAAATCAAAACAAAAAACAACTAAGCTGCCCCCAATGAGTTCTAAATGTATCCAGATAGGTCTCTTTTAATAACATCTCTTTGTCAGAAGTATTTCTCTTTGCGTCTTCAGAATTTCATTCTCTAAAAGTGCTCATTTCTTTTGAACTGAATTCCTAATATTTTAGCTCATGAGTTCCTATCTTTTCTTTTTTTAATCCCTTTAATATCTATGCTATTAAAAGCTAAAGTAATTGTCAGATTGTTCAACTTTTCTCTCCTCTATCAAAAATTCCAAGAGTATTTTCATAAATGTTTGGTTTGGCACTCTCCACACAATTAAAACTAGATCAAAGCAGTTGGAAAAATATTGATTGCTCATGGGTAGGATGAGCTAACATAATAAAAATGACAATCCTATCCAAATTTATTTACTTATTCAGTAGCATACCCATTGAACTACCAAAAAACTTTATTGCTGAATTAGAAAAAAACATAACAAAGTTCATCTAGAAGAACAAAAGATCAAGGATATCCAGGGAAATCATGAAAACAAATGTGAAGGAAGGAGGCCTTGCAGTCCCAGATCTCAAACTATACTATAAGCATTGGTCATCAAGACAATCTGGTACTGGCTAAGAGACAGAAAGGAGGGTCAGTGGAATAAACTTGGAGTAAGTGACCTCAGCAAGATAGTCTTTGATAAGCCCAAAGATCCCAGCTTTTGGGACCAAAATCTATTATTTGATAAAAACTGCTGGGAAAATTGGAAGATGGTATGGGAGAGATTAGGTTTGGATCAACACCTCACACCCTACACCAAGATAAACTCAGAATGGGTGAATGACCTGAATATAAAGATGGAAACTATAAGCAAATTAGGTGAACACAGAATAGTATACTTGTCAGATCTTTGGGAAAGGAAAGACTTTAAAAGCAAGCAAGAGCTAGAAAAAATCACAAAATGTAAAATCAATAATTTTGGTTACATCAAATTAAAAAGTTTTTGTACAAACAAAACCAATGCAACCAAAATTAGAAGTGAAGCAACCAATTGGGAAACAATCTTCATAACAAAAACCTCTGACAAAGGTTGAATTACTCAAATTTATAAAGAGCTAAACCAATTGTACAAAAAATCAAGCCATTCTCCAACTAATAAATGGGCAGGGGACACAAATAGGCAATTTTCAGTTAAAGGAATCAAAACTATTAATAAGCACTTGAAAAAGTGTTCTAAATCTTTTATAATCAGAGAGATGCAAATCAAAACAACTCTGAGGTATCACGTCACACCTAGCAGATTGGCTAACATGAGAGCAAAGGAAAGTAATGAATGCTGGAGGAGATGTGGCAAAGTAGAAACATTAATGCATTGCTGGTGGAGTTGTGAATTAATCCAACCATTCTGGAGCGCAATTTGGAACAATGCCCAAAGGGCGCTAAAAGACTGTCTGTCCTTTGATCCAGCCATAGCACTGCTGGGTCTGTACCCCAAAGATATAATTGGAAAAAGACTTGTACAAGAATATTCATAGCTGCACTCTTTGTGGTGGCCAAAAATCAGAAAATGAGGGCATGCCCTTCGATTGGGGAATGGCTGAACAAATTATGGCATATGTTGGTGATGGAATACTATTGTGCTAAAAGGAATAATGAACTGGAGAAATTCCATGGGAACTGGAATTGATGCAGAGAGAAAGGAGCAGAACCAGGAGAACATTGTACACAGAGACTGATACACTGTGGTACAATCAAATATAATGGACTTCTCCATTAGTGGCAATGCAGTGATCCAAACAACTTGGAGGAATCTACGAGAAAGAACACTATCCACATTCAGAGGAAAAACTGTGGGAACAGAAACACAGAAGAAAAACAAATGCTTTAATACATGGGTCGAGGGGATATGAATATTCTACTGCAAACATCAACAACATGGAAATAGGTTTTGATCAAGGACACATGATACCCAATGAAATTGCACATCGGCTCCGGGAAGGGTAGGGGGAGGGGAAGGAAGGAAAGAATATAATTCTTGTAGCCAAGGAATAATGTTCTAAATTGACTAAATAAATTAACTTAAATTTAAAAAGTAAATATTAATACATGAAAAAAATAATGTTTGCTTTGCCATACCTATTTCATTAAGTAATGAATAATAATTGACCTATGATTTCTTTGGAAATTCTGGATAAGGAAACTCCATCTAGTAATGCAGGTTGTTATTTTCCCTGGAATGTATAAAGACTTGCGTGGGCAATTCAGAGAGACACAGAATATGTCAGAGGCAGAACCTGAATTCAGGTCTTCCTGAATCCAAGGCTAGCTCTCTATCCTTTATGCCATACTGATTCTCATTCATTAAATAACCATAACTTTTCCATTAAAGTCAAGGTAGTTGTTATTCAGCCATTTCAGTTGTGTTCCACTCTTGGTAATCCCATTTGGGGTTTCCTTGGCAAAGAAATTGGAGTGGTTTTCCATTTCCTTCTCCAGCTCATTTGATAGATGAGGAAACTGAGGCAAACAGGGTTAAGTGACTTGTCTAGGATCCCATAGCTAGTAAGGGTGCAAAGCTTGATTTAAACAGTAAGATAAGTTTTCCAGACTCCAAACTGGGTATTTTATCCATTATGCCACCGAGCTGCTCATTTTTTAGATCATCTCTTCTGAAATGGAATGGTCTGCTTTGAGAGGTAACAGACTTTTTAATTAGAGGTTTTTAAACATAGACTTGAAGATTTCTTGTTTAAAACTCCATCGAGGGGATCTTTGTTTAGGTACAAGATTTCTGTAGGACTTTCTAATTCTGAAATACAGAAATTCCTCTTTAGTCAAGGGGTTTAATTTTCCCCCCATCTCATCTTCATTAGTCTGGCTTTACCAACTCCATGGATTGATAAGTAGAAAGTCTAGGAATTGGTCTCTTTGTGAATTCGAGTGAAGATTTCTATTCTAATAACTATCTAATGAAAAAGATGTCAGTTATAAGTACCTATGAGATGTCCTTTCTTGACATAGTAGCCTTGGCCTAGAATCTAGCATCTTCTTGGAGGTTTTAATTAATACCAGAAGAGGATCTGCTAATGCCATAATAAATCTATCTATACCTGCCTTCTCATGGTCATTTTTTTTCTTCTTAAAGCTTTGCTTCATGAGTCCCCTTTACCGTTTCCTGGGCATACTACTTTGCAACATTGATTTATGCAGTAAATGAGCCACCTTTTAACACCGTTGCTGGTAAGGTTATGCCAGAGCTTTCATCATGGACTGTGCTTCTCACAGTTTTATAATTATGCCATTTTGAGAAAAGGGGGAAAAATTTGCCTAAGGCAGTTACTTATCATGTACATATATTTCCATACTGGAAGAATTATGATTATTACTGTTTTATTGCTTTTAAAAGCAGAGTTTCAAAAAAATAAAAAAGTTTCATAGGACTTAATAGTATTACAGGATTTGAAGCTGGAACGGGCTTTAAAAAATCCACTTCAATGCCTGAATATACAAATCCCCTATAAAAACTCTCCAACAAATATGCTTTTAGCCATTGCTTGGATACCTTTTGTTGTTGTTGTTGTTGTTGACAATGGAATGGGAATGGGGATGGGTATGGAGGTAGGGACAACTATAAAGGTGGAAATGAGAATGAAGGTGGAGATGGGAATAGGAATGGGGGTGGGAGGTCAAGGGAGGATGTTGTGGACTTAGCATTGAATTTGGAGAGTTAAAACACCTAAGTTCAAAAGCCATCTTTGCCTTTTTCTATCTATAACCTTGGGAAAAATCACTTACCTCTTGATTTCTCATCTTCCACATCTATGAAATAATAGGTTTAGATTACATGCTCTTTAAGTATTTTCAAGCTCTGGAAGACCCTATGATTCTACTGACTCCCTAACAATGGATAGAAATGCTAATGGTGAGGGGGAATTCATTAATGGATCATCCCATTCTTTGAGTGAATATTTATCAGAAAAAAACCCTGTCTCTATATTTCCCCATATCTGCTTCCTTTTAACATTCATCCCTTGGTCATAATTCCATCTGGAGTGGTGTTAGGGAGGAGACTTTATTGAATAATAGTAAAAATAACTCTTGTAAAGCTTTTTAAGGTTTATACAATGCCTTTATCACAATAACCTTGTGAGACTAAGTCCACTTCTGTTTCCATATGACAACTGTACTAATTTTTTAAGGTACTTATCCTGTTCCACCCAAGTTGTCTCTTTTCTAGACTAAATGTCATTAGGTCTGAAACTACCCATCATACATAACATGGATTTTAGTGCATTCCAGTCACTGTCCTATGGATGTGCTATAACTCATCAGTGTATTTCCTAAAATGTGCTACCAGAACTTAATGCTATAGATATGGTTTGATCAGGCCAACATGATTATTGTCTCCCTTATTCTGGACAACATAATTTTGTTGATACCATCTAAGAGTGCAATGACTTTTTTTTTTTTTGAAAAACAGAGCCATGCCTTATAGTTGAGACATATTAAGCTTATTGTCAATTACATAAAGATATGTGCATATAGGATTTAGAGTTGTTAGGGACCTTGGAGATGATATAATCCCACCCATTCATTTTTTTCTATTACATTTTTTATTTTTTATTTTTTTCATGATTCATGTTTTCTCCCTCCTCTCTCCCAGAACTGACAAGTAACTCCACTGCAATCCATTCATTTTAAGGAATTAGGAAACTGATTCTCAGATATGAGAAATAACTTGCCCAAAGTCACACAGGTTGAGATTTAGATTCAGGTTGTCTAGAATAAAATTCCAAGTGTTCTGACTCTAAATCTCTTTCTATCACACCCTGCTGTTAAAATCCCTAAATCTTTTTTTTTTACTTACAGCTTGAGTAAAAACAGGAAACCAAACAACATCAATCTCTGAAGTTTGCAGGCTTAACATTTTTGGGGGTAATAGATCCATAAAGACTATGTGAATTTGGCAGGCAGTGAATTTATTCCATGGTTTAATTAGATTTGTGAAAGACGGTAGAAAAACTGGTAACTTTGTTTTCAAAAGTTATCTTTCAGGTGCAACATATCTTAGTCACATTAAAATTAAAATTTTAAAAATTACTGATTATTCAGCATATTCAATATAGTCTAATCTAATGCCTCATTATGATATGACCATGGATTCTTGAAAAATTCTCAGGAGGCCTAGTGATTCAGAAGGAGTAGGATAGATGACAAAGAACTAGCTGGGGTGGAGAGTCAAAGGTGAGGTGAGACATGATCTTGGGTCAGAGGCCTAGGACAATCCAGATGAATTTTGCCATCTGTTTTTGTGCTGGTTAACTCACCAATCAGGACAGCATGAGCCCAGGTTGCTCATTCCATAGCTGAGTAGATTAAGTCACAAAGACCTTGGTCTCTACCTGAATGAAAGAGTAAATGAATGAGTGAGGAGCATTGAGGGTAAAAATTATTATGTTCCTTTTGCTTGGAGTATGAGTGTAATCATGATTTATACAATGGATTTGGTTCTGAGGAAATTGAATCTTTGTTACAGTGGAGGTGGGTCAAGTTAATCAGGATGCTTCTATTCAATTTATTTACTCCAGTCCAGTTGATTTAATTACAGAAAAGGACAGGTAATAGAGATAATGAATTCTTAAATAAAGTACAAAGAAGGGCTTATACTTTGTTACTCTTTTATGAGCTGTGAATTTCTCTATTCAAAATATATGGAATTAAAAGAAATAAATCAAAATATATGGAGTTAAAGTCAGGCTGCCATTGTATGGCCAAGGACCAGCCATACTGCTGGTAACTCTTTAAAAAGCAAGTCATAGTCTTTAAAGATCCATTTGAAATGGGAGTTAGTTAGCTTTGAGAAGTATGACTCCTAGCAGTCAAAAAGTGAGTAGATTTTGGAAGAAGAAACTAGTTCTAAGGGACTAGTTCCTAATTTCTTTGTAGGGATGGGAGAGGGAAGAATTTCTGTCTCCTTTCCTTCCATTTGCCTTAGCATCTTGGCATTGACCTACTCATCCATTAGGAGACACTGCATCCCACATGGAACTGACCCCCTAGTCAAAGCAGGAGATAGATCTGAGGAATCAGATTTCTGTGAATCAAGAAGAGAACTGGACTTGGGTGTTTGGAGTTGAGTTAAGCTGAGAAAGCGGCCCAAGGAGCCTAGTGGAGTGGTCTATTTGGGAAGGGTGCTTTGCTAGGGGAGAGCATCATGAGACCACCATACACTAACACGAGAAAGAATAATAAGGCGATGGAGGATCAGAAGCATGACTTGCCTTTGTCCTGTACTTTCACTATGTATGGTCTCTCTCTGTTAGTGTACTCAGTGCATGTGTCCATTGGTATTATGTGTTTTGTTGGAAAGAATAGAATATTCAAGATCAGAAAAGAGAGATATTTTATAGCTAATATTCTTAGCCTGCCATCTTAGTATGATTTCCTCCCCATCCCCCAGGTGATAATTTCCTTACCCAGAGTCCTTTCTGATTATCCTGATCACATCTTATATCTTTCTAGTTGTATTGTCTCTCCCATTAGAAGGCAAGTTCTTTGAGGGCAGGGGCCATTCCTCCCTTCTCTTTGTATTCCTAATGTTTAGCATGTTGCTTGGGTCATCATTGTCCTTTCACAAATGCTTGATAACTGACTGGCTAAATGCCCCTTTTCTTTGAGTTAACTGTGTTTATTGGCTGACTGCAGGAGAGGAGAGCACCAAGAGCGCTTATGAATTCTAGTTTTTTGAGTGCAGACCCTACAGAATACTTTGAATCTGGAGACCCAACTGTAGTTAAAAGTTGATGGGGGAGGGAATAGCCCCAGAGAAGGCAAGATAAGTTGGGTCTTAGTTTTCTATTTTCTTACCTTTTCACTTCAGACTCATCATTCCCTTTTCTTGAAAGTTAAATTTTAAAGTAATTAATAGTCCACAAACTGCCAGGAAGCAGCTATGTAGTACAGTGTTTAGAACATGGGATTTGGAGTCAGAAGACCTGAATTCAAATCTGATTTCCAAAATGTTGTGGGGATGAAGAGGTGCACCCCTAGGGTTCGGGAAGGATACCTTTTGCAAGAATGCAAGACTCTAAAACTTAGCTTAAAAATAAAAAGAAAAATTTATTAATTTAGAGAGTAATATTGAAAATAGCCAGGAGGATGGTACAGGTGGAACAGCAAGATGGAAGGCTGCTCCTTGGGAGAACAGCATGGATGAAAAAGCTGTCCCCCAGACGACATCAGTTCTGGAGATTTTATACTCTTTACAACAGGTGCTGTGTCATAGTGTGGATGTGAGTCTAGAGTGGTAATCACTCGGGCATTTGGGGGGTGGGGTGGTCATCTGACTGGGGTCTGCCTGGAGACATAGGGAATGACTCTCATAATTCCTTAGTTTTAGGGAACAGACAGATGTCTGAGATGTAGCCTGATAGAATCGAGGTGTAGCCTGGAGGTGCATCTCTCTGTCCACCTTAAATCTAAAGGAGGATCAAAGGAGGACAATCATGTCAGGGTCCTATCGGGATCATTAGATGTTTTAGGATAGGAGTCACAAGGATATAAGGGAACAAAGGAATTCCACTGATAATAGTTTGCCTGAGCTTCTGGGGGTACAATGCCCGTGTCACAAAACTTAATATCTTTTTAACCCATGGCAAATCAGTTAATTTGTCTTCCTCAGTTTTCTAATTTATAAAATGGGGATATTAGCACCTATCTTCCAAGGTTGTTATGGGGATAAAATGAAATAACATTTGCAAAGCACTTTTCAAACCTTAAAGTGCTATGCAAATGATGGCTATTCATATTATTTTAGGTAAAATACCTGGAACTTCCTTATTTAAAGGAAACTTTCTTAGAAATCATTTTATTGATCAAAAATACTTCTATAGTTTTTATTTATAGGGAGCCTCGTTTTGTAAAATTGAACTTCCTTAAAAATTCACATGGGGAAAAAAACAAGTAGCTGAAGAATACCTACTGGATATTAAAATCTGAGTAATTAAAACACCGGTGAAAATCCCAAAGATTGGAAAATGAAATACAACTGCCCTTCAGAGTAGAAAACCAGGGAACTACTGTATTAGAAGTTATTGCTTAATTATTTTTCTTTGTAACAAGAGAGGATTGAATTTGGAAGGGGTGGGTAGATTTGAAAATTTGATAAAACAAGGGCATTGAAAAAAAACATTTTAAAAGAATGTTTATTACCAAGACTGACGCATACCAGAGTATATAACCGTTTCAGTTTACCAGTAAGTATGTTTGGACCAACATTGCTTATGGATTTTGATTTGAGTTTTCAGTTGAATAAAGAAAGAAGAAAGACTAAATAAATCAGCTTTGGAAAATTGCATGGGGCTTTTAATAATACTCCATGATACAAATTTCTGTCTTCTTAACCCTAATATGAGGTTGGATTCTATTAAAGCAGATTAATGCAAAAGTGTGGCATTATCAGACTACCACCAAGAATTGGTTAATAGCTTACTCTATGTTGGGCACAAGTCCTGTGCTAGGTCCTGGAGATGCAAAGGAAAAGTGTGAAATGATAACTACCCTCAATGAGCTTACATGCTACTGAGGAAGATAATACTTATATCTATGTATATAAGTATACACAATATAGATACAAGGTGATTGATTGGTGGAGGCAAGAGGATAGGCATTGTAAGATAAGACAAGAGAGATTTTACATGGACAAGAGATCATCTCTCTTCTTTACAGCATCTGAGACTTGTAAATGGTGAGTCAAACTGGGTCTTGAAGGAAACTTAAGGATTCTAAGAGGCAGAGATGAGATGTGGGGTGTGGGTGGTGGGGTGGGGGGAGTACATTTTAAGCAAATGAGATAACTAGTGCAAAGGCATGAAGATGGGAAATAGAGTGCTATTTATGAGAAAGAGTAGATTAACTAGACTATAGGATATGTGGTGAGAAGTAGAATATAATAAGAAGAATGGAAAGGTAGGTTGGAATGAGGTTGTGAAGTATCTTAAATCGAAACAAAGGAGTTTATATATTTGCTCCTACAGGCAACAGGACGCCATTGGAGTATGATATAGTTATTCTGTAGGAAAACTGTTAGGAGTGCTTAAACATAGAATGAATTTAGGTTGGAAAAAATGAGGATGAAAATTTATTTTTTTAAAGCTAAAATGGGGAAAAGAGGAGGAACAAAAAAAGATAAAACCATTGCTTACTGGTAGATAGGATGACAATAAGTGATCACACAGAGATGGCAAAGCTGCTCGATACTTACTTTGCTTCTGTTTACTCTGCAAGATTTGTTAGGTTCAACCATGCTGGAAAGATTTCAGGTATGGTCCTGAATCACCCTATTTTCTGAGGATCATTCTAGATAAACTGGAGAGTCTCATTGCTAGTAGACTTGAGTAGAATTTAAATGATGCTTAACTCTTCAGTCATGGCGATTTGTGTTATAATCCATCAATCCACTAATCAACCAACAAGAATTTATTAATAGCTTAATATGTGTTGGGTGCTGTTCTAGATACTAGGGATATGAAGAAATAAAATGAAAAAGTCCTGTGAAATAAACAAACCAACCAAAAATTCCACAAAACACACTTCTTTAATCCTGTGAGGTTGCTTTCTGATTTGGTGATTATAATAGCAAAATGGTAGAAAAGGGATAAAGAGTACTAGAAACTCCACTTTTTTTAGGTTGTAAATTTTAAGATGGCTTTTGGTATTCTAAGTGTGTGGTCATTTTCTAATGATTGACTGATGTGCTACTGGAGTAACTGAATTGTATCAATCTTAATGTTCTTGACAGAAGTGAAAGCAGAAGAAGGAAGGAATTTGTAGCAGAATGGATGGACAGCTCACCGATTCTCTTTGGAGAGGCAATAAAAAAGGACTGGACAGAAATGGTTGTGACCAAAGGGAACAAGAAATATCCTTTCATGGTACAGTTAATCATCTCCTGTAGCAGTGCTCATGAGAAGTAGTTGAAAAAAGATCTCCACAAAAATAATTATAGCTCATGCACTAACATCTGTTGCAAAGGATGGAAAGGTGATAAATTCAATGAAATGGCTTTGATGGTTGCTTTCATTGCAAAAGTGGGAATAGTCAGGGATGGCAAAAAAGTTGGAAAGTATGGATGAAGAATGAGACCAATTTAAAAAGTTATTACAAAAAGTCCAGGTAAGAGATGATGAGAGTATAAACTAGGGTTGTGACTATGTTAGTGAAGAGAATAGAACATATAAAAGATATATTGAAATAGGAGTGATTGGGTTTGGAAAACTATTGAATATTAGGGCAGTGATTGAGGAACTGAGCATTAGAGCAAAGCTGCAGTCTGAGTGAATAGGATTATGGTAATGCCCTTGACAGTAGTGGGTATATTCAGAAGTGGGGGAAGGTGCTTGGGGGGAAATAATGAGTTTTGTTTTGGATATGCTGAGTTTGAGATTACTACTCCAATTTCATAGTTGAGGCAAGTCTCAGTGACTTGCCCAGAGACAGATTACTAGTGCCTGATTTGAACTCTTCTTGACTTTAAGTCCAGTGCTCTATCCACTGCACCACCTAACTGCTGCCTCCTTAGGTGTTACCCTGAAAGACAGCTTGCTTTTTACTGCCTGCGTGTTATCTGAATGCTGCATAAACAAAGGGAGACAAGACTGTTGAATGAACGGAACATTGAGGGTGACTATGAATTTGAGTAAGGAACTATAACTGTAGAGACACTTTCATAGAAGACTTTCATGGAGCCTAAAGATGTGTGAACTTTTGAATGCTAGATTGGAATTCTTGGAGTCATTGACTGGTGTGGAAAGCTGAGTCAATCATGTCCCTTGTCCTCTAGGCTTGCAACTCTAGAGATTATTGAGAATGACCATCCCTTGGATGAGATCATTTCCTCTCCTCTGATTTGAGTTGAGATCTTATCTTGTTCCTAGCTGGAGTGCCTTACCTTGGTGTATTCTTTGGTAAAATCTAATCTGAAGAACTTCTCCAAATTTTTTCTTAGATAAATGACTTTACTTGCTATTCACTATTTGTAATGATTTCCTATATAGTTTTTTGGTGAGAAGAGGCTAACCTAGTAAATGTACCCTTAGAAATCCCCTCTCCCCCTTAAGAGTGATCAGAGAAAAGTTTTTCCTTCTGAACCTCATACTCCTAGACTAGAGATATTTGCGGTATGGCAAATACATATAATTCTAGCTCCATTCTTTTTTTTTTCAGAGACTAGAGGAAAGACTGCCAAATCTTGGATGTTCTGTACTCTAAAAGCCTCTTTCCTCACTCCTTCCATTCTTCCTAGGCAGGCTGCTGCCTATGGATCCAATGGATGCCAATGGAATCTTTCTACTTCAAAGGAGGAAAGTTAGTTGCCTTGGAGACTTGATTGGTCAGGTTGGATATTGGAACATGCCTATTCTATTCATGCCTCTTGTTATTAATGTAGTTAGGAAAACTACATGCATACATACCCCTTAAAAGGAAATAACAAAAGCTCAACTATCCTGTCCTTTATGAATTCAAGTCATTTGACTCAGATGAATAGCATTCTTTGACAATGAAAATTGTGGATGTGAATGATACAACCATTGTCAGTGATGTTTGGGAAACTGTGGAGTATAAGAGCCATATTTTGGGACTGGAAAAGGGCAAATTTCTCAATTTTTGAAAAAGGAAAAGGAAAGGGATCTGCCAACTATAGACTAGAAAATTTGACTTAATTCCTGGGAAAATCCTAGAATGGATAATTAGACAGATGGTCAGTAAAAATCTAGAAAAGAGTCACCATGACTTCATTAAGAATAGATTATGTCGGGGGCAGCTGGGTAGCTCAGTGGATTGAGTGTCAGGCCTAGAGACGGGAGGTCCTAGGTTCAAATCTGACCTCAGACACTTCCCAGCTGTGTGACCCTGGGCAAGTCACTTGACCCCCATTGCCTAGCCCTTACCACTCTTTCTGCCTTGGAGCCAATACACAGTATTGACTCCAAGACAGAAGGTAAGGGTTTAAAAAAAAAAAGAATAGATTATGTCAGTATAAGCTGATTTTCTTTTTTGACAAGGTAACTAAACTGATAGAACAGGGTAGTATCATATAATTTAGCTAGTTAAATATATACATATATATTTAATTAGCAAAACTCTATATTTTCTGCAACATATCTCTCCTATCCCCTTCTAAGAAAGGATAAAAATACTATAAACCTTCTTACAAACATGTAAGGTTGATGAAAACAAATATATCATCATCATCATCATCTCCTCCTTTCACTTTTCCTTTTGTTCCTCCTCCTCTTTCACCTGCTCTTTCTCTTCCTCCTTTTTTTTTCTTTCTCCTAGATGGCCACTGAAGCCCTTTAAAGTTGGAAGTTCTTTGGTTCTAGTCTGTTTTTGCAAATTTGTTTTATTTACTTTGTTTTAACTATTACCTTCCCCTTGTTCTTGAGTACTTTTCAAATCATGTTTTATAGGAGAGGAAGCTAAATCTCAGACGGATTTGCTTAGGTTCACATGCATACTAATCAGTGATGGATCCTGAATTTAAAGGCTTTTGTTTTTTCATTGTAAGCTATTTATTTAGTCAATTTAGAACATTATTCCTTGGTTACAAGAACCATATTCTATCCCTCCTTTCCCTCCCCTCCACCCTTCCGTAGCCCATGTGCAATTCCACTGGGTATTACATGTGTCCTTGATCAAAACCTATTTCCATGTTGTTGGTATTTGCATTAGGATGTTCATTGAGAGTCTACATCCCCAAACATATCCCCTCGACCCATGTAATCAAGCAATTGTTTTTCTTTGGTGTTTCTGCTCCCACAGTTTTTCCTCTGGATGTGGATAGTGTTCTTTCTCATAGATCCCTTCAGGTTGTTCAGGGTCATTGCATTGCCACTAATGGAGAAGTCCATTACATTGGACTGTACCACAGTATATCAGTCTCTGTGTACAATGTTTTCCTGGTTCTGTTCCTTTCGCTCTGCATCAATTCCTGGAGGTCATTCCAGTCCACATGGAATTCCTCCACTTTATTATTCTTTTGAGCACAATAGTATTCCATCACCAACATATACCACAATTTGTTCAGCCATTTCCCAATTGAAGGGCATCCCCTCATTTTCCAATTTTTGGCCATCACAAAGAGTGCATATTCTTGTACATGTCTTTTTCCAATGATATCTTTGGGGTACAAACCCAACAGTTCTATGGCTGGATCAAAGGACAGACAGTCTTTTATCGCCCTTTGGGCATAGTTCCAAATTGCTCTCCAGAATGGTTGGATCAGTTCACAACTCCACCAGTAATGCATTAATGTCCTGACTTTGCCACATCCCCTCCAGCATTCATTACTTTCCTTTGCTGCCATGTTAGCCAATCTGCTAGATGTGAGGTGACCCTAAATATGATACCTCTTTTGCATTACTTCATGAGATCATAGGTTCAACACTAGAATAAACTACAAGAGATGACCTGATTGGACCCTCTGATTTTATTGATGAGTAAATAGAGTCTTGGAGGAGATGAATTAGGAAATAAAACAAGGATTCTGGGTCAGCTCCTCTGGCTCCAAATCCACTGCTTCTTCCAGTATGCTATATTGTTACCATACTGACTCTCTATATCTTCCTGCTCTTGAACATATCATATCTCCCTCCAGTAGAGTGAAAGCTATGAAGATTGGGATTGTCTTGTTTTTGTTTTTTAGATCCTGAGCACCCAGTGCAGTGATGAACACACACATAGTCAGCTTGATAGATGCTTATGTATTGATGGATGGATTCATAAACTTTACCCCTACAAATGGCTGCCAGTGAAGAGAGATCATAGCATCCTTTCAAGAGGCAGAGAAAGCTCCAGTTTAATATCTCAATCTTTTCTACACATGGATGGATTTGAGGGAAGGCTATAAGGTCTTGGAAGTGGGAGGAAGGGCTTAAATATTCTAATTTGGAAAATATAATTTGCTACTCTAAATATATCTAGGCTAGTTCCTGTTTAGGGGAAGTTATAAGTCTTGTGCAATGAACTTCCTCTGTGTGTGAAGGCTGAGTTTTCTCTATTTCATTTGGTAAAGAAGATGCTGGATTCTCAATCCTTGTAAGCACTCTGACATTTTATAGCATTTATTTTAATACCTATGGTATATTAAAGACAACTACTGGCACAGTGGATACAACATTGGATCTGGAGTCAGGAAGATCTAAATTCAAATCCATCCTGGGACACTTACTAGTCATGTCACCTTGGACAAGTCACTTAATATGTGTTTGCTTCGGGTTCTTCAATTATAAATTGGAGATACAAACAGTACCTAGCTAGAAGAATTATTGTTAAGATCAAATAAGTTTACATATGTGTATATGTATGTGTTTGTGTATAAAACCTCCTAGCACAGTACATGGCATGTAACAGGCACCATACAAATTATTAATCCCTTCCCTTCCCTCTGGTGTGTGTGTGTGTGTGTGTGTGTGTGTGTGTGTGTGTATGTGTAGAAAAAGTGAGAGGGAAAGCAAGAAAAATAGACCATATTATATATATACATATGTGTATATATGTATATATATATATATATATATATATAATAGTCAAGGATCTGACAATTATTGGTTTCTATTTCAATGAAACAAACTCTCCTGAAGTCAGACTTAATAAGGAAGGGCCAGAGCAACAGCTGTATGTCTGTTCCCTAGGCTATTTATGAGTTTCTGAAGACCGAGGAGGCATTGCCATTAGAAAAGCTTACTGATTTTTTTTCCTTTTATGATTGAATTGGGTTCAGAGATTGACTAAGACAGGAGGAGTCAATTGTGGCTTCTTTCCCCCAGATGTCTCTTAATATTCTCTGGGGAGCAGAGCATAATTTTTCTCAGGTTTTGATCTAGAGATGGAGGTGTATTTTAAAAATCTGAGTGTATAAGACTTGGGCAATGGAGAGAAAGAGGAAGATTCACCTTCACACTGGAACATTTAATGGGAGATGGGAAAAAAGATAGACAGAGACAAAGATAGAAATAAAGAAATCATAGAGAGAAACAGAAAGAAGAGTTGAGAAGAGAGAGAAAAAAGGAGAGAGAGAGACAGGGATCGAGAAAAGAAAAAGAGGTTGAGGAAGGGGAAAGGAAAGAACAAAAAGAGAGAGGAAGAAGCAGAGACAAAGAAAGGACAGAGAATGGAGTGGAAAGAGTAGAGGGAGGGAGAGGGAAATAAAAGAGGGACAAAGAGACTGAGAGAGATAGTGATAAAAAAGCGGAATAGAAAGGGAGAAATAAGAGAAAAAGAAGAGCATGGGGAGGAGGGAAAGAAATAGCAAGGAAAAGGGGGGATGGAGAGAATGGATGTGAAAGAAGAAAATAGAGGGGAAAAGGAGAGAGAGGCAGAGAGAAAGACAAAAAAGAGAAGGAAGCAGGGAAGAAGGGTAAAGAAGAGACAGAAAGAGGCAGAGGAAGAATAGGGAAGAGAGAAAAGTGGAGTGAAGCAGAGATAAAGAGAAAGACAGAAAAAGAAATGAGTAGGGGAAGGAAAAGGAAAGGGTGGGGAAAGGTAGGAGGGAAAGGGAGAAGGCAAAGAAAGACCAATGTAAGAGAAAGACAGAGACACAAAGAGGAAAAAAAGAGAAGAGAATGGGGAGGAAAAGAAAAAGAAGCAAAAAGAAAAAAGAGAGAAAGTATAGGGGAGAGAGGGAAAAGGAGAGTCAGAGAGAGAGATACCAAGAAAGTAGAGATAAATCTAGAGAGAAAGAGAAGGGAGTGGGGGAAAGAGGAAGAGTAAAAGAGAGAAGAAAATGGGAGTAAACTTCCTAACCTACTCCCTGCCTTATCTCTTCTTGGTCCCTTAATAATAGGAAATATATCTGTTTATTATTTATTAAAGCCTTCAATGCAATTGTTTCCCCAAAATTTTATCCCAACCATGGCTTTCAGAAAATAAAAGCAGAATGCTAATATGTATATGTACATTTTCCTTTGTAGTTATAATAGGAAAAATGTATAATAACATCAGTCAATTGCCTGTACTTCTTTTCAGAGGAAGGCCCAAAGTTTTCATCTCTTCACAGCTTTATCCTCCTAAGGGGTTTCAGGCATTTCAAAACTCTGTTTTGTCTCATTTCCATAGGCATTGGAGGGCCACAGTCATGCATGTGATTTAGGAGTGAACTCTCAAGTTCTCTTGATAACAGAACTGCTGACATATTTTTTGCTATACCTGTCTTCTGCTTTCAGCCTCACACACCTTCCTACTGTCCCCCTTAGCACATGTCCAACATGGAGCCCTGATGATGAATTAGGACTTAACCAGTGCACTAAAATCTTTCAAACATATTACAAATAATTTGCAATAACTCCAGGCATACTTTTCTTTGCTTTTGATAAATCTTGTATTTAGAACTTGTGCTTCATCAAGATTTGGTTGTCTTCCCATAATTAACTGGGATTATTAATCTGGCAGTGGTGAGAATTCTTCAGCTGAAAGGAATTATAGGATTTAGAACTGGCATGGGTCAGTAAAACCAATGAGTGTAGTCATTTTCTTCTGTCCAGTCCTGTTTTTGTCCTCTCTTATCCTGTCCTCTCTTTTCCTTTCTTCTCTTGTTTTCTTCTCTCCTGTCTTTTTTCCTCTTGTCTTCTCCTATCATCTCCTCTCCTCCTCTCCCCTCTTTATTCCTGTCCTCTTTTGTCTTCTCCTTCTTCTCCCCTTCCTTTTACTCTTCTCCCCTCCCCTCTGCTCTCCTGTGTCTTTTCCTTTCTTCTCTCATTCTCTCTTCTCCATGTCTTGTCTTCTTATTTTTATTCTTCTTTTCTCCAAATCTTTATTAAACATTCACCATTTGCAAAGTTTAGAGGCATAATATTAGAGCTAGGAAGACCTGTGTTCAAGACCTGCCTCTGACATAAAAAGTTTATGTGACCCTTATTCTGTTTCTCTATGATGCCAATTTCTAGACTAGTGAAGAGCTAAATCCATTCCTCAGGCTCTGCTGCCCACTTTATCATTCTCATTAACCTCAGTACTATTTTCCACCCCCAATATTCTTCTCTTTATCTGCATGTTCCTTCCTCTGTGCTCTGTAGAGCTCCCATTCTATAATTAACAAATTTCTTATGATTTTATAATTCTTCCTCTCACATTTCTTCCACATTCTGGCTCTTTCAACATTCTGTCTCCTCCTCAAGGACATTAATACCCAGGTCTTCCTTCTTTCCTCTCTCTCACATCACTAGTCACATGCTCCTAGATAATGGTGGTAGAGGTAGAGAATGACTCGGCCAATTGAGTCTTAAACCAAGGGTAGTAGAGAAGAGAAGAAACCCTAAACCTTCAGGCTCACCTAGACCCCTGAAGGGCAACATAGCAAACCATGTTACCATAGAAACAGCAAGACATGGCAATAGATTGGATAACCACAATACTGAGTATCTTTTAAAAAGGGATATTTACTTTGAATATATCTAGAACAAAGTGTCTAAGATCACATTTGAACTCAGGTCTTTCTGATTCCAGGGCAGGCATCATCCCACCTAGCTGCCCTCTTGTTATGTACTAAATGTCGGATGACTTATTTCATACTAAACTTGCTAAACTTTTGAACCCTCAGTCCTAGACTCCACTCCACATTTGACCTTGATAAGAGTCCTAGTTTTAAGGTACATCCATGAGAAAGAGTAGTTTAATTGGAAAAGTGATGGTGGGTCCCTCCTCCTTTCCCTCATTCTTATGTTGATTTATTACCAGGATCCTTATAATATGGGAGTTCCAAGTCAGATATTTAGGATCCTGGGGCCATAGATTTAGAGTTGAAAGGGGCCTTTGTGGTCTCTTGGAGGCCTCAGAGATCACCACTACACATATATTATAAAAAGAAAACAAGACTCAGAGATGTTTAGGTGATTTGCAAAAAGTCATAAAATTAGCAGTAATGGAATTGGGAGTGGAGACCTGGTTCTTTGTTTCCAAATCAGTACTTTTTATACAGCACCAAGGTCAATAGAAGATTTCTGCCTCCATGTATGATAAGATCTCATCCTGCTGGAAGGGGTAAGAGCATGAGAGAGAGGACTTATTTTGGTTGATAAATACTCATCTCCAAGAAAAAATCTTACATGGTTTTGCCTAAAATTTAAATCTCAAAATAAAATTTGAGTCTAGCAGATCTTAAAGATGAAAAGCTGTCATGTGTGGGCATGGGAATTCTCGATGAACTCAGAGAAATGTGACATTTGAAAGGTAGTGATTGATAACAAGGGGGATAGGACTAGTCTTACAGGCACCTGAGTCTGAGAGAGTAGATCTGGCCTTTGTTAGAGATTCTTCAATTTCATTCAATTCAATTCAATTCAATTCAATTCAGTTCAATTCCATTTAATTCAATTGATTCATCTCAATTCAATCAAATTCTATTGAATTCATTAATTCAATGCAACAATTAAGAAAAAGATTTTTGTATACCCAGCATATATACACATACACATACATATATACACATATATTTGTATACCCAGCATATATACAAATACACATACATATATATGTATATATATATATATATGCAAATATTCGTATATCCAAGTATTTGAAGGATTGTCATGTGGAATCAATGATGGTAATAAAGTTGTCATTTATAATGATATTAAAATAAAATTAAAAAAAACTCAATCTCATTTGATCCTCAAAATAACCCTGGGTAGCAGGGACTCCTTGCCTCCACATCCTATTATACCTGGAATGTAAAGGTTATTGTTATAGCCCCTTTTCCAGATGAGGAGGAAGGTTCAGATTTGTTCCATTTGGTCTCAAAGAATTGGAATCAATTGATGGCAGTTACCGAAAGGCAGACTTAGGAGGACAGAAGGGAATAAGAATTTCTAAGACATTTAATACATGCTAGGCTCTGTGTTAAGCTCTTTTTCAAATATAATCCCATTTGATCCCTACAACAACCTGCAAAGTAGGTCCTATTATTGTCCTCATTTTTCAGTTGAGGAAACTGAAGCAAGCTGAAGTTAAATGACTTAGGGTCACACAGCTAATAGGTTTAATTTTGAACTGTAAAAATGGAGATTTGAACCCCAGACTTCAATTCCCAGAAGTCCTTGGCCACTTCCCAGAATGCTTTGTAACCTCACCTGAATTCCCACCTGGGCCTAGAAGAGAACAGAAATTGTATTTAAGCTGACTTCAGGTCTCTCGGCTTTCGCTTCTAGGGACAGCGTCTCCCAAGATATAGTAAGTGAAATTGAATGGGCCTTTCAGCCCTCCTAGGCACGTGCTTTCTTATTTTGTATTTTTTCTATTTCTTAATCTTTAATAAACCTCATAAAATATAATACTTTTAGCAGAGAAACTAAATTTTAATCTTAACAGAACTCAGGTTTTTCTGCTTTTATACTTGCACCCTCTTCTGAGTTAGCTGCCTCTAAAGCTCCATTTAAGGGGGAAAATATGGCAGTTGTGCAAAAGTAGAATTGGGCTGTCTCTAAAGATAGTAATCAGACCTTCAATGGAGCTCTTCAAAGGAAAAATTGATGAGTACATTTGAAAAAGAAGAGGCATTAGATTTGTGACCCACATTTCATGAATGTTCCCTTAACCAGATTAAAATATAATTGGCATGTTTCACAAAATTAAAAAAACACATACATATATATATATATATATATAATATTAATTACTGGTTTTCTAAGTCAATATTTTGCCCACAGGGATCTGTTTCTATTTTAATTTGAAATCACTGTTGTAGATGGATTTCCTGTTTAGATACAACTTGGATGAGACAATATCTGAGGTTCCTTTAAACTCTAAGATTTTGTGATTCATTAAACTACCTCCTAAAATACAGAAGTTATAATTTACATAGTGTAATTATTACCCTCACAGATGAAAATTTTACTTATATCTTGGCAATTTGTCCACTTTAGATGCCCTTGGAGTTGTTCTGTGACCACCTGTGTTAACAAAAGATTTATTTAAAAATTTAAAATTTTTTGTTACATTTTTATTGTTACATTACATTCATTTCCAGTTTTTCTTTCTATCCCACCAAGTCTTAGTTTGTAATAAGGAATCACAGACTTTCAGATTTAAGAGGTACCTCAGCAGTAATCATCCAGTCTTTGCTTGAAGACCTCTCAAGAAGAGGACCCCACCGCCTCTGGAGGCAGCTCTAAGAAAGCTCCCCCCTTTTGTACAGCTGCAATGGCTCAGAAGATTTTCTTGACATCAAACCTACATTTACTTCCAAAGCAGGAAAAACAGTTAAGCAAAACCAATCAATGCAGTGACCACATTTGATAATGAATGCAACATTCTATACTTATAGCCTCCCCCAATCCCATCCTTCTATGGAAAGGAGAGAAGTATATTTATTTCTTCTCTTATTTAGGACGGACACTGGTAATTACAACAACAAGATATTTAGCTTCATTTTAGTGTTCTTTTCATTTACAACATTGCCACTGTAAGGGTGAGGTTGATTGAATAAATCAGTCAAATCACCCCATCCATTCTAGGTACTGATAAGATGCCCAGATAACTCAAAATGAGAACATCTCAATCAACCAAGCAATTAAGCCCTTAACTACAAAATGTCTGTAGGTGATCTGGAATGATGTTGTCAGGAAGAAGGTTCAGATGTGTTAATGAAACTTAGCTATGGTTTGTGGATCATCCATCAAAAACCCCCCAAACAATTCAGAATCCATTATTCAGCATCTTGTGAATTTAGAGATTTGAGTAAATGTGGAATGAGGAAAGAAGCTTCTAGCTAAATATCTAGAGAAGGAGTTATGTAGGTCATATGAGAACACTTTGGGTTAGACTTGGTTTTCTCTTCCTCCAACTATTGGTCAGAAGAGGACCTCATGAGTCTTGGGGGTTTGGGAGATTTCCCACAAATGTTCTAGCAACATTTCTGGAATGGATATGGGACAGACTTCCAGCAACCAGGAGCTGTGAGTTAACCCTTTGCCACATGTAGCCTCTAAGCTTGAGGCAACTTTCCCCTAGATTTTCTATATGTAATTGAGGGAGAGAGTGTCACGGAATTTTGGGGAAATGTCTTTGTGCCAACTACTTTTATTGTACTAACTTACTAAATTCAGTTTTTTAGTCATTTTTTCCGTTGAGTTCAACTCTTCATGATCCTATTTGAGGTTTTCTTGGCAAAGATATTGAAGTGGTTTGCCATTTTCTTCGCCAGTTCATCTTACAAATGAGGAAACTAAATGAAAGAGGGTCATGTGACTTGGCCAGGGTCACAGAACTAGTAAGTATCTGAGGCCAGATTTAAATGAATGAAAATGAGTCTTCCTGATTCTATGTTGGGCACCATGACACCACCTTAACTACACAACCTTACTAAATACTCCTTAAAATGTATTCCAATATATTTTATTTCCTTTGTAACTTGTAAACATTATTTAAAACATTGTTTTGAGAGGGGATACATAGAATTCATCAGATGGTCAAAGAAGTCCATGAAAGAGTAAAAAAATTAAGAAACTCTTCCCCAGAGCAATTTTCTTAATAGGTAGGTAGCATGGTGGTTCAGGCATTGCTTTTGGAATCAGGAATACCCAAGTTCAAGTCCTGCCTCAGATACTTCATTGTGTGGCCCTGCACAAATTAATTAACCACTATAAATCTCAGTTTCCCCATCTATAAAATTAGGATAGTAATTGTGCCAAACATAGGATTGTTATGAGGATCAAATAAGATAACATATGTAAAATGCTTTGCAAATGACAAATGCAAAATGTAATTATTATATACATATACTTTCTGATGTGTTGAGTGTCTCTCAGCTATAGTGAACCCTAATCTTGTACCCAGTTCAGGGAAATGGACACAGAGCTGCCTATCTGAATTCCACTTAGGTGCTGTGGCCCAGGCCTCTAGCCACACTTCATTCTCATCCACTGGGCTGGGAACTACTTGGAATGTTAAAGAGAACAGAATTCCTCACTGGGGAGAAGTGTCTATTCTAATTTTATTCAGGTTTCTGGATGGTCCATGTAATTAAAGATGCATGAAATGGTTCAGAATGAAATTTCATGCTTTGGAGTCTGGGGGAAATTAACTAGTGTCCATGATGGTGGGAAGTTGTTTTTCAGCTGTATAGCATTTTTTAAAATAGTCTCCTCTTTCAGATGGGAAGACTATAATGGAATTAGATCATCTTGCTTCTTGTTTGGGAACAAATAAGCAGTAGGGTTTTTGGTAAGGGAGATGTGTATTCTCCAGAGCATTTTAAAAATATTGGCCAGGATCATCTATTAGACACCCAGTCTGTGACTGCCAAGTCTGATTAACCTTTAGAGTCTAGTTTGGGTAGAAGTAAAGTGATGTGTTTCCCAGCTTGCCTGGTTAAGACCTTCGTTCCATGCTGTCATTCATCAATATTGAGAAATATTAAGTTTCTGAAGGTATTTTGTCTCTTTGTAGATCAGCAGGTGTATTAATGAAGTGGGAAATAAATAGGATATGTTCTAGGAACATTCAATAAGGATTGAAGGAGTGCCCTGAAGCAAATCAATGAGAACTGCTAATATGCCAGAGATCTGGCACTGTTCTTTGGTCACTAATGTCTGTTTAAACTGGCTCAGAATGTCCAGAATTAGGTTAGGGAAAGACTTGATCTATTAGGAAAACATGAAAATGAATGCTTTTTGTTACCCAGACCCATGTCCAGTTTTGGAAAAAATCATGGAGTATGCATGTATGTATGACAAATATAGAGAACACAGAATTTAGAGGACTATAAGAAAAAATGTTATCTCTTCCCCTTTCCCCTCTAGAACCATGCAAAGGACAGGAATAGAGAGAACTCCAAACACTCCTGGTTTACATTCTGTGGAAGGGTACCATTTATATTTGCCAGGATCTGGGAAAATCAGAGCTAAATATCTCCTTCATGGAAACCTTGACCAAAACTGAGGTTGGAAGAGACTTGTGGGTAGAAACAATGAGTAGCTCCCAAGTCAGGCCAGGAGATATTAGGTACTCTATTTAGAAAAAATATGTGGAGGAGAACAAAAGTCACAAATCCTAGGCTTTCCCCTTTCTTCTCTTTTGGAAGGACCAAGTCTTTGATTCCAGAGATCTGGTCTATATGATGCATAATAGCAAATATTTGTGTTCTACAATGGACTTTTTAAAACAAGGCAGTGGTAATGGAAGAACACCTCTACAATGACCTCTAAGTGGGTAAAGATTTGATATCTGCCACAGGCAATGTCCAGCCTCACTAGGGACTCCAGGGGCTCCTCACAGGTGGAGAACAGTTAAGAAAATAACAAACCGAAGACAGCTGTATATTTACGGCCATGGGCATGCTTTGCATCTGATAGCTATTCTGCCATCCCCAGGCATTATGTTTATTTTTATACCCATTTTCTTGGCACACAGATATATTACCTAACACAAATGTCCAAATGGAGATAATTGGAAAAGTGATTCATTAACTTTAACAAATCACTGGATTAACATTCTATATTCTTGTGATTACAGATTCTTGACAGCATAAAGGTTTCACACAAGATAAATGATTTTGTCACAGGTGGCTTAATTTTTTCATTACCCTGTGAGAAGTTTTGAGCTTACAAACAATCAAAGAAAGTTACTTTTTGCTTTAAAAAAAGAAATAATCAATCAAAAGTTCTTAAAAGACAATTCAACAATCATATCATTAAGGTTGAGGGGAACCGAGAACATAATTCAGATTTAATATTCGACTGGTCATTTTTCAGGGTTTACTAGGGAGATTCTGAATTACTGGTTTGTGAAGTCGAGTCCCTGAGGCATGTTGAAGCCTAGTGTACCGGTACATGTTGTATGGGCCTTTATGATTGTTTTGTATGCTGGCTTCATGAGAATAAGTTTCTGTAAGTGGGAAAGTTCTGGGCTTGGCTTTTAGGTACGGTTTTGCTGGGAATTATGTACCTAAGTAAAAGTTAACCCATGGTAGTCTTTTGAGATTGGGTTTGAGGGTCTGATCTTTTGATGATGTTTTGGGGAATTAGGGTGCAGGTATTTTGCTCTTACATTATTCCTTCTGAGGTTAGGGGGAATAGCAATCATGTCAATTCCATAGGTAAGGGATATTGATGAGAGAGGTTGTGCAAGGGGGACTGAGTGGGCAATCACATCTTGCCAAGGGCCACTCTGTGGCCTCCTTAGCTACCATGTGTGATTTTTGTCAAGGCATCATGGCTTGATGGCTCCCAGCAGATATCATTCTTCTGATGTGGAGTGAAAGATTTCAGTGGGTGATCTAGGGAAAAAAGAATGGGTAACAGCCAGATAGCATAGTGGGTAGAGCATAAGCCTTGGATCAGGAAAACTCATCTTCATGAATTCAAATCCAATCTCAGATATTTACTAATTGACCTTGGGCAAGTCATAACCCTATTTGCCTTAGTTCTTCATCCATAAAATGATATGGAGAAGGAAATGGCAAACCATTCCAGGATCTTAGTTAGGGAAACTTCAAATGGAGCCACAAAAAAGTAATACATGACTGAAAAACAACTGAACAAGTGTTGGAAGATTCTCTGTATCATGTTAATTCAGGAGGTAGGGTACATGCAAGAGAATTATTATCTTAGTCACTTTACTACAGATGACCCTGATTCATGATGAAGAATTGCTGACTGGGTCTGAAGTGTCATCATATATGATGGCCCTTTGTTTATGGTGTTGCTCCTTGAATCTTCAATGGCTTATATCAGGAGACACTGTGAACAGCAAAGATTTGACATCACTTAGCACATAGATCAGATCTTTGAGATCTAGGCCTTCAAAGTTGGGAAGGAAAAGCCTACAATTTTTAACTTTTGTTTTGTTTAACTTTTGTTCTCCTTCATATATTCCTTTTCCTTATTTTTCTTTTTGGTGTTGCCTTCTGGGGGAGCTATTAACATTTTTGATTATTAGTGTTTTGTGTCTATATGGTCTTTGCCTTTTTAACTCATCTTTAATACAATCTTATGTGATATGGAAATCACTTTAAAAGACTGATATATATTAATTTAAGGTCGCCAAGGAATTCAGCTATGTAATTCCTAAATGAAAACTCAAGTCAGCAGTCAACCTTTTATGGAGTTTTTAATTACAAACAGGAGGAAGAAAGGTATTAGAGATAGATAGATAGAGAGAGAGAGAGAGAGAGAGAGAGAGAGAGAGAGAGAGAGAGAGAGAGAGAGAGAGAAAGAAAGAAAGAAAGAAAGAAAGAAAGAAAGAAAGAAAGAAAGAAAGAAAGAAAGAAAGAAAGAAAGAAAGAAAGAAAGGGGAGAGAAGGGAATAGGGCTTAAATACCCCCTCTGCTTAGGCTGGGCCAAAGGCCCAAGCCCTTAGATAGCTGAGGCAAAGAAAAGAGATCAGTCCCTATCACTCACGTGACCAAAATGGAGAAACAGTCTCAGGGGCCTCCACCTCCAGCCTCCTTCAGAGCAAGCCCTCCTCTCAGACCTCTCCAGGAGCTCTCCCTCCAGGACCTCTCTCCTCTCAGACTCCTTCAGAGCAAAACCTCCCCTTCCTGTCCTCAGACCCCGCTATCTTTAAGGAAACCATCTAAGTCCCCTCCCCTCAGTTCTCACATCTACCAATTACTGTCGATGTCTCCCCTGTGCCAATGGTGGCTCTAGCTTAACCCAGGACCGCCCAGAGGTCTGTTTCCTTTGCACATGTCTGTTGAAGATCATATTCTCAAATAATTAAATCTTGATCTTTGCTGCAGCCCTTCCTAAATCCTGTTACTCGGAGTAGGGTGGAGATTGTAAGTTCCAAGACCTGGTTCTGTCATTCCAAGTATCTCTATTGTATCAATTCTAAAATCAATCATGACTCAAAGAACTTCCTGTTCTATGCTTAAGCATAGGTCAAAGCCCTTTCCATTGTTTAGCAAAAGGTTTCTGTTCTAAAGTAGTCTTAAGTAGGGAGGAGAAGGATCCTCCCATGTCAAGGAGTTTCACATTCCAATAGAGTTCTTACTATCAGTAGGAAATTTTTCAAGTATGAAATTTCCCAATGGGGAAATTTCCAACATTCATAAGTCTAAGAAATTTTAAGGTTTACACTTACCTATATCAAGAGAACTTGGTAAAACCTTGGAAGCATTTAAGTGGTAGATCTTTTCTCTGAAAGATTCTTAGGGCCTTGATAGTATATGGTGGTTTGTGATAAATCTAGGATCTTCCTTCATGTCTACCTCAACATGAGTTAGATTAGTTTTCTCTGAAAGATGACAAAATTGCCCCAAGACTTGATTCTCAGAGTGCCAAGACTTAAACTGTACCTCCTTTGATGTAGCTTCCTGATAGCTTCTGGTTACATTGATGTGGCTTCCTGGAGAATTAAGGAATAAAAGGTCTTGTCCACATATGGTCTCAGACCCTCCAACATGGTGAATATATGAAGACAACCAGAGTAACCAATCCCTGCCCTGATGACCAAGATATAATTTCATATGGAGGTGAGGAAGGCTGCATCTACCCAAGTTAAGTGCTGAAGTATCCTTGTTGAATATCCATTCTATTTTAGAGCTAAGTAAGCTTCCTTTTGCTAAATATTGAATGATTTAGGAGTGCCTAATTCATCCTAACATTGAACCCATATTAATAGGTTACCAACCTGAGTTAGGCACACCCTTAACATCAGCCCTAGGGTTAGATCCAGTGATGCTGGCAGCCACTTCAATTCAATTCAACTCAACAATCATTTATTGTCTACCATATGCCAACTATGTGCTAGGTTCTGGTAATATAAAGAAAAATGAAAAGTTTGTGCTCTCAAGGAGTTTACATTCTCCCAGGGTAAGGGTAAGATCATATATTCAGAAAGGTAAATGCAAGATCTATCTATCTATCATCTATCTATCTATCTATCTATCTATCTATCTATCTATCTATCTATCTATCTATCTGTCTGTCTGCATACCTTCATATTTCTCTCTCTCTCTCTCTCTAATCTGATAGTGATGAGCACATGGTTAATATGCAGGGCATTTTGTTAATAATAGAAAACAGGTTCTAGAGGACACAATGGAAGAATAATAAAAGGTGGGATAGGGATATAAGACTGGTACTGATACTGGAGGGAGAAAGCAGTGGTGGTTTGGAATGGGAACTTGGGACTAGGAAGCCTATATTTTAGAATCAAAGGGCTTGTGAATAGAGATAGGGGATGGTCAATTGTCTCCCCCTTGATAGTGGCAAAGATAATGTTGATTTGATTAGCAGTCCCTCAGAAAGAGGCATAAAGTGCAGGGCAGGGATTATAGCTATGGATGCAGGGAAGATGTTTAGCTCTAAAGCTCTAGATATGAGTTGAGGGAGTTTTAGAGACAGGATGCTTAGGGAGGAGTGAAGCAAATAGGGTGGTATCTATGTTGGTTCATTTAAATCTCCCTCTATCTGGTGAGACTGGTAGTGATAGCTTTTCAGATTCTTTCAATGTCTTTTCAACTCGTGGCTCTTTTGGTTAAACAGTCATTTTACAGGTCACTCAACAGGGGGGTGGGTCTTGGATTGGGCCAGGTATCTGCCTAGGAGTCATAGGTAAAATAGGGAAAATGAGAAGAAATAAAACTTAATTCTTTCTTCTAGGTTCCCTTTGAAGCTCTAACTTGGATCTTTATTTTACCAATTAGAGGTGGCCTGATGACAGCATCCTCTTAGTTTATGTTCAATGTTAGAATGAGGTTCTTGTAAGCCACTGAATAGTTAACAAGAGGAGGTTTATATTTTTGCCCTAATAGTAAGGCAATTCAACAAGGATACAGTGACAGTTCCTATAGACACAGCTCCCTCCTTTTCTACAAAATAGAAGAGTATGTGGTGACTCATATGGTCAGAAGGGTCCCAGTTCCAGTGGGAGAGATCTTTTATGTCCCTAGGTGCCTAGGAAACAACATAGTCAGAAGTAATCAAGGAGGACATTGAGATTATTTCCATCTCCATCTCCATCAAGTACTGGTTTTTTTAATCAGTTCTTCCTCCTGCCTTCAAGTTAGAGAGAAAAGTCATTCTGGTCTTTTCCACTTCTCTTTTCCTTTTTTAAGGAGGATAAAAACATCATTCTATTGAACTTCCCCTGCCAATCTCTTGACCTTGCCTGACCTGGCTTGTGTCTAGGGTAAGGAAAGAAATGCCATCCTCCCCGTGCCCCTTCCCTGAGCTGCCTATCACCATAAGAGTTGTGTAACTTGAGATCAAACCTCCATAGATATTGATAGACTACCTATATCACTTCAGTCCTCAATGATCAACACACTCCTGGTTAGTTATACCCTTCCTTTCCCAATGATTTTGAACCCCAGCCACCATTTTTCAAACTTGGTTCTCCCTCTGTCACTGACTATTGCTTTATCCCTTTTCCCTTTAATCCAGCTGTGGCCCTCCCATTGTTCCTCTGTAAAGCTACCTGGGAAGCTAGGTGTTACAGGGGATAGAGTACCGGGCCTGAAGTCAGGAAGCCTCATATTTCTGAGTTTAGATCTGATCTCAGAAAATTACTAACTGTGTGATCCTGGGCAAGTCGCTTAATTATATTTGCCCCAGTTTCCTCATCTATAAAGTAAGCTGGAGGAAGAATTGGCAAACCATCCCAGTATCTCTGTTAAGAAAACCCCCAAAAGAATCATGAAGAGTTGGACACGACTAAAAAATGACAACTACAAAATCTGTTTACCTCTTTGACTCCTTTTCAGGCTCCTTTGTAGGATCTTCACCTAGCTTGGACCTGATAAGGATGGTTGTCTTCCAGGGTTCTGTCTTCTTCTTCTTTTTTTTTTCCTCTTTCTAATAATATTTCTCTTGATGATCTTGTTGGCTCCCTTGAATTCAATATCTATGCTGATGATTCTCAGATCTATCTAGTCAGCTCTCACCTCCCTCCTGACATTCAGGCTTGCATCTTCAACTACCCATTGGTCATTTTGTACTGAATAGACATATATCCTCCTCCCTTTGGAACTTCCCTGTTACTGACAAGGTCCTAGATGAATGCTCGTGTTCCTTCCAGATCAAAGTCTTTGACCCTATGAACTCCAAGGTCTCTTGTAGCTCTAATAATGTATGATTTTAAATTATCTTTTTTCCAATCTCTGTTTCCTCACCTGTAAGAAAGGGATAATAGGGATAATATTAGCACTATCTCACAGAGATTGTTGTAAGGATCAAGCAAGATAATGTATGTGAAAGGCTTTGTAAATCTAAAAGCACTAAACCCATTATATCAGCTACCAACAAAAGTCAGGTATAAATAGAAGGAAATGAGTCTGACTTCTATACCTACAGACATTTAACAGCAATCTAATCTAAGATTCAGTACCATCTAATAATAACTGCTTATATTTATATGACACTTAAAAGTTTAGAATGGACTTTTTCATAACTATTCTCTGTCATCTATTATTCTTCCCATTTTTACAGAGAGGGAAACTGAGACTCAGAGCAATGAATTGATTTGCTCTAAAATCCAAGTTCTAAATTATATTGGCTAATAATACTTACAGATATTTATAGAGTCCTTTAGAGTTTGTAATGTGATTTATATTGTTATTTCAGTCTCCCAATAACATAATGGATAGAGAACTAGGCCTGGAGCTAGGAAGACCTGAGTTCAAATCTGTGTGACTCTGGAAAAGTCTCTTAAATGCTGTATGCCTTGGTTTCCTGCTCCACAAGATGCTCATGAATAATTTATAGGATTGCTGTGGAGATCAAATGATATATATATTTTTTAATTTGAAAAATTTTATTTAATTAATTCATTTAGAATATTTTCCCATGGTTACATGATTCATGTTCTTTCCCTCCCCTTCTCCTACCCTCTCCCTTAGCCAATGCATAATTCTACTGGGTTTAACATGTGTCATTGACCAAGACCTATTTCCATATTATTGATATTTGCACTAGGGTGATCATTTAGAGTCTACATCCCCAATCATATCCCCATCAACTCATGTGATTAAGCAGTTGTTTTTCTTCTGTGTTTCTACTTCCACAGTTCTTTCTCTGGATGTGGATAGCGTTCTTTCTCATAAGTTCCTCTGGATTGTCCTGGATCATTACATTGCTGCTAGTAGAGAAGTCCATTATGTTCTCTTGTACCACAGTGTATCAGTCTCTGTGTACAATATTTTCCTGGTTCTGCTCCTCTTGCTCTACATCACTTCCTGGAGGTTGTTCCAGTTCACCTGGAATTCCTCCACTTTATTTTTCCTTTGAGCACAATAGTATTCCATCACCAACAGATACCACAATTTGTTCAGCCATTCCCCAATTGAAGGGCATCCCCTCATTTTCCAATTTTTTTGCCACCACAAAGAGCGCAGCTATAAATATTCTTGTACAAGTCTTTTTCCTTATTATCTCTCAAACGAGATATTTATAACATACTTAGCAGAGTGCCTGGTTCAAAGTAGGTACAGAATACATGCTTTTTACCTTTCCTTTCCTCCTCCCCAGGCATGAAAGTAGGTATTATTAGCCCCATTTTCTAGAGAGAGAAACAAAAGCCTGAGAGGTGACTTGCTCATGGTCATCCATACCAAGTAATTAAGATAGGATTTGAACTTTAGACCCTCTTGAAGGCACTATTCTCTGTATTAGTCATTTGGCACCTGACATGCTGCTTTGGATGTCTCTTATATTGCAGTACTTAATTTTCCATGTATATATATATGCCCTGTTTCATCAACTGACCTGTATAACCTGTGAAGGCTAGTTGAAGGGAGTTGGATGTAGTCTAGAACCCTCAGGATAAATTGATGCTCAGACAGTTCTATGGTAAAAGTCAGGAGCTGTGTGTGACTGTCAGAAAAATAAGCCTCAGGGTTTTCTTGGAACTCGTTCTTGCATGTTCTTGGCTTTCCTTTGATAATTACCTCTTCAGCTGAGGGGTAGATCTGCTGCAACTAATCCTGGGATAAGTGGAGACTGTCTTAAGTATTGGTCTTTGTTGGTCTTTGAAAATATATTTTCCAATGAGGCATCTGATGTTCCCATTCCCCCCAGCTGCCTCTGTGGCTTCTGAGTGGAGATGCTACCATTTCCACCTGGTCCTAGGGTGAGGAGAACCTAAATAACCCGGCCCTCAACCTGGCTGGCTGGCTGCCTAACAGCAAGGAACAGGACGCCATGTTGGCAGAGACTCCATCCTAGTTATCTTTGTATTCCCTATGGAGTTCCCACAGGCTATCTGTGGCTACTTTTAGAATACACACAAGTGACTGACTGAAGGAATGTCATTTCCTTTCCCTAGTGGTTTTGGCTTGAGGGCTGATAAAATGCCACCCAGCATCCCGCTGAATTAGATGTCAGGAAATCCCTATCTTCCATGCAGTAAAGGAAAGGAAATACCTCAGAGAGATCCCAAGACCTTACTATGATATGCGGCATTTGGCAAGGACTCTTGGAGCTAATGGCTCCAGGGCTAGAGTGCTGGTCCTGGAGTTAGGGAGATTAATTTCTGAGTTCAAATTCAGCCTCAGACACTTACTAGCTGTGTGACCCTGGGCAAGTCACTTAATCCTATTTGCTTCAGTTCCTCATCTATAAAATGAGCTGGACAAGGAAATGGCAAACCACTCCAGTATCTTTTCCAAGAAAATTTTAATTGGGATCACAAAGAGTAGAATGTGACTGAACAACTTAGACCTATAGAAGAGGATAAACTCCTCAAAAGTTAGGCATGCAGGTAGCTTTTGAGATATGCATAGATATTTCTCTTTGAGTGTATTTATGCAAAACCTGGGCAATTAGGGGACATGGCAGGTGTGCTGGGGGTTCCCTGGGAACCCTGGGAAAGTTGGACCTAGAGTCAAGAAAACCTGAGTTCAAATCTAGCCTCAGATATGATCTGTGAAATTCAGGGAAAGTCTTCTGTAAAATGGGGATAATAAGAGGACCAAGTCCCAGGGGATAAAATGAGATAATGTTTGAAAAGCAGGCTACAAACCTTGAGGTGTTAGATAATTGGCAGGAATTATTATGCAAAGAGGGGAGGTACTAGAGTGTGTGTTTGTAGACTTACTTTTGTAAATTTGGGGAAATAGAGAAGTGCATGGTGAGCCTGAGGAGGCTGTAACAGAGTGTTGTTGTTCTGTCATTTCAATTGTGTCTGACTCTTTGTGACTCTATGGACCATAGCACACCAGTGTCATAGAATAGGATTTTCTTTCTTTCTTTTTTTTTTAAGCCCTTACTTTCCATCTTAGAATCACTACTGGGTATCGGTTCTAAGGCAGAAGAGTGGTAAGGGCTAGGCAATGGGAGTTAAGTGACTTACCCAGGGTCACAAAGCTGGAAAGTGTCTGAGGCCAAATTTGAACCCAGGACCTCCCATCTTTATGCCTGACTCTCAATCCACTGAGCCACCCAGCTGTCCCCTTTTTCCTTGATTCTACCTCCCCCTTCTCTCTCTTTCCTAATTCTTTCTCTTCTCCCTTCTCCCTTCATGCTTTCCAAAAGTAGTTCTACTTTACATATTTTTCCTCCTTTTTGGAAAAAAGTGACTAAAAGTAATTAATTTTTGATTTTTAATAAATTGAGAACATCAAAACCTAACCCCTCACCAATTGACTGTAGAAACAACCCAGGATCTGAAGACAAAGGGAGATAATGGAAAAACTTTCCTGCAGAAAGTACAATTTTAGCTCTGACCTGAAAGAATCCAGGTAGCAGAGATGAGGAGGGAGAGCACATTTTAGGCATGAGGGGTCATCTGCTGAAAATGCATAGTTGAGAGATAGAATGTCTTATGTGAGGAACAGCAAGAAAGCCAGCATCAACAGATTGTAGAGGGCAAAGGGGAGAGGAGGAACAAGATGTAAGAAGGCTGGAAAAGTGGTAGAAAGGGGCCAAGTTATGAAGGACTTTGAATTTCAAATAGGAGTTTATATTTGATCCTGGAGATAATAAGGAGCCATTAAGAGAGAGAGAGGGAGAGAGAGAGACAGAGAGACAGATAGACAGAGACAGAGACAGAGAGAAAGACAGAGACAGAGAGAAAGACAGAGACAGAGAGAAAGACAGAGACAGAGAGAAAGACAGAGACAGAGAGAAAGACAGAGACAGAGAGAGAGACAGGGAGAGACCGAGAGAGGGAGGGAGGAAGAGAGAAAGATGACCAGATCTGAACTATAGGAATACCAATTTGACAGATGAGTGGAGGTTGGAATGGAAGGGAAGAGTTTCAAGGCAGGCAGACCCCCTAGTAATTTACTATAATAATCTAGGAGTGAGGAGATAAAGCCCTGTACCAGAGGGCTGACAGTGTCAGAGGAGAGAAGGGAATGCATACTCCCTTTTGCAAAGGTTGATTTTGCATAGCTTGGATTTGGAAGGTAATATCACTCCTAGGTTGTGGGCCTTGGTGACTGGAATGATGGTGGTACCTTCAACAGTAATGGGGGGGGGGTAGGGATTAGGAGGAAAGAGGAAGAATTTAGTTTCAGGAACCTGTTGGGTTTAAGATGTATAGGGGATGTTCCATTTGAAAGGCAATTGGAGGGAGCAGCCAGGTGGTTCAGTAGAATGAGAGCCAGGCTCAGAGACTGGAGGTCCTGGGTTCAATTTGGCCTCAGACACTTCCTAGCTGTGTGACCCTGGGCAAGTCACTTAACCTCCATTGTCTAGCTCTTATAATTCTTTTTTTTTTTTTTTTTAAATTTTAATATTATTTTATTTGGTCGTTTTCATACATTATTCACTGGAAACAAAGATCGTTTTCTTTTCCTCCCCTCCCCCCCCCCCCCCCCCCCCGCCTTTCCCTCTCCCATAGCCGACGCATGATTCCACTGGTTATCACATGTGTTCTTGACTCGAACCCATTTCCCTGTTGTTGGAGTTTGCATTATAGTGTTCATTTAGAGTCTCTCCTCAGTCTTATCTCCTCCAACCCTGTGGTCGAGCAGTTGCTTTTCAGCGGTGTTTTTACTCCCACAGTTTATCCTCTGCTTGTGGGTAGTATTTTTTTTTTTAGATCCCTGCAGATTGTTCAGGGAAATTGCATTGATACTTATGGAGAAGTCCATCACCTTCGATTGTACCACAATGTATCAGTCTCTGTGTATAATGTTTTCCTGGTTCTGCTCCTTTCGCTCTGCATCACTTCCTGGAGGTTGTTCCAGTTCACATGGAATTCCTCCACTTTATTATTCCTTTTAGCACAATAATATTCCATCACCAACATATACCACAATTTGTTTAGCCATTCCCCAATTGAGGGGCATCCCCTCATTTTCCAATTTTTGGCCACCACAAAGAGCGCAGCTATGAATATTTTTGTACAAGTCTTTTTGTCCATTATCTCTTTGGGGTACAAGCCCAGCAGTGCTATGGTTGGATCAAAGGGCAGACAGTCTTTTATCGCCCTTTGGGCATAGTTCCAAATTGCCCTCCAGAATGGTTGGATCAATTCACAACTCCACCAGCAATGAATTAATGTCCCCACTTTGCCACATCCCCTCCAGCATTCATTACTTTGCATAGCTGTCATGTTAGCCAATCTGCTAGGTGTGAGATGATACCTCAGAGTTGTTTTGATTTGCATCTCTCTGATTATAAGAGATGTAGAGCACTTTTTCATGTGCTTATTAATAGTTTTGATTTCTTTGGCTGAGAATTGCCTGTTCATGTCCCTTGCCCATTTGTCAATTGGAGAATGGCTTGATTTTTTGTACAATTGATTTAGTTCTTTATAAATTTTAGTAATTAAACCCTTGTCAGAGGTTTTTATGAAGATTGTTTCCCAATTTGTTGCTACCCTTCTGATTTTGGTTACATTGGTTTTGTTTGTACAAAAACTTTTTAATTTGATGTAATCCAGATTATTTATTTTGCATTTTGTAATTCTTTCTAATTCTTGCTTGGTTTTGAAGTATTTCCCTTCCCAAAGGTCTGACATGTATACTATTCTGTGTTCGCCTAATTTTCTTATAGTTTCTTTCTTTATGTTCAAGTCATTCATCCATTTTGAATTTATCTTGGTGTAGGGTGTGAGGTGTTGATCTAAGCCTAATCTTTCCCACACTGTCCTCCAATTTTCCCAACAGTTTTTATGAAATAGTGGATTTTTGTCCCAAAAGCTGGGATCTTTGGGTTTGTCATATACTGTCTTGCTGAGGTTGCTTGCCCCCAGTCTATTCCACTGATCCTCCTTTCTGTCTCTTAGCCAGTACCAAATTGTTTTGATGACCGCTGCTTTATAATATAGTCTGAGATCTGGGACTGCAAGACCCCCTTCCTTTGTATTTTTTTTCATTAATTCCCTGGGTATCCTTGATCTTTTGTTTTTCCAAATGAACTTTGTTATGTTTTTTTCTAAATCAGTAAAAAAAATTTTTGGGAGTTCCATGGGTATGGCACTAAATAGATAGATGAGTTTGGGTAGGATGGTCATTTTTATTATATTGGCTCGTCCTACCCATGAGCAGTTAATGTTCTTCCAATTGTTCAAGTCTAGTTTTAGTTGTGTGGAAAGTGTTTTGTAGTTGTGTTCATATAGATCCTGTGTTTGTCTCGGGAGATAGATTCCTAAGTATTTTATTTTGTCTTGGGTAATTTTGAATGGGATTTCTCTTTCTAGTTCTTGCTGCTGAGCTGTGTTGGAATTATATAGAAATGCTGATGACTTATGTGGGTTTATTTTGTATCCTGCAACTTTGCTAAAGTTGTTGATTATTTCAATTAACTTTTTGGTTGAATCTCTAGGATTCTTTAAGTAGACCATCATGTCATCTGCAAAGAGTGATAATTTGGTCTCCTCCTTGCCTATTTTGATGCCTTCAATTTCTTTTTCTTCTCTAATTGCTACTGCTAGTGTTTCTAATACAATGTCAAATAATAGAGGTGATAATGGGCATCCTTGTTTCACTCCTGATCTTAATGGGAATGGATTTAGTTTATCCCCATTGCAGATGATATTAGCTGATGGTTTTAGATATATACTGTTTATTATTTTTAGGAATGACCCTTCTATTCCTATGCTTTCTAGTGTTTTTAGTAGGAATGGGTGTTGTATTTTATCAAAGGCTTTTTCTGCATCTATTGAGATAATCATGTGATTCTTGTTGGTTTGCTTGTTGATGTGGTCAATTATGTGGATAGTTTTCCTAATGTTGAACCAGCCCTGCATCCCTGGTATGAATCCTACTTGATCATGGTGGATGACCCTTCTAATCACTTGCTGGAGTCTTTTTGCTAGTATCCTATTTAAGATTTTTGCATCTATATTCATTAGGGAGATTGGCCTATAGTTTTCTTTCTCTGTTTTTGGCCTGCCTGGCTTTGGAATTAGTACCATGCTTGTGTCATAAAAGGAGTTTGGTAGGACTCCCTCTTTGCTTATTATGTCGAATAGTTTGTGTAATATTGGGGTTAACTGTTCTCTGAATGTTTGATAGAATTCACTGGTGAATCCATCAGGCCCTGGGGATTTTTTCTTAGGCAGTTCTTTGATGGCTTGATGGATTTCAATTTCTGATATGGGATTATTTAAGAAAACTATTTCTTCTTCTGTTAGTCTAGGCAATTTATATTTTTGTAAATATTCATCCATATCACCTAGATTGGTAAATTTATTGCCATATAGTTGGGCAAAGTAGTTTTTAATGATTGCCTTAATTTCCTCTTCATTTGAGGTGAGATCCCCCTTTTCATCCTTGATGCTATTAATTTGCCTTTCTTCTTTCCTTTTTTTAATTAAATTAACCAGTACTTTGTCTATTTTGTCTGTTTTTTCAAAGTACCAGCTTCTAGTCTTGTTTATTAGCTCAATAGTTCTGTCACTTTCTATTTTATTAATTTCTCCCTTAATTTTTAGGATCTCTAGTATGGTTTTCTTCTGGGGGTTTTTAATTTGTTCATTCTCAAGTTTTTTGATTTGCATTTCCAATTCCTTGGTCTCTGTCCTCCCTAATTTGTTAATATATGCACTCAGGGATATGAATTTTCCTCTAAGTACTGCCTTGGCTGCATCCCATAAGGTTTGAAAGGATGTTTCGCCGTTGTCATTTTCTTCAACGAAATTGTTAATTGTTTCTATGATTTCTTCTCTAACTAAATGGTTTTGGAGTATCATGTTATTTAATTTCCAATTAATTTTTGATTTGGGTCTCCATGTACCCTTGCCGATCAATATTTTAATTGCCTTGTGATCTGAAAAGGCTGCAGTTAATATTTCTGCTTTTCTGCATTTAAGTGCCATGTTTCTATGACCTAGGGTATGATCTATTTTTGTGAATGTGCCATGTGGTGCTGAAAAGAAGGTGTATTCTTTTTTGTCCCTATTTATTTTTCTCCATATGTCTATTAATTCTAATTTTTCTAAGATTTCATTCACCTCTTTTACCTCTTTCTTATTTATTTTTTGATTTGATTTATCTAAATTTGATAGTGGTTGGTTCAAGTCTCCCACTAATATGGTTTTACTGTCTAATTCCTCCTTCAATTCTCCTAGTTTCTCTATTAAAAATTTGGATGCTATACCATTTGGTGCATACATGTTGATTAGTGATATTTCCTCATTGTCTATACTTCCTTTTAGCAGAATATATTTACCTTCCCTGTCCCTTTTGATCAGGTCTATTTGTACTTTGGCTTTGTCAGATATCATGATTGCAACTCCTGCCTTCTTTCTATCGGTTGAGGCCCAAAAGGTCTTACTCCAACCTTTAATTCTAACCTTGTGAGTGTCAACCCGTCTCATATGTGTTTCTTGAAGACAACATATGGTAGGGTTTTGTGTTCTAATCCAATCTGCTATTTGTCTGCGTTTTATGGGTGAGTTCATCCCATTCACGTTCAAAGTTATGATTGTTATTTGTGGATTCGCTGGCATTTTGATGTCTTCCCCTAGTTCTGACCTTTCTTCTTTAGCTTTCTCCTTTTGAACCAGTGATTTACTTTAGGTCAGTCCCCCTAGTCCCCTCCCTTGAGATGCTTCCCTTTCTAGCCCCTCCCTTTTTATGCTCCCTTCCCCTCCCCCCTCTCCTTCCCTCCCTTTTTGTGCTCCCTCCCCCCTCCCCCTCCTTAATTTTCCTTTCTTTCTTGCCCTAATGGATAAGATAGAATTCAGGATCCCACTGGATCTAGATGTTCTTCCCTCTCAGATTTGATTTCACTGAGAGTAAGGTTTAAGTACTTCCACTTCACGCTCTCTTCCTCTCCTTCTCATATGAGAGTTCTTCCCCTCCCCTTCCCATGTGTATCTTTATATGGGAAAGTTTATTCTATTGATTCCCCCCCTATTTCTTGAAGTTAATCTTAGTATTATCACGGTTCCCCCCTCCCTTTTCCTTTTTTTGCCCCAACTTTCCCCAAATCTTCTTGATTCCCCAATCTTTCCCTATGCATGTTTCTTCTAACTACTCTTATGATGATACAATTTATGAGAGTTACACAAAACATTTTCCCCACATATTAATATATATAATTAGATGTAAATGTAGTCCTTATAGAAGAGAGTTTGACTTAAAGAGAAAGATAAGATTTATCTCCTTTTCCCTTTCTTTCATATTTACCTTTTCATGTTTCTCTTGCTTTCTGTGCTTGGATATCGAACTTTCCACAGAGCTCTGGTCTTTTCTTAGCAAATGCTTGGAAATCTTCTATTTTGTTGAATGCCCATACTTTCCCCTGGAAGTATATAGTCAGTTTTGCTGGGTAGTTGATTCTTGGTTGGAGACCCAGCTCTCTTGCCTTTCTAAATATCGTGTTCCATGCTTTGCGGTCTCTTAGTGTGTTAGCCGCTAAGTCATGTGTGATCCTTATGGGAGCCCCCTTGTATCTGAAGCTCCTCTTCTTGGCTTCTTGTAGGATTTTCTCCTTTACTTGGAAGCTCTTGAATTTGGCAATTACATTCCTAGGCGTTGTCTTTTGGGGATTTAGTATAGAAGGTGTTCTATGAATCCTTTCTATTTCTATTTTGCCCCCTTGCTCCAGAACGTGGGGGCAATTTTCTTTTATAATCTCCTCTAGAATAAAATCCAATTTGTTGTTTACCTCTGGTTTTTCTGGGAGACCGATGATACGGAGATTTTCTCGTCTTCCTCTGTTCTCCAGGTCCGTGACCTTCTCAGTGAGATATTTTCTGTTTTCTTCCAATTCATTAATTGTTTGGGTTTGCTTTATTGATTCTTGCTGTTTTATCATCTCACTTTCTTCGAGGTCCTTAATTCTGGTCATTAGGGACTGGATTTGCTTTTCAGCCTTGTCTGCCCTTGTATTGGCTGCTTCGAGTTCTTTTTCCAATTGAGCAGTCTTATCTGTCAGACAGCTGATCTCTTTCTCCCATTTTTCTTTCCAGAAGGTTTCCATCTTTTGGATAAGTTCCAGTTTGAGATCTTCCAGAGCTTGTTGATAGTTTCCATTTTGGGAGGCGTGTTCTGAATTTTTTTGGATTTCCTCTTCATTCTCCTCTTTCCCTTGGGTACTTCCACCATAAAAGTTTTCAATAGTCACTTTTTTCCCTTTCTTCCTGGAGGCTTGATTTTGGGCCATGTGAGCCATCACTTTGGTGGTTTTATTTCCCTTTCCTTTTTGGTCTGGGGTCTGGGTTATAAGAGTGGTTTTTCTGTGAATTTAGGTTGCTTCAGACTAGTTCTTCCCAGCCTCCGAGCCCAGGTATTCAGCTCCGCCCAGATAATCCGTGCGCCTTGTTCAGCGCAGCCCACCCGAAGTCCGCTGGCTTCTCCAGTGAAAGCGCCCTGAGACGTTTTTTCCTGGCAGTCCCCAGATCCCAAGGACCCTGGAGTGCCCCCCCAGACAGAGACGCTCCCCACTCACTCGCTGTCCCGGTGAGCGCTCAGGTAGCTCACTCTGGTTTAGTGGGGGAGGTGGGGTGGGGGAAGGGCGGCTCAGTTCACTTTTCTGTGCAAGCTTTTCCTTCTTATTTTAGTGTGGAAATGTTCAAGCCCCACGTACCTTTGCCTCTGTGGGGTACTGGGGAGTCCTTCTGTTCCTCCAAAGGTGATTTTATGCTCCTTTGATGTAGTCTATTTCGTTCGGTGCTGGGGAGAGGAAATGTGCCGCGTCTAGATTGCAGCCATGATTACCCGGAAGTAGCTCTTATAATTCTTTAGTCTTGGAACCAATTCATAGTATTGATTCTAAGACAGAAGGTAAGGATTTAAGAAAACAAAGAAACAATTGGAGATGTAAGACTGGAAGTCAGGGGAGAAGTACAAAATATATACTCCCTTTGAGAGGATGATGCTTTCTCTTGCAGCTGAAGCTCAGTGGAAGAGCCTGTACTTTGTCAGTGAAATAAATCCTCATACCAACAAAATCCTGGATATTTGAAGTACTGAAATATCATTGCTTATTTTTTTCACAAGGGAGACACTAAAGGCAATGATATAAATGTGTCCAACTAAGACTTGTATATCAAGGCTAGATTAATAATAATAATAATAATGTGATAATAATGAATTTTAAAGCAAATAAAGATTTGCATTCATTCAATATCTTATTTGGGTCTCACAAAATCCTTATGAAGCAGGTACCAGAGGTATTGATATTTCCACTTAATGGATGAGGAAACCAAGATTCAGAGAGTTTAAGGGACTTGCTTGCCTGTGGTCACATAACTAATGACAGTTGAGTTTTGAACCCTGATTTTCTTGAGTCTCAGTCCAGCATTCTATTCACCAAGTCATATTGCTTTTCAAGAATAAAACAAAAACTAACAATACAAATCACGAGTAAGGGGCAAATGATCCAGCACAGGAATAAATGTCACCTTATTATTGTTCAGTTGTTTCTGATTCCCTGCAACCCCAATTTGGGCCTTTCTTGGCAAAGATACTGGAGTGGTTTCCTTCTCTATTTCCATTTCCTTCTCTAGCTCAATTTATGGATGAGGAAACTGAGGCAAACATAATTAAGCGACTACTCAGGATGACACAACTCGTAAGTATCTGAGACCAGATTTGAACTCTAAAAAACCCTTCTTGACTCTAACCTTGGTTAGCTATATCACTGTACCACCTTGCTGCCCTGCTAGCAGTAGTTCTTAAAGGGAATTATCCTTCAAGGGAGGCTCAGGAAAGCTGAAAGAAAGTACTTAGAGGTCATTTGAGAAATATCCAAATCGATTTAGAGAACATAACTTCAGACTCAGCTATGCTTATGGAGCTTGACATGTTCTAGGTCTTACTAAACTGGAAAGGCTTGCACCAGTGTAAAACTATTATCTTAGGATCAGCCTCATTAAGTATGGAGAAGCTCACAACAAAGAAGGTTGACCACTAGAGTGAATTTTAACAGCTTTCTATGCTTTAAAAATTTTATTTTAAAGTATTTTTCCATGATTACATGATTCATTTTGTTTCCCTCCCTCCCCTTTTCCCTCCCAGAGCTGACAAGCAATTCCATTGGGTTATACATGTATTGTCACTCAATACCTATTTCCATATCACTCATTTTTATAATAGAATAATCTTTTAAAACAAACCCCCCAAATCCTATACTTATGTAAACAGGTGAAAAATCAAAGGGTTTTTCTTCTGTGTTTCTACTCCCACAGTTCTTTCTCTGGATGTGGACAACATTCTTTCTCATAAGTCTTTCAGGATTGTCCTGGATCATTGCATTGCTATTAGTAGCAAAGACTGTTACATTTGATCATCACATAATGTTTCAGTTACTGTGTACAATGTTCTCCTGGTTCTGCTCATTTCACTCTGTATCAGTTCATGGAGGTCTTCCAGTTTTTTTTAGAAATCAAGCAGTTCATCATTCCTTATACAACAATAGTATTCCATCATGATCATATACCACAATTTGTACAGACATTCCTTAATCAAGGGATACCCCCTCATTTTCCAATTTTTTTTTGCCACCACAAAGAGCATGGCTATAAATATTTTTGTATAAACTTTTTTATCTCTTTGGGATACAAACCTAGTAGTGGTATCACTGGATCAAAGGGTATGCATTTTTTAAAGCCCTTTGGACATAATTCCAAATTGCCTTCCACTATGGTTGGATCAATTCACAAAGCAATTCTACCAGCGATGTATTAATTTTTTTTTTTAGCATTCTTGTCTTTTTTTTTTCCTTCCAGGTTTCTGACTTTTCTAATCAATTCCTCTTGATTCACTATCTGGAACTTGTGTGTGTATGTGTGTGTGTGTGTGTGTGTGTGTGTGTGTGTGTGTGTGTGTGTGTATGAATATTCTCTTCTAATCTTTTTATATCATGAAAATCTTTCTTTCCAACATTAATCACTGTGATCAATGTGATTCTCCTAATAACCTTTTTCTGCTTGGGAAGATACCAATTATGGCTTTATTGTGTGTCTTGGCCTTAAGCCATTTTCTCATCTAATAGTCTCACTTTTCATTTATTTCATGATTCGACTCCATGGATATTAACTTTTCTTTTTCCTTACATTGAGTAGAGAATTCTACATTTTATAACCATTGTTCTTAGTTTTGTCTTCTGGTTCCCAGAAGAATTAGTCTGATTCCTTTTTTAGGTGACCATCTGGGCTTCTCTTCTAGCTCATCATGGTATGGGAAATGGTGATACTCTCTTTCTACAAATAGATAGGTATGATAAGGTCAATTTAACAACTCCTCTCAACGTGAGGTGAGGAGAGAGCAGAAATGATCATCTTTGCTTGCAAGCTGACTGAGAATAGAGTACAACAAAGTTTGTTTTCAGCATCCCCAACTTTTCTGTGTTCTTTTCCATTGTCTTATTCATTCTGTCCCCTCCTCCCATCCAAGTCTTATGCTTTGTTCCTTCTTCCATGCTTATTGAAACTTCCTCCTAGGAAGGGTCCTGATAAATTTTTTCACTCTTATTTGTGAATTGTCTTATGGAATGTCAGTCATCTAGTTCTTTTGACTTAGGAGAAAACTGAAACTCAGAGAACTTTAAGATTTCTCTGCTTCAAGGAGCATTAGTACTTCTGACAGGGATTAAAAATGTTACTCCTGAATAATAACTCTAGAAGGTGAGAATTTAGGCATCAATCAACTGCTTCTCCTGCTGGTTATAGAGGTGGGTGGTTCTTGGGCAATGGGGAGCCTTTCTGGTATCCTTGAAATTATATCCTGTAGGTGGCTGGATCCTTAGGAGATCAGTCCAGCCAATTTGATGGATGGACAACCAATTTGAAATTGCTCTGGGCATCAAATCCAACTCTGTAAGATACTGACTGACTGGAAGGACTTGTAATATGGAGTCAGGAAGATTAAAAAAGTTTTAAAAATGTTAATATTCTATCTTCCCAATTAAATGCAATAGTAATTTTTATATGTTATTCTGAAATTATAATATCCAAATTGTCTCCCTTCCTCCTTTCTTTCTCCCCTCCCTTATATGGTAAGCAATTTAATTGTTGTTATACATATATGACTATGAAAAACATATTTCCATATTGGTTGCATAAAAAATTAAAAAAAATTTTCTTCAAAGACTTTGCTTTGTAAGTCAAGAAAAGTGTCCAAAAAAGTGAGAGTTGGTTGGGGGACAGACCAATGATCTGAGGGTTCTAAGGAAGTACAATCTGGCTTTTGGAAATAAGTACAAGTTTACAATCTACTGGAAAAAGTTAGGTAGGATGGAACTTTAATTTTTCCACCAGATTAAGTCTTCTGTGTTCCTTCATTTCTAATACCCTATGGAGATTTGGGCAATTTCTATTCTTTTAGGGTTCTCTGAGATCTTACAAAGGATTTGATAGATTTGTGATTATCTAATCCAATTTCCATGGTAAAAGGGTCATTTTTTATTCTTCTCTTTGCTATTCTTTCTCTGTGAACTGATTATTTCTTACAGTCATTAGATTTTGCACCCCTACCTTTAGAATTTCTAATATAATGCTAATATTAAATCTCCAAAGAAAGTATGAGTTGGTACAAAATAATGACTACATCTTGAGGAGATCCAATTTATAAGCTGATCGGGGCAGCCTTGTTTTGTCCCCATTCACCACTAAAGACACTACTGTAAAATGTGGGGAGTATAAAGAGAGGGGGAGACAGTAAAATGCTTTTTGGATTGGACTGAGTTCCAACATTTTTGTAGGAAGTTGTTTTTTCTCTCTGAAGTTCTGAAATCAGCAGGGGAAGAATGAGGGAGTTAGAAGAAACCATCAACAATCATCACTAAACTGATCAAGGAAGGGAAAGTCACAATCACAATATACCCCTCTCTGTTGAGAATCCAGTGTAGTTCTGTGTAGGGAAGAGAGATGAGTGCTAGCCCAAACATTTCTGCCTTTCTACTCCAGTGAAAAGTATTCTGTTGAGTACCATTTAACTATATATATATGTTTTTTTTTTCTCCTTCAACATTTATCTTTTTCCTTTTTCATCCTATCACTTTTGACCCTTAACAAGCTGTATGACCCTTGGAAAGTTAACCGCTCTCTTCCCAAGTTTCATCATCAATAAAGTGAGGGAGTTGTATCAATCCCTTCTTTTTTTGAATTTGAATTCTAGGTCTGTGAGTCTATTTTGAAAAAGGTAGATTGTGGAAGATTTTTAATACTATAGAGAAGAATTTTTGTTTTATTTTAGAGGCACAGTGAATAACTGAAGATCTTTATCTAGAGTCCTAATTTGAAAGTGAGAGATGTTATGAAAGAAGAGCCAATAAGAATTGGCAAATGATTAAATATGGGAGAGGTAAGAGCCAAGGTTGTGATTTGATGTGACTGGAAGAATATTGGTGACCTTACAGGAAGAGGGACATATGGGAAATGAATAAGTTTTAGAGAACATATAATGACTTCTGTTTTAAAATGATGACCAATCAATCAGATATTTTTTTAACCCTTACGTTCTATCTTGGAATCAATACTGTGTATTGGTTCCAAAGCAGAAGAGTAGTAAGGGCTAGGCAATGGGGGTTAAATGAATTGCCCAGGGTCACACAAGCTAGGAATGTCTAAGGCCAGATTTGAACACAGGACCTCCTGTCACTAGGCTTGGCTCTCAGTCCACTGAGTCACCCAGCTGTTCCCCAATCAGATATTCTTTGGGCAGTTGGTAATGAGGTACAGAGGCATCTAGGTGGCACAATGGATAGAGCACAGAGACTCAAGTCAAGAAGACTGTTGTATGACCTTGGACAAAACAGTTAACCTCTGTTTACTTCAGTTTCCTCTTCTATAAAACAGGGATAATAATAGGATAATAACCCTTTCCCGAGTTGTCATGAGGACTGAATGAGATAATCATCATAAAGCCCTTAGTACAATGCTTGGCACCTAGTTTGTATTATATAAATGCTAGTTGCTGTTATTGTTATTATTAATAATAATAGTGTAGAACTGGAATTCATGGGGGAGATAAAGAATGAATATATGGATATGAGACTCATATGCAACTGCAATCTGAGACTCATCCATGAAGTCATGGAAGATCATCAGCAGAAAGTCAAAGAAAAAACAGAAGTATGTTCAGCAGAAAGCTTTGGGTGATCTCCAAGTATGGCAAGTGGACCAAAATACAAGCAAAGAAATACAGGTATAAAATATGCTATGCTCTAGGAAAGGCAATCAAAAAGGTGAAAGTTTCTCCCCTCTGTAACAGAAAAATTATAGCAAGAAAGACTGGTAGGTATGATGTTGATTAAAAGGACATAAAATAGCTTAACTCCCCTGAATAGACTTCAACAAAAATATGAAAAGGATCCCACATAGAAGAATTACCAATAAGAATGGATAGAAACCTAAATAAATTTCTGCATCTAGTCTTGGACTGCCCCAACATTTATTCAGATGCCTACAGGGGAGAGTCTTGAGAAGCAAGGGTGGTAGAAGTCAGCCTAAACTCTGGTCTGAGTGCAGACACTCCTGCAGTCCCACTGGCACTCTAAGGAGTTTACTTGGCGGAGAATTATTAGACTGATCTTCTTTAGAATAGGATCTTTTGGTCTTCAGTGCTTGGATTAGCTAGGGGGCAAATTGGATAGAGTGCCAGTCCTAGAGTTAGGAAGACTTATCTTCCTGAGTTTAAATCTGTCCTCAGACACTTACTAGTTGTGTGACCCTGGGCAAGTGACTTAACTCTGCTTCCCTCAGTTTCTTCATCTGTTAAATGAGCTAGAGAAGAAAGGCAAATATCTCCAGTATCTTTGCCAAGAAAACCCCAAATGAGACCAGAAAGAGCCAGGAATGATGACAAATTACTCAACAACAACAATCTCCATTGCTTAGTACAGTGCCTGCCTGGTATGTAAAAAGTACTTATTAAAGCATTAAATGCCTTTTTATTTGGCTCAGGGAAGTTTAAGTTGAGGTTGGAAACCAGAATAGAGAGGGTTTGAGAGTAAGAGTAGAACTAAAGATAGACACTTCCACTAAGTTGCATAGATAAGTTTTTTTTTTTTTTCAGAAATGTAGTTGAGAGGGAGAAAATACAATAGCTAGAAGGGATCCCAGGAACTAGTGAGGTTTCTTAAACATGAGAGAGATAAAAGTGTGTTTATGGGTAGCAAAGAAAAACATTAATAGAGTGTGTGAAGATTAAAAGCAGATTGGGTATGGTAGTTGGGGCAATAAAGTGGAGAAGATGGGATGGGATGGGTGCATATAGAGGGATAGACCTTTGCAAGAAGGACTAACTCTTCAGAGAATGGAGTGAAGGAATAGGTAGTGAAGGATGATGTCAAGGGGATGGGAAATGAGGAGAAGAGTTGAAGGGGGAGCTTTCTATACCTTGAAGAAATCAGATGACCATATGTTACAGTAACAATTGTTTTTGTAGCAAAAAATCCCTGGAAATAAAATGAGTTTGCATGAACTGGGGACTGGTTGAATTATGTTATGTGAATATAATAGAATATTCTTAAGGAGTAAGAAATGTTGAAAAGGAGAGATTCAAAGATACCTGGGAAGACTGATGTGAACTGCTACAAAATGGAGAGAGTAGAAACTGAACAATTTATGCCATAATTGTGACACTAAAGGAAAATAACATATAAAATACCTAAGGACTTTGGTCAGTTAAATGACCAGAAGACTGATGATGAATCATGCTTTCCCTCTCTTGGCAGAAAGACTGCACATGCCGATAACCCCTGTTACTGGGGGAAGTTGAGACTGGGGGACACTTGTTCTGGACTCTCAGCTTAAGTAGGGTTAAAGCAGATCAGGGTTTTCACATCAAGCCCAGCCCTAATAATGGTCAATCCCCAGGAGCTCAGGACAACCAGACTGCTCCACAAGAGGTAAATTGGTCTAAATCAGAAAAAAACAGAACATAGTAAATCTTCTGTGCTAATTAACATTGGGATCAGTCCTATTAGTGACTGCTGCACTTCCCGCCTGGGCAAGATAGGAAGGAAATTCCAAAATCAAAGTCAAAACTTTGCACAATTGGACAAAATGGGCAAGTGGAATAGTAGAGTATCATACTACCTTGTGATATTTAATATATACTTAAAGAAAACCCCAGACTGTTTTAGGGAAATAGAGAGTCACAGTTTTATATATAATTTGTCATTTTCTATTTATTTTCTTTTTTTTGTCATTTTCTATTTTTATTTCTTTTTTAATTTCTTTTTTCTTCATATTTGTCAAGTTCATAATTAAGTTTTTCCCTAAGAAATAGCAAGATAACAGGCATAAACCCTATGCATGTAGGAGTAGAAAACTCAAGCTGTGTGTGCCATGACTTGAAACATAAGAAATTTGTATAGCTTTATCTAGAAAGAAGGAAGTATCTCATTATCTCCTGTCACCACTTAACATACTATAAGAAAAATCTTCACTCACTCTTTAAAAATGACTGAGTACATTACAAATTCATGTTATGCAGCCTCAACTGGGTCTTCATTGTAGCAAGGTAGTCTTTATATTCCTCCCTGATTGATTACCTGTCTCATTTCCCACAGAAACTATGCCAAACCTTCTTTTCCCTCCACAAGCTTCCCATACTTCCACTAAACACTTCCTCTACCTCCTTAGCTGAGGATCCTTCATCTTACTAAGAAAATCGAAGCCATTCAGACCGAGTGTCCTTTTCTCCCATTTTCTTCATTTCAAAACCCATTGACATAATTTCCTGCTCCCTCTTCTTTTCCTGTCTCTGACAAAGAGGTAGCCCTTCACCTTTCCAAAGCAAAACCCTCCATATTCACTCCTGTCTTCTTTAGCAGATGGCAGCTTCAATCATGCCCTTTCTTCAATGTTCATTCTACTGTTTCTTTCCCTAATGCCTTCAAGCAAGCTAAAAGTTTCCCTATCCTTAAAAAAGCCTCCACTAGACTTTACAATCCCCTCAAGCTATCATTCTATATTTTTCTCCCCCTTTCAGCCAAATACCTTGAAAAAGCTGCCTGCCCTTCACTCTTCTTTCTTTCTATTCACTCAGTTCTCAGCATTTGGTAATCTGGCTTCTGACTTCATCTTTGAATGGAAACTACTCTCCCAAATTACCATTCATTTCTGATTTTTTTATCTCAGTCCTTCTCCATCTCACCCTAGCTGATATATTTGACACTGATGAATTCTCTGTCCTTTTGAATATTCACTCTGGCTATCTGTGACACTAACACTTCTTGGTTTTTCGCCTTGTTTTGATCACTCCTTTTGAGTCTCCTTTGCTGGTTTATTATCCATATCATAGCCTCTAGCTGTGAGTGATCTCCAAGGTTCTATCTTAGGCCCTCTTCTCTTCCTCAAAACACTCTCAGTTTGTCTCTTATCTCTGTCTTTGTCTCTGTTTCTCTCCGTCTCAGTTTGTCCCTGTCTGTCTGTCTCTCTCTTTCACACACACACACACACCCCTTCACCCTGAGTATCTCTATTGACTTTCAGCCCTGTATCACTCATTGCCTATTGGGCATTTCAAATTGGGATATCTTGTCATTTTCTCAAACTCAACAACAAACTCAAAACTGTTGTTGATGAAAGAATTTTCAGTAATTTATTGCTTTAGCTTCATTCTATTTTTATTTGATCAAATTTTCTATTGTTTCTATGAATTATTTTTTAAACTATCAACTCCTTAGGATTTGATTTGTATTCAATTAACTTTAAATATTTTTCAAAGCCTTTTATAGACTATAGTTTTATTGTATTGAAGTCAGTATGTTTACTATTTCTTCTTTTCTTCGTTCATTTTTATGCCCCAATACATGGTCAGTTATTGTAAAGATGCCCCACGCATATGAGAATTGTATAAATACCTTTCCACTCTCATTAGATATGTTCCAGAGAGTTTTAGCTCTAATTTTTATAAACTTCTTTTCTGGTTCTTAATTTCTGACTTGTTTATATTTTTGTTAGACTTGTCTAGTTCTTAAAGGAATATTCTTAAGTTCCCTACTATTATACTTTTGTTGTCTATTTCTCTCAGCAATTTGCAAAGTTGAAAAAACTCTATATGCTATAGGATTTGGTGCAAATATGTTAACTGTTGATATTGGTTCATTATCTTAGTGAAATGTAGACTTTCTGATTATCTTCTTTTATTATGTCTAATTTTATTGTCACCTTGAATGAAATCATGATTCTTACACTTTTATTTCATTTCACCATTTATTTTTTCAAGAAGTTTGTTTCTTCTGTCCTTGAGTTCCCTTCCATCCTCTTATTTTCTAAGACAATGGGATCATACTATTTGCATTACTGATTGATGTAATTCCTTTGGGTAAATGCATTGGGTGGTGGGAAAAAAGATAGATTTTATTGCTATTGAGAACTTCCCTGGAAAAATTGGGGGTTTTGAGTGAACAAAAGCAATTTTACATATGTATATTTTTTATAGCTTCATCAAAACAGAGAACAAGTATTTCAATCCAGCCCAAAACCTTGGTGCATATGAGTCATCAGTCTTGGTAGGAAGAAGCTTATAAGCAAGCTGGAACAACTTTTTTCAATCAATTGTTTTACACCCCTCCTAAATTCATTGTAGGTATGAGGTATGTAGGTATGTAGGTATGAAAGGAAAACCTTTCCTCTAAGGGGCAGAACTGAACCCATTGACTAGATAGAAATTCAAGCCTAAGGGAGGTACTGCCTAGTTGAGAATCCATCCAAGAGGGAGTAACTAGCCTTGCTCACCCATCAAGCACTTTCTGTTCCACACATCTGCTAGATTTGAAATAACCTTTGAAAAGGAAAAAAAATGGATAGTCTGTTGCTTTCTATTACCTTGCTTTTCTGATGGACAGACTGAAGGTTTTAGGAATAAGTTAGCTGCTTGTGCTGAAAATACCAATTTGTGTGAGCAGGACACTTCAAGTGTCTTTGACTGCTTTGATGTATTCACTTTGTATACCAAACACCCCAATTAGCAACCAACAAAACAATTTTAATTGGGACACAAAGGTAGAAGTCTTTTAGGTTGCCATAGTTTCACATGCGTGCCTGTGCTCAGTTTCAGAAACTGTCTTTCTTTTTCAGATGTGAGATATTACTGAGAATGAACTCTGGTGACCAGAGTACATCTGGTATTCTGGGAGGAGAGAGGGAGTTTAGGGAACAAGCTGGACTGAACAAAAGCTGGGCAAAAGCAGCTGACTGAGGGCACGTTACATTCCAGTTGGCAGTTTATTCTTAACGCCCAGTGATACTTGGTTTCTTGAAATAGCAACCTGGGGAACATAGGCATGTGCTTAAAATAAAGAAGATGTCCTGTGCATTTGGGAAGGTGATGCCATTGATCTTCTGTCAATGAGACAAAAACTTGTCTCATTTGGTATTTTCCTAGTAAGGGGAGGATGGAGTAATGGTGGTGGAATAGGTGCTCAGTCACTCATACTCTACTCTCTGCTGTGTCTTGCCATTAGGAATTTATGGGAGACAACATCATACAGAACAAAAAGGCCTTGATTTGCATATAAGGGACCATTTTCAGAATTTGACTGCTGTTTGCTACCTATGTAACACATTGGGCAATTCATTTCTTCTTTCTGGGTCTCAACCTTGTTTTCTGTAAAATGAAAATGAATGAATTAGAAAAAAATAACTACTTACTTTAAGAAAGCACTACCTCCCATAAATTACTAATCAATTAAAGATCAGAATTAGGGTTAATAATCCTGCCATTTTTTCTTTTATTTGGAGTTGCCAGCACACAGTGCTTAGCAGATAATTATTTAATAAGTTGCGTTATCCTAAGTACTTAGTACTTAAGTAAGTGCTTAATTAGTATTTTTTTAATACTTATAAAAGTCTAGATGACTCAGTGGATAGAACATAGACCTAGAGAGAGGAAGACCTGGGTTCAAATCTAGTCTCAGATACTTACTAGCTATGTGACCCTGGATAAGTCACTTAACCTTGATTTGCCTCAATCTACTAGGGAAGGAATGGTAAGCAATTGCAGTATTTTTGCCAAGAAAATCTCATGGACAGTACAGTCCATGTCAGATCACGAAGAAGCAGACATGACTGAACAAAAACAATGAAAGCAACTAATTATTAATTAGTCAAAAACTTATTTCTAAGTGCTTCATAGGTAAGTATTTAAGTGCTACCTTCCATAAATTGCTAGTCAACTAAAGATCAGAATTAATGTTAGTAGTTGTACCATTTTTGCTTATGTATTTGTATCCCCCAGACTTGGTGCAAAGTACTTTAAGAAAGTACTTAAAAAGTAAGGACTTATTAATATAAGTACTAAGAAGTACTTACTTATAAAGTATTAACTGTGTGCAAAGTTCTGTGCTGAATTCTGGGGACAGAAAAACAAAATCAAATATGGCAGAACAACTAATTCTAATTCTGCCCTTTAATTTCTTCCTTAGCTCCAAAGTCATGATTCTGTGATTCACATCAGGATAAGGCTGCAGAGTATAGTTCAGGGGCATTGATTTTCCCTGTGGTGTTTCTCCATGCAAAGCTGTGTGGCCATTATGGACATGGCACCCATGACCTCATCCTCATTAGTATCAGGCTTTAACTAACTGTGTCAAGTGGCTCCCAAAAATCAGGTAAAATCGAGATGCATAAAAATTGGAGGTCATCTTTAGAGGTCAAATGTGGACACTACAATTTTTGACTTTATCTCAAAAAGGATTTTCTTACTCGAAAATTCAGTGTGTCTAAAAAAATGTAATGCAATATAATCATATGGAGAACTACTTCGAGTCAGGAAGAATTGGATATGAGTCTTACCTTGCCTTCCCTTCCCTTAGCACAGTCCAGGAGCCTGCTGATAAATGTTTAACAACCAGCATTCTGGAGGAAAAAGCTTAATCTGTATTATTTACACTTTCTTTTTTTTAAACCCTTACCTTCCATCTTAGAATCAATACTATATATTGGCTCTAAGGCAGAAGAGTGATAAAGGCTGGGCAATGGGGGTTAAGTGACTTGCCCAGGGTCACACAGCTAGGAAGTATCTGAGATTAGATTTGAATCCACGACCTCCTGTCTCCAGGCCTGGCACTCTATCCACTGAACTACATAGCTGCCCCCTTCTACTTTCTCAAGTCTAGAAATCAACCAAAGATGAGGCACTGATTTGTAACAATAACTGAATCCTGAGGTATAAATACCTCCACTGAAAATGCAACTTTTGGCCATTTAGAGCTGACTCCAGCACATGTCTGCCTTGACCCCAAGATCAAATGAGAGATATTTGCAATGCACTTAGAACAGTGCCTGGTACATAGTAGATGTAATGCTTGTTTCCTTCCCTTTCCTTTCCCAAGCAACTATCAATGAAAGTCATCTGTTGTGGAATAGTTGCTGATTTATCTTTGCTTGGTAGTTTCCTTGCCAGGAATTCCCTATATGGATGAAATTGCAACTAGATCAAAAAGAAAAAGAAAATGAGGGATGCTAGAATAGTCAATGGTGGTTGATACATATTACTTTGGAGTTTGTAAATTCCTTCAAGTACAGTATTTCATATAATCTTTATAACACATCTATGGAGTAGAGTGCGAATATTATCCCCACTTTATGGATGAGGAAACTGAGGAGCAGAGAGATTAAATGGCTCTCTCAAAGTCACAACATAATTGTCAGGGAGAGAATTTCAATTACAGTTCTTTCCTGACTTCAGGCCCAGACCTTTGTCTACTGTGACATTCCCTCAAGTCCAAGGAATTTTGTAGAAATCTGACACTCTTCAATGTGGAATTATGCCCAAAGAGATACAAAACTACATATTTTTTTTGACCTTGAAATATCACTATTAGGTTTATTTCCTAGGATAGTCAGGGAAAAAGGAAAAGAACCTATATGTTCTAAAATATCTGTAAAAAAATTGTAGTGTTTGTAACTCTCTTTGTGGTGGCAAAGAAATGGAAATTGAAGGGATGCCCATAAATTGGGACATGGATAAACAAATCATGGTATATGATTGTGATAGAATCTTTCTCTGTTGTAAGAAATGATGAATAGGTTAATTTTAGAAAAACATAGAATGACCTATATGAAATTATGAAGACTGAAACCAGTAGAACCAAGATAATATTATATAAGGCAATAGAAGTTTTATTTGAAGAATTACTTGTGTATGCCCACCTCCAGAGAAGGAACTGAAAAACAGAAATAAATAGGACATAGTTTTATATAGAGAGTTATGTTTTTGTTAAATCATAATCTTCTCTAATGAGGGTCAGGGAAGGTGGGAGATACCTGGCAATTTTAATGTAATATATGTAATAAACAAATTAATTAATAAACTAAAAAAAAGAAATCTGACTCTGTCCCTGTCTGTCTTTTGTCACTACCTGTTTTTCTGTATCCGTCTTCCACCATTCTTGCCCATCACTGTATCTCTGTTTCTGTCTCTGACCGTGTCTTTATTTACTTTTGGCTCTCCGTCTCTGTCTCTGTCTTTTTCCCTTTTTATTAAACCCTTCCCTTCCACCTTAGAATCAATACTGTGTATTAATTCCATGGCAAAAAAAGCAGTAATGGCTAGGCAATAGGGGTTAAATGACTTGCCCAGGGATATACTGCTAGGAAGGGTCTGAGACAAGATTTTAACTCAGGACTCCAATCTCTAGACAGATGAAGAAACTGAGGCAAACAGGATTAAGTGACTTGGCCAGGACCATAGAGCTAGTAAGTGTCTGAGGTCAGATTTGAACTTGGGTCCTCCTGCTATCCATTGCTCAACTTAGCTACCCAAATTAAAGATATCACTACACCAAATATCAATGAATTTTAAGAAAACTTAATGGAAATGCATTGTAGAAGCATGTTTTATATTAATTATATGGTTATGTATTTTTTCTAATTTTAGTTTGCTCTAACTTATGAGAGAGAGCAAGTGAGAGAGACAGACAGACAGACAGAGACAGAGATAGAGATAGAGAGAGACAGAGAGAGATAAAGAAGGGGAGAGAGGGATAAAGAGGGAGGTGGAGGAAGGAAGGAAAAGAGAAAGAAATGGATAAAGACAGAGAGAGAGAGAAAGAGAGAGAGAGAGAGAGAGAGAGAGAGAGAGAGAGAGAGAGAGAGAGAGAGAGAGAGAGAGATGCTACCAAGCTAGGGTTTTGCCATTCCCTCAAGTTTACTTGGAAGGGAAAAGGCATATTTGCTTTCAATTTCTTGTCACTATTTAGAGGGGAAGTGTGGTAGAAAGGCTTCCTACTCCTTCAGTGGTCCACAGGCAAAGAGAGAAACAGTAGGAGCTAAGCTGTTAGGTTCCTGTTTCTGAGTTGTGAGGGGGAGGGAAGAAGCATTGGGTTGGGATAGCAATGATGGCAGGCATGAAAGAGAAACAGAAAGCTCCATCCAAAAGCAGAACTCCAAAAGCCCTGCCTATCTAGTTTTGATGGACCTGTGCTTTGTGCTCAGTATGTTTCCTCATTTGCATCTACTTGTAGATAATACATTGGTGCCCCATCAGAAATATTGCCAGGAAGAAGTCCATTTGCAACAAAGGGAGTCATATGAACCCCATTAGGTGAAGAGAAAGTGATTTATTCATTGTGGCTTTGAATTTGCTGTTTAAAAAAAATTTAAACCCCTGCCCTTTATCTCTTTCTCTCTAAAATTTCCATATATGATGTCAAATCCAACTCTCCAACTACCTGACTCCATGCTTGAAAATGGAGTCAATCAAAAGGAAAGAATTTTTCTCATTTTATAAAAGGATCATTGGGTACTAACATCTTGTTATCATATTAACACATCATTACCTGAGATTTAATTTTGTGACTGTTATCAATTTAGCTGGTTCTACTCCCCCCCTTTCCTTTATGTTGCCATATTTAGAATATTTTTCTAATTTGTTTAATAGGTCAGTCCACTTGGCTTCTTGAGATTCACAATTTTGAGGATCCTGTCCCCTATTTGCCATAGGAAGTTATCCCTCAGTCCAATGACTCATTGGGCATTTTCCCTGTGCTGGCAAGAGCAAGATGGGGGAGTGTCAGGGTAGTCCACCCTTTCCCTCTCCATGCAAATAACTAGGAGGTATCAGATTCCTATCAGGGTTCTGTCAAGAAGGGTAAAAGTAAAGACTCAGGTATCACTAATCAGTTACCAGTGACAATAATGATATCAAAGAAAGGTGGGAGTTAGGACACTTTATTGTATTTCTTCCATTTGTTGAAGAGTGAAATCCATCATGGTTCCCATTATAACTCCTTATGACAGTTTTCACCTCTGTAAAGAGGTCAGATTTAGATGATCTTGAAGGCCTCTTCCAATTCTTTGAGGCTATGAATTTAATGCCAAGACTTGATTTCTTCAGGTTGCAGAAAAGTAATTTTTTTCTGTCTGGGATCTAAGAGAGAGGCAACATGGAAGAATAGATAGAGAACTGGACTTGGAGTCAGGAAGATGTGTGTTAAAATCCCAACTCTGACATCTACTAGCTGTTTAACAAGTCACCTAACCTCTCTGTGCCTCAGTTATCTCAATTATGAAATGAGGGGATTAGACTTCATGCCCCCTCCTCAAATCTCTTCTAGTTCTAAATGAATCCGTGGACCTTTGATATTACCGTCTATTCCATGGTATCAGTATGTGGTAGGATCATAGATCCAAAATTATAAAAGACCTCAGAGGTCAACTAATCAAATACCGTATGTACTTATTAGGAAACTGAAGCCTAAAGAGGTTAAGTGATGTGTGTCATGGAAAAATAATCAGTCCAATCTGCAATAAAGCAACTGAGGCAGAGTGCTTAGCCAGTAGCTATTAATCAATCAATGAATAATATGTTTATTTAATTATTTGTTTAATTTACTAAAGGCCCCCTTTAATCAGTAGGACCTCCCATCTTCCACATGATGTGAAATGCCCCTTTCTTCTCCAGTATAGATTTTGGTAAGCTATATTTCATAGATGTTCCATATGGTACAGAATAAGATACAAAATTTCATTGGTGATCCCTCAGGCACTTTAATGGTCACAGAGTAAGAGATGGGCAGATCTCTACCTAAGGCTGAGTAAGAATGGTTGGACAAAATACCACCTCTTGTTGGGCAACAGAGGAAAATGATAAAGGGTCAAGGGTCTCCTAAAATAACCAGGGAGCTTTCTCTAAGTTGTCACAAGAGAGGCAAGACAAGTCATCTCCCCCATAGGATGGGCAGGATCTACACCCATTGTTGACTAAAGGGTCATATGATGGGCTATGGAACCTCTTCAGGTTGAGTAACAAGGAAAACTCCAAAGGATAGAGGCTGGCCTGGCTATCTGGAAGTGTCTTTCCCCATTCTGGCACTTACTCATCAAGTCACATGGGTGGAGGTCCTCTAGCTAGGACATTTTTGTGGTTAAACAAGTGTGTGCTCATGACTCAGCCTAAAAAATCTGAAATAAGCAGGATTTTTAACTTAGCTAAATGTATTAGTCCACATTAATTGATGAAACTACCTTAACTAAATAAATATATCAAGGGGCAGATATAAAAGAATTGACCTTATCCCTTATGAAAATCACACTGGACTGAATAATACTGGTTGGAAATAAGCATAGGGGTCAAATTATTTCACACAAGTGGTAAAGATCAAAATAATAATAAGGGTTAGAGTTGGAATCTGAACCCTCATGCTTTGACTCAAGAACCATTTCTTTTTCACTCATTACCTCTAATATACCACTTATTCCATTACTCTAAATAGTAGTGACTTACAATTTTGATGTGCTTTTTTGAAAAGAGATAATTTGTAAATCTTGGATGTCCGTTAGAACACACTGCTGTTATTCTACTGAGTCTTAATTATTTTGAGATCTGAAAGAGGTTGTGAGTTGACAGACCTAGGCTCACAGACCACAGAGTAGGAAGGACCTCAGGGACTTTTTAGTCCAAACTATTCATTTACAGATGAGGAGACTGGAACTCAGGCTACTGGAGTAAGTTGTTCAAGATCACAGAGCTAGTAGGAGAAGAGGCAGAATTGGGACTTGTGGAAGTGAGAAATTGAGAATGATTTTGTAGCAGGAGTTTGGAGCAGCTGAGTGATGACCTGTCAGTCAAACAAGAGTGTTCTATTTGGAATGTTACCTGGAAAGGCAGTTGGAAGCCAGACCAACTGTTGGCTGAACTTTTTTTGGCTTGAAAGAGGGTAAGAAGACTGTTTTTTTTTTCTTGGTTTTGGACCGAAGAAAGGAAGGTGGCCTTTGATTTTGAAGACAGAAGAAAGGACAAAAGTCCACATATCTCTCTCTGATTTGCTCTGTTGTGATAGTGACTGAACTTCCAGCCATTTCTCCCAATTGAACTATATTTCACCATCCTCCAAGACTCATCATAGTGATAGGAAACCCCCAAATCCTCTTTCCTTCCATTTCCTTATCTTTCCCCGTCTTCCCCAATAAACCCTTTATTTAAGATCGAGAAGAGAAAGAGTATTTCCTTTGGGACAACATAAACTCACCCCCGAGTTGATTTATAGAAATTAGAAGAAAAACAAACAGAAAGGAAGGGAGGCAAGAGGGAGGTGAAGGGAGGAAGAGGGAGGAAGGGAGGAAGAGAGGGAGGAGGGAAAGAAGAAGAAAGAAGGTAACAGCCTGATCTTTAGTTATCAATTACCATTCAAATATAGTCCCTTATCACAGACTTGAATTAAGGCTTTCTGAATCCAAGTTTGGTGATCTTTCCACCACTCTCCACCACCAGGGTCATCACACATTTGAATTCTTTTTTTAAAAAATTTATTTCTTTATTTAGTCAATTTAGAACATTATTCCTTGGTTGCAAGAATCATATTCTTTCCCTCCCTTTGCTCCCCCCACCCTTCCCGTAGCCGACGTGCAATTCCACTGGGTATTACATGTGTCCTTGATCAGAACCTATTTCCATGTTATTGATGTTTGCATTAGAATGTTCATTTAGAGTCTATATCCCCAACCATATCCCCCTCGACCCATGTAATCATGTAGTTGTTTTTCTTCTGTGTTTCTACTCCCACAGTTTTTCCTCTGAATGTGGATAGTGTTCTTTCTCATAGATCCCTCCTGGTTGTTCAGGATCACTGCATTGCCACTAATGGAGAAGTCCTTTACATTCGATTGTAGCACAGTGTATCAGTCTCTGTGTACAGTATTCTCCTGGTTCTGCTCCTTTCTCTCTGCATCAATTCCTGGATTCCCCATGGAATTCCTCCACTTTATTATTCCTTTGAGCACAATAGTATTCCATCACCAGCATGTACCACAATTTGTTCAGCCATTCCCCAACTGAAGGGCATCCCCTTATTTCCAATTTTTTGCCACCATAAAGAGCACAGCTATGAATATTTTTGTACATGTCTTTTTCCTTATTATCTCTTTGGGGTACAAACCCTGCAGTGCTATGGCTGGATCAAAGGGCAGATAGTCTTTTAGCGCCCTTTGGTCATAGTTCCATATTGCCCTCCAGAATGGTTGGATCAATTCACAACTCCACCAGCAATGCATTAATGTCCCAACTTTGCCACATCCCCTCCAGTATTCATTACTTTCCTTTGCTGTCATGTTAGCCAATCTGCTAGGTGTGTATTGGTACCTGAGAGTTGTTTTGATTTGCATCTCTCTAGTTATAAGAGATTTAGAACACTTTTTTCATGTGCTTATTAATAGTTTTGATTTCTTTATCTGAAAATTGCCTATTTATGTCCCTTGCCCATTTATCAATTGGGGAATGGCTTGATTTTTTTGTACAATTGGTTTAGCTCTTTATAAATTTGTCAGAGGTTTTTGTTATGAAGATTATTTCCCAATTTGTTGCTTCCCTTCTAATTTTGGTTGCATTGGTTTTGTTTGTACAAAACCTTTTTTAATTTGATGTAATCAAAATTATTGATTTTACATTTTTGATTTTTTCTCTATCTTGCGTGGTTTTAAAATCTTTCCTTTCCCAAAGATCTGACATGTATACTATTCCGTGTTTACCTAATTTACTTATAGTTTCCTTCTTTATATTCAAGTCATTCACCCATTCTGAATTTATCTTGGTGTAGGGTGTGACATGTTGATCCAAACTTAATCTCTCCCTTACTGTCTTCCAATTTTCCCAGCAGTTTATCAAATAGTGGATTTTGGTCCTCAAAGCTGGGATCTTTGGGCTTATCATAGACTGTCTTGCTAAGGTCACTTATCTCAAGTCTATTCCACTGATCCTCCTTTCTGTCTATAAGCCAGTACCAAATTGTTTTGATAACCACTGCTTTATAGTATAGTTTGAGATCTGGGTCTGCAAGACCTCCTTCCTTCACATTTTTTTTCATGATTTCCCTGGCTATCCTTGATCTTTTGTTCTTCCAAGTAAACTTTGTTTTGTTTTTTTTCTAATTCAGTAAAAAAGTTTTTTTGGTAGTTCAATGGGTATGGCACTAAATAAGTAAATTAATTTGGATAGGATTGTTATTTTTATGTTCGCTCGTCCTACCCATGAGCAATTGATGTTTTTCCAATTGTTTAGATCTAGTTTTGTGTGGAGAATGTTTTGTAGTTGTGTTCATATAGTTCCTGTGTTTGTCTAGGCATTTAGATTCCTAAGTATTTTATATTGTCTAGGGCTATTTTAAATGGAATTTCTCTTTCTAATTCTTGCTTCTGAGATGTGTTGGAAATATATAGAAATGCTTATGACTTATGTGGGTTTATTTTATATCCTGCAACTTTGCAAAAGTTGTTGATTATTTCCATTAGCTTTTTAGTTGATTCTCCAGACACATTTGAATTCTTAATAAATACTTAATAAATATTAGTTTAGTCACTGATTGACAGGGAATTCCAGCAAACACAGCATTTGACAGAGGTGACTCAGTATACCATAGCTCTTGACTGGCTTGCATTGGTGTGATCCTTGGCCATTTGGAATGAACTAGAAATAAGGGAAAGAGCGAATAACTACGGTGGAGAGGGTGACTGGTCATTTTACTTGGTCACCAATGTCAATAGTTTGTCCATCAATTTTCTGTTTTGGAAACCCAACTGGTTATTAGAAAACCTAGCAAAACATCATGCTTATGTTTTTATCAGCTTTGAAATGTGAACAATGCATATTTAACTGAAGGCAGTGGAGGAAGGAAGAGAAAAGACCTGAAAATATCAGTATTAATTTAGCTTGAGATATGTCCTTTGCTACCCATAGGGAAACGTTAAAACAGACCCACTGAAAGAGATTTAGGAGTATGCCATGGTCCTGCTGCCCCTATCCATGACACAGAGCACCCAAGGATCCAGTGGCCCAAACTTAGATATTTAGATGACACAGTATATAGATCACTGGACCTGGAGTTAGAAAGACCTGAGTTCAAATACAATTTCATTTACTGGATGTGTGACCTGGGACAAGTTGTTCAACCTGGGCCTTAGTTTCCTTATCTGTCAAATGAGCATAACAATAGTGTCTACCTCCTGGGGTTGTTGTGAGGATCAAAAAAGAGATAATATTGTAAAATGTCATAAAATCTCTAATACTATATAAACATTGTTATAATTATAATCTCATTTCCTTGTTTTGAATGAATATTCACTGAAAAGCTACCTTTCCTGGGATTCCTGGGAGAATATTCTTCTGGTAAAGACCATAGGTGGATCTGTGATACTTTTATCCTTTTGGTTGTCCCTATACTTTCTTGTTACTACAGTGGTACTTTATTTGGGTACATTTTCATGGCCTGAGTAGTTCCCTTGAGTAATGTATTTGTCTTTAGGCATTTGGTTCTAGATTTAGACCTGGCCATGATGAAAAATACTCACAGGAATGCTCTACTGAAAAGTGATTTTTTGAACAGGGGGCTCAATTTTTTTTTTAATACTTTTCTGGTCTGTTCTCAACAATAGGATTATCAGATCAAAGGGTATGATTGTTTTTGTAATTTTCATTAAAAATCTGCCAGATTGCCTTCGAAAAAAGATTTTGCTTATTTTCTAATTCTACCAGCAATAAATTATGCACTTGTTCCTCTACAACTCTACCAGCATTGAGTTTCATTTCTTTTAATTATATTTTTTGCCAGTTTGATGGGGTCTGAGGTGGTACCTTAAAGTTGTTTAAATTTATACATTTTGGTTATTAGTGAGGTTCATCATTTTAAAAGGGATTATTAATAATTTTCTTTTCTCTTTTGTCCATTTCTACATTATGGGATGGAATATGCCTTTATAAATGTTTAATAATTCCTTATACGACATTGAGATTTTTTATTAGTCTTATTTGTGAGATTTTTTATTAGTCTTATTTGTCATATTTTCCAATCTATTTCTTGTACTTATATTGTTTCTTATTTTATAGAATTAGCTTTCAAATTCTAATTAATCACCTTTACATCACCCTAAATGAAGTTTTCTACTTATTTAATAGAAATTTTTATACTAGCCTTGTAATGTTTATCTCAAAAGCTTCTAGTATAGAATTTATAGAAAGGGTTATTGTCCCTTTGAAAAGGAAAGGAAGAATAATGTTGTAATTGTCATTCTAGGAGATATTTTTGATTAGAGTCAGAGAAAGTATGAGAGAATCTGACTTTGATCTATGACCATTTATGAGATAAACTGTGGAGAAGACAGATAGAGCAAAGGCAAGGAAAAACTTCTTTCTAGTTGGAACCATCATGACTATTATTTTATGAGGAAATATTATAAAGATAATTTTGTGAATAATGATTCTAGAGAGAGACTAGAGTGAATGGTCGAGAGACTGAAGAGACTGTTTTTCTTGTCAAGACTAGAAATAAACTGGAGAAGGCAGAGAAACAAGATGGAGATAGCTTTTTGCTTTATGAAACTATTATAACCTTTATTTTGCAAGAAGAATGGAAAATATTTTTGTGAAGAGATTTTATTTGTTATCCTGAATGTACTAAATGGTGTGAAGCTGTGTTTTCAGAAGAGAAGACATGTTTCATTTAAGTGAGGGCATGGGATGATTTGTTTATGATCTTTCTCACAGTAAAAAAAAAAATTATAAATAATTATCAGCATCTTTGTTTCATTATTGAGAATTCATTGTTAATAAATTGTACATTCAGTGACTTTAATATTTATTCCATCCAGGAGATCAAGGGAATTAAATTACTTAGAGAAAAGAGTAGCTACCATTGGGAAAGTAAATTTTTCATGTTTACCAGATAGATAATTTTGATGAACTGGGATGGGGGCTCTGTGTGTGGTTGATTGACAGTTATGTTGAAATTTTAATAATTAATGAGAGAACATCCAAACGCATCTCTCTCTGGATCACCAAAGACTCAGGATAAATTTGAATAAGGGAAAAAGTCAAGTAGCCATCTAAGGGATGACCCCAGATTCCAAAATTCTTGCCACAACATTACCTGCAATGCAAAAAGCTTGAAACAATATACTATCAGCAACAGGGGAATGACAGTGAATCGTAGTGAATTCATGTAAGGTATAAGTGGGGATTTGTTCTGCACTTATAGTGTCAGCTCCCAATGAGGAAAATGTTTAGCCAATAAAGATCAGTAACCCCTCTCTGCATTTATAGTCTTCAAATGCTGCCTAGGGCACTGGGTGTGACTTACCCAGACTAATATAGCTAGTCAAATGTCAGAGGTAACACTTGAACACACATCTTTTGGACTCCAGGCTTAATCCCCTTGCAATGGTACCCTTTTGCTTTGTGACTGAGAATATTAAAAAGTTGTTTATACTTGGGAGATAACCATATAATTGGAAAAATTTGGTTCTGAGAAATATTTGTATGTATCTATTGTGTGTGTATTTCATTTCTTCATTTTTTTAAAACTTTTTCATGGCAAACTTTTGGGAGGAAATAAACAAGAGTCAAACCAGATAGGAAGGACATGGATAGGATTTTATCTGGATTTTTTAAAGGAAATCATTGTTTTTTTTTTAAACCTTACCTTCCATCTTAGAATCAATACTGTATATTGGTTCCAAGACAGAAGACTGTTAGAGGTAGGCAATGGGAGTTCAGTGACTTGCCCAGGGTCATACAGCTAGGAAATGTCTGATGCCCTATTTGAACTGGGATGGGCTCTCAATCAACTAAGTTATCTCTCTGACCCCAAAAGGAAATATTAAATTGACAAGATTGCTTTTTCATTTGAATATTTCATTTTAGTATTTTATCTTCTGTTAGGAGGCTAAAACTGCAGGTAGATCTATGTTCACCTCTATTAAATCCTGACAACCCTTCCCTGAAATTCCTACTGAATCAATATTGCCTAGTTTCACTGAAAAGAGAAAGGTTACAGATTTTATATATAAAGTGTGTATTGAAAAATTCCACTGGTTTAGTTCACGCCAGCATCCAATTCAGAGCACTTTATGAGAGTAATTCGTTTAGCAAGAGATTCTTCAGCCTACAGAAGGTGCGTTCATGAACTGTGGGGGCTGCCTGGGAGAGAGGTGTGACAGCTCCTATTTTTATGAAAGTTAATCTGAGGGAGTCGGAGAGTTTACATATTATAAACATATAAATGCATTTATATGATAATATAATTTCCTACAATTATACAACACACAAATATTATATGCAATAAATATATTATGCACAACATATTTTATAAATATAATATATCCATATATCATATTTATATAACATCAAATTTATATTAAATTTTAATAGTTATTGTTAAAGATAGTGAATTTTATCACTTATGTTGTAATTTATTATAATACTTAAATAATTCTATATGAAGTATATTTCTCTATAAATACATTATAGGTATCCCTACCACATCATGGGGGGTTAGAGTCCCAGTGACCCCATAATCTGGGAAATCCACGTAAAATATTTTGACCCTCCCTTCATACCAGAGAAGGTCTAACTTTTTTCTTTTCCTTTCTGGGGTGTTTATAGTACCTTATTTAAAATATGGATTTAATATTAGGACATAGGCTATTTGTAGAACAATGTTAAGTAAAAATGAATCTCTAAACTTTTTCTGTGTCATCTGCTGGCCTTTGCATATGTCTGAGGTTTCCATGAATCTCCCCTCAAAATTCCTATTTAATTACTTATGCCAAACCATGATATATCAAAGCTGCAAAGGGAAAAATTGTGATGTAGGAGATACCTGTATTATAATAGATTAATAGATTATATTTCTATATCAGAGAGAAATACATAAATGAATTATTACATTAATAAAATGCATTTATTATTTATTGTTATTTGCTAGAGAAATGCAAGATGTTAATAATATTTGATGAATATATAAATGATATACATCAATGTTATGGTCTCATAAGGACATTATTTACTTCAGATATTTAAGAAAAATAATGTAAAATCTGCTGAGTGTATCTTTTTTTTTTAACCTCTACCTTTTCTGTCTTGGAATCAAAACTGTATATCGGTTCCAAGACAGAAGAACAGTAAGGACTAGGCAACAGGGGTTAAGTGATTTGCCCAGGGTCACATAGTTAGGAAGTATCTGAGGTCAGATTTGAACCCAGGACTTCTCATCTCTAGGCCTGGAGTTCTATCCACTGAACCACCCAGCTGCCCCTTGAATGTATTCTTTAATAGAATAAATTTAAGAAAAACACAAATAGAACATTAGAGAATGGTAGAGCAGGACCCATTCAGTGTTCCTCCTTCTCCTTGCAGACTTACTTCCCTCTTAACTTGAGTCCTGAGGATAAAACACCCAGTCACACATATCCAGCTTGTCCATTCAGATGGAGATTATTTCTTATGGTCTTATAGAAGGAAATTGCACACGTGACTCACCAGCTTATGCCCTGTATCTTGCTGCTGCCCTGGGCTGACTGTCATCTCTCCCTGACCTCTTCAGTCTCTTCAAGAGTCTTCCCAGGCAGCTGAGTGGATCAGTGGATTGAGAGCCAGGTCTAGAGATTGGTTCAAATCCGGCCTCAGAACCTTCCTAGTGGTGTGACCCTGGACAAGTCACTTAACTTGCCTAACCCTCACTGCTCTTCTGCCTTGGAACCAATATGTAGTTCAGGTTTAAAAAAATAAAAAGGAGTCTTCCAGGACCTGTATCCTTTTATGAACTTCACCTTTCCCACTCCTTCTTTAGAGAACTGATCTTTTTCTCTCTCTGCCCAAACCTGGGAAGAACCTCAAATCCCAGAGGGTTCTGTGGACAGCCAGACCTTTGCTAGTGGTAGTGATATTCATATAAAATTTTCTCCTAGTTCTGCACAGTTCACTCTGAATTTGTTCATAGAGATCTTCTTGGTTCTTTGAAATTTCCCATTTCACTACTTCCTATGGAAAAATAATATTCCATTATATTTACATGCCACAATTGGCTTAGCTATTGACCAATAGGTGGGCATTCCCTTAATTTCCCATTTGGCTACCATGAAAAGATCTGGTATAAATATTTTTGTACATATAGATGTTTCTTCTCTTTGATTTCTTTGGGATATAGGTCTGCTAGTGTATAGCTGGGCCAAACAGTATGCACAGTTTGGTAAGTTACTAGACATAGTTCCAATTTGCTTTCCAGAATGGCTGGACCAATTCACAGCTCTACCAACAATGTACTTGTGTACCTTTTTTTCTAAGACCCTCCAACATTTGTCATTTTACTCTTTGTCATATTTGCCCATCTGCTAGGGATGAGTTTCAAAGATGCTTTACTTTATATTTTTTCTAATTATTAGTGCTTTAGAGAATTTTTAAAAATATAATTGTTTTTTTCTCAGTACCACATTTAAAAAAATTATTTAATTCATTAGTTTAGAGCATTTTTTTGGGATTACAAAAATCGTGCTCTTTCCCTCCCCTCTCCCCAACCCCCTCCAATATCTGATGTACAATTTCACTGGGTTTTACACGTGTTTTTGGTCAAGACCTATTTCCATATTATTGATATTTGCACTGGGGTGATAATTTAGGATTTATAACCCCAATCATATTGATAGCATGGATTTCTTCATTTGAAAAGGAAGACCAAAATTGATATGGAATTGTAGACTTTTTTTCTTTCTTCCCCTTTGAACATGTCTTTCATTTCTCTTGATTATGTTGTCATTGTGCAGTTGTTTTTCAGTCATATCTGACTCTCTGTGACCCCATTTGGGGTTTTCTTGACTAAACTACTGGAGTGGTTTGTCATTTCCTCCTTCAGCTTATTTTACAGATGGGGAAACTGAGGCAAACAGGTTCAAGTGACTTGTCTAGTCTCACAGTTAATAAGTATCTGAAGTCAGATTTGAACTAATGAAGATACGTCTTCCTGATTCCAAGCCCAGTGCTCTATTCACTGTGCCACCTAACTGTCCCCTTGACTATGATAGATGTTTAATAAATGTTGATTGATTCTAGTTGGTTGTAATCACCAGGCATAGCTCCCTAGGAGAGTCTGGTAGGATCTAGAGGCTATTTCTCCTTATAGTAACCAAAGAGAGAAAGAGAGATGAAGGGAGGAGAGAGAAGGGGTAGTGGTCAGTAAGGATGGCCAAGCCCACAGGCAAAGATAGGATTATCAAAAAGGACATTTTCACATTCCTTTTATGCTTGGGAAAAGAGAATGAGTTTGGGCCACTTGCCTTGTGCTCCAAAGTGACAGTTAGTAGGAATGGTCACTATAAAAATTGATAGTTGGATTAAGTGACCTCAGTGGGAGCTCTAAATATAAGATCATAAGACCTAGATCCTGCTTATGGAACTCATCATCATATAAGTCTTTGCCTATTTCTTTGAATTTCCATATATACTGTTTTTTCTATTTTTAAATTGAAAATTCATTTATTTGTTTGTTACATTAAAATTGGCATCATTTAACAAAAAGATATGTGTAAGTGTAAAACTATGTCATGCTTGTTTCTGTTCTTCAGCTATTTCTCTGAAGGTGGACATATACAAATTATTCTTTAAAAGATATTTCTCTTGCTGTTTGGAAAGTTCTCTTGGTTCTGCTTGGTTAACTCTTCATAATTTCATGTAGGTCTTCCCATTTTAAAAAATTAACTTGCTTATCATTTCTTAGGGTGCTATTAATAGTATTCCATCAGAATCATGTGATACAACTTGAGTCATTCCTCAAATGATGGGCATCCCTTCTATTCCCAGTCCTTTGCCACCACAAAGAGAGCTTGTATAAATATTGCAGAACATAGAGGTTCTTTTTCTTTTTCCCCACTGGAAACAAACCTAATAGTGGGATTCCTAGGTCAAAAGGTATACACAGTTTTATAATGCATTAAGTATAATTTCAGATTGCTTCCAAAAATGGTTGGATCAGTTCACATCTATTTATTTCTTTTGTTTCTTATTGCATAATATTCTTCTTCTTTAGTCATGCATTTGTTCAGCTCATCTCCAAGCAATGGGTACCACAAAAATGCTGCTGAAGCAATGCAATGATCCAGGACAATTCTGAAGGACTTAAGAGAAAAAACACTATCTACATCCAGAGAAAGAACTGTGGGAGCAGAAACACAGAAGAAAAACAACTGTTTGATCACGTGGTTTGATGGGGATACGACTGGGGATATAGACTCTAAATGATCACCCTAGTGCTAATATCAATAATATGGAAATAGGTCTGGATCGATGATACATGTAAAACCCAGTTGAATTGCTCATTGGCTATGGGAAGAAGGTGGGAAGAGGGAAGGGAAAGAACATGAATCATGTAACCATGGAAAAATATTCTAAATTAATTAAATAAATAAATTTAAAAATGCTCCTGAAAAGACTTACTGAATCACCTATAGTGTTTCTTTTTTGACTTCTTCATCCTTCCCCACCCTAATCCCTGATCTTTTTGCTATCAATAAATTAAAAACTAATGGCCTATTTTTTCAGGCATTAGTTTCTCAATATGGCAGATCCTGACCCCTGGCCTCCTTTGGTCCTTGGAGAGATGGAGGAAAGTCATCATCAACCACTATCCCATATCAATTCATGACTATTCCTTTATACATGAGTCTTTCCCAAACTTTCAAGAACTGGAAGCACTGGATACAGGATAAATGACATTCTAGAGGTGTACTTGGTTGGTGTACATGCAGAGATCAGGCTGGCATTACTTTTACCTGCTGTTTTTCTGAGAAAACAGTCAACCAATCAGATCTGTGAACATGGTACCCTTTATCCCAGGAGCTGACACTTCAGACAGATTTAGAAACCCTGAACTCATCCTTTATTTATAGGATGCCACTATTTCAAGTTTTTATTGTTAATTATTCATTTTTGGCAAAAAGCAACATCAGTTGGATCTATTGGCAAGAAATGACATCTTTATCATGTCTCCTGCTAAACATCAAGAAACGGATGCTTTACAGAACCCATTTTGTTGTCCTTATTAAGTAAGAGAAGACATTCTGGTTTCCTGGAGATCAAAGGAGAGCTAGTACATGTGGAAGAGGAGCTAAATAGAACAGTGGTGAGTGTTGAGAATGGAATCAGGAAGACCTGAGTTCAAATTTGGCCTCAGACTTACTGGTTGTGTGATCCTGGACAAGTCATTCAACTTCTGTCTGCTTCAGTTTCTTCAGTTATAAAATGGTGACACTAACCTACCTCCTAGTATTGTTTTGAGGATCAAATGAGATAATATTTCTAAAGAGTTTTGTATACCTTAAGGAGGTAACTACACTAATACTATTAATAATAATATTAGTTACTATTCATATTATGACTATTATAATGGCAACAATCACTATCATCAACATAACTATTATTAAAAATAACAATTATTACCTACTTTGTGGGTTTGTCCTGAGGATAAAATAAAATATTTTAAGTGCTTTCCAAACTTTAAAGTGCTACTTGAATCATCATCAACATCAATATTGTTACTACACAATATTTTGTAACTTTGAAAATGTAAATTTGTATTATTATTACTACTACCATTTTTTGGAGCTTTGATGAGTTGTCTTGTTTCCTTGCCAAGATGCAGCCACTAGGAAAAAGAAGCAAAAAAAAAAAGTACGTCAAGCATGCTGGATATGAAGTTTCTTTTCTTTTCTTTTTGAAAACCTTATATTCTGTCTTAGAATTTTTACAAATATTAGTTCCAAGGCAGAGGAGCAGTAAGGAGTCACCTACCTGCCCCTGGATATGAAGTTTCCAATTTAATTTCTGCCACTTACAACTGATGACCTTGGACAAATAATTTCACTCCTTTGAGTTCTGATTTTCCTGTTCAATAAAATAAGAGGGTTGTACAAAGCAATGTCTAACAGACTTTCTGGCTTTCTGGAGCAGCTGGGTGGTTCAGTAGATAAAGCATCAGACCTGGAGATGGGAGGACCTGAGTTCATATATGACCTGGGACACTTCCTAGATGTGTGACTCTGGGCAAGTCACTTAACCTCCATTGCCCAGTTCTTACCGTACTTTTGCCTTGGAACTGATCCTTATATCAATTCTAAGACAGAAAGTGAGGGTTTAAAAAAACCCATTTTTTTTTGCTTTCAATAGATGATTCATCAACTACAGCCATTTTTTTCTTCCAGTGGAACAAAGACAACTCCTAATATTGCTTACAAAAGGAACATCTACTTACAGAGTTTTCTCTCTTCTGCTACTACAGTGGGGAGAGATAGAGCCTTATTTGAAATACACTCCTTCTCCGTCTTTGTGTCTTGGAATACCAAGTTCCCTTTAAGGCTCCACTTAGGTTTTATCTGCTATCAAAAGCTTTATTTGATTCCTTTATATGCTAGTGCTCACCTAGTCTATTATGTAACCTATTTATAAAAGTTTAAGCTTTAATAGTTTAAAACTGAATCAAGACGTTTCAGAACATCTATATATTTGTAGCATGTAGTGAGTGTCATCCAGTGTCATCCCACCAAAGACTGCAAGAAGCTGTAGGTGCCCAGTGGCCACACTGTAGGAAAACCATCTCAGCAGATGGGCTAAACCAGATTGAGGGTAACCAACAGGCTTAGAACCCTTTGGTGAATTAGAGGTATGTCTACCCCAAAAAGTACATAAGAGATAGCCTGGTACAACTCCCTCATTTTATCAGAGAGAAAATTAAGAACTCAGAGGAGTGAAATTACTTGCTCAAGTTCATCACTTTAGTGTGAAGACTTCCCTTGGCAGGATGGGAAAATGAAAATGATTGGTTCCAATGGCCATGAGGCAGTTACTGTATGACCCTGGGCAAGTCACTTGTCTCAGTTTCCTCATCTATAAAATGAGCTGTAGAAGGAAATGGCAAACCACTTTAATATCTCTGCCAAGAAAAACTCAAATAGGGTCACAGAGTTGGATGCAACTAAAAAATGACTGAACAAAAAAATGAAGGAGTAAGATGGAACACCAAGTTTGAGACTGTGAAGGGAAATAATATGATTCAGAGTTTGAAAGTCACTTAGAGATCATAGATTAAAAGCTAGAAAGTACTGTAGAAATAAAATTCCAACTTTTGTATTTTATAAATGAGCAAGTTAAGGTCTGTAGAGGGGAAAACATTAATAATAGCCAGCTGTATAAATATAATACTTTAAGGTTTGCAAAATACATTCGATTTGTTATGTCATTTGAGCATCACAGCAACCCTATGAAAGAGCTACTATTATTCTCATTTTATAGATGAAGAAACTGAGGCTGAGATGCCACATGCCCAGGGTCACATAGTGAGTGTGTGAGATAGAATTCAAAGTTAGGTCTTCCTGATTATAAGCCCAAGGCTCTATTCACTGAGCCACTGAGCCATGTTTGGGGGAGAGACATGTTTGTTGATGACTTATGCTGCAGGTCCTTAAGCTATTGCTTCCCATCAATTGTCATCTTTGATCTTCCTTGCCAATGCTCTCCTCTGGTTCATTCTATGAGGTTCCGGTGGTTTCAATTTGTCGTTCCAACATGGGATGAATAATTGTAAAGGAGACCTGGGTTAAGAGAGAGAGAAATTAAGATCCAATTAAATACACAAAATTCTTAACTGCGAAGTGTCAGCAGGATAACCCATGTGGGAGTGGTGAGGAGAGGCTGGAGGGTAAGAAGGATTGGTTTGAGCTGATGAAAAAGCTGAAAATTACCTGAGAGGGATGAGCAACTCATGAAGGCTTCAGAGGAAAAGCTGAATAGAGAGGGTAATTAGAGGCAAGAGTCTGTGATCTGCTATTTAGGGAGGAGGAAGAGATTGCAAGGGAAATGCTTTTGATTGAAAGGAGCTTAACCTCTTGAAGGATTTGGAATTTTAAAAAGATTACGCCCCCCATTCCCCCACCCCCCAAAACTCCAAACACAAAATCCTATCTAAAGGTGAGGGGGGAGGAATGAGAAGAGGGTGCAATATCGAGAGCATGTGGTTAGTTTTGAAAAAGGAAATTGACAGAATTGCATAGAAAAAAAAATGCACTTTAGCACCTTCCTCCCCAAACCCACTGGAGGCACTAACTAGCCCTGGGGTTTTTCTGTCTCCACAACCATGAGGTGCAGAGGACAAGGGTGACATTTGATAATAATGTGCTGCTGCTCAGGCTGGACTCTGGTCCAATGGCAGCAGCTCCCTGCTCTTGGTCTTTCACATGGCAACCCTGAAGTCCAACTCTGAGAGTCAACTATTGTTGGACCACATGGCAATTCGCAACATCGTTTTGATTCCCTATGTAGGGAGCAGCAAGTGAAAGTGTCCAGGGTGTTACAGAAAGAAAAAGAAAGTCTTATTGGGAAAAAATAAACCCATCATGTATGCCAGAATTCTGATCTTAAGCAATAGGGAGTGCAGTGGATAGAAGGCTGAGCTGGGAGTCAGAAATACCTGAGTCCAATCTTGCTCTGTATGACAGTGGCAAGTCACTTAACTGCTCTCTGTCTCAGTTTCCTCGTCTGAAAAATGGGAATATCAGTAGCACTCATCTTCCAGGGTTATTTGTCAAAGAGATTTTTCAGAACTAGAAGACCAAACTATAGGAAAGCATTTTGCAAACCTTCAAGCATTACATAAATGCTAGCTGCTGCTACTTCTTTGATTTTAGTCCACAGTTTCCTTCTCAGATGTAATCCCAGGGAAGTGTAGCTTCTCTCTGTCTTCACAAACTTTGTTTCCAGCTGTGGGAACTTCAGGGACTCTGGAGTCCTGAGGAATGAGGCAATTTTTTGCATGACTACCTGCCATGTCCTTGTTTACAAATGTGGAGACTCATAGAAGAGACTGACAAGAGCCACAAGCAGTGTGTCAGAGCTGGGACTGAACTTAGGGTGTTCTGACCGACTGTATAGTGTCTGTCCAGAGAGACAGAGAGAGGCTCTAAGAAAGACAGAGCCAGAGAGAAACAGAAAAAGAGGCAGCGAGAGGTACAGAGGGATAGAGAGAGAGATGAGGAAAAAGAAGAGACAGACTGAAAAGAGAGAAAGAGGAAAGAGAAAATAATAGAGAGAGATAGAGACAGAGTGAGAATCAGACTTTGCTAGAGGGAGCTAGAAAGACACAAAGAGAGATAAAGAGAGACAGAAACAGAGATAGAAAGAGACTGACAGACTCCCGGATTCTTGCATTCCATCTGTTGCTTAGACTATTCCTATTCAGATCAGAGCCATGGAGAGGCATTTATTCCTCTGACACCTGACTCTGATTCCTGCTAGTTGGGGGAACTTAAGTGGCTATTTCTTAGGAAACTCAACCTTTTGTGGAACTTTGGAGGGCTATGATAACACTCTGTTCAATTAGAGGATACTTTGGAGTTTGGGATAGGTTGGCGATAGTGTTTGAGGAAGGAGGGAAAAGAAACGCCCTGGTGCTAACATTGGGCTTCATTGCAGGGCAGGATTAATTCGTGAATACACATAGATCCAGGCGGCCCAATTCATGCAAAGTCTTTGAAAAGTCCTTGGATGAAAGAGACTGTTTGATTGTTCCCACCATTCCCACCCCCTCAACAGGGATGCTTCAGAGCCTGAGAGAAAACTCACCGCCCTCTCAGAAGTCTTATACCCCCTTTAATGTGGGTGATAAAACTTTAATTAAAGTGGTGATTAGGAACAGAATAATAATGACTACTAATAAAATAGTTTATAGGGATCGATAGCTTTGGAAAGAGGAGCACTTCAGGTAGCAGGGAAAATGCTTCCGGCAGAACCTGGGCATTAGCCCTGGCCAGGATAAAAGGATTAGGGGAACAGTTTTACTGGAATAGAGAGATAATATAAAAGGCAATTTATAATGTGTGACTCCAAGCAATGAGCTAGGGAGAATGGAAAGCTGTGATGTGGAGGGAATTCTTTGTACCTTTGAATTATGAATGTGCTTCACGAGAAGACAGATGAGGACATGGGTTCGGATTGTTAGTTGTGTACCAATGAACGCTATCGGTGTTGTTTCTCTCTGCACTGTGGCCAGGGCTGGGGGAGGGGGATGAGAAGAGCAAGCAGCCAACTCCGCTGGGAAAGAAAGCCCTTAAGGACTCACGATTATGAAGAGCTTTAACATTTGCAAAACCCCTTTTCCCTACGCCAATCCGGCGAGGGAGGTGGAGAATCAATTACTTGCACAAATTTACAGGTGAGGAAGCCGAAATTCCGAGAGATGAGGGGAATTGCCCCGAGCCTCCCAGCTCGCAACATTAGATTTGGAACGTCTGACTTCAAGATCAGTGCTCATTCGATTTCACCACGTAGTCAGTCAAGGACCAGAGATTACGCAATTTGTCTAAGATCACACAACTAGGTAAATTAAAGAAAGCAAAGACTCTCCCCTCCCCCCTTCTATCTCCTCTTCACTCCTCTCCTCTCCCCTCCCCTCCCCTCCTCTCTTCTCCTCCCCCAAATGTTTCCAAAAGATATGGAAAATGTTTTTAATCTGATCTGGTCACTTAGCTACAATGATGTAGTGTCCTTTCTATTATTTTATGGAGAAGGGAGGACTGTGTGAGACATAAAGGAACAGACCCTAATCTTGTAGTAGCAGCCTTCTTAAATTGCTAAAATATTATGTTATCTGGTGTCTATTTTTATTTGTATATACTTATATATGCACCATTTCCCCTGATGGAACATAAACTTTTCAACTGTAAAAATTGTGTCATTTTTTTCTTCGTATTTCCAGCACTTAGCACAATGCCTGGCACATAGTATTTAATAAATGATTGTTAATGATTTATAATTGATCTTAAATGGAGGACTGGAACTGGAATGAGGAAGACATGCTTTCAAATCTTACCTCAAAGCTGTGTGATCAAATTACTTAGCCTCTAAATACCTTAGAGAATTTCCTAAAAGTTGTGCACTATTGATAGAGAGGAGAAAATGTCCAGGAAGAAAAGGTGGTTCACCGTGTTAAATGCTGCTATGAGATCAAGAAGGATGAAGAATGAGGAGAGACCATCAGTTTGGGCTATTAAGAAAACATTGGTGATTTGGGATAGAGCAGTTTCAGTTGAATGATGAACCTGGAAACTAGATTGCAATGGCTGATCTGAAGTCATGGAATGGCACTTCTCCCAATGTATAGGTTGGCATGGATAAGTTCAATCTGCCTTGTTGGAGAGAAAATGCAAATGGATGGGAGTACATATTCATTTGAGCATATGAGTAAGCGTAAGCATATTATCTTGACAACGGGTCAGTGTATAAGAGTTAGAAGAAATGAATCTGGTGAACTTGGCTTAGGGTAGAGAAATACTTCAAGGCTAGATATGGTTTGCTGATCTAGTGAATCTGAATCTTTAAAATGACTTTTAACAATGGATGGCAAGCTTAGATCTAGCCATACCCCACTGTCCTCCAACTCTTTGCTGACCAAAAATTCTATGAGTTTTCAGAAGAGAGCCTTCACTAAATAATCCAAAGCTTCTAAGAGTCCCCAAGTACTTATTAATACTGCAGATGGGAACTGTTCCAAATGTACTGGTAGGATTTCAGCAGGTCAAAACTCAGCTTTGTAGGTCGGTCCTAAATAGAGGGTTTGTGCACTTTCTCTTCCCACTTCTCTCTCTCCCTTTAACAGAATAGACCCTGGAGTCTCTGATGGCATATTTGGGCTTAATAGACAAATAATGTACTTGGTAGAAACCCCTTTAAAGTCTGCAGTGGGAGAAGTGCTTACAAACTCTCCTGGGGTGTGTCTTCTGGATATTAAAGTTCCCTTGGTGTGCACTTGGGGCTGGGATGGATGGTTTCAATTAGAATCTAATTAGTACAAAGCAAGGTGAATTCCAGGGGCAGCCAATCTGTTTTGAATGCCTATGCCCCACCTCCCACTTCCTCCCTCCTAAGGCAACTCTGAGCCAAATCCCCAAAGAAGCACATGAGAAAAAAGGAAAATGATTCTAGGTCCATTTTCTAGATAGGTATATTCTTATCCAACTTTTATCATTTATCATTTGGGGCCTGCCTCATTCCAATCCCTTCATCATTCATTCAATTCACACTGCTTCAGTATAGATTTAGAAGCAATGGTAGCTACCATCAAGTTCAAGTCTCTCACTTTAAGGATGAGGAAAGTGAGACCCAGAGAGAGGAAGTGGCTGGTCTAAACTCTTACATTAGATTGAGGCAGAGCTAAGGACCAGAAGTGGTGGTACTTCAGTCATTAAGGAAAGGCCTCAGTCCAATGGCAGAGTGGATATGGATGGTATTTGGTATATTTCTTGTCATAACTTTTACTTTTGCAATTTTTCTTTTTACTTCACTAAGTAGCCTGAACCTTTCTATAATATCCATCAATCAATTAATAGCAAGTTTTTATTAAATGACTACTGTGTGCCATGTACTATATTAGGCATTGGGGATACAAAGACAAAAATGAAATAATCCCCACCCTTAAGTATACTGAGGGAATCAAAATTTCATGTCATTGTTGTTATTCAGTCATTTCAGTTATGTCCAATTCTTCTTGACACTATTTGAGGTTTTTTTTGGCAAAGATACTAGAGTGGTTCGCCATATCCTTCTCCAGCTCATTTTACAGATGAGTAAACTAAGGTAAAGAGGGTTAAATGACTTGCCCAGTAAGTGTCTGAGGCCATATTTGAACTTATAATAGATGAGTCTTCCTGATTCCAGATTTGTACTCTATCCATTGTACCACCTAGCTCTAAGTATATACAAAAAAGTCATTTACTGAAGGTAGGTGAGAAAGGCATATTAATTCACTGGTGGGGGAACTAGAGCATTTTAGGAAGGTCTTCACAAGGAGGGTGACATGTAAGATAAACTTTCAAGGAAACTGAAGATTCTAAGAGGCTAAAGGAGGAAGAAGTAGATTTCAGGTATGAGAGATAACCTAAACAAAGACTTGGAGATAGTAGATGAAGCATCAAGTATGAGAAACAACAATAAAGAAAATGGGAAAGGAGAAGTCCATTACTTCATTACAACCTAGTAACCTGGAATAACAATCAGTCAATAAACATGTATTAAGTGCCTACCATGTGCCAGGCACTGTATTAAGAAAGTTTGAATTAGAACTAATGCTTGGAAAAAGAAGACTCATCTTCATGAGTTCAAATCTGGCCTCAGACACTTACGGTGGGTCACTTAATAGTGTTTGTCTCAGTTTCCTCATCTGTCAAATGATCTGGAGAAGGAAAGGCAGACTACTGGAGTATCTTTGCTAAGAAAACCCCAAAATGGGGTTATGAAGAATTGGATACAGCTGATGACAACAAAGAATAGTACTGAAGCATAGAAAAATGAAGAGGTTTATGGAAGGTTACATAGTAGATTGATAATGGAGCTGGGACTTGATTCCAAGGATCATAACTCTTAGCCTAAGCTTCTTTTCACATTAGCTTCTGCCCTCAATGACAAAGAACCAGAACTTTATTCTCCAGAACCACAAAATCATAGAAGCAGAGTTTTAGAGTTAGCAGGAGATTCAGAAATCTAAAACTATGCTCCTATAATTTGAGTCAGGGAAGTTACATGATTTACCCATCATAACATAAATGGCAAGGGTCAGAGGCAGAATCTGAACTCTGGTATTCCAGATATCTCTCTGTCTCAGTTTCCTCATCTGTAAAGTGATCTGGGGAAGGAAATGGCAAACTACTTCAGTATCTTTGCCAAGAAAATCCCAAATAAGGTCATGGAGAGTTGGACACAACTAATGAAATGACTGAAGATCTCAAATCCAGAGCTCACATTCTCCATGATACCACATTACCTACCAATACCCCACTGATGAATTGAGAGTTCCAAAAGGCACTTTTTGGAACTTTGCCCTTTCTATGCCTGTTTAATAATAAGCACTGCAACTGTAAGGGGGGAAAGGGCTAATTTTATAAAAATGTTGGACTGGATTATATTTAAAATAGGGTTTCCAGGACTTTAATTTATTCCAAAGAGATTTATTTACAATTTAATTACAAAATATAGAAAGAATGAAGTAAGAAAATCAGAGAGAGGATAGAGTAAGATATCTAGCCTAAGCACTAAGTAATTTACTCCCAGCTCCTGTCTCAACCCAAGCAGGGAGTCCTTAGCCAGAGAGGCCTTGGCAAAGCCGAGGACCTGGGGAAGTCTCTCTCAAGAGGTGGGTTGCTCTTGAGGTTAATCGCTTCAGAAAATCCAGGAAAGGAGTCAGTCTTTTCACTCACCAAGTGTCAGTCTAAAGGAAGAGATTTAAGAACAGCCTCACCAGGAACAGGGTCTCAGGTCCAGTCAGTAGATTCTACTCTAGTTTCAACTCCAAAGAATGAAGAACTGAGTCTCACAGGAAGTTGTGGTTCCTTTTAAAGGCACTTTATTTTGTGTCACTTCCTGTGCCTTCCTCCACTTTTTACATGGACAAATCAGTCTAAAGCCTTGCTTAGGACTGCTTATGAGGCAGTCAGTCAATTCTGATTTGTTACCCTCTATTGCACACGTGGGTCTCAGACCTTTCCACTAAATGATTAAGTGGGATGTTTACACTTTTGGTGATTAGATCTAAAAATAGGCAGATCTCCCCCTTCAACTTTAAGTAGGGTGTTTATACTTTTGGTGATTAAATCTAAAAATGGTCAGGGGCTACAATTTAATCTTCACAATCAGGGGAAAGTTAATTAATTTCATTTTCACAATCAGGGGAGACCTAAATTTAATCTTCACATAATGCATTCTCTTAATTTCTTACAACCAAACATTTTTTTGCATTCTGATTTTACCTCAAATATAAAGAAGTTAGTCATTAGCTAGTATAAGGATGATATTAGAAATTAAGTCTTGTTATATTAGTTTAGAGATTAGAAGTAGAGAATCTGGCTTGAGAAAGAATTGGACTGTCAAACAGAGCTGAGACAGAGGGCTAGTTTCAAGTGTAATAGTTTTTCTCTGGCAGTTGGTCTCTGGCAGTTGGAAGAGTCACTCTCTCTGAGGGCTTGGAGGAGGTAACATCTCTCTCTCTCTCTCTCTCTCTCTCTCCCTCTCTCTCTCTCTCACTCACTCTCTGAGGTAGAAGGAAAGGAGGGAAAGACCTGAGGGAGCTAAGTGTTTTCTTTTTCCAACTTGGGAAACACTGGTGACTATCTATTGCTGTTTTTATAGAATGTTTTAACTCTGAGAAGACCAAAGAAAGTCCTGGTCTTTGGTTTGGACTCTGAGTCTGCTAAGGCTAAGAGTCCTAACTTGATTCTTGCTGAGGTTCAACCAGCTAGCCTTTGTTATTTTTATAACTTGGAGTCAAAGTTAAGAAGTATAAGAATATGGGGGCAACTGGGAATTGAGTGGATTGAGAGCCAGGCCTCGAGATGGGAGGTCCTAGGTTCAAATCTGGCCTTGGGCACTTCCCAGCTGGGTGACCCTGGGCAAGCCACTTAACCCCCATTGCCTAGCCCATACCACTCTTCTGCCTTGGAATCAATACACAGTCTTGAAGGTAAGGGTTTAAAAAAAAGAAGTATAAGGATAATAGTGTTAGTTTATTGAAGAATAGGGAAAATTTGGGTTAGTCAGATTAGAAAGGATTAGTGTAGCCTGTGGAAACAGGAGAAGTGGTTCCTTGTGGAACCAGGGAGTTATATTTGGGTGGAGTTAGAATCCCTTAGAGTTAGAAATCCTTTTTTTAATCCTCATATTCTCAATAAATAGTTTAATTTTATATAACAAGAGTCTCATTAGCATCCTTGTGCCTGTCCCTGAAGAGAAATTCACTTATGAGTTTCACTTCACTGATATAAACTGAAGATACTTTGTAAGGGCAGCAAGCAGAGTATCTAAATCAGTTTATAAACCATATTCAATTCATTGCCCATTATTTTTATAGTTTGCCTTTTATTTTTACACTAGAAAAATACATGATTTAGATTAGGCCAGAGTTCTAAACCTCTCTCCAAATGTTAGGAATCTTCCTAATTAGGGTTTTTGAGTTATTGTGATTATATTAATGGCATTTGTTTGAAATAAATTCTATAAAAAAGCAATGAATGGGACCCAATGGCTATTATCCTCCAAGGCCTATTGCTCCTAGGCTAAAACTGAGTAAATTATAATAAGGTATGCTTGATCAAATCTCTGGAGAAGAGATGGAACAAGGAGAGAAGGGTGGTAATCAAAGGAAAAATCATACCCTAAATAGCATTCAAAGGGGGAAGGTAGGTGTAGCCTGGGAAGGATACAGCTTTGGATCTTTCCAGAAAGGATGAGGGGGAAGAAAAGATTGCATATTGCCTGGTCAACTCTATACTCAAGCAATACCCACAATGTAGCAATTCCTTTGAGATCTCATCCACAACTCCTATTTCATTGACTGACCAGGTTCAAAGGGGGTACCTGACTACTTCATTTTCTAAAAGTTCTAGGGGAAACCTTGAGGGGCTAGGTTTCTAGTATCTTCATTTATTAGCACCCTTCCCCCAGCATGCTTGCCATTTTTAATTAGCTGGAATTAATTAAATTTTAACAAAGATATTTATTAGGAGAGACTAGGAAGAACAATAGTTTGCAAAAACACCTATTCTTCTTTACCCTCCACTATCCTCAGTCTATAGCATACTCTCCAACAAATATATTTGGGGTCCTTGAGAATAATGGGCATAGACTCAAAGTGCAGTGGTTATGAGACATAAATGTAGAAAATACAGATGGCAAAAGGGTAACTTACAACTCTGAATAATTAGAAATCCTTTTTTCCTTTCATATTGTCTTTATGAAGATATTACTTAGCTCTTGTTTTCTGCTGACTGAGTAGTCAGTGCCTCCCCTTACGTTCAAGGGGTTATTCAATCTTGAAACTACCTTTTTTCCTTGATCAAATCTCTGGAGAAGAGATGGAACAAGCACTTGATATATATATCTGTGGTGACTTAATCTCTTTGATGGCCTGGTCATAGAGAGGGAGAGAGAGGGAGGAAAATAGAGAGAGAGAGAGAGAGAGAGAGAGAGAGAGAGAGAGAGAGAGAGAGAGAGAGAGAGAGAGAGAGAGAGAGAGAGATTGAGAGAGAAACTTCCTCTTCAATTTATTTTCAGAGGTTTAACTTCAAGTGGAATCCTCAGAACTGGAGTTTTTAACGACCAGACTGTTTCTCCTCTTGCCTGAGCTCATCACTAAACTGACAGTTATTTTAATATATAGGGTTCAGAGGTACATCTGATTCTTTCAGTCACAAACTATTTTCTTTGTGGTGCCATTTTCTTTCTTTCAATGGCCAAAGCATTGTAATCCTTTTCATGTTGTTAAGGATTTTCAAAGAAACCAGCTTGAGATGTGTAGTTGAATGGGTGTTCCATTGAATTAGTCAATCAGCACACATATTGTGAACTAACATTAATGTTGGACAAGATCCTAATTAAATTGGAAAATTAAAAAGGAGGAAGAGACAGGGATGGAAAACTTTCCATGATCCCAAGTTGTTCTTTGCTACAAAAGTAAAAAAAAATTTATTGTGAACTCAATAATCATTAACAAATGAGTATTATGCTATTTGAAGGACAAACTAGAAGAAATGTCTAAGAAAACATGAACTTCTGTTAAAGAGAATTTATTTTCTAAAATTGTGTATTAAATTTAATATAGGAGTAACAAAATGTCCTATTTATATCACATTCTGAAATTAAAAGCTCATCTATATAAGTGGTAAAAGATACTAACAAATAATTCTCAAAAGGTTTGCAAATGATTAACAATGAAATGAAAGAATGCTTTGCATCACTAAAAGTAGGAAAAGTGAAAATCAAAACCACTCTTATGCATTACTTTAAATCAAAAATTTAGCAAACATGTCAAAATATGGGAAAAGTCAGTGTTGGAACAGTTTTGGAAGGTTAGACACATGCACTGTTGGTGGGGCTGTGATTTGGTCTAGCTTCTATCAAAATAGAGGCTGGCACACAAAACTCTCAAATGCTGCTGGAACCAGATTAAAATGTAATTGGGAGATGTCAAAATAGATAAAAATCTAATACAACAGAGAGAATGTTTATTTGTGGTTTTCTAAGTGAACATGTGGCCTCTGTATGGATTCACTTCGAGTTAAAAAAAATTTCCAGATTACTTGATACAATTTTGAATAATTGTTTTCTGACATTTTGCAATCCATGCTTTCTTCCCCATACCTCTCTCCTCCCCAAGATGGCAGGTAATACAATATAAATTGTACATGTGCTATCATATAATACACATCTCCATGTTCATCATGTTGTGAATGAATACCCATATTGTTTTTACTAGAGAAAAAATCATGGATTAAATAAAGTGAAGAATAAAGTAAGCTTTGATCTGCAGTCAGATTCTGTCAGTGTCTTTTGTGGTGGTAGATAGCCTTTTTCATCATGAGTACTTTGGATATGTCCTATGTGAAGATAGAATTAACTTTCCCATTGTCCATTTTTAGCTAATCAAAGCAAGAACTTAAAGTACCCATACTAACCATTAAGTATGAGAGTTTACAAGTCACTTACTAGAGTAAGATCACACCTCCAAAGGCTCCCCCTTCCCCCATCCCCTTTGGAAAGCGTTAGGCAAGTTGAAAGGCTGCAATTGATTTCTATGAAAAGGAAGAGAGACAGGAAGTGACATGGAAAAAGGGGTATAAAAAGAGACCAACATGGTATGGGAGAGCATTCCTTTCCTGGCATTTAGAGTGAGTGGCTGAGATTCCTTTCCTGGCAGTTGGAGGAGAGTTCCCCAGGATCCTGCGTTGGCTTGCTAATTGAGTGGCTGAAATTTCTACCCTGGCTTTGGAGGAGGTTATGCTGGTGGACTTCTGGCTGAAGGCTCTATGTGGAGATCAGACTTGGAGAAGCTCCTGCTGGGGTTGAGCCAGACCTCATCAGAGAAGGACTGGTAGGCTTATTAAGGCTGTTTTTTCCCCTACATTTCCACTTTCACTCTTTCCACCTCTTTGTAAATAAAAGCTACTAAAAGTCATTTTGACTTAAGCTATAATATTGTAAAATTGGTGACACAATATTACTCTAGAACTCTCTTATTTAGTATAAAACCTAAATTTAAACCTTACACCTAGACATTTGCATTACTGATAACAGTTAAGCCATTCACAACACATTATTGTTGTTACTGGATACAGTGTTCTCTTGGTTTTGTTCACCTTACTTTGTATCATTTCATATAAGCCTTTCCAGGGTTTTTGTGATCAGCTTGTTCTATTTGAGTTTGATTCCACTGGTCTAGTCATTCTGCAAAGAAGTTAGCAAGCATGAAAAAGAATAAAAGGTCTACCATTTGACCTAGAATGTTCCTTTCTAGATGCATACTTCAAGGAGGTTGATGACACAAAGAAGCTTCCTCAAATATGGCCTCAGACACTTCCTAGCTGTGTGACTCTGGGCAAGTCACTTCATCCCCATTGCCTAGCCCTTACACTCTTCTGCCTTGGAACCAATACATAGTATTGATTCTAAGACAGAAGGTAAGAGTTAAAAAAAAAAGTCTCCTACACACATCACAATATTTATAGTAGTACTTTTTGTAATAACAAAGTACATACCCATCATTTGGAGAATACCTAAAAGATTTATGGTACATAAATATTGTGGAATATTACTGTATTGTAAGAAATGATGACTTTGGTAGATAAAAATTAGGAAAACATATGAACTGAAGACAAATGAAGTAAGCAGAATCAGAAAAACAATACAAACACAAAATGATTTCAATAGTATAAATGGAAGGAATGACAACAACCGCAAAATTAACAAAACTGAATTCCAGGACATTATAACAACCAAACTTGTATCCCCAAAAGAGATAGAATAAGGCACCTCCCATAGAGCCTGTTCATTATGGGTCTGGAACACTACCTATAATGTCAGTTTTTATGTGACATGCTGGTTAGTTTTACTGAAAATTTTTATCCTATTTTATTCTTGACTATAAGATGGTTCTCTAGGAGGGGAAATAGGGAGGACTGTTGGGAAATGTGGATGGTGTAAAAACAGAAGTTTAAAAAGTCCATTTAAAATATATGAATATTGTTGGATTGTCAGTTAAGACAATGACATGAAAGATGATGGGAGCCCAGCTCACTTACACACATACCCCAGCGAATATTTGAAAAGGATCCAAAATGGATAGAACAATAATAAAAGGAATAGAAAAGAAAAAGAAAATAACCCTTTCATTCAAACCAAAATTGGATGGAAAGAAGGCTAGAAACCAGAGAAGGCTGGTAGAGGAGTTGCATCAGAAAAGCCAATATAAACTCTGGTAACAGTCCAGAAAGCAGAGACCAAGAGAGGAAGCATGCCAAGAAATCACCATGAGCTCTGACAAATGTTTCTGAAGCCAGCTAGGTCTCTGGACAGGGGGATTGCAAGCAAGGGTGAGCTCCAGTAGTTGAAGGCTTGAATTCGGATCCTAGACCAGTTTTCAGAACAGAAGCAGGGGATACATGTAGATTTCATAGGTTTTTTCCCCAAGGAAAGACCTAGCTATGTACTGTGAAGATCTCTGTGACTGAAAATATCTCCTACTGGACACCTGAGCCATGTGAATTATGCAGGAGGCCAAAATCACTGTGATCTCCAACATTTTGTTGTTGTACCTGTCAGGAGACAGAATCAATTTCTGATTTGGGATTGTAAAAAGAGAAGGAAACATAACTGTTGAGATCTTCAGTTAATCCCAAGTAGATTGAGACAGAAACCAGAGAATGAAAAAGAGGATAGAATCCTGTACTAGTTGACCCATTTGCATCAGCAGAGGCATCCATACCACAGAGGGGACAGGACCAAACAAGCCTTATTCAATCCACTCACAAGTCCTGGAGGGGAATGACATGAACTTAAAGTCCAAATCAAGATATAGAAAGGTCAAATAAGAGGAAATAAAACAAGAAAACAAGCCCAATAAAAAAATACTATGGGTTAAGAGAAGCCAAAAGGGTAAACACATAAGAAGAGAGTAATCCTCCAACAACTATAAACAAAGCCCAAGTTTCCACTAAAAGGATTACAAGAATGACTAGAAGAAAAAGGCAAAATATGAGAAAATAAAATTAGAAGTGAAATGAGAGTTCAGGAGGAGATATGGAAAGTCAAATAATTTAGAACAAAAGTGGACAACTTGTCAAAAAATAATAGGGGAAAATAGTTCATTGATTTTATATGACAAGACTAAAAAAAAAAAGAAAATGCAATGTACCTACTATTAAAAAACCTTTCTAAACAAACTTAGAAAACAATTTAAGGAGAAAGAACTCAGTAAAGGACTCACACCCTTATTAACCTATTAGTTTAAAACCTGCCCTGCTTGCCTTTGCCTAGTTTTGAATGTCTTTTTGTTGTCATCTGTGTTTTGTAAAATATTCATTCACATTCATTTAAAAAAATTCTTTTTTTCATCACTTTTACTACCTGCCTCCCCCAACATACTCTTTCCCTCACAAAGAATAAAAACCTTTCTTAGCAACAAATAAGCATTACCAGGGGATAAAAAGCCCACACATTTATAGGAAGTGATTGAAAGAATTGGTATCACTGCATACCCCAAGTCCATTTCCTTTTCCAAGAGGTAGAAATTCATCATTTTTTTTTGAAATCTTAGATGCCTATTGAATTATTCAGTTAAGTCATCCAAAGTAGTTTTCCTTGACATTATGCCATTCTATGAATGATATAAGTTTATTTACAATTTATTTGTCATTGTATAAATCCAGATTTTGCTCACTTCATTCCATTTCAGTTCATACAATCATTGAGTCAATAAACATTTACTATGTTACAGATTCCAGGTTAAATGATGGGGATGCAAAAAGAGACAAAAGACAGTTCCTGCCCTCAAGGAGCTCACAGTCTAACAGGGAATATAACAAATATGTTCAAACCATATACATACAGATATATATATATAATATATATAGGCAATAATCAACAGAGATAAGGTATTATAATTAAGAGAACTTCCTCTAGAAGATGGGATTTTAGTTGAGACTTAAAGGAATCTAGGGAAGTCAGTAGATAGAGATGAAGAGGCATGGAGGACAGCCAGAGAAAATGCCCAGAACTGAAAGTCTTGCCCATGAAACAACAAGGTTTCAAAGAGTATGTGATGGAGAGTAAGGTATAAAAGGATTGGAAAGGTAGAAAGGTGCTAGGTTATGAAAAACTTTGATGATTTTTATTTGCTTTTGAGGTAAACTGGAGTTGTGTGTGTGTGTGTGTGTGTGTGTGTGCAGTTGATTGGAGGATGAACTGGAATGAGGAGAAACAAGAGGCAGGTTAGTAAGGGATTGCATTAGTAAGGGATTGCAATAGTCCAGAGAGAAGGGGGGATATTTGAGAGATGTTGCAAAGGTTAAAATGGCCCAAAAGATAGGATATAGGGTTGGGGAGAGGTAAGAGTCCAGGATGATATTTAGGTTATGATTTTGAAGGGTTGATGGTGTTGCCCTCTACAGTAATGGGAAAGGTGGGAGGTCAAGAGACTTTAAGGGGAAAGACAATGAATTCACTAGAATTTAGATAGGTTGAGTTAAAGGAGTCTTCTGGACACCCATTTCAAGATATTTGAAAGGTGTTTGAAGTAAGAGCTTGGAGGTCAGCAGAGGGGACAGAGCAGGATAGGTACATTTGAGAATCATCGGCATACAGATAATAACTGAATTCATGGTATCAATAAATGAAGTAGTATAGAGTGAAAAGAGATTAGACAAAAGTAAACCTCCCCCTGTAATGATCGAATTGATAAAATAGGAGCTATGTTTAAAAAAACTACCAAAAAGGGGGCAGCTGGGTAGCTCAGTGGATTGAGAGCCAGGCCTAGAGACAGGAAGTCCTAGGTTCAAATGTGACCTCAGACACTTCCCAGCTGTGTGACCCTGGGCAAGTCACTTGACCCCCAGTGCCTCACCCTTACCACTCTTCTGCCTTAGAACCAATACACAGTGTTGATTCCAAGACGGAAGGTAAGGGTTTATAAAAAAGCAAAACAAACAAAAAAACCTACCAAAAATAAACAAACTATTAACTTATCTGACAAAAAGAAGCAAAATCCAAATAGTGAAAGTAAAAGGTAAAAGAAAACTCACATCAAATAAAGGAAATTATTAGAAATTATTTTCCCCTTTATATGCCAAACTAATAATTTAAGTGAAATGAATAAATACTTAAAATATAAAATACTCAGATAAACATAAATATTCAAATGGATCTATGTTAGCCTAGGTGTAGAAGTTCCTTTAAATACACAACACATTTCTGTTTGCCTATACTATGTAGCTTTCATCCATCTCTTGCCAAAATTTTGCTACATGTCCATTCAAAGTGCTAAGGTCTTCCTTCACTTTCCCCCCCCCCCCCCCAATTACAAGTAGAAACAATTTTTGACAATTGTGTTCTGACATTTTGTGATTCTCTCCCTTTCTCCCTCCTTACCACCCCTTCCCTGAGGTCATAAATAGTCTGATATAGGTTTTACCAGGGCTTTCGTGTAAAGCACATTTCCATATTCCTCATGCCTTGACAGAAGAAACATTACACATACAAGAAAAAAACAACTCATGAAGGAAATAAAGGGAACGATGGCATGCTTTGTTTGACAATCAGACTCTAACAATTTCCCCTTTGGCTGTGGATAGTATTTTTTATCATGAGTTCCTTCAGGTTATCTTGGAACCTTGTTTTGCTGATAATAGACTCATTTTCTTTTGCTATTGTGAGGGTATTAATAGGGCACTTTGGTTGCCCTCCTTTCATTCCTTGTTCTTGTTCCAGTTCAGCTCATCTCCTCTTAATATAATTCCTTGATGATGTCCTTCTTCATTCTTCAGAATTCATGATTAGTTGAAGCCTGCTAACACCTCTCATATATTCTTTAATTTCCCTCTGTGTGACACTCATCTCTAGTTCTTCAGAAGGGAGGAGAGGGGAGATAAGCATTTATATAGTAGTTACTACTGTGCTATAGGCTATTATTAATATTATTTCATTTGATAATATTATCCAGTATTACCTGTAAGTTAGGTGCTATTATTTACTCATTTTATAGTTCAGGAAACTGAGACAAACAGAAATTAAGTGACTTGCTTAGGGTCACATAGCTATTAAGTCTCTAAATCAGAATTTGAACTCAGGTCTTTCTGACTAGGCTCAGAACTCTATTCACTATGCCACCAGTTGTTCTTCAGAACCAATGATGTTCCACATCTCATACCTGTACGTCAACACTGATAAAATGTTTATATTGAGATTAAAAAAATGTTACTATTATACTCTTCTGTTGTAATGGGAAGCTTGGGTTCAATAAAGATGCTTTGCAATTTCCCCAGAGCAATCCAACTCGCTCTCCTGGTTTTCAACTCTAGGACAACCTTATTATATACCTGTATTGTAGATCATATACCTATGAGGTGTCTCCAATCCACATATAAAGATCATTCTTCGGATTCCTTGGAAGATATAACAACAGAAACAATCCTGTAAAATGACTCTCTGATATCACACACACACACACACACACACACACACACACAAAAACAAATTTTATAGGATGTCCATTCAGATGAAGATTAAAATCCGGGCAAGAAAGATTCTTCAAACATTGTACCTTTCTTGTTTTGCTGAGCAGGTCAGACTCCTTTGAGTTATTTCAGACTTCTTCTTAAAGGCTCTGTAATGTTTAGGGGTTTGATGTACTCAGAAAAATGCTATTTTATCATAGAAGAATCTAGAAGACTTCACCATCCACAAGGAAATCATTTTTAATGATGATTCTAAAATGGATCTCCTCCATCTTTTCAATGGATGCATCTCTACCTCTCATTTGATTATTATCCAGGAGTCATTTTATATTACAGATCATATATTCTCTGAATCTTTTGGTCAACTGTGAAATGGTAAAGATGTGATTCAAAAAAATCTTTCTCTGATGTTTTTATATAAGACAGAGGTGGTTCTGGTTTCATGACATCTATGCCAATGTAATGTAAGCTATAGGAGAGTCTACTAATGCTGAAAAGTCATTCAACTAGCATTTATTAAGCTCATACTAAATACTAGGAATAGTGTAAATGCTGAGATACAATAAAGACAAAAAAATCCAATAATCCCTGCTCTCTAAAATTAATTGTTTAATGGCCAAGACAATATCCAAGCTACTATGTACAAACATGAATGTACAGGTTAAATTCAGGATAGTTTTAGAGGGAAGACAAGAAGATTAATGAAAATGGGAAAGTCTTAGAGATAATGGGACTTTAGTAGAGACTAAAAGGAATCCAAGGAAGCTTGGAGATAAAGATGTGTAAAATTGTTGGCCCCACCCTTTGGACAATTTGAAATTTGCAAGACTATTCTCTGGCTTAGGAGATGGATAAAGAAAAAGACCTAGCCAAATAAAAATTGAGGTCTCTCCTTCCTGCTAGGTGGTTCTTTCTTGGGAATGTGCTGGAGAGCTATATTTGCTCCACTTTATAGAATTTAATCCCTTCTTAACTCTTGATAATTTATAGCTGATCTCTTGAGTCATGAACATTCCCCCCCCCCCCCACACACAATCAGTTCAGAAACCTTTTAGCATTTAGTTCATGCCTATGATTGATAGATTGAAGCAAGTTTTTATCTAGTCAAGGTATAAAGGCTAAAATGTGATGGAGTGGTTTTGATGCCATCCTTATACTTCAAATGGATATTTGGCCTAGATTTTAAAGATCAAATTAGAAGAGAAGGGAAGGAGATGACTTTAACAACTGTGGAACTGACATGTTAAAAATGTACTTAACAAAAATAAGCTATGTAGTGATTCAGAGATTCACATTCAGTCTTCTTTTTCTATTCTCTGTAAGGAAATTTTCATGTTTGACAAGTTTATGATAATAAAATGGATAACAAAAATCTCACGAATATTGCCTTTGCCACACCTATGAGTCAAGGAACATCATTATTTCAAAAGGATCGCAATTGCAGGTGATCCAAAGGATAATGGGAAACTGTATGGTAGGAGTAGACTGCTACAGATCATCAGCAATGACCTACATTAAAGAAGTGGCATGTGTATATGATATCAAATTTGGCAAAGGAAAAGAAAGTGGAATGGTCAACTAGCAAAAAGAGGGACAACAGATGGACAGCCTTACTATTTAGCACTAGCAACACCAAAATAGGAAAATGTCTAGAGGATTAAATCAGTATGACATTAAAAGAGGAAAGGGAAAAGAATTAATCTGGTTAAGAAGGCATGGATGGGGGTGGGGCACTGAGAATATCCACACGAATGAGCTCATGGTTAGCATTTAAGCATAAAAACATATTCAGTTGTTGTTTTTGAGGCATTTTCAGTCATGTCTGACTGTTCATGATCCTTTTGGAGTTTTCTTGACAGAAATACTGGAGTGGCTTGACATTTCCTTCTCCAGTTCATTTTATAGAAGATTTGAATGTAGGTCTTCCTGATTCAAGGCTTGGTACATTGTGCCACTTAGCTATCCCTAGATATGACTACAGATAATATTCTGGTAACAGTTTAGGGAAGGGAAAACTCAATATGCTAGCTATTATTCTTTTGAATAAATTAATGTGAGTCGATCCCTGCCCTTAATGACCTTACATGCTTTGTCCAACGCCACTGTCAGGTAGACACAGTAACAGGAAGTACAGATCTACCAGCTTGATGGGCTGTGAGAAACTTCCAAATGTAAGTAAGCTTGGAAAACAAAGGTTTTTTTTTAAAATTTTATTTAATTGATTAATTAAAAAAAAATCTTCCATGATTACAGGATTCATGTTCTTTCCCTCCCCTCCTCCTACCCTCCTCCTGTAGTCAACACTCACTTCCACTGGGTTTTACATGTGTTGATGATCAATACCCATTTCTATATTATTGATATTTGCTCTAGGGTGATCATATAGAGTTTACATCCCTGATCATATCCCCATTGACTCATGTGATCAGGTTGTTGTTTTTCTTATCTGTTTCTACTCCCACAGTTCTTTCTCAGGGTGTTGTAAGGGGTAAATTTAGGGTTTTTTGACTAATATACTAATGGTTGCCAGGGATTAATTCAAATCCCAATAAAAATACTCAAGTCAGTTGGGAATTTTATGGTGGGTTAATTAATATAAAGGGAAGGAATTAAGAAGAAGAAAGAAAGAGGTATAAGATTACTCTGACCTAGTCTGAGCCAAGGGGAGTTCAGAGACCTCAGCCATGAGTTCTCCTCCAAAATGAGGGGACTGCTAGGAGGATAGCGTTTTAGGAAAGATAAAGGAAAAAAAAAGAATCAGACTAAACTCCAAGAGAGTTCAGGGAAGATGCCTCACCTGACCCACACTATTGAGCTTCTCCCAGTCATCGCAGCAAGGACACTCATCACCAAACCTGGACAAGAGCTGCAGGCACACCAAGATGCCAAGACGCCCACCATGCTGCCACCAGCCATGCCTCTACCGCGAAAGAGAGCCTGGCAAGAGGAAGTGGCATGAATATATAGACTTTATTTTTAAAAAGTAAACATTATTTTTATTTGGTCAATTTCAAACATTATTTATTGAATACAAAAATCATTTTCATTTCCTCCCTCCCCTTCTGTCACCCCCCCCCCCCCCCATAGCTGACATGCTATTCCACTGGGTATTACATGTGTCCTTGATCTGAACCCATTTCCATGTGTTGTTGGTATTTGCACTAGGATGTTCATTCAGAGTCCACATCCCCAATCATATCCCCTCAGCCCCTATAGTCAAGCAGTTGCCTTTCCTTGGCGTTTTTATTCCCACTGTCTGTCCTCCGCTTGTGGATAGTGTTTTTTTCTAATAGATACCTGCAGATTGTTCAGGGACATTGCATTGACACTAATGGAGTAGTCCATTAGATTCAATTGTAACACAGTGTATCAGTCTCTGTGTACAATGTTCTGGTTCTACTCCTTTCTCACTGCATCACTTCCTGGAGGTTGTTCCAGTCCCCATAGAATTCCTCCACTTTATTATTCCTTTTTGCACAATAGTATTCCATCACCAACATATACCACAATTTGTTCAGCCATTCCCCAATCGAAGGGCATCCCCTCATTTTCCAATTTTTTGTCACCAAAAAGAGAGCAGCTATGAATATTCTTGTACATGTCTTTTTCCTTATTATCTGTTTGGGGTACAAACCCAGCAGCGCTATGGCTGAATCAAAGGGTAGACAGTCTTTTATCGCCCTTTGGGCATAGTTCCAAATTGCCCTCCTGAATGGTTGTATCAATTCACAACTCCACCAGCAATGAATTAATGTCCCGACTTTGCCACATTCTCTCCAGCATTCAGTACTTTCCATAGCTGTCCTGTAAGCCAATCTGCTAGGTGTGAGTTGATACCTTAGAGTTGTTTTGATTTCCATCTCTCTGATTATCAGAGATTTGGAACACTTTTTCATGTGCTTATTAATGGTTTTGATTTCTTTAACTGAAAATTGCCTGTTCATGTCTCTTGCCCATTTATCAATTGGAGAATGGTTTGATTTTTTTGTACAATTGATTTAGCTCTTTGTAAATTTGAGTAATTAAACCTTTTTCAGAGGTTTTTGTTATGCAGATTGTTTCCCAGTTTGTTGCTTCCCTTTTGATTTTGGTTACATTGGTTTTGTTTGTATGAAACCTTTTAAATTTGATGTAGTCAAAATTATTTATTTTACAATAGTGACTCTAAGTCTTGCTTGGTTTTAAATTTTTTCCCTTCCCAAAGGGCTGACATGTATACTATTTCATGTTCACATAATTTACTTATTGTTTCCTTCTTTCTGTTCAAGATGTTCACCTGTTCTGAGTTTATCTTGCTGTAGGGTGTGAGGTGTTGATCCAAACCTAATTTCTCCCACACTGTCTTCCAATTTTCCCAGCAGTTTTTATCAAATAGTGGATTTTTGTCTCAAAAGCTGGGGTCTTTGGGTTTGTAATGGACTGTCTTGCTGAGGTCACTTACCCCAAGTCTATTCCACTGATCCTCCTTTCTGTCTCTTAGCCAGTACCAAATTGTTTTGATGGCCACTGCTTTATAATATAGTTTGAGATCTGGGACTACAAGGCCACTTTCCTTTGAATTTTTTTCATTATTTCCCTGGATATCCTTGATCTTTTCTTCTTCCAAATGAACTTTGTTATGTTTGTTTCTAATTCAGTAAAAAAGTTTTTTGGAAGTTCAATGGGTATGGCACTGAATAGATAGATAAGTTTGGGTAGGATGGTCATTTTTATATTAGCTCATCCTACCCATGAACAGTTAATGTTTTTCCAATTGCTCAAATCTAGTTTTAGTTGTGTGGAAAGTGTTTTGTAGTTGTGTTCATATAGTTCCTGTGTTTGTCTCGGCAGATAGATTCCTAAGTATTTTATATTGTCTAAGGTGATTTTGAATGAAATTTCTCTTTCTAATTCCTGCTGCTGAAATGGGTTGGAGATATATAGAAATGCTGATGTGGGTTTATTTTGTATCCTGCAACTTTACTAAAATTGTTGATTATTTCAACTAGCTTTTTGGTTGATTCACTAGGATTCTTTAAGTAAACCATCATGTCATCTGCAAAGAGAGATACCTTAGTCTCCTCATTGCCAATTTTAATACCTTCAATTCCTTTTTCTTCTCTAATTGCTACTGGTAGTGTTTCTAGTACAATGTTAAATAATAAAGGTGATAATGGGTATCCTTGTTTCACTCCTGATTTTATTGGGAATGCATCTAGTTTATCCCCATTGTAGATGGTGTTGGCTGATGGTTTTAGATAGATACTATTCATTATTTTTAGGAAAGATCCTTCTATTCCTATACTTTCTAGTGTTTTCAATAGGAATGGGTGTTGTATTTTGTCAAATGCTTTTTCTGCATCTATTGAGATAGTCATGTAATTTTTGTTGGTTTGCTTGTTGATATGGTCAATTATGTGAATAGTTTTCCTGATATTGAACCCTCTTTGTATTACTGGTATAAATCCCACCTGATCATAGTGAAAAACCCTCATGATGACTTGCTGGAATCTTTTTGCTAGTATCCTGTTTAAGATTTTTGCATCTATGTTCACTAAAGAGATTGGTCTGTAGTTTTCTTTCTCTGTTTTTGGCCTGCCTGGCATTGGCATTAGTACCATATTTTTGTTGTAAAATGAATTTGGTAGAACTCCTTCTTTGCTTATTATGTCAAGTAGTTTGTATAGTATTGGGATTAGCTGTTCTTTGAATGTTTGATAGAATTCACTTGTGAATCCATCAGGCCCTGGGAATTTTTTCTTAGGGAGTTCTTTGATGGCCTGTTGGATTTTATTTTCTGATATGGGATTATTTAAGAATTCTATTTCTCCTTCTGTTAGTCTAGGCTATTTATATTTTTGTAAATATTCATCCATATCACCTAGATTGGCATATTTATTGCCATATAGTTGGGCAAAATAGTTTTTAATGATTTCCTTAATTTCCTCTTCATTGGAGGTGAGTTCTCCCTTTCCATCCCTTATACTGTTAATTTGATTTTCTTCTTTCCTCTTTTTTTATTAGATTGACCAATATTGTGTCTATTTTGTTTGTTTTTTTTTAAAATACCAGCTTCTAGTCTTATTTATTAATTCAATAGATCTGTTACTTTCGATTTTATTAGTTTCTCCCTTAATTTTTAGGATCTCTAATTTGTTTTCTTCTGGGGGTTTTTAATTTGTTCGCTTTCAAGTTTTTTTGATTTGCCTGTCCAATTCATTAACCTTTGCCCTCCCTAATTTGTTAATATATGAACTCAAGGATATAAGTTTTCCCCTACTGATTTGGCTGCATCCCATATAGTTTGAAAGGATGTCTCATCATTGTCATTTTCTTCAATGAAATTATTAATTGTTTCTATGATTTGTTCTCTGACTAGTTGATTTTGGAGAATCATATTATTTAATTTCCAATTAATTTTTCATTTGGCTCTCCCTTACTGATCATTATTTTTATTCCCTTATGATCTGATAATTATTTTTATTCCCTTATGATCTGAAAAGGTTGCATTTATTATTTCTGCTCTTCTGCAGTTGTATGCCATGTTTTTATGACCTAGTATATGGTCAATCTTTGTGAATGTGCAATGTGCTGTTGAAAAGAAAGTGTATTCCTTTTTGTCCCTATTTATTTTTCTCCATATATCTACTAATTTTTTAAAGATTTCATTCACCTCTTTTACCTCTTTCTTATTTATTTTTTTATTTGATTTATCTAAATTTGATAGTGGTTGGTTCAAGTCTCCCACTAGTATAGTTTTACTATCTATTTCCTCCTTCAATTCTACTAGTTTCTCCATTAGAAATTTGAGTGCTATACCATTTGGTTCATACATGTTGATTAGTGATATTTCCTCATTATCTATACTCCCTTTTATCAGGATGTATTTACCTTCACTATCCCTTTTATTCAGGTCTGTTTTTACTTTGGCTTTGTCAGATATCATGATTGCAGTTCCTGCCTTCTTTTTGTCAGTTGAGGCCTAATAGGTCTTGCTCCACCCTTTAATTCTGACCTTGTGAGTATCTACTCACTTCATGTGTTTCTTATAGACAACATATGGTAGGATTCTGGATTCTTATCCACCCTCCTATTTGTCTATGTTTTATGGGTGAGTTCATCCCATTCACATTCAAAGTTATGATGGTCTCTTTTGAATTCCCTAGCATTTTGATATTCTCTCCTAGTTCTGACCTTTTTTCTTTTGCTATATTCTTACATTTAGTCAATCCCCCTATTCCCCTCCCTTGATATGCTTCCCTTTCTGGCCCCTCCATTTTTGTTCCTTTGTTGTTTTTTTAGGGTCTGTTAAGTTCCTTCCCCCTCTCCTTCCCTTCTTTTTTTTTTGAACTCCTTCCCCCACCCCCATTGGTTTTCCCTTCTTACTTACCATGTAGGATACTATAGACTTCAAGATCCCAATGGATCTAGATGCTCTTCCCTCTCAGAATTGATTTCACTGAGAGTGATATTCAAGTATTATCTATTAGCACTCTCTTCCTCTCCCTCTTATAAGAGTATTCTTCCTCTCCCCTTCCCATGTGTATCTTTGTGTGACAAAGATTATTTTATTTATTTTATTTCTTCAAGTATCTCTTAGTACTATCATCAATTCCCCCTCACCCCCTTTTTTGCATATCATTTTATAGCCTTTAATGCTCTAGTCTTTTCCTATGAATGATTCTTCTATTTACTATAATCATGAAAACATTTTTGAGAGTTACAAATAACATTTTCCCCATATATTAATATATATAGTTTGATCTAATTATATCCCTTAAAGAAGAGATTTTGAATAAAAAAAGAAAGAAAACATTTTTCTCCTTTCCCTTCTCTTTCATATTTACCATTTCATGTTTCTCTTGATCTTTGTGTTTGGTTGTCAACCTTTCCACTTAGTTCTGGTCTTTTCCTTACAAATACTTGGAAATCTTCTATTTTGTTGAATTCCCATACTTTCCCCTGGAAGTATAAAGTCAGTTTTGATGGATAGGTGATTCTTGGTTGAAGACCCAGTTCTCTTGACTTTCTGAATATTGTGTTCCAGGCCTTGAGGTCCTTCAGTGTAGAAGTTGCCAGGTCTTGTGTTATATGGATTGGTGCTCCTTTGTATCTGAATTGTTTCTTTTTGGCTTTTTGTAGGATTTTCTCCTTAGCTTGAAAGTTCTGGAATTTGGCAATTACATTTCTGGAAGTTGTTTTTTGGGGGTTTAGTGTAGAGGGTGTTCTATGAACTCCTTCAATGTCTATTCCCCCCCCCCCACCCCTTTATTCAAGAACTTCAGGGCAGTTTTCTTGGATGATATCTTGTGGTATGCTGTCAAGGTTTCTGTTTATTTCTGGCTTCTTAGGTAGTCGAATATTTCTCAAATTGTCTCTCCTTCCTCTGTTTTCCTGATATGTCACCTTGTCAGTGAGATATTTTATGTTTTCTTCTATTTTGTCAGTCTTGTTGACTTTCCTTTATTAATTCTTGCTGTTTTGCAAGATCATTGATTTCTAGTTGCTCAGTTATGGTCCTTAAGACCTGGTTTTCTGCTTTAATCTTTTGGTATTCAGCTATGATTTCTTTATTTTTTAAAACCATTTCCCACTTCTCTTTCCAGAAGGCTTCCATCTTTTTGATGATAAGCTCCATTGGAGACTCTTCCAGGGTTTGTAGACAATTTCCATTTTTTTTTTCAATTTTGCTTTAGTTTGAATTTCGTTCAGTATTTCCTCTGTAGCCTGAGTTTTTCCTCCGAAAAAATTCTTGAGGGTCACAGCCTTATTTTTTATTTTTTATTTTTTTAAGAATTTTGAGGCTCCTGTGCACAATTAGCCATTTTTCTGGATGTTTTCCTTTCCTTCTTTAGTGAGAAATCTGAGTCAGCTGGGCAGGTTCTCTGTGAATGGAGTTAAGGAGCAAGGATTTTGCCTGAGGCAAGCTCTTGATTATCCGCAGTCCTTTGCAGCTCTTCTCAGTGTTACCGTCCCAGGGGCACTCAGGGTCTGCGCTCTCCTGCCTGCCTGGTTTTTCGGTATAGCTGCTTTCAGGGGTGGTTCTCTGGCATTCCTTGTTGGCTCCCAAGGACCTAGAATTGCCCCTTGCTTGCTGTAGAAGTATTCCTCGCTCACTCCCTGGTTCTGGCAGGAACTCTGGCTCTGGACACCTAAGGTCTGCAATCCCTCGTGAGCTGGAGTTTCCCACCAAGCTGCTTTCAAGGGTGGGTCCCCTATGGTCCTATTCAGCTCCCAAGGACCCAGAGGTGTCCCTTGCTCACTCCAGTGGTGCCCCTTGCTTGCTTGTCATGGCATGCACTGGCTCTGGTTCTGTAGGTGAGGGTGGGGGAGGGTGGATCGGCTTGCGTTTGGGTGGAAGCCCTTTCACCCTCTTATAGACTGGAAAAGCCCCAATACCACCCACCTTCAAAGCTGCACCCCACTGTACAGCTCCTCCGCTCCTCTGAAAATGATTCTTAAGGTCTTTTGTGGTAGTCCTTGTCGGTGTGTACTGGGGAGAGTAAGTGACTCATGTTTAGACTGCCGCCATGCTTACCTGAAAGTCTATAGACTTTTTTTTTTTACATCACTTCCTGCGTCTCACATATACCAATTGTAACTTAAGCTTGACTTAGGACAGCCCAGGGAGTCTATCAGTTGTTTCTTATTTGTCAGTGGCTAGCATATGTCTATCATAGGCCATCCTCCTCAATACTTAATCCTTAACTAGGGGTGTTAACATTCCTGTTTGTTAGACTAAGCATGGTGGAGTAAATCTAAAATTCACAGTGTCAATAGTGTTCTTTCTCACAAATCCCTCAGAATTGTCCTGGATCATTGCACTGCTGCTAGTAGAGAAGTCCACTACATTTGATTGTTCCACAGTGTGTCAGTTTCTGTGTACATTGTTCTCATGGTTCTGCTCCTTTTACTCTGCAGCATCAATTCCTGAAGGTTGTTCAAGTTCACATGGAATTCTTCCAGTTCATTATTCCTTGAGTGCAATAGTATTTCATTACCATCAGATACCACAATTTGTTCAGTCATTCTCCAATTGAAGGGCATCCCCACATTTACCAATTTTTTGCTAATACAAAGAACACAACTATAAATATTTTTGTACAAGTTTTTTTTTCCTTATTATGTCCTTGGGGTATAAACCCAGCAGTGCCATAGCTAGATCAAAGGGCAGGCAGTCTTTTAAAGCCCTTTGGACATAGTTCCAAATTGCCATCCAGAATCACAATTCTATTGTGGATTAATTCACAACTCTACCAGCAATGTTTTGCCACATCTGATCCAACATTTATTATCTTCCTTTACTGTCATGTTAGCCAAATGCTAGGTGTGTAGTGGTACCTGAGCGTTGTTTTGATTTGCATTTCTCTAATTATAAGAGATTTAGAACACCTTTTCATGTGATTATAGATAGTTTTGATTTCTTTATCTGAAAGTTGCCTATTCATGTCCCTTGACCATTTATCAATTGCGGAATGGCTTGATTTTTTGTACAATTGATTTAGCTCCATATATATATATATATATATTTTTTTTTTTTTGAGTAATTAGACCTTTGTCAGAGGTTTTCATTATAAAGATTTTCTCCCAATTTGTTGCTTCCCTTCTAATTTTGGTTGCATTGGTTTTGTTTGTACAAAACCTTTTTAATTTGATGTTATCAAAATTATTCATTTTATATTTTGTAATTTTTTCTAACTCTTGCTTGGTCTTGAAAACTTTCCTTTCCCAAAGATCTGGCATGTATACCATTCTGTTTTCACCTAATTTACTTATAGTTTCCTTCTTTATATTCAAGTCATTCACTCATTCTGAATTTATTTTGGAGTAGGGTATGAAATGTTGATCTAAACCCAATCTCTTCCATACTGTTTTCCAATTTTCCTAGCAGTTTTTGTCAAATAGTGGATTTTTGGGGTTAACATAAGCTGTCTTCCTGAGGTCTTTTACTCCAAGTCTATTCCACTGATACTTCTGGCTCTTAACCAGTACCATATTGCTTTGATGACCACTGTTTTATATATATTTCAGTTTATGATCAGGTACTATTAGGACCCCTCCTTCAAAATTTTCCCTCATTATTTCCCTTTTTATTCTTGATCTTTTGTTCTTCCACATGAATTATATGTTTTTTGAAATCAATAAAAAAGTTTCTTGGTAGTTTGAAAAACATGGGCTCTGATCAAGATGGCAGCCTAGAAGGAGCAGAAGTTCAGACCTCTGAATACCCTTCCTAATCGATCATAAACTGAATGCTTCCAGAGGACTGAAAAACAAACTAAACAACAAGACAGAGTTAAGGAACCCTCTTGCTGAACTTAATTCAAAAGCTACACCCCCCCAAAAGCTGGAATCCTAGAACACTCGGCTTTAAGGGGAAGATAGAAGGAAGGTCCCAGGATCCATCCCCCCTCCCACCCAGAGCACTGAGACTCCCAGGCCCCAGCAGCAGTGGGAACTTCTGGGCGGGCAAAGGTGCTGGTCTGGAGGGCATACATTGCAACAAGCGCTGTGATAAGTTCAGAGTCTCCAACTCAGAAGGCAGGGAAGGAGCTAGCGAGGGAGCATAGAGCTGGCAGCCTGGCCAGAGCTGTGGATATCCTCCATATTTGCTCCAGTCTTCTAGGCGGTTTTGGTCTCAGAGCATACCCAACTCAACCCAGCTGAACTTAATCCCATCAAAAGTCTTTAGAACTCAGGGAAGCCCAGGCTCCACACTCATCCTCATTGACTGCTAGACTTTAATCCAATCAAAAGCCTCCATAGGACAGGGAAACTCAAACCCCAACAAACCTCCACCAGAGACTACACCAAGAGATCTCCTGTTAAAGCTCCAAGAGGGGAGACTGACAGAAGCCCCCAAACAAAAAAAATGAGAGGAGCAAGAGCACAGACAAATATGGGGAGTAAAGAAGGGGTGAATTTGAGGAAAAAACAGAAAAAGAAGAAAGAAACTACAATAGACAACTTCTTCTCAGCAAATGGAACAGAGGGGGAGAGATCAGCAAACGATAAATCAGAAATCCCAGCGAATTGGATACAGGCTGTGGAAGAACTCAAAACACAACTAAGAGAGGCTGAAGACAATTGGGAAAAGAACTTAAAAATTAAGATAAGTCATCTGGAAACAGAGGCACTTGAACTAAAATGAGAAAATAGTGTCTTGAAAGCCAAAATCAACCAGCTGGAAAATGAGGCAAAGGAGATGAAAGATGAGGCAAAGAGGATGAAAGTTGACCTCCAAAGAAAATCAGACCAGAAGGAGAGGGATGACCAAAATGCCAGGAATGAAATCCAGTCTTTAAGAACCAGAATACAACAATGGGAATTAAGTGACCTCACAAGGCAGCAGGACACTATAAAACAAAATGAAAAGAATGAAAAAATTGAGGAAAATATGAAGCATCTCATTCACAAAACAGATGATTTAGAAAATTGTTTGAGAAGAGACAATTTAAGAATCATAGGTCTACCAGAAGATCATGACAAAAGAAAAAGCCTGGACATAATACTTCAGGAAATTATTCAGGAAAACTGTCCTGATATCCTAGAACAAGAGGGGAAAGTGGAGATTGAAAGAATCCACAGATCACCTCCTGTACTTAATCCCCAACTGACAACACCCAGGAATGTTATAGCCAAACTAAAAAACTATCAGACCAAAGAAAAGATATTATAAGCTGTCAAGAAGAAGCTATTCAGATACCACAGAAACACAGTGAGGATAACTCAGGATCTGGCTGTATCCACACTGAAGGACCGAAAGGCATGGAATATGATATTCTGGAAAGCAAGGGAACTAGGTCTACAACCAAGAATAAAATACCCATCAAAACTGACTATATTCTTATGGGGAAAATATGATCATTCAACACAATAGAAGAATTCCAAGCATTCATAAAGGAAAGACCAGACCTGAACAGAAAATTTGATGTCCAAGTACAGAACTCAAGAGAATAATCAAAAGGTAATTAAAAAAGGGGAAAAACAAAAACAAAATAACAACAAAAATTTTTAAAGAGACTAAATAAGTTAAAATATATATCCCCATCAGAAAATAGGTCATTGGTAATGCTTAAAAACTGAAAAACATGGCACTGAATAAGTAAATTAATTTGTGTAGGATAGTCATTTTTATTATGTTAGCTTGTCCTTTCCATGAACAATTAAGGCTTCTAGTTTATTCTCACTGCAGATGATGTTTGCTGATGGTTTTACATATATATATATATATATATACATATATATATATGTATATAGTTTATTATTTTTAGGAAAGGCCCTTCTATTCCTATGCTTTCTAGTGTTTTCAATAGGAATGGGTGTCATATTTTGTTAAAGGCTTTTTCTGCATCTATTGAGATAATCATGTGATTTTTGTCAGTTTGCTTGTTAATATGGTCAATTATGTGGATAGTTTTCCTAATATTGAATCATCTTTGCATTCCTGGAATGAATCCTAACTGGTCATAGCGAATAACCCTCAAAATCACTTGCTGGAGTCTTTTTTCTAGTATCCTATTTAAAATTTTTGCATCTGTATTCATTAAGGAGATTGGTCTATAGTTTTCTTTCTCTGTTTTTGACCTGCCTGGCTTTGGAATCAGTACCATATTTGTATTGTAAAAGGAATTTGGTAGAACTCCTTCTTTGCTTATTCTGTCAAATAGATTGTATAACATTGGGATTAGTTATTCTTTGGATATTTGATAGAATTCATTTGTGAATCCATCTGGACCCTGGGATTTTTTCTTAGGGAGTTCATTGAGGGCTTGTTCAATTTCTTTTTCTGATATGGTGTTGATTTAGGTTATCTATTTCTTCCTCTGTTAGTCTAGGCAATTTTTATTTTTGTAAACATTCATCCATATCACCTAGATTGCTATTTTTGCTGCCATATAATTGGGCATAATAGTTTTTAATGATTGCCTTAGTTTCCTCTTCATTAGAGGTGAGGTCTCTCTTTTCATCTTGGATACCGTCAATTTGGTTTTCTTCTTTCCTTTTTTTTATTAGATTGACCAGAACTTTGTGTATTTTATTTGTTTTTTCAAAGTACCAGCTTCTAGTCTTATTAACTAAATCAATAGTTCTTTGACTTTCAATTTTATTAATTTCTCCTTTGATTTTTAGGATCTCTAATTTAGTCTTCATCTGAGGATTTTTAATTTGTTCACTTTCTAGTTTTCTAATTTGGATGCCCAATTCATTGACCTCTCCCCTCTCTAGTTTGTTAATATATGAACTCGAGGATATAAATTTCCCTCTGAGGGCTGCTTTGGCTGCATCCCATAGGTTTTGAAAGGATTTCTCACCATTGTCAATTTCTTCAATGAAATTATTAATTGTATCAATGATTTGTTCTTTAACTAACCAATTCTGGAGAATCATATTGTTTAATTTTCAATTAATTTTTTATTTACCTCTCCATGTACTCTTATTGATTGTTATTTTCATTGTATTGTGATCTGAGAAGGTTGTATTTATTATTTCTGCTCTTTTGCACTTGTGTGCAATGTTTTTATGCTCTAATACATGGTCAATCTTTGTGAATGTACATGTGCTGCTGAAAAGAAGGGGTGTTCCTTTTTGTCCCTATTTATTTTTCTCCACACATCTACTAACTCTAATTTTGCTAAGATTTCATTCACTACTGTTACCTCTTTCTTATTTTTTTTTTGCTTTATCTAGTTTTGATAGAGGAAGGTTCAGGTCTCCCACTAGCATAGTTTTTCTATCTATTTTATCCTTGAGCTCCACTAGTTTCTCCTTTAGAAATTTGGATGCTATGCCATTTGGTGCATACATGTTGAGTACTGATATTTCCTTATTGTCTATACTGCTTTTTATCAGGATGTAATTACCTTCCCTATCCCTTTTTAAAAATTTCTTGCTGGGATTTTGAGGCTCCTGTGCACAGTTAGCCATTTTTTCTGGATGTTTTCAGTTCCCTATTTAGTCAGAAATCAGAGTCTGCTGAGCAGGTTTTTTTTTTTTTTTTTTGGTATGGAGTAAATGATCAGGGTTCTCGATTTTCTTCAGTCCTTTGCAGCTTTTCAGAGTGCCTTCCTCCAGGGGGCGCTCAGTGTCTGCTCTCTCTTGCCTGCCTGTTTTTCTGGTTTAGTTACTTTTGGGGGTGGGTCCCCAGAAGACCTGGTTAATTAATTCCCAAGGACCCTAAAAATGCTCCCTGTCCCATTCAGAGGGATTCCTGTCTTACTCCCTGACTCTGGTGGGTGCTCTGGCTCTGGGCACCTGAAGTCTGCTCTCTCACGTCTTGAGTTTTTCTGCCTAGTTGCCTTGGGGGGGGGTCCCTCTGCTGTCCTAGTCAACTCACAAGGGCACAGAAGTGCCCTGTCCTTGCTTCAGAGGCACTTTGCTTGTTCATCTAGGCGTGCGCTGGCCCGGGCTCTGGTCCTATAGGTGGGTGTAGGGCAGGCTGGATCTGCTCACATTTGCGTTTGGGTGGAAGCCCTTTCCCCCTCGTATAGGCTGGTAAAGCCTTGATCCCAGGCACCTTCACTGCTGGTACCCGCTCTACAGCTCCTCTGCTCCTTTGATATAGATTCTTAAGGTCTTTTGGGGTGACCCTTATTGGTGTATGTCGGTGTGTGTTGGGGAGAGTGAGTAAGCCACATTTAGTTGGCTGTCATGCTTACCGGGAAGCTCTTCCCTATCCCTTTTAATCAGATCTATTTTTATTTTTGCTTTGTCAGATATCATGATTGTGACTCCTGTCTTCTTTTTATCAATTGATTCCCAATAGATTTGGCTCAATCCTCTTACTTTGACCCTATATGTATCTACCTTCCTCATGTATTTTTCCTATAGACAACACATGGTAGGATTTTGGTTTCTAATCCACTCTGCTCTTTGCTTCCTTTTTTTGGGTGTGTTCATTCCATTCACATTCAAAGTTATGATTACTACCTGTATTTTCCTCATCATTTTGATTTTTTTCTCCTAGTCCTTCCCTTTCTTCTTTCGCTATTTTCTTCTACACCAGTGTTTTGCTTTTAATCAGTCCCCCTAATCTCCATCCTTATTTTACTTCCCTTTCTCCCCCCTCTCTTCTTATTTCCCTCTTATTTTTCTTTTTGGTCCTTTTAAACTACCCCACACACTCTCACTACCTTGTATTACTTCCCTCCCCATCAGTCCTGGAAAATAAAGCTTTATGTGGGACCTAGACCCTTTTTTGGAGTGAGCACATTGAGGAGATCCTAGTTTAAATAAGAATCTAAGGAATCCCTCCCCTAAAATGTCAGAAGTGTAACTAGAAAAGATTAGTCAAGTCCTGAAAGAGATGTAAAAAGCAAGGTTCATTTGGCAATTGGAGAAGAAATGTCAGGTCAGCATGCATCAGGCCTGAGGGAACCTGTGCTCTTAACCGTTATAATTGTCCATGATAGCAGAGTGTGTCTGTCAGCCCGCCTCCAACATCAGGTGCTGGAGAACATAGCTCTTGACCTTTTAGCTTTGTAACCACAGCCCTTTACTTGGACATCTAAAAGGAATAATATGCCCCATTAGCCAGGCCACTCAAGGGTATCAGTATATTTTTAACATTTCTCTGTCCAAGGGTGCAATAGTAGGCAGCAATGAATTATGCATCTCATTCTCTTTGATACTCATAATGTCAATTATAATTCAGAAAATTCATTTCATATAGGTGATCTGCTAGATGTTAGGGAAATAAACTGGAAAAATAAGCATTTTTGCCTTCAAGGAACTTATAATCAGGTAGAGGGATAGCCACTGACATAAATAACTCTAAAGTGTTAAAATGTGATATAAGCATATGAAATATGTGTTGCCATGAACTTAGTTATTTTCTTCTACATATTAAGATTTTTCTTTGAATCATGAATTTATCAATAAACTTAAACACTTTGTTAAAGGAGGAAAGATAAAGAAGGTTTTTTTTTAAAGAAATTGAATTTCTCTTATTTCTGTAGTATTCCCTCTGGAGCATTTCCTATAGTAGCTCCTCCCAATTTTCATGTATCAGTTTTCAGGTTAGTTTTTAGGTTACTAGGGATATAATTTAAATAGACTCTAAAAGGGATATCCTATGGATACTTTCTCCTAAAACTATAGCTCATGAACCCCCATCAGTCCTCTTCTTCTTAACAATCAGCCAGTAGATACAAGTTTCTGGTTTATTTTCCTGTACTTGTGCTATCTTTACCAGTGTGATTTGATCATGAGGCTTTATATCTCCTGACTCTCAGTTAGTGGTCATCTCTTCCTCCTTGAATTTTCACATTATTTGATTTGACCTCTTCTACATATACCTAATTATTTTCTAAATGGTAGTATAGTTAACTTATGTTTGCTTGAATTCTGAACCCATTTTAGAGGAGAGGATGCTTGCTTATAAGGGGTAGCATTATGTTAAGATGTTGTAAGTGATATTTTGCAACAAATGAGTTAGATTTTTTATAAAACCAGAAATGGCAGTATAGAAATCACACAAAAAGTTTCAATGAACAGATAGAAAGGAAGGCAGGCAGGTACAAGCAGGTAGACAAGCTGCCATTCTGACTGGAACTGTCAGTTGCTATTATCATTGGGCAGGAAATGGATGCGGAGACAAGAAAACAGAGTGGAACTAAACATCTGTTTCCTTGAACATCAACATTCTGTTAGTAAAATGCCACGAAAAGCTAGCAGTTGACAGGAGGAGAGGGAGGAAACTAGGTGGCATGATTTGGTCTTGGGCATTCAGGTAAAACTTTACCAACATCTGCCCACCAACTTTGTATTCCTGCTCCCTATATTCCCTATATCACCTCTCCCAGCCTCTGTTACACTTTAGAAACATGCTCTCTGAATCTCCTTCCTTTCCTGGTTCTCCCAAAAGCTATAGTGACTGCTTAGACAGCAGTCTTATCTATGGAGGAAATGAAAGTAATGATTTAAGTAACTATTGGCATCTGGACATGGCCAAGATATATTTTATGATATAGTGAATGGAGCACAGGCAGCTTGAAGTAAGGAAGTTGAGTTCAAATCCTACCTCAAACACTAACTAGATATGTAACCCTGGGCAAGTCATTTAGCTTTTCTCAGTCTTAGTTTCCTCATCTGTAAAATGATATGATTATAATAACACCTACCTCCCAAAGGTGTTGTGAAGGTCAAATGGCATAACATATGTGAAGCACTTTGCAAATCTTAAAATACCATATAAATGCTAGCTAAAAATGCTAGCTGACTGATTCTGGAGTCCTTGATACAAATTGGTACCTTAATATAAGAGCCTCTTTTGTTACCACCTATTTGACAAGTTACCTAACTTTCTTGAGTCATGGTTCTTCACCAGTAAAGAGACAGAGTAGGACTAAGTGGTCCTTGCTAATTCCAGTTCTATGACTTTGGTATAGCAGGATGTTTTCACTTGATTCAATCCAACTTGCCTGTGGAATTTTCTGTAATTCTGCACATCCTGATCATGTGCTGTGCTTCAAATTTTGTAAATAACCACAAAACAGTGATGTTCAGTGACAAAAAGCCATTAGCACTCTCAATTTAGCAAATTAGGCAGAATCTCCAGATGCCAGAGGCAATCTGACAACTGTAATAGTTAGCTTGGGTTACCTTTAAACATCTACTGAATTACTGAAATGGTTCAGAATTCAACACATTCCCTGCTTATTCTTTTAAGAGACATGACTCTGGGAAAGATCATGCTTTGTGACTTTAGGTACATTTTTTAGGGGGATAGTATAGATCTTAGAATGAAAGATTCATTTGAAAGCTTCTCTGGGGGTCTTTTTTTTAAAAAAAGGACATGTTGCAATAACTTAATTGGACTCCTGCCTAGAAGCAGGAGAATGATCAATGTGACTCCGTGAAATATATAATAATTTATGAGAGCATTAACTATAATTCTTTCCCTTATTCCCCTCCTGGTGGTCATTCCCTTGGATGTAGAAACTCCTTCTGCTCCCAGTCAGTCTCTCAGTCAGGAACTCACAATCTTCCAACTTCTTCAGGCTGCTTTCAAGTCAGAAGTTGATCTCAGTATCAATGTTTACTCATCTATGCTCATCAAGCAAAAGAGGTGGTCAGAGATTTCTCTACGCCAGTCAGAGATAGAGGCAGAGAGGATTATATGCCACATATCCTGGAGCAAGTGAAGATGCTAGCTGTATTTTTTAACTGATGCAGTCCTAGGTTAACTAGTGGGGAAGATGCTGAGGGACCACTCAATATTTGCTCCATCATCTCCAAGTGTCGTTTCTCAATACTGAGCCCCTATATGATCCAATGTCCCATAAATTAGGGAAGGGAGGAAGTAGATCTCATTTATTTGTGTGAAGATTGGATTTAGCTCTCCCCTGATTATAGCAATGAAGGTACTTAGCTCTTCCTTTATTGTGAAGATTAAATTGTAATCCCCTGTCTATTTTTAGATTTTAATCCCCAAAGTGTAAATCAAGTTTTTAAAGTAGATCCACCCATTTTAACCACAAAAGGTATAAACTAACTACAAAAAGGTGTGAACTAACCACAAAAAGGTATGAACACCCATTTCATACATTGAGTGGGAGGTCTGTGACCCAAGTGTGGAAGGGTGGACTGTCCTGGAGAGGAGCATTGGCTGTCATTGGTAGACATAAAATTTAGGGGAGGTGACACAAGAGAAAAAGGGTCTTTAAATAGTGGAAACAGGGATACACAGGGGATCAGTCACTCCAAGTTGGACTGGAGGACAGTTACTCAGAGTTGGAATGAAGACACACTTGAGGAGAAACTGGAAGACAGACACTCAGACTTAGAGTGAAGACACTTGACTGTGGAACTGGACCCCTGGAGGAGTGTGTGCAGGAGACCTCAGACTGCTTTAGAGGGTCACCATGGTGAGTGTAAAGGCTGATTTCCTTCCTTGCCCTTTCTGGAGGTGTGAACCTCCAAGAAAGGCCCATCAACTTGAGACTCCTTTCCTCTGACTGGTGTTTGCTCTCTCTCTCTCTCTCTCTCTCTCTCTCTCTCTCTCTCTCTCTCCCCTTTTCTCTTCCTTAATATCTTCCCTCTATTTTTAAAATATACTACCATTTATTTTAGTAAGTCATTTGGGGATTTTTAGAAATTAAGTCCCTGGTGACCACCAATTTAATATTTAATTCCAAACATGAATCTAACATTTGGATCCATTACACTCTTCCCCTTTAAATTCTTGCTGTCTTCAATAAGTCATCTGGTGTTCATTTTCTACATTCGTTCATGCTCCCAGGTTTGGAATGTTCTCTGGGTCCCAGAGAGGTGGAAGCATTGTTCTCTGTAGTGCCTTCTTTGGTTCTCTTTACTAAAGAATCAATAGATTCCACATGGCTCAGCTCTTAATATCCTCCTCAGTGTTACAAAAAGTCCCACATAATCCATTTAGCACAATTGGCAGAAATTTCTCAAATTATATACAACATTTAGGGAATTTCTAGGACAGTGATGGAAAATCTTTTAGAGACCAAGTGCCCAAACTACAATCCTCATGCCATATATGAGCTCCCTGCCTTATGCCAGACAGGGGAAGGAGGAAGCATTCCCATTGGTTTGCTGGTTAGAGAAGCAGGTGATGTGAGAAATGTCCTCAGGCATGCATGGAGAGAGAGAAGGGAGCAGCTCCTACGGCTGCTTGCCATAGGTTCACCAACACAGGTCTAGACCTACTACAGCTGGTGGGCTTATAGATTGAAATCATTCCCAAACACAAAGCTGTACAAATTAAACCAATAGCATTTTATAATATTTATCATCTATGGTTCTGAATGATCCAGAGCATGTTCATATCTATTGTATTGATTAATGTGAACAAATAATTTCCTTTCTAGTCTCATTGGGTCAGTGGGGTCTCTCCTCCTTGCCCATTAATAGGCAGACTCTATGTAGCCAGAAATATTAGAAGTATCACAAGAAAAAGGTTAGTCACAGGGTATAAAGTTTTTATATCAGGATATTTGAGCACCTCAGGACTGTATGAGATATTCTTCCCACAGCAAAGCCACAGTCATGTAGCTCATGTGTTTCTCATAGAAAGTTGTGTCTAAGTTTTGTGGTGACCACCTGTCTCCCACATCTCTTCTGTGGCTGTGCAGACACTGTTGGTAGAAATTTCAGCTTGGGTTTGCCATGAGAATCAAGAGATATCATTATTGAACAATTGATAGGTGTGTACTTTGGGAGGCCATTCACTCTTTGCAGAGTTTCTGCATCCAAAGAACAATTTGCTAAATAGCTCTTGTGGGATGTGCATGAGTTCATGGCCTTCTCTTTGGACCTTATTTCTATGAAACCAGGCATGGGCTGAGATTGATCAAGGCTGTAGCACTGGTTGATGGGGGAACAGGGTCAAGGCTAAGGTTGAAAATTAAATGCAGGCTTTTGTTGAGCTGATAATGTGAAACCAGAGAGAATGTAGAAACTGGTGGGTTAAAGATGAAACCTAAGGTTAATTCTGAATAAATAATGAAGAGTCACAGAGTATGCAGAAGCTAGTGGTCAAAGGTAGGGCAGAAAGTCAGAGCTAAGAAAAGAGTTAGATCAGCAGAAACAGAAATAATACACTAGAAGCAAGGGGAACCTTGAAAATGAAACAAAGATTACTTTTGAAGGGAAGTATTATGAATATAGACTTTTGCTTGGTCTAAACAATGGCTGGTAGGCCAATAAAAATGAGAAGTTGGGATCAGAGTGTTGGATCCCAGTCTTGCTTACTACCCATGTGACCTTGGACAAGTTCCTTCATCTTTCTCTGACTTAGATTATTCCTGTTTAGATGGGGAATGATTGTAAAAGGGGAGGGTGTTTGGAGTAGTTGATTTATAAGGTTCCTTCTAGCTCTAAATCAATGATTCTATCAGTGAGTCTGAAATATTGACGTTTCTCTGGCATTCATAAACATTCATTGAGTTGAAGTTTTTCCTAGATCTTGCTAATCTAACATTAAAAAAAGTCACAAATGATTGATTCTCTCCACATCTCCTGAGAGCTGGGGTGAACAAAGTAACCGGCCTATCTATGCATCAGATGTGGATCAACCTACATGAAGATAGATATGAGTACCCGGGTGGATGTTGTAAATCTTGAAATCTCTCAGACTTGTGAATGTTAAAAATTTTCCCATCAGGGAATTCTTAATTGGAACAAATTCCCTACTGAGAAACATTCCCCATTTTGATGTGAGAGCTCGCCAGGATCAGAAATGGGAGGACCTCTATTCCACCCGTACTTAAGACTGCTTTGGGGCAGAAAACTCCTTGCTAAACAAGGAGAGTGCTTGGATCCATGCTTATGGTGGGGCAAGGAGTTCTTTGAGCCAGGCCTGTTTTTAGAATTGATACAAAGGGATGCTAGGTACCTAAAAGGGTTGGGCAAGTTTTGTCTTAATGAGATTAGTTGACTCAGCTGTGTTTTCACTGGTTCAGACTTACTGAGGAGATTTGTCGACTTAGCAGAAATTCAGATGGGCAGTCCTTTGGAAAGCGTCTACAGTGATTGGTAGATGTAGGGACTTAGGGGAGGTGACATGGGAGAAAAACCCCTATATGGGAAAAAGCAGAATCTCTTGAGGAGATATCCTTTTGGAGAAATCCTTTTGGAGGATCTCTGATGAGGACTGCTTGGGAAGAATCTCTTGAGAGAGGCTCTGGAGAAGGGAAGCTCTTGGAGGACAATCTCTAAGGAGGTCTCCCTGGGGCTCCTCTAAGGGGACTCTGTCCCTCTGGAGACTCTGGAGGGAGGCCCTTTGGAACAGTCTCTGGCTGGAAGGCTCTCTGGTGAAGTCAGCTGAGATGGAGCTGGCCTGGTATCACTAGAATCCTTGTTTAGGCAGACCTTGTGGTGAGTGTTAAAAGACTGACTGACTGATTCTCTCTCTTAAGACTCAGGTCTAGGCCATATTGGCTTGAGGCCCTTCATAATTATTCCTTTCCTACTCTTTCTCTAATTCCTCATTATATTATTAATTCAAAATCTCTATAAAACCCAGTTGACTTGGGTATTTGAATAATTGGGAATATTTCCCTGGCGACCACCTTATATTTGATTTAAAAACCAAGACACTGTAGTGAAACATATTTTCTGTGGTTAATTTTACTCACCCTCTCTTATATCTATCACAATTTATATCTTCCACTATTTTAATCACTACAGTTTAAGACCTTCACCATTTTAAATCTCACAATGTCAAAACTGACCTTTTCCTATCACCATGGGGAAGGTGTCTATTTCCCATAAAAGAGGAAGCTTGTATCTGTTTTAGAACTGTTGAAGACAAACTATCTTTTGGGGATTCCTTTGTGCTTAAGTAAAGAAATAAAAGAAAACAAAACCAAAACTCCAAGTCCAGCCCATCCACCTTGTTTCCTCCAGTGGAGGAGAACATTGGCTTACATAGAATTTTTGCTCTCCAGAGCTGAATGCATGCATCTCTCTATAATTATATCATGCCATGACCTTTGAAAAAATGAGAAAGGATTTTATTTAATCTTCCAGTATTTGAAACAAGTTAAGCACATTGAAGACTATGAATTAATGCTGCTTGTGCCTAGTCAATTTCTCCTGGTTTATGGTTAACAAAGTTCTAGGCTTGGAATTAGGAAGAATTGTGTTTGGTTTCTACTTCTTACACTAAGTAGTCATTTGATCATGGGAAATCATTAGATCATAGATTTAGAGAAGGAAGGGACCTCAGAATTCCCCCCCCCCCACACACACACACTCATTTTACAGACGAGGAAACTGAACCCAGGTAGGCTAAGTCATTTAGCTGGAGATAAGTTATTTAGCACAGGTAGTAAAGATCAGAGATGAGATTTGAAGACTCAACCTCTATGGGCCTCAGTTTCCTTATTTGTGAAATGGATAGTCTAATAGTGCTACCTGCTTTGCAGGGTTGTTAAAAGGCTAAAATTTTAAAATGTACGTGAAGCTCAATGAAAATGTCAGTTTTCATTATGTAGCCTCACCAAAGGTTAGTGTTCATTTTATTAGTGATGATGGATTTGACTCCAGGTTTTGTTGAGGAGGATAAGGGAAATGGGAGCTGAACTCTCCAAGGTCCTGACATTAACTTAGTCTACCCAGCTAGTGGCAGAAATCTGGAGATTATGCAGATAATTGTAATCAGTATAAATTACCCATCAGTCTGGATAAATAAAATCCCTCCACTCCTTTCTCTTGGATATCCTCCTACCCGTCAGACTTCTTCTCAGTTTGCATTCTTGGATCTTCACCCTTGTCATGCCCACTTGGAGAATGTCATGGGCTTTCTTCAAGGTTCTAACTTTCCTCTTTTCTCTATATTATTTCGTACCTTAAATTAGGTTTTCAGTATCTCTGATACTGGATACTCTGGATTATTGTGCCCTACTAATTAATTTCCCTGACCCAAATCTTTCCCTATGCTAATCCATTCATCTTCCACTTATTTGCCGAAGTGATTTTTCTGATCACAGGTCTGACCATCCTATTCATTAGACTCCAATATTTCCTTATTAATTCTAATACACCACTCCTCAAATTTCTCAGCTTGGCAATTCATGCCTTTTACAACATGCCCCTCCAATACTTAGTCTTGTTACACATTATTCCTCTCCATGCAAACTAGTCAAACTGATCTTGTGATGCTTCCTTGTACCTGACACTCCATCTCCAATCTTCAGGCCTTTGAAGTAACTTTCTACCATGCCTGGAATCTCTCCAACTCTAAGATTCCTAATTTTCCTTCATGGCTCAGTTCAAATACTACTTCCTTCAGGTCTTCTTTCTTGATTTCTCTAATGCAAAGGATAACTCTAGCTGTTTTTGTCTCTCCCTTACGTATCCCCTCCCTCAATTTCCTTTTAGTTAGTCTATATTCCTTTTTTTATTTATATAATGGGGGTAAAATTGACCTATTCTAGCCCAGGAAGACTACCAGTAGCTTCCTTGGAAACTTTTGGATACTTCAGGGTATGAGGACTCAGTACTTTGGTCTTTTAGGGTGACACTTTCTAGCTGCTTCTAGCTAAGTTGTAACTTGTCTACAGCAAAAGACTGAACATGTAACTCTTACTTTCCCACCTTTTCCAACAAATACCAGTGACTTCCCATTGTCTCCTTGATCAAATATAAATCTTTGGACATTCAAAGTTATTCATAACCTGACTCTCTTCAATCTTTCCATTCTTTTTATACCTTCTACCACTTCTGACACACTATCTCTACCTCGAAGCAGTTTCGTTGACTGGTCCTTACTCCTGGTTTTCTCTTCCTTTTGACTTTTGACTGCTTTCTAAAAGAAGTCTTTCTGGATCTCCTTAAGCTAGTGGTTTCAGGAGGCACTCAATAATTGCTTTTTGACTGATCAATAGGATGCTATGTATGATATAGAAAGTCAATCTCTCTGTCTCTCTCTGTCTCTCTCTCTCTCTCTCTAGTGCTGGCCCTAGAGTTAGAAAGATTCTTCTTTCTAAGTTCAAATCTGGTTTCAGACACTTACTGGCTGTGTGACCCTGGACAAATCACTTAACCCTGTTTGTTTCAGTTTCCTCATCTATAAGATGACCCCGAGAAGGAAATGATAAACCAATCTAGTTCTTTGCCAAGAAAATCCTAAATGAGGTCAAGAAAATTCAGGCAAAACTGAAAAATGACTAAACAACAACAATATATGTATATGTAACAACTAAATATATGTGTGTGTATATATATACATACATATCTATCTATCTATCTATCTATCTATCTATCTATCTATCTATCTATCTATCTATCTATCTATCTATAACATGTACAGTGATCCCTCAACTATTGCAGGAGTTACATTCCAGACACCCCCTGCAGTGATAGGTGAAAACCCAGGAAGTAGCAGTAAACAGACCGATGCTGCAGTCATTGAGCCAATCAGCACCCAGGATTCAGAACGCAGTGCTGGCCAGGGGTGGGGGTGGGGCAATAGGTCCCCAGCTGTTGTTTAGGAGTTAGTTCCCACCCTCCATCTCCACCCCAGGAATATCATCTCTGTCTCAAGTCAGCTGGGCTTTCCAGAGGGGAACTGAAGGGGTGGCCTGAGGCCAAAGGGATAGAGCTGGCGGGGCAGCCAGCATGAAAGGGGCAGTGAGAGTAGCTGAGCCTCTCTGTCTCCTGGCTAGCTGGGCATGATAGGGAAGGACCCCTTGGACCCTGGGCCCCACTTCTAGAGGCCCTTCCCAGCATCCCCAGTATCCTCGGAAGTGTCCTGTCGATGTTTTTGTCTTTGAGAACTCATTGGCTTCTGCTCTTACCGCCCTGTTCCAGCCTCCTCTCTCCTCTTCAGTCGGTGTGACTCCCCTGGACATCAGGTCCTGCCCCGCTCTGGCTTCTCAGCTCCCAACACTCTTGCCCACCCACATTCTGGCTTCATCCTGCCTCCTCCAGACTCCCACCCCGGCACCTGTTCCTTCCCCCTCTTCTCCCTCTGTGGGCCGCCTCCCAGACCAGGCGAGCCCCTGCTAAGATCCCTTCACCCTTTGTTCTTGCCCCAGTCTGGCTGTGTGTCCACAGGCCTCATTCCTCCTCACGGCGAATGCACGTCTGAGCCCGAGCTTCCCCCTCTCCCACCTGAAGATGGGGGGACTGATCTCCAAGTGCTGGGGCTACACGCCTCGGTCCTCCAGTCAGTGTTCTGTCCACTGAGCCCTCCTTGCTGCCCCCGAGCTCACCCCTATCCTAGCGGTTTGGGCAGAAAGGCGTGTGCCCCTGGGTCCTGTTACTCAGTCCTGCTGTCCAAAACACCTTGTCTGGGCTCAGCTGCTCTCTCGGGTGGGCCATGGGTAGGCGGGAGTTGCTGTTGGATGTTTCATTCAATAAACTGGTGGTTTCTTACAAAAAATAATCCTGCGCTATAGCAAAATCTTCACAATATAGAATTAGATATATTTTTTAAAACCCTTGATACAGTGAAGCCATGATAAGTGAACTACAATACAGCAAGGGATGACTGTGTGTCTCTCTCTATGTTTACACACACATGTTATCTTCCCTGATGGAATGGAAACTCCTTAAAGTCAGAGACCATTTCATTTTTGTCCTTGTATTCTTATCACTGCCAACCTTGAGAAACACAGGACCATCAAGGTAGTTACAAAAGAACAAGTCTTTAATCAGGGCAAAGGAGACAGAATTCTTATGGCCTCCACACAGTCAGGCTCATACACAACCACACTACCATAACAAGCTTAGCTTAGACTCTGGGAACAATGTCTCTGGGAAATACCATGATATTGGCATCTCTATCGTGGGCATTTCCATCATGGTGATTTCCAAAGAACTAAAGAACTTGGGATCTTATATACACTTTGGGGTGTAAAGGAAAGAAAAGACAACTGATTGGCTTACATGGAGACTAGAGGCTGAGCTACCTGGGAGAGGCCTAAATACAGTGAGAGAAACTTCTAAGACAAAAGGGTACTCAAGACTAGGTTATACCTACCACTCCTTTCTGGTCTGAGATCATTGGGTACTTGGTTTATTGTTCAGTCTAGAACAAACAAACTAATCCTATTTGGGTGATTCAGGGGTGCCTGAAGGTTTCATTAAACAAAGTTGTCATTACCTAGAAGTGGCATTCTTTTATGTCTGAAATGTTCTCCTTCATCTCTACTTCTTGGATTTCTTGTTTTCCTTCAAGGGTCACCTAAAACATCAACTTCTGCCTAAGTTCTTTTGGGATTCTCCCAACTTCTGATATTTCTTCTTTCATGATTAAAATTATGAGATTGGTTGTAGCTTAATAGCTTTATTAAATCAAAAGTAGTATTAGTATTGGTAGTAGTAGTAGTAGTAATAGTAGTAGTAGTAGTAGTAGTAGTAGTAGTAGTAGTAGTAGTAAAGAGAGGAAAAGTAGGATGGAGGTAGAGAGGTACTTAACCTTTCGAATCTGTTACAGCCATTGTGGGCCTTTAGCTACACTCCATCACAGGTCCACTCTACTCCTGCACATGCACACCAAAGACTCTGACTTGCTTCTGATCTGAATTTACAAGCTTTTTTTTCTCTCTTACACATCACAGCTTCAGAACCAATCATAGTTTCTTAATTTGCCTATGCCAACCAGGGGGGCAGTGCCTGTGGAATCATTGTTTCCTTAGTTGATTGGTTCTTTAACATCCATTTTCTGAGACTTGTCTATACCTGAATTTACCCAGTGGTATTTGACCGCCAAGTCACTGAGAGATTACATCAAAAAAAGAGACACTGGAGAGAGAGAAATTCACTTCTGACACTTCCTACAAGGGTACATGGTATTTGCATTGTTATGTGTTTGTATACACATATGCATTTATGTAATGTATTTAAATTAATAAGTAAGCATTTAAATTAATCAATTTAAATAGACACAGTAAACACTTCATTATTGAGAAACTTCTATGTTCTAAGCACTATGCTAAGTACTGGAGATACAACCCAGAAAAAGAAAATCAGTCCCAGTTCTTAAGGAGCTTACAATGTAATGGGAGAAGACATCACACAAAAGGAAGCTGAAAAGTGTTGGAGGAGGGATAGGGAGAGGGCAGGAGAGAAGGTACCTGGCTCTGGGGCATGATGATAATGGCACTGAATCCAAGCAAATTAGCTGATAGGATGAAGTATTGACTAGACTTCAGAGCCCTCTTTAAATGACAACTTTTGGAGGAGGCCTTTTTTTGTCTTCCCCTCCATCTGTCTAGGCAGAGAGGCAACTAAGGGCACTGATGACTTGTAAAGGTGTCAAACATAGCAGCAGCTACAAGAGACTGCAAAACTGCCAAGTGTAGTCAGATGCTAGATTACAATGTAATTGGAAATTTATTTTTGCAGAATAAATGAAAATAGAAGGTAACAGATAATGTTAATTTGTAGTTTTCTATGTCAGGATTAAGGCCAAAGAAATTTGTTTCAATTTGAGTGACATTACTGCTAATGAGGAAGGAGGAGCAAAGGGATACAATCTTCATGATGAAGAGTTTCCTAGTGATGAGCTTTTCCTGAGGGGTGATGGAGTGATTATGGTAGAATTGAATCCAAGGAGTGCAGCTGGTGGGAAATTTATATATATATAATAAATATATACACACATATAAATATATATATATTTATATATATACACACATATAAATATGCTGTCTCTCCATTAGAATATAAACCTCTTGAGGACAAGGACTTCTTTGCTTTTGTCTTTATATCCTCATATACAGGTATATATATATATATATATATATATATTCTGGCATATGTAGTACATGCTTAATAAATGCTTGCTGATTGATTGACTAAATTTTTATAAACCTTTGAAATTCAATAAGTATAACCTAGCTTGATTTCTTTCTCCTATTCAATTCTAGGTCAAGGTTATTGTCCTTTATAGAGTATTAGGTCTAGAACACTCTTGGATCACTTCATCCTACTCTTCCATTTTAAAGGGGTGGGAACTGAAATATAGAATATAACCTTTCTAAGGTCATATAGGAAGTTAACATAAAGACCAAGATTTTAAATAATGTTAGATAGGATTAGGACACTTGTTCTAGACTTAACAATAAACCTTCAAGTACCCAAAGATTTCAGCCTAGATAGGAGTGGTAGATACAGTCTAGTCTTGGGTACCCTTTTGTCTTAGAAGTTTCCTCCATTGTATCTAGGCCTTTTACAGGTAGTTCACCACCTTGCTGAACTCCTTTTTTTCCTAGCCTCCATGTAAGCCAGTCAATTGTCCTTCCTTTCCTACATTCCCTAAAGAGCATATAAGATGCCAAGTTCTTTAGTCTGATAGAAATTCCCATGGTTGAGATTTCCATGGTGGAGAATCCCACTCATGGTGCATTTTCCCAGAGACATTGTTCCCAGAATTTCAGAGTTTAGCTAGTTGTAGTATTGTGGTTATGTGTGAGCATGACTCTGTGTGTTGGGCATAAGAACTGTGTCTCCCTTGTCCTGATTAAAGATTTGTTCTTTTTAAAACTACTTTGGTGGTTATGTATTTTTCAATGTTGACAGTTATGTACCTTTTTTTAATTATACTTCAGACATCAAGGCTCTTCAAAACCTCTCTTGATTCTCTCCACTTTTCTTGTGATACCGCTTGCTTGTCATGTAGTCCTCTTTATTTTTAAACTATACTTACTTTTCTCTTTCTCCCTTCTGGGAGGCAATCTCCACCTTGCCTCCTGGCCATTTAACCTTTTTTCTTAATAAATTTCTTTATTTTCCAAGATTTGTTTCTAGCCTTATAATTCCTTAAGTAAGCCAGCCAGCCTGAACTAAATTGGACTTAGTCCCACAACAGTTCTACTAGAATAAGTCCTTGAACTGGACAAGAGAGTCTTTGATTACAGATACCACACAGAGCCAACCGGTTCTAGGATGACCACAGTCTTGGTAAAAATGGCATTATTTGGTATTTTTGCTGAAACAAAGAAGACAAGGTGCTTATATATAGATTTTTGGAGAGGAAGAAGGCTATAGGACTATGTTGGCAAACCTATGGCACACGTTCCAGTGTGTAAGAGGGGACTTCTTCCTTCCCCCTCTCCACCAGTCTGAGGACATTTCTCATATCATCCATGCTTCTACCCAGCAGCCCAATGGGAGTGCTTCCTCCATGCCCTGTGTGGAGTAAGGTGAGGGACTCACATGTGGCATGAGGGTTGCAGTTGGGCATTCAGTTTCTAAAAGGTTCACCATCACTGTTATAGGACTTGTTGGGAATGATGTACTAACCAAAGTTTAAAGTGACTGGGAGAGGCCTAGATGCAACAGGCAGAGGCTACAGCGATCCAGACCAGTAATTAAGGTTTAGATTGTCTTTAGATGAGTCCTGACTTGGATGTTTGAAAGGTACTTGAGGGTTTATTAATGAGTCTGAGATAAGGGCCAATCTAGGGGTTTCACAAGACAAGTTGTCATATCCTCCCCTTTAAGCTAATGGTTACAATACAATCAAGTTAGAGATGAAGAATGAGACAAAATAAAGATTTGGGGTTTTAGTAGAATTTAAGTTCACTGAAGGCAGATTAAAAGAATCCTGAATATCCAACACAATCTCTTGTATATAAGAGACACAACAATTACTTGTTCAGATGGATTAGATTGAATTCTTACAGTAGTGGTGAATGGATGTAGGAAGGATAGGATGTGGGAAGGAAAGGTTACGGGAATGGGTCAGGGAATCGCAGCACTTTGTAAAACTCAGAGAAATCCATAATTTTAGCACATATCCCCTGTCATGGAAAAGATCTCATTGCAACACAAGTTAATTGAGAAGAAAATTTAAATTAAAAAAAGATAAGATATTGGTTATCAGCAACATAAATGCACTAAAATATTTGGGCACAATTACAACTTCATCTTTAAATGTCTTTGCTTCAGAGGACTTTAAAGTAGATTGTTCTGACACATCTTATTCCCTCCATCTTCCACCTTTCTCTTTACTTTCTTATTTTATTTCCATGGGTACCCATTTGCATCTGAGCTTTTTGAAGAGAAATATCTTTACAATAGCTATAGTTATTTTCTCAGACAAATCTATCTCCTCTTAGTAGATTGTCATGGTCTTAATTTTTTGTTTCCCACTCTTATTCCCACCTTCTATACTTTAGGGAAAAAAAGTTAAAGAAAAATCTGCATTACTAGATTTCTACCAAAAAATATACATGACTTTGGGTAACAAGTCTTTGTTCTTAAGAATCTCCTGTTTGCCAGAAAACATCTTTGAAAACTTAAGTGGTAGATTCATGAATGCGCATGTTGTAGATACCCTGAGAATGGTAATCTCAAAATTTCCATATCTGGAAAGAATCCACTAATGCTGTTACTGTTTATTATTGAATTCTTGGCAGAGGAAGCTTGACATCTGACATTTTTTTCCCCTTTTTCAAAGCAGGGTACCTTTGGAATGATCATGAACAATTTTCTGAATTTGGAAAGACCCATCTGTTGCTTGAAGACAGGCACACCTATCTGTGAATTAGCAAGTTTCCATGTAAGAGCAGTGGTGTCAAACTCAAATAGAAATAAATCACATTGGATCACATGTTGACTTCGAAAACCACAAATTAACATTGTTTATGTTGTATTGCATTTTAAAATTTATTTTGTTAAACATTCCCTAATTGCATTTTAATCTGGTTAAGGAGGTATTCAGGAGTTTCATTTTAGCTTGCAATGATTTTGAAGTTAGAAGTAATCTTGAAGATATTAATTTGAATTTATTTCTTTTATGTAATTTATTATAAACCCATTGATCTAATATAGTCCTTTAGGTAGTATCTGAAACTATGATGTTAGGAAAGTTAGTTCTAGTTGTTAATTAACAGTATAAGCAGTGATAGATAAAAAGAAAGTTAAAACCTTCTGTTGTTAACCTTGAAATTTTAAGTACTTAGTTTGACTTCATCCTGGTTCTGGATAAAGATAACAGAAGCAATCATTGAGTCAGTTGTAAAAGATGGAATTTATGACTAGTAGTATTTGCTCTTATAAAGATTTATATAACAATAACAGGATCTTTAGATTCTATGACCCAGAGAGATGACTGGTTTAACTTTTAAGTCTCTCTTTGCCTAAGGGTTTTAGTTATAGGATCATTCAAATGCTTGGGCCTTGTGCAAGAATTTATTAACTATTGGTTAACCTACTCTAAATATTTGGTTTTATTAATCATGGATGCTTTTTTTAATTAACTATCAAAGTCTATACAAATGAATTGTGACATCTAAACAAAGTCTTTGCCATAGGTTGGATGTGGTAAGACATCTAACTCTTTCACCCACAAATAAAAGTTGGATATTTTCAGTTAAAAATGATGGCCCAGATATATTTTATTTCTTATAACCTCAATGGACATGGCTCCATTCTACTCGCAGAAAGGAATCCCCACTCTACCCTAGTTGACAAGTGGCCATCCTATCATGAGAAGGAACTCGCCACCTACCGAGGCAGTGCATTCACTTTCTGGTATCTGTAATTCAGAAGATTTTCCTGATGTTAATCTCCAATTTGCTTGTTTGCAGTGCTACTCATTGCTTTTGGTTCTGTTCTGTGGAGTCAAATAGAACAAATCTAATCCCTCCTCCAAACAGTAACCCTTCCAATCCTTGAAAATAGCTATCATGTCCCTATCATGGCTTTCCCCCTTTTAAAATAAGCACTTCCAGTTTCTTCAATTATTCCTTCTGCCTTTGTCCTGGAATCCCCTGGTTCTCTCTTGTGACTCCACCTAAAACCTTCTTAGAAGTCTACCAGAGAAAAACTTCATCAGAATCCCAAGTCTGGCATACCAGAGATTGGACAATGCTAATAATTACCCCACCACCACTCAGCTTAATGGCTTAGTGGTTAAAGCACTGGGTCTGTAGTCCAGAAGATGAGTCAAAATTCAGCCTTAGATACTTGCCAGTTATGTGACTCTCAGTCTAAAGCTGTCCATTTAAACTAGATCTTAATTTCATTTTGTGATGGAACCTGCTTATAAAAGGACAGACCTATAAAGAAAGCACAGATCCATGTTGGATGGAGCCAGATAGTTTCAAGGAATAGAGAGAGCTCATAGTTTCCAAATCTTTGAGTCATTCTTCACACTAGATATTCCTAATTATCTATAATTCAGGGGTATAATGGCTTTGATATCCTAGGATCACAGCATTGGGAACAGGCTTCTTCTAGTACCTCAAATGGAAAGACGGTTCCTGAAAAAGCCACAGGCTGAGGTGCAGGATAGTGTCAGCACAGTTTTTTCCTTGGCTCATCATTTCAATTGCAATCCTGATGTGTTTTCTTCTGAGAATAGAGAATTTCAGCTGGGAGGACAGAGCTGGTAAGAAACACTCAGTAAATACTTTAATTGGTATATGGGGACATGGTTTTTAGGGTTTCCTTTACAAAGAGACTTGATACTTCTGGGTACTTAATATAAGAGTCTGAGTTTCAAGTCACAGGCTTCAGGCCTGCAGTGACTTTTCCCAGAGGCACAAAATAAGTTGGAAGGATGTATAAGCACTTTCAAGGTCAATGTGTTTGGGAAAGAATGTAATTGAATTGGAAACTCCAGATGCCATGGGGCATTTATTATGTCTCTAATGAATGGAACATGGTGCCTCTTAGTCTAAATTATGTTGGAATTAGCATCAAAATGACTTAATACTTTGGGTGATTTTTTTTTTTTTAGTTTAAAGAAACACCTTGGCAGATGGACTCCCCAAGGACAACTCCTAAAATGAGACATGCTCTTAGGAATGGCTGATTTCAATTTATCTAGTTGCTCATTAGGGAAAGAATTTGGCCAGAGGCAGCTAGGGTATAGTTGTTGTTCGTCCTTCATTTTTGAAGAGGACCAATGACATCATGAGAGTGATATCCTTGACTTGTGCATGAACTGGATTTCAGTGAGGCAGAGCTAGACAAAGCAATTAGCCTTACTCTTTCTTCCAGAGTCATCAAGAATCATCAGAGTCCAGTGGCAAGACAAAAATCTCGTTATGGCCTGGGATGCAGTGGATGATCTTGTCATCTTCAGTTTCTGACCAAACTCAAAGTACTCTTCAGTGCTTGCTTCACTTGCCTTCATGGTCTTTGGAATAAATTACTCTTATTAGCCCATTCCTTAGGGGGAAGTCTTCATGTGTTTGGGTTAATAGTTAATAGAACAATTGAGGGAATAGCTAAACAAGTTGTGGCATATGACTGTGATGGAATACTATGCTGTAAGATGTAATGCACAGGTTAATTTTGGAAAAACATGGAAAGATATTATGGTCTTGAAATTATGAGGAGTGAAATGAGTAGAGTCAAGGGAATATTATAGGCAGCAACAGAAATATTGTTTGAAGAATGACTTGTGTGTCCACCTCCAGAGGAAGAACTTATAAATAGAAGCAAACAATACAGTTTTTATATACATATTTTTTGGTCAAATAATGCCTTTTCTCTAATGGGGGCAAAGAGAGAGTTAATTGGTTATTTTAATACAATAAATAAACAACAAATATATTAATTAATTTAAATAAAAATAATCAACAGAACAATGAGTTGTGGTAGAGAACCACATCTGAGTCTTAGTTTTGGTACATACTATCTGTGTCACCTTGGGCAAATCCTTTAAGCTTTGTGCATTCCAGTTTCCTCATCTGTAAATTGAGGGATTAGATTTGAGGGTCTCTAAAGTTTCTTTCAACTCCTAATTCTATAATCTTCTGGACTTCTGACCTTGGTGATTCCCAAGCTAAAGTAATTCCTTAGAAACCAGTTCCTTCCCGACTAGGAGCCTTCACCTTCACAGTTGACAGCAGAAATAAAGTATGGTCCAATCTGAGGAGTGGCTTATATATAATTCTAATCTTGGTAATTATGGTACTGAGATGTGATACTTCATACTATGTATCTTCACATACCCCACTTTGGAGGTAGTAAGCATGGGCACATGATGGCCATGCAGTCTCATAAAAGAATACTAATTCTCTCTTGGAAGAAAAATCCTCATATAGATATAGATTTAGATATAGATATAGCTATAGATATAGCTATAGATACTGAAGACATATAGAAGATGACAGCAGTAATTTGGTGGAGACAGCAAATGGTAACTTTGGAAGTAGGTGATCTACTGTGTTTAGGCAATGTCCCTCCTTATCTTAGAATTCCTAGCTTTCTTCAAAACATGGTTTAGGAGACAATTACCCAATTGATTTATAGTATCTCATGCTTAGCTAATGCTTTACAACTGTTTTCTATAAAATTTCTTTATTACTCTCAAATAAAGCATTAATAATTAAAATTTTTCTTTAACAAAAAAATTTCTTGTATTTATTTATCTGTTTATCTGTTGTAGCTTTCCCACCCTGGTACTCACCATCTAATAGAATGGGAACTCTGTGAGAGAAAGTACTAATCGGTTTATGTCTTTGTATCTTTAATGCCTAGCAGAATGATTTGTACCTAGTAGGCTTTCTGTAAGAGTTATTGAATTGAATTGAATAGAAAGGAACAGTAACAGAGAAGTTAGTAGAAGAGTAGAATAGCATAGCCAGCATAGCCAATTGCTGGAAGTAGGAGATATGAGAAGTGTTTTAGCTGCAACATAACTCTAGAAATGCTAATTGTTTGGAGAAGTGTACCAGTACCCTTGGGTGACAACCACAAGTCTTTTCTTGTGTGAATTAAAATTAACCAAAATAGACGTCTTTTGCTTTTAGCCCCTTTGGCCAACTGACCTCTTCTGTGGAAGCCTCCAGGTCCCCAAACGCAGCTGCAATGATTTGACAATTTGGGAAATAATTTTTCATTTTACAAAGCACTTTGATGAACATTTTCTTGTTTAATCTTCTCTATGACTCAGTAAGATGGACACTAGAGATAGATATTGTTATCCGCATTTTGGGTGGATGGATGCCGGATAAGTGATTTCATTGTTTTAGTGAACTCACAGCACAGAAACTCCCTCTACAGATGCAGATCAGGAACCCACACAGGTAACTCATTGCTTTAGAATGTTGCTGGGGGAAATTCAGAAGGTGAGAGACTTGACCATGGTTATATAATTGGTATAGAGGCAGCCAGATGGCTCAGTGGATAAAGCATTGGGGTCAGGATGACCTGAGTTCAAATGTGGCCTCAGACACTGTGTGACCTTGGGCACACCACTCCATCTCTGCCTTGATCCACTGGAGAAGGAAATGGCAAACCACTTCAGTATCTTTGTCAAGAAAACCCCATGGACAGTTTTGGTGTAATATGGTCCATAGGCTCATGTAGAGTTGGACATTACTAAACAACAACAAAAAGTGTCCAAGGTAGGACTTGAACTGAGGTCTTCCTGACTTTAAAGCAGTCTCTCTATCCATCAGGCCATTGTGCCTCTCCAACCCACTTAAGAAAAATACCCTTGCCTTCTTAGAATTAATACTAAGTACTGGTTTCAAGGCAGAAGAGTGTTAAGGGCTAAGCAATTGGGGTTAAGTGGCTTGCCCAGGGTCATACTCGGAAGTGCTTGAGGCTAGATATTTGAACCCAGGATCTCTCATTTCTATACCTGGCTCTCTATCCACTGAACCACCTAGCTGCCCCTCTCACTGCCCCCCCCCTACCGATTTTTAAGATTCAGAGAATCTTTGTTTTCACAGAAATGCAATAAAATTGACTATCCCTATATAAGTAATATATAGTAAATTCAAGATGTGAACTGAGGTTTTCTGTCTCTACGTTTTTTACTTTTATTTTTATTTTCATTTATTTATTGAGTCAATTTAGAACATTATTCCTTGGTTACAAGAATCATATTATTTCCCTCACTCCCCTCCCCTGACCCTTCCCATAGCCAATATGCAATTTTACTGGGGTATTACATGTGTCCTTTATCAAAGCCTATTTCCTTGTTGTTGGTGTTTGCATTAAGATGTTCATTTAGAGTCTACCTCCCCAGCCATGTCCCTTTGATCCATGTATTCAAGCAGTTGTTTTTCTTCTGTGTTCTACTCCCACAGTTTTTCCTCTGAATGTGGATGGTGTTTTTTCTCTTAGATCCCTCCAAGTTGTTCAGGATCACTGCATTGCCATTACAATTCGATTATATTGAATCGAATGCTGTTACATTCGATTGTAACACAGTGTATCAGTGTGGTACAATGTTCTCCTGGTTCTGCTCCTTTCTCTCTGCATCACTTCCTGGAGGTTGTTCCAGTTCCCATGGAATTCATCCAGTTCATTATTCCTTTGAGTACAATAGTATTCCATCACCAACATGTCCCACAATTTGTTCAGCCATTCCCCAATTGAAGGGCATCCCCTCATTTTCCAATTTTTTGCCACCACAAAGAGAGCAGCTATGAATATCCTTGCACAAGTCTTTTTCCTTATTATCTGTTTGGGGTACAAACCAAGCAATGCTATGGCTGGATCAAAGGGCAGGCAATCTTTTAGTGCCCTTTGGACACAGTTCCAAATAGCCCTCCAGAATGGTTGGATCAATTCACAACTCCACCAGAAACACATTAATATCCTGACTTTGCCACATCTCTCCAGCATTCATTACTTTCCATTGCTGTCATGTTAGCCAATCTGCTAGGTGTGAGGTGATACCTCAGAGTTATTTTGATTTGCATCTCTCTGATTATGAGATTTAGAACACTTTTTCATGTGCTTATTAATAGTTTCGATTTCTTTAACTGAAAATTGCCTATTTGTGTCCCTTGCCCAATTATCAATTGGAGAATAGCTTGATTCTTTGTACAATTGATTTAGCTCTCTATAAATTTGAGTAATTAGACCTTTGTCAGAGGTTTTTGTAATGAAGATTGTTTCCCAATTTGTTGCTTCCCTTTTAATTCTGGTTGCATTGGTTTTGTTTGTACAAAACCTTTTTAATTTAATGAAATCAAAATTATTTATTTTACATTTTGTGATTTTTTTTCTAGCTCTTGCTTGGTTTTAAAGTCTTTCCTTTCCCAAAGATCTGGCATGTATACTATTCTGTGTTCACCTAATTTGCTTATAGTTTCCTTCTTTATATTCAAGTCATTCACCCATTCTGAGTTTATCTTGGTGTAGGGTGTGAAATGTTGATCCAAACCTAATTTCTCCCATACTGTTTTCCAATTTTCTCAGAAGTTTTTATCAAATAGGGATTTTGGTCCCCAAAGCTGGGATCTTTGGACTTGTCATAGACTGTCTTGCTGAGGTCACTTACCTCAAGACTATTCCACTTATCCTCCTTTCTATCTCTTAGCCAGTACCAAATTGTTTTGTTGACCACTGCTTTATAGTATAGTTTGAGATCTGGGACTGCAAGGCTTCCTTCCTTAGCATTTTTTTCATGATTTCCCTGGATATCCTTGATCTTTTATTCTTCCAAATGAACTTTGTTATGTTTTTTTTTCTAATTCAGTAAAAAAGTTTTTTGGTAGTTCAATGGGTATAACACTAAATAAGTAAATTAATTTGGGTAGGATTGTCAATTTTATTATGTTAGCTTGTCCTACCCATGAGCAGTTGATGTTTTTCCAATTGTTTAGATTTAGTTTTAATTGTGTGGAGAGTATTTTGTAGTTGTGTTCATATAGTTCCTGTGTTTGTCTCGGCATTTAGAATCCTAAGTATTTTATATTGTCTAGGGTGATTTAAAATGGAATTTCTCTTTCTAATTCTTGCTGCTGAGATGTGTTGGAAATATATAGAAATGCTGATGACTTATGTGGGTTTATTTTGTATCCTGTAACTTTGCTAAAGTTGTTGATTATTTCGACAAGCTTTTTGGTTGATTCCCTACAATTTCTTTAAGTAGACCATCATATCATCTGAAAAGAGTGATAGCTTGGTCTCCTCATTGCCTATTTTAATACCTTCAATTTCTTTTTCTTCTCTAATTGCTACTGCAAGTGTTTCTAGTACAATATTAAATAATAGAGATGATAATGGGCATCCTTGTTTTACTCTTGATCTTATTGGGAAGGCTTCTAGTTTATTCCCATTACAGATGATGTTTGCTGATGGTTTTAGATATATACTGTTAATTATTTTTAGGAAAGGCCCTTCTATTCCTATGCTTTCTAGTGTTTTCAATAGGAATGAGTGTTGCATTTTGTCAAAGGCCTTTTCTGCATCTATTGAGATAATCATGTGATTTTCGTCAGTTTGCTTGTTAATATGGTCAATTATGTGGATGGTTTTCCTAATATTGAATCATCTTTGCATTTCTGGAATGAATCCTACCTGGTCATAGTGAATAACCCTCGTGATCACTTGCTGGAGTCTTTTTTCAAGTATTCTATTTAAGATTTTTGCATCTACATTCATTAAGGAGGTTGGTCTGTAGTTTTCTTTCTCTGTTTTTGACCTGCCTGGCTTTGGAATCAGTACCATATTTGTGTCGTAAAAGGAATTTGGTAGAATTCCTTCTTTGCTTATTCTATCAAATAGTTTGTAAAATATTGGAATTAGTTGTTCTTTGAATGTTTGATAGAATTCATTTGTGAATCCATCTGGACCTGGGGATTTTTTCTTGGGTAGTTCTTTGATGGTGTGGTCAATTTCTTTTTCTGATATCGTGTTGTTTAGGTAATCTATTTCTTCCTCTGTTATTCTAGGCAATTTATATTTTTGTAAATATTCATCCCCATATTTATTGCCATGTAATTGGGCATAATAGTTTTAATGATTACTATAATTTCCTCTTCATTAGAGGTGAGGTCTCCCTTTTCATCTTGAATACTATCAAATTGGTTTTCTTCTTTCCTTTTTAATTACATTGACCAGTACTTTGTGTATTTTATTTATTTTTTAAAGTACCAGCTTCTAGTCTTATTTATTAAATCAATAGTTCTTTGACTTTCAATTTTATTAATTTCTCCTTTGATTTTTAGGATCTCTAATTTAGTCTTCATCTGAGGTTTTTTAATTTGTTCACTTTCTAGTTTTTTAATTTGGATGCCCAATTCATTGACCTCTGCCATCTCTAATTTGTTAATATATGCACTCAAGGATATGAATTTCCCCCCGAGTACTGTTTTGGCTACATCCCATAGACTTTGAAAGGATGTCTCATCATTGTCATTTTCCTCAATGAAATTATTGTTTCAATGATTTGTTCTTTAACCAGTTCTGGAGAATTGTATTGTTTAATTTCCAATTAATTTTTGAATTGCCTCTCCATGTACCATTACTAATTATGATTTTCATTGCATTGTGATCTGAGAAGGTTGTACTTATTATTTCTGCTCTTTTGTACTTGTTTGTAATGTTTTTATGCCCTAGTACAGGGTCAATCTTTGTGAATGTATCATGTGCTGCTGAAAAGAAGGGGTATTCCTTTTTTTTCCCCCTATTTATTTTTCTCCACATATCTACTAACTCTAATTTTGCTAAGATTTCATTCACTTCTCTTACCTCTTTCTTATTCATTTTTTGGTTTGCTTTATCTAGTTTGGATAGTGGAAGTTTCAGGTCTCCCACTAGTATAGTTTTTCTATCTATTTCATCCATGAGCTCCACTAGTTTCTCCTTCAGACATTTGGATGCTATGCCAGTTGGTGCATACATGTTGAGTACTGATATTTCCTCATTGTCTATACTGCCTTTTATCAGGATGCAATTAACTTCCCAATCTCTTTTAACTAGCTCTATTTTTACTTTGGCTTTGTCAGATATCATGATTGCTGTCTTCAAGTTTTTAAAGGCATTAGCCTCTACTATACTTCCTCTAATTTTCTCTATCATATTTAAGACAATAACCATAAATAACACCAACAATTGCAAATGTTCTTCCCCCTTCTTCCCTACCTATGTTCTTCAGTGCCTGTGCAAGTCTTGCCTCCTCCATGAAGTCTTCTCTGATTACTCCAACTCTCAATTACTATATCTTTCTCTAAAATCCTAAAGCACTTTTTCTCTGGGCCATCAATTTATCCCAGTTTATAGTCTCTGCAGCATGGTTATTTAATATTTCATATTTTGCAGTCTTATATTATTGTCTCCTAGACTTGACTGTAAACTCAAGGAAGGCAGAGATTGCAAGGTGCCAAACACAGAGCTGAGGACAACATTGGTCCAATATAGTCCCTTGCTGAATAAATGTAAAGAAATAAAAAGCTTCTGCTACTTTGGATAAAGGGTATTTTGATATTCAGGATTGCAAATGCTTAATTTAGAATTTCTTCAGGAAAATAGTATTTTCAGCAAATATTGTACCCAGGTGCTAGCAATTCAGAGAGATAAGGTGAAATGTATATGGCAGCATTTCAAATTGTTTTATGTGGTGTTGGTAAAATAATTTAATAAAAATGCAGTGCCAAAACATTATATACTGGGTCTGGATGATGTCTTAAGAACAATAGAGTGAAAAAGCCATTTTCTTGAGAGTCATAAGCCCTGGGTTAAAATTAAATCTTTTACTGTGGATCTTTGGGACTCTCAGTGAGTCACAAACTTTCATTGGTTCTCAATTTGCTAATTTCAAAATGATGACCTGAAATATTTATTCTGTCTCTAATTCTCCCATCTTGAGGGATCCTTGCCTATTTGCTCATCCACTTTTTCTTCTAGACTTAACAAAAAAAGAGATTTTAACCATGGATCATTAATATTAGCATATATTTCCACATAATCCATAGTCGAGGGCTTGGTTTTCTCTGCCTTGGCTAGTTAAATCTCTTTACCCTTTCTCAGCCTCCTTAATTCTCCCATGTGTGACCCTGCCATCCAAAGAAAATTTGTACTCCTGGTTAATAAGAAAGGAAACACCTAAAGAAAAATGGCTAATTTAAGTACAATAAATAGACAATAAAATAGTAATCACTGGATACCTCAATGCACTACTTTCAGACTAAGACAAATCTAATAAAAAGATAAAAAAGGAATATGTTAAAGATCTCAATGGACTTTTAGCAAAGTTAGATATCATATACCTCTGGAAATTATTAAATGGGAATTATAAAGAGTATATAGATTTGTCAACTTTGCATAAAGTCCTTACAAAAGATGATCATAGACTAAGGAATCAAAAATTCATTAAGAAATGCATTAAATTACAAATATTTAACACACCTTCACTGACTAAAACACAAGGAAAATGCAATTAATAAGGGAAATTTGGAGAAAGGATTCAGACTTATATAAAGGCTAAATAATATAATTCTAAAGAAAGTATGTAGGGTAGCTAAGTGGTATAGTGGATTGAGTGGTGGGCCTGGAATCAGAAGACTCATCTTCCCAAGTTCAAATATGGACTCATATGGACTCATATTATTAAATGTGCAACTGTGGTCAGTCACATAAACTTGTTTGCATCAGCTTCCTCATATGTAAGTTGCTCTGAAGGAGAAAATGGCAAATCTCTCTAGTATCTTTGCCAAGAAAACCCTAAATGGGGTTATGAAGAGTCAGATCCAACTGAAAAACAACTGGATAACAACAAAAAAGAAGGTACAGGTTAAATAAATTATAGAAACCATAGATAATTTTATGAAAAAATATCAGTGAAACAAAATAGTAAAACTTATGAATTGAAGTCAAAAGCAGACCTTAGGTAAAATATTCTAAATAAATTTATCAACAAAAGCAATAAGTTTGAGATAACTGAATTGAACTTGCAGTTAAAAAAAAGCTAGACAAATAACAAAAAAATCTCAAACACAAAAATTGAAATTCTAAAATTCAAATAAAAGTTAAAATGAAAGAGATAGTTTTTTCTGAAAATAACAACAAATGAAAATATTATTAGTCAATTTGATAAAAAATAAAGTTAAAACAAATTACCAATAGAAAAAATTAAAAAAGAATAAATCATAACAGTTAAAAACTAAACAAATAAAGAAATTAGTAACTATTTTGCTAACACAACTAGCTTAAAAGACATGTGAATAGGTACAAACAAATAAAAAAACCTATCTTTGCAGAATGAGAAAGAGACTTTTGAATAACTCAATCTAAGAAGAAATTAGACAACATTAAATTATCTCCCCAAAGGGTAGTGGGGGTGGCAGGTCCAGATGCATTTCTAAGAGAATAATACCAAACATTCAAAGAGTAAATAAATAGTTTTTTTAAAAATAATGAAACAAATTATCTTAAAAAATTTAAATCCCACAAATATTGTCCAATAATCTAGCAGAAAGTCATATGATTGGCTATTTTGAGGAGGAGGCATTCAACTCATTTCCCAGTGTTGGATGTATTATTAAAATTCATTATCCAGTAACTTATTATTAGTCACTAATTCATTATTGGGTAGAGCTATGAATTAGTATAGCTATTCTAGAAGCAATTTGAAATTATGAAGATAAAGAAACTAAAATGTTCATAGCTTTTTACCTAGATATTACATTACTAATCTTAGGCTTCAAGGAGATCTTTAATGAAAAGAAAGGCTGTATATATACCAAAATATTTATGATATTTTTTATGGTAGCAAATACTTGGAAACAAAATATATACACATCAATTAGGGAATAGTCAAATGAACTGTGTTATAAGATTGTACTAGACTATTACTGTGTTGTAAGAAATGAAAAAAATGATGAATACTGAGAAACATAGGAAGATTTTAATGAAATGATACAAAGGAAACAGAGCCAAGAAAATGATATATACAATGATTATTATAAATGGAAAGAACAACATAAAATCACCACAAAACAAGAAAAATATGTTGCAAAAGAGAAGACATGTCTCTCTATGTCCCTTCAGGAATGAGGCAACAATAGGTTTGGGTTATTGTATATATATATTGGTAGATTTTTCAACATATTGATTAGTTTTGCTTTTTCCCCCTCATTTTTTTCTTCATAAAATTTTTTTGTTATATGGAATGGTTCACTGAATGCACTAGAGAGGGATAGACAGGGGTTAATTTAGGTAATGTAAAAAAACAAAAGATATCAATTAAATTAAAAAAAGAAAATATGCAGAATCTGTTTTTGAGGTGCATATAATTATCATATTCCTGAATAAATTACAGATGAAATTGGAGTCAACATTTCAGTAAGACTAATCCCTTTCTCCTCCCTTCCCCACGTCTCCCCAAATTAATATGTAGTAGGTCATTGAAGGCACCAGTTATCTTTGAGCAGAAAGGTCTCATTACCTAGTTACATGGGTCCATGGGAGAAGAAGAAACTGAAAGCATTTCACATAGTGTTTCTTCACCTTACTTGGAGGAATTATTATGAAAGGCAAGTATGCACTATGGAGATGGGGTAAGGAGGCTCAACACTTGATTTAGAAGAGGAATGAGTGAGAGAAGGGGAAAGAGACAGAATGGTATAGAGGTAGATGGTTGGTACAGCCAACATTCAAGTAGCTATCATTGTTTCCACCTGTTGGGACCCTGAGACTAGGTAGGGTGGGGACAGATCAATTCTTGTGGAAATTCCTCTTTGGGAGATATAACAAAGTATGGTTACATACTGTCTCTCCTTTCCCTGTCTTCTCTGTCTAAGAGAATAGATGTTAAATCCAAAGCTTTCCTCTTCTTCAGCATTAATACTGGCATATTTTAGAGAAAGATTTGGTCAGTCATTACTGTTTTTGATAATTATGATCCATTGTTGTGAAGGAGAAGCAAGAAAAAAGTGTGTGTGTGTAGGAACCATGATGGTAAGGTACACAGATGTGACAAGGGACAGAATTTAGGGACTCTGAAACTGAAGAGTTAATCTTTCTGGTTTCATGGCTCAGGAGTTAAATGAAAGAGAATAGTATTGATATTGATTTCCCAATATTAAAAATGTTCTCAAAATGGCACAAGCATCAATATGGAGGTTCTCTTTTAGAAGATAAAAAGAACAATTGACTATGTGGTGGGTATTGCCCATTGTTATCCCCATGATGCCTTCTACATTGTTTTCCTTTGCTCTGTAGGGATGGATCTAAGGTTGCAGAGTAGAGAGTGATAGGCTAGCAATACCCATATTCCAAGGGTGATAGCCTCTGATAAGTAGCTAATGTTTGAGATTTTAATTAAATGAGTAACTCAGTTCATCTACAAGTTAGTAAGGAGAGTATTACTTAGTCATATCCGAGGAAGGACATTGAGAGCAGAAAAAGAATTTTTATTGAGGATATAGGTGATTCACTTAAGCACATTTTCCCCAGGATTGGTTATTCATTTTTGCTCATGCTAGTGGTCCAAAGCCTCAGGACCTGGCTGGAGTACCTCATGGTTTTATAAATTTAATTTAATTTTAAAAAGTTTTAAACCCTTATCTTCCATCTTAGAATGAATATTATGTATTGGTTCTAAGGCAGAAGAGCAGTAAGGGCTAGGCAATGAGGGTTAAGTGACTTGCCCAGGGTCACACAGCTAGGAAGTATCTGAGGCCATATTTGAAAACAGCACCTCTTGTCTCTGGACCTGGCTCTCAATCCACTGAGCAACTCAGCTGCCCCTCTCATGTTTTTTTTTAAACTTTGGTGACCAAGAAGTTACATCAAAGTTTTAATTTCCCGAGTCACTTGTTTTCAAGGACAGTTTTAAGAAAAATAAGTAGATGTGATGGAAGACTCTGGTCACTGTTCTTAAGACCACAATCAAGTCACTCCTGTCAATATCCTAAAGGTCTTATAGAGATTTTCCATCACTTTAGTAGGTTTAGAATTATTATTGAACACCTCTATAATCAGGGACTTGAGATGCCCTTGGAAAAGAAAAACTAAACAAATAAGAGAACAATACCAAAAGAATAGAAAAGTGCTATAATAGCACCTTCAATGTGAGAGATCAAATAGAAATATGCTCCTGCCTTCCTTTGGAAGGACCAAAACCTGGAACTAAAGGATATAGTCTCTGCAGTTGAATATGTTTAGAATATGTTTAGTCATGTTAGACTTTTTTTATTTTGCTCTATTTGGGGCTTTCTTGGCACAGAAACTGGAGTGGTTTGCCATTTCCTTCTCCAGATCATTTTACGGATGATGAAATGGAGGCAAAGAAGCTTAGGTGACTTGCCCAGGGCCACATAAGTAGTACATATTTTTGTCAGATTTGAACTGAAGTACTCCTGACTCCAGGCCTGGCATTTTATCCACTCTGCCTCCTAGATGCCCCGGTCTTTGCAGTGGGTAAATGTCAAATCTCCATAGTTTGTGATGTCTCTTTTGGTAAAGAATTGACAGTGAACTGACCTAGGAAACTTGAGGCTACATCAGAGAAAATGAATGATATATCATGTGCAATGACTGATTCTTATTATGGACCAAGGAACTCACACTCATAGTAAAGTAGCTAAGAGGTCTTTATTCAAGTGCAGCCTTTCCAGTGCTAGAGTGAATTCTGAGAAAGCCTGGGTACCATCACTCACTTAGATTCTCTAACCTGCTGACCAGGAATACTCCTCTCTCCCTATCCCCTCCCCTCTCCCTGTAGCCCTGGGAGGCAGAAGGGGGAGAACAAATTCTTTTCTCTTCAGAGGTAAAGCCTCTTCTTTCAAAGGGCTTCTTCTTCTTCTTCTTCTTCTTCTTCTTCTTCTTCTTCTTCTTCTTCTTCTTCTTCTTCTTCTTCTTCTTCTTCTTCTTCTTCTTCTTCTTCTTCTTCTTCTTCTTCTTCTTCTTCTTCTTCTTCTTCTTCTTCTTCTTCTTCTTCTTCTTCTTCTTCTTCTTCTTCTTCTTTTCTTCTTCTTCTTCTTTTCTTCTTCTTCTTTCCTTCTTCTTCTTCTTCTTCTTCTTCTTCTTCTTCTTCTTCTTCTTCTTCTTCTTCTTCTTCTTCTTCTTCTTCTTCTTCTTCTTCTTCTTCTTCTTCTTCTTCTTCTTCTTCTTCTTCTTCTCCTTTCTTCTTCTTCTTCTTCTCCTTTTTCTTCTTCTTTCTACATTTATCATGTCCTACTCCTTGTGGTCCCATGGACCATAGCACTTTTGACCTATCTAACAGAAATATTTTTTTGCATCTCTGGACTTCATGTAGGAAATTGCCTTGGGCATTTATCATGCACATCATGGAATGATTCTGCAATCAAGAAGTTCATCCTGTAGTTGTTTCACAATGGTTTTAATTGGGCAGAAACAAAAACAACTTCAGTACTCCAAAGCCCACTCACCTTCTTCTGGCTTCTGGGAGGGAAAACAAATTGGGAGGAGTCCTCTGGAGCTACAAAATTCCTTGAAAAGTTCAAACTGCTAAACTCAAATGGGGTGCTGTGACATGACCTATCAACCCTGGAGAAATATAGGATTATGTTTCTCTATGGTAGCAAAGAGATGTCAAGAACCAGGGGAATGTCAAGTGTAAGGATCAGTCAGCTTGATCTAATCTAGACCAGCTGAGTTAGGATTTCTTCCTTGACCTCTTTTGGTTACACTTACTTTAGTTGTGTCTGACTCTTCGTGACCCTATTTGGGGCTTTCTTGGCAAAGATATTGGAGTAATTTGCCATCCTTTTTGAGCCCATTTTACAGATGAGGAAATGTAGGGTCTCTCAGCTAATAAGTGTCTGAGGGTAGGAAGAATAGTCTTCTTGATTCCAGGCCCGACACTCTATACACAATGAGCCAACTGCTTTAACTCCTTAGGGGCTCAATCTTTCTTTTTTCCTTTATTTTTTCAGAGTCAGAGGTAAAGGCAGCTGATAGACATCAATGGATAAAGAGAGTCCAAAAGACCTGAGTTAAAATTTCGCTTTGGACTTTTACTATCTGTGTGATCTTGGACAAGTCACTTAATCTCTGTGAACCTCAGTTTTGGAAAAAGGGACTTTATTACTTCACAGGCAAATAATTTCATTGTCCTATAGCTAGATGTAGTTCTTCATTTTGGACATTTTAAAGTCTGTGTCCTTAAGTGATTCTACTTAATAGAAGTGTTGCTAAACTCATAGTATTTTGTTTTGTACCTTTCTAGCTATATTTATCAAATAAGACAGCATAATATAGCATAGGTTCTTGTCATAAGGTAGACGAATGCAGGGATGGTACTTTATTAGAAGCTTGTATCTCCTCTACCCCATAGCATAGTTCTCTGACTAGAGAAGGCCTTTGAAGTGTGAACCATTACATCTGCTATCAGATTTGGTTGATGTATTTGTGGTTCATTTTGTTGATTTTTTTCCTCTTTATTCTTTGCTAGAAGGGATGGCTTGTTGGGTAGAGAAGGAAGGAGGGATATATTTAGAAATGAAGGTAATGTAAAATAAGATATAAAGAGAATTATAAAGAAAACATTTTAGTTCTTTACTCATAGGACTCTCATGCTAGATGAGATCTTCATATCTCCACACCTCAGTTTGTCAATGTCTTTGTATATGGGAGGTAGAAGAGACAAATCAAACCTTATCACTGCCTCCACTAAACTCACAGTCTATTTGGAGATGCAGTATGGAAATAAGCTTCCCTTCTCTCCCCCCCCCCCCAACTTTCTTCCTTTTCTCCCTTCCTTCCATTTCCTAGGAGAGTATGAAGATTTGATGACTATTTACACCCAACAATTAGGTTAGATGGCCTGAGGCAGGAGTGAGACCCTGGTTTAAAATGCCAGACCCACTGGACTTTTGTGGGACAATGAAAGAGTCTGTATCCTTCATAACTGCGTGTTTATATGTGGGTTGAGATGCTTGGGAGCTGGCTAGCATATGTGGGAGTGACAAAGTTGCAAAGGGTGGGGTGGGAACTTTATACTGCTTTGCATATATTTTCATATGATGCTATCCTCAGAATCTACCCTGGGGAATCACTTCTCTAGGTGAGGTCACTTTGTAATGTGGCCATTTCAGAGCTTCTGTAATTAACCCTACTCAGAGGTGGTCCAGTATTGACCCATCTTGCATTGAAAACTACTTTAAAATGAATAATGTTAGGGGCATGCCCCTTTCCCCTCTATCCCCCACCCTTACAAGTCTTTGGAGTGCTCTCTGGATTCAGCACCGTGTTCATGTATACCACAGGTGCTCAGTAAATTTTAAATCATGACAATTGACATGTCTTCATTAATGAGGCATCTGTTTCCTGTGGCTAGGCACTCCTGTCCTGCCCAAACACCCTTCTTGCTTCCTGTGGTTCCTTGTCACTTTCCAAATAGACTCACTTTGTCTAAGTGACTTTGTGGTCCTTGCTGAATCTGGTCTGATGTCACCATAGTAACCAGGCTACTGTAGAGGGAGAATTAAACAGGGATCAAACCTGCTCTGTGGATGAGTAAGGAAGGGAGGAGACAGAAAGGGGGAAAGGGAAGGGAGAAGGGAAGCTCTGTGCTTCTTTTCTGTTTTTTGGAGGGATTTATCATAAGCCACATCCATCTACTCCAAAATTGACTAGGACCTTGGGCATATCTTACTCTCAGTGTCTGCAGCTGACACTAATGGAAAATCTGAACCAAATGACATCTATCACCTAGGCCATGGACACATTATTTTAGGGTCTTATCAACATTGGGAATAAAGTACAATGCCATGGCACTTTAATCATCTAGAATTTTTACGAAAACAAATTTTGATACATGAATGTAATGGGATATTACTGGGCAGTAATAAATAATGAAGGGTAGCAAAGTGACTCAATGGATAGGGTACCAGGTTTGGAGTCAGGAAGACTCACCTTCTTTTGTTCAACTCTGGCCTCAGACACTTACTAGCTGTGTGACTCTGGGCAGGTCACTTAATCCTGTTTGCCTCAATTTTCTCATCTATAAAATGAGTTGAAGAAGGAAATGGTAAACTGTATCAGTATCTTTGACAAGAAAATCCCAAATAGGATTTCAAAGAGTCAGACAAGACTGAAAATGAAAATAAAGAAATAATAAAAATGAAGTGTTCAGAAAAGCATGGGGAAGACATGAACAGACATACAGTGAAATAAACAGGACATGAAAACAATATACACAGTGACAATAAAGTAAATGAAAAAAAAAACATTCTCCTCCTCCATAAAAAAAATCTCTGATTTTCTTGTAACTAAAATCACTAAATTCTTAAAATAATTAGATGTCCCTGAAGAAGCATTGAGAAAAAGCACATCCCTCCTTTTTATTTTTATTTTTTGGAAGAAGTGTGAACCATTGCATCTGCTATCAGATTTGGTTGATGCATTTGTGGTTAATTTTGTTGAATTTTTTTCCTCTTTATTCTTTGCTAGAAGGGATGGATATATTTAGAAATGAAGGTAATGTAAAAATAAGAGATTAAAGATTAAAGAAAAGAGTTTAATTCTTTACTCATAGGACTCTCATGCTAGATGCGATCGTTATAACTCTTGTCCAATCTCCTTATTTTATGGAGAAGAAAATGAAATCCACTGAGGGGAATGGATATTCACAAGGTCACATGGAACCAGGACCATAGAAACCATCTCTTCAGAGCTGGGACCTTAGGGGTGGTCTTATCTAATAATATCATTTTATTGATGAAGAAACTGAGGCTCAGAGAGATTTACTGACTTGGCTAAGGTTCTATGGGTTGTATAAGGATTTGGGCCCTTCTGACTCATCAACCTATTTTTTTTCTCAAGTTTCCTTTAAAACTTAAATCCCTTGGTTCATAATATAGGACTCTCTCCACTATAACAGTTTCTCCCAATAACATAGCATTAGGGTAATATGGCAGCAGTCCCATTTTACAGGTTATCAAACTGAGGCACCTTGGGGTTGGCTTTGAACAGAAGTGATTAGAATTACTCTGTTTTTTTGATTATGCAACAAGTTCTGTCTAGTTACCTCCCTTTAGCCAGGATAAAATTCTGTGGTTTATTAGTAATTCCAGGTTGGAATTCCAGGCCCGAGTTGTTCTTTGCTTTGTAGAAGAGAAGAAATGGGGATTTTCTTCTCTCTAAGAGGGAAAGGGGTGAACAGGGTTTGTCCCACTAGATGTGAGCTTCTAAACTGATTGGACTCTAAATTATAAACTCCTGGAGCACAGAGTCTATATTTCATTTTTATCTTTTTATCTTCTGCTTTGCATAGAGTAGGTGTTTAAAAATTATTACTGAATTGGATTGGACATAGCTGGGCATAATGAAATGAGTCCTGGGTCAGGAGACCTGATTTAGCTTTGAAATTCAACACTGTGCCTCAATTTTCCCATCTGTAATTTAAAACTGGATTTTAAGACCTCTTTTATTAACATATTACATCTTATAATTTAAATATCTGCCATTATAGGAATGTCATCTTTCCTGGATCTCTCAACTACAATTATACCTCTATATCCACTGATTTGGTATTTGTTGATTCAGTTTTCTGCAGTTAAAATGGGAAATTCTAGAAAATAAAAAAAAAAACCTGGTTCATAAATTTCAAATCACTTGCCAAGAGAGTACAGGGTGTAAGATGGTAAAATCTGCCAGCCCAATGCATGACTCATCTCTCTTTGTCTCCATGCCCACAATCCCATGTGAAACTTTCCTCAAATCTGCTTCTAATGTTCCTGCTGATTGCATTTATTCTAGTGTAATCCAGTGCCTTTGTTTAAGACAGAATTTATTTACTAAAACACAAGAGCAGTGGTGCTGGTAGTACAGTGTTTCCTGGAATAAGTGGATTCAGTAATCTGCTAATTCAGACACCCTGAAGTTAACAGGACGTTTGCTTAGATCTTTGGTTCCAGCCATCCATTGTAGGATTTGGAATGTATCCCCCAAGAATATGGGGGCTCTCCTGTACTTCAGCCTATGCAGACATCATTTATCTGCTTATCTTCACATTGAGAAATTCAGGGAGAAAGGAGAGAAAGGAGAGAAAGGAAGGTAACTTTAGATTTGTCTACAGAGTTCCTCATATTGTTCCTTTCAGTAACTATACAGACAAGCTTTTTCAATATTAGCTATTAAGTAATGGACTTTAGGAATGAGCAAACAGGTTTCTCTGACTATTTAACTATAAGCCTTGCAATGGCTGTTGGACCAACAGGACCCAGAATGAACTATTTAGATGCTTCACAACTCCATAAGAAGCTCAGACACAGCCACTGAATGACTCATTAAATACATTTATTGATTTCTTGACAGTAACCACACACAGTGAGTGACCATTACAGTGTTTGATCTTGTATTTGCAGAGAAGATATACGTGCCCCTTCTCCAGGAACATATATGGTCGTGTGGGTCTTCCCAGAACATAGAGGAATAGCAGTTTCAAACAAAAGAAATCTACTTGCCTTCTTGTTCTGATGTTTAATTTTCATTAATTAGTCATAAAACCAAACTGAAGTTATCTGTATTTGACCAATACATACCTGATTGTGATTAACACAATAAAACTGTCTGCATAAATGTCCGTTAAATTGATTTGAGTTGCAGAGGAACAAGGAAAGAGATGTAGGAACAAGGACAGAAGTTTGGCTGGAGTAGCAGGCATACCCCAGGAGAAGGAAGATGAATAAGACAAAGGCAGGGTACTAAATTAACTTGTTAAACACATTTATTGAGTTGTTAACAGTAACCAAACACAATGAATGACCTTTGGAAAACAAGGAACAGAAAATGAATCAATTCTGATCTTGGCAAATCCTACTACAGATATGTGACAAAGAGGGAAAGAATTCAATTTCTCAATAGTCTGCAGTGTTATATTTACAATGCGTATCGCTTGACATTTGTCTGTTAAAACCTTTTTTTAAGTAAATAAACAGAATGATCATAATCTAGAAATTAGTTTCATCAACCACCTTCTTTATCCTGACTTGCCAGCCACCCTTAGGGAGAGGATGCTAGGGCAGCTGTCCAGGGTTACTTGATAAATAGAAAAGTCCATCTGATGCTGGAGAAGCTGTGTTTTTCTTTTTTCTTTTTTTTCATTCTCTCTCTTTTGGGAAGATTTCATATATACAAAGGCTGAAAAGTCTCACTGTGTAGTTTCATTAGTTCAGGAAAAAAGGTATCAAAATTGTAATCACATTTACTGAAGTTATTATCTTCTAAGACAGATCTCTTATGAATTACCTTTTTTATTTTTAAAAATAACTCGACTTCCCATCATGGCAGCTTTTGTGTGTCTGTTTGAATTATGTATGCGGGTGTGTGTCTATGTGTGTCTGAGTCTTTCCTGTGTCACAGGCTTGTAGCTACTGTCATGTAGGAAGGACCAGTCCAGAGAATGAATGAAGCTTGGGGCAGAGGAGAAGGGAAAGGGAAGGGAAGGGGGGCATTCTAGGTTACGTCATTTCACAGTTGTAGGATTTCACTGAGGTGGAATTCATCTGGGTCTGGTTTCTTCACTTGAGCAGCCATTCATTTACTGAAAGGAGAGGGGAAGAACAGAATGAAGTTATTGTCATTTCACCTTTCAGTTATCGTCTAATTCATGCAGGAGGAATGGGGACAACAGATACACCACCTCAATCACTACAGTGATATAGGAATACTTTGAGGATCTATGCTTGTATCTATTTAGCAGATAGTCTATCCCGAGCCATAGCTCATCTGAACCTCTGACTCTTGGCACCTCCTCAATGTTCTTAGCTGAGCTGCCTATGTGACATTGCATTTCTAGATTCTATGTATTTGCACTTGCTATCTCCCATGCCTTGAAATGCTTTCTTTCCTCACCCCTGCTTCCTTCCCCAGCTTTCTTCAAGACTCAGCTCAAATCTCACCTTCTGCAGGAGGCTTTTTCTATCCCTTCTCTATCCCCTACTGCCAATGAGATTATCCCTTTGAGATTACTTTTTATTCAAAGAATTGGAAATTGAGGGTATATCCACGAATTTGGGAATGGCTCAACCAATTGTGGTATGTGGTTGTAATAGAATATTACTGTATTATAAGAAATGAGGAGGGGATTGAGTTCAGGAAAACCTGAGAAGATTTTTATATGAACTAATACAAAGTGAAGTGAGCAGAACTAGAAGAACATTGAACAGAGTAATATCAATATTATAATGTAGATCGTCTGTGGAAAACTTAAACTATCCTGATCAATATAGTGATCTAAGACAATTCCAAAGGACTCATGATGAAAAATGTTATCCACCTCCAGAGAAGGAACTGATAAGCTCTAAGGGCCATTTGAAGCTAACTTTTCCCTTCTTTCATTTCTTCTTTCCCTCTTGCCTTCATTCCTCCCTCCCTTCCCCCCTCCTTCCCACTCTCTTCCTTCCTTCCTTCCTTCCTTCCTTCCTTCCTTCCTTCCTTCCTTCCTTCCTTCCTTCCTTCCTTCCTTCCTTCCTTCCTTCCTTCCTTCCTTCCTTCCTTTCCTCTTCTCTTCTCTTCTCTTCTCTTCTCTTCTCTTCTCTTCTCTTCTCTTCTCTTCTCTTCTCTTCTCTTCTCTTCTCTTCTCTTCTCTTCTCTTCTCTTCTCTTCTCTTCTCTTCTCTTCTCTCTCTCTCTCTCTCTCTTTCTCTCTCTCTCTCTCTGTCTCTCTCTCTCTTTCTCTCTCTCTCTCTCTGTCTCTCTCTCTCTCTCCTCCCTTCATTTCCTCCATTCCCTCCTCTCTGGCATGGCTAATATGGAAATATATTTTGCATGACTTCACTTGTATAATTACTGTCTTATCACTTGCCTTCTCAATGAGTAGGTAAGGGGTTGAGTTCCAACTCAAAATTTAGAAAAAATGTTAAAAATAAGTAAAATTTAAAAAGAGATTAGCTTCAAATTACCCTGTATATATCTTCTATACACAGAGGTGTTTGCATGTTGATTCCCCCTTTAGAATGTGAGTTTCTTGAGGCAAGGACTTTGTTTTTGTTTTTCTTTGCATTCTCAGCACAGTTCTTGACACAATTAGTGCTTAATAAATGTCTGTTGACTGACTATATGGGCATTCTCTCACAGATGTGGATCACTGGCTCTCTAGAAGTTGGCCCATACCTTTGGAAATTGCCCCAAACTTCCCTACCCTATAGTCAGACTAACTACGCTGATCCTCAGATAAGATAAATGCAATCTTTTGGTGGATCTGAACTTGGAGCCTTTCCAGTTTGGCTGTATCCAGCGCAGTTTGTATTTCTTTTGCATTATTTTTGAGGACCTAGACTCAGCTCTATGGTATAATGAGGCATCAGAAGTTTTTTGTGGACCAATTTGTTGTTATTGTTGCTCCTATTTTTTTTTTTTAACAAATCAAACCTATGATTTCATTTGTGCAGGGAACTTGCAGTGAAGAAACTCCCCCCTATCACTGTGGATTAGCATCTGCTCTAAAAGCTCAGTGTTAGAGAAATGCTTAAAGCATAGTGAACTTAAGTGTCTTGCATAGGGTCACATCTACAGTATATGCTGGAGGTGAGATTTGAGCCCAGAATTTCTCACTTCCAAGACTGACTCTCTATTTACTTCCTCTTAGATTGAAGTCCATAACATATTTATAAGATCAAGAGGAAGGCCTTCAACACATTAAGTCAAGTCCCTAAGGAGGATTTATGGAACAACATGGATAAGAAACCTATAGACTAAGAAGGGATAGATGGGTTGTAATATGTGGCTATGGTGGAGTGAGTGGCTACCTTGATGAGATCATGGAGCTGCTGAAAGACCTAATTCATATGTCATCAGGGTGGGCATCCCCTGAGGGAAGTTTGGCATTTGGTGATGCAGATAGGAGAAGAGTGGAAAATGTGTATTTTGCATTAGGAAGAATGCAGTAGGGGCTCTGAATTTCTGAGAAATCTTTCTATTGTCCTCAGGTTATTGATGATATATTTATGTCCCCTGGCTTTTCCCCTTTGTATAACCATATACTTCCGCCAAAGCTGTTCTCCATATACTAGTGCATCTTTTAAAGCCATCTTTCCCATGGATTATTCTCCAAATGGGTTAATGGTTAACAAAAACATAGGCCATTGAGGAGTTAAGTATAAAAGAAGTTTGTTGCTTAGAGCTCAGTGGGGCAGGCCAAATACTAGGGCTTTCCAGGGAGGTTATGCTCACCTCTATATTGTAGCTTCTGGGCTCTGTTATTTGGACAGTCTTTCCCTTGTAAACTAAAGTTGATGTTGGTACGGATGCAACGGTTATTGAGTGGCTGAACAGGCCGGAAGTTGTCACTCATGCTCAGAAAGATCTGAGATGGCTGATTCTGGCTGAGCAGTCGTAAGGAATGCATCTGTGAGAAAACAAGCAACTGGTAACACATAGCTTATCATTTTGCCTGACATCAGTTTGTTTAGGGAGGAAGTCTCAAGAATGCTCAGTTATGAAATACCAATCACCCACCCACTTAAACATTCAGAAGACAGAACAAGGCAAGGCAAAGAGTAGTTGGGTGAGGAGATAAGGACTAGTTAGAAAGGGAGGCTGGTGGCAAAAATCCCTTTAGATAAAGCTTTGCTTGTGATGAATTCAGTTATACTTTCTGTCCAATTATACTTCTGTACAGAGGCAACTAGGTGGTACATGTGTAAGTATTCTATGTTAGACTACCATGTTGCTGAGAGCAGTCTTTTTTTCCATTGGCTGGGTAACCGGCAATGTCTACATTTTTAAACCTTCTTTACCTTATTTACAGTTGCTCTTTCTGACATGCCCAGGGTTATAAGATTCTTTCACTAATTTCAAGTAAGATCCTACCATAGCAGAGTAGGGAGTAGAAGAAATTGAGGGTATCCTCTTTCCCCTCAGAGGCCATATTATCCAAAGAAATAGGATTGGGGCTTTAGTATGTTCTCTTTGTCCCCTATAGTTTGAGGGAGAGAGATAGAGGAGTCTCAATCTGAGATTCTAGTGCCTAGGACTCCAGGTCAGATGTGGTAGTTTGCTCAGCAGGGAAGTTTTGAGGAGAAGTGGTCCTGGATGTTATCCAACTGCAAGTCTAATCTTCTCAGAGGTTTAGGTGGCATAGGGAAGATTATGCTCCCTAGGAATGGGAAGGAAATGTTTATATATTTACATGTTCTTCTAGCTATAAGCTTTGAAATAAATCTTCCTTTATGAAAGTTAATGTAATGTAAATGGTCAAAAGGAACTGGGGTAGTCTTTACTAGGCCCATAAAATTGAGTTGAAAACAATATGGATAGGGACTCTGATTGAGAGACTGCGATACCCCCTCTCAACCTCTTTAAAGTACTAGATAACCCTGGTGGGGAGGGCCATAAATGTACCAGATTGGTCCTTACACAGTGGGCTCAGAATAAATCCATGTTACAGAATTAGAAACAGAATCATAGACTATCCCATCTAGAAGTGTCCTCAGACCTGATCTACTTCAACACTTATTTCTTGGAAGTAGATACTCAATGTCAAGGAAGAAAAATGATTTATTCAAGGTCACAAAGGCAGAGAGTGGGAGGGCTGCAGTTAGAATCCAGGTATTAATTCCTCATTCAGTGCTTTCCATATTATCATGCACTCCCTTTTAGCAGGTAGGCATTTTATTCCTGACTCAAATGATGCTCCTCTGTTCTTCTCAAGGGCAAAATGATGAAAGCATTTTAAACTCAAATCATTACAAAGGACTGGGCCAATATTTCTACCAAATTCTCTTCTTCCCAGAGGCCAGAGAGCTACTCACCTGCATCCTGGTTATGTAGACTGGTTTGTTCATTATTATCCAACTTGCTGTCTCATAACAGGGTGGGATAGTCATTGACCCATCGTAGGTAATGAAGCTAGAGGTCTCAGGATATAGTTCCTCTATATTAAGTCCCTGAAGCAAGTATGCATCATCTAGGAAAGACAACAAGAAAAATCTTCATGATGTAGTCAGGTGAGAATTATGATGATCTGAAGAGTAAATGCAATTTCAGTTCAATTCATTTTAATATACATTAATTAGTTACTATTTGAAAAGCACTTTGGCAAGTCCTAGGGAAACAAATACCCATACAAAATGGAACCTGACCTTGAGGTGCTTTCAATCTACTGGAGGGATATCATAAGAAAAGAAATAACTTTAGTATAGAATAGAAAGTGAAGGGACAGAGGTGAGCTCAGATTAAACTCTAGGAGATAGTTCCTAGCCATGTGCCCCTGGGCAAGTCACTTAACCCCATTTGTCTAACCCTTGCCTTTCTGTCTTAGAGTTGTTACTAAGACAGAAAGTAAAGATTTAAAAAATAAAGCTCTAGGAATATTTAAAGAGAGAAAGAACACTGGAAGAAATACTTTCACAGAGAAAGTGCCAACTGTGCTGAAGGGAGAGAGATTCTAAGAGTCAAAGGTAAGAAAGGATGAGTTGAAGCGTGGGATGTACCACTTGTAGAGACTGAGTGTAGATATGTTCTCATAGAGGCATACTGTAATATCATTATGGCACATCAATTTTAAGTAACAGCAAGAGGTCCAATTTTGCTGGAACAAAGAGTGTCGAAGGAGATAATTAATGTGAAATAAGTCTGGACAGGTAGATTAGAACCAGACAGCGTAGAGTCTCAGATGCCTGGATAGGAAGTTAATCTTTAATCTGAGAGATAAAATTGTCAGCAATGTTCCTCTCAGAGCTGAGGTCGAATGACGGTTCACTCTTTTGTGACCCACATCATCATACTCATAAGGATACATGAGTGTAAAGATAACCTAACTGCTCTGTATAATGACTCCCCAAAGGCTGCCCTCTTTGAATAGGCTGCCTCATAACTTCAGTCCATCCACTCATCTCATGTCATTCTTGCCTGTATTCTCCTACAAATCTTTTCCTTCATGAGGAGACCCCCTTAAGGTCCAGGGGACATTTCTCTAGTTTGTTTTATATTTAATGGTTCCAATGTAGCATTTGGTCCTATTTGTCTATTATTCTTTACTTTCTTTTCCTTTTTAAAAATTTGTTGTTCAGTCATTTTTCAGTCTTGTATGACTCTTTGTGATGCCTTTCAGGGTTTTCTTGGCAAAAATACTGGAGTAGTTAGCCATTTCCTTCTCCAACTCAGTTTATGGATGAAGAAACTAAGGGTTAAGTGACTTGCCCAGGATTATATAGCTAGTAAATGTCTGAGGCTAGATTTGAACTCAGGAAAATGAGTCTTTCTGATTTCAGGACCAGCACTCTATCCATTGTACCATCTAGCTTTCATGTTCTCCCATTTTAGAAAGTAGGTCTTTAAACTCAATCCAAGGAATGCTTTCTCAAGGAAAGGGAGATCTTTAGAAATCTCAGGCATTTGCCATATACAGACTGCTAACTATCTGTTGTTTATAAAAGTTTTGTCAACGTGGGCAGTATTAAAATTGTTCTACTTTGTTAGAGTTGATATAGGAAAGCAAACATGTTCACTGATTTTGGTGGTTCTTCAGCAGGATCAGGAAGGGTAAAAGCAACTTGATTGGTCCTACACACTGGGATAGACCTGGCCCCTGTGCAGGGAAAATATAATGAACTATTACTTAGCAGTAGAAAAACTTGTAGTACCCTTTTCTAATCTTGAATCATGTTTCTAACAACTGGGTCCTTGCCTTTTTCCCCCAGGACTTCAGAAGAGTAATAATATCTATGGGGCAACTCAGTCATAAAGGAACACATCTAATGGTGAAGCATTACTTACAGAAAAATGTATGCTAAAATGGAGAAACTTCAGGCTCAGGGACAACTTTCCTTTTGGCTAGGATGCTATATTTCTGATCTAATCAAAGCACCTGCCTTATACCCCAGTTCCAGTGATACAGTAGAAAGAATAGTGGATTTAGTATCAGAGGTACTAAATCCTGGCTCTTATACTTACTTGTATGAGAATGGGCAAGGCACATCACTCCTTTAGATCATTTCTTCATCTAGAAAGTAAAGAGGTTGTAGGATCTCTAAGGTCATTTCTAGATCCAGATCTCATATATCTATTATTGGTTTCTGCCTTTATTTTGCCTTCTGTCTGAATTCCTTCCATGTCTCATGCTCCCTAAGGTAGAGTGCCTTGTGTATCTTATATATCTCTGGTTTTCCCAGGGACTTAAAGAGAACTTAAACCTCCAAGACTGAATTGTTACTATCACACACTCAATAAAGACCTGAAACTCCCTATCAGGACTCAATAAAGGATTATTGTCAAGACCTCTATCAATAATTTCCTGCCAGACTCTTCCTGCCAGGCAATACATATCTGCTGGGCCATCTCCTGGTCCATCCACTTTAGTTTACAGATGATGAAATTGAATACCAGAGAGAAAAATGAGTAATTTGTGCCAAGGTTACACAGATAATGGTAATGCCCAGGTTTGAACTCAGATTCGCTATTCCCAGGAGTACACTACTGCTTTCTCCCCCATCTATATTCTACTTTCCTGACATACCCCACTGGATTTGTCTAATCTCTAGGTCTTGCCTATCTCTAGTCTACTCTGTCCTGTTAGATAGAAAACCATGGCTTCAAAAGCAAGCTAAACTCCTAAAGATCACAAGCTCCAACTAGGAGTGTCTATGAATCCTGTAAGAGTCACTAGCCAATATGGCAGGTGGAATAGACTGACCAAGTCAGCTGCTTCCATTGGAAAGGTGTCTTGTCAAAATGGCTTAATGAGAGGGTCAAGAAGTGAAACTAGAAGCAAGCAATAGACAAGCTAACTAACTGGGAAAGATTGTGGACTTGACTGCTGAGGTCTCTTCTGGCTCTGTCAATGAAGATATGATCTTATGATTGGAGAACATAATTCAGATTAAGTTCATGAGGAATAACACAGTGAACCCCTAAAGAGATCAAAGAATGAGGAAAATGTACAAAATAGTGATAGCATCTCTTTTTGTGGTGGCAAAGAACTGGAAATCTAGGAAATGCCAATCAAATAAAATAGGGAATGACTGAACAAATTATGGTATATAAATGCAAGGAAATCATGAAAGGTATAGTTTCAGAGAAATCTGGGATGATTTATATGAACTGATATAGAATATAATGAGCAGAACTAGGGAAGATAACTTTGGATCACCTAAGAATTCTGATCAATGAAATAACTAACCATCATTCCTGAAGACCAGTAATTAGGCATTCTATCTATTTCTTGAAAGAGGGATGATGAACTCAAGATGCAGAATAAGACATCCATTGAAGACATGAACAATGTGGAGATTTGTTTTGCTTGATTGTGCACATTGGCTACAAGGGTTTTCTTTTTGGTCAGAGGAAGTGGGAAGGTGATCAAAGAGGTGAATTTCTATGTTCAGGATATTGGATGTAAACTAGTTATTGCTTATGGTGAGGTCTCATGGCTGGCATTCTTATGGGTGTTTGATTTAGAGGAGAGATGGTGGGCATAGGAGGTTAATGAAATAGGCTAGGATATAGGGTTGAGGGTCCAGGAAGAGAGGGACAGGGGAAAATAAGTTTTCTTATAGACTGAAGATCCAAATGATGGGGATTTGAAAAATAAATAGGATTAGAGGATCATAGATTTAGAGTTTGAAGGGATCTTAGTTCACCTAATTCAACTTCATTTTACAAGTGAGGAAATAAGGACCCAAAGAGGCGAAATGATTTTGCCTGAGGTCACACATGGAGTAAGTGGCAGAGATAGGATTTGAATTGAGGTCCTGTGACTCATCCAGAAGTCATTAATAAGAGCAGGTGGAGTCTCAAGTAAAGAGAAACATGTTGAATAAATTGGTCTCCAAGTTCTAATTAGAATATCCATGTGATGGAGCCTTTGGTGATGATGCCTTCTCCCCAGAGACTCCCATTCAGATAAATGCAGTTGGGGTAGTCAGAAAGTTATGGTGGAAAGTGATTTTTGGAAGAAATTTTTTTGTTGTCCATAGCTCTCATGAATATGATTTGTCTCTAATTATCACGATTTATCTCACTTGCCAGACCTTGACATACTCTGAAAAGATGTACAAAATGGTACAACGGAAAAAAAAATACTGCTTTGGAACCTGAAGATATAGGTTCAAATCTTGTCTCTGTTACTACCTGTTTGATTTTGGGTAAATTACTCTCTCAGATTCAGTTCTTTATATGAAAAATGGCAGTATTAGTATCTACCTCTCAGGGTTCTTATGGGAATCAAATGAGGTAATATGTGAAAAAAGCTTTTAAAGTCTTAAAATGCTATACAAATGCTACTGTTATTATTACTATGGTTATTTTTTGCTTCAAGGACAGACCTATATCTATTATAACAACATGAATCTCATCTCACCCCTATCTCTTTAGTATAATAAAAATCCTTGGAGGGCAGGTATGGCAGCATTTCAATATATTAGGAAAAATTTAAGCTCAAATATACACTGAAATAAGAGCATTTTTAAATACACAGCATCATTTTGTTTTTGTTTTATTTTGCCTTTGTATCCTCACTGCAATATAACAGATACTTAATGCCTTCACTTGTTGAATTAAATGTTGCATTGGTAATTGGTCAGCAGAAAGTACATGCCTCATTGGTTACTGTCAGATTGTGTTAGATGACTATGAGGATTTTTTTCCTGGGTTCCAAGAAATCTTCCAAGGGTCCCAATATAAAGAGGATGTTTCTCAAAGAACCATAAAACCTTACCTTGATCAGGTTCTCTGAATGATGAAAGTCTAATTATATCTGATAGATAAATATCTATCTGTTTATCTATCAGATATAGAACATCTGATATATATATTCTATGTATACATGTATGTATGTATGTAGGTAGACATATAGATTATTTTATTTTATTTTTTATTTTTTAAACCCTTACCTTCTGTCTTAGAATCAATACTGTTTATTGGCTCTAAGGCAGAAGAAAGGTAAGGGCTAGACAATAGGGATTAAGTGACTTTCCCAGGGACACACAACTAGGAAGAGTCTGAGACCACATTTGAACCCAGGTCCTTCCATATCTAGATCTGGCTCTCAATCCTCAATCCGCTGAATCATCCAGCTGCTCCTTAGATAGATAGATTTTTATATATACATATACATACACATACACACATACATACATACATAGGTCACTTATTAAGCACTTATTATACCTAGTCACTGTGTTAAGCCCTGATAAAACAAATACGAGCAAGTCTCTGCCCTAAAGGAGATCATGTTTTTAATAGGGGCAAGGTAATACTCAAAGAAGAACTCAAAAAGGGGGAAAGGTAAGCATGGTTTTGAAATGGTGGCTGTACAGACCTGAAGTTCTCGAGCCAGGCAAGCTGGGTTCATTTATCAGAGCCTAGGGTGGTTCTGGGCAAAGAATCCAAAATTTTGGAGCTGGCTCTGTTAGTTCTGTAGACCAGCAGAACCTTAGCATTGGACTCTCATTAATGCTTCAATGTACACTAACCAAGCACTAAAGGTGATTCCTCTTATGTACAAGATTGGCTCTAGGGAATATTTGCTAATAAGGTCCTATAATGGCAAGACTAAGTTCATAAAGTTTGTGACCATAGTGCACACACTGTAATAGGGCTTGATGAGTTGGAAAGATCTGAGCAATGGATATGTATCTGGCATTTCAAGACTATGTTAATCACAGAGATGGATATACTGTGGCACAATTGAATGTAATGGACTTCTCTACTAGCAGCAATGCAGTGATCCAGGACAATTCTGAGGGACTTATGAGAAAGAACGCTATTCACATCCAGAGAAAGAACTGTGGGAGTAGAAACACAGAAGAAAAAGAATTGCTTGATCACATGGTTCGATGGGGTTATGATTGGGGATGTAGACTCTAAATGATCATCCTCGTGCAAACATCAATAATATGGAAATAGGTCTTGATCAACAATACATGTACAACTCAATGGGATTGTGCATCAGCTATGGGGTGGAGTTGGGAGTGGGTGGAAGAGGGGAGGGAAAGAACATGAATCATGTAATCATGGAAAAATATTCTAAGTTAATTAAGTACAATTTTTCAATAAAAAGAAAGAGTATGTTAATCATCAAAAGCTTGGTCAATGGCTGCTAATCTTTTTCATTTTAAAGCAATGGAAACTTATGAAAAAAGTTTACAGATGGGGTGAGTTGGGACCTTCACCAAGAGAAAGAGCATCCACATCTATGAAATCCTTGAATTATCAAAGTAATATCATGGAATATTAATTTATAAGATGAGTTTTTTAACACGAACCTAATGATATCTAACCAAAAGGGATTAAATTACAGCTGAGCCAGAGAATTCAAATGAGGACATGCCTGTATGCTTGAGTGGAATCTTAGTGGGGAATGTGTGTGGGTGGAGATATAGAAGTTGGCTAAAGAAAATATCATGCTAGACTGTACTTCGAGAATAATAATAGAACATCTATCATGGTGTCAGGATCCAGGACATGCATCTGGATCAGAAGTGGTGAGCCAGCATTCATCATATGGTGATATTTTGTGCAGCCTCTGGGTCTGCCTGGTAACTATGACAACATGGAAGGGATGCCCTTGCAGAAACTACTTGGGAGTCCAAGTGAAGACAGAAGTTATGAATGTCTGCTTGCCACCTTCTCTTCATCAAGTCTTGGTTAACTCCCCCTCAGTATGGTAGTAATGATTCTGTGTACATATGTAAGGTTGTGCGTGTGTATAAAGGAAACTTTTTGTAAATTTTGTTCATCAGGATTCAGTGTCCAATTTCCTCCCTATTAATTTCATATTGCAAAATTTAGCAGTGTGGCCAACCACCAGAACCAATGAAACAGTGCTGCTAATATGGTTACCTATAAAAATAATAGGCAATGAATTGAGTATTGATTATAAACTGATTTAATGCTCTGCTTATTGTGCTTACAAAGTATCTTCAGTTTATATAATTGAAGTAAAGGTAATAAGTGTACTCTTCAGGGCCAGATGTAAGGACTTTAAGGAGACTCTTGTTATATAAAAATAAACTATTTATTGAGCATATAAGGATAAAAAATCTTTCTAACTCTAAGGGATTCTAATTCTACCCAAATAAAACTCTTGTTTCCACAGGCTACACTGATCCTTCCTAATTTGACTAACCCAAATTTTCACTATTCTACAATAAACTAAACACTATTATCTTTATAATTCTTAATTTTGTCTCCAAATTATAAAAATAACAAAGGCTAGCTGGCTGAGCCTCAGCAAGAACCAAGTTAGGACTCTGAGCCCTAGCAGATTCAGAATCCAAACCAAAGACCAAGTCTTTCTTTGGTCTTCTCAGGTATAAAACAATTTATGAAACAATAGGCAGATACTGGTGTTTCCCAAGTTGGAAAAGGAAAATCACTTAGCTGCTTCAGGTTTTTCCTTTCTTTCCTTTTACCTCAGAAAGTGAGGAGAGAGAGAAAAGAAGATGTCACTTGCTCCCCAAACTCTGAGAGAGCCATTCTGCCACTACCAGAGACTAATTGCCAGAGAAAAACCATTACCTCTCCTCCACACTGTCAATATTTGAAACTGACACTGTCTCAACTCTGTTCCAAACTCTAATTCTTTCTCAAGTCAGCTTCTCTACTTCTTATCTCTAAATGAAGATAACAAGATTTAATTTCTAATATAATCCTTATATTTTGTAGAGAGTATTGATTTGGGAGTTCAAAGATCTGAGTTAAAGTCCTGAGTTGAAGTGTCATTTACTACTTGTGGTTTTGAGCAAGTTATTTAAGCTCTCCATTCTTCAGTTTCCTCATCTATAAAATTTTAGGTGGTTGGGTTAGTTTATAATAATAGTTAACATTCATTTAGTACTTTACAAATATTACCTCAATGGACCCTCACAACAACTCTAGGAGATATATGTTCTTATTTAATGGTGTCAAGCAAATAGATATGGTGACACAACCATTCTGAGGGATGCATATTGGCTTGTAAAGCTATATTTTAACACTATCCATGTTCTGTTGTATTTTATTTTGTTAAATATTTCCCAACTACATTTTGATCTGATTCCTGAATATTTAAGGCGTCTGTTTTTATTATGCCCTTTAAGAGATGAGGAAACTTAGGTGACAGAGGCTGAGGGAGTGGTTTGTTCAGGGTCATACAGGTAGTAGGTAACTGAGGTCAGATTTGAATTCATATCTTCCTAGCTCTAATGCTCTATCACCTACACCACTAAACTGCCTCTGCACAGTTGAACTTCAGTTGAATGTAAGGTCTCTTCTAGCTTTAGGATTATTGTTGCTCAGTCATTTTCAGTCATGTCTGACTCTTTTTGACACCATTTGTGGTTTTCTTGGTGAAGATATTAGAGTGGTTTGTCATTTCCTTCTCCAGCTCATTTTGAGGAATCTGAGGCAAACAGGGTTAAGTGATTTGCCCAGGGTCACACAGCTTTGTAAGTATCTGAGGCCTGATTTGAACTAGGGTCTTCCTGACTCTAGGTTTAGCTCTCTATACACTGCACAACCTAGATGCCTATGCTCTATTTCAGATCCAGTCCAGAAGAACTCCAAGCTATGGGAATCTCTTCCATTGCCTGGATCTTTAAATATAGCTTCAAACAATTTTCCAGGGTTCCACAAGAATAAAATATCTGTCTTGCCCTTGTCTTATAATTCTGTAACAAGAGCTCATATTAATATTATACTTTATAGATCAAAAATTACTTTCTCTAAAAGAATCTTTGAGGTAGCTGCCCATTAACATAATATTATTGATATTTGTATAATTATGGTAATAATTATAAGAACTATTATTTCCACTTTACAGAGGAGGAAATAGCCTCTGAAATTTGAATTTACTTGTTCATGGTGATACTATTAAAAGCAACAAACCCAGGAAGATCTTCCAGGCCTGTCTCATGTATGTAGAATCTTTGGTCCCTAGCCTGTTTGTTCCAGCTTTGTGGTTCCCTGTGAGCTAAAGATTGGTTAGAGAAGAAATCTCTCGTAAAATGACCCTACCCAAAATATTTGTTAAGCCTAAGACTATTTTTCTTTTCTTTTTGTAAATTCCCTTCTGCTCTGGGCTGGACCTGACCCAGACTAGCCTCCTGTTTTTATATTCAAAATTGGCATTTTAGATTTCTGGTATTTTAGATTCAAAATTAGAAGCAAACAAGACATTTATAAGTCATTCAAGAGTAATGAAAGATATTTACTTAGCCATAGTAAGATGGTAGTCAACAAGTATAGGCACTGAAGACATCTTTGATTAATTCAACTGAGTCAATCTCTCTTGTCTGAGTTACTTATTTTGGTCTACTACCAAGCATCAGAATGCTCTTCCCACCTCCTAAAACAGATACATGGTAAAGGGGACAGAGTATTGGACTTGGAGGCCAGACAGACCAGAGTCTAAATCCACCCACAGATATGTATTAGCTGTATGAATGCCAGCAAGTCACTTAACCTTTGGCTTCCTCAGTTTCCTCAGCTGTAAAATGGGGATAATAATAGCCCATGTCTCCCAAAGCTGCTATGAAGATCAACTGACATAATATTTATAAAGTGTTTTATATTCAGGAAGCCCTATATAGAATCTAGCCATTGTTATTCTATTTAGGGGATGAGGAGGTGATATGAGCAGAGTCCCAAGCCAAGTCTAGATAAAAGTATCAATATCTTTTATGAAATAACTAGCCTAACTGGCATGAGGGATATGGTAGAGAGTAATTCTTTTGCTGTTTCAATCCTGTTACTTTCCTCCAAAGGTAATCACAGGGGAAAACCAGGTTAAGCTTCCTCTCTTTCCTTGGCACACTTTACTGAATGTTGCTGGTTCAGGGGCTGGTTGCACCATTGCTAATATATCCATATGTGTGTGATATGAGTGAATGCTACAGCTTGGACAATGCCTTGGAATAAAGATAAAATGTGGCTTTAGTGTACTGAAGAATGTGAGAGATCATGTTTATTTTTTCTCTTTCATCAACTTTTTATGTATAGTGTACATACCTGTTGTACAGCTACAGGGATGGTGGCACTAGTACAACATCTGGTTGTTCATTGCCAGCATGGATTGGTTGAATTGTAGTCATGAATCAAACAAAAGAGACACGAGTTGGAAAGAGAAAGGAGGGACAGAGGGAAATGGCAGCTGAGACAAGCCATATCTGTCCCCTTCCTTTTGCTAATGGTAGGTTTGCAACAATCCATGGGCATTAAACTCTGGAGTATTTGAATAGTACCTATTTTCAGCTTGGAGGTAATAGGATGCATGAAATCAGACTCTGGAGCACAATTCCTGAGACTTGGGAGATGTATTGTCCTGATGTCCTGTTTGACCATTCAGCCATAACCATGACAGCCACAGAAAGCTTCTGTAACACTCCTCAATCCCAATGTCTACCATCTGTGCTGAGTAAGTATCCTATGTACCATTTTACTGGGAGATCTATTACAAGATACTGTACTTCTGGGTTGGGTGGGAGAATTATGAAGGAGGAACTGGACTCCAAACTGAGAAGGAGATTTTTCCTAGGAGGGTTGGAGTGAGGGAAGTGTTGCAATGGCTTTTTTTTCATGATATAAGTGGTTAAAATGTTCTTGATTCTTACTGAACTTTTATTCAATCTAATTAAACTGTTCTTTAACCATGACCTTGAGGTGAATGACTGAAACAAAACTGGAACTGAAAAGACTAGGAGAAGCTTGCATGTGGGAGTGGAGCTGATGAATGGCACAAGTGACTCACACCTCTAAAAAAATAGTCTGAGCTGTGACAGTGAGGGGTGAAGTACTGGCTGATTGACAGCCAACTGACTCATGGATGACAGGGTCAGACTGTTATAGTACTTAGAGAAAATTTCAAGAGGGCACCATGTTGTTGATTTTGAATCAGAAGACCTATATATATATATACATACATACACACACACACGCACACACATGCACACACACACACACACATATATATAAAACTTAGAGTAAATTATTTTTCTCAAAGCCTTAATTTACCCATCTGAAAAATGAAGAGGTTAGATTTAGTGCTACCTAGGATTCTTTTCAGCTCTAATTCTTAAGCATTATATGTTGATAAAAAGTCAAATCTAGGCATAAGCTGACCTCTAAGAGAGAGTAATATTCTTATTGTTCAGTCATTCAGTTGTGGCCAAGTCTTTGTGACCCCATGAACCATAGCACACCAGGCCCTTCTGTCCTCTTCTATTTTTTGGAGTCTGTCCAAGTTGATATTCATTGTTTCCATGACATTATCTATCCATCTCATTTTTTGCCATCCCTTTTACCATTAATCTTTCCCAACTTCAGGGTCTTTTCCAATGTGCCCTTTTCATTATGTGGCCAAAGTTGTTTTTTTTAAACCCTTACCTTCCATCTTGGAAGATGTGGTAAGGGCTAGGCAATGGGGGATAAGTGACTTGCATAAAGTTGTACAATTAGGAAATGTCTGAGGCCAGATTTGTGTGGCTATAGTTTTAAGCTTCATCTTCAGTACTTGATATTTCAATGAATAGTTTCAATTAGTTTCTTTAAATATTGACTGATTGGATCTCCTTTATGTCCAAGGGACTCTCAGAAGTCTTAAGGAAGCATATTTGTCCTTTATAAAACTCCAAAATGCTGGACAAATAAAGATTGATTTTATTTGGAGGGAGAATGAAATAGATCTTATTTTTATTTTAAATGAAATAAGCAAAATTCTATTTCTCATCTTGTACAGAAACATTCTCTTTTTCAGCGAGCTTTGTTCCAGAAGAAAATGTACTCAGCAGGTTTCTTGAATTCTCAGAGTGAATGACCCAAGTCACTTTAATGCTTTGCTGATGACTTGCTTCCCAAGACTCAATTCAGTGAAAAATGTTAAGCAGGTCAGTTTCTGTAGACCAACTAAGTGTCATAAGAAATAGAGCTGGAGAGGACCTCACATTATATTATACAATCATCTCATTTTATAGAGGTGGAAGATGAGGTCCACACAGGGGAATGTTTTACCTAAAGTCACACAAGTTAGGAGTAACTGAGCTAGGATTTGAGCCCTGGTCATGTTGTGCCTGGTGAGGGAATATGAGAACAATTTAAAAAAATAGGGTATACTGAAGATGACAAGAGAACCAAACCAGAGTGTATGGAGGTGATGATAACTGACAACAGACAGAAGGCAGATACTTGATGCTTAATTTGCTTCTGCTTTCTCTGCCAAAGAGAATGATCTTTGGATTGGAAAGGTCAGAATTTGAATAGCTAATTGGGAATTGATGCCCAAGGTAAGTGAGAAGATAGCAAGAGAGCATCTGACTGCTGTGACAAATCCAGTCCCTTGGTTGGGAGGAAATATATCCTCAGATAATGAAAGAATTGATAGATGTGAGTGCTGAGCCACTGTCAATGATATTTAAAAGAGCGGAGAATAGGGAAAATACCACAGTGCTAGAACAGGGCAAATGTTTTCCTGATTTTCAAAAAAAGGAAGAGAATCAAATCTAAATATTATAGGATAATGAGGTTGACTGGCAAAATTCTAAAATGTATTCTTAAAGAGAGGGTTATTGAATACATATAAAAGAAAGAGGTGATCATAAAAAGTATAGTTTCATCAAAAAGAGATTTTGCCATATTAACCTTGTTCTCTTGTTTGACATGGGTACTGAATGCTACAACTCTAGTTCATTTAGGTTTTAGACAAGCATATGATGAAGAATCTCCTAGTATTCTTATGGAAAAGAAAGGTGTAGTCCAAGTAATAGTATAATCAGATGTATTCAGAGTTAGTTGAATGAGTGAACTCAGAGTAGTCATTAATGGTTCATTGTCAACTTGGAAGGAGTTCTCTTTGTGGAGTGTACCAGAGAGCTGTGCTTGTCCCTGTGCTGTTTAATACATTTAAAAAAATAAATGGCTTGGATAGATATGTAGATGGAAATTTGCTGATGACACAAAGCTGAGAGGGATAGCTAACACAGGGGATGGCAATTAGGATCCAAAGATCTCTTAACTACATAGAACATTATTGGACCTTATCTACTGAGATGATGCTTTATAGGAAAAAAAGGTAAAGTTAAGGTTAAAAAAAACCTTTACAAATTCAAACATAATGAAGGTATCAATGATTATTTGAAAAAGAGAGAGGGTTTTTTTTGTGGTCTGCAAACTCAGTATGACTTAGTAGTGTGATGTGGTTGGCAAAAATGCTATGATCTGGAGCAGCCTTAAGAGAGATAGTTTTGAGGAATGAGGTGATATTCTCTCTATGACTTGTTTGCTAAGTGGAGGGAGGTGATGGACAAAGGAAACACTGTTTTGGAATATAAAATTTTATTTTAAAATCTTACCAAGAAGAATGATAGATGATTACAAGCAGGAATGCCCCTTAAAGTAGAGAATAAGCCAGTAATACCAGTTTAAAGAATGTTTGGCAATAGATCCAGCTAAATTAAGTCATTTTAACCCAAGAGAAATGGAAGGACAGCTATAAATAGAAGAAAACTAGAAAAGATCTGTAACTATAACTATAATAAACTGTTTTCACCACCAATGGCAATGGAAATATCATTCTTGGGCCTTAGGTGCCACAGTCCTACACTTGCTTACAAGTGTAAACATGGCAAAATAACAAAATTATGGAAAGCAACTAGATTGGACTAAGTCTGGATAGAGAAGATTTATGCTAGAGAAGATACAATTGTGAAAGTGCTTTAAAATTTATATGTGTGATTTGGGAAGATAATTGAGGCATGGACAAATACTAAAATTTGTCATTTATAATAGCAAAAATAAAATGACCAAGAAAATGCCAATAACTTATACTCTCCCACCAATATAAAATCATTATTTGAGCATCTATACTAGGAGAGAAATGAAACTATTAGAAAGGTATAGGGTAGGATTTTGCAAGTGGTATTCAATCACTTCTTTACCATTTTTAATGAATTGCAATATGTAGTGAATATAGATTCCCAGTATGCTTGTTGTTTGTTAATTCCAAAAAAGTATTTAATTCAGTGGAGAAAAATGCTAACTCTTTTATTCTTTTCTAACAAGTAATCTCCCAACCACATATCAAAATTATTCAAGAAAGCTAGAAAGACATAGTTGTTGCTGAGTCATTTTCAGTTGTGTCTGATTCTCCGTCACTCCATTTGGAGTTTTCTTGGCAAAGATACTGGAGAGGTTTGCCATGTCCTTCTCTAGCCCACTTTATAGATGAGGAAACTGGAGGACAAAAAGGTTAAGTAAATTGCCCGGAGAATAAGTGTGTGAATACAGATTTGTACCCAGGAAGATGTCTTCCTGCTTCCAGACCCATCACCTGATCTACCTTACCACCCAGTTGCCCACAACTCTAGGAATAATCCCATTCTATGACTCTATGATCATCAATTTCAGGCGATATAGGAGCAGAATAGGGAGATGCATGTTTACCAGAAGTGACTGCCCCAGTGGTGGGAGAGACCCAGCACTGAGTCTGTGTGGTATGTGTGGTATGTGTGGTATGGTGAGGTCCAACAGATGCTCCTCCTTTGGGATGAAAGTTGTACTGATTGCACTGAGACTTAGAATATTGGAATTTTGTAACCTTTCTAAAGAGTTTGGCTCAGCCAACCACACAGGAAAGACCAAGCAGTTGAAGAATGTATAATTCTCAGATTATGACATGCATTTGGATGTGCAACTGACAGAAACAATCCATCAATATATAGGACAGACAATGAGTTGGGCCTAGAATTGAATAGGAGGAAAAATCAGGCTAAATTGCCTTCCAGTAACTGAAAAGCCCCTTCAATATCTCTATACTTTCCAAGGAAACAAAGACCCATCAACTAATTGTACCAGTGTTGCTGCATTGTAGCAAGACAAAGAATATAATGCAACTTGTTTTCTTCCTCCTATGCAACTCTGAGTTCAAAAATAATAAGACCTAACATTTCTATAACACTGTTTTTAAAAACCCTTATCTTCTGTCTTAGAATCAATACTAAGTATACATTCTAAGGCAAAAGAGAAGTAAGAGCTAGTGGAGGTTAAGTGATTTGTCCAAGGTCATATAGCTATGAAGTATCTGAGACCGGATTTTTTTTTTTAATACTTACTTTCTATCTTAGACTCAATAATGTACATTGATTCTAAGACAGAAGAGAGGTTAGGGCTAGGCAATGGAGGATAAATGACTTGCCTAGGGTCATACAGCTAGGAAATATCTGGGACCAGATTTGCATCTAGGACTGGTTCTCAACCCATTGAATCACCTAGCTTCCCCCAGCAGGAATTCCTTTTAAGGTGTGGGTTCAATCAGATGGTCTTTGAGATCCTTTCCAACCTTGACATTTGGTGAGCCTTCAAATCTAAGTTTTCCATCAGAGAAGGCAGAGACTTTCCCCCCCCCCTTACTTATATTTGTATCCTCAGCACTTAATGCAGTGCCTGAAATATAGTAAGCAATTAATAAATTCTTATTGTTTTCCCATAACCTGTCTTAAACTGCTCTGGAATGCATTTCTTCTTCCCTTCCACCTCAGTGAGTCCCTCTTTCTTCAAGATGTAGGTGAAGTACCCCCTTCTGAATGAAGTTCTTCTCACCCCACTGGAATGTGGTACCCACAAAAGGTCTGTAATTTACAAGGGAAGCTTTGTCCCTTGCAAAGGAAAGGAAAGTGGGTTCTCCAAACATGGGAAGTTCAGCCTTTCCTCTTGTGCTGCTCCCATCTCTTAGGTAAGCAATGTGAGTAACACAGGTAAATAGACGAACACACCAGCTGCCTTCGTGAAAAGGTTTTCATGACCATATTAAATATCTCTAGAACCATCCTTTTTTTATGCTCCAGATACAAGCACCACGTTATTCCAACTATGCAGCCTTGTTAACGTGAGGTCAGGCCTGGATGAACCAAGCTGATTTTGGCTCTTGTAATTGTCTGTCTAAGTTTTCATTGTGTCATTTGGGGGGTTTAATGAGGCTTGAACTTAAGCTGTTTTAGGTCCAAAGTTTAACACATTGAATAAGAAGGGGAAGCATTCTGCATAATTTTATTAAAAGGTCAATGTGATTTGTTTAACTGAGCTTGCATTAGATGCACATCGGTTACTCTAGCATGGGACTAATCTTTTATTTCATTTTGTTTGGGCAACAGGAGGAAGAATGAAGGACATAGGAAATGTTTTTTTTTTTTTTGGAGCAAAGAGAATAAAGGATTTTTCCTGCGATATTAAATACCCATAAGACTTGAAGCTTTGGGGAGCAGGAATGTGTGGAGGAAATTTTGTTGGGAGGAGTGGAGGAAAGGGCATGTTCTTGAAGATAGCCCATTGTTTTTCTCTATGGAGTGTTAGTGGTAAGTTTGGTGAAGGTAGCTTTATGCTGAGATTCCTCAAGGATGGTACCTCTCGAGTTCAGTCTGGGGAGGGGTATTTACTTTAAAATTTCCATGGAAGAACTTCCATTTCATAAATGGGAATGCTCTTTCTGGCTATGAAAATTACAGTTCATGCTTCTTTTCTTATCCTGTGAGACCCTCGTCTGTGTTAATGAATCATGGATGGTGTCTTCCCATCAATCATGGCTCAACAGGAAGGACACTGGATTTGCAGCTGGATTCAAGGCCCAGACCTTCCATTTGTCCTCAGGTAAGTTACTTAATGTCTCTGTACCTGAGATTCTTCATATTTAAAATTAAGGGATTGGACTGGATGATCTTTAAGGTCCTTTTCAACTCTCCTTAGAAGTTTCATTCCCCATCTGAATGTATGCTTCTTGAGGGCAAGAACTGTTTTTGCTAGTCTTTATAGTTCTAGTGCTTAGGAATCATTATCTATTGACTATCAGACACATTCTCCTATAGACCGCTAGGTAGCACAGTGGATAGAGCACCAAACCTAGAACCAGAAAGATCTGAGTTCAAATTTGACTTGAGGAAATTAAAATTATTTTGTATAATTTAATAATTGATTCTATTCCAGAACTGATCCTATTCTTTATTACTGTTTCATTTTGTCATACCACTTTTACATTCTTGGGTTAAACTTAGGAATGCATTGTCCCCTCTAAGTTAGTTTAGAGCTATGGTTGAAAGGAAAAGTTGTTATCATTCATGCTGTTAGCTCCTGGGTTATCTGTTTAACCTGATGTCATACTCCAGAAGACATGTCTGTCCTTGTGCAATTAGGGGAGGTTTGATCTCCCCCAAAGGACTAACAGACCTGGTGGTTCTGATCTCCTTGCCAATGTTGCAAGAGGCATATGAGTTCCATAAAGCAATTAACATTCCTTCATTGTCCAAGAGGGGTGTGATTAGCCACACCTGAATGCCAACGCACTTTTCTCAGTTTAGCCAATTGTAATGTTCTCCAAATACCCAGACCCCTTCCTTTCCTGAATGTCAATAAAGAGGGTATCCCCAACCCTCTTCTCAATGGAGTTGCTGGACTTAATTAATGAGCTGGCCAGTCTGATCTGTTATAAGTGTCACATTTTTTTTCTCTAAATTCTTTTTTAGCAACAACTCTAAGACAGAAGAGAGGCAAGAGTTAAGCAAATGGGGTTAAATGACTTGTTCAGGGCCACATAGCTAAGAAATGAGGCCAGATTTGAACTCTTCTCCACTACAGTATGGTGCTTTATCTACTGTGCCACCTAGCTGTTCCTTTTAATGAGCTGATTTTGCTAAGGAGATGCACCTCAGTTTACCTTTATTACATTTATTCTTGACACCTTGGGCAAGTTACTTAATTTCTGTATTCCTCAGTTTTTTCATTGTTAAATGATGGTAAAATGAGCACTTCTGTCCCAAGGTTATTTTGAGGAATAGGTGTTTTGGGGGCACATTTTTATTTTTGTTGCTAATGTGAATCAATTCATTTCGATCTTGTCTGTTTCTTTGTGATACCATATGGGGTTTTCTTGACAAAGATATTAGAGAGGTTTGCCATTTCCTTCTCTAGCTCATTTTACAGATGAGGAAAATGAGGCAAATGGGGTTAGGTGACTTGCCCAAGGTCACACAGCTAGGAAGTCTCTGAGACCAGATTAGAAATCATGAAGAAAATGAGGAATTTGAACTTTAATGTCCTTTCCTTTCAACTGCTAATATTCCTTTTCTCTCCCATTCCTAAGAGGCTTTTTTAAATTCTGAGAAGACAAGCTCCTCATTGTTAATTGTTTATTATTGCTAGCATATTCGTTTGCAGACAAATTAATGATGGTTGGCTCATTAAAAAAAAAACTAACTAAGATATGTATACTCTTCATATTACACTGTGGCCTGTTGTCTAATCAATGTGTGAAGTACATTTATTCTTGGTTCAGAGGACTTGGTACATAATTTCCCCTGATTATAGAGGTCTATCATTACTGTAGTTTTGCTTTTATGACACACTGTTAGTCACATCTATTATTTGTTTGAGACTGAGTTCTTGGTCACATGCATCATCTCCAATTATAATATTGTTCCTGCAGGAAAACTAGATCTATTTGACAAAAGATTTCCAGGAACAATTTGTAGCAAATAATAATTTATATTTAGGTGGTGTTTTATGTTCTATAAAGTGATTTCCTTACAACTTGTGAGGCAGAGTAGCACAATAGTAACAAAAATGGGGATAATTATCCTATTAGAGTACTAGTCAGTGGGGAGTAGGGGCTAGAGAGTTGGCCTCTGAGTCAGGAGGAAATGGGGATAGGACTCTTATCTGTGATTTCCTTTGTATAGAAACTCTCTCTATCATAGCAGATTGGTACTGTCTCTGTAACTTTAAGCTGTTTAGCATTGCTTAGAGTATTGAGAAGTAAAACTTATCCAGGGGTTTAGAGGTGGTCTTTAAATCCAAGTTTTCTTAATGAGTGGCAGAAAGTTGGTAGAGTCAACCAATTACCTGATTCCATATAAAATGACAATATGTTATGTCTGATCCCTTGACCAGCTGAGAACATATGTCATTGAATTGGTCAATTGTGGTCTTTAAAATAAGTGTTAAAATTTAAATTTAATCAGATTAATTGATTTAACTTAAATATTCTTTGCAAGCCATTACATTAATTGGAAGTGATGTTGTCCAAAAGGGATGTCTTGATAAAAAACAAAACAAAACAAAACAAAACTCAGTGACGGGTCTTCTATAAAGTAGCAAGCCAATTTAGGAACCCTTGAGCTTCTAGTATTAGGCAGCAGAGAAGAGAGAGAGTCAGGCTTCTAAAATTTTGTTTGGAAAGGAGATCTAGCCTTGGCATTGACCTTGATGTTTCTCCCCCTTTCCAACTTACCATACACCCCTAGACCAAAGGATGATTGTGAATTTTGGAAGGTTGGAGTATTTGGACTTTTCATCAGCATCTTACTAGTGTTCTTGAATTGTCACAGAAAAATTATACAATAGTGTATGCATTGCCAAGAGTTGAGGAAAGACTTGGGTATGTTTGATGGCTTATTTGAAGCTCTATAGGAGTCCAGCATAAACTCTACCCAAGAGAGATATCGGAATGATCCCAGCAATAGACCTTCTAGGAACTGTGACAGCCCCTGCCTCCATTCTTTACCACATATGCTCAAAGATTGATGCCATTTCCCCTGAGATACAATATGTACTAATGGTAGAGTATGTCCCAGATTCTGGTTATTGTGTTGTTCATTGTGTTGAACTCCTCATGCAAAAATACTGGAGTGGTTTCCATTTTCTTCTCCAGCTTATTCACAGATTAGAAAACTGAGTCTAAGAGACTCCTCCAAGATTATATAGCAAGTATCAGAGGAAGGATTTGAATCCTGACATTCCCAGGTCTAGCCTTCTATTCACCATGCTCCATTGCTCTCAGTGATTGACTAACTGTATGAAGATGAGATCTTCTAAAAGCAATGGTTTTCTAACTCATGAGCTTTAATCTTAAAGCATCTCAGAGCCAGAAGATGCAGTCAGTCCTCTAGTCCACCCACTTCTCTTTCTAGACAAAGAAGTCAAGGTCTAAATAGGTGAATCTAGAACCTGGTTCTCATCATTTTTAGCTCAGGGACTGTCCTGCTTTATGAAGTAGTTCATTCAAGGAGGTCAGGTCAATAGGGAAAGTTAGAGGAATAGCAGTAATTAAAGAATGATAATAATTTTTGATCAATGCAAAAGTGGTTGGGAATTCCCATACATACCATGAAATTCTAAATTGCAATACTATTAAATGCCAAAGGATAGATTAATTACTTTTTCTCTCAATGAGACACTGAATGTAAGAAGAAAAGAATACAAACCCTGAACCCACAAATCAACTTCAATGAATCCATCTTATTTGTGTTTCAATTTAGCTTAGACTGTAAGCCATTTTGTGTCTGGTTTTACATTCACATTCTCTCTCTCTCTCTCTCTCTCTCTCTCTCTCTCTCTCTCTCTCTCTCTCTCTCTCTCTCTCTCTTTCTCTTCTCTGCTGCTCTGGAAGCATACAGATTTCTAGTTAACAGCTAGAGCAGGGAAGAGGTCTCATCTAGGTGAGTTGAGCCTGGGCCTCTGGCTTTAGTAACTTCTGTGAGCATAGAGCACAGAATACTTATATTAAGAGAACATGTGTAGGTCTGGAGGCAACCTTGTAGGTGCCAAAGGCCCAGACATCTGTAGGTCCTATGCTTGGAATAGATTGATGGGAGGGAGTATTTCTGCATTGGAGCCACTGACAGAAAGAAGGGCTCAACTTCTGTTCTAGTTTGCCAGACACAGGAATCTGGAAGAAACTGTTTAGATAGGTTAGTGTTGAGGGAAGGAAGGAAGAAAGAAAGAAAGGAAGAAAGAAATGAAGGAAGGAAGAAAGAAGATAAAGAAAGTTTACATAGTAGTCCTTAAAATGATTTGATGGCTTTAAGATGCAAACTACTAAAGGAGTTTAACAACATTTATAAGTCACTATATCCCACTTTAAGTCTTTGATAGTGTGCATTTATGAGAGTTTTTGTGTTTGTGTTTAACATTTGTGTATGTATGGCAAATAGCTGTCATATTTAATTCTCATTGTACATTTGGTTATTCCCCTTTAAATAATTTTTCATAGAACTCTGGGATGAGGGTATAAGGAGTCAAGAAACACAGAAGAAGAGTTTTATCCTTCTTTTTTTTTTAAATCTTACCTTCTATTTTGGAATTCATACTAAGTGTTGGTTCCATAGCAAAAGAGAGGAAAGGGCTAGGCAAGTGGGGTTAAGTGACTTACCTAGAGTCACACAGCTAGGAATTGGCTGAGGTCAGATTTGAACATAGAACCTCTTAGCAATAGGCTCACATATGTAGTTGCCCCAGCCATACCTCTCTTTCAGTAGCCAGATTCCCTTATTATGGAACTAGGTCACAATGGAAATAGTACAGAACCGGACAGGTAGATACAGTGTAGCACCCCAACCCTCACTATTTGATCTCAGCAGTATTCTAATTGTTAGAATATTTGAAAGGCAATTTTCCATTTATTTTACATTCTTGGTTTTGATAGAGTATAATTTTACCCAGGAGTTCCTGACAATATTTTTTTTCTGTACTGGTTAGGAATTTGCTTCTCCTATCCTCTTCTACTTTAAAAAAAATCGTTAGCTAAATATTTATTGTTTTATTAGACTTTTTAAAGAATTAGCTTTTAGTTTTGAAGTTTTCTATAGTCTTTTTGCTTTTTATTTCCTCTACCTTTCCCATTCTGTGAGTATATCACTAAAGTCATTTCCATTAAAGGGAAATGGATAATGCATTGCATTTGGTGTTAGAAAGACTTAGGTGGAAATCCTGCCTTAGGCACTTACTAGCTATATAACCTTGGACAAGTAATTTAATCTGTGCCTCAATTTACTCATTTGTAAAATAAGGGAATTGGTTGTAAGGGCCAATAAGGTTCTATTTAGCACTAAATCTATGCAGAGAAAATCTGTGGTATTTTATACACTTAAATTCAATTGTTCTTTCAGAATAGTTCCCATAGCTGCTATGTTCCATGAGTGATAGTCAACCCCTTTTGAAGGTCTAAGAAGAAACATGAGAAGTTGCTGAGAAAGTTTATCATAGCCTAGCATACCCTTCAAAAGAAGACTAAAAAGCCTGGGGACCAAAAATAGAGCTCTAGATGGGCAATTCTGACAAAGGCATTTGAAGAGACTCTTCTTAACAAGAGCTGACACTGAGAAGCTTTTAGTCATCTTCCTTTGTTTCATTCACAAAGATTATCAGAAACACAGCAAAACCATCTTCATTTTGGATTTGGGATTGTCAGTCATTGGATTTTGTGTTAGAAGAGCCTCAGAGGATCATTAGGTCACTGATTGAATTGGTTTTGACTTGGCATGCTCCATAAAGTAAAATACTCCAAGTAAGAGTGAGGGTGGGCATTGAGGAGGCACAATGTAGAGTACTGGGCTTGGAATCAGGAAGACTCATCTTCATGAGGAACCTGAGACACAGAGAGACAAAATGATCTGCCCAGGGTCATACTGTTAGTATCTGAGCTAGGATATGAACTCAGGTCTTCCTGACTTTATCTACTGCATTGTCCCATAGCTGCCTAATTCTCTGAATCTCAGTTTCCCTACATGAAAAAGTTGGAGGTAAGACTAGTGGCAACTCTATCAATTTAATTAAGTAGGTTCTCTGTTCCTCAGTACTTATTTATTAGTTTGTATTACTTGGTGGTTTTGAAAATTCAGTGAAATCCCATTTTTTAAAAACAAAATACCATGTGTGTGAGAAAAAAAGTGACAGGTAAAGAGTTTAAGTGATTTTTTTAAGTCTTTTCAGTCCTTGGGGTGACTGTTGTGAATTTGAATGAAAGAAAAGAAAAAGAGGAACACTGACAATATTCGAATAGAATAACATTTCTTTTGATAATATTTTTAGAAGAAAGAACCAAATTTTAAAGTTTTTGTTATTTCAGAAAATACATTGTGTGTGTGTGTGTGTGTGTGTGTGTGTGTGTGTGTGTGTGTGTGTGTGTGTGTAGGCACAATTACGAGTCAGGAGACTTCCATTTCAGTCTGACTCTTATACTTGGGGTTTAATCTTGGGCAAATTGCTTTCTCTCTCTGGAACCTAATTTAATCCATAGGAAACAAAAGGGTTGGACCAAGTGCTCACTGAGGGCTTTTTCAGCTTTGGCATTCTGTGATTCTATGATTCCTTAAAACAAAAGCTTAGTGATGCCCCACAAACCACAACCTCTCCACTTTCCTTTTCACATCATTCCTTCCCAATGATTCCCTTTTCCCTCAACAAATGACTGTTTGGATTTAGACTAGCCTTCTGCACAGGCCATCCAAGTGGTTCATCACATCTATGCTTCTGGGCAGGGTCAGAAGTAATCTCTACTGGACAATTACAGCCCATGATGGCACGATCATTATAGACTCCGTTACAGCCCATGTGCTGTAACTCTATGTAAGCCAACCAAATGAAAATCTACATTGGCACAGATGGTAATTGGAGGGGTGAATATTTGCCTTATGAAAAATATTCTGTCTTACAAAGTAATCCTAATGGCAATTCCTTAAATAGGTGGTTCCATCACTCTATTTAAATTGTGATTTGATTCATTAAAAAAATTAGGGGGGGGGGATAACTGGGTGGCTCAGTGGATTGAAAGTCAGGTCCAAGGACAGGAGGTCTTGGGTTCAAACCTGACCTACAACACTTCTTTGCTATTTGACCATGGAAAAGTCACTTAACCCCCATAGCCCAAGTTGCTGTCATTCAGTCATTTTCAGAGATGTCTGGTTCTGTGACTCCATTTGGGGTTTTCTTTTCTTTTTTCTCTTTCTTTTTTTATTTTTAAACCCTTACCTTCCATCTTAGAATCAATACTATGTATTGGTTCCAAGGCAGAAGAGCACTAAAGGCTAGGCAATGGGTTCAAGTGACCTGTCCAGGGTCACATGGTGAGAAAGTATCTGAGGCCAGATTTGAACCCAGGACCTCTTGTCTCTAGTCCTGGCTCTCAATCCACTGAGTCACCTGGCTTCCCCCAATATGGAGTTGTCTTGGCAAAGAGGCTGGAGTGGTTTGCCATTTCCTTCTCCAGTCTATTTTACAGATGAGGAAACTGGGAAAAAAGGGTTAAGTGACTTGCCTAGGGTTACATAGTATGTGTCTGAAGACAGAGTTGAACTCATGAAGATGAGCATTCCTATCTCCAAGCCTGGCAGTCTCTCCACTGTACCACCTAGCTTTCTCCTGGTCCAGGAATACTAAAAATAGGTACATTCTTATAAAATATGATCAGGAATTCATTCATTTGGTTTTATTTTTACAGAGTCCAAACCTTAGGCAGATATCCTATAAGACTTTCTGCTCCAGTTTGGGAGAATATTCCCTTGAGGAACAAGAATAAAACAGAAGGCTCTTGTTTATTTGAAATATGACTCCATCTGGAATGATGCAAAGAATGCCCATTCTGGAGAGGGGATATTCGACTACACAAAAACTCTGTACATAGACATATATGCTGTCTGGGATGCCCCAGGCCTGGGTACCAGGCACTTATGATAAAATTATGCATTCTGGGAAACTCATGCTATCTCTATCCCAGGGAATCTCCCGAGAAGTGATCCTTGACTGCAACAGACTGTCTCTTGACATAAACGAATTCTTGCCTGTCTGATTTCACTTAACTTTGGTCCAAATTTTCTCTATTAAAAATTCAATTCAATTCAATGGACATTTAGTGAACCCCTATTGATCAGAGCAACTCGGTGGTGCAGTGGATAGACTGTAGGGTCTGGGGTCAGGAAGACTTGAGTTCAAGTTTGTCCTCAGACATTTAGGGTTACCCTGTGGAAGTCACTAAACCCTGTTTGCTTTAGCTTCCTCACCTGTAAAATGAGCTGGAGAAGGAAAGAGCAAACTACTGTAGCATCCTTGCCAAGAAAATCCCAAATGAGGTCACAAAGAGTCAGACGCATCTGAACAATAACACAGTACCACAGACCTTATGGCATTTAAACTGATTCTGGAAGGAGACAGAAATTCTTAAAAGTCCTAGTGAGAAAAGAGAGCACTCTAGGCTTGGGGGGAAGGCTATGACAAAGGCAAATTTGTTTTCAAGTCATGATACTTCTGTTGAAAAATGGCACCCATCACACCAATCCCCCACTAAGCTATAGTCCCATGTAAGGGCGGATTCAGAACTAGAGGAGTTGGGTTACACTGATGGGTAAGTTTCCTTAAAGCTTGAAAAACCCAAGACTGAGCCTGCTAACCTAGAACATTTTTTCCCCAAAAGAAGACTCAGAAAACTACAGAAAAATATTCATTTACATTCTTTCCTATTTTCCATCTGATAGATTGTGTACTGGATATAAAACTGGGAAAATCTGTGTTGATAACCTGTCACTGATACTTACTAGCTTTCTGATCACTTAACATTTTTGAACTACAGTTTTATCTGTAAAATGGTATTCACCATACTTATGTTCAGTTTATTTGTTTTAGTCCTGTTCAACTCTTTGTGACCACCATGTGAGGTTTTCTTGGCAAAGATCAGTATTTGATCTGAGTGGTGAGCCATTTCCTTCTCTGGTTCATTTTACAGATGTGGAAACTGAGGCAAAAAGTGAGGAGTGATTTGGCCAGGGTCACACTACTAATAAGTCTGGGAGGTCAGATTTGAACTCAAGACGAGGAGCGAGTCTTTCTGATTCTAAGCCTAGTCCTCTATCCACTTTGCCACCTCACTGCCCTCACCATACCTTTAGTTCTCAGCTATTTCTCAGGGTCATTGTGGGATTGAAGTATCAACTTATAGGTGAAAACTTTCACAGATATTAACATGTTATATAATGTTCTTTTGCTATTATTATCTTATTCTCATCTTGTTTAATAGAATAAGGTCACATAGAAATGGCCTTGGGATAACTCACTCTTCTTCTGTATTATTTTATATTTAATGTACTATGGATAATTACATTAGCTGAGAAAATAATTGTTTTTGTGGTTGAATAAAAGAATTAGGATGTAAGCTTGTCTCATGCAAGCTCTCTGAAAGTGTCTTCTAATAGTAGATATTATTCCTAAATCTAGATTTTACATCGGAGGACCTTCACTCAAATCTTGTCTCTGCCACATCCTAACTGGGGGACATTATCCACATGGCAACCTCTCAGGGCCTCTCCAGTTTCTCTATCTATAAGTCGAAGAGGTTTCCTTCAGTGCTGGTAGAGCCCGGGATCATTTCACTTCAGAGACAGATCCCCAGTGAGGTATTCTTGGCTAGGGACAAGTAGGAATGGGGAAGGAATGGAGATGGAAAGAAGTGCCTTCCCTCTTTAGTAGATAAAGTGCCTAGGCTGGAGTCAGGAAGGCTCATCTTCCTGAATTCAAATCTGTCATCACATCCTGACTAGCTGTGTGACCCTAGGCAAGTCACTTATCCCCATTTGCCTCAGTTTCTTCATCTGTAAATGAGCTGAAGGAAGAAATGGCAAATCACTCCAGTATCTTTGTCAAGAAAATCCCATATAGGGTCATGAGAAGTCATCTCTATGACTGAAAAATGTCTCAAGAACAAGGATTGGAGAAAAGACAGTCCCTGAAACAGCTGTGAAGTAGCATATTGTTTAGTGTGTATGTGTTCACTCCTCCTCCTAATGCTCTTATGCATATTTATGGGAGAGTACACCTTAGGTTTTTGAGAGAAATATTTAGTAGCTACTGTTCTTGCTGTGCTATCTTATTAAAAGCCTTCGCTTCAACTTAATTGTGCCTACTTGTTGACTCTTAAAGATAAGTGCACCAGTGGGAGCTCCTGAGCTAGCATTTTAGAAGTGGGGATGCAGAGGCCATCTTTAAAACTCCAGGTAGTTGTTGCCCTTTGTGGGATCTAAACTGGGAGTTTGAGTGCAGGATCTAAAGTGGGAAGGGTATATCCTGAGGGTGCACTGCATTTTAAAAAAATCCAGTGGCTTTCTATTGCCTCCAGGATCAAGTACAAAATGCTCTGTTTGATATTCAAAGCCCTTCATACTGTAGCCCACTTCTTCTACCTTTCCAAGATTCTTCTATATTACTCTAAGATACTTCTATCTTACAAAGTCTTCACCCAGTGATGGTGGCCTCCTGGCTATTCCCTGAGCGAGATAAGCCATCTCTCAGTTCTGAGCTTTCTCTTGAGCTGTCCCCCACACCCAAACACTTCCTCTCTTCTCCAACTACTGACCTCCCTGGCTTCCTTTAAGTCTCAACTAACATCCCACCTTCTATGGGAAGCCACCCCAAACTCCTCTTAATTCCAGTGCCTTCCACCTATTAATTATTTCCTTTTCATCATGTACATAGCCTGCTTTGTATATATTTGCTCATATGTTGTTTCTCCCTTTAGATTGTAAGGTCTTCAAGGGCTGGAACTATCTCTTACCCCTTTCTGTATCTCCTACAATTAGCACAGTGCCTGGAACATAGTAGATGCTTAATAAATATTTATGGGTCAATTGATGAAAAAGGTTTAGGAAGTGCTACTGAGGTCCCATATACATTTAGGGCAACATCTTCAATTATGTAAAATTAAAATTACTATGTAATATCTCCAAATATATTTTATAAGGTTTATTAACAATCAATAATAAAAAGGTAATTCTCTAACAAAATAAATAAAACCACCTTCCCAAGCTAATCTACCTGCTCAAAAGTGCCTGCCCCACCAAAGCCACCATAGGGAGGAAAGACATGGAACTCCACCAAATTTATATCCTGTTTACATCAGCACATAAGTTCAGGAGGTGAGGAGGGTTCTGGGAATCATAGTTTTGCTGGGGATCAGCATTTTCAGGGTAACATTCAAATTACAAAGTATGCCAATTGATAAATAACTGAATGGAATTAAATGACATCATGTCCCATCCAAATTGAGATGATAATGTTAATAGTTAGTATTTATAAAGCACTTATAAATGTTATTTCATTTGACTCTCATAATGACCTTGGCACATAGGTACTATTTTTAACTCCATTTTACAGTTGAGGAAACTAGGGAAGCAGAGGTTAAGTGACTTGCCCAGGATCATCCAACCAATAAGTATCTGAGGCTACATTTTAACTCAAATCTTCCTGATTCTGGGTCCAACATTCTATCCACAGAACTATTTAGCTGCTAGATGTCCAAACAAATTAAATTTTTTATATTTAATGATTTATTATATAAGTGGCATCATGGCAAGTGCCTGGGGCAGGGCAGTGGACTTGTGCCTTCCATCTCCTGGACTGTATCCCAGATAACTGCATTATTCTCACTACTTGGTAACTTGTTGTTCATTCAGTCTTTTTCAGTTATATTCAACTTTTTGTCACATCGTTTGTGGTTTTCTTGACAAAGATACTGGAGTGGTTTGCCATTACCTTCTCCAGTTCATTTCACTAATAAGCAAACTGAAGCAAAAAAGGGTTAAGTGACTTCTCTACAGTCATATAACTAGTAAGTATCTGAGGCTAGATTTGAACTCAGGAAGAGTCATCTTCCTGATTCTAGGCTTGGTGCTTTATCCACTGTCCCACCTAGCTGCCTTAACCACAATTATTTAGATTTCAATATGCATGAAACCTTGAGAATATTTACTAAAAGGGAAGAAAGAGGGCTCTGAATCCTCTCAAACAAAGAATTTCCTTTAAAATATCTCATTTCCTGTACATAGCAAGTGCTTTGGCCATTGATTTTTTTAAACAATATCATTATCCCTGCTGAGCATCTACCCTGGTAATGTGAGAAAGGTTGCTGTATCAGAACAGCTGCAATATATTTTCTCTACTTTGGAGCACAAAATACCAGTTGTTTCAGGGGGTCCCAGTTACCTCAAACTACAAGAGGCAGGAGCTGGGATGGCTTTAGTTCCTTTTGTAACAGACTCCAGATGGTGCCATGCATCACTAAGTTAGACTCCAGATACTTCTCTTTCTACTCTTCCCTGGTGCCATTAGCTATGATCGCACTAAAAGTATGATTAGTGCTAGGAATCTCTTACTATAACACCTTGCAGTTTACAAAACCCTTGTCTGATTCTCACCCCTGTGACAGCTTGGGAAGGAATGATTACTTCCATTTGGAGGAAACCAAGGACTAGAGTGTTAAAATGACCTACTCAAGACCATATGGCTGGCAAATAAGAATAGCTAGCATTTATTGAGTGCTTTAAAGTGATAAAAATAATGATTTATAAATGTTACTTCTTCCCTGGGAGGTAGGTGTAAATATTATCCCTATTTTACAGATGAGGAAACTGAGGCTTAGAGGGCTACATAGTAAGTGTTTGAAGTAAGATTTGAATTCAAGTCTTCTTGATTCCAACTCCTGTGCTCTATCCACTGTACCATTTCTATGCAAATGACAAAGCTAAGACTAGAAACAAGATTTTTGGACCTTCTATCCAATACCTTTTTTTAAAAAACAAAACAAAAATATTTTAACTAACGATTTATTATTATTAATTTATTAATCATTATTAATTAATTATATTAGAAGCAGTGCATGAGGTCCCCAGGTTTGGAATTGGCAATCAGAGTCATAGTTGAACATTGTATTTCCCTCAACACCTCTGTCCAGTGATCTACAAATGGTTAATACTTAATAAGTGCATGTCAAATGAATGACTAAATGAATGAAAATGAAAGAATTTGGGCTTTTGAATCACTGTGCCATGGTCCCCATCACAAAACTTAGTAAAAATCCCCATCCCCATTTTCTCCATCCCCAGTGTATATGAAGGCAGCTCTTATCATGGATGTCTGATATAAATGGAGTTAAAGCATAATGAAGGATCTTATTGAGTCTTTCATCTTTAACAGTCACACCACTTAATATTAATTACAACAGTGTTGGTGAAAAGGAAAAAAATACCCAGATAACATTGACTTAGTGGCTGGCAATCTGTTGATTATGTGTTGGAACCTTCTATGTAATTTCACGGCTTTTTGCAATCTCTAAGCTGCAAATTCACAATTATTTGAAGGCATTTTATTTAATTTTCATGCTTTTTTAATCAAAAAGTTAAAATATAATAATCTTTTATGGGAGGTTATAAAATATGCTATTTACACAAGAGGCAGAAAAATTTCCCTCGGCTGACTATGCTTTGTGTATAGTTAGAAAAGACTGCACAGGAATACTGATTAGGAAAGAATAGTTATTATCCTAACAGCTTAATTTTTGCTGATTAAATGGTGCCCATCTACACTGTCCTCCATAGGCTAGGCTTCTGCACTGAAGCAGATGAGGGAGTAAGGAAGAGAAGGAGAAGTCCTTCATGAATTCTACATATAGGCCTTGAAAACATTCACCTCCCCAATTCATTAAGGCTTACAAATAAACTGTTTCCTCAGAAAGGGATGACACAATCAAGTCAAGTCAATAAGAATTTATTAAGTTCCTTTTATGTGCCAGAGGTAGTGCTTTGTGCTGACCGGTAATTAGAGCAGGAGCTGTAGAGAATTTCATGGTCTTAAAACATATACATGGCCTCAGACACGTCCTAGCTGTGTGATTCTGGGCAAGTCACTTCACTTCCCTTGCCTAGCTCTTACTATTCAATACACAGTACTGATTCTAAGAGAGAAGTTAAGGGTTTGAAAAACAACAATAGCATGGACTCCAATGAAAGTTGAATGCAGCATGTAAGGAAGTTTGGGATTCAGAGTCCTATAAGGAAACTTTATTTGGAATAAATGACTTGGCTTCGAATCCACTGGCAAATGACAAGCTTTTTTGGGCCTCAGTTTCCTCCTCTGTAAAATGAGGGAGTGGGACTAGATTGTTCCTAAGGTTGTTTTTTACTCTAAATCTATCATATGATCTTGTTACTGAACCTTGTAATACGGGCCTTAGATTATGAGTCTTCAGTAATTCCCCCAAACTCTCTTACTATACAACTTTCTATATCTCTTAGCTTGAAAGATTGAGTGTTGGCTGTTCGACTCTGGACTATCCACTAGTGATCCTGGAGCTTTTCTACCTTAGAACCTTCCAATAGTAGTCATTGCCACATTCTGCGTGAGATGAGCTGATTTGGTAAACTATGTGAGAAATCACAGCTTTTAAGCAGAACTTGGCCATTTTCATGGGAAGAAGGCATCTTCTTCATTTAAAAAAATGCCCTCTGTCTTAGTATCAGTTCTTTTTTTTTTAATTTAATTTTCATTGTCATGCAAAACACACTTCCATATTGGTCACCATTATAAAAACACACTCGTACATAACCAAAACCCCAAAATAAAACCATTAAAAACACCGATGGGAAAGATAGTGGGTTTTGATCCACATCCACCCAATTCTAATAGTTCTTTCTCTGGAGCTGGATAGAATTTCTCCATATTGTTTTTCAGGATTGCCCCAGATCATTGCATTGATGAGAGTAGCCAAGTTTTCACAGTTGATCATTGTCTGATATTGTTGTTACTATGTACAATGTTCTCCCGGTTCTGCTTATTTCCCTCTGCATCAGTTCATGCAGATCTTTCCAGCTTTTTCTGAAATCATCCTGCTTATCATTTCTTGTAGCACAATAGCATTCCATCACCAATGTATGTCATGATTTGCTCAGTCATTCCCCAATTGATGGACATTCCCTCAATTTCCACTTCTTTGCCTATGTATCTATTCTAAGGCAGAAACATGGCAAGGGTAGGCAACCAGTGTTAAGTGATTTGCCCAAGGTCACACACCTAGGAAGTATCTGAGGTCAGATTTGAACTGAGGTCTTCCCAACTCCAGGCCTGGCACTATGCATTGTACTACTTAGCTTCCCCAAGAAGTTGTCATCTTGTCTCTTTTAACTGGGGTCAGAGATTTAGATCTGTAGCTTAGAGGTCATCTAGTTCAACTCCTCTTTGCTAAAAGATGAGGAAACTAAGGCCTACATGACCTGCCCAAGGTCACCAGTAAATAAATGGCAGGATCAATATTTGAACTCAGGGTCTCTGACTCCAAATTCATTTCTCCTTCCATTCCACCACACTGCCTTTAATTTGGAAATTGAAAATGTTAGAGTCAGAGGGGAAAGAAGGAAAAAAAAAGCATTTATTAGGATTCTACTATGTACCAGGCACTTTGCTTAGCACTTTACAAATATCATCTCATTTGATTCTCACAACAAACCTAGGGAACAGGTGTTATTATTATCCTCACTTTATAGTTGAGGAAATTGAGGCAAGCAGAGGTGAGTGGCTTGTCCAAAATCACCCAAAATAACCAGATTTGAACTACAAGCCTTCTTTACTCCAGGCCCAGTGCTCTATCCATTGTGCTACCTGACTGTCTCTGGAAGGATCTTGGGAAGTTAAAGTTCGGGGCTCTTATCCTACTCTATCACAAATTCTTGTGAGCTAAAAATGCTCTCACAAAATAATAAAAATAATAATAACGATGATGACAAAAACTGACATCTGACTATAAAACACTTTCAGGTTTTCAAATACATCATCTCATTTGACCTTCACCATAACCCTGCCAAATAGGCACAGTAGATATTATAAGAGAAATAACATGGTACAATGAAAAAGAATTCTGGATTGGGAGTACCTAAGAATAGTTGGAGCTCAGATCTATCACTTACTACTTGGATGTTCTTTCTTCTAGCAGATTTTAGACATACTTGTCCCCCTCCCATCAGATATGTGCTAATTTGCAAGGCTTTCTCAACCCCCTCAGCTTCCTAGGTTGTGGTTAGAACAATTACAAAAAGAAACCATTCTCCTCCTTTCCTTTGGGACCATGATATGAACCTTCAGGATGCTTCTGTCCTTCTCGAGAGTATCTGGAGAGGAATGCATCTATGTAGATTCCTATGGCTAAGAGAGAACATGTAGAAATGGGGAGGGGGAATCTCCTCTGTGTGTTCTTGAGCTAAGTTCCAAGGACATACCTAAGAATCTCCTGAAACAATTTGTCACATTATAAGAGAGATGAAGAGACCCAGCCCCATTTCAGACACTTGAACATGGCTAGGCTCTGTCCATGGTACTTGACAGTCACTTCTCAAGCCTACCTGTGGAGTTTCTATATTAATCTGCAGGACTCAGAATGTTGACCAGGCAATGCCACCATCCAGACAACACATAAGTCCCCTAGCTCATTACTACTCCCCAAAATAATGATGATCATTATCATTATCATAATTATCATACTAGTTGGGCATAGGAGAAAACAATGCCCTGGTGACTTTTGTTCCTTCTAAGCTGCCCCTTGGCAAAATATGGTTCACCAGAGTGGCTTCTGATGGAATAAAAAGCTCACTTATTTACAAGGGATCTTAGAAAAGGTTCTGATCCAAGTTTTTGTCTTAAGATAGGAGACTCAAAGATTGGTTGTCATATAGGATACAAAACTGGACTTACTTTTATACGTTATTCTTGTGATGGTATCTCTGTTGAGCATTCGATTAAGAAATGGATTTGATGAATCAGAAACCTAAGGGTGAAGAAAAAAAATTAATGACTGAATCTATATCGTCACAAAATAAACATCAACAAAGTTTAATTTTGGGTGGGGGAGAGAATAAGGGAAAAAAGGACGGTCCAGGCCAGAGATGAACCCTGAATGCATCTGATATTCATCAAAGATGAAGGAAGCAGATCTCTTCCAAGTCACAAGTAAGAAAGGTAATTCATTGTTTTCAGAAATGAGCATCCATCATATCCAGTCTACTGGAAAACTAAAAGCTTACTTTTTGTCCTTCAATTCAGCACAATTCAATTTAACCATTTGCATCTATTACATGTAAGGCTTTCAAGGATGCCAAGCTATCCACTGATGCAAAAGCTTCTCTCTTTAGCATTCATTTCCCCCCAGTAATGCTATATGCTGTGAATCATAGAATACTTGTGACTCAGAATTACATGTGTTCAAAAAGACAGTGTGAGTGATGTGGCTACCTTTTCATATTCCCTTCTGCATGATCTTTGTTCCATACTGGTCTAATTCTTTTCTTTTCTCATTGTTCCACTTCTGACTCTTCACCCATGTATTAAAGACACTCCCTTCCTTGACTCCAGTGGAGAGAATTCGTCTGAAGGAACTGAGATTCAGTTTCCTTCAAAGTACATTTCAATTTTTATCTCCTATATTTGATTTTTCTTGTTACTCTAGTTATTATTATTCTTTATCTCTTGGTTTATACAAATTGTGTTTTTTGAATATGGGTACACATTTTATTCTCCTCCTGCCTCCACAAGTAGAAAATAAGCTCCTTGAGGCACTATCTCATTTTTATTATTTTGGATTTTATACTCCAAATTTCTATCACAGTGTGATACATACTACCAAAGATCTAGAACTAGAAGGGACCCAAGAGAAAATCTAATCCAAACCCCTTGCAATACAAATGAAGCATCTGAGGCCTGGAGAGGCTAAGTGACTTGTTTAAGCCCACTCAAATTTTGTAATGTAGCTAGATAGAGTAGTGGGCCCAAAGTCAGGAAGACTCATTTTAGTCTCAGGCACACTACCTGTGTAATGTTGGGTAAGTCACTTCACCCTGTTTGCCTCACTTTCCTCATCTATAAAATAAGCACAAGAAGGGAATGGGAAACCATTCCAGTAACTTTGCCAAGAAAACACCAAATGGGGTCATGAAAAGTCAAACATAACTAAAAAACTACCGAACAACAAGTTGACTAAATTCTAGGATATTGCTAATGACTCCATGTAAAAAAAAGTGATATCAAAATAACCTGCAAGACAAGGAAGTCTTAAAAAGAGGTGTGGAATGGCTATGTAATAAGAATGGGTGATAGCAGATATATGGGCCCAGAGATGCACTGGTATCCACAAAATACCAAAAGAGCCAAAGAGGAGGTTTCTGGTATGTTGGGTGTATCTTCTATTTATGGAAAAGATTTATGGAAAGACATAAGAATCACACAGATATGAAAGGATTGTGATCTCTACTTGGAGATGAAGCCATCGGTCCTTTGAAATATAAGCAAAACATTGTGCTAGGCACTAGGGGAGATACCAAGATGGCATTGAGCATGGTCCTTGTCTTCAAGGAGTAAAGAGTTTATCTCTAACCCAGGTGTGGGTCACCTTCCCTAACAAGAGTGCCATTAAGGGGTTTCACAGCAAAATAGACAATTATGTTTTTTATATGACACAGGGATATTGCATTTTGAGGTTCTCATCATATGTTTTATACACATAAGTTCTGTTATATTTTCTTCTTTCTCTGGTGAACAAAATAAGGCTACTGTAGTATGGTTAGGTTTGAGATGCTTAAATAAGAACACTGTCATTTATAGAATATCGGCAAGTCAGTTACCAAACATTTATTAATCCCATCCTATGTGTCAGGTACCATGTTGGGGATGCACAGAGGTTAAAAAAAACCCAGTCCCTTTTCTCAAGAAGCTCACATTCTAATGAATGATTCATCATGTAAATAAGTAATATAAATAACTCAGTCTGTAGTTATTAGATAGGCAAATGAGTAGCAATCTGAAATGGAAGGCATGAGTAGCTAGAGGGTCTGGTGAAAGTCTCCTCCAAAAGACTGGATCTGAGCTATATCTTGAAGGAAGCCAAGAAAATTACAAGGTGGAGGAGTGAGGGTGTAAGATGCAGGAAGGCTAGAAAAGTAGGAAAGGGCTTGGTTATAAAAACCTTTAGATGCCAAATGGAGGACTTTCCTGGATAATCACTTTTGAATGCTGCTATCCTGATGTGTAAGCATCTATCTCTTACTGCAGTAACCTACCTGTTCTGGTTTATTATGTTTCTAGCTGGAAGTTATGACTCATCTACCATAAAAATAGATCTATATTAGGGGTTGGGAATGTCACAATAATGTATCCAATAGGTAAAGTTGAGTTTGAAAATTGTATTGATTACTTATGTTCCTTCTGTTTTGCTTCATAATTTTGAGGTGTGTGTGTGTGTGTGTGTGTGTGTGTGTGTGTGTGTGTGTGTGTGGCAGCACAGTATAATGGATAGGGGATTAGATTTGATTCAGGAAGAACTGTGTCAAAGAGACTGTCTCATACTCTTATTAGTTGTATGACCCTGTGTGCTTAAACTTTCCTGTCTCAATTTCCTCATCTATAAAATGAGAACATCAGACACAGTGGCCTCCAAAGTCCCTTCTAGCTGTAATCTATAACTGAACAACATACAGACAGTTTGGTGATATTTGGCAGAGGCAGATTTCTGCCCACTTGAGAAATGTATGAATCTAATTCTGGTTCTTTTCAGAGATATGTAAGCACAGAACCAAATGCTACCTCCCTCTGTAGGTTGACCTTCAGCTATTTAAAAGATATTTCATGGATTACTCTCTGAACCAAGGGTTCCTAAGTTATGGTTTATAAATTTGCTTTAAAATATTTTGGTAACTGTATTTTGATATAATTGATATTTGATAATCTTTTATATGTTATTTTATATATTTAGAAACATTATTCTAAGAAGATGTCCATTGGCATCACCAGACTACTAACGGGGCCCATGATTAAAGGTTAAGAATTCTCTCAGTGCATCCTCCAGAAAGAGAGAGAAACAAAAATGTTGTTTATGATTGGTAATAAATGTGCTGTGGTCCCATATAGGCATTTTGGGCCATTGTATATGGAAATTTGGTCACCATTAAACTCCAGGAATGAGACCTTTAAGCATTGATTAAGAACAATTAAATAAATTTCAAAAGTACACAGAGATGATTTGTGGATTTTAGCATATTGGTGCCATGCATGGGCAGAAGACTAAAATAAAAAAAGATAATGTAAGTGAGCTTAAGTGGAGAGTTAATGGTGTGTGGAAGAGCTGCAATTATAGCCAAATTTTAGTTCCCTTTGGCCACTGGGTAGGATAGGGTGAGACGATAGGGAGAGTGAAGCAGGGGTTAGAGGGATATTCATAAAGTCCACAGATAAGCCTATTCCTCATTTGACACCAATATTTCCAACCCTTTCTATCATCCAACTTTTGATTAGAGTTGCAAGCCATGAGCTTCTAACTTTATAGACTGAATTTTTCCTCTTATCTTCCAATCTTGTAAGGTTTTCAGTGCAGTGCACTCAGATATTTTCCTAGGAAGTAATTCCTGTGAACATGTGGCCTTACAACTCCTACCCTAACACCCTGTGGGTTGGCCACATCTACTGAAGACCAAGAAAGGAAAGTTCTTTCCAACAAAGACCATGGCAATGTCAAATGATTCAACAACAGAAACCAATATGATTGTATCAATGGAAATGACATTAAAGAAAAATCATTACCATCCATTTTTCCATTGTACCCTAAGGGCTATGGTACCTTTCCATCTACCTTGTAATTGAAATTTTCCATGTCTGTTTTCCCCTTTAGAATGTGTGCTCTTTGAAGCTCTTACCTTTAGATTTGTATCTTCAAGATTTAGTGTAATGCTTTGTACATAACAAGTTCCAATAGATTGTTTCCTCATTCATTAATCTGGTTTAGATAGAAGTTGCATGGAGTTTATGACAAATGCTACATTTCAGTGTATACCTATGTGTTTTTTCCTCCTTAGAAAGATTTCTTACTTTAGGGGTGCCACCTACTATCCACTTTTACTATTGCTCGCACAAGTGGGTTCTGTTGGTTCCAAAAGTATCTCATCAGGCTTTTGACTTCTTAACATGTGTCCTGAGAACATCTTTAACACTTTCTCCTTTCTGATGGGGAAGCATTACTATTTCTAGTTCTGCCTTGGGAAAATGGTCCTATGGTTCATTAATATTGTGCATGTTTTTGGTTAAAAGACTTTCTACATCTATTGTCATTTATTTTCCTTCCAAGAGTTCATATAATGATGTATCACATACGTATTAATAATAATATAATAACTGATAGCAATAACAATAACACTTATGAGGTGGTGGCTATTTCCTTTTGTGTGTGTGTGTGTGTGTGTGTGTGTGTGTATGTGTGTGTGTGTTAGACCTGTGTTTTCATCAGCGTAGGGAACCCAGTGTGAAAACTCTTTCCTGCTCATGAGGATTTGGCATTTTATAGTTTTAATGGGATACCTAGAGCATTAATGGGCTAAGTGATTTGCCAGGGTCACATTTGAACCTAAGTCTTCTGGATGTCAAGGCTAGCACTCCAATCATGCTGTGTATAAAGCTACATTAAAATAATAAATATTACTCTTTCTCTGTTTGGATAATCTGCAGCCTAGAGAAGTGGCACTGAACAACTGGGAATTACACATGTTTGAAAAAGACAAGAAGGGGTTACCAATGCTTGGATCTGAGAAGTATACAAAAAGCTCAGAAATAAACCTGGAAGAACAAGAAAGGCAGTGGACAATAAGAGACAGGAGCAATTGCCCTTAGTCCACTGACCTCAAGTAGCTACTTGTATCAGGGAATGAGTTATCAGCCCCAATCAACATACAAGCTGCCAAAGGGACCACTGCAGTGACCTGGGGGTGAGCTGGGGAGAGTGAATGGCCAGGGAGGGGATTGAGTATTGCTGCACACATATTTCCTCTTCTCTTGCTAAATACATCAGCAATTTTGCAGGCAAAAAAAAAAAAGCTGTGTTCTAAGCTGATCACTCAGTGTAAGCCACAGTGAGTCGATATTACAGATGTGATTTTCAGTAACCAGGGCTCCAAACCAAGGAGGTTGAAAGCATAAGGCATGCCAAGAAACCTCAAATAGAGAGACCAGCAGGGACAGCTCATAATGGTGTGTAAGAGTTGGACATTTTCTCTATCACTTGTCTTTTCAATTGCACATGGAGCATAAGTGGATGTCTGAATTTTTGGCTTTGGAACAGGTTGCTAAAACAGAGGTGAAGTAAGCAAATGACACAAATATCCCCTTTGTGAAATATATTATTACTAGATAAGAAAGTTCTCAGAATAGGGAAGAGTCCCCTGATTGAGTTCATGGAATGGCTTTTCATAGCTTAGTCAGGCAGATGAACCTGTATTATAAGACTTTGCTTGTATTTGTGGCTAGCATTTGGGAATGCTTAAATCTGATTTTTTTTTCTCCTTGATCTGCTTTTTTTCCCAAGGATCACAGGATCATGGGTCTGGAGGAGGAAAGGTCACAGAGGAAGTAGCTAGAATTAAAACCCAAAGCTTCTGACTTCAACTTCCATGTTCTTCCCACAATACTATGCCACTTGGAAAATGGTACTAGGAAGGTCAAATCAAAGACAACCAGAGGTCAGCTTGGTCCAGCTTGTTCATTTTACAGATGGGGGTAACTGAATCTTGTAGGGAGGTTGTGGCTTGACTGGTTAACCCAGATAGCATCAAGAATGGGATTTGAGAACATTAGTGCTTTCTTCACTATGCTATACAACAAGAGATAAATAGGATGTTTAGAGTAGGAGGTGACACTAAGAATTTCAGAGGTAGCATCAGATGGATTATCTGGCAGGAAGTAGTCTGTAAGGCAGGGGCTCACATGTGGTGTGAGGACTGCAGTTTAGGCATTCAGTCTCTAAAAGGCTCCCCATCACTATCCTAGTCTGTTCTTAAAGAGACATGCAAAGAGCTGGCATGGGGCAAAAAGTCTGGGGAGTGGACATCAATCTGGTATTCCTGGTGATTATTGTTTGAGGTATCATTGAGAGGCATTATAGTAATATTGGTAGGAACATGGAAGCTGCAGTGAGAGGGTTTGGGTTTGAATTCTGAATCTGATACTTAATTTCTATGTGACCTTGCCCTCTCTAGGCCTCAGTTTCCTTATTTATAAAATAAAGGGGCTGGGTTAGCCAATCTCTTTTCTCCCTTCAGTTCTAAATCATGTGCTCTGACAAAAGAGAACAGTATATGACTAGGAAGTAACTGTCGATATTCTAACATCTTTCCCTTTCTCTCTATCCCTGCCATTCCTTCTCTTTCCCCTAGCCCCTTTTCTTTCCCCCCTTTTGTAGAGAAGTTTTTGTTAAGTAAGAGTTCATTAGGAAAAAGAGTTTAGTAGTATTGATAAGATATATAAGAGAGAATTATAAATTGGGTTTCTTTAAATCTGAATAGAATCTCAGAGATGGATTATGGGTAAAAGAGAATTTTCTCAAGGTGCTTTGAGAGGCAGTTAATGCAATGGACTCACCCTTTGGGCTGACCCTGTTCTGAAAGGAGGTCCTAAGAGTTGCTTGGTGAAGTTTTTTTTTCATTTTCTCATTTTTTTTTTCCACATCTAAACTTCAACTATCAGTCTGAACAGGTGAAGGAGATTGTTGGGTACAATACCAGTACAAGCTCAGCAGGATTGCTGTGTGAATGGAGAAAGGCTATGGAGATTCTAAGCTGTAATTTTCATCCAGATAGCAAGGAAGAGAAACTCAATTTATTTCTCTCATTTATAAGATTATAATTTAAGATAGGATAGTTAGATAAGTGTTTTGGGGTTTTAGATAAATTAGGAAGCGAAGTTAGCCTCAACTCTGTTTGAGGAAGAAGATAATCCTCATGGATCAGGTTTGGTTGGGTGGTTTTAGTAAGATTTGTTAGTTAAGGGACATATATTACAAGAATTTCCTTTCTACCTTTTATTATCCCTTCCTTTAGTTTTTACCCATAATAAAATTATATTTTTATATACTGTCCTGAGTGAGAATTCTTTGGAATGCTCTGAGAAACCATCTTTCTCAACAGTCAAACCAACAGCCAGTCCACATAGGACATTAGAATTGGTAATGCCATACAATACCAATAATTTATAAGGTTTAGGAAACCCTTATAATACTTTCCCCCCCTTCCTCTCTCTCTCTCTCTCTCTCTCTCTCTCTCTCTCTCTCTCTCTCTCTCTCTCTCTCTCTCTCTCTCTCTCTCTCTCTCTGTCTCTCTCTCTCTTTCTCTCTCTTTCTTTCTCTCTCTCTCTTTCTCTCTCTCTCTCTTTCTCTCTCTCTCTCTCTCTCTCTCTCTCTCTCTCTCTCTCTCTCTCTCTCTCTCTCTCTCTCTTTCCTCTCTCTCCTATTCCCCCTCTCATCTTCTTTTTGGTAAGGAAGTATAGAACTCCCTAGGTTTTAATCCCTGGTGAGTGGTAGGCTTCCTCCATAGCACCGGCAATCTGTGTGACAATGGAGGAGTAGTGAAACCAACTAAGAGAAGCTCTACCTCTCACATCTGTAGTCCAGAGGCCTTAAGTTACAGAATCATAGAGTTCATAGAATCATAGTTGTAGTCCCAGAAGGAATCTCAAAGACTACTTAGTCCAATCCCCTATTTTTAAGATGAGGAAGCTGTTCCAGGGAAGTTAACATTATGGCCAAAGGTTATATATATATATATATATATATATATATATATATATATATATATATATATATATATATATATAATGTCAAAAGCAGAATTTGAAACCTTAACTCTTCCCTGCCAAAGCCTCAGCTATGAATTATTCCCATCATCTACTACCCTTCACTCCTGTACCCAATGGTGCTGAATAGAGCTGAATAGAACAAAACCATGTTGACTGGGTCCACTTAAATTTTGTTTCATAATCTCAATTGGACCTTCTCTGTGGCAAGGCATTCACTATTTCACTCACCACATTCTTTTACAAACTTTTTCATCCCTTGGGGCAGCTAGATGGCTCAGTGGATAGAGAACTGGGCATCGAGATGGGGGTCCTGGGTCTAAATTTAGCTTCAGAAACTTCCTAGGTATGTGACCCTGGGAAAATCCCCTTAACCCCCATTACCTAGCCCTCACAACTCTTCTGCCTTGGAACCAATACATAATATTGATTTTAAGATAGAAGGTAAAGGTTTTAAAAAACCCAAAATTCTTTTCATCCCTCCTCAGACTTCTTATGGCTCTCTTTCCCCCACCTTTTCCCCTGAGAGCTTTGATTTGTACTTCACTGAAAAAATTTACACCATTCACTAAGTGCTCTCTCTTCTTTCCTCCTTATTTCATATCACTTACTCTGCCACTCTCTCCTTCCTCATTCCTATCCCATATGAAGAGGTGGTCCTTCTCTTAGCCAAGACAAATTCCTCTATGTGGTCAAGTGTTTCCATTCTATTCCATCTTCTCCACCAGATTGCCTCCTTTATCAGTCCTACCCTAGAAATAGTCATCTGTATTCAAATGTGAAACATTCACAGTTATGATTATATAGCATATATAATAATATATAATAATTTCCACTGGAAATACACAGAACAAATTTGAATATGCAGTCACTTAATGGGATTCATTATTTGCACTAATAGGGATCTAGATGTCTTCTATAGCTTAGCTTGGTTGGTAGAATGTCAGCTTCTTGAGGGCAGGGACTGTTTTACTTTTATCTTTATATCTCCAGTGACTAACATAATGCCTGGCACAAAGTAGGGGCTTAATAAAGCTTTGTCAAATTGTATTGATTATTATACATTTTAATGTTTTTACAGCCCAACTGATATCAAGTGATCATTATGGGAATTCACAATTCTTTTAGGTTTAGGGAGAAGGTGATGATGGAGTGAAGAGATGCAGGATACTCACTTTCATAAATATAGAAACTACTACCAATCCATTTGGACTTTTTGCAGCCTCTGTGACGTTTGTATATAACTCATGGTTATAGTGGATTAGCTGAACCTGGCAGGAGAGATGAAAAAAAAACAACAACAGCGGCATTAAAAGGGGGGTACTGAACATCACATCCATGGGGATCAACAGCAATGCATGTTGTGGATGATTAGAAACAAAGTCTTTTCCAAATGAGGGGATTTCACAGGAATTAAGGGTTCCTTTTTATTTTTGCAAAGGTTTTCTGGTAACATGCATGATTTTAATAACCCCAGTGACCATCTGGCACTGCCTGGCCCCAACCCAGGATGTCTTCTCTAAGCTGTTGGTAAGTGAATTTCCTGGGGGCTGGTAGGCTCTCTGAGCTATAATGGCAGCTGGCACTGGCTTCACAAAAATACTCTTCACAGGAATAGGGGCAAACCAGAAGTTGTGAGCTAGGGAGGCAGCCTGGTGAGCTGCTAAGACTACACAGGGAAAAGGATAGAAAGGGAGAAAAGAAAGGGAGAGAGGAAGGAGAAAGGAAGGATCAAAACAGAGAGGGTGACAGTAAAGGAGAACAGGAGGAGAGAGAAAGAAGAGAGAGAGAATGGGAAGGTGACAGGGAGAAAGAGAGGGAAAGGTAATAAAGAGAGGAAGGAAAGGAAAGAAGGAAGAATAAAAGGAGGAGGAAGGAAGGGAAGATAGAGAAACAATGAAAAAAAGAAAGCATGAGACAGAAACTGATACACTGAACAAGATAAAGTGAATGAGACTGAGAGAAAGAGAATGAAAAAAGGGAGAAAAACAGAGAGAAAGAAAATATACCAGAGAATGAGAGAATAAGAAAGCGAATAGGAGAAAGAGAGGAGAAAAAAAGAGCCCAGGCTTATTATGCCATGAGGGGAATAATTTCATTTTTTGTTGCAGTTCCACATCCTGAGTTTAAACTTTTTCTGGACCCATCCAATATGTTTCACCCCATCATTCTGTCAATTACTGGACCTATGCTTAATAGCCAAGGGAGAGAAACTGTTGATCTTCATCCAATGTATTTTAGAATTTAAAAAAAAAAGAATTAAAAGCTAGTTAGAGTAAAACAGGATAAATGTTCTTCAAATAAATTGTTTTTGTGGACCATACTGATGATTGATTCTATTGATGAAGGAAATTCCCAGTGAGAAAATTCTACTAATTCAGATGATCACTTGTTCTGTAACTTGTTATTTTAGAGAATTGTGTATGGCAGTGACACCTTAGCCTAGGGTTACATAGAAAGTATGTGTTAGTGTCAGTACTTTCACAGGATTGTATACTTAGAACTCGAAGAGGGCTTGTTTTCTTGTCATTTAGCTGTTTTTCAGTCTGACCCTCTGTGACCCCTCTGCTGGTTTTACTTGGCAAAGATACTGGAGTGGTTTGCCATTTCCTTCTCCAGCTCACTTTACAGATAAGGAAACGGAGGCAAAGAAGATTAAGTAACTTGACTAGGATCATACAGCTAGTAAGTGTCTTGGGCCAGATTTGAACTCCATTCTTCCTGGCTACAGACCCAGCATGGTATCACCTAGCTACCAAGGAAGAGACCTTAGAGTTCACCAAATCCAAGTCCCTTTATTTTACAGATAAGAGGATAGAGGTCTAGAGACCTTAAGTAACTAGCCCTGGTTAAACAGCTAGTAAGTACAAGAGACAGGATTTGAACTGTGGTCTTTTTGACTCTGAGGCCGACTTTCAATATTACAATATGATTGTACATTACAATATGATGCTTTTATCAATTTGCCTCTGGCATTGGTTACTCCATCGATCAACATGTTCTTTGAGTAATTCTGTTATAATAACTTGATCAATGAATTTTTGTTAGCTAAGTAATCACTTGCCTTTAAAGGCTGGCTCTCTGAACAAGGAAATATCCTGGGTACAGTGGAGCTTTTGGGGATGACTCAGGGAAGGACAGTCAAGAGTTTTCCCTATGCTCAAAATAATCCTATCTGTTTTTTATATTTTTCATGAGTGTCATTGGAAGAGAATTCTCACTTGGGGAATGAGGCTTGTTCTCTGGTGGGAGCAGTGACTCTCCAGGGGTTTATCCTATCCAGGCTCTTCCAGCAGGCAACCTGGGGCTTCCCTTCCTCCCGTGGTGTATTTATATGAGTAAAGAAGAAGCTTCCTTTTAAGTTATACAGTGGAAAGGAATCTAGAGCCCCTGGGGGGCATGCTGTGACTCTTCCCTTCAGTGCCTAGGCAGTTTCTAAATGAGAGGCAAAATGTGTACCTAATGATGTGCACAGATGATCTGTGACAACCCTCCCAGAGCACTTGAGCAAGTGGAAATGTATTAAGGAGCAACTTGGAAGTTTCAACATATTCTGAGAATTGGACTGTAAAGAGAAGGTAGTTCAAGGGATTTCATGGCCCCAAAGTGACACTTTTCTCTGACATTCCAGCCAGAGGAAGAGCATGAGAAGATCTACAGGGTCCTGGACCACTTCCCCGGAGGTATAAGGATGTACACAACATTAAACAAGACCTGTACTTTTGGAATTGTGATCCAGATAAAGTGACCTGGGGTATTCAGAAGAGAGGGGGTGCAGGTGAGACAGCCTGACCCTCAAGTTCAGTTTCTGGAGTTCAATTTAAGGAAATAATTTACTCTCTTTGATCCTTAGTTTCTCTAGCTATAAAATTGGGATCATAAGATTATAGATTGAGAGTTAGATAGGACTTTTGAGGAAATCAAGCCTAGCCTACTCATTTTTATAAAAAAAAGCTGAGGCCCAGAGACAGGGAGAGATTTACTAACATTAGCTGTGGAGTACATGGCACATCTGGGATTTAAGTCCTTTGATTCTGAATCTAACATTATTTCCACTGTGGCATTCTGTTTCTTCTCATCTGATGAAGTTAGTGCCTTCTCCTCTGAGAATTCCATTCACCTACTCTGTATATATCTTTTTTAAAAAAACCCTTACCTTCAGTCTTCTAATCAATATTGCATATTTATTTCAAGGCAGAAAAGCAGTAAAAGCTAGTCAATGGGGGTTAAGTGACTTGGCCAGGGTCACACAGCTAGAAAATATCTGAGGTCAGATATGAATCCAGGACCTTTCGTCTCTAGGCTAAACTCAACACACTAAGCCACCAAGCTGTCCCCTAAATATATCTTTTGTTTTTGTTGAAAGAACATTTCAGTTCTTTCCAGCTCTTCACAGCCCCATTTTGGGTTTTTCTTGGCAGAGCTACTTGGAGTGGTCCCTCATTTCCTTCTCCAACTCATTTTCCATGTGAGAAAATTGAAGGAAACAGACTTAAGTGACTTGCCCGGGACCACACAGCTAGTGAGTGTCTTGAAGCCAGATTTAAACTGAGGAAAATGAACTTTAACTCCAGGTTTGACACTCTATCCACAATTATTTACATGTTGCCTCTTCTATTTTTTACTTTGTACTTATTTATGTATTCATATATATATATATATAGTTCCATTTTTACCTTCATAGCAATCTTATGAGTTAAAAAGTGAGAGCATTGCTTTACATATCAAGATCATATTTTTTATCATAAGGGAAGTCTTAACAGGTTTATTTTCCCCTCAAACTCATATAATATTGGAATGCCTTCTTTTTGGAATATTTAACAAAATTTATGCATAAAAACAAAGGGAGAACATTATTAGCCTTATTTTAGAGACAAGCAAATAAGATCTCAGAGAAGCTAAGTTTCTTGCCTCAAGTTACATGGTTAAGTCATTAGAATCCCAGTTTTTGAACTGCTTGAGAGCAAGAGCTGTGCCTTACTTTGTATGCCCAGCACATAGTAGGAACTTAATAACTGCTTGCTAACTGAATGATAATACCTACCCTGCAGGGTTATTTGTGAGATCAAATGAAATCATGTATACCAAGTGTTTGGTAAACCTGAAAGTTTTATCTATACAAATGGCAGTTATTATCATTATCAAATAATTATCATTATTCTGTGAAATAATTCCTAAGCTTAGAGGAATGCGTAGTATAATAGAAAGAAGACTGAACTTCAAATTAGAAAAGCTGAGTTTCATCCCCAGCCTGCTATGTGTACCAGGCACTGTCCTGGGTGCTGGGGATGCTAAACCCTATCAAACATTTGAGTGCATATGCAGGTACAGACCTCTGATTTTATTATTATGGGAAATTTCTGCTATGGAAACTCCCCTTTTTTGATACATGCCAGGTATTTATCTGCAGCTTAGAGTATTGCGTTAGACACTGAGACTATAAGCGGATTGCCTAGAGTCATATGGCTAGTGTCCATCAGGCTAGACTTAAACCCAAACCCTCTAGATTTCATTGCCAATTCCTTACCCATTACACCATGCTGCCTCTCTAAAAATAAAAATTAAAAAAAAACTATTGTTAAATAATATGATTTACAGCTAGGGAGTCCCATGGAATTTTGAAATACTAATATACATTTAAACCTTTCTATCTTTTAGATTTTTAAAGATATTGGTTGATGGGCCATATGCTATATTTAATTTATCCATGGAATCAATCAAAGGTCTGAACCAAGGTTCAGTGTGGCTCAATAAAGACAGTACTGGGCTTGGAATGGAGAAGACATCTTTATGGGTTCAAATCCAGCCTCAGACACTTATTAGTTGTGTGGCTCTGAGCAAGTTAGATAACCGTGTTTGCCTCAGTTCCACATCTATTAAAAATGAGCTGGAGAAGTAAATGGAAAACTACTCTAGTATCTTTGCCAAGAAAATCCCAAAGGGGGTCGTGAAGAGTTGGACACTACTGAAATGACTGAACAACAATAATAAGACACTTCTATTAAATAGAATGCAATCTCATAGTGGAACTGGGTGAATCAAGAAAAGGTCTCCTGTAGAAATGCTGGGTTTAATCTGAGTTGGAAAGGAAGTCTGAAATTCCTGAACTAGATTTGAAGACTGAGAGCTGAAATGAGGTGGAATTGAGGAGGGAGAAAATAACCTAGGCAGACACAAAGAGATAGGAGATGAGCGTTGTATGGGACGAACAATGTAGATTAGCCACTAAGAGATGAATTTTTTGACAAGGGCAACTCATGAAACAAAGAAAATTACAAAATGACTCTCAGTCCTGTAAGATTCTCTCCCATTTTTTAGTGATGGTAATGAATTGCACAAAAGACAATAGAAGGTACTAAAAAAGTCACCCAATTTTTTTTAGACGATCTATAACCATTAGTTCCATGATGCCTATGAATCCAAAATTTAAAGTATTGTTTTCCTCCTTTCTAATTAGGAAAAATACTATATCTACAGATCTAAGATTATCAAGGAGAGCATGTACCAAGGACTGCCCCTTCAGGCCAAAATGTAAGAGAGCAACACAAAGGAGACCCTTGAGTCTGGACTGCTTGCAGGGGGCAGAGGAGGCAGTGCCACTCAGGGTTTCTTTGCTCCTTCCCAAACCCAGCTACAACTGCTTGCCACAGGGCTCCTGCAGACTCAAGGAATAACTTCTCTAGTGAAGGGAAGAGATAAAGATACTCGAGGGAGCAACATAAGTCTTACAAGGCATGGTGGGGCAACTCCAGAAAAAAAAAAAGAGCCACGGCCTGCTTGTTTTCCCATCAATATATTTCTCGGTCCATCACCATTGGCTTGGCAATGTCAATTACGGTTCTGGAAGCTGCTTCTTGCATAACAAGCACTGTTACCTCCTTATTCATCACACCTGGGGGAAAATAAGGAAGCTGCTGATGTTTCTTTCTATCCAGATTAGCTGTGGAGTTGGGTTTGGGAAGCTGGGCCACAGAGGAAATACTTTTTGACATGGTAAGTCCTTTTCATTAGAAATGTCAATCTTCGAATGCCCTACAGATATTTATTGTGTGATTACTTTTCTTGGCATTTGTTGTATGATTTTTAAAGAAAGTTCTGTAATTCAAACCCTGTTTCATCTAGATTTTAATGTAATTCATTTAATGGAATGCAAGCTTCCGGAAGGCAGACATGCCTGTCACATAGGAGAAATTTAATCAGTGCTTATTGAATTGAATTAATTAATACAGTCAATCCTCAGCTTTTGAAGGGGCAATGTTCCTAGAAAACAATAGGAAAAAAACCCAACGAAAATGTTGATACATTGAACCTATGAGAAATAAGGGGTTAGGTTCCTGAGATCACCCAAAACTGTAATCTTTTTGCTGGAGGTTGCTGAAAATATGTTTTCTGCATACAATTCTTTATAACAAAGCATTAATTCTGATAATATGCACTTTCCCTTATATAGTAGCTATGAAATAACCCATAAAATGGAACACACAAAATAAAATTGCTAATATGTAAAACATCTTTCCTACTAGTAATTCCCTAGAATTCTATGGACTTTTGTGCTGAGATCTCAATTAAAAACAAAAACAAAAAAATTGATTTCAGACAACATTCACATCTCCCATTACATGAAACCTATAGTACCATAAATACTACAAAGCAAGTTAAATTCTTAAAACTAAAACTTTTTAAATCTGAATCTTTCACTGTGTTAGATGGTGTGATGAGGGTTGTCCTCTGAAAACCAAAAGAGAGGTTCCTAGGTCTTTAGTTGTGGCTGTTGAGAGGATACCTAGATTGGTGGGGTCTTTTTAAAGAATTATATTTTATTTTTTTCTCTCTTAGATGTAAAAACAATTTTTAACATTCATTTAAATAAGTTATGTTACAAATTCTCTCCCTTGCTCTCCTCCTCCTCCTTCTCTGAGACAGCAAGCAATCTGATATAGATTTTACATGTATAATTATGCAAAACATTTTCCCATATTAGTCATTTTGTGGAAGAGTTCTCAAATGGGGAAAAAAAAGAAAATGAGATATAATATGTTTCAACCTGCATTCAGACTCCAGTTCTTTCTCAGAGGGCAGATGGCATTTTTCATTATGAGTCTCTGGGATTGTCTTAGATCACTATATTGTCATTTACAGTTGTTCATCGAGGAATGTTGCTATCATTGAGCACAATGTTCTGGTTTTGCTTACTTCATTTTGCATCAGTTCATGTAACTTTTCCCAGATTTTTCTGAAATCATCCTGCATATCACTTCTTATGCACTGTAGTATTACTGCTGAGATCTTGAAGGAAGACACAGAGACTGGTGAGGTCTTGACATTATCTCTGACTCCGTATCCTTCATGGCTTGTGGATGGCATTGGAGATCATGACAGATGCATCTGCTAGAAATGATGGCCGACTGCTTCACAAACCTGCATATCCACCTCTCACTTTTCCCTTCTACTCCACATGGCCACAAATGTCGTAAAACTGATGTCACTAATAACACCATGCAAATTCTTGAAGTCACGAAAGTTAAGCATGCAGATGTTGAGGACTGACTGTTTTTGTGACCTTCACTTGAACTTGCTACCACATGCATTTGAAATGAACAAAATTACTTGAAATCCCTCTAGAGGGAATTCCTGGTGCCTGGAGCTCTTCTACTAGACAGAAGATGCCCACTTTTGAGTGTTGTCATAAAATTTCTGTTCAGAGATGAATTGTACTACATGAACCCAGAAGTTCCTCTTAAGTATGGCATTTTCTGATTTTATTATATATTACCTCATTGTTTTCTAAGCCTGACATGTCTCTTCTCAAAGTGATTAGACTTTGTGAGATGGCAATGCTTCTCTTTCTCTAGTTTCACTTTTAAAGAGAAAAAGAATTCTTTCTGCCTCATTATGATTTCTAGGCCAAGGATGATGATGATGATGATAGGAGGAGAGGACATAGTCCATTATTTCTCATAACAGAGGAAACAAATGGTTAAGACCTATGGTGCTTTGCATCTATTAGAAACTTAATACATTTCATAAATACGTGTTTATCCATGGCATCCTCTTATGTTACATGGAATTGGGCCTGAGGAGGGCAAATGAAAATAGACTTCTGGGTATGAGCTAATTATTATGGTCCACTAAAGAGGATGGACAAATGCCAGTGTTTAAACTACAACTCAAGTAAGGAAAAGAGGTACGAGGTTCAAACTGGGATCCAAAGGAGTTTTAAAAAGAGGGTGAGTCAGAAAAGAGCCAACAATGCCCAAAACCAAAGGGCTGAGATGGACATGGAAAATCCTAGGGGGTAAGGACAGAGGATTTTAAATGAGGGAAGTTGGTCAAGGTACAGAAGGCATGCTACTAGGATTGTTGGCAAAAAGACTGTGAAGCAATGCAAATCCTCCAATATCTGGCCCATTATGGAAGTGGCATGCATTCTGCATCCTTCTTCTCCTTTTCCTTCTCTGACTTGTTGTAAAAGTCTTCAGTTAGGCTTACTCTGTCCTGAACCCTTCTGCTCTTTTTCTTCCCCTTAGTTGCACCAGTTGAGGTTGTGAAACTTGAACATATAGATATAGAGACTGGCTCTACTTGGCTTAACTCCTGATGCCATTATCTGGTTAGTGGCCACGAGCACAATACAAAGGAACCAGCAGTAATGAGATTTCTTTACGACAAATAATTTGTAGAAGTTTTTGATGATTGGCCAAAGAGATCTCTTCATTAAGCCAACAGCACAGGTTTAAAAGAAAGCTTCCAAAGGAGACAGTAAAACCTTTGCAAAAGAACTCATAAATGCAGAACCAGCATATATATATATATATATATATATTCATATATAAACTGTTTCTCAGAGCTTTTACACCCAATCATCAAATAATTATTAAGTGCCTACTAAGTGCCAAGCACTGTTCTAGGGACTGGGAATTTGTTGTTGTTTAGTTTAATCATTTCAGTCATGTCTGACACTTCATGACCCCAATTGTTTTTTTTTGGGGGGGGGCAAAGATACTGGAGTGGTTTCTAATTTCCTTCTCCAGATTATTTTATTGAAGAGGAACTGAGGCAAAGAGGGTCAAGTGCCTTATCCAAGATGTTCCTGCCCATGTGAGTGGTGAGCCAAAGGCTCAGCTAGAATCCTTGAGGATATCTTGGTGGGGTGGGGTGCGGTGGGAGCTACAATTATTGAATAGCAATAATTGCTAGAACTTATGTTGTGATTTACTTTTGCAAAGCGATTTACAACTACTATCTTGTTTGGTCCTTACAACAATGTGAGAGGCAGACACATTTTTAAAGGATGAGGAAACTGAGGCAAATAGCAGCCATTAAGTGACTTGTTCAGTCACATTCATGTAGCTAATGTCTGAGCTACATTTTGAGTTTAGGTCTTCTTGACTTCATGTCCACACCTGGTTGTCCCTTGGAAATCACTTTAAAGCCCCTTATGTTATTTGACATAAAGCCAAGTTTTTGAAGAGAATCATAGAACGTGGGAATTTTAAGCTGAGAGAACTTTAAAGAAATGTTTCTCTGCAAAGACTTTGAAAACTCTGCTCTCATTGTTACTAATTGTGAGACCCTGGCCAAGTCCCTGAGCCTCTGTTTTCTCATTGGTAAAAAAGTGAGATTAACAATATTGATATGGTAGATAGAGTGCAGAATCCTACAAGTCACAACCCCCTGAGTCTCAGATTTCACCTGTAAAATGAGGATAACATCAGAAATATAATAGCACATATCATATTATATAAAATAAGCATAATGATAGCAGTATTTACATCATAGGGTTGTTGTGAGCATCAAGACTAAAGAGTGATGAAAAGTACTATGGGAATGTTATTTGTTTTATTGCTGTCACCCAGGAGCATATGTTTTAATAGGAGAAGCAACACGTCAATAAATACATGAATATCCAAACAAGTAAACAAACGAATAACATTCTTGTTCTTTATGCTGAAGATCTAATTTTTATACCTGAATAATATACTTCATTTTCCTTAAATCCTTACCTTCCATCTTAGAATCAATACTTTGTATTGCTTCCAAGGTAGAGGAATGATAAGGAATAGGCAATTAGGGGTAAATGACCAGCCCAGGGTCTCACAGCTAAGAAATATCTGATGTCAAATTTGAATCTTCAACCTCTTGTCTCTAGACCTGGCTCTCTATCTATTGAGCCATTTCACTGCCCCCTGAATAATATATTTCTTGTCATGCTTTTTATATTGTTTTGTGTAAATTCTGTAAGATCGGGTGTTCTCTCTGCCTCTCTCTGTGTCTCTGTCTGTCTGTCTCTCATATGCTCTAGTTCAGCATCATTGACTGCCTATTAGGCATTTCCAGATAGATGTCCTATAGGCATCTCAAACTCAACATGTCTAAAATAACTCATTATCTTTTCCTCAAAATCTCTCACTCATCCTTTTTTTTTTTAAACCCTTACCTTCCATCTTGGAATCAATACTGTATATTGGTTCCAAGGCAGACGAATGGTAAGGGCTAGGCAATGGGGGTCAAGTGACTTGCCCAGGGTCACATAGCTAGGAAGTGTCTGAGGTCACATTTGAACCCAGGCCTCCCATATTAGGCCTGGATTTCAATCCATTGAGCCACCCAGCTGCCTCCTTTCCTTTCTTATTTCTACCTAGGGCATCTTTATCCTTTCAATCACTCTGGTCCACAACTTGGTGACTCTTTAATTTCCCTCACCCTATATATCCAATTAGTTGTTAAGTTTTATCTTTCCAGTTTTTACAGGCTCCCTCTCCTCCCACCCACTTCCACAGCCACAACTGGTTCAAGGCCTCATCACCTCTTACCTAAATATTGCCAAAGCCTCTTTATTTTATTTCTCTGCTTTAAGTCTCTTTCCCCTCTAATTTGTCCTCTACAGAACTGCCAAAGGGGCCTTCCCAAAGAATTTTGCTATGTGACTCTTCTGATCAGGAACTTCTAGTAGTTCCCAATTGGCTCCATGTTTAAAAAATCCTCCTCCTCTGTTTGATATTCAATTCAATTCACAGTGTGACTCCAGCCTACCTTTTGAGATTTATTTCGAATGACTTCCCCTCACATACTTTACGTATTAGCCACACTGGCTTATTTGCTGTTCCTTGCTCATAAATCCCATCTCCTGTCTTTGGGGCTTTCCACAGGTGGTTTGCCTTTACCTGGAATGTCTTTCCTCCTCACCTATGCTTCAGAGAATTCCCAGTTTTCTTCAAAGCCCAAATGCTTCCTATACATGGCTATTTTTAATGCACTAAGCTCTAGTACTTCTGCAGTTTCTTTATATATCTTTTGTCTTTAATAATATATGTACAATTTGTTTCCTTCAATGGAAGGTAAGCTCCTTGGGGGGGGGGTAAGGGCTGTTTTTTTTCTTTTCACCCCCCCCCCCAGTGATTAGCATGTTGTGTTATATCCAACTGGGATTGAATAAGTGTTTATTGATGGATGATTTACTGATTATGTATAAGTCAAATATGGTCAATATTAGTCAAAATATAAAATAGGTTTTTTTTTTGTATCTTTGCTAGCATTTTAAATGATGGCAGAGATAGAATTTGAGGAATCTTGATTCTTAATTCAGTTCTCTTTCTAAAGATAGGTAGTAAGATTTAGGTCTGACTCTTCCACTTGTAATTCAATTCAATCCAGCAATTTTTATTAGATGTTTCCTATGTGCACTAGGTGTTTGACCTTTGCAAATCACATGTATGTACATCAGTTATATGGGAATAATAATGCCCTAACCTATATTTCTTTTATTGACAGCTGTCTATGATCCATTTATAAATACCAAGTGAGGTACTAAATAGAGAGATCTATACTTGCTAATTAAGTTGCCACTACTATGGAAGAGGACCAATGAATATTCAAAATGGAAGACAGATTCTTCATAGATGGTGAAGTTCTCAGAGTATTCTTGTTTGCTATTGGATCAAATCCTGGAATACCTCAGAGCTTTCCAAATGAAATCCATAATCACTCTAAAACAAAGAATTCTATCCAAATGGGACAAAGCAAGTCAATAACTATATGTAATATTCAAACCATAATAAATAGTTGAAATTATCTTGATATGGTCAATCAGCATAATTTTATCTGTTTGTCTGTCTACATCTCTCTCTCTCTCCATCTACCTATCCATCCATCCATCCATCCATCCATCCATCTATCTATCTATCTATCTATCTATCTATCTATCTATCTATCTATCTATCTATCCATCTATCTATCCATCTATCCATCTACCTATCATCTTGGAAAGAATGCCATTTGACAACAAACTGGACCCAGAACTGAAGAGGAGGAGAGTATGTTAGATTGTTTTGGGGAAATTTTGTGTAGATTTAAAAAAAAATTACCCTAATCAATTCTGTTAAATAAAAGTCTATTTTTTATTGTTCTTCCAGCAATGCTATGTAACTATGAAACATAGAAAACTAGTTTCTGAAAAACTTAATTTGCAGATATTCAAAAGGGAGGAGAGAGACACATAGTGACCATGAGTAAGCCACAACAAATATGAATAGTATAATATAAATTTACAACTTAAAAATGTTTTATTGGTGCTCTTTTCTCCTTATCACTTCTCAGTGACAATCCAGCACTAATAGAATCCTTACTTGCAAGAAATAATACTCTAGTAAAGAAAATCAAAACATGGCTACATTTGACAAAGCCTGCCTTACTTGACACCTGTGGTCAACCACCTCTCCACTGAAAGGTGGGAAAAATGATTTCTCTTCAGACTCTGGAGTCATGGCTCATCAAGCTGCTTTTATGTTACCAATGAAAAATTTTGTAGAAATGGCAGAGAATATATATTATCAAATAAATGTTTGGCTATGGAATATTCTTGCACCATAAGAAACAATGAACAAATTGATTTTCTTTAAAAGCTGAAAAGAATTATATGAGATAATGAACAATGAAGTAAGTAGAACTAGAACTTTGTACACAACTACAGAACTAATAGTAGAAGAATAAACTGAGGACATTACCTCCAGAAAGTGAACCAAAAGATAAAACATGAAAGACTTAATTTATATGATGTTGGTCTCCATGACAACATCCTATACAATGTGTGTGTGTGGGGAAGTTGGGACACTAGTGGATGGAATTTATTATGTAGATATGAAGAAAAGTAAGTTAAACATATAGAAGATCTGTGAGTTCATTTGTGTAATGCCTTCTTTTTCTTTATATATGGAATTGTTTGTTTTGTTTAGATTTGTAAACATTTGGAATAATAATAATAAAAAGTTTGTCCAGAAAAGGAGGAGAACTAGAGGTGTAGCAAGACTGAGGGATAACTAACTGATTGACAATCTTTATATTCCGCTGATATTTTTGCTATGAGAATAGATTTAAAATAGGGATAAGTAAGCTACCAAAATAGACCTAAATCCAACCTACTTCCTATTTTTGAATGACTCATGAGCTAATAAACCTTTATTGTATTTAAACATGTAAATGAATACATTTAAATAAGTAAAACAATAAACTTTCATTTAAAAATGTAAAAACTTCTTAGCTCAGGGCAGATTTTGCTTTCTTACCATAGTTTGCCAACCCTTAATCTAGAACCGGGACAGCTAGGTGGTACAGTGGATAGAGTTTTGGGCCTGGAGTCAGAAAGGCATCTTCCTGAGTTCAAATCTAACCTCAGACACTTATTAGATGTATGATCCTTGTCAAAAGTCACTTTGCCTCAGTTTCCTCATTTGTCAACAAAGCAGGAGAAGGAAATGGCAAACTATTCCAGTATATTTGCCAAGAAAATCCCCAAAGGGGTCACAAAGAGTTAGACACGATGGAAACAGCTAAACACATTCAAAGGAAGTATCCCCAAAAGCCGGGTGACCTCTTTTGGAGGATTTCTAGGGGAAGCTCAACAAATATTACCCAGAATGAGAAGGCCTGGTTGGATCCTTAGAGAGAACATCCTCATTGGGGCACCATGGCACTAGTTGAAACATCAGAGGAAAACCATACTCAACATACTTAAGGGTACCATTGGCTCACCCAATCATTTTGTCAACTTCAAAGTCTTCCTTTGCAGAAGAAGGCCTAATGATTGCCATATAAATGATATAGATTTTCCCTCCTATTAAAAATAAAAGGACTATGAATGACTTTTGATACTTGCAAGGAGGCTCCCTTTCAATGGTTGCTGCTGGAGCCACATTGCTTTTATTTATAGAAAGTCATTAACACATTTTTAGCTATGTGTAAAAGCACACACAGAGTCAGCAGAGAAGCGCACAGTTTGATGTTTACCAGCTGCTATTTCCCCACCCTGAGATTTGGCAATTATCACTATTCTGCCTTGGTGCAGATGAACTCTTAAATTTCAAGATATAGGAATGCCAATTATTGCTACAAATCAAAGTCATCCACCTGTGACTGTTTTGACCTGAATTGCCAAACAAAATCTAGCTCTCTTAGCAACCTACAATGGAACATGTTTTTCTTCCTAAAAAGGCAAAAACTTAAAAAAAGTCTAATAGCATCTGGATTTTGGAGCTCAGTGGCCAAATATGTAATGATATGAAAATAGCTATTTCATTAAATACACTTCACTTTTTAGTTTCTAGGCTTGGGATCTATCAGTTCACACCAAACTATACACATGGAAGTTCTCAAAAGACCTTATTGCTTCCATCATTATATATGCTTTTACTCTGAAGCTTCAAATTTCCCCCCAGATAATTCTAAGGGCAACTATAAATTGTCTCTATGATTTTGCAAATTAATGAGGGCCTCTTTCACCAAAGTCTACCTCTAGTGCCTCTTTGTGTCTTGGAAGTGCCTCTGGGTTCCTGAAAGAGTTATGCTAGCAGGGGACATCTGGGTGGCTCAGTGGATTGAGAGCCAGGCCTAGAGATGAGAGGTCCTAGGTTCCAATCTGGCCTCAGACACTTCCTAGCTGTGTGACCCTGGCCAAGTCACTTAAGCCCAATTGCCTGGCCTGTACTGCTCTTCTGCCTTAGAACAAATACATAGTATTGACTCTAAGATGTTAGGTGAGAGTTAAAAAAAATAAAGTTATTCTAGCAGAAGACAAACTGATCAGTTCTGCCAATGAATAAATTAATGAAAATAAAAAGACTTTATTAATTGATTTTACTATGCTTGCTATATACAAAATGCCATGGTAAGTCATGAAGATGCAAATATAAAAACCCTATAGTTTTTGGTCTAAAGAAGTTCACATTCTAATAGGAGTAGACAACACATATAGGAAGTTTTGTCTGCAAGTCAAATGCTTTTTTTAGGGTACCTCTGCAAAGCAGATGGTATTACATCTTATTTTATGTAATTTCTTTAAAAATTTCATTTAGCAAGCATTTATTTTTCCCCTTCCACATCTCTCCCCATCACTGAAAAAGAAAAAAAGACAAATAAAACTACTGCAACAATTATGCATAGTCAAGTAAAACAAATTCTCACCTTGACCACATCTGCAAACAACTTATTCTGCACCTTTCTGGCAGGAAAGCATAGCACAAGAGATAGCCTAACTTCTTCAATGGTCCTCTAGAATTGCTTTGGTCATTGCTTTGATCATTGTTCTTTGGTCTTTCAAAATTGGTTGTCTTTACAATGTTGTTTTGGATGATATTATTCTTAGTTTGCTCATTCACTTTGCATCAGTAGAATTTTCCCAGGTTTTTCTGAAAACATCCTTTTTAGAATTTCTCATGGCATTACATTTATATGCCATTTAATGTTATTCCATAAATAAAATCATCTCCATTTCTAGCATTAGATCATTTGACTTTCATGATGAGAACTTTCTTTTTTGGGTCTTCAGCAGCCTGTGGCTTCTGAGAAGAGGCGATATCGTAGTACCTGAAGAAACAGCCAGCAAGTTACCTCTGCAAAGGCCTGATCTCCGGACCATGGCTTTAAGAACCAGGCTGAGTAATGAGTATCTCAGGGGATACTGCTATTCTTGGTGTCCTGGGGCTTTGAATTCTATTTTCAGCAATGGTTTACGTGTCTTAACCAAGGGCAGCCTAGTTAAGTTCAGAGGGAATCATCATCAGAAGCCTGGCCACCAAGTAATGAACATTCTTGCTCATAGTGCCCAGTTAGGATTGGCTATTAAAAAAAATCCTTACCTTCTCTCTTAGAAACAATACTAAATATTGGTCCCAAGGCAGAAGAGCAGTAAGGGTTAGGCAATTGGGATTAAGTGACTTGCCCAGAGTCAGAAGCTAGGAAATGTCTGGTCAAATTTGAACCCAGGTCCTCCCATCTCCAGACCTGGCTCTTTATCCACTGAGTCATACAGCTGCTCCATGAATATGAGTTATTAAGGAACTTGTCTACAAGCAGTCATTTTCACATACAAATACATACAAATTTATAAATTATGCACATTTGTAGGATTCTATGTTATTTATTTTGATACACAGTTTTAAAAAATGCCTGTTGTACTGGGTTCAAATCTGGCCTCAGACACTTGCTAACTGTATGACCCTGGACAAGTCACTTAACCCCTATTGTCTTGCCCTTACCATTCTTCTGCCTTGGAAGCAATAGACAGTATTTATTTCAAGATGGAAGGCAAGGGCTTAAAAAAGAATGCCTTTTGTAGCTGAAAAAGATATCTCACAAAGACATTCAAAATCAAGTGGAAGAATGGTATCATTAGCTGGGTTTCCTGGATCTTAGTACTCATTTTTAGATCCCATATAAACCAGTTATATAAAGGGTTTTTATTTTTGTTGAAATTCAGTTGATAAATTTTCATCTTCCTTCACATCAATCAGTTATTCTTACATACTAAATCGAAGATGTTGCATTTTTGTATTTTTGACAAACAGCTTCAAAACCCACTGAAACTCCTCATTTGGAAGATTTTTCAGCTGGTTAGAGAATTCTGTTTCTAAGTTTTTAAAGTAGGCAGATCAGAGATTTTTCATAGGTGACATGATTACATCATTTACAGCAACAAAAATCATAGAATGATGGGAATATTTTTAGACATCTGGTCCCAAAATATATGAGGTTCCCCAACAAAGCAGTTACTTTCCTGTTCATGGTTTAAAATGCTACTTTTGCCTGAAATTCAAGAAAAATAAGGAACAAACAAGAATATATAGTATCAAAAAACCATTATTCAATGAACAAGTACTCAAAAGATATGAACAAATAGTTCTCAGAAGAATTGCAAAGGATTAACAACCACATGAAAGAATCTTCCAAATCACTTTTAAACTAAGAGATATAAACCAAAACAACTCTGAGGTTTTTATCTCAGCACATTGGTAAAGATGACAAAAATTGGGAATAAGCAATGTTGAAAGGAGTGTGGAGAGGCACATGAATACACTGCTGTTGGATTTATTAACTGGCCAAATCATTCTGAAAGCCAATTTAGAATTATGCTAGGAGAATAACAAAATAAAGCCTTTGATGCAGAGGTCTCAATGGTAGGCATATATCCCAAGGAGATCAAAGAGAGAAAGGAAGGTCCCATATGCACCACAATATATTCAGGATGTCCCCAAAATCTTGGTGCAATTTTAACCTTAAATAGCTTTTAAGCTCAATACTGTGATAAATCTGGACTAAGATTTTTGGGACACCCTGTTTATAGCAGCACATTTATGGTAGAAAAGATCTAGAAATAAAGTAGATGTTCATGGATTGGGGGAATGACCAAGTATATAATAGACTTTTATTGTGCTCTAAGACATGAATATGATAACTACAGAAAACAAAATAAGGAAAGATTTTTACTCTTTTTAAAATAAAGAGTACTTTTTGTAGTTCTTTAGGTGTGGAGAAGAGGTTGAAAAGGATACTTTATTGAGGAATTAAAGTGGCAAAAGCAAAAAACCCAGAATAAAGAATTTTAAATGTCATTTTTATACTCCTATCAAGGAAAATATTTTGTAGATATCTGTTAGGTAGCATACTAAAGACAGGAAAGAAACATAAGTACCTACTATGTGCTAAACACTGTGCTAAACACTTACAAATATGATCTTATTTGATTCTTATGACAATCCTGGGAGGTAGATGCTATTATTATCATTCCCATTTTATGGCTGAGAAAAATGAGGCAAATAGAAGTCAAATGACTTGCCTAGGATCACACAGCTGATGAGAGAAGATTTGAACTTGGGTATTTCTGACTTCATGTCTAGCATTCTATCCACTGTGCTTCCTTGCTGTCAATTTGTCATAATAGAAAAGGTTGGTAAATCATTTGGGGAAAGTAAGAATAAATTGTGGTGTATGATTATGATGGAATACTATTATGCTATAAGAAATAACAAGCAGGATGGCTTAAAAAAGCCCTGATGCAAAGTGAAGTGATTAGTACCAGGAGAACATTGTATATAGTAACAGCAATATTGTAACTAATGATGATCAACTATAAAGGGTTTAGTTACTTGAGCAAGACAATGATTCAAAGGGTGGTATGGAAGAAGAAATTGGAACTAAAATTATTTTAAATGATTGTTAAAAAATTTAAACATAATTGGTAAATATTTAACAAAATAAATGAAGATAAATTAAAAATGAAAAAGACAAGGTTGGTAAATTTGGGACATTTATCCTTTTAAAAAGAAAGATATGCAATATCTTTAAGTTAGATAATTCTTCGAAGCCTTTTTATTTTATTTTATTTTTTTAAAACTCTTACCTTCTGTCTTGGAATCAATACTGTGTATTGCTTCCAAGGCAGAAGAGATGTAAGGACTAGGCAATGGGGGTCAAGTGACTTGCCCAGGGTCACACAGCTGGGAAGTGTCTGAGGCCAGATTTGAACCTCCCATCTCTAGGCCTGGCTCTCAATCCACTGAGTTACCCAGCTGTCTCCTAAGCCTTTTTCAATAACCAGTGACCCTCTGTGTAGAAAATATTGGTATATATAAAAAAGAAAATATTGGCACACGTACTCTTACTGCTAACTCTTATCAAATGAATATTTCCTCTCGAAAGACTTACATTTTCCCTAGAGTGTAAGTCTAGAACTCTAATATTTTTGGTAGTATATTGTGCATATTTCTTCCCTCTACCTTTTCCCCTCAGATACATAGCTTATTTTTTCTATGGCCAAGTTTGTAAATGTTGAAACTAAGCAAGTTAATCTCTCAAAGAACTGAAATGTATTTACAATCTCACCAATTAGAACGTCTAGCACTGTCAGCCAACAGACATTTATTAAACACCTACTATCCACTAAACACTGTGATAAGCAAAGGAAGCAAAGACAAAAATTAAAATCTCTACTCTTAAAGAGTTTTAAATCTGTACAAAAGTCAGTATAAATGTAACACATACAAAATACACTTCAGGTTATTTATAGAAGGAAGGGCACTACTCAGTGGGGGAAGCAGGAAAGGTTTCATGTAGAAGATAAGTTGAATCTGGAAGGAAACAAGGAATTCTAAGAATCTCAGGTGAAGAGGGAGTGCATTCTGGGCATAAAGGATAAACAATCCCAAGGTATGGAGACAAGAGATTGAAGTGTTTATGTATGAGGAACATTCAGAAATTAAGTTCTGATTGACAGTAGAGCTGAATAAGGGAAACAATATATAACAGCTCTGAAAAGAACATTGGGGTCAGGTTTTACAGGGGTTAAAAAACCATCTATATCTTGAATTAGAGCTTTGAGTTAATGGGGTGCCAAAAGAACTTATTGAATAGGAGAGTGACATAACCATATATGTGCTTTAGGAAAATCCCACTGGCAGTTTTGAAGAAGATGGATTGGAGAAGGGAGGGACCTGCTAGTGCAATAATCCAGGCAAAGCAGTGATGAGGGCTTAAATTAGGGCAGTAGCTATGTGAATAGCGATGAATCAGGTTGGAGAGATGTTGCAGAAGTAAAAGTAACAAGATTTGACAATGTGTGGATTTATAGGATAAGGGAGAATGAAGATTACAAGTTGACACTTGGGTTCTGAACTTGGGTGATTGGAAGAATGGTGGCACCCTCTAAGGTAAGTTCCAAATAGAGTAGGCTTGGTGGGAAAGATAATGAGACCTGTAATACAGATTTCAATTTATCTATGCCTGCTCATTACTGAGAATAAAAAAAAAAAGGTTGGGAGCAGAGAGCTTTCCTAGCAGCTCTTGTGCCAGAGGACTGAGCCAGGTAAGGGGCCTGGAGCTAGTTGAGGGGCACCTTCCATAGCCATGAAGTGATCTGGGGGTAAGCTGTGCATATGATACTTCCCCAAGAGCTAATGAGTGATACAGAAGCAGAGGGACTGGAAGCCTGTACAGAAGCCAGAAGATTGGAGTGGGTGGGAGGAGAAGGGGTAGAAGGGATAATAGGTAAGCTTGTGAGGACCTTTGTGGGGCATGTAGGTAAACCAAACCTTTGCCTATTGGGGAGTAGACCTGCTCAAATATAATGGATGTCACTCTAAAGACAGAAAGTTTGGTAGAAGAGCTATAAATAAATATGTGTCCTTTGCTCTCAACAAAACTAGCAGAAACATCTGTATTCTTGTGAGTGGCTTCTGTATACGGGTAATTTCCAGAACCCAATAATACAGAAATTCAACAGTATATCAACCACTGGAGGGATTATGGTGTTATCTTAAATTTCTGGAGTAGTAAAAGTATTCTGGCCTCACCTGTATCTAAGGAGGAGAGCCTTGTTCCTGCTGCTGGACCAGGGGCTTGGAATGGTGCTGTCTGTTGGTGATTGGCAACTTTGGACTCAGCTGGGATCAACAAGTAACTCAGATGGCAGTGTGGGCTATCATGGCAGCTCCACTCTTTAGGTCTAATGGCCTATGCCATGTCAGTCCCCAATCCGAGGCATTGCTCAAGAATAAAGATGAAATTGCAGTCAACTAGGATCCTTTGGGCAAGCAGAGCCACTGGCTCAGGAAGGACAAGGGCTTTGAAGTGGGGTAATGAGCCCCATCAAATTTAGCCTGGGTCATGGCTATGCTGTACCAGAAAGAGATAGAGGACCTCAACATTATGCCTTTTCCACTGCTGCTCTGGGTGAGGGACTAGGGTGTGCCTTTGCTTGTCTTATCACACAAATCCTCCCTGTTAAAAAAGAGCTTGGACTTTATCAATGGATATCTTTACTGAAGGTCTAAGTAAACCCCAGTCATTGTCCTATAGACTTTCCAGCAACAGGAAGTTTCCAGTAATAAAGACTTTGTTACAATGGAGACAAGTTTCATGATTTGGTATTCTGGGGAGATTAGCATGTAACCCATCTTCCCATCTTCCCACTGATTGGTATTCCCATGGCCTTTGGAGCTGTGGACCTCTACTTTTCAGACCACTACACTAAGGTATAGAAGGGGTTGCAATCTGAATCAGTTGAGGGAGTCTGTGACATTAAGGAAGACCGATCCAGTGCAATCCAAATCAATCCAAGCTAATGCAACATTTATTAAATATCTGCTAGGTTCAAGGCATTAAGGATAAATTGGGAAAAAACCCAACAATTTAGATCCTGCCCTCAAAGAGATTACATTCATAGAGCTTTCAAAGTTTTAGATTCTATTTTATTTAACATTAATTATGCACCTATTATCTTCATTCCTGGTCCCAAATCATTCATTACCTCTTACTGCATATATATATATATATATATATGCAAAAGACAAAGGAATATTTTAAGACTAGAGGACCTTGTATATCATATCCTCAAGAATTTTCTGTGGATCATTTCCCATGTGAAAGGTCACAAGTAAAAATTTAAAAAAAAGAAAGAAAAAAAAGAAACGAGAAATTGCTGGAAAATACTTATAATTCTTTTGTCTGACTCCAGATAAGAAGATTGCTAAAACAAAACTATGTAAGGGTTGAAGTTTTATAGTCTATTGTTAAAATCATTACTACTATTCTATTTGTAGACCTGGAATTTCTTATATCTAACCTAAATTCTCCTTGTTGCAATTTATTTTTAAATTTTTATTTATTTTTAATGTTCATTTTAAGCTCCAAATTCTCTCCTTCCTACCCTTCCCCAATCTGCCAAGAATCTTTGCTGCAACTTAAATCTAACTTTTTTTCTGTCCACAAAAGTTTCTTGGAAATAATAGTAATAGCAATGATCACAATAGCATACATACATTTTCTAGCATTTCAAAGAATCACAAGGTTTGATAGCTAGAAAGGATCTGTGGACATTTTGTTCAGTCAATCCAAATGTGGAAGGAATCACTATTATAACATACTTGGCAAGTGATTGTCCAGTATCTGCTTGAAGCCCTTCATTCAGGGAGAACCCACAACCACTCACGATAGTCCATTTCACTCTCAGACACATCCGATTGTTAACAAGATTTTCTTGACATTCCACTTAAATTCATTTCTTTGCAACTCCCACCCTTTGTTCCTGGGTTTGCTCTCTGATGTCAAACCAAACAAATCTAATCTCTCCCTTATTGATACCCATCCAAATACTTGTACATAGCAATCACACTTGTTCTCCACTTGCTCCACTAAACCTTCTCAGAGGTAACTAGGTGGTACAGTGGATAGAGCACTGGGTCAAGAGTCAGGAAAATCTGAGTTTAAATGTGACCTCAGATACTTACCAACTATGTAACCCTTAACTTTTATTTGCCTCAGTTATCTCAACTTTAAAATGGGGATAATAATAGCACCTACTTTCTAGGGTCGTTGGGAGAATAAAATAAAACAACATTCATAGTTTTTAGCACAGTGCCTGGCACATAGTTGGTATGGTTCAGTTCATGTTCAACTCTTCATGATCCCATTTGGGATTTTCTTGGCAAAGATAATGAAGTTGTTTGCCATTTCCTTCTCCAGATCATTTGAGAGACGAGGAAACTGAAAAAAAAAACAGGGTTAAGTGACTTGCTTAGAATCACACAGCTAGTGGCAGAGGACAGATTTGAACTCATGAAGGTGAATCTTCTCAACTCTATCTACAGCACCATCTAGGTTCTTGGCACATAGTAGGTTTTTAGTAAATGCTTATTTCCTTCCTAGCACTTCCTAGTACTAGCAGAAAGGTTACTGCCAATTATTTCAACTGAATTGATTCATTTATTTATATGTATGCATGTTTCTCTAACCTCTTTCCTCACCCTAAGCTATAAGTTTAAGGTCAGAGCCATTTTCATTTTTGTCTCTGTATTCTCAGTGCTCTACACATTGCTTGGCAGAGAGGAGGCTCTAAACTAATATTTTCTGAATGAATGAACTGAAGCTACTTTTTTGACTCATCCGCACCCTTCCCCTCTCTTTTCCTCATGGTCTATGATTGGTTCTTTCATTGACTGGGGAGACTAATGCTATTTAGACACAGTCAAAGACCTCTTGCCATTGTTAAGCTCTAATTGCTTCAGTTTTTTCTACTTAGTGTTAAAAAGTCAGAACTCCTTAATTAGTCTACTTGTTTTTCCTGTGAGAGGACAGAGAGTCAGAAATAATTAGAAGTACCTCAGCCAAGGTTTTGACTGACTTTACGTTTTTTTCTCTACTCCATATTTTTTTGAGACTGGGTTCCCCATCTCACTTAGGCTAGGAGGACAATAGCTGCTCACATCTTGAATCCACTCCCAACTTTTTGACTTCTTCTGTTTATGACTTGAGTTGGTTTGCCCCCTTTTAGGCAGCCTGCTGGTCCCTGTCATGTGAGACCTTCCATGTTGCAGCCATACTTAGAGTGGAAACTCAATGATTTTAACTACAGGGCAACTTGGAACTCTTGAATTCAAGTGATTCTCTTTCTCAGTCTCTCTTTGTGTCTGTGACTGTGCCTCTCTCTGTCTCTCTCTGTCTGTCTGTCTCTCCCTCCACCCTGTAGCAGGGAGCCACACTCCTGGCCCCTGATTACCTCCCCGCTGGACTCACAAAGAAGGATTAGTCTTCAAGATATCTGGATTCCAACCTGGATTTTCTGATTTCATATCCAGGGCTTGGATTACTAGCAACTCTGCCTCCTGCAAATCTCTGATTCTTTTCTCTAGTTGCTAGAATAAACTCGCCAAATGGACCAAGAGATGAACGTTAATATACCTCAGATATAAGCTTTATAAACAAATAAATACACCAGGACTTTTTACTACCTGTTAATCAACCACAACTGCTTCCTATAAATGCATGGAGTCCATAAATACCAATGTAGTAAAGATTAAATCCTGGCAAATAACTTGCCTCAACCCCCTTATTTACTACATGCTAATTAAGAAGAGTCAATTTAGATGAGGGCTCTTTTAATTGTCATATTAATGGAATGCAGCAACCCAACATCTATTAGATAGGCATAGGAGGGTGCCTTCTCCCTGCTCTCTGTAAGTCAGACTGATGAGCAATTTGGATAAAAAGTTCACAAACTGAATTCATTGCCTAAAGTGTAGTGCTTAATAACTGGGCAGATTAAAAATGTTAAGGCACTAGTTTTAAATACCATTTACTGCGGACCCAACAATTCTCCGGCATATCAAATCGAATCAATAAGGATCAGAGGCCCTTCAGTTTTTCTCCTAGTGTGGAAAATGCATGAGATGAAAAAAAGAAAAAGGGATCTTAAGAATTCAGGGTTTTCAGCATAGGGAATATTTTTGTCACTGATTTTGGGTTGCTGTTGAGACTTAGTAAAAAAAGGGGGGGGGGAAGTGCTATTGCTAAGACCCGTGATTTCACTGGTAGGGAATTCCCAGGTGAGGAAAGCCCCTCTACCAAGGCAAATAAGCACTTTCTCTTCAATTCAGTAGCAGAGTGTTTCCAGAGAACACTGGGAAGTTAGGTGACTTGGCCAGAGTCATATAATCAATCCTATGTTAGAGGCATGGTTTGATCTTAGGTCTTTTTGACACCAAAGTTGGCTCTCTATCTCAATGCTATGCTGATTTTCTGGAAGAATACAAACTACCCAAACCATAAAACATGTTGGATACAGTGAAATAAGGGTTTAGCTCTTGACACAGAAAACATGAGTTCAATTCTCAGCTGTACTCTTTCTTCCATGTGTGATTTTAGGCAAGTCATTCCCTCTATGGGTCTGTTTCTTTATTTGTAACATGTGGGGATGGAGTAAGTTATCTCTGAAATCCCTTCTAGCTCTAAATTTTGATTATGAATCTATGATGCCTCTTCATTTCCAAGTAGAGAAAGCATCACTTTTATTATCACAGCTTCTCCAAAATGTGATTGTTCTGAGACTGGTCAGGTCTGGATGTCTTGTCAGCAGTTGACTGACTCTTTCATAGACTTTAGAGCTGAAAGGAAACTTAGAGATTATTTCTGCTAAACTACTCATTTTACAGTTGAAGAAACTGAGGTCTGGACAAGGGAATTGGCTTGTCCCTTCTACAGTTAGTAAATAGCAGAGCTGGGATTTAAACCCAGATCTTTTTTTTTTTTAATTTGAAAATTTTTATTTAATTGATTTAGAATATTTTCCCATGGTTACATGATTCATGTTCTTTCCCTCTCCTCCTCCCTCCCACCTCTAGTAGCCAACGAGCAGTTCCACTTAAACTTAGATCTTTTGACTCACAAGGCAGTGTTCTTGTTCCTGGAACCACACTGCTTTTTCCCTGCCATCCCCTTCTGTCTAATGACTTAGGTTATCTAGTGAGTCAGGGACTCTTAAGAACCTTCCTATAAGGACCAAATTCCATGCTTCTTGCCATCAAAACTCCTTAGGGCTGGAGGAGTTAAAAACATATGCAACAAAGAAAGCTAAGCAGAATGACCCAGAGACTGATGGGAAAAGCAGACATCAAGTCAGGAGTACAAGAATCTACTCCTAGCTTTGCCATGAAGATGAGGTATAATTCAGCAAACTACTTCAACTTTTATTTGTGTTTCAGTTGACTCATCTGTGAAATGGAAATAATCGATGCTTTTCTTACCCACCATTGAATGTGTATGTCTATACATGCACACATACATACATATACATATATATATATGAATATATAGATGAATAGATATACACAAACATTTTTCAGTTGTTTCAGTTATGTCCAACTATTTGCGACACCATTTGGCATTTTCTTGGCAAAGATACTAGAGTGGTTTGCCATTTCCTTCTCCATTTTATGTATACATACATATAAAATCATGACCCTGTGGAACATATATACATAAAAGTACTACCTTGTATAATAAACATATATAAATATTCATATACATATATATTCAATTTTACACTACATTACTTTGGAAAAAATTAAAAGTAAAAGGGGTTCCTTAGTGGACAGCTGACTATGAGCTGGAGAGTTTGGGTGTCTTAGGCATACAGCTTAAATAAATGAGCATATTGGGCCCCCTGAGGGTATATAGCGGCTCAGGAACCAGATGATCTCTTTTCTAGTCTTTCTTCTGCCAGTAAATGAGATGTGTGACTTTGTGAAACTCACTTTTCCTATTTAGGTTTGTTTCCTCCTCTGTGAAATAAGAGGGATAGATTTCATGGCATCCAAAATTCCTTCCAACTCTGACACTGTCCAGTTCTAGGGAAACTGTCGCTACCCATGAAATGGCAGTTGGGTAGAAGACTAAATAAGCTGACCTCTTGACTTCTCTGGTAATTCTGGCCAGCTGTGTCTCCTCGAGCACACTGGTAAATCTCTCTTCTCTGCTGTTGCCCAGTATAGATTATAAGCACCCAGAGGGCAGGGATCAGGACTTTTTTAAAGCTCTTCTGGCAATATGTAGTGTATAGTTAACCATGTGCAGAGAAGGAACATATCCAATTCTGAACTCATTTCAATCTCCTACTAGGTACATAAATTATTTAAAGATAAGCACTGCTTCATTTTTGTTCCCTTAGCACCTAATACAATTTTGGGGTGAAGAGAGAAGGGGTGTGGCAAAAATTAGTCAATAAACATTTACTACACACACATTATGTTCCAGGTATTATGTCTAAGAATAAACAGAAAAAAAAAGACAATCCCTGCTTTCAAGAAACGTAGGAGACGCATACAAAAAAACTGTACAAATAAGCTATATGCCAGATAAACTGAAAATAACCAGTAGAGGGAAGACACTTGAATTAAGGTTGATGGAGAAAAGCTGCCAGTAGAAGGTGAGATTTTAGCTGAGACTTGAAGGATGTCAGAGATGTCAAGCAGTGGATATCAGGAGTGAGAGGATTCCAGGCAGAGGGAGAATAGCCAGTGAAATGTCTGGGGTGGAAAGATGGAGTGTCTTGTGAGAAGTAAGATGGCCAAGATGGCATCTTGGATATGTGATTCCATTAGGTGTGGAAACTCCCTCTACCAATGAAGATCAACAACTGGTTTACAATTTGTCCCCTTAGAGAGTCACCTAGGGCATTGGGAGTTTAGGTAACTTACCGAAGGACACATAGGTGATATTTACATATCAGATTTGGAATTGTAATTCAAGTCATCCAGATCCCTCTGTCTCTTGAATATTTATTGTATATGACAAATATTTGTTGAATTGTTGGACTGGAGTAACTTGGGAGCCTTCATGTTACTCTAAAAGCCAGTATAATCTCTTATTCTCCAACCAAGGTACACGGGTTGCTAAGGATGGTTTTGCCTGGTGAGAAGGTACTCTAGGAGGGTTGAAGAAATTGGTTCTATTGGTCAGTCTCACATTATGAACAAGTGGGGCTTTAGCTGAATACAAAACAACTAAGCACTTTTGGAATCTGGAATCCTGGGTTCAATGCCCATCTCCACTATTTACATACATTCACTATGTTACCTGGGGGGAGGAGGGCCACAATGGATAGAAGGCTGGATTCAGAGTCAGGAAAATTTGAGTTCAAATTTAGCCCCAGACACTTACATTGCTATATGACCTGGGCAAGTCACTTACCCCTCTTTGCCTCAGTTTACTCATCTTTTAAATGAGCTAAAGAAGGAAGTGGACACCTCCTCCAGTATCTTTGACAAAACATTTTCTTCTAAAAAGAGGGCAAGAAAAGTTGGACAAGACCAAAATTGACAAAATAACAGCATTATGTAGCCTTGGACAAGTAATTTCTATCATGGGGCCTCAGTTTAGACTTTCAATGTAGTGTAGTAGAAAGAGCCTTGGATCTAAAGTCAAAGGACTTTGGTTCAAATCCTGACTCTGATGCTTATTATCTGTGTGTCCTTGGGTAAGCCACTTACCTTCTTTGGATCTAAGTTTCCTCATCTGTGAAATGAGAGGTTTCTAGCTCTAGAGCTATGATGCTATGCCTGGATGTTCTCTAGGGGGCCTTCTAGTTTCAATTCCTTTGAACTTGTATATGGGATAATGCCTGCTGATGAATCCTACATGGAATAAAATTAATTTTTTCCTTTGCCTTTGGCTTCACGTAGATTCTGTTTTCCAGTTGCATCTTGTCTATCCTATTACTGAAGGAACAATTTCAGGAGGGGGGGGAGGGAGGCAGGAAATGAAGATGAATTACCTTCAATTTACTACATGAGAACCCAGATGGTGCCCTTGTTCCAGACTCCCCAAATGTGCTCTGGGACAGGAGCTGGAAGATGGCATTTTTTTCTGGCATTGCTAAGTAGCAGCTCTTGGGAACAATAGTATGAGTAGTCTATATTAAGTCTGCTCTGTCCCCACCCTTCCCCATTGCATGGATATATACACACACATGCACACATAGTGGATTTATTTGGAGACTACTTGACTTGATCTCTCTGGAGCATGTCATCAATTTAACTTTCATGTATTCCCTTTCTCTAAGCAGAGACATCATTTTGGAAGTTCTTTACCCTGTAGCCCCTCTACAATCATCCACTGTTGTTTGCCAGGAGAGATGTACTGACAGAAGGGAAATATTCTTCTTTGATCTTCCTAGAGTCCTAGCAATTTATGTCACTTACATTTAGATGGATGGAAGCTGTTTGTTATAGAATATAGACACAGTTAGTGAAAAGCACACTGATCTGAGGGCCAGGAGTCCTGAGTTCTCCTCCTAGTTCCTATTTTAGTCCCAATCCTGCCCCTAATTATATGTCAGTGCAGGGGGCCATCTTGGTGCAGTAGAAACAAACACTCTTTTATAGTTGGAGGACCTGAATTCAAATCTCAAACTCTGTCACACTACTTGTATGACTTGTGTGATGTTACAACCTCTCTGGGATAGTTTCATCATTTACAAAATAAGAGAATTGGGCACTAGGGGTTTTGAAACTTATTTTAAGAATATTTTGATAATTGTACTTTACTATAATTAGTTTCCTTTGGAATCTACACATTTCATTTTATGCATTTAAAAACATTATTCTGAGAAAGTATCCCTAGTCACAGTCCAAGGGGTCTGTGTCACCAAAAAAGATGAAGAACCCTAGGGCTAGATAATCTCTAAGGTTCTTTTTTAGCTCAGAGATTTTAAGATTCTATGTAGTGTTTTTAAAAGCACCCAGGGATCAATTCTCAGGATAACTTAAAGAATAGAAGAATCCAAAAGAATGAAAAAGATCATACAGGGTGCTTTTATTGGGTAAAAAAAAGGCAATCAAGGAGACATTAGCAACTACTGACCCATATGTCTGCTTTCTCATTGCTATAAAAACTTAATTGAGAATGGTCCTAATGCATGCATTGAGAGCAAAGCTGTAACTAGCTAATTTTATGCCCGAGGCAATAACATAAAATTATGCCCTTTCCTATGCTTTCATAGAAGTTATTTTGCATATTTTATATCTATTTTTTTCCTTTGCCCCTTAGCTTTGCACATCAAGGCTAGTTTTTCACTTGCCCTGACCCTCACTATAGCTCCTTCTGTTTGAGGGCATCCTTGATGAAAACAATTAGAAGTACAAACAAATAACCTAGCTTTTGCAGGTGATTTTCTTCAGTGGGACAGCTTTGTGGGTGCAAAACTGACTGAGAACTATAGAGGATATAAAGTCCTATTATACTTGTTACTGATTGACTAAAGAGAGTATTTTATCCAATAGAGCCAAATGGAGCAGGCATATACAAAGAGATGTAAATAGAATGGTACAACTGGGGCTTTGATCAAGAAGATGAAATGTAGAGGAGGTAGAAAGGAATGAGCTCATCATCTAGGCAGGCAAGAATGATTAGTTTAGAGAGTAAGCTACCAGATAGCAGGTCTTGTTCGTTCCCCTGGTTATTGGATCTTAGCTAAGCTCATCCCTGGTGTGACACTTGTTTCCTGCATTGTGGTAGTGTCCTCAACAGTGACCTCCTGATGGTATATCCCTGTCACCATTGGAGGGGGCCTTTCATGATCCTTGTCCTGGATACACTTGATAGTACTTGGTCTATGTGCAGAACATCCCAGTTATGGCTTTGGGAAAATGGAAGTAGGGGTGGGAGCTGGGCATTTTGACGATTATAGGATGACCCTTCACATAGAATATCAGCTTTTGGAGAGAAGTAAATATTTTTGTTTGTCTTTATATCATTATCTTTTGCATAGAACTTGGCAAGTAGATGATGCTTAGCAAATGCTCATTGATCTCTCTCTCTTTCTCTCTCTCCCTCTCCCTTTCTCTCTGTCCACTTTTCTTCCTTCCTTTCTCCTCTGTCCTCTTCTCTCATGTGCATGGAGACATAATGGAGTCAATGAAAGCTGATAAGGTCACTAAGTGATATAGAGGAAGAAGAGAAGTCTCAGGACAGATCCTTAGGAGACACAGTTAGTGGGCACAACTTAGATGCCATTTCAGTAGAGCATCTTGAAAAGGAGTTATCAGACAGGTAGAAGAACCAGGAGACAGCAGTATTGCAAAAACCTAGAGAGACAAAAGTATCATGGAGAAGAGGGTGGGTGAATGACAGTGTCAAAGGCTAAAGAGGACACAAGAAAGATGAAGATTCAGAAAAGGCCATTAGATTTCGTAACTTTGCAGAGAGCAGTTCTGGTTGAATGATGAGGTCAGAAAGCCACTATATAATGTTAAGAAAATGAGAGGAAAGGAAACAGATGTCCAATTATTAAAGATTTTTTCAAAGAATTTAGCTATGAAAGGGAAGAGAGATATAGAATAATAGTCAGCAGATCAGGAAGAGATACAGTGAGGTGGTTTTTTTTTTTTTGAGGATGGGGGAGAAATGGGCATGTTTATAGACTTTAGGAAACAGCTGGCAGACAAGGAGAAATTAAAGATAAGTGAGAGTCAGGATGATAGAGTATACAATTTGCCAGAGGAGACAGGGTGAAATGGGATTACTTGTGCATGTAGACAGGTTTGCCAGGGTGAGGAGAAGGGCCAGTTCTTCATGTGAGGCAGGGGTGAAGAAGGAGATAGTGGTTGAAGACATCTGAGTGATATGAGATGAAGAGAAGGAGAGAAGAAAGAGCCCAGAAGAATGATCCCAGTTTTTTTTTTTCCAGTGAAATAGGAGGCAAGGTTTTCAGCTGAGAGTGTGGGAGGGGGAGCCATGGGAGGTCTGAGAAGGATGAAAAGGTCTGGAAAAGCCATTGTAGTGAGTGAAATAGTGAGCTGATTAAGAATAAAAGGATTATCTTGCCATAGTAAGGGCCAAGTTGAGATTATGTAACATAATTTTGTAATGGATTTAGTTAATATAGTTTTATTTTCCCCAATTTTGTTTAGCAGCACGAGAGTAGGAGAGGTGTACCAGAGAGTAGGAGAGAGTAGTACCAGATGGTGGGAGTAACTCAAGTCTGGAGGTTGGCAAGGCAAGATCTCTATAGGATAAGGGGGACAGGGCAAAGTTGAATTGGTTCACCAAGGCAACAAAAGGAGGAAGGGAGGAGGGAAGAGTATAGTCAGTGAAGGGAGGATGACTTGGGCAAGATCTGATGGGTGGAGGGATTGGTGGTCACAGTGAGAATGAAGAAGGAAATAAGGAATGATAACAGATTATAAGATAAAGGAATTTCAAAGTTCTTATAACATAGAAGTGGGTGATGACAAGATCAAGGGTAGGATCATCACTGTGTCTAGCTGAGGTGGGGTGAGGAGTAGGCTGTAGGAAAATTAAGGAAATGGGAGGATCGAGTACTTGAGGGAATGATAATTTGTATGCTAAGTCCCCTAGTATGAGGCCAGAAATTGGAGGGCAGAAAAAGGCTATGAGCCTATTGCTGAACTCATTGACAAAAGGGGGAGCTTCCAGGAGATCAGTAGACAACAAGGCCAGAATCTTAAAAAACAAACCAATCAACCTTTATTTTCTGTCTTGGGATTAATGCTGTGTATTGGTTCCAAGGCAGAAGAGCAATACAGGTTTGATTAAGTGACTTGTGATATAGCTAGAAAGTGTCTGAGGCCATATTTGAACCCAGGACCTCCATTTCTAGGTCTGGCTCTTAATCCACTGAGCCACCCAGCTGCCTCCACAATTACCATAATCTTGATAAGATGAAAAATATGAATTGAATGAACCTCAAAGGAGGAGAAGTGATAGAATGATGATTGTAGAGTGAAATGGGCAATAGGGAATGACGAGTATTCCATTTCCCCAACCATGATTAGTGATTTAGAGGAAAAGTGCAACCTGTACTGGGAAGAGTGGTCAAGGAATTTGTGTCATCAGTAGGGAGCCAGGTCTCAGTAAATTCATGATGTAAGGAGAGAGAAAAGAAATGAGATGAAAGATTGTTTGTTAGCTATGGAACAAGCATTCCAGAAAACACTGTAGAAGAGTGTGTATGTGTGAGAGAGAGAACATTGGAGGCAGATTTGGGGTCACAGGGATATTTAGTATTAGTGATAGGATTTGGACTCAGGTCTTCCTGACTCTACCATTCTTTTGTTGTTCAGCTATTTCTAGTCATGTCTGATCCTTTGTGAATCTATTTGGGGTTTTCTTACCAAAGATAGTTGAGTAGTAGTTCCTTCTCCAGCTAATTTTACAGATGAAGAATTTCAGGCAAAAAGGGATAAATAACTTGCCCAGAGTCATACAGCTAGTAAATGTCTGAGGTTGGGGAGAATATATCATCCTGTTATGCCAGTCAGACCATTTCTTCTGGAGTCTGTCCAATCCTGTTTCAACTGAATTTGCTTCGAGTACCAGAATTCTTGGGCAGGTAGGTGACTCAGTGGATAGAAAACTGAGTTTGGAATCAGGAAGATTCATTTTCCTGAATTCAAATCTGGCTTCAGACACTTACTAGCTGTAGGACCCTGGGCAAGTCTTTTAATCCACTCTGCCTTAGACTCTTCATCAGTAAAATGAACTTGAGAAAGAAATGACAGAACACTCCTGTATCTTTGCCAAGAAGATGCTAAACTAAAGAGCCAGGAAGAGTTGGACATAACTGAAATGTCTGAATACCACCACCAAAACCAGGATTCTTAATTGTAGCTCTGGTTACCTACCATTATCTGTCTCAGCTTGCTGTGGTATATCACTGTATATGGGGAAGGGCAAACTTTTCTGAAGTTTACTAGAGAATTGTGCCTTTCAGATTTCTGTGTATTTCTGAATAGATTCACCTCTTCCTGAACATATCCTTTTTCAGTCCTTTCATACCAGAAGGACTACAGAGACCTGTGATTTCACTGATGTAGGGAACTCCTAGATGAGGAAACTCTTTCTCTCAAAGCAGGTTGGCAACTCCTTTGCAACTTATTGTCACAGAGGGTTGCCTCGTTCACTGAGAAATTAAATCATTTCCTTCCTTCGCTGCTTTCTTCCTTCCCTCCTTTCCTTCCCTTCTATCTTCCTCCCTCCCTCCCACATTCCTTCCTTCCTTCCTTCCTTCCTTCCTTCCTTCCTTCCTTCCTTCCTTCCTTCCTTCCTTCCTTCCTTCCTTCCTTCCTTCCTTCCTTCCTTCCTTCCTTCCTTCCTTCCTTCCTTCCTTCCTTCCTTCCCCTTTCCCTTTTCCCTTTTTGCTTTCCCTCCACCTTTGCCTTTGCCTTTGCCTTCCCCTTAGTCTTACTATCAATTTAAGAATGGTAAGGGCTAGATAATCAGGGTTAAGAACAGCCAGGAAATGTTTGAGGCCAGATTTTAACCCTAGTCCTCTTGACTGGAGACATGGTACTCTATCCACTGGGATGCCTAGATGTTCCAGTTAAATGATTTTCTAGGGTCACACAACCAGTATGTATTAGACTTGGGACTTGGCCTCAGGTCTTCCTGGCTTTGAGGACAACTCTTTAGACAAAACACCACAAAGAATAAAAAATTACTTGGAAAGGCTACACTTAAGGAAGAAAAATCACTTGAAATTCTTTGCAATACCAAGGACTTTAAATAAACTGTCCTCTTGTCTTTTCTTATTTCTCTTCCTTCTTTATTGTTTAGCAGGGTCCTAAGTTAGTCCTGTTGGCTTAGTAAGTTGTTTCCTGTACAATGATGGTTATCTTCAGGGGAGAAAGAAACAAAACATCGCAAATATTGTATTGTGGTGTTTAAAAAAAATTTTTTTTACAGAGACATATAGGACATAATCTTTTGAGAAGTATTAATGTTGGAAAAGATGCCTTTATCCGCATTTTATTAATTAATCCATACATCTACCTGCCATTCCCTCTTCTCCATGGCCCTGCTCACAGCAGTGATTCGCACTTAGCCTGTTGGTAAATTGGTGCCATAAATTGAATGTAGACATGTCTATTTCCAGCAGCTCCCTTCCCATTTTATCACACAACTGTGGTCTTAGATTGAAGTTGGTGAAAAAGATTAATACAATTTAATACCACCCAGATGGAGGAGGCAAGAAATCTATTTCAAATCATTTTATTCATCTCTTAATTTCTTTTGTGCCAGAATTGAATGGAAGCATACTACTTTTATTTTCAGGCTGTTGCTAATAACTACTTAAAAATGATTAAGGCAACTGGTTATTTCCTGTAGGAGTGTTGCTCTGCTATCATTAACATCAGATTAACATGACTTCTGCTCATCTTAAACACACAACCGTATGCCACCAATTACCTAAAATAAACAGGGAACAGTGTCTTAAGGACTGTTGTATCTCCTTTGGAAGGGATGGGGCTCGGACTGGGTAATTAAGCAAGAGAAACTTTATCTTTTATTAGCTTTTGAAGAGGAACCTGCATATTGGAGTGACTGCTAAGATGGGGGGAGTCAATGACCATCTCAGGCTACCCACTCAGGACCAGACCTGATATTCCTCTTGCTTTGGAAATTAATGCAGTATCACGGTTATGATTATTATTTCCGTGGGGCCTGATCAATGTGAGTGGGACTACGTGACTGTTTCCTGACCCAGATAACAATTTATGTTTCCTGAGTGATGTGGAAGACAGCTCTTCTGAGCAAACCTACTTTGGCCAGACACCATGTCCCACTCCAGTGCTCAGGCAAAGTGGGACTGTTTAAAAACATTTAACTTCTGTTGATTCCAGTTGCAGCTAATGAGCTCTCATTCCATTTGGGAGAGCTGAGTGAGAAGTGCCTAGCACTCTTCCAAGCACTCATGCTCATAAACTTGGGCCTCACTGGGCCAGGGGAATTTGGATAAAATCAGCAGCTAGGAAATTTCTAACTCCACCTGGTTGTATGACAAGTGAATGCAGAATATGGGGGTCAGAGAAACTCTTAACTCAATCAGGAGAAAACAATGGGAGGAGAAAGGTGCAGTAGTTTTTCCTGAGAGGAAAATTTACATGTAACAAATCTGCAATTCTTCTCCCTTAAACAATTAAGGATGAGCTAAGGTATCCTCAAAGTTCTCTTTATCTTAATTGGCAAAACAGCTTTTAACACACAAATGCTCTCTTTCCCCAGTAGATTAGCCTGAAAACAGAATGTTAGCTATTTCTCTGAGTCCTGCAGTAAAGAGGTTTGGAAAGGATTGAAGAGAGAAAGGAGATGATTATGACTCAAAAGTACATGTTAGAAGGAGGATAAATGTTTCATGGTGCCAAAAGTTTTAGAGAAGAGAAAAGTCACTAGTTTATTTAAATTCTTAACTCCAATCATCTCACTAGTAAGCATATACTCCTATAGGAGTCAGTAGCAGAAAAGTCTTAAGGTACAGTATGTCCCAAAAGCCTACACTTAGATTTTGGGGATACCTTGTGTATAACATAAATATATTCTTGGCAGTTTTCCTTTTGATAGCAAAAAAGAAAATTAAAAAATGGATCAACCAACCAAACAACAACAACAAAAACCGAATCCCAAACTAAGGGTGAAAAACACTTGGAAAAAATGAGAGATCAGTTGATTGGAGATGATACAACAAATTGTGGCATATTAATGGAATATAATGTGTTAAAGGAATGTCAGAAATTTATAGAAACAGAAGAAAATTTGTAAGAAGAAAGAATGAAGAAAATTAGGCTAAGAGAACAATTTACTTGACAGTTTGGTTTAAATGACAACATAAAAAAACAAATTCTGATGAACAATTTTATTAATAATAAAATGATCTCATTAGAGTAGAGCTGGCACTAATAGACCAGACCACCTTAATAAAGGTATTAAGGATCTGAATAGAATTTTAGAAGAAGCAGCTGGGTCATAGTGGATAAAGAGCAGCTCTTAGAGTAAGGAAGATCTAGGATTAAGTTTCATCTTTAAAACCTACTGTGTGACCCTGGGTAAGTCACTTAACTTCAGTCATTGAGGCAACTCTGTGAAAGTAGAAATGTCAAAGATGTCAAATATGTATTAAAGGGGATTTCTTCCTTTGAATGTTGTTGAATGAGTATACTTATGAAAATACAGGACCAGTCCCTATCCATTTATAAGATAAGCTAGATCTCTAGCAGTTATTAAATAAAAAGTAAACTATGTATCAAACTGTACATGGCACATTTAGAAAAACTAGAGGCAAGGGAAAAAATGAAATCACAAGCAAATGTAAAAGAGCAAAAATATTAAAAATATATTATGCTGACCACAATTCAATGAGAAAGGACCTTTGAAAGAGGAATTTAAACTTGGAAAGTAAATAACTTAATCCTAAGGAATTGGTCAGTCAAATAATAAATCATTGAAACCACAGATAATTTCATAGAAAAGGCAATAAGACAATATAGTAAAACTTTCAGTTTGCAGGCAAAGCAGTTCTTAGGAGATAATTTATATCACTACACATTTTTTTTTATCAATAAGAGAAAGAATAAATCAACTAACTGGGTACACAAATAAAAACAAAAACAAATTAGAAACACAGATTTAAAACCCTAATTAAATACAAATGGAAAATTCTGTAAGTCAAAGAATGAAGTTGAAAAAAATTCTCGAGTTTAAAAACAAATTGGAGAGCAATTTTATTTAAAAACAGCTATTGAACTAATCTATGAGCCAACGAATTACAACATATTAAAAGCTTATATACTATGATCCTACATGTGTTTAAGATTACACATGTTATAATATATGTATACATATATACTTAAATGTATGAGATTAATACATATTTAAAAGATTATATACTATGACCTGATTGAATTAGTATCACTTCAATAAAATTGATGAACTATTAGGAAAACTCAATATAATGAACCATTTTAATAAAAAGAATGATAACTATAGAATTTTGGGGACAAAATATAGCAATCCTTTTGGTTAAAAATTTTTTAAAAGAATAAAAGATTAATTCCTTAATATGGCAAATTGAATCTATCTAAAACCAAGAGCTAGCATTTTCTGTAATGGAAAAATGCTTGAGGCCTTTCCAATAAGAACAGAATAAAGCAAGAAATTCCATTGCTGTTATTTTCAGACATGTTACTTATGTCAATATGTCAAGAAAAAGAAAATAAAGGGCAAACATAAAGGTAGAAAAGAAATCGTCCCTGTCCTTGGAGCTTAGTATATATTATGAGGAATTAAACATATACATAGATAAATATAAATTAAAATAGTACATAAGAGAGGAACAAAATTTTGAGAGTCTAAATGATAGAGGTAACTTTTAGTTGGTAAAATCACGGAAATCTTCACAGAGGAGATTGGGTAGGATTTTAACTGGAAAAGATAGATAGTGGAGGAAATTATTTCAAGTATGGCTTGACCAAGACCTAATATGGCAGAATTATAAACTTTCTCAATCTAATATTGAATTTACATTTCTTTTTATTTTCTTGCTAGAATTACCAAAACAACAATAAAAAAAACCCAACTATATTATCTATCTAATCTATTCAACTCTTCCTTATTTGTTACTTGTTGGGTGATTTTTTTTTTGTCTTCCCAAAGGACTATATGTTCATACCCATAGAATTAGTGTTCATTTGAATTCAGATTCATTCTATCATTCTGCTAAGTTTAGATCTTTTGGCATTCTGATTCTGATTTCTAAGTCTGTTAGCTATTCTTTTCAGCTTTTTGTCATATAAAAATTTAATATGTATGCTGAGAGAAAAAGAGAAGGAAAGAGGAAGAGAGAGAGAGAATTTTAGTATGTGACCTGATGATTTATATCACCCATCACTATTATTTTATGCTTCTGTGATAGTTAAAATTATTTTGGACTTATTACACATATCCCTCCAACTGTCTAGGTAGTTTGTAGTATAAATACTATCACAGAAATATTGCTTCAGTTTATTCCTCCATTTATTGCCACTCAAATGAATGTTCTCCACCATTTTCACCTGCTCTAATTTAGTTAAATGAAACATACATTTGAAGAGGAAGCAAAATGTGAAAAGGGGACATATTTAACTAGTTTGTTTTCCATGCTTTGCTCTAGTGTCTGCAAAATTTTACAAAGAACCAGAGGAAGTCCTCCACCAGATTGAGTGGATCATTTTTTTTTATTTGATGATGTTTTATTTTCCCAGTTACATGTAATAACAGTTGAGTGGATCATTGAAGGAGGATAGAGAGTCATATAAAAAGGATCACTCAGAGAGAGAGGATGTGAATGAGTTATATTTTGTATTTGCAGAGGGAAGTATGCACACTGATTAGATCAGAGATCCACAGAAATATTTTTTTCTCCATCTATTAAACATGTTTCTAAATGTAATACTTGAGATTCATATTCCATAACTTCCAGAGTGGAGCTACTTTTCTTTTGACTCTTTAAAACTGGTTTTAAGACCTTTGAAAACCTGAATTAAAAAGCATTTTTATGTTCTCCTACTAGGACCTGCCACTATTTCTCAAGGAAGCACTTGTGCACTCCTGCTGAACTTTTGAAAGGGAAGAGCTGTGTGGATATGTTGGTTTCTGTCTCACTACCTGGATGGAAACGTGTGATCATTGATTGCTGGTCCTTACTGCCAAAAAGAAAGCTTCCCTTGCTAGGGTGGAAAGGTTCAGTTTATCTCGGGGGGCATACTTTAGTTGACAAGAGTGATAATGTTTAGGGCATTGTTTATAAAAGTGTAATGTACTTGGAGCTCAAGGCAAAGGGCAAGTTTTATAAATCAACAGATAACTAAAATGAATGCCTGGCTCTGCAGATTCCTGCTCCCTAGATAAAGGTGAAAAGGGGTCATCAAGGCAGAAATATAGTGACTTGGGGCAGGGAAATGAGGGGAATTCAATAAAAGCAGCTGCTGAGGTCTTAGACTATCAGTTACTGTCATAGATGGAAAGCCTCGAAGGTCAATGTAAAAACAAAAGTCGGCACGCTCAGCAAGAAATGTATTAAAGTTGGTATGCACAGTTTGGATAAATGGTTTCTCCTCAACATGTGGCATTACAAATAACATGGAAAAGATGAATATTTTGATCTTTACAGAGGAAAACAGATATTCAATAAGGCTTATTCAAAAGAGTTTGGGGCTTGGAAACAGTCAGTAAGTGTGTAGCCAGAGGCAAATCATTTAGCCTTTTTGGTTCTTAATTTCTTCATCTAAGAAAAGGGGTTAATAATTACTTGTCTCCTAGGGATATTGGGAAGCTTGAGTGAGGTAATGGGTGTAACTTCCTTATGTACATAAAATCACTCTATAAATATCATTCATGATTAATGATGGGGTTTAAATGAAGAATCAAACAATTAGCCAATAGTCATTTCCTTGCTTTTCATATCTTTTATTTCCTTTGACTAGGTGCCTGATATAGATCCTAAAAAGACTGTGTAGGTTATTCATTTTGTGGATTACCTACAGCAAACAATGAACATAAACTGGTCTTCCTTGGTGCTTAGCACAGTGCCTGGCACATAGATGTTTTACCAAACCCCAAACACCCAAATAAAATCTCTTACCTTTTGTCTTATAATTGATACTGCTTGCAAGGCAGAAAAGCAGGGAGGGGTAGGCAATTGGGGTTAAGTGGTTAAGTGACCAGCTCAGGGTCATATAGCTAGGAAGTGTCTGAGGCCAGTTTTGAACCTCCCATCTCCAGGTCTGACTCTCTATTCACTGACCCACCAACTTTCCCTTCATAAATGCTTACTGACTTGACTTGTCAGAAACAGCAGATGTGAGGGTGAAAATCAGGTCTTTTGTGATCCCATGTTCAGTATTCTTTCCTCAATATGACATTCTCTTTTCTGGTCCAGGTCTTGGTATAATGGCTTCCCAACTTGAAGAAATTTTTGTTCATGCCTTATACTAAATAGCCAACAGGAGAAGTCTCCAGCAGGAAATTGAGATATCAATGTTAGCATCATTAAGATGGCTTAAAATTAGTTGAGAAGTTTAAAATAAACCTGGATTGATTGAAAATAATCAGCAGTGATGCAGATTGATTGTTTTTATTTAATTATTGAAATACTTGGAAACTATGCTGGGGAAGATGAGATGGTATATTATTAGATAGATAAAACATTCATTAAGTGGTAAAACATTTATTACCTCAGATACATGTAGCAGAATTTAAAATCAGCACAACAAAGTATTTGAAGGATCTCTCTTTGGGACTAGAATGTTTTTCCTTGTAATCCTAAGCATTTTAAAACATTATTTTGAGAAGGGGAACATAAATTTTGCTAGACTGCTAGAGAGGTGGTCTGTGACACAGAAAGAAATTCAACTTGAAGTGGTTAGGAAACATTATTCCTCTTTCAGAAAAGCTAGTGTGGGTGCTTGTAGAGAATGAATGGGCATGGTTCCCATTTAGTTTTCCTTCAAACAAGAGAGATACACAACAAATATGTCCCCTAGATTGGTAGACTCTAGAGGGGGTAGTTGATCAACCACTTAGAGAGTGGTACTATGGGTTGCATCCCAAATTGCCAGCAACAGTGAGAGGCATGGGACTTGTCTCCCATACAATTATATCCACTCCTTATTCCCTCAATACTCCTCCTCTCTGTATGTCCCATCTTCCATATATGCTTTTGACCTCCCCTTTTCAGAGCCAGGCTTGGTCCTTTCATAATCCTTATAACCTAACCACACTGGTACCCAAGTACTGACAACAGTGGCTGCAAAGGTGGCTCCCTCCCAACATAGGCACCTCATCCCTCAAATCAGTCTTCCTTCCGAAGCTGTGGAAGGCCCTCTTAGAAGATCCATATCCATAAGTCCTAATTTATAACTCCTAGACCTTGAGGCAAAAGAGAAGGAGGAATTGCTTCATTTATTTTATTTTATTTGTATCTATTGCCTAGAATACTGGCACATAGTAGATGCTTTATTAATGCTTACGATTGATTGGTTACATGAATTGTGTGATGTCAGCAGATCTTAGGAGCACCCACGTATGAAGACTTAAGAGAACTTAATGAAAAAACTTAGATGTGTGGAACCCTCTACTATTAGAGTTATAGTGGATGAAAATTAACTAATTGCCTTAATTGGGTCCTCTTTTAGTATTAGAGAAGCAATTGCATGTTTTTTTGGTTATCTGTGCAAATTACCTGAATTTCATCTTTGGAAGAACAATTACCAAATTTGCAAATGACAGCTTTTCCAAGCTCATCCAATAATGAGTCTTGTTGTCAAATGAAGTCATTTTCAAATCATCCAAGAACTTGGGATAAGAAACAGTAAAATGCAACTAGCTACAGAAACACATAGAATGATGTGTGTTATTTCTAGGAGCAAATAACCAAGAAGAGAAACTGTTGCCTAATGAATTGTGTTGTGCTAGAGTGACCATGGAAGAGAAGCAGAATGAGAAAGGAAGAACTAACAGAAAGAATGCAAAAGGACAGAGCTAAATGAGTACAAGTGAAAAAAAGGCAGGATGACTATGATTTACATATCTGGAAAAGAGAGGAAAAGGAGGCAGTGGTCAATTAGACATGCCAGAATGGAGACAGCTTGAAATGGTTGGAAAGTGCTCTGGAGGCGAAGTCAGGCCAGGACTCAAAGAAGCTTGGACACTTGTTAACTGGATGACTTTGGTCATTTCCCTTCCCAAGTGTCAGTGGCTTGTCAAATGAGAACAACTATGTATGTATCACCCAATTCCCAAGGCTGTTATAGGGAATGTCAATTGTATGGACAATGCTTTGTAAGTGGAAAGTATTCTATAAAGTAAATTATTAGAGAAACAAAGGAAGATAGAGGGAAGGACGAAAGAGAGAGAGAGAGAGAGAGAGAGAGAGAGAGAGAGAGAGAGGGGGGGGGGAAGCTGGGTGGCTCAAGTGGATTGAGAGCTAAATCTGGAGAAGGGAGTTTCCTGGGTTCAAATCTGGTCTCAGACTTCCTAGCTGTGTGACCTTGAGCAAGTCACTTAAACCCCATTGCTTAGCCCTTACTGCTCTTCTTAGGAACAACCATACAGTATTGATTATAAGACAGAAGATAAGGGTTTTAAAATAAAAAAAAAAAAGAGACAGAGTAAGGGCTGCGAGGTGACTCTGTGGATTGAGAGTCAAGTAGAGATAGGAGGTCCTGGGTCCCAATCAGGTCTCAGACACTTCTTAGTTGTATGACCCTGGGCCAGTCACTTAACCTCGAATGTCTATTCTGCTTTGGAACTAATACTTAGTACCCATTCTAAGACAGAAGGTAAGGGTTAAAAAAAACAAACAAACCAGTAAGTGTGATAGAGAGATATAGAGGCAAAGAGACAGAAACAGACAAGAGACAAAGAGAACAATTTAAATAGTGTGGGCGATTCTGCATTCCATTTTTCTCAGTGGGAATACCTTAGAGTGAACTCAAGATGGGAGAAATCCATCCACTATCTCTCTAGTCAGTCTGTCAGTCTGACTGATCATGTACTTTTCAGAGTATGACTTCCTCAACATGCTACATATGATAGAATCTTCTTGTCATTTTATTTTCAGACAGACTAGTCATTCTGCTTAGCCTGGTCAAGCTAATGAGAAGCATTGCCTAACCTTGTCTTTCTAGCACTACTGGTGACCTAGAAGCTCTCTGATGTGTTCTCTTTGATGTCCTTACATCTTCTTATAATCACACTTATGTGTGAAGCCCTTTTAAAAATATTTTCTCCTAATCATCAGTTTTTCTGACTGTGAAGTCTTTACCTGTGTTTGTTTTTCATCGAAATGTAGAAATCCTGGCTCTTGCTTTTTCCTGATTAATAGCTTAACTGTGTGTATGAAAAATAAAATGGAAACTTAACTACTCCTATAGCAACTATTTCAGATCTGTTTTATGACAGATTAATTCTTTTAAAGGGATCCTCCACCCTTTCCTGATAACTATTTAAAGCTATTTGACTTTTTTTTATAGTAATAAAGAGCTGAAAACTAAGGGGGTGGCCATAATTGAAAAATTGCTAAGCAAAAAAAAAATGATATATAAATGTAATGGAATACTATTTTACTGTAAGAAATTACAAAAAGGGTGATTTCAAGGAAACCTAGGAAGACCTCTCTGAACTGATACAGAGTGAACTGGGAAGAACAGGGAGAGCAATTAATACAATAACAAATAAAGTTGGACAACTTTGAAAACTTGAAAAATATTAATCAATGCAATGACAAACCATGATTGTAAAGTACCAGTGAGGAAGCCTATTACTGACCTCCTGACAGAGAAATATAGACTGGGACATTTTTTTTTTGACATATACAATTTGGGATTTTTTTTCTTGACTGTGAATTTTTTTTATCACAATGCTTTTGTTTTCATTTTTACTTTTTTAAATGATGAGATGGCAGGATGGGAAAAAATCAATTTTGCCAATTAAAATAAAGCAAAATTTTAAATAAAAGGAAAATAAATAAATAAATCACATTGCACTTTTTAGAAAATTTAAATATTTTGCTTTAATGATAATGACTTTATTGATACCTTTTGTGTTAAAAATCAGCTTTATTTCCCATTAATTCCCTCTCTGCACCCTGTCTCACCCTGAATGGCATGCAATTATTCTAAGACAATTCAGTTATATATGATTTTTAACTTATGCTCTTACTTTAAAACCTAACCAGTGAGTAAGATGTCACACTATTGTATCAGCATATCTCATTTTTTTCTACCAAATATTCCATCTTTTGAATTTTCCCAATATTGTTGAATTTATTACTATCTTTCTAGTAGTGCAGGCTTACAACTTCAGTCTGATTCTTAGCTCATTTCTTTCACTTAACCCACAAATCAAATCAGCCACCAAATCTTATAACTTCTATCACCATTTCTCTCACATATGTTCCTTTATCTCTACTCACATAGCCAATACCATAGTTCAGGTTCTCATTATCTCCCTTAACAGACTATTGTAATAGTGGCTTGTCATGAGTCTTTGCCTACTCTAATCCAGCTTCCATTTGGTTGTCACTTGGATTTTTCCAAATTGTTAGTTAACCAAATCACTGCCTTAATCAACAAACTCCTGGGACTGTCTATTAACTGGGATCAAATGTTAAGTCATCTGACATTAAAAGCTCTTTCCAACATGACTCGTGACTACCTTTATGGTCTTCTTCCATATTATACTCTTTAAGGCTTACATACTATTCTTCCCACAAGATACTACCCCAGTTCCTATTTCTTTGCCTTTTTACTTGCTGTTCCCTATGACTAGAATGCTTACTTCTTCACTCCATACCTTGGAATTCATGATTTCCCTCAAGACTTAACTCAAGGGCTACCTTCTGAAGAATACCTTTCCTGGTCCTTTCAACTTCTAGTGTCTTTCCTTCCTAGGACACCTTTTATATACCTTGTACACACACACACACACACACACACACACACACACACATACATATATTATCCATATATATGTTGTCTCCCCCATTGGAACACAAGCTTCTTGAGGGCAGCAGCTATTGATAGCAAGCCTGAAGGCAAAGACTTTTTTTCCTTGTATCTTTAGTGTTTGTGACATAGTAAATTCTTAATAAATGTTTATCATATATTATAAAGAATAGTTTAAAATGTATGTATATGGCTATATATACACATACATGGTGATGACAGTACTTAAAACTGCACTGCTACTTTTGGGACATTTTTTATATAATGGTAGAAAGATGAGCAAGCAGGAAGAAGAAGATGGCCTTAGCTTGGCTTTTGTACTTTCTCTGATACACTTGTATTATAAGCCAAGAGGATTTGTGAGGCCTGGAAAAAAAATAAGCTATGATGGTTCAGAGAAATGAAAGAGATAAAGAATGAACTAGATTTCATTTTAACAAGGAGGAAAAGAATGGTTATTGATGTGAGAGTTATATTTGACTTAGCTATATGTCTATAGACAGGCTATCAAGTAGTTAGAGCTAAAACCAGAATTTTTAGAAGAAAGAGGAAGAAGAGGAGAAAAAGGATGAAAAACAGTGAGAAAAAATGGAGGGTAATTAAAATGATTAAACTCTGAATTATATAAACTAATTGAAAATCAAGAAGTGAAATGGGCAATAGAATTGACATCAAATTGACTATACAAATTGACTAAATGTCACCAGACATTTAACAAGTGTACATTATATTTCCACAAGGAGACCGGTAAAATCTAACTTACCTGCCAAAGAGAGAGATGGCTGCCAAAGGCAGCACTTTTAGTCATGTTCAATTCTTCATGAACCTATTTGAATTTTCTTGGCAAAGATAGTGGAATGGTTTGCCATTTCTTTTTCCAACTCATTTTATGGATGAGGAAATGAAGACAGAGTTAAGTGACTTACTCAGGATGACACAGCTAAAAGTATCTAAGGCCAGATTTGAAATGAGGAAGATGAGTCTTCCTGATGCCAGGTCTGGCATTCTATCCACTGTTCCACCTAGAGATCTGAAGTGGCACTAGGTTAGAATATAAACTTGTCTATGAAATCTTATAAACAGGAATTATAGGTGATTATGAGCTGTATCATGTCATAAAACAGAAGTTGTGGAGGATAAATTAAAGAAAGTTGGGCAAAATATTCAAGTCAGCCCCAAAAGACATTCAAGGCTGAAAATTGAAGGAGATTAGAGAGGGAAGAAGAATGGAAAAAAGTTTTCCAGACAAACTGTTTTCTCCTTTGAGGTTACCTGAATCAGCACATTTGAACTTTAACATTACAGTGCCTCAGGTACTTAAAGAGAAAGTAAAAAATGGTACTAAAGAGAAGGAAGATAAAGTAAATAGATGGATTGGGACAATTATATAAAGAGAAGACTCATGCTGGAACTGATATAATTGGTAGGGCTTTAAGGGACTTAAATAGAAGGTATCTGAAGAAGGGGAGGTATAAAAGATGGGAGAAAACATCCTGCACTTTATAAATACTGAAAAAAGTTGACCAAGAGAATATCAGTAATTCCCAAACTATATGATTACTCTCCTAGCTGACAAAACTTTGTAAAATTCTCCTCGAGGCAGGAGCAATAGTCTAATCCATTTCCCCTCAAAGAAGTTAACCTGGCTGGTTCTGGACGATTGATCTTGCTTCCTCATTATTTGAGTACAAAGCAAGCACAAGGAGCTGGAGCTTGGTTGGAAGGTCACAATGAATGACTCAGGTAAGGAAGCTTTGTTCAGCTGAATCCACTCAAGGTGCCCTAAGAGCCTCTCCTTTTTCAATATCCTTCTGATTTTCAATTATTTCAGTTGGGTCTGACTCTTCATGATCCCATTTGGGGATTTCTTGGTGAAGATACTGGAGCAGTTTGCCATTTCCTTTTCGAGCTCATTTTATAAATAAGGAAACTGAGGCAAATTGGATTAAATGAATTGTGCAGGGTCACAGAGCTATTAAGTCTCTGAGGCAAGACTTAAATTCAAGAAGATGAATCTTTATGATTCCAGGGCCAGTGCTTTATTCACTGTGCCACATTATTAACTGCTGAATGACCTGTGAGTGCTTCATATTACTCTAATATTGTACCTAAACTACCAGAAGACCAGATTGAGTTAGGCTCAGCCCAGAACTTTTCTGTTCAGAAACAGAGAGTTTCAATGACATCAATGTAAAAGCAGGCTTTCCCAGGTGATATTCAACAGAAGACTACATCTTTACCATCTCATAATTAACTGAAAAGTTTAGAGAATAATTGTGCTTGCTGTTGGTAGAGCACAAAAAAAAAAAAGAAAAAAGGCGTTTAATTAAGTAGAACAAAATACCACTTTATAATCTCTTTTACAAGGAAGTGACCCCCAGGTGTAGATGGTGGTACAGTCAATAGAGCACCAATTCTAGAGTTGGGAGGATGTGGGTGCAAATTTGGCCTCAGACACTTCCTTGCTATATGAAGCTGGGCAAGTCACTTAATTTTATTTACTTAGCCCTTGCCCTTCTGTCTTAGAGTTGTTGCTAAGACAGAAGTTTAGAGTTAAAAAAAAGTGTCTTCCATTTTTATAATAATATTGTTTAGAACCCCTTGGAAGATCCTGAAACAGAAATATCCCTACTCAATGCCTTTCTGATAGCAAACATCAAGTGAGGTATAAAAAGGATGTATGCTTGCTAAAGGTATTCTCCATGGTGATGGGAATCTATTGTTAAATCAAATTTAAGAAAGGATTCCATTTGCACAGTAAGGTTTTCTGAATATTCCTGAGAGTTTTTTCCCTTTCTGTTGAAATTTTTAATAAAAAGAAAGTAGATTTTTCTTTGGTACTGATTTCTTCAATCCTCAGGATTCTTCAGAGCACCCTGGGAGTGATTTATAATTATTCAAAGCACTTTGGTCTGTTTATCCACACTGAAAAGGCCAAGTGGATGAAAAATGTCTGTTGCCAAAATTCTGACAGGCATTTGGCCAGAATGCCCCCTCTCCTCTATAGAGCTTGTTCTTCTGTGTATACATCCAAGTTAAACAGCAGAGATATATCATGATCTGGAGGAGGAGAACAGGCTGGATTGCTTTCAGGAAATTTTTTATATCTATTCTACAGACTTTAAGCTTTCCATGAAAACAAAGACCTCTCTTCAATACTAACATTTTCCCAGTTTTTTATATGACATGAAGACATAGAATACCACTTCTTTCAAAGAACTAAATACAGACAATTCAGAGCTACATAGTGGGCATAAGCAGGCTACAGCATATGACCAATGAAGAATTCCAAAAAAGAATGAGTATTAAGGATGTCATCAAAGGTTGTATGATGGAGAGAGAGAATATGGGCTGGTTATATGGCACAAGTGAGAGATGACAGGTGGACAGCCAGAGTACTCAACTGTTTCCCTTCTCCCATTGGGATAAATTGAGAAAGTTCATTAGTGAACTGCCTTGTTATGAAGTTTTAGGAGAACATTGACAAGATTTGCACAGGATGGGTAGGCATGAGTTGGTTATAGTCTTCATTGTTAGAAGGAACTCCCAAATTCAGGAGATTACAAATACATTTCAGTATTATGAGTGTTAGCACATTCATATTCAACTATGTAGAGTTTCTTTGGTATAGGGCTTTTCAAAGTGTTTAGAGGACTAGGAATCCCATGAGTGAATTAAGTGGGAATTCAAAAGACTTTCTAACCCTAAGTCAGATCAACAGTTGGAACAAGGCAATATATTCTTCCAGGAGAAAGAACTAGGTTCAAGAATCAGAATTAAACTTAACCTGGGGAGCTCTGTCTAGTATTTGGGCATTAGTTTTACATATGTATGTAAAATATAAAATATATTTTAAATTTATATATTTAATATATGCACACATACATCACATATTTTAATATATAACATACATTTTATATGTATTTATGTACTCATATAACACCCCTATATATATATATATGAAATATATATATGAAATATATATATTTCAGATTGTTGTTCAATCATGTCCTACTCTTCATGACCTCATTTAGGGTTTTTCTGGCAAAGAGAAAGACAATGTTCTTCTTCAGCTCATTTTACAGATGAGCAAATTGAAGCAAACAGGATTAAATGACTTGTCTAGGATCACACAGCTATTAAGTGACTGAGGCTGGATTTGAACTTAGGACAAAGAGTCTTCTTCTTGACTCTCAGTCCAGCACTCTATCCACTAAGCCACCAAAATGCCTGATTGGTGGCTTTAATCATGTCTAGAGAACTATCAACTCACCCTTAATAAAGAGGGGATTTGTGATCATTGTGGTGAGTCAGTTAATAAACATTTATGTTCTAGGCACTGTACTATATGCTAAAGATTCAAAGAAAGGTAAAAGACTCTTAAATACTCTAAAAGAGAGGAGCTAAGATGACTACTAGACTTCATTAGGAAAAGAGACCCAGAAGTTGAAAGGAGAGAAGTATATGGCGGCAACAAGAAAAATGATGGTATATGGCCAAGAAACAAGTGGAGTACCATCATGCTGTGATGAAAACAGAGGGAAACAGGTCTAATAGTGACTATGCATCATGCCTTCATACTCAAAGAGATCACATACCTAGCAGAGAATGCATGTCCTTCAAGACTGGGGGCAGCTCTTTAATGGGAACAGACTCAAGGAGAAAAGCTTGATGGCATCACCAGGAGACACTAGAGGCTCTACAACGTCAAAAGCATCTCTGCATGTGTGTCTTGTCCATATGTGTTCCTTCTGTGTATACTTTCCCATATATATTCCCTAAATCTATGTTCACCCATGGAATATACACATAGATGTATATTTAATTATATATTGCTTGTGTAACACACTACATGTGTGTATACACATGTATATATTATTTATTTACATATATCCCACCTAGTATATTCTATGTATATTATACACACACAGAGACATACATATGCGTGTGTTTAGTTATCTCTGCCTGGATAGTTCTCTAGTAGAATATAAACTCTCGAATGTCAAAAATTGTTTTGTTCACTTCATTGTCTCTCTGATACCTGGCACAGTGCCTTGTACAAAGTAGGTGCTTAATAAATGTTGAATTGAATCAAACCAAAGATAATGTGGCTATTTTCATATTCTGGCAGATGGTTCATGATGGCACAGCCTTGTTGATCTTGTTACAAAGAATGATATTAAATGAACATTTCTGCATAACAGATGTGTCTACTGGTCCCTGCCTCAGCAGGAATCAATCCCTATAATACAGAAATTGTTGTTTTGGTATTTATAGACTAACATTTACTGCACAAAGGGAGGAGTGATTCTTATAACTATTATTATTGTGATTGCTTTATTGTCCAAATATGGTCACATTCATCAAATAAGAAAAACAGACAGGTCCATATGGCAAAATAATACCACCAAAATTGGAATATATATGTATTTTAATGTAAAAGTCCTTTTAAAAATATACTTTTCTCTTCAAACATAGTTGCCTTCTTTTATAATCTTCAGTCTTTTGTCATTTTTCCCTTCTTGCTCTTTGTAAAGCATGTATGATTCCAGTTGGATTGAAATTAGGCTATAGGGAAATACAGTTCATATTGGGTCCTTTACACTATCCTGTGGATAATTTGTGATTTTTATTCTTCTAAGATTGTGATCTTATAGCACTAAAAGAATGCTGGTATTAAAGAACATGGTAGGGACTTATGATTTCTTGAAAGAATGGCTTAATGGAAAGAACCCTCACCCTTGTAGTTCAAAGAACTGGGTTCAAATCTCAGGTCTGATACTTATTAGCTATGTTACTATGGAGGTCATTTGATCTCTCATATAAAATGAGGGTTGTAACATTTGTATATCATACCTCTGTAGGATTTAAATTAATATCCAATACTTCAAGTACTATATTTTATAAAGTTTATTAATAATCTCTTGAAATAAAGGAGTAAAAAAGGAAATAGAAGTATGAAAATGTACTTATCTAACAAAAGTAAACCCTTGGTGAGCTCTCAAAAAAACCTCATCCACAGCTGCCTGTGATCACAATAGGAGAGCTTGAGAGGCGGGGCTACACAAAATTTATATCCTGCCTATGTCACCACATAAGGTGAGAAGGAGAGTGGGGTGCTGGGAATTGTAGTTCTGGCATTCAGATTCAAATTACACACCTCCATAGGCTTGTGGAAGGGCAAACACTTTAACAAATATAAATGTAAATTGTTATTTTTGAAAGCACTATAGAATTTCCCATACCTGATCTGTTCTGAATTCTCCCTACTCATTACTAGTTCAGTTCATTCAGTTCCATTCAAGATATGCAGATAAATAGATTGATGGAATGCCTAAGCTATATATACTTTTACAAATCTAGTTTGTTTTTTCCAGATTGGACAGTTAGATCAATCATTTTAATTTTGCCTTGTGCATTTTACTAAATTGGTTTAGTATTATTCTAGGTTGTTGTTCAGTCATTTTCAGTCATGTCCAACTTTATGTTTGGGGTTTTCTAGGCAAAGATATTGGAGCAGTTTGCTATTTCCTTCTTTAGCACATTTTATTCCAAGATATTTTGTTTTCTGAAATTATAAGATCCAATTTGACTCCCTCCTTTCCTTCCCTCCCCCATCTTGAAGATGGTGAGCAGTTTTATTTGGATTATACACATATTATCATGCAAAACATACTTTCATATTGGTCACTGTTATAAGAGAGTACTCATATACAACCAAAAGCCCCAAATAAAATTGTAAATAGATTAAAGTGAAACATCATCTGCTTTGATCTGCATTCTGACTACCACAGTTTGTTCTTTGGAGGTGGATAGCATTCTTTGTCATAAGTCCTTCAGATTTATTGTTGGATTGTTGTATTGCTAAGAGTAACTAATTAACTAAGCCTTTGTCAGTTAATCATTGTACAGTATTGTTTAACTCATTTTATAGACTGAGGCACTTAGGAAAACAGGGTTAAATGACTTGCCCAGGGTGACACAGCTACTAAATGCCTGAGGCCAGATTTGAACTCAAGTCTTCCTGATTCCTGGCCCAGCTAGTTGCCCTGGTATTCTAGAGTTTGATGCAATTAGTACAATTAATACCAATTGTAAATAGGTGGTACAATGGATAGAGTACTGGGTCTGGAGTCAGGACGACTCACCTTTCTGAGTTCAAATCTGGCTTGAGATACTAGCTGTGTGACTCTGGGCAAGTCACTTTATATACTATTTGCCTCAGTTTCCTCATCTGCCAAATGAGCTGGAGAAGGAAATGGTAAACTATGCCAGTATCTTTGACAAAAAACCCTAAATGGCATCAGAAAGAGCCCTATGGGATTGAAACTTTCTTTTTTATAGCCTTTCATCTTCCCAATCTTTTCAGTTAAAGGAAATTAAATCCAAATCAACAATATTTTTTGAGTTTCTACTATGTGTGAAGCATGATAAGGGGAGGATTTCAGGGGCCTGTGACAATGTTTTCACATTCTAAAGACTAATCCCTAGTGGCCTGGAGCAGTTAGGGGTAGTAGTGTTTTATACTCCAAAACTATTTTTGGGGTCTCATAAATTTATTTAAGCAAGAATCTCTCTTTTGACAAAATATGCAATACAGTGATTTAAATACACAGCAATCTTGTGTTATCCATGTTTCTAAAGGCTTAAAAAGTGATGCTCAGTGGTTTGTACAACTTTCCTTTTTGAATAAGCTTTTCTTTCCTGTCCCTATTGGTTTTAAAAACATCATACCAGAAAACAAGGGGACCAATTCCAAACAGAACACCTAAGAATGAGGTCTTGGGGGTGGGTCTGGAATGGGGGTAGACATTTCCTTTTCAGAGAGACAAAGGGAACTGGACCCCTTTATAAATTCACCACTATGTAACAGGTAGATCTTTAGAACATTGGAATAGACAAATTGTAAGTAAGCTAGATAAGGGAAAGCATAAAGGGCTTTGGAGAAGTATAAGAAGATAAGATAGCGGGGTGCCTCTGGCATCAGAAAGTTGTTGAGTTGTTTCAGTTGTGTCCTAGTCTTCATGATTCCATTTAGGGTTTTCTTGGCAAAGATGCTGGAGTGATTTGCCATTTCCTTCTTCAGTTCATTTTACAGACTGAGGGACTGAGACAAATAGGATAAAGTGATTTGCCCAGGGTCACATAGCTAGTAAGTGTTGAAGGCTGGATTTGAACTCATGTGGATAGAGTCTTCCTGATTCTAAGTCCAGGGCTCTATCCATGATACCATTTGTCTGTCCAGAATCAGAAAGAAATGAGTTTAAATGCAACCTCAGATGTATATCATCTCTGTGACCTTGAGCAAATCATATAATGTCTCAGTTTTCTCAACTGTAAAATGGGAACAATAATAGCACCTACCCCTAATGGTTATTGTGAGGATCAAATGAGACACTTGGAAAGTAATTTTTAGTATAGTGTGTGGCATTATATAAATGCTTATTCTCTTTCTGGTAATAGTGTTCAATAAATATTTATTGGCAATAATGATTACAACCAAGTTTTCCAGTTTATAAAATTCGACCACCACACTCTGGACATTTTCCCATCTTTTTCCCTTATGGTAGCATAATTTGCTTTTTTCAATTTTCAATTTTTTCAAATTTCAAACTGAGAGTTTGAAAGGATCTCAGGATTCATCTAGATCAGGAGTGCTTAAGCTTGGGTCCACAAATGCCAAGGGATCCATGAATAGGTTTTTTTTTTAACCCTTACCTTCCACCCTTACAATCAATACTGTGTATTGGTTCCAAGGCAGACTTGCCCAGTATCACACAGCTAGGATGTATCTGAGGTCAAATTTGAACCCAGGACCTCCTGTCTCTAGGCCTAGCTCTCAATCCACTGAGTTACCCAGCTACCCCCACTGACCAAAGATTCTAACTCTCTTTGTCCCCCTGAGAAGAAAACAGTAAATCTCATCCTTAACCACCCTCCACCATTCAAAACTAGTTCTGGCTAGAGCTGGCTGCTTGGGACTATATTGTGGGCTGCTTCATTTTTTGGAACCGAAGCCAGTACTGAGACATAAGAGGCAACAAGCCTGAGTGAGCTCACACATCTTCCATGTCCTTTGCCCTTTGGATTGGTCTTTATACCATCAATAAACACTACAGGTAGATCAACTGAATGTAGTAAGAACTCTCTCTGTCTGAGACTTGGCTTAGAAGGAAGCTTTTCCCAGATGTGTCATTCTGGATAATCCATTTAACTTTGCTAAGCCTCAGTTTCCTCATTTGCAAAATGGGGATCATTGTTAATACCTCCTTCACAGGCTTGTCCTGAGATTTATACTCTGTAAACCTTAATGCATGGTATAAATATGAGTTTTTATCATGACTATTGACTTAAGGCATTGAATGGATTTTTTTTAAACCCACTGTTCCAGCTATTACTAGAGATAATATTTTACCAACATTCCATCATTCCATTTGGTGGTTTTTCCTTAATGGGGTGGGGGATGAATGGGCTTAGTGTGTGGTATGGAAGCAACTCCTGAGGAAACACTCAGGAAATCAGGCTTTCTGCCATTAAAAGAGACAAATCTTTATGGTGACCTAATTAAAGTTTTAAAAATTCAATTTGGCCAGTTAGAGAACTTGGCTCCTTTCCAGGAGGAGCAAAGAGTCATCTTAATGACCGAGCCAAACCTGGGCTGCTTTGCCATCCACAACAAGTTTCCAGGTAGTTGACTTGTCAACTTTGCTTTAAGTCATCTCTATTGAAATTAAACCTTTCCTTCTGTATTTACAAACAATATCCCGAGAAGGGATCCATAGGCTTCACCAGTCTGCCAATGGGTACATGATACACAAAAACGTTGAGTCCTTGATCTAGGTAGGAGGCAGCTAGGTGGCTCAGTGGAGTGAGAGCCAGCTCTATAGACATACTTAATTTACATTGCCTAGCTCTTAATGCTCTTCTACCTTGGAACCAATATATAGTACTGATTCTAAGAAGGAAACTAAGGGTTAAAAAAAAAGACAATCTGTCCCAATCCATATCTGCTTGAGTCTCAATTTGCTCATCTGCAAAATGGGGATACTGACTCTGACCCCGGTCCCAGACAAAAGAGGGGGAGATCCTGAGAGTATGGCCAGGTTGGCTGCTGCTTCTTTGGCCACTGGCTAAGTTCTAGGGGAGAAGATCTAGATAGATGGACCAAGACTGGACCTAGAAGGCACCAAAGCCAGGCAGAATATTCCCTGCAACTTACAGTTTTGAAGAACTTTTTAAAATGAATAAACAAAGTATTAAGTGCTTGCACATGTAAAACATTGTGCTAAGGACCAGGGAAACAAATGAAAAAGCAAGATAGTCTGTGCTCTGAAGGAATTTATATTCTGATGGGGGCAACAACACTTATGGAAAGTTTCAGATGCAAATCAGATGGAAAAGTCTCATGGTCCTTAGGGTGCAGCTGCAAAACAGATGCATATTCTTTAATGTCATTTTATTTTTTTAAACCCCATATTTCTTAGAATCAATACTATGCATTTAAATGCATTATCCTGTTTCTTGGCCTGACTCTCAAACTACTGAACCACCTACTTGCCTCCTCTAATGTTATTTCCACTGATAAAATCCCATCAGTTTCTGATGCTCAAACTATATTGGCTCAAAGTACCAAGGACCTTAGTGGCAAGAACTTTCTGTTCTGGTTTTTCAGTAGCTGTGGCCTTAGCCACTGTAGGAGCAGATGCTGCTTCCCAGGATGATGGCTGGAAGCAGTGCTGCTCCCAAGGCTCTTGGGTTCAGGGTCCTTTGTTGTCTCCATCAGGGTCTGAGGGCAGATGGTGGTCAAGGGGGTGGTGGTTTGACTTGCCTGACCCTTGCTGCCTCCTGTCTCTCCCTCAGGGTGCCAAGCTGCTTCAGCTAGGCTGGCTTGCCTGCCTGGTACTTGGAAAAATGACTGAAGATTGGGTTAGAAGCAAGACTGGTGACCATTCCCAGAACTGCTGTGCCTCTCTGCTTGAATGTGGCAGTTAGTCAGTAGTTATTACTGGTGGTGCCAAGGAAGGCAAGGTCACTCCCCACCATGATTTACAATGAATTATCAAAAAAGCAAATCCGAGAGGAAAAGGATGAAACTCTAAACCTATGCTCTTATGGAAGCTACCTTAGATTCCCGACCAAATCCTGATCTACTAACTAAGCCAAGCAGGGTACCAGCAAACACCAATAGAAGGTCCTGCACTGGCTTCCACATTCTATCTCCTTGCTGAGTCATCTGGTAAAGTTCTGCCTGGAAGAGGTAAACCCAGCCTCAGATTACCTTCAAGGAATGTATTGATCACTTCCCTGGTCCCTGGCAGGCACTTAGTCAATCAGTGCCTGCTGAATGACTTTGGCTAACAGGAACAAGTCCAAGAGCTGACTATGGGTTTGAGTACATGGATTTGCCTGTTGAGACGAGTTATCAGAAGGTGTAAGAGAATCTCAAGTCCGACAAGAGCCAGCTTATGGCTTCCCATCTATGGAGCAATAAAGACATAATGAACCTATCTTTGATATCAATTCTTTGGTCCTACAATTTTTTTCCTTTACATTTTCACAGACAACTGAATTTGTAGAACCTGCTTGAAAGTAAACTGTAGGTGAATCATAACACACCTGGCACTGCATTTTGATTATTAATCCAGCTGTTAAATTCTCAGGGTTCTCCACTTATGACACCAGATTCCAGAGCCAATATATCCAGTGTTCTCACTGTAGGGATATAAAGATCCTTGTTTAATTTAAAAAAATCCTTACTTTCTGTTTTAGAATTCATACTAAGTATTGTTTCCAAGGCAGAAGAGTAGTAAGGGCTGGGTAATGGGGGTTAAGTGACTTACCTAAGATCACACAGTTAGGAAGTGTCTGAGGCCAGATTTGAACCCAGGACCTCCCATCTCTGGACCTGGCTCTCAATCCACTAAGCCACCCAGCTGCCCCCTTGAACAACTGTTCTAATTGCTCATCTGCTATAGAGTAGGACAGTAATGGTAGTCCTTGCAGGTAAAGTAGATAGATCTTTATCGATATGTTTTATGCCTGAAGGAACTTTGCTGGTCCATAATTCATTTAGTAACATAATTAGAACTAGAACAGACAAGCTTTTCTCTAGTATGTCAAAATTCCATTTCAAATGTGCAGTAACTTTAAGAGTAAGAAGTTTTAAAATTCAATTTCTCTTGTTATCAGCTGGAGGTAGAACCTGGTTCTGTTCATTAATTGAAGTATAGAAGCCTGCTCCAAAAATTGAACCATCAGCTGAACTGGCACAGGATGCAGGCAAAGCTTGAGCAGAAGCTTCACCAGAAGGGTCTCCATGGGCAGGACCAGCTGGAGGTGACTGCCTCCAAGTCCATACCACTTCCCTGGTCCAGCTGGGCCTGGATCCAACCTGGAGGTGTGACATGGGTCTGTGGTGGGATGACATGGAATTGGGCCAAAGAGTGGCTGCCTGGATGCCAAGAATGCTACAGACCAAGCTATAAGCTGAAGAGATTTCTGAAGTACCAAGGGGTTAAGTAATTTGCCCAAGCTCACATTTGTCAGAGCTAGGACTTGAATGTAGGTCTTCTTGTTTCCAAGACAGGCTTATTACATACTATGCCACCCAGCCTCTCTCTAAGGAAAGAAGGTCATAGTCTTTCCATAGGTTGATGAGAATTAGTTGCAATTATGTAGGAACAATTCTCTATTCAGTCACAGTAAAATCAAAGAAAAGCCTCCCACCCAATTGGATTAAATGGCCTTTGAGATCCCTAATAGGTCTGTGAGTCTGTGATTCTGTTGTCCATGAATATATAGGACTAGAATATATAGGACATCTTATCTTCTACAGGAGACTCCTGATTTTATGAAGAAAATGTTTAGTTTTTATCAGGTTATACAAAAATTGAATCCTTTGCCAGACCATGTGTCCTGATTTTGGTTTGGGAAATAAGGATTATAAGCTCTAACTGGTATTCTAAATCTGGGAATAGATTCAGGAAGTGTCCTTTTGAAACAGAAACTCCTAAGGAACAACACTTTATAGACAGGTTTAGTCAGAAATCTTCCAAAGAGTAAATTTGCCTGGTGATATATTTTCCAAGTAATTTATACTTAAAAAATAGGCAATTTGTCAAATCCATCCAAGTCTACTCCTTCTCTTCCTCTTTACCTTCATCAGGAAGTCACCAATCTAATCATAAATACATAAAAATAGACTAATTTTGGAAGCTCTATTATATCACAAAAATATGGCCTCAGTGCTTTTGTATTGACAGAATGTGCTGGTAAGAAACAGAAAACGATGAAGAGAGGGGAGTTGGAATGTAAGACTGTCAGCATTTTTGTAGTACTGTACAGGGGAAGGGATGATCTGCTCTGATTCCATCCTGGTTCTTTAGAAAGAAACATCCTTAGCAGAGAACACCAATTCATCAGGCTACCACAGATGGATGGAAATAGACTTGAAGAACTGTTTACTCCCTCTGGCCTAATTCTATGCTTATGAACCTGACTTTGGGTCTTTAATTTCATCTTTTCAGTAGAGTAGTACAGAGGAAAGGAGCTAGTTTTAGAATCAGGGGACACATTTGAACCTTGGCTCTGCCAACTTTAGACAAGTCACTTAAACTCTCTCAGAATTAGCTTCCTTATTTGTAAAATGAGGGGGTTGAACTAGATCAGAAGTGGCAAACTTGGGTGGTATTTGGCCTGCAAAATTTCCATTTTATCATCTAAGTCTGACTCTTGGTGACTCCATTCGGGGTTTTCTTGGCAAAGATACTAGAGTAGCTTGCCATTTCCTTCTATGACTCATTTTATAGATGAAGAAACTAAGGCAAACAGGGTTAGGTGACTTGCCTAGGGTCATACAGCTAGTAAGTGTCTGAAGCCAGTTGTGAACTCAAGAAAATGAGTCTTGGTGCTCCATCCACAGCATCACCTAGCTGCCTCTATGACCTTTTATCCATAAAGATAGAATACCCAGTATAGGTGACTTGTCTAGTCATTTAGTCATTATATAAGAAAGAGAAGCACCATGGCACAATGGATAGAAAGTTAGCCTTGAGTTCAAATCTAGGCTCTAAAATGTACTGTCTTTATGACCTAGGCAGATCACTTAAGCTCTCAGTGCCTCTGGGAACTCTCTAAGACTATCAGATGCAGAGAAGGCATTTGCTTGTGTGGGTAGAGAGAGTTTTCTCTCTGGGCATTCCTTACATCAATTAAACCAAAGGTCCTGTTTTTTAAAGAAATGAATATATTGGTTCTCTGGCTTATGAATTGGATGAGCATGAATCAGTCCATCTGAGCCCTAGGTGACTTAATACACCTGTGAAGCTGGGGACCAGACCCCCAACCTGATGTGACCCCATTTATTAAGAAGTAGACCTCCTTTGAGGGCTTATCTGAAGTGACTCCCAACCTACACACATTTTTCTTTACAATAGAGAGTGAGCCAAATTCTATTGCTGAGTATAAAGTAAGTTGTTCACTTCCTGGATGGAGCTGAATTCAGTTTTTTCAGGTTACCAGAATACCACAACACAAGGTGACCTAAAGTCCAAGTCTCCTTAACTAGAGACAAATCCAGTACTGGCAGCCACTGGAGTATGGCTTTCATGAACAGAGGGAGTGGGAAGATTGGAACTTCAACTCCTCAACATAATAATATGGCGCCTCTTTTGGTGGACCCCACACAGTTGTTTGAAGAGCTTTCCTTGCCTAAGGTAAGCCAGGATATAGCATCCAGAAATGCACATCTGAATCACATAAAAGCAAGTCAACCAACCTTGCAACTGACTGGGAAGGTGATAGCTGAAGGAAAAAAATGGGTCCATTTCATGTCTTCCTTGCTATCAAATTGCAAGCTAATTGAAAACCCCAGAATTTCTCTAGTGTTCAGCTGCCTGTTTTCCTGGGGTGATCAATCTATGAAAAGCTTCCAAATTGTGTTAAAACTGCCAGATCCTCAGCAAACAGCACAGAGAGTATTTTCTAGGGAGAGATGTTCAATAATTAAAATGAGTCAGCACTGGAGAACAAGGGGGCGGTTTGAGCTAGTTTAGCAGGCCACAATTTCTTAGCAGAAAAATGCAGTACCCATAATACATTATTTTGCACAAAACTGAAGTCAACTAGAGCAGATTTGTCTCAGGAGGAACCCAGGGCAGCCTGCCAGGAAAATCATTTTTAAACTCACTAATGGGGAACCTGGTGGTAAAAAGCTGAGGTTGGGGGGTCATACTTAGGGGCAGGCTCTCAGTTGCCACACAGGCCAAGAAAGCTGCCTGGTAGTGTTCTCATGTGTTCTCTCATTTCCCAGCTCTTTCTTTTCCCTATCCTGGATACAAACCAGAACCAATAAAGGACTGTTTAAACTGATTTCTACATTGCCAGAACTGCAGGCTCCACATAGGCCAGACCCCAACCTCATTCCAGCAGTGTGAAACCCTGTTGCTTGGTCTTCCCAGTGATAGCTTTGCAATAAATAGGGAAACTTACCCAGGAGGTGAGAAGTTGGAAATTTTCAGAGTAAAGAACAATTAAGAGGAAAAATCACTTTCTGCAGGTAGTGAACGTTCCTGCTAAAAAATCTTCCCACTGGGTTTCTGGGAAGAGTATAAACAGCAAAGGCTGAAAGTGGTTTGGCTTGAGGTTCATGTCTTGGGGTGAGGTGGTAAGGACCTCCTACTCTGCTGCCTGATGGGCTGGCATCTTCTTTTTCAAGGCTCATCTCCTCCCCATTCTCAATGCTGCCTAACTTTAAAGGGAAAAGAAAAATTGGCTATAGCCACCCTCAGAGAGGTTCACATGATTAGAGTAGAGCTAAATTTGTGATCAACTAAGCCAAAGACCAAGCAATATTTTTTTTGTTTGTTTTGCTGTCCAAGAGAAGAATGCTTCAATTATAGTGGCAGAAAATACTGATTAGAATCAATCAACACCTCCTGAAGTTTAAACACTTAACTTAATTAAATGGTTCAGTAAATTTGTGATACTCTCCAACAAAAATCAAAATATCTAAAAGGATGCTTAGAGGTTTTTTTAAAGAGATAATTACTATGTAAGCACACCACAAATCTTGAAGATAGCTAAGTGTAAAGTGATATGAATGTTTCACTAAATGCAATATAGCTCATGTCTACGTTAAAATTATTAATCCAAAACTAAACCATCTAAGATGTACAAGTTTGCCAAATCTATATGTCCAAAGATACTATGTTTAAATGGATAATAGATTCAGATCAATGGCATGTCTTCCCCCAAAGTTCAACAATAGAACCAACCAAACAAATGTCACAATAAGGCCTTGATAACCAGAGCAATTGGAGAGTGATGCCATTTTGAATTCTTTTTTGGTGGTGGTGGTGGTAAGCTAGAATTTAGACTATTTTCAAAATCTGAGATTGTATTTCTTTCAAATACCCATAGTAAACCAAACTAGTAGGTTAATCACATTGCCCAAGAGACTTATTTGAGTGACTTGCATTACTAATTAATTAAGGCTATCAATTGTTTGATTATAAATGGGTGCTTCTTAAGTGTTTGAAATCATAATGATGAAGACTACGTCTTGACAGTAATAACTATTTGCTCTGAAGAAAGGATATGTTAAGTAGAGACAATATTTAGTCAAGGCCTCACCTAAATGCCCATACTGGTATTAGGGTATCTAGTAGGGTACTAGTATCTAGTAGATACTAGGGTATCTGGCTTCTTTTTTTAATTGAAAATTTTTAATTAATTAATTAATTTAGAATATCTTCCATGGTTCCATTTCTTTCCCTCTTCTCCCTCCACTCCCAGTGGTCAACTAGCAATTCCACTGGGTTTTACATGTGTCATTGATTAAGGCCTATTTTCATATTATTGACATTTGTACTAGGGTGATCACTTAGAGTCTATAAACCCATCGACCCATGTAATCAAGCAGTTGTTTTTCTTCTCTGTTTCTATTTCCATAGTTCTTTCTCTGGAGGAGAATAGCATAGTAACTGGCTTTTAGTACCTGGCTTTTGACCTTGGATTATTAATAAAATCTTACTGGACTTCAGCTTTCTAGTGGCTGGATTTGATCAGACTATTTCAAACTGTATTCTAGCAAGAAAATGAGAAGGTCCAAGGAGTTTTGCAAATAAAACACATCTTTAAAAAATATTATTTCTTTTTACCTCTGTTCCCTGCTTATTGAAAAATTAAAATAAAACAATAAACCTGACATGTCAGACACTGATAGTCCAGCAAAATAAATTTCCACATTAGTTTTGTCCCATTTTGAATTATAAATTCATTACTTCTGATAGGCTATGGGCAGTATGATTTATCTTCAGTTGAGAAACTAATGTAGTAGATAGTGTGTTGGGTCTGGAGTCAGGAAGACCTGAGTTTATATCCAGTCTCAGATACCTATTAGCTGTATGACCATGAGCAAGTCATTCAATCTGTCTGCCTCAATTTCCTCAATTAATGAACAAAATGAACAAAAACAGCACCTACCTCCCAGAACTATTGTGACAGTCAAATGAGATAATATTTATAAAGTATTTAAATACACACAACACCTGGAACATTCTATGCACTATGCAAATACTTATTCCCTCTACTCCCTTCAGTACTCACAGTTTAAGACTGCATGAACAAGAGTTCTCAAGTCTTTCAAAGTTCAAGATAAACCATGTAATGGCAGACAAGGATGCATGGAAAACAACAATGTACATGACTGTCTGCATGATGACTTTCTGTCTAGTTCTGTACTTGCATCTGGGAGAAATGTGGACCATGATGTCTAAAAACGTCAGTGGTTCCCCTTTGCCTTTGGTATAAAAAAGAAACTTTTCTTTCTGGTACTGAAAACTCTTTTCCAGACCTATCTCACATTAACCCCCTGTCCTCCACCTTCCTTTTATATTTCCATTTTTATTTTCTAGACTTTTTGCTGGCTTCTTTCCTGTCTCTTGCCTCAGCAGGTTTCTTATCACAGAGCCCTACAGTTTTACTCTTTTCTCAGGCTCCAATTTCCTTCACTATTTTCTTGGTTTATTTTTTGTCATATTCATGCTTTTCTTTTTGGTGTCTTATGAATACACATGGGCAGAGAGGTAGCATAATGATTAGGGCATTGGGCCTGAAGTCAGGAAGACTATTGCAGAATGATTTCAGGCAAGTCACTTAACCCTGTTTGCCTCAGTTTCCTCATCTGTAAAATGAGCTGGAGAAGGAAAGGGCAAAGCATTTCATTATATTTGCCAGGAAAACCCCAACTGGGGTCATGAAGAGTTGGACACAACTAGAAGTGTTCAGTAACAAAAAATGTTTGTATCCCATACTTTCCCAGAACTGTCATAATTTCAAATAGTCTGCCCTTTTCACATATCAGAAAAAAACATCTTTTATGAAACTATGCATCTTGTTTTTCCAGTTATAAAATATGATCTCTGTATCTGAGTACAGGAATTATTAATTTGGGGTTTATAAACTTGTGTATGTATATAAATATTTTTGGGTAGAGACCTGATTTCAGAGTTAAAAGATGGGTTCCAGTATTATCTCTGAGGTATTAGTGCTGGCTTGTGACTCTTGGGAAAGTCATTTAACCTTTTAGTACCCACAGGCAAATATTTAAGAAAAAATGTTCAGAAAAAAATTTCAATCTGCAGTGGTAGAGTGGGATTCTATTCCTGGAGTTTCCTTCTGTTGCTTAGTCATGTTTCATGACTCCAGGGGGTGCTCTTGGCAAAGATACTGGAGTTGTCTGCCATTTTATTTTTGCAATGATTTACACCCAAGAGAGTTTAAGTGACTTGCCCAGGGTCACATAGCTAGTGTCTGAAGCTGAATTTGGACGCAGGTCTTCCTGACTTGCCCAGTGCTCTATCCACTGGGCAACCTAGAAACCTCCCCAGGAGTTTTCTAGACTGGTGAGATCATTGGTCTATTACAACCCTATCTCCCCCTGCCAAAAAGCTTGCAACAGCTATGTTTTTAGCTCTCTTCATTATCTGCCTTTAGTATTCTCTCACAGAAATGATTGTCTCTTTCAGTTCCATTCTGACATAAGCACAATGTCACTACAGTCTAGCTATGAATATTCTTCTCTTTCGGCATCAAAGAACCATGATTCTTAGAGACTCCTCTCAATATGAAATAATAGAGAGAATGCTAGTGTTTGAGTCCAGAACAACTGGGTTTAAATCCTACCTCAGGTACTTATGAACTATGAGACTCTGGTCAAATAATTTCATCTTTCTGCCTCAGTTTCTTCTGCCAGGGAATACCTCAAGGGAATATAATCTTCCCTCTGCCAAGGGACCAAAATTCCCTAGACTCACTAGTGTCTAACATTTGCTTAGTAAAAACCGACTCCCCCTGGCTTTAGAGATTCGGGGAGAAATAGTTTTGCAAGACATTTTCCTAAAAAATGAGTGAAACCTTAAATAGACCATTTCATGACCATATTTTACTGTCAGCAATGCACATTTACAATGCAGCCTTCTGCAATTTATTGCAATGAGGAGATTTTCCTTGTACCTTTCTAAGCATAAGTGTTAGGAAAGAAAGGAATGGGTATCTCCATGCTATCCTCTCTTCCCCATCCCCACTCCTTTGATGAGTTCATCAGAGCACACCATATTCTAGTGCATAAGAAAAAAATACATTATGGAGAAGAGGGATTTGATGAATCATAAAATCCCATACCACACTGGAAAAAGTCCAGGATAAATGGGCTTTGAATAAAATAAACTTCATAGAAACCCCCACATAAATGATGCATGACATTTCTTGCAAATTGAGGCAGAAATCCATGAAACTTTAAACTCCCAAGTCACTCCCCCTCTGCCCTTTTTAACTTGTCCTCAGAAAACTTCTTTAAGAGTGACATAACTTAGTAGGGCACTTAGGTTGGAGTCTACATCAGCATATAGGGCTAGATTGGGCTGGAAAAAAAGAAAACTGAGCCACTGAAGGAAAATACTCTTTTCAACTGGAAAGGAGCATAAAATTAATCAGATGACCCATACATAATGTGCTACCTGGTTCCTGAAGGTTATAACTGGATTTTATAGTTCAGTTTGTTTACTGAACTGTTCCAAAGGTTTAAATTGTTCTGTGTAAAGATGGACCTAGATTTCAAGGTCTTTCATAATTGGACTTCATCTTTCTTCTCCAACCTTATCTCCCATTACTTTACAACAAACATTCTCAATTGTAATCAGGCCAGAATTGTCACTGACTTGAGCACAAAGCATATTCATTTCTATCTTTGTACTTTTTGTTAATGGAAGATGATATTGTAGAAAAATCAATGGATGTGGTCCAGAGGACTCATGTTCAAGTCCCGGCTTGGCCACTTATTTTTTGTGTGACTTTGGACAAGTTGCTTAATCTTTCTGGGTCTGTATAATCATGGGACTGAATTTCTATTGTTGTTTTTGAGTTATTTAGTCATGCCTGACTCTTCATGATCCCATAGATCATACTGCCCATGGGTTTAACATTTTTTGGCAAAGATATTGGAGTGGTTTGCATTTCCTTCTCCAGTGGATTAAGGCAAACAGAGGTTAAGTGACTTTTCCATTGTCACACCACTAGTAAGTGCCTGAGGCCAGATTTGAATTTGGGACCAGGATTCTATCCACTGAGTCAACCACAAGATAAATATTAAGGTTCCTATCAGCTTTAAATCCAAGATTATATGTTGTTCCTAGTTATAAATGTAGACACAGAAAACCTATAAGGTTTGAATTTAATGTCATACTAAGAACATGACACAACCTGGAAATTTATTTATTTTTTCTTTTTTCCCCCTAAAAAGTTTCTATAAAATATGAGTTAATTGAAGGGGCAGCAAGGTGGTGCAGTGAGTACCTGGCCTGGAGTCAGAAAGACACATTTTCCTTAGTTCAAAACTAGCCTTAGACACTTCCTAGTTGTGTGACCCTAGGCAAATCACTTAACTTTGCTTCTTTGTCTGCAAAATGGACTGGAGAAGGACATGACAAACCACTTTAGTATCTTTGCCAAGAAAACCCCAAATGGGGTCTTGAAGAGTCAGAACAAGTGAAAAGACTGAATAACAAAATGGAGGTAAAAATGTTCTACTCTGTCCAAGGTGCTGAATTGCTAGTACTAAAGAAGGACTGTCTAGGATCTGAAATTTGCCCTTCTGCAGCAAATGGATAAACAATTGCTGCCATTAGTCTTGTGGCCAGACTGGTGATTAACTTGGCACAGAGTCACAACCTCAAAGAGTCACTTGCATGGCTGTAGATATGAGGTAGGAGAAGCTCAGGGTCTCAGTGGTTCTGTCCAAATTGGCTTGTCTTCCCTACATTATGCTTTAGAATTTTCTCCAAACAGTGAACTTTTAAACAATGCAAATGAGATGCCAGTGAGATTGAAATTTTGGGAGATCCCTGAACCACTTCATTTGGGAATTATTTCCCTTTGCCTCCATCTTCTCACTATATATTCCTTGCTTCTTTTGAAAGGCAGCATTTATAAAGGATAGAGTTCTGAACTTTTAGTCAGGACAACATGCTTCCAAATCCAATTTCGGACATATAGTAGCTATGTGATCATGGACTAGACATTGTGTCGTTGTGACTCAAGTCTTCTTTTCTTTGAAATGGGAACTATAAGACCTGTACTACCTGTCTCAGAGTTATGAGGCTGAAATGAGATCATGTAAGTGAAATATTTGGAAAACTAAGGAATTTTTCTCATTTACAAGAGTTCTTGTCATTATCCCTAGAACAGTGGACTTCTCTCATGGGAGTGGGTTTATCTAAGCATCTAAGTACAGAAAAGGGTGAGTTTGAGAGAGCAGAGATAACGTTTATGTTTGACCTCATTGAGTCCATTCTCAGGTTTATGTATCTATATCATATTTCTGAGGTTCAACCCTGTGAGAGCACCAGTGGTGGTCATTGGAGAGTAGGGATCATAAATGACAGAATAGACACTTTAATTTTTTTCTAGTTATTTATTTTTGTTTTGTTTTTGGTCTGGACTTATGATTCCATGGAATAAGAGAATTCCTGTTATGGAGAATCTCTCCATTAATGTAGATCAGTAAATCATCTATAATTTATAACCTTAGAATGCTGCCTCAGGCCACAGTCACAAAGCTTTTATGTGTTAGAGGCAGGAGTCAAAAGCAAATCTTCCTGACTCTGAAACTAGTCTTCTATCTGCTATACCATGTTGCCTAATCAAAATTCATTGTCTAAGTTTTATTGTACTTTGTTATTGTTTGGTTGTTTTAGTGTGTCTGACTCTTCATGACCCCATTTGGCATTTTCTTAGCAAAATACTGGAGTGGTTTGTCATTTCCTTTTCCAAATAATTTTGCATAATAAGGAAATTGAGGCAGCTAGTAAGTGTCTGAGGCTAGAGTTGAGTGTTCCTGACTTTAAGCCTGTCACTCTGTCCACTGTGCCATCTAGCTGCCCATTTATAGCACTTAATGTCCATTATCCCAAAAAGCAATGACTTCCTTTGAATGAGGGAGCAAGGGTTCCATTTAGCTCTTTAAATGAGAGAAAAGAGACTATGGCATATTTTGTGGCTTTTCTATTCCTCACACATGACTTCTGGCTCCCTGCTGCTTTGAAGCATTCTTATTCTCAGAAATCTGTTTCTCCTCACCTCTACCATTTAGACTCCCTAGCTTATCTCAAGTGTTCCTACTTAATGAAAACATACATCATTCTCCCAGCTTTTATATCTATTCCCTCCGAAATCTTGTATTTAATTTTTATATATTTTGTATATATTATATACACTTTTCCTCCATAGAATATAAAATGTTTGAGCATAGGAGTGGTTTTATTTTTGATTTTGTAACCCTGATATATAGCAATATATCAAAACATATTAATAAATGCCTGTTGCTCCTATTTTGAGAAATGAGAAAAATTTCTTTACAGAGGCAGTGTGGTGGAGAATGAACACTAGTCTAGAAGATAGGATAACTTGGTTTTAGTCCTCCTGGTTTTGCCACTAACTGTTCTTGTGACCCTGGCCAAGTCATCTCACCCCTTTTAGACTTAGGTAACCCTTCCATTAAATGAAGAATTTGAATTGGATGGCCTCAAAGCACTCTTCTCATTGTATATCTATGATCCCCTTTGAACTCTGTGATTCCTGAGATCTCTCCAGGCATAGATATTCTATTAGCTACTATTTGAGGCAAGTTTTCTTAAAGTTTTGGAAAAAGTGGAATGACATCTAATTTTACCTACCTCACTATCTTTTCCTTCTCCCAGAAGAAAAAACACAAACCTATGTAAATTCCTTGAGTAGTCACACAAAAAGTGAACTTCCTCCTAGCTGGAACAAAATCTAGCCTTTTAATTGGAAAACTATTGGTTCAGCACTCTTGACTCAACTTCTGCCTGCAGGGTCTCCTAGACAGCCTGATGATTGTTTTCAAGGAAGGTGAGGAGATACTAGGATGCCCCCTGTTGCTATAACCCATAGGAAAGGCTTATATTTTAAAGAAGAAATTGGTCCTATTATTTTAGAGTTTAAAATATATATACATTTTAATGCCCTCAGGAACTTTTTGAAACACTGTCTGCTCAGCTCTCCTTTGATGTGAGACAAGCAGAGACACTGCAATCTTTTTCATTCCACTTGGCATTCATGAGGGGAATGACTGACCCTTTTATCTCCCCCTAAATCAGAATTCTTTATGTTGGACTACTATAGTGATTTGGTGCCATGCCATGTGTCTTCCATTACAAGTGATTTTTTTCTCCCCTATCTTCTCTCTTCATTTTTTTTTCTGAATAAAGGCAAAAAATCTTCCTGTCTGGCATTAATTAGCCTGACTTTCTCCACCAATGGGGCACCTGAGAGAGAGAAATTGATGCCTCAGACCACAATTTCTCTGAAGTATGGCTTCCAATAACAGGGCAGAGCTGGGAAACAAAAGCCACAGACATCAGTGGGCCTCACTTCAGGTAATCAGAGATGTGTTTAAATAGGGGAGGTAAGTGGAAGAATGGGATGAAACTCTGCCTAAAAGACTTGGGCCTTACAGGGAGAGTTATAAGCAGTTAAAAAAAACAATATAAAGGGCAACACTGAATGGGAGCAATCTTCACATGCAAGTCTGTGCTCAGGGTGGCAGGGAGACAACCCATTATGGCGAAGACATGACTATTTGTTTCATGTGGATAATCAGCAAGTGATCATCTATGGTAGGAATAGTAGATTTCTGGTCCTTTCTTTTTGCCCTGCTCTGGCATCCTCTAGAGTAGTAGTGCCAGATACAAACCTACAAGTCACCTATTGAGTTAATTTTATGATGTAACATTCTATGTTTTATTGTATTTTTATTTATTTTGTCAAATATTTTTTTCTGATTACATTTTAATATGGTTCTAGAGGCACTTGGGGGGTACTGTGGGTTATATACAGCCTGGGGGCTGAATGTTTGATACCTCTGCCCTAAACATCTTCAATGAAATACATTAAAAATGTGTGATGTCCTCAGTGTAGGGTACTTTCTCCAACAATGCAGCAGGTATACTTTCCATATCTCAGAAGACAGTCTTTATGAATTTGCTTCATCAATAACTTTTTATAATGAGCTCCCCTGATATTAGGTGGACAGTAGACACCATCATGCCAGTATTTAAAACTTTTCCAACTGGCAGATGCCATATCCAATATATGTCTCGGTCAGTATAACCTTTGAGAGCTTACCTTGGTCTCTATACTTCAGAAATAGCTGAAATTTTAAAGATATTTAAAAGTTTTCAAAATGCTTTAAGCTTCATATCAAGCCTGTGAAGCAGATGTCATTAGTTCCATTTTACAGATGTGGAGATTGATGTTTGGAGAACTTAAGTGACTTTCCTATGACTGCACAATATTTTAGATGATATTTGAACAAAAGTATTTCCAACTTCAGAGCAGCAAGATGGCACAGTAGAGTAATGGGTCTGAAGGCAGGAAGATGTGTTCCGGAGTTCAAATTTGACTTTAGATACTAGTTGTGTGACTGTGGGCAAGTCACCTAACCCTGTCAGTATAGAGTAGGATGTTACTTTTCTTCATGATGCAACTTTGGAGGAGGACTTTTGTGAAGAACAAATAGAAGAAAAGTAGGCTATATACTTTTCATAACAATAGGTAAGAGATAACTAAAGGTGGGATTGAGACAGTAGCAAAAGATTAAAAGGATCATTTTGATTACATAATTTTGAATATTGCCTCTAGGATAAAGGAAGAAGTGGAATGAGAAAAACTCTTCAAATCAAATGTATTTCATAAGGATTTGATAACCAAAATATATGGTCAATTTATAGAAATATATCACTAAAACCTATTCTCTAATATATAGGAAAAAGATATGCATAAATATCCTCAAATGCAGAATTGCAAATTATTGGCAATTATATGGTCTCTTTTTCTGTTTTACTACATATATGCAAATGTTCATTTAATTAAGTTTTGGTTAAACTAAGAACAAAAACAAGAAAAAAAGAGAAAAAAACTCTCCAACCATATGAAACAATGCTCCAAATCATTAATGATGAAACAAATCATAACAACCTTGAGATTTCATCTCATACCAAGTAAATTGGCAAAGATGAGAAAAGATAGAAATAACTAAGATTGTGGGAGTAGCAGAAAAATAGGCATATTCATGCATTACTGGTGGAGCTGTGAATTTGTGCAACTATTCTAAAAAATAATGAGGAATAGTGTACAAGTACAGTGACTAAAATATCTGTACCCTTTGACCCAGAGATTCCATTACTAGGCATATTCCCCCAAGGAAATCACTGACAAAGGAAGACTCTATATTCACCAAAAGATTAATAGCAGCATTTTCTGTGGTAGTGAAGAACTGGAAAAAACTAGATGCCGATCAACCAGGGAATAGCTAAACAAATTGTGGTACATGAATGTAATGGAATATTACAGTACTGTAAGAAATGATGAATACAGAGATTCATGGCAAGATAAAATAATGCAAAATGAAGTATGTTAAGTCAGGAAAACAATATTCACAACGTCTACAACACTATAAATGGAAAGTACAGCCATCACAAAACAATTGAAACTGAATGCTGGGAAATTATAAAGAACAAGTTTGGCTTCAAAGAAATGATATGAGAAGACACTTCCCCCTCCTCCATTTTTTTGTAGGGGTAGGAGTTGACAGGTATGGAATATTGCATAAAATGTCAGATTATTTTTCATTGTGTTGACTTCTATTGCTGAACTATTTTTTCCTTTTATTTTAAGAAAATTCTTTGTCATAAGGATTGTTTCTGTGAGGAAACAGGGAAAAAAGAGAAATGTAGGCAATGTAAAACAAAAAATATCAACAAAGTCTATTTAATAAAGAAGACAAAAATAGGAAATTAAATGTAAATTGACAGTCAGGAAAGAAGTCTGACATTTATAAGGGTCTGTACTGCTCTCTCTCTACTTTGTTAAATTTTACTCAACAAACTTTAATGCATGACAACTATGTACTAGGCAAGTTAACAGGTGGCACAGTGGATAGAATGCCAGGCCTGGAGTTTGGAAGACTCATCTTCCTGGGTTCAAATCTTTCTCAGACATCTATTAGCTGTGGGATCCTAAGCAAGTCTGTGTGCCTCAGTTTCCTCATTTGTAAAAAGAGTTGGAGAAGGAAATGGAAACTAGTATCTTTATCCAAACCAAAAAACAAAAAACACAAACACAAAAACCAACTAACAACCTATATTTTGTCACAAAGAGCTGTATACAACTGAAAAAAAAATAAAAACAAAGCAATCATGACCTCAGAAAAAGCAAAGAGCTAAGAACTAATTAAAGAGAAATAATCAGGAAAACTACATTTGGCAGCTTGGTAGCTAGTTGGCTCATTGGACAGAGTGCTTAGGAAGACCTGAGTTCAAATACAGTATTAGATGCTTAGTGATTATATGACTCTAGAAAAGTTGCCTTAATCCACTGAAGAAGTAAATGGCAAGCCATTTCAGTATCTTTGCCAAGAAAACTCCAAAAAGGGTTATGAAGTCACACACAACTCAACAACAACTATATAACAGGTGCCGGAGATACATAAATCAAACAATCCCTGGTCTTGTATTAGTGGGGAAATAAAGAAGGAACCAAAGTATCAGGAAAGGGGAAATAGAAATAAGGTAACATCATGTCTTCCTCCCCTTCCTCCAAGCAGAGCTGTTAACTATGGAGTCAGGTCTGACTAGAGCTGAAAGGGTAAGTGAAAATCCCCCTCATTCTCCTTCCTTAGCTGATGTACTTTGTAATTCCCCTCCAAACACATTGAATATGATTGAGTCTTTAGTAAAAACAAAAAATATCTATTTATTTGGGTAAAAGGGTTGAGATATAACAAGGATAGAGGAAAACAGGAAGTCCCTAGCTATTTCCCTTCTACAGATGGTTTCAGGGATTTGAATCAGGGAGCTTTCTTTAGAATAGGCTCTTGTTTTCCCCTAAGAGAAAAGTCTTTATCCTAAAGATATCACCACTGAAATGGACAGGATCTTCTGTTTCTCAAGTAAAAGGATTAAGAGATGTATGTAGTCTTCACAGTAAGGATTAGTTCCCTCTCTCTTCAGACCAAGGAGAAAAGAACCTTTAGGTTCCCAACTGCTCCTCCTTTAAGCTTGGCTGGAAAGTTCCATCCCCACCCCCATATGGCAGCTGGGTTCCCTCTCATCTCTTCCTGAGACAGTTTTTCAAATCCAGTCTTTTCTATTCCTTTTGGCATTTCCCTCTTACCCAGTCTCAAAGAGCTTACATAGTAATGGAGGGGATACAACATGGACACAGAGAAGTAAATATAAAGTATATTTAAAAAAGCACTAAGGACTTGTTGATTGACTATAGACACCTGTAGGTAGTGCTTTTGCTCCTCAAAGACAAAGAGATAGTATGGACGAAGTTCTACACATAATGGATTTCTTTGATTTCTCATCATCCATTGACAAAAGATGAACTCTGAGTTTTAAAGAGTCATATTGGTTCACTTGTGTCCTTGAGACTGAAATGGCATCCATCAATGGCAATAGGGTAGCTTGAAACCAAGAAGAGACAAAGCCTAGAATATACTGATCATCAATCAGACAATTGTCCCTTTGAGAAACTTGCTAACTGTTGGTGATTTTGTCTATTCCTCCTCCCCCTCTCACCTTTTCCTTGAGGATATATGTTAAGTCCAAAATTTATCGAGTTTTTAAAGTTTACTTACATTTTTATTACATTAGTATGAATTCTGGCTAGAAGAACTTTGATGGATCATAAATGTTTTGGATTTGCATGCTTCCTTGTGAATGGGAAGGGGGGGGTGGGACAGGAAAGGAAATAACTGGGCAAAGTATATAGATGAGAAAGGGACACAAAACACAGACTATCTGAATTGCTATGGGGGCTTCTGAGCTACATGAGAGAGAACCATATTGATTGGCATATTTTATATGATAAAGAATACCCAGATTCAATCCTCCTTAGTCCTCCAGCCTAAACAAACAAATAAACCAAAAGTCATGCACTTAAAAAAGTAGGTTGGGCTGACTGTTGAGGGGCATGGTTTTGCTCTGGTGCTCTGGTGGCTTTCACTCCATTGTTCTCTATAATGAGGCAAAGGAATGCTTCCACAGGGAAAGAATTGAGGGCAGCAGCTAGGGAGTAGGTCAAAATGGAGACAATAAGGAGAATAATTGAAGGAGGCAGAGGATGAGAGGAAGGGAAATGAGGACCCCTCTTCTGAATAGTGCAGAAGACTCTTTCCCCTGTATGCAAACAACCCTAGCAGCCACATTCATTCACTAGAAGCTATGTGGAAATGTGATCCCATGGGAAAGAATGCAAGACAATGGAACATATTAACTCAACTTGCAGGACCTTTTAAAATGACCCAGTTGCAACTTGGTCACTGTGTCCACTGCCCATACCTTCATCATTCTCCCAACTTTGAATTCCTCTCTTCTTCCATTCACCTGTTTCAGCTCTGTACTACTATATCCTTAGTAATTGCCTCCTAAACCAAATTGAAAGTTTATCAATTGGGTAGTCATATCCCAATTGTTAGGAAAATATGGCTGTGAATCCAGTTTGTCTGTCCTTGGTCTGGTCATCTTCTTTTGTACACAGATAATATAAATGCTTTGACTAAGTCAGGAAATTAAAGAGTCTTGGCCAAAGTACAATGGATCTCCAAAGTACAATGAATGTTTCTTCAGGGAGGAGACTCTTTTGGATTCAAATTTTGCCTTGAGATCACAGGTCTAAAGATTGAAGAGACCTCAAAGGTCATCTAACCCAACCATCTCATTTTATGGAAATTGAGGCCTGTGCAGATTAAGTGATTTGCTCAAGGCCAGACAGATACTAAATGTCAGAAATGGGATTTGAACTCAGGTCCTCTGTTCTATAACCAGAGTTCTTCCCACTTTTTCTTGTTCTGTCATTTCAACTCTGTCTGATTTTTTTGTGACCCCATTTGGGATTTTATTTTATTTTTTAAAAAATTTATTTAGTCAATTTAGAACATTATTCCTTGGTTACAAGAATCATATTCTTTCTCTCCCTCCCCTCCCCCTTCCATAGCCAATGCACAATTTCATTGGGTATTACATGTGCCCTTGATCAGAACCCATTTCCATATTGTTGGTGTTTGCATTAGGATATTCATTTAGAGTCTCCATCCCCAATCATATCCCTTCGACCCATGTATTCAAGCAGTTGTTTTTCTTCTGTGTTTCTACTTCCACAGTTTTTCCTCTGAATGTGGATAGTGTTCTATATCATAGATCCCTTCCAAGTTGTTCAGGATCACTGCATTGCCACTAATGGAGAAGTCCATTACATTTGATTGTGCCACAGTGTATCCTTCTCTGTGTACAATGTTCTCCTGGTTCTGCTCCTCTCACTCTGCATCAATTCCTGGAGTTCACATGGAATTCCTTCACCTTATTATTCTTTTGAGCACAATAGTATTCCATCACCAACAGATACCACAATTTGTTCAGCCATTCCCCAATTGAAGGGCATCCCCTCATTTTCCAATTTTTTGCCACCACAAAGAGTGCAGCTATGAATATTCTTGTACAAGTCTTTTTTCCTTATTATCTCTTTGGGGTACAAACCCTGCAGTGCTATGGCTGGCTCAAAGGGCAGACAGTCTTTTAGTGCCCTTTGGGCATAGTTCCAAATTGCCCTCCAGAATGGTTAGATCAATTCACAACTCCACCAGCAATGCATTAGTGTCCCATTTGGGATTTTCTTGGCAAAGATACTGGAGTGGTTTGACATTTCCATCTACAAGTAATTTTAAAGATAAGGAAACTTAGGTAAACAGAGTAAAGTGACTTGTGCAGAATCACACAGCTAATGAAGTATCTGAGCCAGATTTGATGTCTGGAAGATGAGCCTGTCTAACTCCAGGTCAGGCACTCTATCCATTGTGCCACCTAGATGGCCACTGCACTATGGCTTATATACAGCAGGCATTTCAGGTGTTGGATTAACTTTGTTATAATAATGCATTTGTTATTTCTCCTTTGATAGAAGGGAAGATCTTTGAGGCCAGAGACTGCATTATTTTCATCTTTGTATCCCAAGTCCTTATCAGAATTCCTTATACCTAGTGAGTGATATGAACTAGACCTGGGATTTCATTGGCAAGAGTGAGAAATGTCTCACATCCCAGTGAGAAAACTTCCTCTCCCAATGTAGGCTGTCATCTTTTATGTAATGTATAATGAGAGACACAGGCTCACGACCAGCCTGTGACAACTACAGAGGCATCTCACTACTCTCCACTGCTGGAAAGATCCTCGCTTGTGTTATACTCAACAGACTCCTGTGATCTGTTTCAGAGCAGAACCTGCCTGAATCACAATGTGGCTTCCGACCAGATCTCAGCACTATCGACATGGTCTTCACGGTGAGGCAAATGCAGGAAAAATGCCTTGAGCAGAACCTGAGTCTCTACATTGTCTTCATAGACCTGACAAAGGCGTTCGACACAGTGAACAGGGACACATTGTGGGTGATCCTTCGCAAGCTCGGTTGCCCAGCAAAATTCGTCAAACTGATCCAGCTCTTTCATGTGGACATGACGGGGAAGTCCTATCTGGTGGAGAGACTTCCAATCGCTTCAACATCTCCAATGGCGTGAAACAAGGCTGTGTCCTCGCTCCAGTACTATTCAACCTATCCTTCACCCAAGTATTACGACACGCCATGATGGATCTAGACCTGGGCGTCTACATCAAATACCGACTGGATGGCTCACTATTCGACCTTCGCCGCCTGACTGCAAAAACAAAGACAACAGAGAGACTCATCCTGGAAGCTCTCTTCGCAGATGACTGTGCTCTCATGGCCCACCAAGAAAATCATCTCCAAACCATTATGGACAGGTTCTCCACCACAACAAAACTGTTTGGCCTGACTATCAGCCTCAGCAAAACAGAGGTGCTGCTCCAACCTGCACCAGGGAGGCCAACGAACCAGCCGTGCATTACAATCAACAGCACGCAGCTTTCTAACGTCAACACTTTCAAGTACCTGGGCAGCACCATCGCCAATGACGGGTCCCTAGACCACGAGATCAATGCCAGGATCCAAAAGGCCAGCCAGGCACTTGGGCGGCTGCGCTGCAAAGTCCTCCAACACAGCAGTGTAAGCACTGCGACGAAGCTCAAAGTGTATAACACAGTGGTCCTCAGCTCGCTCCTGTACAGTTGTGAGACATGGACACTGTACCGGAAGCACATGAAACAGCTGGAACAATTCGACCAATTCTCCCTCTGGTCAATCATGAGGATCCGATGGCAGGACCGAATCACCAACCAGGAAGTCCTCGACAGAGCCAACTCCACCAGCATCGAAGTCATCGTCCTCAAAACCCAGCTACGATGGTCTGGACATGTCATCCGCATGGACCCACAGCGAATACCAAGACAGGTATTCTATGGTGAACTGTCAGCTGGACTCAGGAAACAAGGCCGACCAAAGAAAAGATTCAAGGATCAGCTAAAGTCCAACTTGAAGTGGGCTGGCATTACACCAAAGCAACTAGAACTCGCTGCCTCTGACAGAAGCAGCTGGCGAACCCACATTAACCATGCCGCCGCCACCTTTGAAGATGAGCGACATCGACGTCTTGCCGCTGTGTATGAACGCCGACACCAGGCCACAACCGCACCTCCCGTAACAACTGGCGTCCCAGGCCCCATGTGCCACAAACTGTGTGCCTCAGCCTTTGGACTCCAAAGCCACATGAGGGTACACCGTAGATGAAACTGCACAAAGACAATAGTCATTCTCGATCACCGAGAGACTACCACTAATGAGAGAGAAGAAAGAGTACTGAGAAGTTAAATGACTTCCCTGAGACTGAGGCTAGGCTAAAACTTAGGTCTTCCTGGATTTGAAGTAAGCTCTCGACTCCCATATATACTATTTCTTTCTTACACATTGGGGGTGTGTAATAAACATTTAAAACATCATCAGGAACCATAGTAGGGTGGAAGGAACTAAAGGTATTTTGAATGTAGCAAAGCAAATGATTGTCTGACCCACTGGAGCAGCAAACTCAACCCTTAATCTTAGCTTTTAACTAAAGTAAACAGTCCTTTTCTTTTTCAATGTGAGAATCAGACTCATGAAAGCAGGGCTGAAAAACACAGTTGAGAGGGTTAGACTTGATGATTTTGAGGTTCATTCTTGTACTAACATTATAATTCCATTCCTAAATACTTCTAAGATATTAAAGTCACATTGTAATTGAACTCTTGTTTCAATTATAGCTAGAGTAAATGATGCCATTGATGAGAAATATTACCTGTAATGCTTAGACAAAGTTAGCCTTGAGAGGGAAATCTCTCTGTTTCCTCACCTGCTTGCCTTCTTTGAGGAAGTTAATAACATAAGAAGTCCCAGTGGACATAATTAACTTGGATTTCCAAAGAGCTTTTTATAATGTCTCATATTGGGGAAGATTTAAGGGAATTAAATCACTTTAGGGAATGATGCAATGCCTGGAATTGACCCGGAATCTTCTAAGGAATAGAGAAGGGAGTTGTGACTCATCTTTCTAACAGAGATAGATTCATTCAGAGAGGTAGGAATGAGTATTCTGAATGAGTAAGATACTTCCAATCAAACAAACTCTAAAATATACCATGCCAGTGTTTTATTAAAAGAGCCAGTGTCCTAAATAAGAGGGCTCATGATCTCTCTCTCCTCTGTCAGACTGCACCTGGAACTTTTGTTAGTTCTGTGTGCCCAATTTTAGAAAGGGTATCGATAAGTGATGGAGAGGGTGCAGAGGACACTCATCCAGAAGGTGAAGAGTCTTTGAGCACTGGCTGAAATAACAGAAGCTCTTTAGCATGAAAAATAGAAGATAGAGATCAAATGAGATAACAGATACAATTGTTGTTGTACAAGGTTCTACACCTAACTTCCTGAGTTCAAGTCTGGCCTCAGACACTAACTGTGGGACTCTGGTACTTAATACTGTGAGGAAGAAGTAGGTTATTCACCGGTAGGGAAGCCAGAGAAAGTGAAGAAAGAGAAAAGTCAGTGGAGAGAAAGAAAAGAGGGTAGAGTGCGTATCAGCAAACTCAGTGATGTGTGACATTATTAAGTAACTAGGATTTAGAAGATGTTAACCTCTGGTGGTAAAAAACAGGGGTTGTTTGTAATCCTGAAGATTCTCCCCTTGTTTAATTTTCTCTCTAGTAATACTTTGCCCAGATGGAGGAAGGGGAGAGGGACTGACCAGGATCCTAGGATTTTGATGTAGATGGTACCTTAGAGCTCATCTAATCCAGCTGGTTGCTAAGGTATTCTTGGTCCCTCTCAGCTTGAATCATTTCCTATCTCTCTGTGGCACATCAAGAAAATGGAGAGAGAAGCTGTTAGGTCCTTCTCTTTTTGAAAAAGATGAATGAGTCTCCCAAGCACTCTGTGACAGTTTGTAAGAGAAGCAAGACCCTCTGCTGCTACTGATTCACCGACACCGGAACAATAGACCCAGACTGGCAGAGACTTTATGTCCTCATAGGCCATGAAGCCAGGCAAAGCTAGAAAAAGAGAAAACTCCAGAAAACAGAGAAAGCAGCAGTAATAATATCAGCAAAAAAGTGACAAGGGATTCAGGGTGATGGGAGGCTTTATTTTTATGCTTTGAAGGTAAATTGCTCTTTAATTAAAGAAAAATCACCCTCCAGCTAGTAAAGACACCAGTAAGAAAATTAAAATAATGTAAATGGAACCATATAAATATTTCATAAATGACACTAGAGATTTAACTATGGATTGTTTTTAAAACCCTGCAGGTTTAAATAGCAAATTCTACAATTGCTCCTCTGAGCAGAAATTATCTACCTTTGCTCCATGGGAGAGTACTTTAAATACAGGCTCTAAAGAGGATTTCCATATATAAGGTGACAGAATGTTCTCACTGTTCTGGTCCCAAAGGCCATTGGTTCCTGCATGGAAGCTTTGGTTATGGATAATTATCATGTTTTGAGTTTCTTCCAAGGAGCACCAAGACACAAGGAGAAGAAAACGATTTAATCTCTTACCATGAGAGACAAAGCAAAATGAAAAGCGTGTGCCCAGATGGAATAATGCATGTTTATGTATATATGTTAATATTATATATTTGTGTTTGTGTGTTTGTACACCCATTTATTTGTATATATGTCTGTGTGTTTTTCTCAGCTGCCAACTAGAAGGATGAATGAGGCTGCTGCTCTATGGCGGGGGCATGCTTCATCCCCCAGAGGAGCCGCTTCCTTGGAAATGACCCTTTATGCACTGGGGTATTCTGGTAAATAGGTAACAACCAAAAATAAAAATTTAATGAACACTACTCTTTCAAGTTGAATCTCATTACTACTACTACTACTACATTACTTTTACAAAATCTATATAATTAGCAAAATAAGAAATCAACTCCTAATTTATAGCATTTATTGATTTCTGAGGTATAAATACATATCCTGAAAATTGAAGAAGCAGCCAGGAGGAGCTGGCTCCAGACACCTCTGTCATACTTATGTTTCATGATCTGGTTCTCTATTCGCCACCATTCCCACAGAGTACAACCGTTTCCCCTAGCTTTTCTTTCAAGGCTAGTGCCCAGAATGACTCTCCAGCCTCCAAATTGTTTTTATTTCCCAGGTGAAACTATATCCCTCGTTATTGCTCTGATGTGTAGGCCAATGTGTGTGTGTGTGTAATGTGACAGCAGATATGAGAAGCAATACTTCATATAAACTCTCCCTTTTAGAAACAAGTGAGCCTTCCTTCCCTCTCTTTCTTGGATGTTAAATCAATTGCTGTGGGAAACTAAGACTTTTAATGAACACAGTACAATAGTGACAATTTCTAGAGCTTCTCTGACCCCATTGAGAATCCTTCTGAGGTAGGCTAAAGATCACACTAACAATCAACACTTCTGACCGAAAGAATGCTGACCTCACAAATCAGTGTTTATATTTGGGGGTCATACAATTAAGTAGGAAGCTTCTACCTTCATTAGAGTTGGAAGGATCCTCAGAAGTCATATGGCTATGGGATCAGAAGATAACCAGTTTAAAGGTAGGAAAAAATTTAAAAACAGACTTCATTTGTTGGTTGTTTATACATTTTTCAGTTGGGTCTGACTTTGTGACCCCATTTGGGGTCTTCTTGGCAAAAATACTAGAGTAGTTTGCCATTTCCCTTCTTCAATTCATTTTACAGATGAGGAAATGGAGAGAAACAGGGTAAAATGACTTCCCCAGGGTCCCACGGCTACCAAGTGTCTGAAGCCAGATTTGAACTCAGGTTCTCCTGACTTCAGGCCTGGCACTCTCTACTGTAGTATCATGAGGGCAAAGGGGCACACAGATTTCTAAATGAATCCCCCTGCTTCAAGTCTTTCCCTTTATCCTTCAGTCAGTTGCTAAAATAATATTACAAAAGCCTAAGTCTGACCCATCTCTCTTGTCCTCTCACTTCAGTGAGTTCAAGAGGTTCATTCTTACCTCTAGGATCAAATATTTAATTCTGTCTGTCATTTAAAGTTCTCTATAACCTGGCCCCTTCCTTCCTTTCAATTTCTGTATGTTTTATTCCACACCTTGAACACTTTGCTCTTCGATCATTTCAGGTGTGTCTGACACTTTGTGACCCCATTTGGGGTTTTGGAGTGGTTTACCATTTCCTTCTCCAGCTCATTGTTCAGACGAAGAAACTGAGGCATACTGGTTTAAGCGACTTGCCCAGGGTCCCACTCAGGAAGATGAGTCATCCTGACTCCAGGCCTGATGCTCTATCCACTGTGCCACCTAGCTGCATTTTTTTAATTCAAAGATATTTATTTTCCCAATTACATGTAATAACAATTTTCAACATATGTTTTCCAAGATTACAAGATCTAAATTGTCTCCTTCCTTCTCTTCCCTCCCTCCTCTTAGAGATTGGAAGCAATTTGATCTTGATTATATATGTATTACCATGTATATATGTATTACCAATACATTATATATGTATTACCAAAACACACTTCCATATCGGCCACTGTTGTAAGAGAATATTCATATAGAGCCAAACTCCCAAAATAAAATCATAAAAAGACTTATGTGGAAGATAGTATGCTTTGATCTGCGCCTGTCTCCAGCAGTTATTTCTCTGGAGGTGGATCTAGCTGCATTTCTTAAACGTTCCACTCCCATCTTCTGTCTCCCTGTCTTTCCACCGGCTGTCCCTCATGTTTGGAATATTCTGCCCCAGAGCTATACTAGCGTTTCCCTGGCTTCAATGAATAGTAATAATAATAAACTTAGCACAGTGCCTGGCACACGGTGGGCACTTAATGAATGTTTACTGATTCATAACAACAACTAGCATTTATAGAACATTTTAAGGTTTGGAAAGCACTGTGTGTATATCTATATTTATATATAGAGAGACAGACAGACAGAAAGGGAGAGGGGGAGAGGGAGGAGAGAGGGAGAAGGAGAGATAGACACACACACACACAAAGACAGACAGAGAGAGAGAGGGAGAGAGAAACAGAGAGAGAGATACGGAGAAAGGGAGAGAGAAAAAGAAACAGGGAGAGGGAGAGAGGGAGGGGAAGAGACAGAGACAGAGACAGAAAGGGGGAGAGAGGGAGAAGGAGAGGGAGAGACATACACACAGAGATACAGAGAGAGAGAAGAGAAACAGACAGAAAGGGGAGAGAAGGAGGAGAGGGAGAGATACACACACATAGAGACAGAGACAGACAGAGAGAGACAGAGACAGAGACAGAGACAGAAAGGGGGAGAGAGGGAGAAGGAAAGGGAGATATACCCACAGAGAGAGAGAGAGAGAGAGACAGAGAGAGAGAGAGAGAGACAGAGAGAGAGAGAGAGAGACAGAGAGAGAGAGACAGAGAGACAGAGAGAGACAGAGAGAGACAGAGACAGAGACAGAAAGGGGGAGAGAGGGAGAAGGAAAGGGAGATATATACACACAGAGAAACAGAGAGAGAGACAGAGACAGAAAGAGGAGAGAGGGAGGAGAGGGAGAGATACACACAGAGAGACAGAGAGAGAGAAGAGACAGAGGCAGAAAGGGGGAGAGAGGGAGAAGGAAAGGGAGAGATATACAGAGAGAGAGAGAGAGAGAAAAGAGAGAGGGAGAGGGAGACAAACAGAAAGGGAGAGGGTGAAGAGGGGGAGAGGGAGGGAGAGAGAGACAGAGACAGAAAGAGACAGAGACAGAGAGGCAGTCTTTGATTCTTATAACAATCTTAGGGAGCAGGTAGGTGCTATCACTATCCCAATTTTACATTTGAGGAAACTGGGGCAGAGAAGTTAAATGATTTACCTAGAGTCTAGTATTCTTAGGCAGATTTGGAACACAGAACTGATTCTAAGTGTAGCCCTCTATGCATTGCCCCATTTAGTTGCCTCAAGATAAATTTACTTTCTGAAGGCTTTCCCCCCACAGTCTATTAGACTGCTCAAGCTTTCCCTTCTCAGATTATCCTCTATTTACTAGGTATATGTATACATACTCATATCATAAACATAAGCATCTATTATATATAATATACATGACACACCTATCCAGAGTACTGCAGAAGTGCTAGTGTGGCTTTAAGTTATTAAGATTTTTATATCTGTTTATTATGTAACATACATACATAAAGAATATATGGAAGGTTATGATAAATTTGGTAGTAGTTTACATGTGCATTCACCCATTAGAATACAATCTCCTTGAAAGGCAGAAGGGTTTTTTTTTGTTTGTTTGTTTTTCTTTTTGTTGTATCACAAGCACTTAGCACAGTGCCTGACACATTAGTCATTAGTGGTTGATTAGATACTTGTGAGTATCTTGTGAGAGAGACCAAGCTGCTAGCCTTAGGTCACAGGACTAATAAGGGTCTGAGATTTTCCTGGTACCCAGGGCTTCCTGATTCTGATTCAGAGGCTACTCTCTCCTTTTACATAGGAGGCTGGGGGCAGGGGACTGACTTCACCAAGGTTACTCACTTAGCTAGCGGCAGAGATAGGACCAGAACCCATGTCTCCTGGCTCCCAAGCCGATTCTCTTTCCATTATCCCACAGTGCCTCCCTTTTGAGTTACAGATGAATAAATACAGGCCAAAAGGGCAACTGGGTAGCACAGTGGATAGAGCACCAGGTCTGGGTTTGGAAGGACCTGGGTTCAGATACTTCCTAGCTCTGTGAAACTGGGCAAGTCACTTAACCCTAGCTGCTTAGCCCTTACCTCTCAACTGCCTGAGAATTGATACTTTACATTGTAAGCCAGAAGGCAAGGATTTAAAAAAAAAATAGAAATATAGGCTAGGAAGAGAAATCAATTTACTTAAGGCAATAGTATAGGTTATAGGTTAGTGCTTTTGATTATAAAACTTATAGGAAATGGAAATACCTACAAGCTAAATGCTCTTTCTCAAGTATCAAATGTCAACAGGTTGACTCATTTTACTTGTGTTTGCTTCTTTACCATAATGCCTTGGCTTACTAGATATCTGAATAGACAGAACTACACCTTTGGGGAATGAGCAGATCAATTTTCCTGCATGTGATCATATTATGAACACAAACAGAATATACAGAAAGCTATAGTGCTGTTGGAGCCCAAAGATTCATAGGGGATTGACGGTCTATTGAAGACAGGAAAAAGAATACCACAAGATGAAATATCTTGGATTAAATGCTATCAATGCCTTAGAAAGGAGTTTCCGCATTAGAAAAAAATCACAGGTCCACTCAAGAATGATAGAACTGGTTTGCATTCTTCCAGAGTTTTAGGTCTTGTCTCTGTCCTCTGACATGAGCACATCCTTAGGCTGAAGGAATGACAGATGGGGCTGTTCCCAAGGCAGATCCATTATAAATCTTGGGGAGCTCCCTGTGTCTGAGCCCTTCAGTTGACCAACCAACAGAATTCCCTGGAAGGATTGAAGGAGGGCAGGAGGATATACATGGGACATTTTCCCATGGTACAGCTACCTAAGAAGAAGTGTCCAGGTGGAGAATATACAAATACAAAAGAAAAAACAAGTATGCAGTGAATTCCCAGAGTATTTGCTAACTGCCTCCTGATTTGTGTAGTGGACTGGGTAGATGCACAGTATATTACACCAAAAATAGAGAACTATGTTCAAGTCCTACCTCTGTCACTCATAGCTATGTGCCCACCTAACATCCCTGAATTGCTTCATTGCTTCATCTACAAAATGTGCATCTATAATATCCATGGTGCCTTGCTCACAGACTTGTTGTGAGGCCAGATGAGATAAAGTATGTAAAATGTTTTGCAAGTTGGGCAGAGTGGATAGAGTTAGTCTTTAAGTCAAGAAGACCTCGGTTCAAATCTTCTCTCTGATCCCCCTGGTTGATGACAACCAGTGAGTTGCTGATAGTAGCTCATCCAAGATTTTTTCATTTTGTGGAATTCTTTTCATAGACTTTCAATACACTTGGAGTCTGTGGGTCCCAGAAGCACAATTGCTCTCTGTATAGTATACCTTGTGTTCACAATAAGACCACGTGTAGGAAAATTAATCTGCCCTTTCCCCAGTGTTATTCTATATTATAATATAGATTTAGCCCTCATCCTGCTTGACTACATAAATATGTATTTATATACATATATATTTTTAAACCACTGCCATCTTTTTGAATTCTTTCTATTCCCTGGGGTATTCTGCCATTACTCTCTTCCTGATTCTCCTCCCACCAGTCTGAAAACTCATTTGCTACACCATCACCCCAATCCCATCCATTTTACATGGCTGTAGCATAGGGCTCTGTTCTGGGTCCTCTTGTCTCTCTGTTTACCTTCTCAGATCTCATCTGTTCCTCTTGCTTCAGTTATCATCTCTATATAGATGCCTCCCAAACCTGTATATCTTACCTTTCTCTTTCTATTTTTTATAACTCTTACCTTTTGACTTAGAACTGATATGAAGTGTGGGTTCTAAGGCAGAAGAGTGGTAAGGGCTGGGCAATTGTAATTAATCCAAGACACAGAATTAAGAAGTGTCTGAGGCCAGATTTGAACCCAGAACCTCTTGACTCCAGTCCTGGCTTTCTATCCACTGAGCCACCTTTCTATCCCTTGACTTTTATATTTCTACTGGGCTCTGATCCCATGTCATTAATTGCTCACTAGACACTTCCACTTGGATGTTCCATAGGTGTTAATAACAAGATGTTCAAAATGGAACTCAGTGTCTTCTTCACCAAAACCTTTGTATTTCACCTGCATCTTTCAGGGATAATACCATTTTTCTAGTTACCCAGATTCCCAATAGCACAGTCATCTTTAATTATTCTCTCTCTTACAATAATGTCCTCCCTTAGTCTCTGCTCCCAACATCCCAATCCCGATCTAGTCATTTGCTTAATCTGCTTGATTCTAATGCCAAAACAGAGCACTTAGATGGAGCAGTGGATAGAGTCAGGAAGATTTGAGTTCAAATCCAGTCTCACAAACTATGTTACCCTGGACAAGTCACTTAACCTGGTTGTCTCAGGTTCCTCAATCATAAAATGAGCAGTGTAAGGAAATAGTAAATAAACTACTTTAGTATATTTTGCCAGAAAACTCCAAATGGAGTCACAAAGAATCTAACATGACTGAAAAATGACTAAAAATAGTATTTACTATTATTTACTATATATATTACCATTTTCACATAAAATAGTATAATATTTACTCCAGAGGTATAAGGTAGATATATATTTATTTATATACTTGTGTGATATGTGTATATGTGTGTTTGTATGCATATTTATATGTTTGTATCATAGTTCTAGGCTTTGTGATTCGTAACCTTTGATACAAATATACTCTAAGGTTGAGAACTGATCAGACACAATATGTACATCTATGTCTATGCATATATATATATATTCACACACATATAATCTCTCAAAATATGTGCATATATGCCTATATGGCCTATGTGTATGCCCTATATACATTTTATATATTTATAAATATATATACATATATATATATATACATATATAATCTGTGTTTCCATTGCTATTCTTATCATTCCTTTGGCCGCTGCTAAGAAAAAGCACCACAGAGTTTCCTGCAGGAAATAAGCAAATGATTCTTCTCTTTCCTGTCCCTGCATTTTCTACCACACCGTACCCCTGCTATTCCAACATTTCTAGGAAATCCCAGTGTAAGAAGTGATTATTGAGAAGTTTAATAAGAGATGGAAATCATTTACCGTCTTCTTTTATGAGTGAGTGAATGTGTGTGTGTTTATTTGGGAAGGAGGCTGCTGAGCACAGTCTTAGACTCAATCATGATATTGGTGGGAGCTAACTCTTGTAGCTGAGTGATGGGGAAAAATTATACCAAAAATGATGGTGAAATAATAGTAGAAGATATTTAGCCCATCAGAAGAGCTTTCAGGAGTTTTAGGTTGGGCATCCGGGAGACCAGGGTTCCAGTTTTCTCATTATGTTTCTTGGAAAAGCTGTTTCTCATCTTTGGGCCCCAGTTTTCCCATTTACAAAATGGACGAGGTGGGCTGTACTAAATGATCTCTAAGGGTGTTCACATCTCTGACATTCTATCAATCTACGACCCAATGAAAAATTGGCAGCTGCCCTGGGAGGTTCATTTGGCATCCTCACACAACCAGTATTTCCTGGAGCAGAAAAATTATTTTCTTTGAAAAACCATCACACAAGTTCCCTACTGCTGATCCTATAACTGGTGATTGCTGGGCTTCCTTCCCTCCCTTCCATTTCCTTTTAGCCTGGCTTATAATTTAAAACCTCCTGGCTAAGCTCATTTTGCCAAAGAGCTCCTGCAGGATTCACTTACAGAGTTGATTCTAGAAATTTTGAGTTCAGCAAATAGTTTCAAGGAGAGAAATTGCATTCACTAAGGTTCCTTTAAAACCACAGCTAACCTTCAGGACAAGATGGTAGAGTTTCTCAAATTTTGCAGAGGTTAACATATATGTATATATCTATTTAAAGAAGAAAAATAAAATTTCACACATGTGCATGACTTCAAGGGGGCTTTCCAACTTTGTGGCAATGTGTTGATATAAACTAAGAAAGCAGAGTTGTTAGCAAATAAAATACAGTCCTTAGGAGACAAGTGAGGATGTAAAAGCCACACTGTATATCACTATAATGCTTTCTGGAGAAATATGCTTCTACCTCAATTTATTGTTGGGATGATGCCAAAATAGGATTCTATAGAACCGGAAGGAAATGATGAGACTCTCTAGTCCAAATCCTTCATTTCACAAATGAGGGAACCTAGTTTCAGAGAGGCAACTTGACTGGTGAACTTGGTGAATTAACACCTATAAAGCCCCCATTTGGAATGTCATAAAACTCCAGGGAATAGAAAGAATCCAAAAAGATGGCCATGGTAAAACGTGTCAAAGTTTACACAGGTAACAAAGAGCAGGGCTGAGTTCAGAAGCTAAAAGAATAATGGATTTGGAGTAAGAAGAACTGGTTCTGAATCCTTGCTTGGCTACCTTGAACCTGTGATCCTAGTCAATTTCTTTCTTGAAGACTCATTTTCCTCAAATGTAAAGTGAGGACATTAGATTGGATGATCTTTTAGGTCCATACTACCTCTAGCTCTAGGAGCCTATAAACCTAATTGTCAGAGTTCTCTGTTACACAGGGGCCAAGGGTTAGGCAAATCTACCCTATGGTTTGTTTTTGTGGCAGGAGTTAAAATGGTTTCTACATTTTAAAATAATAAAGTTTTAGTGTATTTAAAAATGTAAAAACCATTCTTAGCTCCCATGCAGTACAAAAATAGTTGCCTGATTGGCTCTCAAAAGGTAGTTTGCAGACCCCTATACGAGGCTGTTCCCTAGACCCCTACCATCACCTTCACTAGCTCCAGTGAGTTATTCCTCATAGCTCTAATAAGGAAATTCAATGAATAGTCATGAGGTCTTGGCATTGCTGATATCTGGATAGATTTATATACACGTGCTGTGTATGGTATTTGAGAATGGATAATTACCTTCACTTACCGTATGCTAGGCTGTTTCTGCTAAATATTTACTGCCCAGAATTCTGCCCTTTCCAACCCATTTGGAACATGGGCATGCCACAGGCAACTCGATGGCATAACTCACTGGGGGAGAAAGGAATATAAATCTAGAGCTTCCACTACAAATGATGCAAAAAATTAATGGAACATGAAATCAAGTAAATGGAATTGAATACAGTAATTAGTTCATATTTTAATCTGTAGGTCTTTTTATTATCTGTCAACCAACTAGCAATTAAATCTGCACCATTGAGATGATTAGCTTTGTTTCAGAGAAAGTTTATCGATATATCAAGGCAAATGAATCTGGGAATTTTCAACTGCTTAATTTTGAATGGTTTCGCGGTTTATCTTTGGAGTGATGGCATTTTATTATCTCTTTTAAAAAATAATATAGAAATTATAATTATTAAATATTAGAGAGTTGTGTTGTGAGATGCAGGCTAAATAAAGAAATCATCATTGATGCTCTCTGATTTTTGTATGATGTTATCAGCACCACATCCTGGTAAGGGTGGCACAGTGGAAAGAGTGTTGGAGCTGAAGTCAGGAAGAATAATCTTCCTGAGTTCAAATCCAGCTTTATATACCTATTAGTTGTGACTCTGGACAAATTACTTGACCCTGTTTGTCTCAGTTTCCTCATTTGTAAAATGAACTAGAGAAAGAAGTAGTGAATTACTTTAGTATCTTTGCCAAGAAAACCCCAAATCCAGTCAATCAGACATGATTGAATCGACTGAACAACATCATTTTAAGAACAAAGGCATGTGACCAATAAGAGGGAAGACTAGATATTTTCTCTAGTTCTCACTATTGGTGAGAATTTATTTTTTTATATACTGCATTAATCCTAGGTCAGGGTGTTGGATTAGAGGGGCTTTAATCAGTCTGTTGACTTGTATTTCCTATGTTCTTAGGAACACGTAGAATGTCCCACTTCCCCAATCCAGTTAATGGACAAAGGTCTTCCTTCCTATATGACCCCATTTTCAATGGTGGTAGGGAGAGGTTGAGAGTCTTAATGAACAATCTCCTCTCTTTCTACTCACCAGTCAGAGATGTCTTAGGATGCTCTAGGGAGGGGCTGAATCATGAGCTCCCAAATTGTATTGAAAGGCTGCCTGAAAGACCTTTGGGTTTTTGATCATGGGGGGGGGCTCACTGACCCATTAATTTATTACTTTTATGCTAGGATTATCAATAAATTGATATTCTTACCCCACCCCAAATAGTTTCTTGAATAATTTAAATCATAATACTAGCCATCAACCTGCCCCTTTTCATTTCTCTTTATCAAGCAAAATGAGAACTTTTAATCCTATGGCAGGTTTAATGATGATGACCTAGACTCATTTTGTCCTTACCTTCTGCCTTAGAATCAGTACTATGCACTGGCTCCAAAGCAGAAGCACAGTAAGGGCTAGGCAGAGGGGGTTAAGTGACTTGCTCAGGGTCACCTAGCTAGGAAGTATCTGAGGCCAGATTCTATCCCAGGACTTCTTTTCTCTAAGCTTGGCTCTCAACCCTCTTAGCCACCTAGCTTCCCCACTACCCTGACTTATTTTTGCATTTCATTTAAAACATTTAATCCTCAATATTGCTGCCTTGTTGTGATATCAGCTGTATTGGGGTGAAAGACCCCTAAGTGCTGACCCTTCATTTTTGCTATCATTCTTCCTTATCTCCTGGCCTCCAAACTCCTACAGGGCATACAAAATTATCCCTTGTGTTCTGGGACTCTCTCAAGATCTCCTTTCTGCTGCTGAGTCTGTTTGTACACATTTTCCTGACTCAACAAGCACTGGACCTCTATTCTGTTCATCCAGTTGCTGTAGAAATGGGGGTTGGGAAAGGGTAAACTTCCTTTCTTCCTGAGATAGTCCTTAGGTTAGGAACCTCTAAAGGGGCAGGAAGTCTGCCTAGATCATTTATAAAATGAGGATAATACTTTGCTTAGAATAAAATGGGGATAATATTCTCCTATTTAATCTATTTCTCTGAGAGGGTAAAAGGAAAATACTTTGTAAACTACAAAGTATTATAGAAACGTGAGCTGATAGGGGTCACCATGGTGCATATCATAGAGTGCCAGGCCTGGAGTCAGGATGATTTATCTTCTCTTCCTGTGTTCAAATCTGGCCTCAGACACTTAATAGTTGTGTGATCTTGGACAAGTCACTTATGTAGATAGAATTCACTCCCCAAGGCTCATCTGACCCAGGCTCAGATACTGTCTAGGTGACCTTGGGCAAGTCACTTTACTCTGTTTATCTCAGTTTCCTCACATATAAAATGAATGGAAGAAGAAATAGCAAACCACTTCAATAATCTCTCCCAAGAAAACTCCAAATGGGGTCTCCATGAGTCAGACATATCTGAACCAAACAATCAATAACATCATCAACAGGAAATATCCATGTTGATGGCAGTGTGGGCTAGTGGATAGAGAACCAGACTCAAAGCCATTAAGACCTAGTTTCAGGTATGATTTTTGACCTATAGTGTCTGTGTGGTCCTAGATAAGTTACTTAACCTTGTAGTGATCTAGGCAACTTCCTAAGACTAGTATTGATTTTCATCTTTACCTCACATTTAACTAATTTGTATTTATAGCAAAAGCTCTGGTGCTACCATCTTTATTCATCCTTGCAATGGTAATCAAGTGCTTTGAGGTCAGCTACTACTTCTCCATTTAAAATATGAGGAGTAACATTGAGAGATTGAGATTGTTTTCTCCAAATGTTTTGTTGACAATCTCTGCATCAACATGCTACTCCCAACCCCCAACAACACTGATTAGCAGTTGATATCAATTAGTCAGAGTTAATTAGCTTTTGGGAATTTTAGCATTTTAGAATTTTAGTATTTACTGATAAGAACAATTTGTACAAAACATTGCCCTAAAAGTCTAGGTTGCATTTCCCCATGAATACATGCAGAGATCAGAGGAAAGTAGCAAAGGATCAAGTCACAGCTCATGATTATTGAAAGTTCTTTTTTCTCCTTCATGGACTCCTCATAAATTTCCCTTTATGTACAGTAAGGCTTTCAACTGAACTCATAGAGTCCTAAAGCTGTCTTTCCTCAAGGTGTTGAATTTGCCTTCAATGTCTTTATCTAATGATGCTGACATTACTTTCATTCATTGCTATTTCAGAGACACCCAGCATCAAAGATGAGGTTGTCCCAAATCCTCTGATCTTTTGAAGTTCACAAGGTCTTCCTCTGGTCAAGGTAGCTTTCTCCTGCTCCAGATCCTCACCCCCAAGAGATTCCTTCTCAGTAGCATGGCTGACGTTCCTTCCTGTTCTGCCTAGCTTGATTCTGGGATGCCCAATTCTGAACTAGCTCATCATTTTTTTTTTTGCCCAAAGTCCTATTGCACATATCTAAGGGCAAACTTCAACTAATCTTAATATCCTTTCTGGGTAGCGCCATGCTTTTTCATCCAATGGTTTTTATCCCTTCCATATCAATTAAATACCTTTTAGTTGTTGTTCATTCACTGTTTAGCTGTGTCAGACTCTTAGTGATCTCATTTGGAGATTTCTTGACAAAGTGATTTTTGAGTATTTTGCCATTTTCTTTCTCTGGTTCATTTTACAGATGAGAAACTGAGGCGAACAGGATGAAGTGACTTGCTCCAAGTCACACAACTATCAACTGTCTTAGTCCAGAATAAAATTCAAGAAGATGATTTTTTTCTCATGTAGTATAATACCTCTTTAATTGCTTCATTTAGTAGAGTGTTCACTCATCGAAAATATTTGGGAATAGAGCATTGGTATAAGTGGAGTGGAAGTACTGATATGATTGACTCTCACTCTTACATTTATTTTCTTTACATTAAAAATGTGGACCTTCATACAGGTATGAGGAACATTGGAAAACATCCATATGCTCTACCCCTAATTTAATTGCTACTGTCTAGCAAAGATATCAAGTTGGGCTTTGCCTTTTGTCTCTTTTGGGAGGGTCAATATTTGAGATCTGGAAATTAGGGAATTATAATTAGCAATATATGTCAAAGAGCTATACTTGATCATAGAACACAATGGATCAACTGGAGAGAATCAAAAACTGTGACTGCCATTCCTGTATAAATCATTCACTTCTCATTATTGATTATTGATTATCTCTGTGATATCTGACCCTTCTCCCCTAGCAAAGCGTATGCAGAGAGCCTTGAACTACTTTAGCAAAATGGCTTTTTATACTATTCATGTATCTCACTGGCCTTCTACCTGCTTTCTAAGACTTCAAATTATATATGACTCACAGGTGAATTTGGGTACTTTACCTTGGGCTTCTCAGTCAACCATTGGCAATGCATAAAGCTGTCTTGCCTTTGCCCTTGGTGGTGTGGGGGAAGGGAAAAGGATATAACTGTGAATTCCAGGAGCCTGATTACCTATTTGTATGGGGAAAAGAGGTAAACCAGTTCTTCACTGGACCTCAACCCTACAGGGGGTTGAAGAGGAAATTTGAATTAGATGCTAATATCTAAGTGATCACAGTTTTGAGCTAAACCAGATGGCCTAAAGAGTAGGGAAAAGGAAACTAGTACTCTATAAAAGTCAAACCTCTTTTGGTGATATTCATTCATCCATTTTTTGTTTACTAGATGTAATGCTTAATTTTCTGTTGTAGGTCAGGGGTGGGCAAACTCTGACCCTTGGGCCAGATCCAGGCAGCTGCCTGTTTTGGGGGGTTCCAAAAGATAATTCATTTAAAATGAATTGCTACTGGGTCATAGTTTGCCAGGCCCTCTAGTAATCCATTCAAAAACAAATAGATTCAAAAGATGATTCTTTATTTCCAATAATATAGTAGGGAAGATAAGATATATTCACTTGACCAATTCTTTAAGACCTAGCTGCAATCCTCTCTCATTAGAATAGCCTTCAAAAACTATTCTAGCTCACAAATATTTACTTTTTTAAATGTTGTCTTATTAAGAAAATTTTTACATGGTTACATAATTCATGCTCTTTCCCTTCTCTCTTCCCACCCTCCTCCCATAGGCAACTGTAGTTCCACTGGGTTTTATAAGTGTCATTGATCAAGACCTATTTCCATATTATTGATATTTGCACTAGGGTGATCATTTAGAGTCTACATCCCCAATCATGTCCCCATCAACCTATGTGATCCAGCAGTTGTTTTTCTTCTGTGTTTCTACTCCCACTGTTCTTTCTCTGGATGTGGATAGTGTTCTTTCTCATAAGTCTCACAGAATTGTCTTTAATCACTGCATTGTTGCTAGTAGAGAAGTCCATTACATTCAGTTATGCCACACTGTTTCTGTCTCTCATTAATATTTTTCTCCCTCCTCTCAATTTCTTCAGTGTTGACCATCTATGCCATTCATTTGGCCCTTTCTCAGGGATTGCCATGAGGGATTTTTTTGATTACTTTTTATTTCATTATCATTTATGTCTTGTATTATCACTGTACTTTTCATATACTTCTGTTTTTTCTTCTTAATCTGGATTATCTGTTTCTTGAAGGTATAGAATATAGCTCGAAGCCGTTTTATAGTCCCAAGAGTACCTAAGAGAGCATCATATATTACTAGATTTAGTGAGCTTTTTAGTGTTTAGAAATAGCTATACTCAGACCACCCCTTTGAAATAGGTAAAGAGAAACTGATCCTCATTTTATAACCAGGAGTATAATTGTTGTTGGGGCCTCTTTTCCTTTCTGTCCACTTGTTCATTTGGGGATTTTCTGTAAGTCTTCAAATCAGGCCATACAACCCAGGTGTTGACATTTTTTCTCCAGGACTCAAAGAGTGGTTTTTACATGATTTTCCAGTTGTTGAAATTTACCTTATGCTAGTAGAATGTAAATTTTTTGAGGGCAGAGACAAGGGTTTTTGTTGTTGGTTATTGTATGATCAATGGCTAACACATTTACCTGACAAACTTGTTTCTGTTCAGTCATTTTTGAGTTGTGTCTAACTCTGTGTGACCCCATTTTGGGTTTTCTTGGCAGACACTGGAATGGTTTGCCATGTCCTTCTCTTGATCATTTAACACATGAAGAATTGAGATATTAGGTGACTTGTCCAGGGTCACATAGCTAGTAAGGCTTAGAAGCCAGTGAAGATAAATCTTTTTGACTATAGGCCTGGCACTCTGTGGGCTATGGCACCTCTTAGCTGTCCCATAGGTGTTAATTACTAGTATTTATTAGGTCTACAAATGCATGCATCTATCCATCTATCTACAAAGACTTAAAGCTTTTTCTCCTTTCATCTTAATCATGACTATTCTACATATGTAGGCACATATTCCTGTCTTGAATTGCCCTCTGATTATTTTATGTATGTTGGACAATGGGTCTTTTATGATCCTGTGAGCCCTAAAAAACCCTTAGAATCAAAAGACTTAGATTATCATCTTGGATCTAGTATCTGCCAACTGTGTGATATTAGGCAAATAATTTAACTCCTCTGGAATCATTTTCTTCATTGAAAAAATGGAGATAATAGTACTTCCCCTGTATCCTTGTGAGGATTCCTTATCCCATAAAGTTTGGTAAACATGGTAATATGCTGTGAATTAAATGAAATTTGATCAATACCTGAAGAATTGATTTTAATCGTCCAAAGACAGGACCTTCCCTTTCCTAAAGGCTTTTTTAGCTATTAGTGGATACTAAACCACTCTTCATTTTTTAGGTGTTCTAAAGGAATCCCATACTCTTGGTTACTTGAAACTTTTATGAAGAACTCACATTAACAAAAAGAGGGTTGCCCATTTTCATAAAGATCAGTGTGCATAAAGTCCGTGAGCATGAGGAAGTCTGTGTAGGTGTTGCTTGCTGGAATAGCCAATATAGTGGTTGATCCATTTTGGAAAACTTTTCAGGCTCTCCCATAGCTGATGCTCCAAGCCCAACAACTACCTTTTGGGTGGAAGGGCATTCTAATTTTCTTGACTCCCAGATCTCTAGTCCTCTGTACAAAGCTGCTTTCAATTATCTAGCTCCAGTCCCACTGCAAAGTGATAATTGGATTACTGTAGAGTTTTTCCCCACAGCCATTTAACACCTAATGGGGCCATCGCTATAAATTATATATCCCTCAGCAATTTTCATACCCTAACACACTTTAAAACAATTTGCTGTTAGTTGTTTATTCCTACAAATTTGTGTTGCTTTAGCTAAAATCAGTGGAATCAGTCTCTCAAGGAGGCAAATAATTGATTCTTTTAAGAGGCAAAAGCTCATACTTTATTTTTTTCAGCCCAAGTTGTAGCTTCAATAAACTTTATGACCAGTCTGAGATAATTATTTTCTCTTTTCTGATTTCTAGCCCTTAAAAACAACAACGCATTTCCCATATGCCTTTTCTAACCCTTTTTCTTCTCTAGCTTTGGTCCTGTCTTATCTACATCAACTTGAAAGTATCAGTTTCATTAAAAACAAAACAAAACATTTATTAAGCAACTACTATGGACTGAGCATTGTGATAAATGTTGATTATATATGTACAAAAGGAGAAATGGAAGAAAGGGAAGAGGAAAAAGGAGAACCGAGGAAGGAAAGGAAGGGAAAAGAGAAGGGAAGCAAGAAAAGACAAGGAATACGGTAAAAAAGAGGAAAAGGAAGGGAGGCAAAGGAAAGCATTAGGATATCCTTATACTCAAGGAGCTTATATTTTATTGTCTTTCCATAATTTTCTTTTATCACTTTTATTTCTTTTCCTAACTTTTACTCTACGACTCCATTTTTTTAAACCCTTACCTTCCATCTTGGAATCAATACTAAGTATTGGTTCCAAGGCAGAAGAATGGTAAGGGCTAGACAATGGGGGTCAAGTGACTTGCCCAGGGTCACACAGCTGGGAAGTGTCTGAGGCCAGATATGCACCTAGGTCCTCCTGTCTTTAGGCCTGACTCTCAATCCACTGAGCTACCCAGCTGCCCCTACTCTATCACTCTTATTTAATTTAAAAAAAATTATTTATTGCTGAGGTTATTTACCCTGAGTATATTCCAAAGATCACCCTTCTATCTCTTAGCCAGTACCAGATTGTTTTGATGATAATTGCTTTATAGTTCAGTTTAAGATCTGGTACTGCTAGGCCACCATCCTTCACATTTTCTTATTTTATTTTTAAAATAATATTTGGATCATGCAAGAATTCTTGTTGAGTTTGTGTTCAAGTCAATTTTTTTCCCTTTTGATGCTTTGCTTATAGCTTTTTGAAATGGCTTCTTCTGAGTTTGTGTCTTGATCTTCCTTCACACCACAGTTGATTTTTATGGTTGGCTCTTTTTTTTTTTGTGATTTGCTCATCTTTCCAGCTATTTCTTGATTATGAACTTCATGTCAACATTCCCAGCATCAGGGTGGAGGCCAGGCTTTTTCACATTGCTATTTGCATAGCTAGTTCTTTGGGTTTGGAAGTTTTTAATGCTTCCAAGGCAGTGCGATCCAGGGAGAGATGTGATCATTGCTCTCCTCGTCTATGCTCTGGTTCTTACCCAGGAAGGGCTCCTGATCCCTTTCAGCCACCCATGATACTGCTCCTCTGAGGTCCTGCTTCCTTGCAAATGTAAGTGCTTCTCTCTGAACTGGAGCTGTGACCCAGAAATGAGTATAGGTAATAGGGTTGCCAAAAAGTGCCCAGTCCTGTGCCCAGTGCTAGCACAGGAGTCCTCCTTAATATCTTTCTGACCAGTTGGGGCAATTTCCTTGCTGTCTCTGTCTTGAAAACCCCTGAAGTTGTTGCTGCTACTGTCACTGCCTCAAAGACCCTCAGGTGGTGTCACTGCATGGACTCCAGACCAACCTCACCAGGTGTCCTAACCTCCCTTTTCAACCTCTCGAGTTGTCTTGGGATGGACCTTGAGTGGGCCCCGCCATTCTAAAATTCAATTTGAAGTGTTAAAAGCTGTTTGGAGGGGAATGTTGGGAGAGCTAAGCTACTTCTCCTTCACTATCTTAGTTGCTCATTATCTTAGCTTACATTCTGTAAGTGATCTTGCATTCCATTTCTTTTTAGCAGTTGTTTTGAGTACAATTGGAGAAATCCTGAGATGCTAGCTGGCTCATCTCTCTGTCTTCAGGTTCCTACTGAAGTACAGTCTTTTTTTTCTTGCTAAGAGTCTCCATGAAGAGAGTTCCTAAGAATTTAGATAATGTATGCTATTGACTCATAAACTCATAAAATGACATGGTTGGAAGGATCCATCTGGTACAACAGTCTGGAATCCATGCATAAGAGGCAGCCTGGCCCAGTGGAGAGAGTACAGGATTTAGAGTCAGAAGACCTGAGTTTGAATCTTGACTCTATTACTAAATGAATGAGCAACCTTGGGCAAATCATTGAATCTATCTGGGCCTCCATTTCCCTATGCAAAATGACAGGAAGGAGAAGTGTATTAGATGGTCTCTAAGATCTCTTCTGGGTTTCTGCATATATTCTAGGAACAAATGATATGATGAAATAGAAGGAAATGACTTGTCCAAGGTCACCTATCTAATTAGTGGCATCCTACTATTTTGTCAATGATGCCATAATTTCTCTTATTTTCTTATTTTTGAATCTGCAAGATTCTCTATGTGAGCCCATAGCTGTGCACCTACACCCTAACAAAAGGGAATGATATCTATTGACTCCTAAATGCAGAGAGACATCATGTGATTTACTCCAAATCAAAAAAAGCAAAGTAGAAGTGATCCTTTGCTTCCCAATCTAGTATTCTTTCTCCTGCCACCATGCTACCTCTCTGTTCCTACAGTGCCCCAGACACTTGTCTTAAAGCCATTAACTTCCAGTTATCCACCATTTTCATTGCCATGACATCTCCCAAGCATCCCTAAAGGAAATAGTTCTATCTTGGTTGTCAAGATAGCTTATTTTTGTCTAGGCTCAATTCTTTTTTTTTTTTTTTAATTTTCCCTCCATTCTTTTTGTCATGTAAAACCCACTTCCACATTGGTCATTGTTGTAAGAGCAAAGTCATACATGTAGAGAATTATTTATTAATTAAGAATTATTCATTAATTAAGAGTTCATTAGGAAATAGAGTAAGTAGCATAAGTTATTGATAGATGCATACTAGATTTATAAGCTAGGTCTCTTTAAAATTTGAAATCAGATGGACTTATGGGTAAGAGGGAATTTTCCCAGAGTGCTTTGAGAGGCAGTTACCCAACTGACTTTGCACTCTGTGGGCTAACCCTGTACTGAAATGAGGTCCTAAGAGTTGCTCTGTGAGATTTGAAAAAATCTCAGTGTTTTCACAGCAAATATTTATCTACAAGATCTGACAAGTGAAGGAGGTTGTTGGTGAAACATCAGTGCAAGCCCAACAGGTTTGCTTGGCGAGTGGAGAAGGCTGTGGAGATTCAAGCTGTTTGTTCATCTATACAGCAAGGAGAGAGAGACCTAACTTATTTCTTTTGTGTATAATTTAGATAGGATAGATAGATTAAGGTTTTGGGGGATTTAGATAGAATAGGAAGAGGGAGTAACTGCAATTCTGTTGGGGAAGAAGGAGATCCTTGAGGATCAGATATGGGTGGTTGGAGTAAGAAATTTTAGCTTAGGGACTTATACATCATAAGAATTTCTTTTCCACTAGTTTCCTTTTACTATCCCTTTCCTTAGTTTTATTTTTTTACCATAATAAAAATATATTTTTTATATAACTGGTTGAGCTAGAATTCTTAGGCTGATCTGAGAAGCCATTTTCTCAGTCAGATCCAATAGACTGACCACACAGGATATAATTATTGGTATTACAATCCTATACCAATAATCAATGAGTTAAGAAACCCTTATAACATACATTCCCCAAACTCCAAAATAAAACCAAAAATACACTGATATGAAAGATGATTCCAATAGTCCTTTCTCTGGAGGCGTCCTAAATCTTTCAGGATTATCTCAGATCACTGAGTATAGGCTTGGTTCTTAATGTTACAATTTATACCCAAGTCTAATAGAAAGTCTAACTGATAGAAATCCTAACTGGTAGACAGACTGACGTCAACAACTAATAGAAGTTCTTTTCCAATAGTCTCCCCTCCTGCTAAAATATTTATTTTCCTGTGTGACTTTCTTTATGTCATTTATCCATCTAGGCTTTCAGACTTGATTAGCATATTGAAGGCCTTCCTTATTAATGACTGTTAATTTTCCTTTCTTAAAAGAATAGACATTTGAATACATACATATGTTCATTTATCAGAGCTCTGAGGAGGTGTCCAGGAGTTGTGTGGGGGGACATAAGTAATTTTGTGAGAACGTGGGTGCCGACTGTGTGAAACATCCACCCAGCTTTATAAAACAAAGTAAATGATTACCATCAATTACAATAACATCATTTGACAAGCCTGCAATTAATCTGCTGCTCTTCGGATAACTGTTGTCGCACAGTGCCAGTGAAAATGCCAGGCATTAATTGACTCATCACTATCGGCAGTGATAGATGGTGCAGATGGTAATTCGATTATTCATCTTCAACAACGTAAATAAACTTGCTGGGAGTCATCCTTCAGGTTCCCCTCAAAGGATCCTCCAGCACCCAACAACACAACATGAATATGCTCAAGCAGTAGAAATAAGAGGATTTTAGTTAATGTTAAGGGAACTATAGAAATCCATTACATTCTCTGCACAGAATATATAGAATCAAAGTTTTTAACATAGACTCTGAGTTTTCAGAGAGATTATGAACTGGAATAGGAAATAAATTATATCTTTATTTCAATATAATTGTTTTCCCCTTAATTATCTCTGTTTCATTTTATGCATTCACAATTTTTATTTTGAGTGGGTGGGAAGCCATAGGTTTTACCAGCTGGCCAAAGTAGTCTCAGTTTCCCCAAAAAAGGCGAATATCTGAAAAATGGAAAGAATCTTGTAGATTATAAATCTAACTCAGGCAGCATGATAAATCAGGAACATCACTGAATTTTGAGTCAGTGAACTTGGGTTCCAATTGTGACTCTGCTCACTACCTATGTGGCCTTGGAATAATCACTTGCCCTTTCTGTGTCTGTTTTTTTAAACCTTTACCCTGTCTTAGAATCAATACTAAGTATTGGTTCCAAGGCAGAAGAATTGGAAGAGCTAGGCAATGGGGTTTAAGTGACTTTCCCAGGGTCACATAGCTAGGAAGTGTCTGAGGTCAGATTAAAATCCAGGATCTCCCATCTCTTTGTCTGGCTCTTCATTCACTGAGCTGCCCTCTGGTCTTAGTTTTTTTTTTTTTTAATCTGTAAAATTTGGACTCCCACCAAAGTTTGCTCTAGTTCCAAGTTAATAGATTTATGATTCTTTTATTTACATATGGGGAAACTGGAGCCTGGAGACATGAAAGTGATATACCCAAGGTTACATGGGCAGCTAGGTGATGCAATGGAATAGAGTGCTGTGCCTGGAATCAGGAAGATCTGAGTTAAAATCTAGTCTTAGATACTTACAGTATGTGTGTACCTGGGCAAGTCACTTAACTCTGTTTACCTCAATTTCCTCATCTGTAAAAGGAGCTGGAGAAGGAAATGACAAACTACCCCAGTATCATGTCTAAAAAACTCTAAAAAGGGTTATGAAAAGTCAGATACAACTAAAAAATGACTAAACAAAACCCCCACAAAAAACCCAAGGTCATACAGCAAGTTAATGACAGCTATAATTAGATGCCAGTGCTTTCCCCCTCTGCCTTAGACTGTTCTCTTCAAAATGGGCATGGTATTCAGTATGATAATCAGACAAGACTTCTCGATTAAGATATCCCCAAAGTTTAGTTTCTTTTCTAGGCTACTGAGGTGCCCTTGTTTAGTCCAGTAATGCCTTATTAATTCATGCTTCACTCATTTGAATTTTAAGACAATTTAGACAGTGACTGGACTTGTTTGCTTTAATAATTCCTCTCTGTTTGGGAGTAGAAGTTAATAATATAAACCAGACTACTCGATATGCCAAAATTAAAATTCTCAGTCAAAGGGCTTGTTTTCAGATACTTTTTAGGACCTTAGAAGTAACCATTTGCATACACTTGGCAAGATAGTTATAAAACCTGCTTATTTATTCATTAAAAACCAAGCAATCTTTAAGGTCTTCTACGAGGCTATGTGCTAGCCTCCTCAACAGCAATATGTACTTGAAAGTACACACACATCCATGGAGGAAATCCCAAGAGCTTTACTGTAGTTCTTAAGTTTGAAACACATGCTAACATTTTTGGGACTCTGTATATAGCTAGAAATACAGAGAGACAGCTAGCTAGCTAGCTAGACAGACAGAGAGACAGATAGACAGATGGATATATAGATCGAGACAGACAAAAAGACAGACAGAAAGATAGAGATAGATATAGTTAGAGATAGGTAGATAAAGAGGCGGATAGACAAGTAGACAGACAGACAGACTGAGATAAAAAAGCAAGTTGACAGAGTTGAAAATGTCACTATATTAAGCAAGATTTCTGTACAATTAATTTGAGATTTTATTCTGTTTCCCAAATACCTAAGTCATAGAATATCTCAAGAGTCTTGAGTTATGAAAGTGGTTTTTTTGTTACCATTTATTTTTACTTTTTGCAAATATAACATAATATATAATATAAAAACAATATAATGTATAAGATTTATTATAATTATGAAATAAATATAAGAGAAACAAATCCTCTCATTAGTTATATAAAAATATGTTTCTCATAGATTATTTTTTTTGGTAGCTTCAAATGAATTAAGACTTTTGGGACACCCAGTCTACTGACCTCCATTGAAAGAATCGGGTTATAGACACTGGGGAGGTAACAAGTTCATTTCACAGTACTCACCATTTTCACTGAGGCCATAGAATATTAGAGGACCCTACCAATAAGAGTCACAATCATCCACAATGTCAAACAAAAACCCTTCCTATGAAAATGGAGATTAGACAAAAACAACCAAAGTAGATGAAGAATAAACATTCCCATATCATGATGTGTATTTGGATGAGCAGCCCATTGAGTTAGTCCATCTTTATAAATATCTTGAACAACCAACGTAGATATCCCAGGAGGAGATTGGATTGTATCATATTCAAGAAATTACAAACATTTTCATGATCTCAAACTACTCACTGATTCCAAAGCCCATCTTTTCAATATCAGACTTGTCATTATCCTTTGTTGCTACAGATCATGGAATAGCATGATTTGAGAAGAATAAAAACTGAAAGTAACCTAGGGAGTAATAAAGATAGTTATGGGGCTAAGTTGGTTATAGGATAGCTAGGTGGAGTAGTGGATAGAATGCTAGACCAAAAGTCAGAAAGACTCATTTTCGTGAGTTTAAATCTGGTCTCAGTTATTAGCTGTGTGACCCTGAGGAAGTCATTTAACCCTATTTGCCTCAGTTTCCTCATCTGCAAAATGAGCTGGAAAAAATGTCAAACCACTACAATATCTCTACTAAGGAAACCCCAAATAGGGGCTGGACATAACTAAAATGACTCAACAACAAAGTTGATGATGACATATGAAAGAAGCAACATAAACATTTATCGAGGAATGTGTAACTAGAACTGGAGAAGGGCCAATTACATAGTGAAAGTGAGGGATATTGATTTTAATAGTTTAGAGTGAGAAATGTAGCAACAGAAGAGAACTCAGGGAGGAGCATTGGGGTATAGCCATAGTTAAGGAATATGACATAAATGAGGGGCTGGCAAAGGAATCTAAGTAGGAAGCATAAGCCAGGGAGGAAAAGAACTAGGAGAGAATAATGTCACATCAAGGAGAGAGTATTCAAGAGGGGTGGATGGTCAACAGAGTAAAACATAGCAAAGAGTCAAGAAGGGTAAGGAGTAAGAACAGACCATCAGATATGGTAATTCATAGATCATTGGTAACATCACAGAGAGCAGTTTCAAGTGAGTAATGAGGTTGGGTACCAAAAGGGTTAAAGGATGAATAAGGGCTGAAAAAGTGGAGACAATGGGTCTAGGCTGTTTTTTCTAGGAGGAATTTGGCTTAGGAAAGAAGGAGAGAGAGAAGATAATGTCCAGGGTTGTGTTTGTGTGATAGGTTCTAGAGAAGATTTTTTAAGGATAGGAGAGACTTAGACACATTTGAAAGCAGTAAGGAGGAAACCAATAGGTTGGAAGAGATTGAAGATAGATAGAGAGGATAACTGAGGCAATAATTTGCTGAAAAAAAAGATGAATAGGGATGAGATCAAGGACACAGAGAGGGATTGGGTTTGGTAAGGAGGGCCTTTTATATTGCCCAGAGTTTTGAAGAAAGGAGGAAAGAATGGAGGATATTAACACAGAGAAAGGGACAAGAAGAGAGCACATAGTGTAGTAATTTACCATCACAAAGTGCTCTTATAAATATTATTTCAGGGAAACCAAAGGAATGACAGAGCTATTTGCTCAAATCTCAAAAATAGAAACTAGTAAGAAGCTGTACCATTTATGAAACAACTTTGACTTGATGATCACTTTTGAGTTTAATGGAAATAAAATGGGTTTAATTGGTGACCTGCTCAGCAAAGATCACCCAACAAATGACCTTAGCTTGACAAATTCTAGTTAGCTCTCTCTGGGGTCACATAAGGCCACCCGTCATTAACAGGAATACATTATGACATAGCTGTTTTCTGTAGGAGACCAATCATACCATTTCTCCATTTGACATGCATTAAAATTAGATCCTATGATTTACATATGGCAGAAGATGGGTGTTTTGGAATATAGATTATGATGTATTAATCACTAATCATAGGGAGGATGTTATAAGAGGATACATGGCAGAGGTAAGGAATTATGGTTCAAATACAATTCCCTAATAAACTCTTTCAGGATGGGAATCATCAACTTCTAGTCAACAATAATCCAGGTTTTGTTTTGTTTTTTTTAGGAAAAATATAAATACTTCCATAGTGTCTGGAGCATTCTCAACCATATTAAATTATAAAAGAAGAAATGAAGCCATTATAGCCCACTGGAAACATTTCACAGATCTTTCCCTTGCATTTACTTTGATCTTCACCATTTGGTATCCCTGGATGCCCCCTGGCTATGGTAGACACCAATTGTTGTGAGTGGCAATTAGATGAAAGTTTCTCTCTCCTTGGAAAAGGAAACAGGTTACACCAACAACTACAGTTAGCTCACATACCTCCCCAGAGAAAGCCTGTCCATTAAGTAGATGTTCTGATCCCTGGCTGTCCTCACTTCCAAAGTGTAACCGGATCTCTTCCAGGCGATGGCTATATGTCATGGGTCCTCCGGAAATATTGACCAAATGTTCCTTGTCAAGTCGGAGGGACACATGCCTCCCTGTGTTGTACATGGTCCCACTGACCTGAAAGACAATCCACAAAAGAAGAAAGGTGAAGACTTTTTCTTTCCCATTCTTCGTTTCATAAAATAATCATAAAACTTCTTAACAGCTTCAGTGCAATACATCTCAAAAAGGGTATGAAATAATTTACACATGATCCTAGGGCCTGAATTTTGAATGATTCCTTATTTATTTATTGAATATGAATTCCATACTTGTGTGTAGGGAGCTACTTTCTCCAATGACTTTGATACTTTAGCCCCCAAACAAGATTTAATTAATATTTAATTCTTCAAACATTCATCAAGCATCTATATGAGCAGAGCACATTGTTGGGCATTAGGAATATGGCGATCAAAAAAGACCTTGCTTTCTAGGAGTTTACAATCTAATGATGTGGAAGAAAAAAATACAAATACCTAAATGCAAAAGAAGGGTTCAGGCAAAGCATTATGAGAGATTTTAGGAGGGATCAATCACTTCTATATAAGGCAGGAAGAGGGGAGAGTTTATTCATGCAGGAAATAGGCTATGAATAGGATTCTAGAGGAAAGGAAAGATTTTTTCAAATACCATTAATATCTTTAAAAATATCATCTATTCCAAATACATCCCTCTTCCTTACCAACATAACAAACAATTCTTCTTAATAAAGAACAACAAAAATAAGAAAAGCATTTTGTAAAACGTAGACATTGAACAACCTTGAATAGTACAGGCAATATTTCACACACATGATCCCCCCCCCCCCCCAATGAAGAAAGGGAAGAGGGTGCATTTTGTCAGCTCTTATCTGGGGCCAAGTTTGGTAATTGGTAATTACACAGAATTCAGTTTCATTTGTTGTTGTTTGGAAAGGATTTCAACAGGCAGAGATAGAGAAAGCTTTCAAATATACAGTGGCACTTGAGTTGGGTTTAAAGAAAAGGAGGATTTTCAACAGATAGAGATAGGAACATTGTACAGGTACAATGGGCCCTTGTTTTATACAACCAATCCATTCCAAGACCCTTTGTGAAAGTTGAAAATTGTGCATAATAATGAACCTTATTTTTAATAAGAATTTCTTATATGAAAATACACAGGCATTTATGACTTTTCTTGGGCTTATCAGAGCTTCTAGTATCACTACTCTTGTACTTTGGGGCCATTATTAATAACAACATAGCATTAATAAAACAAGGAGAAGCACTGCTCTGATATGGAGACCACGTGTTACAACTGAGAATTCTGTAGGACTGATGTGGGTGCTAATGTTTGGTGCAAAATAATGTAATGGCTCACAATAATTCTTCTCAGAATGAGAATAAGCATATTTGGGTTAAGTGCTATGAGAATTTACTCAGCTTGGGAAAATGGTATGGATTTAGTGCATAATTTAAAAAAATATTTTAAGTACTTTTCTGCCTTTAATTTTTCAGTTGCCAATTGCTTATACCTACATTTTTCACGTCTTGGGTTGATGTAAAATGAGATCCTGCTGTCCTGCTTCTATGAAAGCAAGTTTTGGAATACTACTACCTCAAAAGTGCTAAAAATGCATATGATACAGAGGGTAATGAAGAAGAAAATGGTGGATGTGAGCAGGCTATGTAACCAATTATATGATAGGAAGTGAAGATGTGATAAAAAAAATAAGGGAGGAGAGCTGGATAGCCAGTGTGCTCTAGTCACTGGAGCATTCCTTCTATGAGATTTGAATAATGCCAACATTGAATTACAGAATAGAAAGTAAAGGCATCTTCCAACTTAAATGAATAGTTTGTTGTAGGTTTCATCTTATCAACATTTAGCTCCTCTCTCCCTCATTTTCTCTCTTGGTTCATTCATTCCCCATCTAGATGTGCGTCCAACTTTCTAGACTTCAATGAAATTCCTCTATGGCAGTCTCTTCCTGAATGATGGGACCTCCTCACTCTGAGCATCCATCTTTCCCTATGGACTCCTTACCCTGAAACATCCCACTATGTTAACCAGCTCTCTTCTTCAACTGGAGATTTCAGTTATTTAAGAGAGGGGTCCAGGCTAGAGCCCTCATTCTTCTCCCAGCTGTGTTTCTGCCTTTCTGGACTTCAGTACCATATTATAATGTAGGTATCTTCTCTCCTCTTTTCCTCATCTCTCATGCTTTTTATCTTTTGTTTTTCTTGTATATGCATTCCCAGCACAATATAAATGCTTTTTGTCTTGCCTTATCCAGGTGAACAACATGGATTAATTTGACAAAGAGACATATAAGAGCTTCAAATACTAGGTGAGGAACAATGAGGCTCAAGGTGCATGTGATATAGATGTTTCATGTGAATGCAAGTCTTGTTCTAAGAATCCTCCACCTCACCTTCACCTCCTATTTCCACTTATCTACTCCCACAATATAGTTTGTGTTTGTTCAAAGGATTAGTTAGTAGATTGGCATTTACTGATCTTTCCCCATGTGCTGGGTGCTATGAGGGATAGAAAGGAAATAGAAGATATAGACCTGGTATCATGGGAATTTGATGCATTCCCAGATCTCTTAAGATGTAGCTACATGTTCAGAGAACACAAATGACTTCTCCCAGAAGCAGATGACTGCCATCTTTTACAAGGGTATCTCCATCTCAGGAGTGCAAAGGGGACTTGGATACCTTCCTAGACCATCTAAGGAGACTTCCATGTAATAGGAAAATAATGCAAAAATGTTTGCTTGCAGAAGTTGGTCCCCAGTGTCTCCTTCAGAGGTTACGTGGGCATTTATCAAAGCCTTGTCCTCAAGGAGTGTATAGTCTAAAACAAACTCTTTTAAGGAGTTGAACCATAATTGGGGGAAAAGGGAGGCAGAGTAGAGAATTGGGGAATGGTTGGATAAGCCCTAAGGAATCTGAGAATCATTAGCTTTTATAGCTGGAAGAAGCCTTAGAGACTGACTTTCTCTTCTTTAATATGCTTCATGTTAGTACTGTCACAGGGGAGAAGATTTATAACCTTAGTTTCTTCAAAGCCTTCTGTTTCTGGCACTCAATTGAGTTTTTATGGCTTCTGGTGAATGATCAAATACATTTGCATACGTTGACACACAGAAAATGTAGAAGCAGTGAGAATAAAAAAAATGAGAAACCTCTTTGAATCAGCCTAGAGAGGCCAGCTAAAGAGCTGGCTTTTGGTGTGTAAAAGGAGTTCTCTGAAATGTAGGAACTTGTATTTTTTATGACAGTACAGGCTTAGCAAAGAAGACCCATTTAGGAAAACTGTGTCTTTGTGCCTCAAATGTTTTCACATCTCAGCTTCCCTTCCCAATTCTGTCTATAGTAGATGGAATAGGATGGGGAAGAGGAGTGATTGGATCCATTTTTCATGTGCCAACCCTCAATTACAGCACATGGTGAACATTGATAAATTGATATGTTTGGAGATTATCTCAGTGGTAGGCAAACTACATTCCAAGGACCAAATCTGGCCTACTTACTCTTGGATTTAGCCTTTGGGCTATGGTTTGTGGACCTCTTGTCTATCCAATTGCTTTTTGACGAGCTTAATCTTTTATTTTTTTTTAAACCCTTACCTCCTGTCTTAGACTCAGTACTATATATAGGTTCCAAGGAAAAAGAGCAGTAAGGGCTAGACAATGGGGGTAGTTAAGTGACTTGCCCAGGGTCACACAGCTAGGAAGTGTCTGAGGTCATATTTGAGCCCAGATCCTCCTGTCTCTAGTCCTGGCTCTCAATCCACTGAGCCACCCGCTGCCCTTAAATGTGCTGACTCTTGATCTATAGTTGATGGACATCCCTGGCTTACCTTCTATGCCTTGCTTGAGCAGAATTTTTCTGCTGTTTCTATATTCTGTACCTGTTGGTCCTTATAATTGGAAGTTAGGTGGCTGAGTGGATAGAATGTTGGCACTAGAGTCAGAAAGACCATGGTACAAATCTAGCCTCAGATACTTGTAGCTTTTGAGACCCTGGGTAAGTCACTTAACCCTTCTCATCTCAGTTTCCTCATCATCTGAAAAATGGGGAAAATAATAGCACTTCCCTCACAGGATTGTTGTGAAGATTAAATTAAATAATACGTGTAAAGTGACACTTTGAAAATGATATATAAATACTAATTATTGTTACCATGATTATCATCTTCATCACCAAAACTCCCCTTTGAGCATAAACTCACGAGGAAAAGAACTATGTAACTCTCTCTAATGTGTGCCAAACCTGACCAAACACTGTCCCCTGAATGCCCCATGCACATTTTCCCCTTATTGCTTTTCCTTGCCACAATGGATCAGAAGATTTAGAATGCAAAGGGGCTTTAGAGGTAACAACTGCCTCACAGGGTTGTGAGATCATATTTGTAAGGTGCTTAGCAGAGTCCCTGAAACCTAGCAGGTCATTAGTAAATACTTGTTCCCTTCCCCTTTCCTTTAAAAGTCTTCTGCTTCTCACTTTATAGTTGAGGAAACTGAGGCACAATGACATTACCTTTTCAGATCACACAGGTAACAGTAAAAAAGAGAACTTTTTTTTAGAATCAATGCTTTTTTCTACTATGGTAAACCTAATGGTTTTACTACATTAAACCCTAGTTGTGATGCCAACTCCACTTTTCTCTACTTATCTGATTCTTGCTTATAGCTCCATCTCCTCCAAGAGACCTTTAATCATCTTAATCCTTAGTTTCCTCTGAGTACTTAAGATCTGAGGCAACTTGGTGCTTGGCACTGCCCTGAATTGTTAGTGACTTTTTAATTTGTATACATTTTTATATACATATATATTTATATGCATAAATATATAAATTTACATTTTATGCAATACATATATATATTTATATACATGATCTTTTTTTTAAAAAGAGATTGTAAATTCTTTGAGGTCAAGCATCTAATCCTATATAATTTCCTTTGTCTCCTATAGTAATGGCATCAAACTCAAACAGAAATGCATTTGGGAGCCATAGTGACTTGGAAAACCACAGTTTAATATTATCCATGTTGTATTATATTTTTATTTATTTTGCTAAACATTTTCCAATCATAGTTTAATCTGGTTGAGGTAGCACTGGGAAATTTTGTAAGCCAGTGAGTTTGACACCTCTGACCTATGGCACCAAATCACATAGCTTGCACATAGTAGATATTCAATAAATATTTGCCTAGTGGCTGGTTGTTGAAGAGTCGAGTGATGGCATTAGGGCTGGGATTACAACCCAGGTGTCCTCTGTTGCTGATGGTCCACTGAAACACTCTACTGCTAAAACAATAACAATGAATGCTGACCATATAATAGGTGACAGCTCTGTATTATGAAGACACTCTTGCCCTTTGGATCCCCAAGTACTTCAGATGCAAGAAGTTGCTCCTGAAATTTTGAAGGTGGGGAAATAGAAGGAGGAAACTGATGAAACTCCAATAAGCCATTATTCAATTCTTCTCCATATGTCAATCTGACCCCATAGCTCCATGTCTCTTAACCTGGCACTAACTTGAAACTATCTGGATGGTATGAGGAAGCAGTGGGAGGACTGCCTTACTTTAGTCATTTGACTTTTGCTGTTAAACAATTAAAGATGGTCCTCCCTGAACCTCCCCTGAAACTGAAATAACATTAATTTGTATTAATCAGAAGAAGACGTGTAGCCAGGGTATGCTTTGTTGCACTTTAATTTAAAAGTAGAAGCTTGACAACGTTATGTATGATATCTAGCAGTACATCTGCACTGTAGTAATTAACATTGCAGCAGTGTCATTTTATCTGTAATGCTAATTACTGTGTTTCAAATGAACTACTTTGGTGCACAGCATGTTGGGAAAAGGGGCATTGTTCAGGCTGGGAGAATGGAGGAGGACAGGGGGCAGGATGTGCAGTTTTTCTTTTCTTTTTCTTTTTTTGCAATGGGTGCAAATATCCATCTTGCTTTGTTTTAATTAAACTCAAAATGAGAGGGGAAAAAAAACCAACCTTTAACCAAATGACATAGTCTGTCAGTTGTCCCACAATGCTAGAAATATAAGATCTCTGTTGCAGATTAAAGACATGGTGGGAATTTTAATTTCTTCTCATCTGGAGGCACAGCTGAGAAATGAACAAGTGGTAAGTTTCCCCTCTCAGGGAGCAGAGTGCTGGTATTGGGAGCCCCAGCTGCAATGCTTTGACCCCTACAGATAGCCTAGGGAAAGTTTAGGGGGATTAGGAGGGCAAAGAATGGTGTCACTCAAGTTTTTTGTGTTACTTTTAATCATTACTTATTTTGAGAGGGGGTTTATGACACAATGGAGAGGCTATAGCCATATGTGCTTAATCAAACATATTACAGACCTTACTTTGCAAAATAATGTTTGCCAAAAGTTGGGTATAGATACTTTTTTAAAGAAACTGAACCAAACTATGGGAGGTCACTATTCAAAGCAAGGGTTTTAAAACTGGGGTTATTAGAGCCTTTGGGGGATAAATTTGAACCTAGATGGGAAAAAATCACTTAAATATTCAATTTCCTTGAGACTTATCATTTCCTTAAATTATGAATGTAGGCAACAAATGTTATTTTCAGAAGAGGTCCATAGGCTTTACCAGACCACCCAATGGGTCCCTTACACCTACACACACCCACACACAAGTTAAGAATTCTTGATTAAAAATTATATGGTAAATTCTTTGAAATATCAAACAATTATGACCCCATCCTACTTATTAATTGAACTACTTTGTAAAACTGAATTTTTCAGATGTAGCAAACTGGGTTGTTCAGCATTTTATTAACTCAAACTCTTTAAGGGACACATCTGTTATGTAAATTATGTTTTGTTATAGTCTAATTGTTTGAAAATGAACAATTAATATACTATCTATCTATCTAGTCTATCAAATATTTGCTTAATCAATTCTTGACCTACTGCATTTAATGGATGGAATGAGGCGCAACTCCATCCCTATATGATTTATTTACCTTAATTCTTATTCTTTTATACCCTTTCCTCCTTTGATTAGCCATTCTATAAATACCACTAAAAGGCACATCAACATTGTAGGTCTAAGGAGACACATTTAAAATGAGATTGAGAATACTCTATTCAGACCACATATGGTCCATGCCCTGTAGGGATTCTGGACATCATGTCTTAGCAAGGCCATTGACAAACTGCCCCATAAAGGAGGGAAACCAGAATGATGAGAAAGAAGACTAGAGACCATGACAGTGGAAAGAATATATAGAGAAGACAACATAGAGAAGAAAAATCTTAGGGGAACATGATAACTGTCTTCAGGTATTTTAAAGACTGTCATGAAGAAGAAGATCTGACTTGCTTTGTTTTGCCTCAAAGGGCTAGACTGGGAGGAAATTCTTCCACCTCTTGGAAAGGGAAAGAAGCCAGTCTTCAGGCACAATTGACACAGGCTTTAACAGCTGTTTTGTTGTTGTACCTGGGTAATAATAAGTAAACACTGTGGTAGCTTAGGTGACTTAGTGGATAGACAGCCACTAAGATGTGGAGATGGAGTTCCTGCACTTAAGTCTGGCCTCCAGACACTTCCTAGCTGTGTGATCCTGGGCAAGTAATTTAACCCCAACTGCCTAGGTTCTTATTGTTCTTTCACTTTTGAACCAACATTAATTAATTAACTAATTAATTAATTTAAATTTTATTTAGCCAATTTAGAACATTATTCCTTGGTTACAAGAATCATATTTTTTCCCTCCCCCCCCACCTTTCCCATAGCTGACTCAAATTCCACTGGGTATTACATGTGTCCTTGATCAAAACCTATTTCCATGTTGTTGGTGTTTGCACTAGGATGATCATTTAGAATTTATATCCCCAATCATATCCCCCTCAATCCATGTAATCAAGCAGTTGTTTTTCTTCTATGTTTCTACTCCCACAGTTTTTCCTCTGAATGTGGATAGGGTTCTTTCTTATAAATTCTTCTGAGTTGTCTAGGATTACTGCATTGCCACTAATGGAGAAGTCCATTACATTCAATTATACCACAGTGTATCAGTCTCTGTGTACAATGTTCTCCTGGTTCTGCTCCTCTCATTCTGCATCAATTCTTGGAGGTCGTTCCAGTCCCCATGGAATTCCTCCAGTTCATTATTCCTTTGAGCACAATAGTATTCCATCACCAACATATACCACAATTTCTTCAGTCAAAATGAGGGCATCTACTAATTTTCCAATTTTTTGCCACCTCAAAGAGCGCAGTTATGAATATTCTTGTACAAATCTCTTTTTTATTTTCTCCTTGGGATACAAACCCAACAGTGCTATGGCTGGATCAAAGGGCAGGCAGTCTTTTAGTGCCCTTTGGGCATAGTTGAACCAATATTTAGCACTGATTCTAAGACAGAAAGTAGGAGTTTTTTTAAAAAAAATAAATGAACATTGAATAAAGACATTCATTTGAAGTTTTAAATGAGAAGAGAAGAGAATCAGATAGTTATTTTTTCTAACAGTCAGAATTCTCTAAAAAACTAGAATGGGATACTTCATAGGGTACACTTTCAAGAGGAGCCTGGGGGACTGGAAGGGAAGCAACAAATTGGGAAAAACTTTTCATAACAAAAACCTCTGACAAAGGTCTAATTACTCAAATTTATAAAGAACCAAATCAATTGTGTAAAAAGTCAAGCCATTCCCCAATTGATAAATGGGTAAGGGACATGAATAGGCAATTTTCAGATAAAGAAATCAAAACTATTAATAAGCACATGAAAAAGTGTTCTAAATCTCTTATAATCAGAGAGATGCAAATCAAAACAACTCTGAGGTATCACCTCACACCTAGAAGATTGGCTAACATAACAGCAAAGGAAAGTAATGAATGCTGAAAGGGGGATGTGGCAAAGTTGGGACATGAATGCTTTGCTGGTGGAGTTGTGAATTGATCCAACCATTTTGGAAGGCATTTGGAACTATGCCCACAGGGCGATAAAAGACTGTCTGCCCTTTGAGCCAGCCATAGCACTGCTGGGTTTATACCCCAAAGAAATAATAAGGAAAAAGACTTGTACAAGAATATTCATAGCTCCGCTCTTTGTGGTGGCAAAAAATTGGAAAATGAGGGGATGCCCATCAATTGGGGAATGGCTGAACAAATTGTGGTATATTTTGGTGATGGAATGCTATTGTGCTCAAAGGAATAATGAACTGGAGGAATTCCATGTGAACTGGAACAACCTCCAGGAATTGAAGCAGAGCGAGAAGAGCAGAACCAGGAGAACATTGTACACAGAGACTGATACACTGTGGTACAATCGAATGTAATGGACTTTTCCATTAGTGGCAATGTAGTGATCCTGAACAACTCAGAAGAATTTACAAGAAAGAACATTATCCACATTCAGAGGAAAAACTGTGGGAGCAGAAACATAGAGGAAAAACTACTGCTTGATTACATAGGTTGAGGAGATATGATTGGGGATGTAGACTCTAAATGAACATCCTAGTACAAACACCAACAACATGGAAATAGGTTTTGGTCAAGGACACATGTAAAACCCAGTGGAATTATGCATTGGTTACTGGAAGGAGTAGGGGGAGGGGAGGGAAAGAATATGATTCTTGTTACCAAGGAATAATGTTCTAAATTGAATAAATAAAATAAAAAAAAAAGAGGAGCCCGGGTGACCAGTTGTCAGCAATATTGAAGAATAAATATTTTATTCAGAAATGAGTTAGACTAGATGGTTCTGAGGTCCTTTTGAATTCTATGTGGGTGGCCACCTTGTAATTATGGATATCTAGCATTTCATTACCTAGGGTCTTTATGTTGCTTTTTCTTGCTTAAGCCATATCTTCAAAGAGAACCAGAAGAGAACCAGTCTGTAAAACGATGATCACTATAAATCTTAGGAATCCTTACAATGTTCAGACAGTTCTGGATATAGTAGTTACTCAATAAATACTTGTTAATAACTTCATTTATTGAATGATTATATAGTGGAGTTGATTCTGGGCTAGTTCTCCAGGCACAAAAGTCCATAATCATAAGATTTTTAATAAAGTGTCAAATTATCTAAAAATCTGGCCACTGTCAGCCAGATGATATCTTTATGAGATGCAAACAAGTTTCTTAAATAAATTAAAATGAACTACCACATTGAATGAGTAAAAATTGTGTATGTCTTTCTAGGGTTTTTGTCAGTCCTGAGGAAAAGATAATCACTCTTGGGAGGAGGAGAAGATTTTTCTTTCATCTCTCTTTCTATTAACTGTGTTACTTTGAAGAGAATTTACTTGACCAATAGGAGACAGTTAATTCATCAGGTAGAAGAGACATATAATCCAGACACTCATGGAAGCAGTGAGGCAGTCAATTGAGGGGAGGAAACAACCTGCAGAAGTAGGACCTCAGAGATCAGAGAATGTATCTGGTTATAGATTCGAGCTAAACTGAATAATCTACCCAATAGAAATGCTGTGGCCAGGAAGGAACTTTGGGAGGACTTCACAGGACAGAAATGACTTTGAATCCTGACTGTATGGGAGTTTCAAGTTGGCTTGGCCATCTGTGTTCCACATGTGTGCCACTGTACTGCCACTGTACCCTGTTTATGTCTACTTTTCCTATTGATGTTGTGAATATTTGTGGGGAAAGTAGACCCCAGGTTTGTGGAGGCAATATTTTGTAGTTATCACTCTTATGATTTTATATTAATATTTTTATATTATATTTTATATTTTTATATTTTATATTAATAAATGCCTTTGATAAGAGTAAATTATTTCAATTGTCTGTTAAGAGTAACCATACTAGTAGGGATGCATGAGCAGGAATAATAGTCATACAGGGTTTACTCCTAGAATCTGAAATCACAGCCACTCCCATGGTATCCAACTCTAGTTTGAGTGTAAGTTGCCCAGTCAGTCCAGGCAGTGATGCTAAAATTAAATGATAAAGATCCTTTCATGGGTTTTGCAGGAGTATGTGATATTAATTAAATATTTGGGATTCCTAAATTATTCATACTTGGCAATCATGAATTTATACTGGGCATCAAAGAAAAAACTAATAAAAACTGCAGTGTATGTATGTATATATATATATATATATATTTAAAGACTGATCTCACAAAATGAAACTAATAAAGATCACTTGACTTAATGGAGTTAGCAAGTGTCGGCTCAACGTTTATTTCTGCAGAGCAAGCTTGAATGAACATTAGGTTGGGAAATTTGAAATATTCAATAACTAGTTACTTGCTTGGCTTGATGCAAAGTGTCTATTAGGCTGCTGATACTTTTTTTTTCTCTCCTTCAAGGTAGTACAATTCAAATATATTCCAATATAGCTTAGAAATAAATAATCTCTATAGATTAAGTAAAGTAAAAGTATGGAGAGGCTGAAAAAGAACTAGAATTCCATCTGTTTTAAAAGAAGAGCCAGCCCACTTGATTTTCTATGCAGCTCCCAAATATCTAGCCCCAATTGCTATCCTGTAATCCAATCCCATGTCACACATTGCCTACCAGGATATTCCATAGGCATCTCAAGTTCACCACATGTAAAAGGGAACTTTATCTTCTCTCCTTACTCTTCTTTTTACTTAAAATTCCCCATGTCTTTTATGGGCACCACCATCTCTCTAGTCATCTAGGTTCATTCCTCAGTTATCCTTTTGTCTTCTTTTCCTTTCATATTCACATGCAACCATTGGATAAGACTTTTCAATTCTATTCCTATGACATTCCCAGAATCTATCCTCTTCTTTTATCCATAAGGTCACCACTCTAATTCAGGCAGTCAGTCAGTCAACTAATTGAAACAAATTTATTCAGTCTTTGTATCACTGTCTCTTAACAGAGGGAAAACAATGACAATTGTTAAGTGCCTTGCACATTTTGTTGTTCTATTATGTCTGGCTTGGTGTGAACCCCTTTGGGTTTTTTTTGGCAAAGATACTGGAGTGGTTTGCCATTTCCTTCTCCAGCTCATTTTACAGATGAGGAAACTGAGGCAAACAGGGTTAAGTGACTTGCCCAGGGTGACATAGCTAGTAAGTCTTTGAGGGAGGATTTGAACTCTTCTTGTCTCCAGTCTGGGCACATTATACATCATACCACCTAGACACCCTTATCTAACACATGGTAGGTACTTAATGAATGTTTACTGATCGATTAAGAATGTATTAAGTGATTGGCCTAGCTCTTATCCATAAAGCCAGGCTATTGTAAAAGCTACCTAATTGGCTTCTTTCTTTCCCAGCTCTCCCCTCTCTAATTTAACCTCTATAAGGCTTGGTGATACTCTTAAAGCAAAGCTTAAAGTTTCTCCATTTGGCATATAAAACCTATATAGACTAATTCCAAACTGTTTTTACAGATTTATTTCACATCACTCCCCTTCATGTATTTTATATTCCAACCAAACTGGCTGATATATTCTTCCCTAGTATGCCATTTTCTGCCTATACACCCGCTCCCCCATTTTTGAAATATACTTTCTCTTATTCTTCTTCAAATCATTAGCTTCCTTTCAAGACTCAGAGCAGCCATCATCCCCCAGGGGAAGCCTTTTCTTATCCCTTGGCTGTTAGTTCTCTCTGCCTCCTCAGATCATATTTTATTTACTTCTCTGTATAAATATTTTACTTCTCCACACTAGAATGTAAGTTCCTTGAGAGCAGGGAATGCTTTTCATTTTGCTTTTACAACCCCAGCACTTGGCATAGTGTCATCCACATAAACATAGGTGCTTAAGACATGTCTGTTGGAAAAATGAACAAGTGGATCCGACTTCCATCAAGGCATTTGCTCATTAATCGACCTGGACTGTTATGGGAAAAAGGACTTTCAAAATCACCTTGAACAACTAATCTCCTCTTATGAGTTTGTCTTGTACTTTACTAAAGCTTTATCAATGTCAGAGAGATGCCCTAATATCTTCATGCCAAGTGGATTTGTTACTCAGCTCCTGCTGTTTAGAAGAAGCTCCAGGTGGTACTATTGTAGCCACATAGCAATTTGTAGCCTTGAGAGGTGCTCCATATTGCAGATTAAAATAGTGGGATTGGCCAGACACCCTGGTATATAAATCATGTCCTTTCCTTCCAGTTGTAATTTTCTGTTTTATATCTCAGACTTCTGAGTTCTGGAACAGGTTTGTTTTGCTATGATATTAGTGAGCTTGGGAAACTCAGGACATTTGACACTGATGACCATTTTCTCTTCCTGGATACTTTCTCTTTTCTGGGTTTTTGTGACATCACTTTTTCCTAGTTCTCTTCCTAAGTGTATAACCACTCCTTCTTAGACCATTTTGCTCTCTCTCTCTCTCTCTCTCTCTCTCTCTCTCTCTCTCTCTCTCTCTCCATATATATAAACATATATGTATATATTTAATACAATAATAAGAATATAAAATAATAAAATAAATTAAAATATATTATATATATGTATATAAATAAAATCTTACTATGGACTATCTAACTTAGCACCTAACTGTGGATGAGTTCTTTTCTTCTTTTCCCCCTCTATAATCTCATGGAAACCTAATGAGCTTCTATGGGTTTGATTATCATCTCTCAGGATGAATTACAGATATATACACATGTAAATATACACATATATGTATATGTGCAAAAACAATCAAAAACATAGTTTCATATATCCATATTTTTTCCTGAATGATGCCTTCTCTAGAGAGGGGAGATATCTGGGAACTATAATGTAACCAAAAACAAAAACAAAAACAGAAAAGAAACCAAGCAGAAAAAATATACACACACATGTACATATACACTTACATTTTTACAACACCAAAAATGAGATTGGCTTCCACTAAACAATGAAAGAGCAGAGTCATTTCAGAACCTGCTTTATATTTGCCCTAAGATCACTGAATAATTAGACCAAAAGCAAAAATCAATGCCAAATGAGAATGAAGACGTCCTGTGAAGTACCACTGCTCTTATCGACTTGTTTAAACAAGCTGTTGATTCTGAAGAACATGAAATGGATAAAATATAGACATTGACTCTGATTACCATTATTTCCCAGAGAGATTTTAGTAATGAAGAGTAGTCATTACAGCTAAGAGGCCAAAAGAGCCCAGAAACTCCCTCCGTTAACAAACACTTGATCTTAGTAAACAGAGGACCACAGAAGCCAAAGTTAACATTATTTGTGAGTACAAGCTCATTTAGAAAACATTACAGAGGAGTGTGACTGAAGGTTATGAGGAGTATCTCTTCCAAAAACAATAAAAAGCACCGGAGAGGAAAATGATCTTGTATAAAGTTTGGCATTAGACCCAGCTAAGCCAGGTCATTCTGAAAACATTTATAGATGGAACTGGAAGGACGACAACAAAAGGATGTGGAAAGGAATACATTCAATATTGTGTCTATAGCAATTGATCTATCACAATTGATGATAATGCAGCTCTCACAGCTGGACTCTACCACTTTATTACCTTATATGCTACATGAGGAAATGAGGATGAATATGTGTATTCTTTGCCAGTTGTCCCGGACACAAAAGTTGCTAGTTACAGCTCTGCATCATGGAAAATCAAAGGAAAATGAGTCCATAGAAATGTGAGATATCGATATCTTATGATATTCTACCCAATTTTTTAATGAAAGGAATTAAAAAGGCAATGTCACCTTAACAGACTGGCTTGTGAGACCAAGATTTTATGTTTACCTACCATTAGATATGTTTATGCCCATTATCTTTGATATATCTCTCTGTCTTCCTGACTGTTCCAGTCTCATTTGGGCAAGAAGAATTTGATTTCTGCTGATATTGAGTCAGAGATGGTGTCAGCCACTTAAAGAAACGAAGAGCGAAGAGAGGAAATGAAAATGTCTTTGGAGACAATACTCTGTGTTCCAGGACACAGGAAAAACAAGGTGTCCCAGCAGTACATGAAGATGAAGGGTTGATGGAGTAAAGTAGAAGGGGTCAAAGCATGTCATAGAAAATGCTGTAAAAATAATCAATGCTGTTTTTTTTCCATAAGGAGCAGTTTAAATAAAAAAAAAATTAGGCTGAAGATTATAGTTGGAAGAATGCATTTCTAGTAAAAGATAGGAAATATGCTGATTGCTAAGACATCATGACCCCATTTGGAGTTTTCTTGGTAAAGATACTGGAGTGCCTTGCCATTTCCTTCTCCCACTTATTTGCATGACGAAGAACTGAGGCAAACAGGGTTAAATGACTTGCCTAGTGTCATACAGCCAGTAAGTGTCTGAGGCCAGATATGAATTCAGGAAAATGAGTCTTCCTAGCTCCAGGTCCAGCACTCAATCCACTGTACTGCCCTGGTAAGTTGCTGAGGCTTACATATTAGCAAGTTTGAGAGGGAGTCAAATATTAGGGAGATATCCACCTCTTCCCATAAAAACCCTGGTGGTGATAAAAATGAGATAAAAAATTACCAGATCATTCTGGGGGCAGCTGGGTGGCTTAGTGAATTGAGAACCAAGTCCAGAGATGGAGGGGGGGCAGTCCTGGGTTCAAATATGACTTCAGATACTTCTTAGTTGGAGCAAATCACTTAACCCCTGTGATAGAGGCTATTGCCTAGCCCTTTCTGATCTTCTGCATTGCAACCAATATTGATTCCATGGCGGAAAGTAAGGGTTAAAAAAAGGCTATTCATTCTATTTTAGGTAGGCTGGAAATACAGGGGTTACTCATAGGTTTGATCCCTCTCTGATGAGTTTGGGAGCTCTCATGTGCTTCATTTCTAACCCAGGCTAGTTTGTTTTATCTTGGGCAGCCCCTGTCCCTACCCTACTCCTCCAAGGAGCTTATCATATCAATGCTAAACTGAGTACAGACAAGACCATAGTTCACTGCAGTTCAGAACACTTAAATTCAAGAGATTCCCCCTCTTCCCCATCCCCAGTCCCAGCCTCCTCTGTTGCTGAAATGACAGGCATGTACCATCACTCTTGGCTAAAATTAGCTTTTTTTAAAGAACACAAACATACATTGGGAAATACAATGGTTTGTCCTCAAGATGGAGCTTCACCCTAAACTGTGAGAATTCAAGGTTACCCTGCCTTAATTAAAATACTAAAACATGCTTTAAAAAGGTTATTTCTAGCTTAATGTCATTTAATTCAATTCGTGATTCACAGAGCTTTAGGCAAATAACTCCAATCTCTAGTTATTACATCTCCAAAGAAAATGTCTTTTAGGGAGAACATATGGAATACAATGGCATAGGGGCACTAACACGATATATATTACGATTTAAACTCCATCACTTTTATACGAAACTGGATCCCATTGGTTGTAAGCTAGAATCCCATATGCCAGTTATATAAATAAATTTAAAAAAATTAACATTCAGAGAATAATAAAAGAGTGAGGTCCTTAGGCTCATTCAGTGCTTTAGTGCCTGATTATTCAGTATTTAGCTTCCTACAAATTTAAAACTCTATATAGTGCATGTCTACAACAGGCTTGCATGCCTTCTGTGAGCTTCCATTCCAATATAGGCAAGCAGACAATGTCAAGATCTACATGGGAGGATTAGGATTAGCAAATTAATTTCTAAGGGTCCCTCTAATGCTGTCAACATGATTAATTTGTTTGCTTTAAGGGAGATGTTCAAATTCAACAAACATTTATTAAGGAGCTATTATGTATAAGAGACTATGGGAAATACTGAAGGGAAACAAAGAAAAAAAATCTCCAAGATTTGCTCTATTCCTTTTTTTTTCTCTCCTAGTGATTATTAGGCAGGTACTTTTAGCTGCCATAGCTGCTTCTGGGGAGGGAGAGAAAGAGAAATCCCATCTCTCTCTCCTCTCCTCCCCATTAGTCCAAAGGAGAGCTAGTTTTGGCTGCCTCCCAACAAGAGGCTGGAGGCTGTCTCTCCTTATGCTTTGCATCTCACAGAATGAGTGGCTCTTCTTGGCTTAGCCATCACTTTTCTTCGACATAGCCTCTCCATCACAGGGACCAAGGGAGCAACCAGATGTCTCTAGGTGCATATGACCTTTAGTAAAGGAATGGAACAAATGTGTCCCTTCTTTGGAAGTTGAAGTAGACATTCTCAGTTCCACAAGATGTCCTCCAATCCAACTCCCATTTATCCCTTGCACTTACGATATAATAGACAAAATAAAATGTATACAGAAATGAATATGAATCTGAGGAGAACAGAATAAGTGCCATAAGAAACTCTGAGAGTTAAGAGGAAGGAATGATTAGTTTTGGATAGGGGAGGTTTCATGTTATCAATTCGTCCAAATCATCACTGCCCATTAATAACGGTGCTTCATTTTTTCACCATATACTTCTCACAGGACAGGTTTATATATTACAATTGGGATGTGGATTCAGGCAACATTTCCTGTATAACTTCAAGTCTTAATCCAATATACAGTTTCTTGCTCATAATATAAATTTAAATAGAACCTTGTAGTCAAGAAGTCCTAAGATCAAATCTAGCCTTAGACACCTACAAGCAGTGTGACCCTGGCAAGTCAATGAATCCTGCTTGTCTCAGTTTCCTCATCTGAAAAATGAATTGGAGAAAGAAATTTCAGGAAACTACTCTAGTGTCTTTGCTGAGAAAACCCCAAGTGGGGTCACAAAAAGTATTATACAACTAAACAACAACAACAAAAAAAAAAACCTGAACTAATTTAAGTGAAAATAGTAATTACTGCCTCTTCCCTCCTCCTATCTCCTGCTGGAAAATGCATTAGTTGATGTTTATATTTTAGGTATGACTAAAAATTTTAAAAGATATTTTTTAAGAACCCTTAACTTCTGCCTTAGAATTGATACTATGCATTAGTTCTAAAGTGGAAGAGCAGTAAAGACTAGGCAATTGGGGCTAAGTGACCTGTCCAGGATCACGTAGCTAGGAAGTGTTTGAGGCCAAATTTGAACCCAGAACCTCCCATCTCTGGGCCTGGCTCTCTTACCACTGAGCCACCTAGCTGCCCCAAAAGTGACATTTTTAAGTGACTTCTGAAAAATAGTATATTTTTTTTTTTACTCTCTGCTAGAGCTTAAAGAACATTAGATTCAAAATGAGGCCAGGCAGGTTTAAATCCTGGCTCTGTCCCCTACTAACTGTGTGGTTTGGGTTAGTAATTGGTGTTTCTGACTCATGGGTAAAGTTATGGTGTGGAATTAGATCTTTCTTACCTCTGAGATCCATTCCAACTTTAGGTCCATGCTCATGTTTCTTTGCATTATGTAACTTATTATATGAATGCTTTAACTCACATATTTAATCATTTTAAAGGTTAATTAGGCATAATGTAAATTTGAATTCTATTTTACTATCATAATTCTATTTATCTTGCTCTATGATATCAAAGGCTTCATAGAATTACAGAATTTCCAAGCTGGGGTTCCAACTCTAAAATCTTGTCTCTCTTATTAAATTATCAAATGTTATCTAGTCCAATCCATATCTGAACAGGAATTCCTTCTATAACATTCTTGACAGTCAACCAGCCTTTGCTTGAGGATCTCCAATAAAAGATGGTTCTAGTTCTTAATACAATTCTCCTTGTAATTTGCCTCTTGGCAACATCTCTACTTACTTCTGCCCTCCGAGCCTCTGTGAATGTCTGCTTCCAATTCCACGTGATGATGTTTTCAAACACTTGAAGACAACTATTATATCCCCTATAAGTCTTCTTTTTAGGCTAAGCATCCTCAGTTCCTACAGCTGTTTATTATTTGGTTTTCTGGATACTTTCCAATAGGTTCTCTACAATTTTCAATGGTCTCTTCTAGAACATAGTGCCCAGAACTAAAAGCAACACTTTTTCTGGTCCTGACTATTCTTCTATTTTTACCTCAAGCCAATAGCATTCATTTTCTTGGCTGCCAGATCACACTATTAACTCATATTGAGCACACGATTCTTAAAACCTCCAGGGCCTTTTTCAAACAAACTGCTGTCATGTTCAGCTCAACCATCTTGTGCTCATGGAGTTGACTTTTTGAACTTAAGTGCAATATGGACTTTTTAAGGGACTTATTTTACATTGGTCAATCAAGCAAAGTCCACGTGCCTTCCTTGGGTCCCATTTCTGCACCCATCTATTATAAATGCCAGTTCTGAGATTCTGCAACATTTTCCTTTTCTGTGTTTTCTATTCAATGCCAGGCTGCATCTTACAGAGATTGCTAACCCCAGAGTTATCCATAGGGACTGTGAGTCTGGAGAAAATAATACCAAATAAGATGCTTCAGACGTGAGTACAGAAGTATAGAGCTTTTTCCTCTTCTCAGACATGCTTTATTTGAGTGAAATTAGGGTAAAATGAACAGCATGTATTGTATGAATTAAGCAACTAAGTGATAAAACAGAAGCTGAAGGCAAAAGGACGAGGGAAAATCTCACTTAGTTTTCCTTAGTGATGGAGATAAGAAGTTTATGAGTCAATTCTCTGGATTTGAACCTTAGATTTTTTTTTTTATTAATAGAGTCAACTGGAAAATCTTCCTCCTTTGGTCCTGATGTGGACTGAGTTCCTGGCACACAGATTAGTTCTTTTATTTATGTATTAATGTATTTAGAAGGGGTTTCCATGGTTACATGATTCATGATCAAATAGATAAGTTATTGCAGAATGTCACTTTCATTTCCTCCCTAAAGCGCAGGGCCAAAGGCATTCACCCTAAGGATGGCTCTGATATCTCTATCCGGAGACCTCCTTAGCTCAGCTGTTTTGAATACTGGCTTGTCTCCTATCCTATTTTTAGTCAAGGTAGTGCCATAAGGTGAAGGCTTCATTCTCCACAATGCTTTGGACAGAGAGCTTCTTTTCTCAGGTAATAATGTCAACATTTTCTTGTTCAGTAATTTTAGGTGTGTCCCACTCTTTGGGACCCCACTTGGGAGAAAGGTCAAGATACTGGAGTGGTTTGCCATTTCCTTCTCCAGCTCATTTTACAGGTGGGGAAACTGAGGCAAACAGGATGAAGTGACTTGGTCAGGGTTACACAGCTAGTAAGTGTCTGAGGCAGGATTTGAACTTAAGGTCTTCCTGACTCCAGGCCCAGTGCTCTCTCCACTACATCACCTAGCTGTCCCTAACTTCAAAATGGCATATCAAAAGTATGTTTTATTTCATTCAAGTCATTATAATCTAAGGTATGTTTTCCCTGAAAGACCTTTTTTTCACATGGAACAGTTTAGTGATGAAAAAGGATATGTGCGTATGTAAGCATAAAATTGTCAAAGGATATAAAATATTTTCTAGTATGAGCAAAAATAAATCTCCATTTAATAAAAAATGAATAAATTAGCATTTACCCCCAAATCTTTGCCTACATCACAACAGAGCATTAGTCAGCAAACACTTATTGAATGCCTATCACTACACATTCAGCTGTGATATAAATAACAGCTAGCATTTATATTTCACTTGCTATGTGCCAGGCACTATACTAAGCATTTTACAATTATTATCTCATTTGATGCTCACAAGAATCCCAAGAGGTAGGTGCTATTAATTATCCTCATTTTTATAGAGGAGGAAATTGAGGCAGAAATATTGACTGGCCCAAGGTCACACAGTTAGGAAGAAAACATTTTCTTTGTATTAACCGTAATCTTATTTTCAAAGTAGAGATATGGGGAGAGGGAGTAGGAGAGAGGAGAGAAAGAGAATTTATTTGTTCAGTTGCTTTTTAATCACATCTGATTCTTTGTGACTCTATTTGGGGTTTTCTTGGCAAAATTACTGGAGTGGTATTAAATGTTTACTCAGGCATAGTGCTAAGAATTGGGAATGCTACTTCTAGTACAAAGAAAGACAATTTCTGCCTTCAAGGAACTTACATTCCAATGGAGAAAAACTTCACACTGAAAAAACTGGAAAGTGAGTGGGTGAATCATGAAGGAGATCAGGAGAAGTCAGAAGGGTAAATAATAAACTTGGGAGTGGAGAGAAGGAGGGAATATGGCTGCCCTGGGCACTTCCTCAAAAAGGATATTCATGGAAGAATTTCCCAATCAGGAGATAGAAGGCTGGATGAAGGGATAAGGGTTGAGGAAGGTGGATGCATGCATAGACACCTTTTCAGACTGACAAATATGTCTTTTAATGGCATCATGGATGGCTTGCTTCACACGATCACTTTGATACAAAGGGACTTTATGTCCCCCAAAAGCCTTTTTATTCTTTTGCCCCATGTTCTGAACAACAGATCCAGAAACTGGGTATATGTATTGGATGGCCAGAAGAGAAACAGTCCATTGATTAGGTAGGTGGCATCAACCAACAGAATCTTCCTTCAGGGATGATAAGATAAATACTATAATAACGGATACCTCAAATATATGTCTTTCAGCTTTATGTAACTGAAATTACATTACAGGGTTTCAAAGCAACAATTACACCAGCCTATTTATGTTCTTAATATAGCATCTGTGCCAGTTGGTCTCGAAAGGGGGAAGGGGGTATTCTTATTGCCTTGTTGTGTCCCAAAGCATTCCACCTGGGGGCATAATGTGGGCAAACAAATGGAACTCTTCCATCTCCCTTTTGACAAAAGTATCCAGCTGCTGGGAAGTTATTTATGCAATTGATCCAGCATATATCAGGAAAGCATATTCACAAGATGAATTAGGGCAAATTAGATGTAATGCAGCGCTCCTGTTTCCTAGAAGCAAAAAGCAATCATAGACCCATAGGGTAGAAGAGAAATCATTCAAATCTCCACCCTCCACCTCCATTATCCAGGGCAAGTGAAAAACTACACAGGTTTTACAGCTCTCCAGTGGGTACTACCCTCCATCATACTCTCTAGCCTTTCCCTTTTGTTATCAAAAAAACCTGATGAATTCCCAGCTAATAGCATTTAAATGAGCCTTTTAATCATGGTGGTATAGTGGAAGGAGAATTGGATTTGAAATCCAAGGACTTGGGTTCAAATTCTGACCCTTGTTAATTACAAATGAGATATGTGTGCATCATTTTAAGAATCTTAAAGTAATATGTAAATGTGAGTTATTGCTTATTAATTATATTATTATTATTATCTTTGTGACTCTGGGTGAATCACTTCCTCTCTTTTGACCTAGGATGCTCTGTGACACAGTGAAGAGCATGTAGAACCTGGAAATAGGAAGATGAGTACAAATACGGTCCCAGACATTTAATAACTATGTGACCTTGGGGATTATCACTGAATCTCTTTAGACTTCAATTATATAAAATGGTGATACTAATAGTGCCTATCTCACAGGATTGTTATGAGAACTAACTAAAATAATATTTTATCTTAGGAAATATTTTATAACATTTTATCTTTGTCTTTAGCAAATGAAGAGTTTAGCAAAAAGTCTTAAAGATATTTTATCTTAGTCTTTAGCAAACTAAAAGACTAGCAAAAAGTCTTAAAATATATTTTATCTCTATCTTTAGCAAACTAAAAGACTAGCAAAAAAGTCTTAAAAATAAATATTTTATCTTAGTCCTAAACTAAAAGACTTTAGCAAAAAGTCTTAAAAATAAATATTTTAACTTAGTCTTTAGCAAACCTCAAAATTCTTTATAAATGCTTATTGTTAATGTTCTATTAATAACAGCAAGCATTTATATAGCACTTATTTTTGTCAAACATTGTGCTAAGAGATTTATAATTATTATCTCATTTGAGCTTTATAATGTTCTTGGGAGGTAGGGCTATTATTATCTCCATTTTACAGATGAGGAAACTGTGACTTGCCCAAGATCACACAGCTTGTGTCTGTATCATCATCACTATTATTTCTTTCTTTATAAATGACAGTGTTGGATTCATTATTTAAGTTCCCTTCTGTCTCTAAATAAGGGGTTCCTAACTTGGAGTTTGTAAACTTGGTTTAAAATTATTTTGATAACTCTATTTCAACATAATTGGTTTACTATGTTATTTTAGGTAGTTATATACTCTGTATGTTATCTTATGTATTTAAATGTGTGATTCTGTAAAGGGGTCCATTGTTTTCACCAGATTGCCAAAAGGACCCACCATGCCAAGAAGGCCAAGAGCTTCCTTTTTGAGGGATGCTACTGAGGGTTTTACATTTTTTTTTCTTTTTGGTCAGATTTGGACTGGGAGGCCTCTGAGGTCCTTGGCCACCCGGCAATTCCAATATTTTGAGTTTAAAGGATGGGTAGTACTTGTAGCTTCCCATGACCATCACTTGAGGGCACTGTGGAACCATTTCCTAGCCGGGGCCAAATGGTTCAGGTTGGCTTTGTCCAAGGAGCAGATGGAAGCTGACCCCCGCTGGGGCCGCCAGAGGGCAGGTCAGGAGTCCAAGGGGCACTGTGTCTTTTAGTAGGCGGTCTCCCTAACAGGCTCTGGGCTCCCTCTGCCTTTGGGAGCCTCCAGCGTTGCAGAGATCTACCCTCTGCAATCCTTTGCAAAGGGTGACTGCAGAAGGACCCATCCACCCGTCCCTTCTGAGCAGGAATCCAAAGGCTGTGTGATTGGGTGAAGGATGGGCAGTCGGAGCCTCCCACGTCCACTCTCATTTCTAATAAAGGGCTTCGCGTCTTCGAAGGATTAACGATCTAATTGCTTGGCTTTGAAGAACAACAGATATCTCATCCATATTTGATCAAAAATGGTTGTGGGGGACTTTTTAAATATTAAAAATGAAGGCAAGGATTCAAATCCTCTTTTCATCTCGGGAGCTGGAAGTCTTAAAAGTGGGGGAAATGGTGTTAATGAGCAGAATAAAACCATTAGCCTATCAAGTGACATCTGGCTGCAGGGGAATGCATCACAACCCTTTCTTCTGGGGGGTGGGGAATCTTTTCTTAAAAAGGGTGCATTTTCAAGAGGCTGATTGGCTGGTGGCTCTGAACCAGGCAAATAAAGCTACTGTGCTGAAACCTCTTTCTCTTCCTGGTGATGAACTGTTCAGCTCCTGGATGACTGGTCTGGGAGGAGCTCTGACGAGTCCTCATAAATTAAATATCTTGGCTTCCCAGCTAATGAGTCCAATAGCAATTTCCAGCAATAAAAAAAAAGTCCTATTTGATAAAGTACAGTTCATTTTGTAAGGGAATATCCTTCTTAATGGGGAGAACTGCAGGGTCACAGTCTTCCTGAGATAATTATGTGCTGGAAGAATTATGCGTAAGAAGCTATACTTATGCCCCAGCCATACCCCATGGGGCCTGTGTGGTAGACACTGTTGTCTTTCAGGGATAATAAATCCCATCATTTTATTGCCATTATCCCACAAGTATAGTTCTCTTCGTTTTGCTAGTGACCAAGGAATCCAGTGAGTAGTTTGAAACTCTCCTTTTGGTAGTGCTGATTGGTGGAATAGTGGATAGAAACCTGGCTTTGGAGTCAGGAAAATCTGGGTTCAGAACCTTACTTCTGCTACATACTGGCTAGATGACCCTGGGCAAGTCATGCCACCTCTTGATATCCCAGGTAACTTTCTAAGATTATAAACTACAGACTTGAATTTGAAGAGGGGATTTTACTCACTGAAAGCTCCCTATACCACCAAAAATCACAGATCCAATCCAAAACAACAATAGTACTATTTCTGCGGTCAAAGGACATGAGTTCAAATCCTACTGATGACTATTTGTGCAAATCACTTTATCTCTATGGACATCAATTTCCTCTTCTGTAAACTAGAGGATTTAGATGAGTCTCTGAGGTTCCTTTCAAAACCAAATTTATTATCCAAGAGTCTCTGAAAGGCAGCCAGCTCTCAGCTATCTCTGATGATCTGCAGCATAGGGAGCACATGTAAACAAAAGACTCTACCACCTTGTAGTATGTTAAAAAATGAGGGCAGATAATTTTTTCCCCTGGAGGAATGAAAAGAGGTTGATGAATTTTAGGATTAGAGACAACTTTAAGACATCATCAACGCAGCATATGGGTTAGAGTCTTGGACTTGGAATCTGGAAGAACTGAGTTCAAACTTGAACTCAGATGCTTACTAACTAAATCACTTAATCTCTGCATTCCTCAGTTTCCTCAACTATAAAATGGAGGTGACTTCCCAGGGTAGTTGTGAAGATAAAATAAGAAAATACTTTTAAAGTTCTTAGCATAGTGCTTAACACATACAATGTATGTATATACATATAAATATATTTATTATAAAATTGTGATAAATAAATGCATTTAATTGTGTGCTTAATAAATGGTTGTAAAAATAAGTCCAGCTTCCTTATTTTATAGAAGAGGAAACTGAGCCCCCCAGAAAGGGGGACAATTTGCCTAATATCACCTGCAAGATTTGAATCCAGGTCCTTTAATTCTAAATCTGTATTTCTTTTCATTATGGTTTTTGGCTTTCCAAAGAATGGCACTTTCACTTTTTTAGTTATTTTTCAGTCATGTCTGACTTTTGGTGACACCATTTGGTATTTTCTTGGCAAAGATATTAGAGTGGTTTTCCATTTCCTTCTCCAGCTCATTTGACAGCTGAGGAAATGGAGGCAAACATAGTGAAGTGACTTGCCCAGGGTCACACAGACAGTAATTGTCTGAGGCCAGATTTGAACTCAGGAAGATGACTCTTCCTGACTTACTGTGCTACCTAGCTACTCATTATGGTTGTTGCTCTCAGTTATTTATAAAGAGCCTATTATGTGCTAAGTGCTTTCCTGAAGATACAAAGGAAAAAAAAAAGAAAAACATTAAAGTTCTCAAGGAGTTTACCAGAGGAAAACAACATGGACATTGGCAGTGGTATTCAAGTTAATGTTTAATCACCAGCCCTCTGAAAAAAAAATTATATATTTTTGCCATATTTTTAAGTTTAATTTGGATTACTATCATTTTCTTCATTGCCTTCTTGGATTTAGAGCCTCAATAATCAATTAAACTCTTAGCTTTCTGACTTTTAAGGTGTAAATGCTCATGTTGAAAATTTAACAAGCAACTCTTTGGAGCCTGTCTAATCAGGCTTCAGCAAACTCCTAGACACATGTAAATAGATATAAAGTAATTGTAAAAAATGATAGGAACTGGGGGTGTTTATGGAATGTACTATGTTAAAAAATGAGGGCAGAGAATTTTTGCCCCTAGAGGAAGGGAAAGAGGCTCAGTGCTATGACAGGACACCAGAGACATGAAGCTGGATTTTTAATATTCAAGTCTAATACCATACCAACCTGGCAGCCAATACCATTTTCTCTTCAAGTATCAGCCTGGAGGAAATGCCTGATAAATATAGGCAGCATTCTGCCCATGGAAATGATGATTACCTCTAACAGGATTATCTTTGGGAAATAACACTGGGGTTAATTCAAGTAACTTGGAAATTAATTTCCAAAAGAATGATTTCTTATGGTCAGAAAGCTTGAAATGATGACAAGCTAACCAGCTGGTGCCTGCCTTAGGTGGGGAAAAGCTGGCATTGTGTATTGATGCATAAAGATATCTACTGTCAGGGTCTCTCTTACCACGTCTCCTTCCTCCCTTGTCTCTTGATTTCACCATCTCCATCAGTTGACATGGTTACTTGGTAGTCAAAGCCCAGGGTGTTGTCTGGTGACTGTTGGATCCTAAGGTGTGTGTGTGTGTGTGTGTGTGTGTGTGTGTGTGTGTGTGTGTGTGTGTGTGTGTGTGTGTCCTGTAGGGATGTCTGCAATGTGGATTTCCCATTTCCTTCTCATGTCTTGCACCACAGGTTGTTTTTTTTTTTATTTGTTGACTTCAAGTATTTGGCTGCCGCTGTGCTCTCTGGTTGACTACTTGCCATTGCCTCAATTGTTTTCCTTGTTTTGGGTTCCTGTTTTCCTTGAGCAGCCCTAAGATATGGACCCCAGTCTTCTTTCCAAGCTCAAATTCTATATTACCAACTGCCTGCCTACTGGATATTGTAAAGGATAAGTTTAGCGTTGTGACCTAAACTATATTAATTATTGGTTGCCATGGATATCCAAATAATAAAAAAATTTACCCAAGTCAGTCTGGAAATTTATGGTGACTTAATTAATATAGTGGAATGAAATTTAAGAAGAAGAAAGAAGGAAAGGGTGTAGGATTTCTCCCACCTGGCTTGAGCCAGGGGGAAGATTAGTGGCTCTAGAAGTTAAGGTTTTGGAGAGTAAAAGAGGAAGCAATCAGCCTGAACTCCAAAAGGGCTCAGTCAAGATGCCTGAACCTGAATTAGCTCAAGGGCAAACTCATCACCAAAACCCAGACAAATAACTGCCACCATGCCAAGATGTCAGAACACTTAGCACACTGCCAGCCAGAGATGCCTCTCCGGGAAAAGAGACCGAAGAGAGGAAGTGATGTGCCCCCATATAGACAGTTTTACGCTACTTTCTTGCATCTCGTCTGTACTAATGTTAGCTTAGCTTGACTTAGGCTTAGCTAAGCCCAGTGGTCTGTCTGCTGTTTCTGCACATGTCTGTTGAAGGCCATTTTCTCAGATACTTAATCCTTGAGTATGGTGAAGACATTCCTGACCTTGTTGAACTAAGTAGGGTGGAGAAATGTAGAGTTCCCAAGACTTGATTCTGTTAGACCAAGTATCTCCATTGTTACTAATCAGGAAATAGCTAAAACAGATCTTCTAAAGTAGGGTCTAAGTAGGGTGGAGTAGTTTTAAAATTCACAATATTTCAAACCATATACAAATGACCATGTCTCAAACTCAATTCATTCCCTTTCCCAAAGAAATACATTCTAAACTTTTATCATGGGTACCACCATCTATCCTCTCAGTCATGCATTCTGGATATTGCAGATTTTTCCTAGACACTTTATTCTAACCCATTTCACATATCTAATCATTTATTTAACAAATCTCATAGTGTCTACATCTATCACGTCTCTTACATGTGTTCCCTTCACAGTTCAGGCTCTCATCACTTTTTATCTAGACCATTGCAATTGTTTCCTAATCAGACTTCTTTCCTCATGTCCCCTCCCTGCCCCAGCCCCATTCCAACCCATCTTCCAAATGGTTTCCAAATAGAGGGATGGGGGAGAGAGGCATTAAGCCAGAATGAAAATTCATGGATGACTCTAAGGTTGTAAAATTTGGTCAGAAGCATGGTAAAGCATTTGAAAGAACCAGGGAAGTTATGATGAAAGGTAGACTTGGGTTAGGAGGAGATGAATTCTATTTTGCATATATTAAGTTTGAAATACTGAAATGACAGATTTATCCATTTACACCTACTAAGTATTAGAGGGGAGATTGGAACTCAGGTCTCTCTTGTTTTCAAATTCAGTATTCTTTCTATCACAACAGGTTATCTTTCCTGTTGAATTATATTCGGAGAGTTCTCAATTCCTTATTCTCCCTTATTCCTTTATTTGGAGTCAAAGAGGAACACAATCTGCTCAGATCAGGGCTTTAGAAATGGCATAACTGAATGCATACTTGTGGTCCTGTTTTTATGCTTTAAAAGTTTTTGTCTTACATATAAGAGAAGTGAGGTGAGAACACACTGTTGTGTATGGACAAGGATGACACTCACAGTGATGAGGACATCAGAAATAGCAGCTCTAACTCCTGGGACTTGGGCTCTGTTAGAAGCAAAGCTGGGGAAAATTTTCCTTTTTACACTATCCAACTCTGGGCTCTTTAAATAAACATATTACAATGATCCAAGACAATTCCAAAGGACTCATGATGAAAAGTGCTGCCTACCTCCAGAGAGGGAATTGATGAACTCTGAGTGCAGATTAAAGCACAGTTTTTCACTTCTTTTTCTTGCTTTTTTTTTGCAACATGACTAATACGGAAATGTTTCCCATGATGTTACATGCATGATGGGTAAAATATTGCTTGTATTTCTAATGAGTGGGGGAGGGCATGGGAGAAGAAGAGAGCTTGGAACTCAAAATTTTTAATAATGCATTTTAAAGGTAAATATGAAAAGAAATAACATTTTTTTCATGTCACTTCTCTAGAATCACAGTGTTATCAGTATGGTTATAATTATATCAATGTATCCAAACCTTTTTCTAGACTTGTTCTAGACTTGGAGGTGGTCTCTAAACAAATAATTCAAATTCATTTAGCATTTGGTTATTACAAAGTTGTTATACCCTAACTATGACTTGCTTGGTCTGTTACAAAGCACTTTTAATTAGTCTATCTTCCTAAAGGATCTTATCATAAAGCAGAAGATGCAGGTTAAGAGCCAAATAAGGAGAGTTGAATCCCACCTACAAAGTTGTCAAAGAGATTTTCCTAAAGGACAATTTTGTCCATGTTACTCTCTTGCTCAATAAACTATAGTGGTTCCCTATTGCCTTTAGGAACAAAAAGAAATTTTCTATTTTGTATACAAAAAAATTTATAACCTGGCCCTAACCTACATTTCCAGGCTTATCACACATTTTGTTGTTGTTCAGTTGTTTTCAGTCATGTGTAACTCTTTGTGAGCTCATTTGGGGTTTCTTGCAATGACACTGGAGTGGTCTGCCATTTCCTTCTCCAGATCATTTTATGGATGTGAAAACTGAGGCAAACAGGGTTAAGTGCCTTTCCCAGAGTCACACAGCTAGTAAGAGTCTGAGGTCAGATTTGAATTCAGAAAGATGATTTTTCTGATCTTCAGGTCCAGTGCTCTAGCCATTGCACCATCTAACTTATTACACATCATTCCCTTTCATATTTACTTCCAGATACCTGAACTTCATGGCCAAGTCTAGTCAAACAATGTCAAATTGCCCTTCTTACTGTTACTGACATATGGCACTACATTTCCTCTCTCCAAACTTTTGCACTGACTGTCCCCCAGCCTTGAATGCATCTGTTCCTCATTTCTGATTCTTAAGAATCCTGTTTTCTCCCATATTATTCAGTTCAATGCCTCTTTCTCCTTGAATTCTTTCCTGATTTCCTCCAACATCTAGTCCCCCTTGCTAATGATCTGGTATCTATCTATACTTGTCTCATTCAGTAAAATATAAACTCCTTGAGGTCAGGAATATTTCATTCTTGTCTTTATATTCTTAATAAATGTTTATTGATGGACTGACCCATTACCCACTCATAGAACTTTGTAGGGTTTTCTAGATCTAGGAAATCTCATTTCATCTTGTTTTTATTGTGTATCTGCTCTAAGGAAGGGCAGGGGGCAGTAAGGGTGGGGAAAGAATTGGCAGGAAAGGGAGCACTTTTGTAGGCACTCAGATTTGGGGTGCTTAGTTACAAAGATATGCTGTTTTTCCTTTTAAATAAACTGTTCTTAAAAACTGACTTGAAAAATTCTGGCATTGCTTCTCTCTAATTAGATTTGCTTGTACTGTGGACAAAGAGCTTTAGATGTTTAGGATTTAATTTTCAAAAAACAACCATCCATCGTCATCTTCTTTCTAGGGCAGAAAATTTCAAATAAACTTCATGTTTTATCATTGACTGTGCCAGGCATTCCTGAAGCCCCTATGATTGCCAATAAACAAGACATTCAATCATCTTTAAAATGTCAAATCTTTTGATAAATTGAATTTCCCCAAATATTGCTTTATTGATCTTAGCACTTGACTTTTAATAAGAGAAGCATCTTTCTGCAAGGAAGCTTCTGCCTGATTATTTGTATAGATACGTTTATGAGGTGACCCTGGTCCCTGACAAGTGTCCTGGGGCCAGACCAAAGCAGAACTCATCACAATGAAAAGAAAATAAATGATCCTCCATTAATTTGTAACTGAGTCATCCTAGAGAGTTTAAAATAAGCCTTGAAAAAAGTCTTAAAACATTTATAGGAGTGAGAAAGGAAATGACAAACTTACACAAGAGATTAAATCTGGTAAAATGCCTAGGGGTGAGGTGGGGGGGATTGGATGAGGAGCCACAGGATGTAGGCTTTGTCATTAACTGGTTGTGTGACCTTGGACAAGTCACTTTCCCTTTTTAGGATTCAATTTCCTTCTCTGTAAACTAAGGAGATTGAACTAGATAACCTTAAGTCCTTCCAGCTCTGGCAATATATGAATTTGTAATCTGGGGAGTCTCATTTGGCTGAAGTCAGAGCGCATTTCATTTCTGAATTCATTTCTAGGGCTTATCTAATTCATAAAAAAGGAGAAAGACCGAATCAAATTCAATAAGTCTCAGGAGGTAGATTGTTCCCCCTCCCTAGCCCCAGTCTATTCCAGTGTTCCAGTGGCTGCAAAACCTGGCTGGAGTTGTGATCTATGAGTGGGCATCCGGTCAATCAGGCAATCAACGAACACACATTTGTTAAATGCTTTGAAATAGACTTTAGGTTGATATGGTTTGTTGGTGATTTTTTTTTTTTGGTTGGGGGAACAGAGGGAGAAATCTTTGCACATTTCATAATGACAACATGTCTTGGAATGCCATCTGTTCTTGCCATTTGTTAATGCAATTCAATGAGAAAATAGTATTTGGATGATTTAGACCATCTTTCATCTTCTTCCATGGATGAATAGCTTCCTTTGAGATAACATGGCTTGCTCTTGGGATGGTGCAGCTGGGAACAGAGCATTCAACCAAAGAGTCTCCTATGTGCCAGGCACTGTGCTGGGTTATATGAATACGAAGATTAAAACATTTAAATAAATGAAAAGAAATAAATTCTTATTCTCAAGGAAGTTACATTGCAATGGGGAAAACAACCTGTACAGTCAGCATTGTGCTATGAAAATAGTACTAAACTAAAAAATAAAACTAAACACAGAACCTTGAAGTGAGTTCTGCTTTGCCATTTACTAGTTACCTCATCTGCAAAAATGAGGGAACTGAACTAGATAACCTCTCATATTCTTTCCAGTTGTAAAGCTACAATCCAAAGAAAATACAGTAAAGAAGTCTTTTTTTTTTTCCTAGAAGGGGGACTTTAGAGGTGAGGGAAAGGATTAAGAATAGCATCATGTAGGAGACACATTTGAGCTTAGCCTTGAAGTGACACTAAAATTCAGGGGCAGGGGACAGCTAGATAGCTCAGTGGATTGAGAGCCAGGCCTAGAGAATGGGAGGTCCTAGATTCAAATCTGGCCCCAGACACTGCCTAGCTGTGTGACCCTGGGCAAGTCACTTAACTCCCATTTTCTAGCCCTTACCACTCTTCTGCCTTGGAACCAATACACTGTATTGATTCTCAGATGGAGTTTTTAAAAATGCAGTAGTAAGGAGAGAGTACATTTCAGCCATGCGGGCAATGATGTGAGATGGTATAGAGGCAGGGATAGGACTTTGCCACCTGGTTGTAGGCTCAAATGAATATGCTCAAGCCCATATAATAAGCATAACAGCTGGAATTTATGTACATCATGAAAAATATGCAAATTATTTTATAGTCTAAATATTATGAACTAGGTAACCACAAGTATTATTATTATGTTAGACATGAAAGAACTAAGACTAGGAAGTCACAGGATCATTGATTTCAATATGAGAGGGACATTAGAAGTCATTTAATGCAATCTATTCATTTTTACAATGAGTAAACTGAGGTACAGAGATTTTAAAAGATAAGGTAGTAATTGGACGTTGGTGGAATTGTGAACTGACCCCACTATTCTGTAGAGCAATTTCCAACTATTCCCAAAGTGCTATAAAACTCTGCATATCCTTTGATCCAGCAATGCCACTAATAGAAATGTATCCCATAGAAACAGAAATTTAAAGAGGGGGAAATGACCTATTTGTACAAAAAATGTTTATAGCAGCTCTTTTTCATGGTGGCAAAGAATTGGAAACTGAGGGAATGTTCATCAGTTGGGGAATGGCTGAAGAAGTGATACACAATTTTAATGGAACACTACTGCTCTGTAAGAAATATTGAACAGGAGCATTTCAGAGAAAACCTGGAAAGACCTACATGAGCATTGTGAAGTGAGCAGAACCGGGAGAAAGTTATATACAGAAACAGCAGTTCAGTGCAATGAACAACTGTGAAGGACTTAGATATTCACTGCAAGACAATGGTCCAAGACATTTTCAAAAGACTTTTTTTTTTTAAACCCTCACCTTCTGTCTTGAAGTCAATACTGTGTATTGACTGTGTATTAAGTGGTAAGGGCTAGGCAATGGGTGACTTGCCCAGGGTCACACAGTTCTTTCTTTTTTAAACTCTTACCTTTTATGTTAGAATAAATACTGTGTATTGGCTCCAAGGCAGAAGAGTGGTAAGGGCCAGGCAAAAGTCCAGATTTGAACCCAGGACCTCCCGTCTCTAGGTCTGACACTCGATCCACTGAGCTATCCAGCTTCCCCCCTTCCCAAAGGACTTCTGATGAAAAATGTCATCCACTTCCAGAGAAAGAACTGATGGCGACCCATCGCATATTTCTTCACATATTTTTTGGCGTGGTTTTCTTAATACAACATGACAAATATGAGAGTATGTTTTATATGAGTGTACAAGTAAAACTAATAGCAAATTGCTTGCCATTTCAAGGAGGGGTAAAGGATGGGGGAGATAGAAGAGAATGTGGATCTTAAAATGTGAGAAAATGAACACCTAAAGTTGTCTGAGTGGAAGAAAGAAAATATTACCAAAAAATGGAAGAGTTATAATTCAAATCCAGATACTCTGACTACAAATTTCAGGACTCTTTTCACTCTATCAATCTAACTCATATGATTGAGACTTGAGAATCCAGGGCTTCTGAGTGCTCCTAAATGCTTTTCTTCCCATGCCACACTACAAAGCATGCATTAAGCATCTGGTTTCAGCCACCCTTCCAGTTTCAATTGCATCACAAAACAAGAACATTCCCAGGTCTACTGCTTACCATGAAACTGAAATCAGTTAGCCTATATTTTTGAGTCCCTTCCAAGGGTTTTAGTCTCATCTAAGATACTACCTCACTATGTAAAATTGGACAGATTACTTTCGTGCTCTAGACCTGTTTCCTTCCCTATGATATGTAGGGGTTGGAATAACTGGTCTCTAAGAACCTTCACAATATCAAAGGTCTAGGATTCTATGACTAAATGTCCAGCTCTGTTAGTTGATCTCTATTATAAGAAACATAGAAGGCAGAAGTTCTAGTCTCAAAGGGTTAATAAGGGAGACTAGACATACATACATACATGAAATATTTAACTTCTTTTACAAGATAGTGTATAATCAAGTGCTCAAAGATGTGGTACAGATTACAAAGGAATTAATTGAGATTTGCTGTTTTACTTGGTCCCTGTAGTAATTGATAGCTCTGTGTAAGCTTGGAATGAGATCTCCAGTAGAGTGTCTCAGAGCTATTTAACTTTTGTTACCAATGATGCAGATAAAAGCAGGGATGACAAGCTAATCAAATTCACAAATGGTACGTATCTGGGACATATGCCTAATATTGAATGTGACATAGATCGCCCCAAAAGATTTAGGGTACACCCTTAATGTGAGTTATAACAATTTTCCTTGTGCCAGAGTAATAACTATTTTTATTTGTTCAGATTACTTCCCTCCAATAGAATATGAGCTCCATAAGAGCAGAGACTGTTTCATTTTTGTCTTCATACCATCATTGTCCCACACAATGCCAGGCATATCATTATTATCATCACCATCACCAAAATCATTGCTATCATTTACACAGTTCTTTAAGATTTGCAAAGTATATTACAAATAGTATCTGAGTCTACAACTTGATTTGTAGGTGTTTTTAGTACTTTTATTTCACAGAGGAGAAAATTGAAGAGAATAGAGGTTAAGTGACTTGCCTAGTGCTATGCAATATCTGAAGCAGGATTTGAAATCAGGTCTCCTTGACAATAACTCTAGGACTCTAGCTACAGAACAATTGCTTAATGCATGTTTGTTGAATAATGAATCTAAACTCACCTAACTTCCTAAGCCCACTCATCTTTCTAACTTCCCTATTCTGTGGAGGGTATCATCATCCTTCCAGTCATGTCATTTTATATTCTCAGAGTCACCATGACTTCCTTTTCCCTTGTTCTTCCAAACCCATCTATTACCAAAACCAATCAAGCCTACCTCCACAATTTAGACACAGGGATAGTCCATTCCAATTGAGTCATAAAACCTTGTTTTGCAGGGGCTGCTAGGTGACATAGGGTATAGAGTGCTGGCCCTGGAGTTAGACAGATTCATCTCCCTGACTTCAAATCTGGCCTCAGATATTTAATAGCTATGTGATCCTGGGCAAGTCACTTAACCTTCTTTGCCTTATTTTCCTCATTTGCAAAATAAGCTGGAGAAGAAAATGGTAAACCACTCCATGTCTTTGGCAAGAAAACCCCAAATAGGGTCATGAAGAGTTGGATGCAACTGAATAACAAAAGCAAAGACCTGGGGTTGATTTTCCCCTCAGATACTTTCTAGCTGTGAGACTCTGGGAAAAAGTCATTTAATATTTTTGTACTACATTTTCTTCATCTGTAAGATATGATTAGACTGAACCAAGTCTCTCTCTATACCTTCACAACTACCACCCTAGCCTAGGACCCTTGGCACATAATAAACACGTTGCAGCAGTGAAAAAAAAATAAAGCTACCATATTGGGATCTAAGGTGAGTTCTCCTCCATCTTCTCCTGCTTCTCCCCCCAATGAAGGATTTGTTTTCTTTCAGTAACTTCCCCAGACATGGTTTACAATACCCACTCAGGTCCAAAGCCTCCTAGCTATGGCTCTTTTGTTGTATAGTTTTTCAGTTGTGTCCTACTCTTCATGACCTCATTTAGGGTTTTCTTGGGAAATATATTGGAGTAGTTTGCCATTTCCTTCTCCAGTTAATTTTACAGATGAGGAACTGAGGCAAAGAGAGTTAAGTGACTTGCCCAGGGTCACCAGGATAGTTTCTGAGGCTATATTTGAACTCAGGAAGATGAGTCTTCCTGATTCCAAAGGGGGTATTCTAGCTGCCTCAATTGTGGTTCTGTAGGAGACCAAATCCATTAAAGATCATAGTTGGATATAGATTTCACTTTGAACAATTCTGATCTGACACAAAGGCACAATCTAACACTGGTCATCAACCAAGAAACAAAAATCAGGCACCTGTTATGATGATAGGCACTACACATGGCAGTGAAGGAGATTTAGAAGATGTAGTCCCTGCCCACAAGGGCAAATAAAGAGACTATGGACATTTTGTACTGAGGATCCTAGGAATTCTATCTGGAAGAGACCTTAGAGATCATCTAGTTCACATATTCTTAGCCATTTTTGTGTCCTGGACCATGTAAATAATCTGGTGAAGCCTTTGGACCCCTTCTAAGAATATTTTTAAATGCATAAAATATATAGAATTAACAAAAACACAAATTATAATGCAAAGTAATTATTAAAATATTAAAGTTCACAGACATCAGGTTAATAACCTCTGATTTAGCAAACCTCATCTTACTAAGAGAAAATATGTCTGAAAGGGAAATAACTTGCTCAAGGTTATAGAAATCATATGTGGAAAAGCTAGAATCCTCTAGATTATGAGTTGCAAACGTGTTGTGGTTGCCTTCCTTGTTTTAACTAAACTTTCCCTGCCATTTGTAAGCTTAGGATCTGTCTCCCTAGCATTACCTCTCTCCTCTCCTCTCACTCTCTTGTTTTATCTCCTTGTCTTCCTGTCTTCTTAACTTAGATGTCCAATAGCTTCCTGCACTGCAGATGAAATCAGAGTCATCTCTGGGATGTCTGCAGAGACACCAGTTCTTCCCTGACTCCTTCAAGGCTCTGAAAAAGACATGTCAGTTGTCAGCCACAGGACATTTGTCAGTCTTTTCAGAAGAGGCATCTGGATGCCAGCACATTTCAAAGCCCATTTTCTTCTCCATCCTGAAGAAGAGAGGATGCTATCTCTTATCTTCCGTCTTTGATATTTACTAGTTTCTCTTTAATTTGGTCCCAAACTAATGAAATTAATCCATTCTCATTGTCAAGGAGGACCTGGGAAATCATGAATAATCTCATGTTGTCCTGTCAGAGAGAAGCAGAATATAAAAGAGGCCATCGCTACAAGTTTTAGTTACTTTTTCAAAAGAGTTCACCCAATGAAGCTGTCAGGCTGTCAGAATTCAAGAACTAGACAAGATCTCGAGCCACTCTTTATGAATTTTCAAAGGGCTTTAGCACATTTTTAATTGGACTTTTCCCCTCTCTCCCTACTTTGAGAGTCAGTCTGCTAAAGTACATTCAATGACTACACTGTCACTAAAATCTCAGAGTTGGCAGAGATTGTAGAGGTCATCTACTCCAACCCTTCACTGAAGGAATCTTTCCCATTTCCCTGTCCATTATTCTATACCACATGAAGAGGCACACAGTAGAAGACATGTAGCATCCAAGGTCACATTCATGGCTCACTAGCATTGCTTGAGTGTGCCTCCTTTCTTACTTACTATATGCAAATGAAAAAATGTGTTTAAGAGAAAAATAGAGAAAAGCATATAGGAGCAGAGACAAACGTGTATCATTTCATTTGATCCTGATAATAACCTTTCACTGATTTTACTCTTGTCTCATCTCTAAGATTTGCCTCTTTTTTCCATGTGTATAGTTCATCATCATCTCTTTCCTGGTCTTCCTCAATAATTTCTCATTTAGTCTCCCCACTTTCAGCCTTTCCACACAGCAGCTGGATTAGTATTCCAAAGACCCAGATCTGACCATGTTACTATCCTCTTTATATTTATTCAAGATCTTTTAAAAACAAAACAAAAGGGGCAGCTAGACTGCACAGTGGATAGAGAGGCAGGCTTGGAGTCAGGAAGACCTAGGTTCAAATCTGGCCTCAGACACTTCCTGGCTGTATGACCTTAGGCATGTCACTTAACTCAAATTATCCAGCCCTTTTCATTCTTCCATTCTACAACAGAAGTTAAGGGTTTAAAACAAAACAAAACAAAACCCCAAACCCTAACTTACAGCCAGACATGGAAAGCCTTCTCCAAAGTAGCATCTACCTACTTTTCTGACTTTATTTCACATTATTTGTCATTCCATACTCTGTTTCAATCAAAGTATCCATCTAATAATTTCTCATATATAACATTCTGTCACTGACTTCTGTTTCATTGCATGGATACTCTATCATATTTTGGAACATTCTTTCCTTAGAACCTGCCTTGTGAACCAAACCCTAATTTCCCTTGTTGTTGGTTCTTCCTTCATTTTCAAAGAGGACTAATGACCTTTATAGCTCATTTCAGGTGCCATCTCTAACATAAAATCCTTTTTTAATTCCCAAAGCTTTTAGTGTTCTCTCCCTCTTGGAATTACTTTACATTATGTATACACCTTATGTTTACTTATTTGTGTGTGTATCCCTTTAGCATAAACTAGTGCTATGCCTTGCCTATTTTACATGTGAGGAAACTGAGGCTGAGAGATATTAAGTGACTTTCCCAGGTCATATGTCTAGTAAGATTTGAACTCCTCACTCCAAGTCTAGAACTCTTCACTAAACCACAAAGCTGCCATTTATCCTATAAGCAAGTAAAGGGTCTCAACAAGAGTTGGAAGAGAAAGGAAACTGAGGTTTCTTAAAACTAGTAGGGCCAGGGCAGAACTCTCCTAGGGGACTTTGAGGTCAGGACTGGGGCTTGGGCATTACTGCCACTGTTTGACTTCTTCCAGAAGGAGAAGATTGAGCTAGACAGAGGGAACACAAATCCTCATCCTTTTCCCAGGATAGCCACTTTTTTCAGGATTGGACTATTGGGTTGGTACATGATTTCCTTTGGCCTCTGCCTTGTTTGATCTTCTGTGCCTTCTTTTCTGAGAAAGGGTTTCTAGACCTTAAAGTCTGGAGGCTACGAATGAATACTATGAAGATTTTTTTTTGTTCAGAGCAAATCATTAAGAATTCTGAGACCATAAGAAGCATTAATATTGATTAAGAAACAGGTGTTCTCAGATTCAATTAGCAAAATTGCAATTATTCACAGAGGGGCAAGCTGGAAAATTGGGAAAAAATAGGCAGGTGTGCAAATGAGTTCTACCTGAAGCCAGAGCAGCAGGACTTAATAAATGCCTTCCCTCCAGCAAACTTTCCATCGTTCTCTCAGTGACTGATTAACTTGCTATTTCAAAAGATAGTTACAATGGACTTTTTTGGCTTTAGGGATGCTTAAGCCTTAGAGGAAATTCCCTGAATCAGCTGCTGGAACTCTCACACAACCAGTCTTTTGCTGTAGGGTGATGGAAGATGTGTGCAAAGGTGGACAAAGGAGAGTTGTGTGATCATGATCTAAAAAGTGGGGATGTAGTTGGGGGCTGTGAAAATGCAAGCCAAGGGAATGGCTGCTGTGTTTTTGCCATCACTTCATTGGTTTGTCTTCCTGAGGTTAGTATTTTAAAGCTGTCTCTTTTCTTCAGGGTACTTTTCCTGCAAACAGAATGTGCTGCCACCAGATGGATGGTGATCCCTTGGGAGTGGCCATCATGGTCCAAACAACTAGGTATCTCACAGTCATAATTAAAAGAGAGCAGCACGTTTTCTTGTTTCTAATATTAGTTAGCTTTAAGGTGTGCAAAACATTTTGCCTATGTTATATCATTTGATTCTTATGATAACCCAAGAGGCAAGTATTATTATCTCCATTTTATAGTTGAATAAACAGAGATCAAAAAACCTACCCAGAGTCGCACAGCTAATAAGTGTCTAAGGAAGAATTTGAACCTAGTTCTAGTAATTTACAATTCTAGAACTTTTTATGGTTTATGAAACAATTGCTTCACAGCTCCATGTATTATACCCATTTTGTAGATGAGGAAACAGGGGTACATGGATACAATATGATTACACTATAAATGGGAAAGCTGACACTTGTACCCATGTATTATTTAATTTCAAGAGTTTTTTTCTACCACAATTTCTACCACCAAACCCACAATTAATCAATGCATTATTTTAAGAGCTTTTTGTTTCCATAAATAATGTCATGCAAATTCAGAAACAAAATTATTCACATTATCAGCGTCCCCATAATCAAAGCTACTACACAACATACAAGTAAAGACAGCAGTGATGAACAAGAGGCCAGGGGCTTGAATATTTATTCTCCATGATATTTGGAGATTTCCTTCACCTACAGAGAACCTGTGTTATTTCCAAAGGATTTTAGCAGTGTTGAAGCCTAGTCAGAGGTGACTTGAGTGTTCTTCAAATTCAAGGGTATTGTCCAGGTCACATGGAGGTATCTATTTTATTTATTTATTTATTTATTTATTTTTAAATTTTTATCTTTGGTCTTAGTATTAAAGGGCAAGGCTTAGGCAAATGGGTTTAAGTGAGTTGCCCAGGGTTACAGCTAGGAAGTATCTGAGGTCAAATTTGAACCCAGGTCCTTTCAACTCTAATCTTGGCTCTCTATCCACTGTGCTACCTAGCTGCCCGCAGGAGGTATCTGTTTTAAATCAATGAGAGTCCCTTGGCAGCTAGCAGTTTGAGCAACTGTGCCCATAGACTTTTGAGGGATACTCACCATTGCCGTTAGAATCCTACAGTGAGAACTCTTTGAACCCAGTCCAGGTTGTTGCTCTGAGGACTGTGCAGTCACTGTTCTAGACCACTGGACTAAGAATTATGCCTCTTTACTCTTCTATTACCAGTTTTCATGGTAATTGACAACTTATCTTAACATTTTTTAACTGGCTTTCTTAAACTACACAACACAATCTGACCTAGCTTAGCACACTTGAAATTGTATAATTTCTCATGAGTTGATCCAGATGCAATAAAAAAGAATACAGAACAATGTAAAGCCTGGCTTATTCCCCTGGTCAAGGACATGTGGTGGCATCTAGTTGCCCCCAAATTCCTCTGTCAATTAAAGCTCTTCCTACTCTGACTTCAGCCTATCTTTCTAGACTCATTGCATGTGTCTCTTTCACAGGCTTTCTATTCCAATCAAGCTAACTTGCTAATTGGTCCCTGTCCATGGCATTTAATTTCTCATCTTCATGCCTTTGAACAGGCTTGTTCCAATGGCTGGATTTCACTCCTTCCTCACTCTCATCTATTAGAATCTCTAGCATCCTTCAACACTCAGCTCAGATGGTACCTCTTAGATGAAGCCTGTTCTGATTATCTAGTTCATAGTGTCCCACCTCCCCATTGCTTTGTGTTTATTGTATCTCTATATAACATTTTACATCTTTATTTTATATCATATAAAGTCTTTGACAGGCAGGGGTTATTTCAATATTTTTCTTTGTATCTATAATTACTGGCATATTATCTGGTAAAAGGCAGAATATAATGGTTGGTTGGTGGTTGTCCTTGGACCAACATGGCATCACTATGTTGGGGTACAGCATGTCCATTCTCTAAGTGGGGCTCATCAGACCAAAATGAGTCACCACAGGTTGGGCACAAATAGCCTATATGAACATTTGAGGTGGAAATGTCTCTAAATTTGGGAATTTCATAGTTCTTTTTTGGCTCCTGCAATTCTGCTTTGGGCCTGGAGCACAGGGACTTCTTTGATGTAGGCAATGTATAATAAACGTTTGCTGAATGAGTGAATCAATGAAAAATGCTTAATTTACATGAACACTTTCCTATTTTCTATCTTTTATATTCTCTACCTCATTCTATATCCCCATTTTATGGAAAAATAATTCCTATTTCAATTTCCCACATTGCTAATTCAGTGTGTTCCTGCCAATAATGCTCTCCTTCCTACAGTTTATTCCTATTTTTCATTTAGTAATCCCAGACAAATATTACCCATTGCTTGATGAGAAAGTATCCCTGAAGAGCAAGTTGTTATTCTTGTAGGAAGTGCCGTGTAGTTACAACCTACTTTTGAAATGCAAAGATATATAGAGAGTGTGGGCCAGTTCTACTTTGGTGTACCAGCATGTGCACACTCTTAGGGGGCAGGCATTACCAGTGGCCCTTTCCCTTCTCCTGAGGGGAAGAATCAATAATAATGCTTGTTATCAGGTGTGTTAGCACACCTTGTTCAGCCTCTAGGCACACCTGTGAGTGTCTTCCAATTCCAAGGGCAGCCTAACACTGTAATTACGAACAGTGGTTTCATGTAACAGCATCTTATCTTCCTAGGAAGGCTATAAGGCATTGACAGGATCCTAGAATTACTTTTTCTTTTAGTTTCCTTTATGGCATCAGACATAATACTGTGTACTCAGGAGGTACTTAATATATACTTGTTGGTTTGACCTGAAAGGTACTTTTTCTTCTGCCTGGTCAGTGGGAAATTTCAAATAGAGCAATTCCTCATAAATCCTTTAGGATTCCTGAGGTAAACTCACCTTTGAAATATGGAAGGACAGAAATGCTTAAAAACCAAACCAAACCAAAAAACTGTGCTAAGCACTGTTGGAACAGCTGCCTGAAATGTCTCACCACCATTCATCATATTAACAGCTGGATTCCTTTATCAGACCAGCTCTAAAGTGAATGCTGATTCTCTGCAGAGTAACCCTGATGCTACAGAATTTCCCAGAGAATGTTACTTTTGAATCATGGGGGAAGTCAGTGAGGTCAGTGTCTGATTCATTGCAACTGGCCTGGGATCAGCCTTTTAGCCAAGTTGAGAATAATGCTTTCATTAGGTCTATTGTATAAAACCACTGATGCAGAAATTACCAGACTGTTACCTCTGGATTCTTCATGGAAATGGGGCACGGAAAGGGTGGCAGTGATCTTTGCCTATTAAAATACTACCTATTCTTCAAGGTTCAGCTCTAGTGCCACATCCCCCACGAAACCTTTCCCTTATATTCCCAGTATTCTCTCTATCTTTCCTCCTGTAAGTTCTATCGCTCCTTTTTTTTATCTCTTCCTTGTATTTTGTTTAAATTGTAAGTTAGAGTGGTTATTATTGAATATTTCATCTCTTCCATTAAACTACAAATTCTTTATGTGTAGGGACCAGGTCTTATTCACCTTTGTATTCCTTTAACTACCTGACACTGTCTTGCATGTGATAGGCACTTAATGAATGGTTGCTGAATAAATAAAAGGACTGATGGATGAATCAACAAGCATTTGTCAATTTTTGCACACAATAATGTGTGCAATTATGCTGGTGATAGGAGAAATACAAAGCTTAAAGAAGGGATTTTCTTGCCCTCATAATAATAGCTAACATTTTTATAGAACCTGAGATTTGAAAAACATTCTGCAAATGTTTCTATCTTTGCAACATCTCTGGGAAGTAGGTGCTGTTATTATCCCCATTTTGCAGACACATAAATGGAACCCGAGAGAGTCACACAGTCACAGTTATTGAGTAATTGAGACCACATTTGAATTTATCTTCCTGATTCCAGGTCCATTGCTTTATCCATTTTGGGACACCTAGCTGCCTAGTTTTTGGTTTGGTGAAGAAATAAGATATAAACAGATTATAAAAACAAGTGGCAATTTCAAAAGAAGAATACACATGAGCGCCTGTGGTGGGTGAATAGGAAAGTGGTTAGACATCTGGGATGTTGGAAAATACTTGGTGGATGATGTGGCCTTTTTTAATTGGACTTTGAAGGATGAATAAGAATCCAAGTGGCAAAGAGGGGGAATAATAGAGGATATTCCAAGCACTGCAAATAGCACAAACAAAGGCATGGAGGTGGGAAGGGATTAGGCTGTGGCTGGGGAAGAAGAGTAGTCCTATTTGGCTGAAGCATAATATGTGTGTAGAGGAGCAATAACACATGAACTTTTGCAATGCCCATCCTTGAAAGAAGCTAACTACTAGGTGATGAAATGTCATCTAAGGGCTGGGTTTATGCATGTAATGCTTGCTCAAACATGTTTATCCCAACTTTTACTCTCACTCCCATTGATGAACTAAATTTTAATGTTTCCATCATTTCCTCAGGGTTCTAGTTGTTTGGAGGTGTCTTTTCTAGTACTGAAGCTCACAAGGGCCACACTTGTGCTTCCCCTGAAGATTATCAGTTGGCATAATTAAGAAGCGTTTTAAGAACAATTGGTACAAAATCTCTCTCCAAACTTAGTGATGCCCTCTCCTGCAAGAACATATAGAGTCCAGGGGAAATTGGACTCAAGTTTTGAAAGCACACGTGGGAACAGGGATAATTCACAGATCCTGGTTGCTGCATTTTGTCTCTTTTATGAGGTGCTTAAGAAGTTTCCGTTATTATGCCTGGTATAGGTTTGTTTGTTTTTGTTTTTGTTTTTGCTCTGCTTCCTATTCAGCCATGACTCCATCTCCAGTCTGTATTTGGTTTCTAATAAAGATTTTGCCATCATGGGCAGCTAGGTGGCTCAGTGCACAGAGAGCCAGACTTGGAGATGGTAGGTCCTACATTTGAATCTGATAGAGGTTTCCTAGCTATGTGACCCTGGGCAAGTCACTTGAACCCAATTGCCAAGCCTTTCCCACTCTTCTACCTTGGAACCAATACTCTGTATGGATTCTTAGACAGGAGATAAAAAAGATTTTGCCATCAGCTGATCCAGAAATGCCAAAGCTCACAGAGAAGAAGATGGGGAGTCTAATATCCTTTAAACATTTTAATGTTTACAGGGTCCCCACTGACCAGAGAACAGAGAAAGGAGATCTAGACCAAGACTAAAGCAAAGACCATTCTCTCCCCCAAGCTAATGACCTTGCTGGAGTTTTAATGGAATGCCACCAGCATTCTAATCTCTTGAATAACCTCATTTTCCACTTTATTGACAATTTGTGGATAGCCTTTGTAGTTGTTGAGGCATTTCAGTCATGTCTGATTCTTCATGATGCCAGTTGTGGTTTTCCTGGCAAAGATACTGGAGTGGTTTGCCATTTTTCTTACTTTATATTATACACAAGACACTAAGGCAAACAGGGTTAAATGACTTGCCCAGGGTCTCAGTTAGTAAGTGTGTAAGCCTGGATTTAAACTCAGGAAGATGAGTTTTCCTTCAGATTTTGTAATCTACCCACTTTGCTGCCTAGCTGCCCCCCATGGCACTTAGAGTATCACTGAGTTTCCTTAACTTAATTCAGCATTCTTCTTGTATAATGTCACTTCAGTTCCAAGTGCTTTAGATACTTAGTTTAAAGCCAATTGATTAAGTTTACCTGGTTAAATAAATGGAGTGGAGTGATTTGATTGAGCAAATCAATCCATACTACCTTTTCATGTAGGGATAGTATAAGTTTAAGGGTGCCAGGAAGACTCCTATTATATCTGGAAAGTAGTGCCATACTATGGAGATGCTCAAATGCTAGGCAGAAGAGTTTGACCTGGCCTCTTTCTACTTTTCCTGACCTCACTCAAGAATTACTAGGCAAGAATGGATGGCAACTAAGTGGCATGATGGATGGTCTGGAATCAGGGAGACCCAAGTTCAAACTTAGCCTTTGACACTTACTAGCTATGTGACCTTGGTCAAGTCCTTTAACCTATGTTTGCTTCATGTTCCTTAACAATAAAGTAGGGATAGTAATAGTACCTTCCTCCCAGGGTTTTTGTGAAGAACAAATGAGATAATATTTGTAAAAAAATTAGCATAGTGCTTGGCAAAAAATTAATGCTATATAATTGTTATGATGATGATGAAAGAATACCAATAGTTTTTGATTAAATGAGGAGATGGGACCATACTTGTACAATTATCACTTATTATTGGGCATATGAAAGAATATTTTGGTAGCTATTTGAAGAATGGATTGGTGACAGAAGAGAAGAGAGTTAAGAACATTTATCAGAGGCCAGAGCAATGGTAGAGAGCAGTGATAACGAGGGATTATTACAGGAGGGATTATAGCATCACAGATTGAGAGGTAGAAGGGATTTTAGAGGTTCTCTATAATCTCTTCATTTTAAAGAAGAAGTCCAAGTGATTTACTGAGGTCAGATAGATTGTACTGTAGCAGAGGCAGGCTTTAAAACCAAGCAAGTCCTCCAACTCTAAACCCAGCATTCATTCCAAGACTAAACATGGTTGGGTTTATTTTGCCAGCTCAGGAAGATTTATCTTATAGAGGTAAGGGCTTTGCAGGGTAAGCCCCAAAGTAAGGATGAATATTTAAATTTATTATTTTTTCTACAGAGTTAGAGAGGGATCATCCCCTCAGCCATTCCATTAGGAAAGCCAAAATCTAAATAAAGCCCTGGCTCTGGAGGCAACAATCTCAGTTCAGAGCTGCCTCTGATGCTCACTATCTTTGTGATCTTGGGCAAGTCACATAACTAGTCTCCGGTCTCCTTATCTATAAAATTAGGGGTGTAGACTAGAAGGCCTCTGTGGTCATCTCTAGCCTGGTGATCCTTACCAATCTAACTGAATTCAAAGTAGATAAGACTAAGGATATGCCCCTGTTAATGAGTGGTTCTGACAAGTTGGCCAGATGCCACCATCTTTGGCAAATGCAGCCTGTGGATAGTCCTCAGCTCAGGGCCAGGAAAAGGAACAGGTTTCCTCCTTTAGGAGCAATTTCTTTTTCCTGCTCTTGATATTTAGCCATACAAACTAGGTTTCAGCTTGTAAGTGAGTTTCCTATATTAATTTTCTATTAAAAGACAGCGGTTAGGACAACAGAAGGGAGGTGATGCTAAATGCTTGTGAGTCATGGCCTTCCATGGTCTTGAAAGAATTTAAACGACAGTTCACCCAGAAGACAATGGAGTGACCTGGCCTCGTCTGCTCTTCCTGATTCTGAAGTTTATAGCCTTTCATGTACTCTCCTAGGGACACTTAGCTAGCTATTAGTTGTTCCTTGCATGCAACACTCCAATGCCTGATGGAACTTTGCACTGAATGTCTCCTATGCCTGAATGTACTCCTTCCTCATCTCTACCTCCTGGCTTCTTTGGTTTCCTTTAAGACTCAGTTCAAATCTCACCTGCTCTAGGGGGCCTTTTCTGATCATACCCCTACCCCTTCACCAGAGAGCCTCTCTCTTTCAGACTGATTTCCATTGAATCTGTATAGAATATTGTATGCAGAATGTGTGGATGTACAGATAGATACTTGAAAGTCTCTCTGAGGGTGAGGGAAAAGAGATGAAGGACACTTTTAAATCTAATCTGCTTCATTAATATGCTGCTATCATTAACCTAACATTAGATGATCAACAATCAGTCAAGAAACATCTATCTTAACCTCTTACTATGTGCTGTGATGTGATTCAAATGGTCTCAAAGAGCCAGAGAGGATTGAGTAACAACAAGGTGCCAGGCACTGTGCTAAGTGCTCATGATATGAAAAGAGACAAAACACATTCCCTGCCCTCAAGGACCTCACCGTCTAATGGATGAGCTCATAATTTAATGGAAACAAAACAATAAGTCAAGCCCTGACTTAAATGTTTGTCAAATCCTGACCCACACTGAAAATTTAACCATTGTCTTTCAAGATAAGGGATGGCTCCATTTCACCACTGTTTTTATGCCTCTAGTTATTTCCATGTTATCTCCTCCGTTAGAATATAAGCTCCTTGAGGTCAGAAAATGTTTTTGTCTCTTCTTGTATCCTGAGCGCTTAACACAGTGCCTGGCACATAGCAGGTATTTAATAAATGCTTGGTGGTTGACTGATGTTGTGAAGGGGATTAAGAATATATGTGATACCCTGCAGAGTGCAGTTCAAAGGAAATGAGCACATTTTAAACCTTAATATACAGGGTGTCCCCCAAAACACCTTTTTTGGCTGTTAAGGCTTACAATGGCAATTATAACATTGATAAAGACAAGGAAGTCGTAGTATATAATCATGCATTCCCCAGGAGAAGCAGCATAAAATATATTACCAAAGAAGTGTCTGACTCTCTAAAAGTGGTGGACCCATCATATAATGAGCAAGAGATGACATAAATCGTTTGTATACTCTGATCCATATATTGTCAAGAGACCCGGGGGGATAGCTGCCCACATAATGTTGGTGGCCACCTCTAAAAGATACATGGACAGTCACACAGGAGGAAAAGGAGAGGGTGCAATACAATATTTACTCCTGGAGGAAGTGCCTACATTGATGGGATCCTGGACCCACTGATGTATAGACAAGACGAGGGGGAAATGAAGGCAGTTGTATGATTATAGCAAACAGTAGGGATTTAATTTTAAAATGGTCTGGTCACTTAAAAAAAACTTTGTACCAAATCTATGATGGAGCAATTTCTCCCAAATTTAGTTTAAGGAATGTCTCTTCTCTGAAGCTTTCCTTGGTTACTCAGGCTGTCAATATCTATTCCCTCTAAAATATATAGGAGCTACAGTCTACATCATTCAGCTTTGCACTTGATTTTTTACAAACTAGTACTCATTTGATTGAATAACTTAAAGATAATTTATAGTTTTAGAAAGTTGCTAAAGGCTTTAATTTCTCAAAGCCTTGCCCAGGGTCACAAAGTGATGAAGAGAAGGAGGTGGGATTTGAATCTAGATGTTGGAAACTCCAAGCCTAATCTATCTACTACACCAGCTTTCCTCTATTATTCAGAATATTTTTAATAACAATGTATGTATGTGTTGAGGCAACTAGGTGTTGTATTGCCAAACATGCAGTCAGAAAGACCTGAGTTAAAATTTAGCCTCAGACATTACTAGATGTGTGACCCTGGGCAAGTCACTTTACCCTCTTTGCCTCAGTCTTCTCATTTGTAAAATGTGCTATAGTAGGAAATGATAAATCTCTCCAGTGACTTTGTCTAGAAGACATCAAATGGGGTACCAAAGAGTAGGTCATGACAGAAAGGACTAAAGAACAAATGCATATGTTAGTAACCAATAAGTTTATTTTGTAAAGAAAATATTGAGCACAATATAATATTAATTATAATATTTATGTTGTATTATATTCAAATGTAATATAATGTTATACTTTAGTTATGAAAGCAAAGGCTCATATTACTGGCCATACATTTGTATGCATTGTAGTGAATTGACAAATGGTGAATACATCAATTTCTACAGAATTTTTGCCTACATATTTTCTAGGCAAATAATTATCTGGATAATGTCTGATTCAAAAATTTTAGGCTGAAATGGTTATAATGTGTGTATGTATATACATAATAACTATATACACACATGAATACAGAGAGATAAATTATATTAGTAGTTAGGTTTCAAATTTTTGTTCAATCATTTGCTTCTGTTTGCTGACACAAGGAGAATCTAAATTGTCAGTGTCATGATTGCTATTTCTATTTCTCCAGGAATGGCTGGATTTTTGGCTAACCCCACTGAGTTCTTAATCTTCTAGCAGGCTATTTGTGATTTTGCGATGTAAAGCTATAACTGGAAATTATTGCACCTGGAGAAAATATCACAGGCAAGTAGGGCAAAATGTGTTTAAAATGAATAGGAGTGAGGAGGGACATCAGGCTGTGTGGGAGAGGCAGAAGCCATGAGATATACACAAGGGCACTGCTAGGAAGGATGTATGTGAAAGGGAAGGAGTTTACTTGTGAAGATCCATCTGGTACATTTCAATTTTAGCTAATTAGCAACTCTATTGTTTCATGCTACCAAAGAGCTACAAAAGCTTTCAAAGCTCTAAATTCAGCACCCTGGAACAGAGTTCTAGTCACCCTGACCAGTTATACCTCTGTTGATAGGATATAGTCTGTAAGCATGTTGGGATGTCTATGTTTTTGCTTTTTATTTTTAAAACAAATTTTTATTTTTCACTTCTAAATTCTCTCCCTTTCTCCAGCCCCCATACTTATTAAGAAAGTAAAAAAAAACATTCCCATTAAGTATATGAAATCATGTAAAATATTTCCACATTGAAAAAATATTCTTCAAACTATTCTCTGAGTCCATTAGTTCTCTATTTGGAAGAAGATAAGATTTTTCATCATGCATCTATGGAGAATCAACATATTTAGTGAAGTTATTAAGTCTTTAACAGTTGATTATCTTTATAATATTGCTATCACTCACTGTATAATATACAGTGTATGTATACAATGTAATGTATATGGTTTAAACAGTCTTTCTATAACTCTGTTCACCTCACTTTGCATCACTTCATATAAGTCTTTCTAGGTTTTCTGAAACCATCCCTTTCACCATTTCTTACTGTGCAGTAGTTTTCTATCACAGTCATATACCATGACTTGTTCAGCCATTTCCAAATTGATGGCTATAACCTATTTCCAATTCTTTGCGACCATAAAAAGAGCTGCCATAGATATTTTTGTGCATATGGACCCCTTCCCTTTTTATTTGTATTCTTGGGGTATAGACCTAATAGCAGTATTCCTGGAGTCAGGGGTTTTATACAGTTTTATAGCCCTTTGGTCACAGTTTCAAATTATTCTCTAAAATGTTCTCTTTGAGACAGAAAACATTATAAAATGTAAAATGAATGGCTTTGAGTATATCAAATTAAAATTATTTAATATAAAAAACAATGCAATCAAAATTAGAAGGAAAGAAACAAACTGGGAAATTATTTTTATAACAAAAATTTTTGACAAAAGTTTAATTTCCCAAATATATAAGGAACTAAGTCAAATTTCCAAAAATAAAACAAACAAATAAACAAACAAACAAAAGTCGTTCTACAATCGACAAATGGTCAAGGGGCATGAATAGGCAGCTTTCACATGAAGAAATCAAGACTCATGGAAAGATGTTCTAAATCCCTCTTGATTAGAGAAATGCAAATCAAAATAACTTTGAGGTATCAGCTCATACCTAGCAGACTGGCCAATATGACAGCAAAGAAAAGTGATAGATGTTGGAGGGTATGTAGCAAAATTGAGACAATAATACTGCTGGTAGAGTTGTGAATTGGTCCACCCTTTTTGGAGGGCCATTTGGAATTATGTGCAAAGGGTTTTAAAAGAATGCTTTCCCTTTGATTCAACCACACCACTGCTAGATTTGTAACTCAAAGAGATAATAGGGAAAATACTTACACAAAAATATTTTTAGCTATGCTTTTTGTGGTGGCAAAAAATTGGAAAATGAGGGGATGTCCATAAATTGGTGAATGGCTGAACAAATTGTTGTATCTGATGGTGATGGAATACTATTGTGCTGAAAGGAATGATGAACTGGAGGAATTCCATGTGACCTGGAACGACCTCCAGGAATTTGTAGAGTGAAAGGAGCAGAACCAGGAGAACATTGTACATAGAACATGATGCATTATGGCATAGTTGAATGTAATAGACTTCTCTACTAACAGCAATGCAATGACCCAGCACAATTCAGAGGAACTTATGAGAAAGAATGCTATACAAATCCAGAGAAAGAACTGTGGGAGCAGAAATGCAGAAGAAAAATGGAGGATTGATTATGTAGTTTGATGGGGATATGATTAGGGTTTTGATGTTAAAAGATTATTCTATTACAAATTTGAATAACATGGAAATAGATTTTGAACAATGATACATGTATAACCCAGTGGAATTGCTTGTCATTCCTGGGAGGGAGGAGGCAAGGGTCAAGAAATCATGAATCATGTAACCATTGAACATATTTTAAATTAAAAAAATGTTCTCTTTGGGTTTATCAAACCCTAGGTTTTATGTTGATTTACTTCTCATATTGTGCACCTAATTTATTCTATTCTTTAAACACTCTATTTTTCATCTAGTACCAAATTTACCACCCTTACTACATGATCCACTTATCTCTTTACATAAAAAGTTGATTCCAGCACAATGGATACTTTAATCTTTTCAAGGCTCCTTTATAGTCATGTGGACATTTGGGAATTGTAGGAAGAAAAGATTTGCATCATTCTTCCCATTGAAGTCTGGGTGACTAAATTTTTGTTCTTTATTCTTTACTATGGACCAACATTCTGATGCACTGATCATTGTTAGCAGCATTATGGCATTGAACATTTCTGCCTTGATTTTTAAGAATAACATTTAAATTTATTGATTACTTACTATGTGCAAAGCCATTATCTCCTACATCTTTCCTATCAGTTTTCAGCATAATGTTTCAAAATCTACTTCCAGGATTTGAACAACAGAAATGATTTGACCATTGCAATGTCAATTTAAAAATATATATATAGCAGTCATTGAAATCAAAGGATACCCCACTAAAACTCTCTGAGATAAGAAGGTACAACTAAAATCATGTTTGTAAAGCTCTGAGTAAATCTTAAAATGTCATACAAATGTTAGTTCTTATTAGCTTTCACAAATAGTGGGGTTTAGCCCATAATAATATGTTACTACATTTCCATCTATGTTTGTATTTTATCAGTGACTGACTAGTGAGAGGTAGCTTGGTATAAGAACATTGTTAACAGAGCTAGGAAGACTTGGTTTCAAATCCCACCTTGACTTCTGTTGTTCAGTCGTTTTCAGTAATGTCCAACTATTCATGACCCCACTTGGGGTTTTCATAGCAGAGACACTGGAGTGGTTTGCCATTTCCTTCTCCAGCTCATTTGACAGATGAGGAAACTGAGGTAAAACAGATTTGAGTGATTTTCCAATGGTAACACAACTAGTTAGTGTTTGAGCCCAGAAGAGAAGCCTTTTTGACTTCAAGATTGATACTGTACGACACCACCAACATGCCCCCTGACCTCGACCACTTACTGGCTATTTGAACTGGTCAAGTCCCTTGAATATTCCGTTTTGTTTCATCATGAATAAAATCAAGAAGTTGGAGCTAGCCTCTATGATCCCTTCCACCTCTAAATCTATGATTCTATGATCTAATTGAACCATCTAGTTTTAAATTTGGAGCTATGGGCTCTGGATCCACATCCTACCTCTAATATTGATCTGCTGTTTTATGACCTTGAATAAGTCATTCCTCCTTTGTGGGTTTACATTTCCTTATATGCAAAATGAAGAGAGTTGGGATAAAAAAGTTCTAAGTCCCCTTTGACCTCTAGTATTCCATATAGTTGGGATCTATAACCTTTTTGACTGCTAGAATCCTGTGGCCTGGGCTTGGATATCCCCAAGAAAATAAGCACGATTACCAGGTGCTGGCAAATACCGAGCCATCATTGACCTCAGAACATAGTTTTATCACTGACCGAATCTTTTAATGCTTGTTGTACTTAAGACCTTCAGCAACTTTTAATAAGTCTGTTTCAGAAGGCTTCCCCAGACAAATGCACACAGAGGCTCAGAGGAAAGCCACCAAGGTACCAGTCTCTGCAGAGATGCTTTGCTTTAGCACATAGAGATCTTACTTTTCTTGCTTGACTTCTTAACAACACAATATAGAAGGCTAGTTTAAAAACATTATTCCAGAAGCCTGGACTAATTCTGTTTTTTTTTTTTTAATGTTTACCTTCCATCTTAGAATCAATATTGTGTACTGGTTCCAAGGTAGAAGAGTGTCAAGGTATAGGCAATGGGGGTCAAGTGACTTGCTCAGGGTCATACAGCTAGGAAGTATCTGAGGCCAGATTTGAATCTAGGGCATCCCATCTGTAGGTCTGGCTCTCAGTTCACTGAGCAATTCTGATATGATAAGTTGCCTCTGCACATCCTCTGAAGATGTCCACACCAGAGTTGTTGGCAAGAGTATTCTGTAGCTACTTCCTACATGCTTGTTAAGTTTTCACTGTGAGCATTAATACTTTGGAAATGGATAAATGCTACCAATAAGGACTGGATTGATTATTCTGTTGATTGTTGAGATCTAAGAAAGCATTAAGAAAATGTTAATAATGAAGATCAAGTTTAAATCTGTCATGCAGTGAGTCAAGTGTTAAAATTTTACTTACATAGTTCTGGTCATTTGAAGCAATTGCTGCCTTTCTAATTATGGTAAATCTATGATCTTTTAAAAATTATGTTTATATTTATTTTTTATTATATTTATATTTATTTTATTGAAATTTATGGTTGTCTTTTTAATGTTTATTTCACGGGTACTAGTGTGGTCTCCTGAATTCTATGACTAAATTTGTGTAATTTTTCCATTCACCTTTTCTCATCTCTCACTGGTTTAAAACCCCTTGTTTTGTGGAACTAGTCTGTCTCTGTCCTAGCCACATGAACATCTCCTATCTCTCATCCCTTTCTTCTGCAATTCTCTAGGAAACTCCCATAATAGATGATTCCTCAGGTATGTGCTACCAGGTTCAGCTCTATACTTGTTCATTCATCAAGTTGGGAATCCAAGAAGATGGGGAAGATTTTCTGCCCTGCCTTATACAATACCTTGCCTTCTTCTACACCACAAAGTAACCCTGCTGGGAGGAAGTAGGCATATCCACTTACTCATTCTAAACTTGGAGGATGGGTAAGTGCTTGGTATAACCTACACATTAGATCCAGAGGGCATCTCTCACATGAACACCAATTCCCTCCTTTTTTCAATCATGACTCCAAGATCTTATCATTTAAGGCTCAGACTCCTACATCCTGCCCGTGTGGAGTTTTTGTTTCCTTGTCTTTTGAGGGCTAATCCCTATGTATTTTGTCCCCCTTCATCTTTTACCAAGTATGTAAAGTTAAGCACCTTCCCTTGTGCAAGGTAAATGGTAGTCATAATAAAGACCTGCTGCTTTTAGTGTAATTGGCCAATTAGCTTCTTCTGTAAAAGTCTCTAAGTCTCCAAAAAAACCCCAGCTGCAATAAACTGTGACATCCCCTCTGTGACCATGATGATGAAGTTGAAAATGAATGACCCACATTCCCCACTGGAGAAGACATCAAATGGCATGGATAAGTAGTTCTAAAAAGAAAAATTACAAGCTATTAACAGTCATGTGAAAAATGCTCCAAATCATTAATAATAACAAGAAACATATAAGTAAAAGTAACCTTGAAGTTTTACCTCAAACAATTTGGAAATTGACAAAAATGACAAAAGGGAGTTTAGTTAATGTTGAAGGGATTGTTGAGATATAGGGACACTAAGACATTATTGGTGGAGCTGTAAACTGTTAAAAACCATTTTATGAAGCAATTTGGAATAATATATTCCAGTGTCCATACACTTGGACCCAGACTTTACACTACTAGGCATATACCCCCAGATGGTTATTGAAAAAAAGGTTCTATATGCCAAAAATGTTTATAGAAGCTCTTTTCTTGGGTGGCAAAGAATTTAAAAAGGCAGATGCCTATCAATTGACAAATGGCTAAATAAGGTGTGGTACACGAATGTAATGAAATACTTTTGAAATGTAACAGCAAGCATGTTGCATATGGAGAAGCTTTGGAAAGATTTACATGAACCAAAGCAAAGTGAAGTAAGCAGTTAAGCAATGTACCCTATGATTACAATAATGCAAATTACAAGAACAACTACTACAAAATAATTGAAATGGAATGTTATAAAATCATAAAGAATCAAGTTGGCCCCAAAGAAGAGTTATAAGAAGATATCTCTTCTCTTTTACAATGTTTGGAGTTTACGGGGTGGGTAGATCTATAGCATAATATTTGTTAAAATGTTAATTGGCTTTATTGAATTACCCTACTCCTCCTCCTCTTCCTCTTCCACGTTCTCTTCTTTCTTCTTCTTCTTCTTCTTCTTCTTCTTCTTCTTCTTCTTCTTCTTCTTCTTCTTCTTCTTCTTCTTCTTCTTCTTCTTCTTCTTCTTCTTATTCTTCTTCTTCTTCTTCTTCTTCTTCTTCTTCTTCTTCTTCCTTCTTCCTTCTTCCTCCTCCTCCTCCTCTTCCCCCCCTCCTCCTTCTCCTTCTTCCTTCTTCCTTCTCCTCTTACTCTTCCTTTTCTTTCCTTTCTTTTAATTTCTTTGTTATAAAAGATGAATCTCTGGGGGAGGGGAAAGGGACGGGCACAGGGAAAGATATGAATAAAAATCATTAAAAAATGAAAATGACTGCTTTTGGTTAGAGGTGAATCCTCTACAGAGAAGCACTAATTGACAGAGAAAAACTAATTGGCTCATAACGGATGGAACCTCACAGCTACTACATCATTAGCAAAAAGAGCTCACCAGGTGAACAAGTGGACCAAATCTTCAATTGAGTATTGCAAAATTGTCACCTACCCAAAGCAATGAGTTGTTTAATTTTATTGATTCATCTGATAGTCCCAGAGAAAGAGAGGAAATTTTGTTAATATGAAAACACAATCTAGTAGTCTCTAATAGCCCCATGGAGTTGTAGAAGATAGTAGCAGTAGATAAATGACAGCATATGATTATAGGAATAAACATATTACAGGAATTTTGAATTAATTTTGTATAGGAAGCAAAAATTGAATTAATAAAAGAAAACAGTAGGCCAATTTGATAGATATATGTAATACTGTCATCAAAGTTTGTTAATTATGATGGAATCAAAAGCAAGTTGATTGATAATTATTTATGCATATTCATATATAAACAAGAAGTATAGACAGATGCAGTGGCACTAGAACAAATGAACACGTCTAATATATGCCAAGATCTATTAGATTCTGGGAATACAATGGCAAAAATGAAACAACCCTTTTCCTCAAGGCACTTACATTCTGTGTGGGTGGAGAATATATATATATATATATATATATATGTGCATATAATTCCCTATGAAATATATACAAAATAAATACAAGATCCAATGAGATAACATTTAAAAAGAGCTTAGCACTGTGTTTGAGACATAGTAATCTCTTTATAAATTCTTGTTCTCTTGTTTCCCCATTAAATACATGGTAATTTCTGGGGCAAATAAGCATTGCAGCTAGGGCAAAGGATTCATGTAGAGAGCTTACTTTTGAGGGAAACTAGAGATAATAAGAGGTGGAGATGAGGATAGAGTGCATCCCAGACATAGGCACAGTCTTTGCAAAGCCACTGATATGGGAGATGTCTCTGAGGAGCAGTAAAGAAGGACAAGAGTGACAGCAAGTCATGAATAAAGGATTTCACACATATAAAAGTTCATGTGAATAAAAAGGAACAAAAATAAGTCAGAGCCAACATTAAGAGACAGAGGAGCCTAAACTTTTGTAAAGGAAGTTGGAGAGGTTTTTATGCCAATTGCAGCTTTGAAGAGTAGATAAAATATTTTAAATGCTTTTTAGAGCTGAGAAAATATGCAAAGATTTTATTCTTTTTACAGGTCCTGAAGTATTTTATGGAGTCTGTGCTATGCTAACCCCATAAGATATGAACTTAGTTTGTTGGAAAAGAGACCTATATCCAAGGAGAAAAAAAATACAGGTATCCATCACACGAGTTAGGACTTGGCATTCCTACGAATTTTGAAAATTCATTAATTTTTTCTTTTTGCAAATCTTAACTTTAAAAACTGTGTATATTTGTGGTATTAAAAGATAAAATATGTTGATTGTTATATAATACTATATACATATATGCTTTATTAATTTCTGAGTTTCTATGTCATCTGCTGGCCTTCGTGCTGCCCTCTTTAACTTCTGCAAAACTCTCCCCAAATTCTCACTTAATTTCTTATGCTGACCTGCATACATTGAAACTGTGATGAGGAAAGACACAATGTAGAAGGGACACCTATAGTGCCTAATCTATTCTGCCTTGTTCAGAACGCACCTGCAAGGCTATGTTCAGTTCTAGATACCATACTTTAGGATGGCCATCAAGAAGCAGTAGGTTATTCAAAGAAGAGTTGACCAAGATAGTAAAGGGCCTTGTTATTTTGCCACATGAGAATCAGTTGAAGGAGTTAGGAATGCTCTGCCTGGAGAAGAGAAGACTCAGGGTGGATGTGACAGCAAATATTTGAAGAGCTGTCATATAGAAGAGGGATTTGGTGTTAGAGGACAAAACCAGCAAAAATATATTGAAAAGAGAATGTTCTATGAAACTCTATAATTCCAAAATAATTTATAGGATTGTTGAAGCAAATCAGAGCTCTATCAATAGTGCATTAGTATATCAATCTCTATTGCTTCTTTAAAAAAATTTAGAAATCCCTGCCTTCTCTCTTAGAATGAATACTAAATAGTAGTTTTAAGTTTAAGAAGAAAGGTAAGGGCTAGGCAAGGGGAGTTAAGTGGCTTATCCGGGATCAGATAGCTAGGACTCAGGACCTCCTATGTCTAAATTTAGATCTCTATTAATTAAGCCACCTTATTATGGCCTCTACCCTAATGCTTATTTCCATTTTTTCATCTTTTTTTTTTACATTTGCTGGCTGAGTTGTTTTTTTCTTTTTATTTTATTTTGTATTTCTCTTAATAGTAATGATTTTTGCCCATTATTTCAGTTTGGAATTGTCTTGGGAAATTTATTATTTTGAGAACTATTACTGTAACTTTTAAGAACTATTAATGCTGATATGAGAACTAGCTACTGCATTCAGATATCTGAAATGGTGATTTTTGAGTTAGAAGTGGGAAAGTGTTGGACCACATAGTCTCTACAGAGGACTTTGGGTATATTCTTAGCTCTACAAAAAGCACAGCTGGGAAGTACAACTTTCCTTTGAGGGTGGGGGTGATAGCTCACTGTTTTTAAAAAATCGAAGAGATGAAAAGAAAGATGCCACATTAATGAAACATCATGGCTGTGATTTCAGGTCGATTGGAGTCAGGGACTCCAAAGTTATGAGTCCCTCTACAGTCATTACCTAGCCACATTGCACAGATATATTAAGGCTGAAAAGTCACTGCTGGGCAGAAGAAGAAAAAATTCTACATGTGTGCAACAAGGCTGAGTTATGGGCTTAGGTTGGAGCCATAACTCTCAACAGTCTTAAACTCTGGACAGATTTGCCACATTCTCTCTTTTAGGGATATGCCACATAAGCAAACTTGGAGACTTAGCTCCTATTACAATTATTGGTCTGACAAGAAAGTCAAGACAAAGAGTGTGAAGTGACTCAGGATTGACTTACAGACACCGGGAATGATTCTTAAACTTTAGAACCTGGCAATAAACTTGTCTCCTGTGCATTGGTCAAAAGAAACACTGAGCAGGTGCTGATTGGTAAATTAGTATACAGTCCCACATGGTATTTGTGTAGTAAAGAAAAATTCTTTCTCCCCTGTGTCTTTAGACAGATGTTCTGCGTTATTTGTGCTCTCTTTCCTTAGTATCTCATTTTTGACCTTTCTTTGTCAACAGCTCAATGAGTGCAAGGTTATCATTTATCTACCTGCTGTGCTCCCATCTGCCTGTAAATGCCTGAGCTTGCTTGGGTCCTGGGCATCTGTATAACCTGATGGGGGATGGGTCCTTCAGAGTCCTTTTAGTTTGCAGAAAACCAGTATTAGTGTGACCCACCTCTGCAAAGTCACCAGATGCCTTGTGGTAGCTTTGGAGAAGTCTATCTAGAGAAAGCACAGAGAATGTAGCAAGTTAAATCAACTCCCTTTGGTCAAGTGCTTTTGTTGGTCCTATGAGAGACTGGGAAAATTTATCAAGAGAATTTCCATGAGTATCATAAGAAATGGGCAATTTGTTTTTTGAGCATGAAATGAGGTCCTGTTGTTAGCACCTTGACATGCCTGGAAAGCATACAAGGATGACAATGCAGGGTTTTCCTGGTCAAGGGTCTGCCAGTGTATCGTCAACAGAAAGAACCTTAGGAGCACTGGAGTTCCCCAGCATCTCACAGGCAAGGAGTTGAAGAGACTGGCCATTGGCTCCACTAATATCTGATGAATCCCAAGTTTTAGGACTAGATTGTAAGTTGGAGACCCCAAAGTTTGTACTTGTTCCCAGTTCCTGTGAGAATCCACCCTGAAGGAAATCTCAGGCTTGCAGTTTCAGACTTAGTAATGGACCCCAAGGCAAAAGACAATCCACTTGAGGTGGAGGCTAAGCCCAAGCTAGGGGGCTCTTCTTGTCTCCAGGAGGCTCTCCCAGTATATCACATCCTCCTTCCGAGGATCAAACTCAAGACCTTCTGCTTTCAAGACTGAAGCACTACCTACTGCTCTAAAGAGTCACTTGGCTTGGGCTTAGCCTCCACCTCAAGTGGATTGTCTTTTTCTGTAGGGTCCACTATCCAGTCTGAAACTGCAAGCCTGAGATTCCCTTCAGGGTGGATTCTCACAGGAACAGGGAACAAGTACAAATTTGGGGTCTCCAACTTACAATCTAGTCCTAAAACTTGGGGTTCATCAGATCTTACTAGGCTACAAGTTTGGGGTTTGTAGATTCCATGTTGACAATAGTCACATCCAGACAAATGAACATCTCTTCATACCAGGTATGCATAAAGGAGAAATCATCTGACTAGAATAGACAATAAATTATACAAATTTTCCTGCCTTTCTTTGGCCCAAGTCTTGCCAGTCAAATCCAGGACTTTTGAAGAAATCCTAATTAATTATTTTCAGGGACAACTACCTTGGATGCTTTTAACCATTATAGTAATTTATCCATTTGACCACCCAACAATCATTTATTAAATGCCTACTATGTACCAGACACTGTGCTATGTACTGGGTATCCCCCCAAAAGAAACAATCTCCGTCCCTTGAGGAGCTGATGTCTATTTCTTGGTAGAAAAGGGGAAAGATATGTAGAGGTAAGTAAATATAACACATATACTAAATAAATACAAAGGACTTCTGGAAATAGAGAGATAAGGATAGATATATTGTACCAAGTAACACTTGAGTTTAGTCTTGAAGGAAGTTCGGGCAATTCAATGCCAAGCTCCTTTCTGTCCTATTAAAACAGAATAAACAAAACTTCTTGGTATTCTTACTTCTATAAAGTACCCCAAAGCAAATAGGCAATTTGGCACCCAATAGAAGGGCCATAAATGATTCCAAATTTCTCCAGATATACTCTACAGATTCCCAAGGGAATCTGGCTAGAGTGAAACAAAGGATTCTTGGAACTTGGGTAAGTGAAGGATAGCATGTGCATGGGCATACTTGTCACAACTATATATTTCAGTTGCTAACTCTTAAGGAAAGCAAGCAGCATGATATATTAGAAAGAATATTGGATTTGGAACCAGAGGATTATTTTTTAAATCTTTGCTCTGTTACTTATTCCCTTTGTGACCTAGGGCAAGTCATTTAAATTCCATGTTTCCCAAACTGTAAAATACCTCTTTTAAAAAGAGAGTTTACCTTAAGATCCCTTCTAGATCTAAAGCATATGACTCCAGGAGCCAGTGTTTTGTTTTTTTATTTTTATTTAATTAAGTAATTAAAATTTTTTTCCATGTTTATATGATTCATTTTCTTTTCCTCCCATCTTTCCTCCCACCTCCCAGAGCCAACAAGCAATTCTACTAGGTTGTACAAGTATTGTTACTTGGTACCTATTTCCATATTATTCATTTTTGCTATAAAGCAATTTTTTAAAGGCCTAACCCCCAAATCACATACCCATATATACATATGATAGGTGATGTCATATGTTTTGCTTTTGCATTTCTACTCCCATAGTTCTTTCACTCAATGTGGATAGCTTTCTTTTACATAAGTCCCTCAAGGGTGCAGGAGCCAGTGTTTAAAAAAAAATTATATTTGAGCTGGAACCTATGGTCTTTAAGAGCCCTGAGTATACTCTCCTCATTCTAGATCACCAGATATGCTTCCTTTCTAGTCACTAGAGTCATCATTCAGAATACAAACCCCTGATGAAAAGGGACCCACCATTCCTATCATCAGAGGTATACTGCTACAGGATAAAGTTTAAATATTAAATTTTCAATGTGTAAATTTATAGTACTAAAATCAGAGTTTGATTTATTGTCGATGGTCTAGATTTAAGAAAGTGATGCATACATGATTAATTATTCAAATTAAACTTAAAAAGGGTTTTCTGTATACTTTTTCCTTCTAGAGAGCTGGTTGTTCAATATTTACTGTCCCATCTGGGTCACCATCATTACCAACTAATGACCATAGATTTGTAGGCAAGACCAAGAACTCTGAGCAAAGAATTCCCTCATATGCCTTTCTGGTCAGTCACTCCTCTTCTCTTCCCTCCATACGTTCAGGGGAGCACCCCCATTGTAGAGATTAAATTGGGCAAATTCTTCTGCTTCTGTAGATGCTATAGCCCTTGCTTCCTCTGAAGGCATTGCTACTAAGACCCAGAAAAGAAAATCCTTCACACAAAAGTCTTTGGCACTGGGGGTAGCTGGGTGGCTCAGTGGATTGAGAGTCAGGCCTAGAGATGGGAGGTCCTAGGTTCAAATTTGACCTCAGACACTTCCCAGCTGTGTGACCCTGGGCAAGTCACTTGACCCCCATTGCCTAGCCCTTACCACTCTTCTGCCTTGCAGCCAATACACAGTATTGACTCCAAGATGGAAGGTAAGGGTTTTTAAAAAAAAATCTTTGGCACTGTCAAATGGTTTAACATCAGAAGTTGGAAATAAAATGGGTGCCATCAACTAAGGGATAGATGAACAAACTGTGGTATATTAATGCAATGGAATGTTATTACATCATAAGAAATTATGGTTATGAAAAATTCAGAGGAACTGAAGACTTATATGAACTGATACAGAGCAGAGGAAGCAAAACCAAGAAGACAGTGACTATAATAATGTAAAGAAAAACAAAATGGAAAGTAATTAGCACCTGTTCAATGCAGAGAACAATTCTGATTTGACAACTGGCATCGAAGAACTAATTCTTTTTTCATACTGGTGACTGGGACAGAGGCAGACAGCAGGGAGGGAGGGTTAATAATAGGAACAAGATTCTCATATTCTAAAACTTTGTATTCCTCACCAGTTAGCACTAGTTAAAAATCTACTGCAAAACCTGTAGTTTCTGAATTAGTCAAGCATGAATTGCAAATTGATTACTTACTCATTCTGTGTACTGGATCTCTAATATTCTATATGAGGCATCAGCTTTGTGCCTAATTTTTTTCATTATTTACTTATATTGTTCTATATTTACTTTAGATTAGAACTGTAAGATACAATTAATTACCTATAGGGTCTTCCAATATACCACACATTGCCTCCACTCCCACCCCACCTCTGCTATACTCTAATTCCATAAGGGTAGCAAGACCTCTCCCTCATTGACAAATGATGACAAGAAGGGCAATGGGGAACACAGTACCTCTGCCCTGGGGACTCAGCATTCCAAAAGAATCCCCCAGATGTAGACTCTAAGTGATCACCTTAGTGCAAATATTAATAATGTGAAAATAAGTCTTGATCAATGACACATGTAAAACCCAGTGGAATTGTTCATTGGCTATGGGGGTGGTGGTGGAAAAAAACTTTAAATTATTAATTCAGTAAAAATTTTAATTAAAAAAAGAAGAATCTCTCAATCCTGTGGATACTTCTTATTCCCTATGACGTACATGTCAAACCCAAAAACACACCTCCACCTGAATTTGGCCATGACTATTTTCCAGGGTTATGGGGAGAGGTGACTATCCCCCAGATACTAATAAATATGCCAACCCTGCTCCAAAAGAGTGAGGAAGCTACTCCTCTACAATCGAAGCTGCTATTCTACCATAGAAACTGCTACTCCACACATAGAGCTGCTATTCCACATTGGCAGATGCAACTTCATGCCTGAAGAGTTGCTCTTCTATCAAATCCATAGAGGATACTCTATTAGCCCCTGGACTTATCCATCAGCCTTAGGGCTACCTGATTAGCTTCCAGACTATTCTACCAGCTTTTAGGCTATTACACCACTATAAACCTCTTTTTCAAATACATTTCTTTCTTCTAGATTGAACAGAGTTTGAGTCTCCCATTTTTGGGATGAGAGCCTGCTATAAACTTGGGTGTGCTTCTCCTACAATAATTGATTATAGGTGCAAATGAAGCATACATTAAAAGTTGTAATCAAGTTCTTTCATTTAACTATACTTTGTCAGAAATAAAGGAAAAATCCCTGCTCCAAGAATATCCAAGTATCCCATTCCTTCAATCCCAGATCACTTGTCATTGTGCTTATTGGAAGGGTGGGTTCTGTACTTGGTGATTACTGAGTAAGAGTCCCAACTCAAACTCTTTCCTTTAGGAAGGGACAGAATGAGTCACATAGGAAGAACCAATCTGGATGTATTGAAAACTGTATCAAATTTCACTGATTTTTTTTTTTGCCTTAAAGCCTACCTATCCTCCAAACTTTTCTATTTCCATTATAGCATCATCCTTTAAGTCACCCAAGTTCAGAATTGTGGTATCATCTTTGACTCTTCATTTTCATTCAAGTGGCATAAAAGGAGATTGAGAATTGATTGGAATTCTGGTACTGTAGTCCAGAGGGACAGTTTCCCCTCTCATCCCTGACAGATTTAGGCTGTTATGATCATTGAATCAGGAAGTAGACTTGTGTCATATATGGGAGTTTTGAAAGAAAGGACATTAGGTTTGCAAAAAGGAAGATTGAGAGAAAGGACTGGGGTATGAATTGTGGTAGGATGTGATTCAAGCCTACCTCTTGGCTCAAAGATTGTGATAATCTAAATTTGTTTCAGTGCTATTACAATGGGAAAGAGAAAGCCATATCCAGGGGGAAGTGAACAAATTAACTGGGCTAGAGTAGAGGCTTAATGGTGGGGAGCAGGATGAACAATTTCTTTCATGCACCTTCTTCCCAGCCAATTAACTCCTCACTCCCAATACTTAAAAAGTTAAGTGTCATGGAAAGGAATCCTGAATGAATAAGTTTTTCAGAACCCAGTAGCTCCAATTCTCATAGCAATCCAGTGAAATGGGAAGATGGAAGAGGCTGAAGAGAAACCCTGAAAAGTTAGGATGAGCCTCTTTCTCTGTCTTGCTATGCTCTTACTGCTTAGTTGTTTCAATTGTGTTTGACTCTTTATGATCCCATTTGGGGAAGTTTTGGAAAAGATACTGAAGTGGATTGCCATTTCCTCCTCCAGATCATTTTAAAGATGAGAAAACTGAGGCAATTAGGGTTAAGTGACTTGTCCAGGGTCACAGGGCTAGTAAGTGTAAGAGACTGGATTTGAATTCAGGAAGTAGAGTCTTCCTTACTTAATGTCTGGCATTTTATCCATTGCACAACTTAGCTGCTCTGTTCTCTGCTTACTGGCTAATGAAGCCTTTTAAGTTCTAAAGCAGACACATGCAAGATGAGAATGGGTGATGATTTGAAAGTTCTATCTATACATTTTGTTGTTTTGTTATTTTAGTTTCAGTTTTAATAGGCCTATGATTTCATTGTGAAATTGAGAGCTTCTAGGGAGCTTGACATTTGTCTGCCCCTAACCCTTGGATGGAACAATAAGTCATTGCCTCTTCTGGATCTCTTAACTTCCAACCTATCCCACAGATTGGTCTAGATTTCTAGCTGTGATGCTATCCAATATGGCCCTTCCTGAAATTACTACCCTATATGAAGATATCTTTAGTTGCTAACATTCAAAAGCCTGCAAGAGCATGGAACAAACCAAATATAACATGGAGCAAAGAAAAGGGCCCTGGAGATGAATCAAGATCATTTGGGTTCAACTCCCAACTCTGTGATTTAGACCCTAGCCAATCTTGACCTAGTCACTTAGGAAATCCAATCAGCATTTATTAAGAACCTATTATGTACAAGGCACATGGAAAAGAGAAAAAACAATCCCTGCCCTCAATGTTTATAATCTATTTAGCATCTCTGGGCTCTAGTTTCTCCATCTTTAAAATGATTACATGTTCTTCAAGGTTGTTTCCAGCTCTAAGTCTGTGAATTTCTATATCTAAGAGGTAAACAAGGATGAAAAAACTTAAGTTGTAGATGCAGCTCTCCTACCTTCTTCTAAATTTAGAAGAATTGCTGCATGACACCTGTCTCTAGACAGTTTCTTGCCCTCCTAGCCATCTATTCTTTAGTTGCAATTGTTGTATAGGAATGGACAGCATACTAATTTTATGAGAGTTCTCTTTCCTCAGGGGATGGAAGTCATCTACTCTCTGCTAAGTCCTTCAAGCCTCCTTCATTTCTGTGGTAATATGTTGTGACTTGGATGGACGGGGAAAATACTTTGTTGGGGCCAAAAGACATCTGGTCTCTTGTGGATGACTCCTTTGAGGATGAGATGAGAAAACACATACATGTTCATTTCTGCCTGAGTGAGGTCCAGTAAATATTGACTGACTGACAACAAAATGAATAAAAGCGCCATACATCCATCTTTCCAATGTCACTAAATCTACTGTCTTAGATGAGTTATTCTCTCTGGTTGACAATTTGCCAGTCTCCTCTCTGAGAAGGGAGTCTAGGTTTGATTCATCCTAGACAATTGCTCGTTTATTCTTTTAATGGAATAAATGTGAATTTGAGTTTCAGCTTTAGGGAAAAACTAACAGGTCCTCTAACCCTACCTTTAGTACAGATAAATTTTATGTGAGGAATAAAACACTCTTGGGGGAAAAATGCAATTAAGAAAAAAAAGTTATTGAAAGCCATATTTTTCAGAAATAAAATTTAAAACATAGTGCTTGGAGAACCATCATGGATGGTTAGATTATAGCAGTTTATCAGGGGTGTTTTTTACTGGATGATTTAAAGTTTACATTATAACTTTAAGACATTTACAATAAGATAAAAAGCAAGTATTTGATGTATGAGGACCAATATTTTACAAATATTCTTTCATCTGGTGATACCATAAAATCTTTGATAACACTGTTGAGATGGCGAGTTCTCATAGTCATGCTCTGACCTATAAATGGAAACCTGCTTTTTCTGTAGTCATTATTTATTCTGGAGCTGAATAAGTAGTAATCATAGCACATGCTCATGTTACACCTATTCTAGCTTTCAGCTCCAGCCAGGCCCCAGTTTCCTTGCTGTTCACTGAGTTCCAACTGTTCAGGAAAGCTGATGAGCTAGGAATGCAGGAGTTAATGGGTTCTTAAGACACTTCTAAGTGTGCTTAGGCACTATCATCCTTGCTGGTGATCAGCCTCCTTTCCATAACAGGACAATATTAATTCAATAGACAGTGGCTAGGTAGCCCAATAGATAGTGCCTAGCCTGGAGCCAGGAAGGCTCCTGTTTCTGAGTTCAAATCCAGCATCAAACACTTACTAGCTGTGTGACCCTGAGCAAGTCACTTGACCCTATTTAACTCAGTTTCCTCATTTGTAGAATGAGTTGGAGAAGAAAATGGTGAACCACTCCAGTATATTTGCCAAGAAAACACCAAATGGGGTCACAAAGAGTCAGACAGGACTGAAAAACGACTGAACAATAACAGCAAATCTATACATTAAGGATCCCTGCAGGCTGCTTTTTGGATTAGTCTTAAAAGGTAATTATATTTATTTTAAATTGATTTTCACTTATTTTGTTAAATATTTACCAATTTTAAATTTGGTTTTGTCACATATGGGAGTGTTATGGGCCACTAGCAGCAAGCTGTCATGTCTGACTCTTCTGATTGAGTCCAATGCCTTCTTGTTACAGATATGGAAATAAAAGTCCAATAAAGTTAACTGATCGACCCACATTCATACAGGGAGTAAGCACAAGATGTGAAGTTCAAGCCTAGGTACTCTGACTCTAAATGCACTCCCCTTTCCACTGCATCACAGCTACTCTGCTTTGTGGCTATATTAAATATGTTCATTATTACACACTCTTAGATGGACAAGGCTAATGAATAATGAACTATTACTAGAACTGAAAGAGATGCTGAAAGCAGGTTAGATCACTTTTGGGATATAGCACAGAGTTTTTGGTGACACTAAGCTTCTCTTTGAAATAAAATTCAATCATTTTTAATATCAATATTCTTCTGGTGATTTTGCATGGCTGGGAATTATGAAATGCCATGAATTCCCATTTCCTGGTTTTAAGAAAATAAAAGGGAGTAAAACATGTTTAGTAGGCAATGAAAACTCTTAACTCTTTTGTTCATTATTATTAAAATGTAATCAATCTAAAACTTTATGAATTAAAAAATCAGGAAAACAGTTGATCAGTAGATTAATAAGAATTTATTATTCTATCACTGCATATTAGGTTTTCATTGTTCAGTTATTTTGCAGTCATGCCCAATTATTTGTGACTCCATTTGGATTTTCTTGGCAAATATATAGGAGTGATTTCCCATTGCCTTCTCCAGCTTATTTTACAGATGAGGAAACTGAGGCAAAAAGGGTTAAGTAACTTGCCCAGAGTCATACAACTAGCAGGTCTCTAAGGACAAATTTGAACTTAGGAAGAGGCGTCTTCCTGACTCCTATCCACTGTGCCACCTAACAGCTCATGTACTAGGTACCAAGCAAAAAACAAATTAGAGACTTTGGTGGGATTATGGGGAAAAACCAACCACCCCTCTCTGCCTCCCTCCTTCACTTGTGTGAATATATGCGAATATATGTGTGTATATTTCTATGTGTTTTAATAACTAGGTCTTCAAATATCTAAAACTGATTTTATTTTCCCCCCTTTATATTGGCTCACTGGTCCTGGTCCATATTGTTTTGATTCTGATTAACGTCCTAGCACTGAACCCCTTACTCTGACAAACTAATGCTCCTCTATTTGTTCATTCTTCCTCCTCCTTCCTGTCTGTACGAGCTAAATAGGCAGTGACCCAATATTTGTTTTTTTTAATAGCACTTTAAAGTTTGCAATGGTAGTTACATCTATCATCTCATGTAATCGTCACACCAAAACTGGTGGGGTGAGTCCTAGGATTATATTCATTTTATAGACTGAGGAAACAGGGTCCAGAGAACTCAAGCCACTTGTTCAGAATAACACAACTAGTCAATGTATAAGGGAGTATTAGAAACCAGGTCTTCCTTATTCTGCTTCTAGATATTAAATCTTACTAGTTTTTGAACTTGGGCAAATTTCTTGACTTCAATGCCCTTCAGTTCCTTTATCTTTAAAGTAGGAATAAGGTTGCTTTCAGTGACTACCTTTGAAGGGTAGTTTTGAGAAAAGTGACTTGTGAATCTTAAAGCAACCTAGAAACAAGCACAATTATTATTCAGGGCTCAGCTCCAGTCCCTTCTTTGATACAGCAGGCATTTATTAGACACCTCATATGTGTCAGGTACTTTGCTAAGAACTGAGGATACTAAGACACACACACACACACACACACACACACACACACACACAAATAAAAGTCTCTGCCTTCAAGGAGCTTACAGTCTACTGAAGGAGTATCATGTACACATTTAAATAAATAATAAATATAAATAAAGTAATTTAAGGGGTGAAGAAGGGCAGATAGTCTAATATAAAGTTGCTGTTAATGATGGGAACTCCAGAGGGCTTACAAAGGAATAGGGGAGACAGCAAGAAATAAACATATAGGATAAAAAGGAAATAATTACAGAAAAGGCTTTGTAATTAATAGTAAATTAAATGAGTAAATGAATAAATAAAATAGTAAAAAATAATAATGGGGAAGGCTTCCTATAGTAGATGTGATTTTAGTTGGGATTTAAGGGAAGTCAGTCATTAGTCATCAGAGAGGAGGAGGGAGAACATTCTAGACATGGCGGGATAGCTGGAAAGATGCTGGGAGCAAAGAGGCAGAATGTTGTGCTTGATAATCAGCCAGGGGGCCAGTGTCACTGGATGAAAGAATACCTGCCTGTGAATGAGGTATAAGAAAACTGGAAACTTAGGAGGGGACTGTTATGAAGGGCTTTGAATGCCAGAGGATTTTGTATTTGCTCCTGGAGGCAATGGGAAGCCACTGGACTTGCCTTTTGGGAAAACTACTTTAGTGGCTGAAAGGAGAATGGATTGAAGTGGAGAGAGACTTTAAGCAGGCAGACCCACCAGCAGCAGGTGCAGTAATTGAGGCCTGAGGACCTGCAACAAGGGTGGTGGTAGTGTCAGATGAGAGAAGGGGGAATATTCAGGAGATGAAGCAAATGTGAAATCTGCAGGCCTTGGCAACAGATTGGAAATGGGTGGTGGTGAGACACAGTGAGGAATCAGGATAACTCCTAGATGGAGAGCTTGAGAGACTGGGATGATGGTATTGCCCCATAAATATTCATCTAATGAATAAGTGAGTGAATAAAAGTTGAGTCCTTCAGGAAATTAGTCCATCAATCTCATGGATCAGCCTTATGAGGTAGAAGACAACAACAGTACTTATTTATATCTGGCTATAAAAATACCTGAACCTACCTTGTAGGTAAACACAAGTTACCTTTCAGATTTTGGTAGATGAACAAAATTAATCCACAACATTTTTTACCAAAATAATATAAATTAATACCCTACTGTTAACTAATCTCCCTTAATTACTGCCCCCAAAAGTTTCAGACACCATATAGAAAGATTTTACATTGGCTAGCTATGGTCATTTTCCCTTGAAGTACTTTCAGAGTTACTCATGGCTGATGAGGAGATCCTGGGCTCCTCTCCAATCCATTCTTCACCCAACTGCCAAATGAATATACCCAAAACACAAATCTGATGTTGTCATTCACCTGCTCAAGAAAGTTTGTTGGCTCCCTATCACTTCTAGCATAAAATACACACTCTTATTGGCATTTAAGACTTTGCAATATCTGACTTCAGTCTATCTTTTCAGATTGAATTCACATTAATCATTCTACTTCATTCCTTCAATATTCTAGACAAAGGGTATTTATTTATTTCTTTCTATAGACAGCATTCCATCTCTTGCCTACATGCCTTTATACAGTCTGTTCTCCAATACCTGGAATGTACCATTTTGTCCCCCCTGGAATCCCTAGTCTTTTATAGGCTCAGCTCAGTTGTCATCTCCTACATCAAAGATTCATAGGTTGAGAGCTAAAAGGTTATCTAGTCTAATACATTTTTTTTCTTTAACAGTTGAGAAAATTGAGGCCCACTGAGGGTCAGTGATTTTCCAGTGTCAAATAGATATCAGAATCAAAATTGAATGCAAATCCTATAACTTCAGAACCAGTGTTTTTCCCAGTGTATCAAGTTGCTGATAAGACTTTCCTGACTTCCCCAATTATAAATGCCTCTACCCAGCGTCAACAGTCAGAATTACTTTGCATTGGCAGTTATATGTTGCTGTGGATAAAGTTTTTGGCCTTGAGTCAGGAGGACCTGAGTTTAAATCCAGCTTCAAACATTTACTATCTATCTGTGTGACTCTGGGCAAATCACCTAACCTCTATCTGTCTCAATTTCCTCAAATTTAAAATGGGGATAATTTCCCAACATAATTATTGTTGTGAGAATTAAATGAGATAATATCTATAAAGTACTTAAGACAGTGCCTGACATATAATAGACACTTTATAAATTCATTCTTCTTCCTTCCCTCTCTCCTTCCCTCCCTTCCTTTCTTCTCTCCTTAATTCCCACCTTCCCTCTACCCATTCTTCCCTCTCCCTCCCTTCTTTTCTTCTTTCTTTCTACCCCTCCTTCTCTCCCTCACTCCATTATTTCTTTTCCTCTTCCTTCCTTCCTTCCTTCGTTCCTTCCTTCGTTCCTTCGTTCCTTCCTTCCTTCCTTCCTTCCTTCCTTCCTTCCTTCCTTCCTTCCTTCTTTCCTTCCTTCCTTCCTTTTTTCCTCTCTCTTTCTTTCTCTGCCTTCCTTCCCTAACCTGGATAAATGCATCTTCCCACTAATCCCCATAAAATATAACTTTATTGAGTGCTGGCAGGCCTGTTCTGCTTTTGTCTTTGTCAATCAATTAACATTTATTAAGTAGCCTAATCATGAACATAATAGGCACTTAATAAATGTGTGTTGGATTAATGGAATTGGAGACCATACCTTTAGAGCTCAAGTGATCTGAGTGGTTTTACTATTTTGGAAAGGTTTTCCTTTGGGCTTGGAGATGGACTGTGTGTCTGTCATCGTAACTAAATTCATTGAAGCTCATAACCAGCTTAGCCACAGGTAATATTTTTTTCAAACAGAGCAGCTTCAAAGAATGTCAACTAAGTTACAGAAGAGTTCTCAGTTCCATTAGGTAATGAAGTGGGGCAAGAGGAAGGGCCGAAACAGACAAAAATAAGTGTTGAAGTAATTACATCCATCATCTTCTGCAGGTGTGAATAAGATGGTAGGAAAGCAATAGGAAATCTTTGTTATCTGGTTTGGTGCCAGTTAGATTATTGACTCTCCCAATTGTCATTACTCAATAATCTCTGAAGTTTTCAACCTCAGTTTTTCAACATATAAAGAAAATATTTTTCATCTGAGGGGAACATAGATTCACCTGTAGGTGTATTGTACCCTGCTAGCTAAGAAATGGTGGAATGGGATTAGGGAGGGTACTACTGAGACTATATTTTTATTTTGAGAATCAATATTTTCTGGTCAGTTCAATAGACATTAGTCATCTTTAGCTTCTCCCATTTCTAATAAATGCATATTAATAGGATGATATACTGAAATTGAGAAGGACAAGTATGAGGACTATGAAATGGAGAACCCTCTGTGAGATTCTCCCAACCCATTGAGCTCACCCCTCATGTTTGCTGATTGGGTTCTCTGAGAGTAACTACATAAGGTTGCAAGGGCATCTTATGGGGCTATATTAAAAAAATTAACTCTTGTGCCCCAACTAGTGTGCCTCCCTTTTACAATCAGCCAATGGATACGATTAACTCTTAGCAAAAACCTGTGATATAGTGAGAACAATAGCTATAAAACATTATCCTTATAAATCTAAGGCACAATCTGAGACAAAATACATGAAGTGGTCCTGGAATGAGTAGGCAGAAAGCTTAATAGTGCATATAATGAGGTACACATGTAGAGAACATATATCACCATAAGGATTTAGTAATACTGGAAGTTCAGGGCCCCACTGAACTTTCTCTTCTTGTAGAATTCTCAAAAAGTTTCCCCACTAGTGCTTTATCTCTACTGGAAGAGGACACACATCTAAGTTTCCAGAAACTACTCTTGCCCACATTTAAACTCAAGTGTCAGGGCTAGTTCACTTTTGAATCTATAGCCAGTCCTCTTTTATACTGATAGGAGACGTGCTCTTTGAAGATGCTTCTGCCCCCAAGTGACTGCCTCTCTGTATCTGTGTCTCTACTTCCTGAAGCAGGCACTGTCTCCAACTGGCTAAATAGCCCCCATTCAAACATATCTGGACTTATGGTTTTATAGGTATTGTGAACTCTTGATGAGGAAACTCCTATTGTTACTGTCTGGCAATATAGAATCAGAGATAGCTGCCTGAAGCACAGATGGTTAAGTAACTTGCTAAGGGAATCCCATACAGCAAGTATATACCAGAGACAGGACTTGGCCCTAGATTTTTCTGACTCAGAGGATAGCTATCTATACTACTAAGCTGCTTTTCAATGAGACAGTAAAATTATGTGAGATATTAAAAAAAGAAGAATGAGAAGAGAGTTCATAAATAACAATAGCAACATTAGAGGACAAATGAAGGAGAATGAATAGATAAATAATTTTCTTAAGAATTTAAAGGGGAAAAGTGAAGAGTTATGATATTTTATGCATCAAAATGGATTTACTGAAGGATAAATAGTTGCAAAGCATATTTCACTAGTTGTAGAGATGTTTAATGTAATGTTTATAACAAGCCATTTTAATATTGTTGTTTTTGAGTTTTTCTTCAATAATTAACAAGCTATGTCTTGAATATCTCCTTTGAGTCCAGAATTAGGCTAAACCTGAGGGGAATGAAAGAGAAATAAAATGCAGGAAACTATAATGGAATTACAGTAGTGGGACAAATGTATATTGAAAGAAACAATGAAATAACAAAATAGAAAGCAGATAATCAGGTTTCCATTTCTGTGGTACATATGATCTATCAATCAAAAAATATTTACTAAATACCTGCTACCCATTTGCAGTAAGTTAGGCACTAGAGATTCAAAGATAAAAATGAAATAATTAGGGGTATCTAGAGTAAATAGAGTAAATAGAGTACCAAGTTCAAATCTGGCCTCAGACACTTCCTAATTCTGTGACCTTGGGCAAGTCACTAACCCCAATTGCCTAGGCCTTGATACTCTTCTGTCTTAGAATTAATAATAATACAGAAGGTAAGGGTTTAAAAAAAGAGATAGCCCCTATCCTCAAGGAGCTTACATTCTACCAAAGGAGGAAGTTGACATACATAATAAATATAATATATAAGTAAAAGAAATTTTGAGGTAATTTTGATAGTAACCTTAGGAGATGAGAAACTTAAGGTGCTATTACATTCTACCTTCCATCTTTCCAGATGTATATCATCTGTTTCTATGTTCTAGACAAACTAGAATATATTGACTGTTCTTTATACATATACCATGTCTCTTTAGTCATTCATCCTTCTTGAATCCTGGCATCTGGATCTTGCTCACCTCACCTTAAGCTCCAAGGGCTTAAATATTCTCTCTGCCTCTCTTCACTTCCTAAATTTCAAACTAGTCTCCATAACACTAATCAAATATTGTCTCCTCCAGGATGCTTTATTTGATTGCCCCTGTCACTTGGAATGACCTCTTCCCAATCCATCCTATTTCCCCTCAGATTTTACATAGATGTTATTTGTAGCTCTCTCATCCATTTATCATGTATTATCATTTGTGTATTTCCTATTTCCCTTTTTGATTGAATCTTCTATTTCCCATTGTCCTTAGATCACTGTTCTGCACCCAGCAATTATTTAGTAAATAGTTGCTGAATTGAAAGGAAAAATCAATATGAGCTAGCTTTGAGGAAAATCATCAAAAAATACCATCTAACACACACTCAGTCAGCTATAGAAACTACCTCATCCTATAGGGAAGTAAGAGGGTATGGATAATAAGGGAAAGGCAGGGATGGACTATAATGAAAGAGAAGTGGGGAAGGCAGAAGGAATGGTCAGAAACAAAATATCTGTGAGCAGGAAAAGGCTAAATGGAGAAAGAAAATGGCAAATGGGGAAATAAGATGGAGAGAAACACAATCAGTAAACATAACTGAAAATATGAATGAGATGAACTCACCAATAACATGAAAGAAGCAGAATGGATTAAAAAGCAGAATCTCACAATATGCTGTCTATTAGGAACACATTTAAAGTAGAAAGACACACACAGAGTAAAAGTAAAGAACTGAAGCAGAAACTACCATGTATCAATTACAGTAAAAAAAAAAAACAAAACCAGGGGTAGCTATCATGATCTCAGAAAAAGCAAAAGTAAAGATCAGTCTAACCAAAGTGATAGGAAGGAAATTACATCTTGATAAAAGGCAGCATAGACAATAAAACAATATCAATACTAAACATATATGCAACAAATGGCATAGAATTTAGATTCCTAAGGAAGCAGTTAATGAGTTACAGGAGGAAATGGATAGTGAAACATTCATTACTAGTGGGGGACCTCAACTTTACCCTCTCAGAAGCAGATCAATATAACAAAAAATAAATAAAAAAGAAGTTAAGGAGTTTGATATAATAAATCTCTTGAGAAAACTGAATGGGAATAGAAAGGAATATACCTTTTTTCAAAGTCATACATGGCACCTTAACAAAAATTTACTATATAATAGGGCATAAAACCTCACAACCAAATGTAGAAGAGCATGAATATTAAATAAGTACTTTTCAGACTATAATGCAATAATAATTACATTCAACATAGGGCAGGAGGAAGACTAAAAATTACTTTGAAGCTAATCTTATCCTAAAGAACAAATGGGTAAAAAAATCACAGAAACAATCAACAATTTCATTAAATAAAATGGGGATGAGGATACAGAATAACAAAATTTATGGAATGAAGCCAAAACTGTACTCTGGGGGAAATTTATTTTTATAAATATATATTTATAATTATATATATTATAATTATAATGTATAAATTTATAATATTTATAAATATCATCAGTAAAGCAGAGAAAAATCAGATCAATGAATTGGGCATACAAGTAAAATAATAGAAAAATACATTTTAAATCCTCAATTAAACAACACATTAGAAATCCTGAAAATCAATGGAGAGATTAATAAAATTGAAAGTAAGAAAACTGTTGAACTAATAAAGAAGACAAGGAGCTGTTTTTTAATAAATAAAATAGATAAACCATTGGCTAACTTGATTTAAAAAGAAAGAAAATCAAATTACCAGTATAAAAAATGAAAAAGGTAAAATCACAATCAATGAAAATGAAATTAAACCAAATACATAATTCCCAGTGAGAATATCTTAATAAATTGCCTTATGATTTTATTCATAATTCCTGTCTTCTCTGTATAAACCACAGTTCACTCGCCATCACTGCCTATATGTGATGTTTTCCCTATATGTGATTACTAGAATGTAAGCTTCTTGAGGTCAGGGATAATCTTGTTTGCTTGTATTTGTGTTACCGGTTTTTAATAAAGTTTCTGAAATGTAGTAAATACTTAAAATATTTGTTTCATTTATTGATTCATAAGACAGTTGGGTGAGAACAGAGGATTTGAGAAGGATTTAAATAGTGGTTAGTATTTGGCTAAATTGAGATGAAAATGAAGAGTTGCTTAGGGTAAAGGGAAATTATGGAAGGCATTAGAGGCTAATTAGTGGTGTCTATCTTTGATTAAATGGGAGATAATAAACTGTTCTAAGAATGTAAGGAAGATTATAACATGGTAAAAATTGTGTTTTATGAAAATCATGATTTTGGACTGTGCTCTTGGTTCAGTGGTAGATGTGACTGCCTTCTGAGAAACTGACATGAGTTTATTTCCCCATTGATGATCATAGGATCTCAGACTTCAGGCTTGAATTAACCTTACACAAATCACTTCACCCTTCTAAGTCTTGGTTTCTTCATCCATAAAATGAGGGGTTGGATTAGATGACCGCTGAGGTCTCTTTCTACTCTAAATCTAAGATCTAGTACACTTCATTTTACAGATGAAGAAACCAAGACCTAAAGAGTAGGGAAAAATGAGAGTCTATCAGCCACTATAGAAAGAAGGAAAAACTACCCCTGCTACAGAGGTTGACACTGGAAGACCTGGCATCCCATGAGCCTTGGCCAGAGCTTCCCACCTCCTGGTAAGGGAATTTTCTGAGACAAATGTTAAAACAAAGGATTAATACACTAAAATCCAGACCAAACATCAAAGGAATAAGTACTGTGGGAACCATTGGCAGGAAAGGGACTCTTGGGAAATGTCTTTTCTTAAAGAAAGCCATGTGGGAAGTTATTGACAAGTCCTAGATAAGGAGTCAAAGGAGCTACCTCTGTCATTTGATTTTTATCTGTACATTTGTGGGGTTTCATCTCCTGGACTCTAAGTTTAGTATAGAATGGTATATTGGAAAGGATGTTGGATTTTGTGCCTGTGGTCCAGGGTTCAATTTTTGATTTTGCCATTTACTACCTATAAGACCTTGGACAAGTCACTTTATCTATTGACATTAGTTTTATCATCTATAAAATAAGAGTGTTTCCATTGAGTGTGAGAAGCATGAGAAGCATGGCCTAAATAGTCTATGAAATTCATTTTGGTTCTCAATCTCTAATTCTATGAGTCCATGGCTAGGTGATTTCTAAAATAGCCTCCAGTTATAAATTTCATGATCTAAGAATTATGACCTTCCTCAAAGAACCTGGGGACACAGCCTAGAGAGGCCTTAGGCTGGGCATGATAGGAATACTCAGTATCAAAAGGGTTTACTTGTAAAAGAGGGATTAGACTTGTTCTTTTTTGCCTCAGAAAAAGGCTACATGTCAGAGGAGGAGAAACTCCCTGACAATTAGAGCTATCCAATAATGGAATGGGTTGCTTTGGGATCTATTGAACTTCACTTCTTTAGGAGAGTTTAAGCATACACTGAATGACCTCTTAATGGTTATCACATAGAATGATCCTTGGATCATAGATTTAGAGCTAGAATGAATGAAGCTTAGGAGCAACTGAGTCCAAGGCTCTCATTTTATAGGTTAGGAAACTGAGGCCAGAGGAGTTATGTGACTTTCCTAGGGTTTTAAGGTAGGACTTATTTGCAGTGAAATTGGAGGCCAATCCTTTTGACTTTAAGCCCAGTTCTCTTATTATTCTTCTCAAGTATAGGTTGAATTAAATATTTACTTAGGTCATTTCTAACTTTCATATTATCTGATTCTTTCTAAATTAAAGATTCCAAATTGGAGAATCATCCATTTCATCCCCAGCTTGATTATTGATTCCTGCTTTAATATATTTATATTTTATTTAACACTTTAAAATGTATATAATACTTTAAGTGTGAAAAATATTTTATAAATGTTTTATCTCATTTTATCTTCACAACAGCCCTGGAAGGTAGGTGTTATTATTGCCTTTACTTTTACATATAAGGAAATTGAGTCAGACAGGAGTTAAGTGACATACAGATAGTAAATATCTGAGGCTAGATTTGAATATAGTTCTTTCTGACATCAGATTAAGTGCTCTATCCATTGAGTCACCTATAAACTAAAGAATGAAAACAACCAGGAAGTTCAACAAGCCTTATGAAAAGTCATTGTCTAATAGTGAGCTTCTAAAGAATTCAGCTCAGTAATCCTCAGTGTGCTCTATTAGGGAAGGCTCATTTTGCTTTACTAAACAGTTCATCATCCAGAACCAATAAGGGAATGATTGTAACTGTTTTGCCTTTGCTTCAGGGACTATTTAGAAATAAAGATGTGCAAAGTTTTGCTTTCTTTGTTAAAATTTCCAATCTGTTTTTGAAATTTTACTAAGACTAAATCAGATAACAGCAAAACACAAAGGCAGAGAAGAAAGATAAAAAACAATAATATATATCAGATTAAAAATTACAGTACTGGAAAAGGCATAAGAGTTTTTTGTGCTAAAGGAGGTTAATTCCTCCAGTGGTACTATCTGGGTGCATTAAAGCATAGGTAATTAATAGTTATAAAACACTTCAAAAACATAAAGCACTGCATCAATGCTAAAAAAAATAATTATGCCATTATATCAAAATGGGGAACATCACCTACACACGGATGTGGGTGGGATTTTTCAAACTGGAGATAATGCCACTGCATCTCTGGTGGAAATCTGAATGTTCCCACCTGAAATATAAATTTATATATAAATTATATATCTATATATTTTCTAGTGTGAATATGTAGATCAATGCCTATTGTTGCCAGAGAGAGACACCAAAAGGAATCCCCGAATTAGTACATACAGAGGGGAGGAGATACATCTCAGGGTCTACCTCCTTCTTGCAGTCTGTCTTGACTGCTTTCTCCCTCTACAATATAATTTGATAAGTATTTATTAGGCACCTGTGCTAGGTGCTGCAAATATAAAGAAAACATCAAGGTATGTTCTATCCTCAAGGAACTTACCTTCTACTAACTACTCCGAACTTATTTAAAATTTATCTTATTCATAGGATCATAGAAATTCAAGCTGGAAAGGGATAGAGCGATCATCTAAGTACATTGGTGTTGAACCTATGGCACATGTGCCAGAAGGGGCACTCAGAGTCCTCTCTATGATCATTCATGCTGTCTCCTCAGCACAGTTTGTTAGTTTGTTACTAGAAAGACAGAGGGATACAGGGCTGGGCTGCTCCCCTCTCCCTCTCCACAAGTGTCTGAGGACATTTCTCATATCAACTGCCCCTCTATAAGGTTCACCATCACTAATCTAGTAACTTTACAGATGAGTCAAAGGAAACTCAGAGGGGAATGGGACTTGCCCATATTTACAGACATTGTAAGTATGAAAGTTAAGATTAGAACTCAAGTCTCCTGCTTGCATAGTTTTCTACCCTTCTGACATAATGGCCACATATGTGAATCCAGTAATTACTATTTTCTACTAGAATAAACATTTTTCTCTGTTCTCATGTTTCCTTTCTTTCTTCACTTTAATCTTGGGGGAGAGATGAGCCTTCTCTTTGCTATGGTCACTTTTTGTGTTCCTCTGCTTTTATATTTGAGTCTATCTTTTTTTAATCATTACATGATGATTACATTAAAGAAGATGAATGGACTGGTACAGATACTTTGCTGTTGCACCCTAAGGATCAGGAGACTTTCTATCTTGATTGCAGCTGAAACCTCCCATGTGTTTTGTATCCTTCATTAGAACATAAGTTCCTTGAGAACAGAGATTATCTTACTTTTCTATTTTTATCCCCAGTGCTCATCTTAGTGCTTTGTACATATTAAGAAATTAAATATTTCTTTCATTCATCATATAGCTCCATATTCCACAGACCTTCCATTTTTTTCACTTTGCTTCTTCAAATACCTTAGGCACTTGATCTTTTCCTTAATCTTGCAAACATGTTTAAATCTTCTCCAACTTAAAATACTTTCCTATGATCCTGTTACACCTTTATAGTTGCAATCTTTTTTTTAACTACTAAATTTTTAGAAAGAAAAGTGTACACTTGTTCTTACTTCCTTGCATTAACTCTTTAATTTTTGGAAAGCTGGTTTCTCTCTCCATTGCTCCAACGAAGCTGCCTTGTGCCTTTCTTATTAACAAGTCTAACAACCTGTTGAATAATTTATCTTCTCTTCAATATCCTATTTTCAATTTTGAGCTTCATCCCTTTTCTTGATACTCTCTCTTCCCTTTGCTTCCATGATCTAAGATTTTCATGGTCCTTCTACTTCTTGACCACAACTTCTATTTCATCTGTTGGCTCTTTATCCTCTTTACTTAATTGGTTGTTGACTGTCAACTGTTTATTAAGCACCTGGTATATATCAGGAACTGTGCTAATTGCTGACCTATAAAGCAAAAGCAAAATAGTCCCTGCCTTCAAGGTGCTTACATTTTTATGATGGAGATAACATGTACACATATAGATTTTATAAGACACTTTTGAAGTAGGTAGTATGATAATAGAGAGGATGTCACTAGAGAGAAGCAAGAAAGAACTCCTGTAAAAAATGACATGTGATACATACATCTTGAAGGAAACTAGGGATTCAGAGAAGTAGAAGTAAGGAGAGGGTTCATTTCAAGCATGGAAAATAGCTTGTGCAAAGGAATGGAAAAGGTATTTAGAATGTTATATATGAAGAACAACCAAGAAATCAAAATGACTACTTTTGTAGAGTGTGTGAAGAAAAATAATATGTAGGAAAACTGGAAAGGTAAGAAGGGGTCAGGTTATAAAGAGATTTAATATAAAGTAGAGAAATTTTCATATAATCTTAGAGGTAACAGTGAACAACTAGAATTTAATGGGTAGAGGAGGATAACATAGGTGATGGAGACAACATGCACACATATAGATTTTGTAAGACACTTTTGAAGTAGGTATTAGGTAATAGAGAGGATGGCACTGGAAATTAGAGAGCACAAGTACTTTTTGGCCATATGTCCTTCTGAGACCTGCATTTGGCCTTCTTTCCTTATAATTTCTTGGAAAACTTATCTACTTCCAATTTGTGACTTACTACTTTTATGTAGATGAGTCCCTTACTTATATATTTAGTTCCAATATTACCATAAAGCCTTGGTAATACTATGGTTTACTGTAGATAATCCACAGGCTCCTGAAATATGGAGGTCTCTTATTGGTTAGTGCTTCAGTGGATCTGTGGTCTGTGTGTAGTTTCAATGGTTGAGATCCCAACTTATCCATGCCTTCTTATTCTGTGTTCATGTCTTCTCATTAATTTCATTAATCATCCACAGATGGTCTACCTAGCACAAGTCTTCTTGAAGTCTTTTAGCTATTCTCTTATTAAGCCCATTTTTAAAATTCTAAGTTTACTAATACAGATAAAATGGGGCAAGACTTCTGAGAGAGGAAAATAGTAATGGAAAGTTTTTAAAATTTTAAAATGTATGTATTTTCCCATGGTTATATGATTCTTGTTCTTTCTTTCCCCTTTTTCCTTCCCCTTTCCCAGAGCTGACAAGCAATTCCACTGGGTTATAGATGGATTATCATGCAATAGCTCTTTCTAATAGAAAGTATTTTAAAAACACAAATGCACATTAAAAAATATTTGATGACCACCTACCATGTGAAAAGTAGTCCTTACAAATGCAAATTCACTGTACTAGACTAACAAAGTAATCCTTAATGAGCCTTTACATGGTATTTGCTTTAGTGATTAGATAAAGGACATCATCTACATGTCAAAAGTAAATATAAAAGACACTGGACTTGTTGGGTGGACATCCTATGGTGTCCCACTTGGGAACATATGGGAAGACATAGACTAGAGTTGTATAGTAAGTATATATGTGAACAGGCAGTGATCTACTTCTTAAGAGGAAATGTCCATATTGATCATGTCCATGAAAAAAAATTTTTTTTGACCCAGCAATATCACTAGTAGGTCCATATCTCAGAGAGATCAAAGAAAAGGAGAATGGACCTATTTGTACAAGAATATTTATAAAGGCTTTTTTTGGAAATAATTGGAAATTGATAAGATGTTCATCAACCGGGGACTTGCTGAACAAGTTGTGGTATATGAATTTGATGGAATACTATTGTGCTATAAAAAATGATGAACAAGAGGCTTTCAGAAAAACCTGGGAACATTTCCATGGTCAGATGTAAAGTGAAGTGAGCAGAACCAAGGGAAAAATGGTACATAGTAACAGGAACATCATAAGGATGATGAATGGTGAAAGACATAGTTACTCTGATCAGGACAATGATTAAAGACTATTCCAAAAGACCTGCGATGAAAAATGCTATCTACTTAGTGAGAGAGAATTGTTAAATTCTGCATGCCGACTGAAAAAATGCTTTTAAAAACTTTCTTTATTTTCCTTGTTTTAGTTATTTTTTCCTGTTATTTTGTGCAAAATAGCTAACATAGAAATATGTTTTGCACAGCTTCACAAGTATAATTTATATTAAATTGTAAGGGTAGGTACAGGAGAAAGGGAAGGAATTTGGAATTAAGATTTTAAAGAAATTATTGCTAAAATCTCATGTAATTGGGAAATATTTCATGAAATAAATAAAATATATTTAAATTTACATTGACATCATAAAATCATGCAATCATAGAATCTGAGAGGGGGAAGAGAACTCAGTAGTCCACAGGAGGAAGTAATGACTTCCTGAAGCAATCCATTTCATTTTTGAACAGCCTTCTTCTAATTGTTTAGAAGTTTTCCCTGTCATTAAGCTTAAATTTGTCTTTTGGGAACTACTATCCATTGTACCTGGTTCTGTCCTCTGAGATCAAAAAGAAAAAATAAATCTCTCCATCAAATTATAGCCTTTCCAATACCTGAAGGAAAATATCATGGCCTCCTTGTGTCTTTTCCTTCAACTGATCCTCAAATTACAAAGTCTCAAGACTCTTTACTTTCTGGTTGTTCTCTTCTAGATAATTGATACTAAATGTAATTGGTAAAATAAAACATCCTTATAACAAAAAAATAAAAAAAGTATAAAAATTATTTCATTTTACACTAACAGCAACTTTTTAAGGAGGGTTCTACTATTATTGGTCCCATTTTACAAATAAGGAAATCTGAGACTCAGAAAACTTTTCTATGATCACACAGCTTGTAACAGAAGATGAGATTAGAAACCAGGACTTCCTGACTATAGGTTCAGAAAATTATACCATTATGCACTATATATAATTTTAAATTAGATAGGAATATAGATAACTGTACTATTAATTAGAATGAAGGGCCTTCATGGCAAACCCAAGACATCTTCCATCTGCTCCAAAGCAACTACTTCCATCTGTGCCAGGACAGGGAAACTTCTACCTTCTGCTATTGGCCCAACATCAGAGCTGGGAAGTAGAGAATTTCTCTTTGGCCTTGTACATTGTTGATCACTCTTTCTCCCTTGATTCTTTCTTCTCTCTAGGTTTTTGGGACATCACTCTCTCTTGGTTCTCCTCCTACCTCTCTGACGACTCCTACTCTTTGCTGGATCCCTTCCAGGTCACACTTTTCAATCATGAGGATTATCCTGGGTCCTCTCCCTCTATATGCCTATTGGCAATCGTTTCCCTCATCATTTCCCATGGATTTAATTACCCATTCTATGTTGATGATTCTCAAATCTACCTGTTCTTCCCCCAAACTCTTTGTTGACCTCCATTTTCTTATTTCCAACTGCCTTTCAGAAATAACAAACAGGATGTCCACTAGTAATTTCATTCTAAGCTCTCTATTTCTAAAATGGAACTAATTACCTTCCCCCCTAAACCTGACTGCCTTCCTACTTTCCCTATTACTGTGGAAGGAGTCATCCTGGATACCCCATTATTTTTCACCCCTCTCCCCAACTCTAAACTGTTGCCAAGGTCTGTCAACTTCATTTTAGCAACCTCTCATAATTGCTGCTTTCTCTCTTATATTTCCACCACTCTAGTGTAGGTCCTCATCATCTCCCCCCTTGATTACTGCAATAGCCTACTGATAGGTCTTCATGCCTTAAGTCTCCCTACAATTTGATCCATCCTAACTATTTGGCCACTAAATGATTTTTCTAAAGCACAGGTTGATTCATGTCACCCCTCCTCATTCCCATTCCTCCTCAATAAACTCAAGTAGTTTCTCATTGCCTCCAGAAACAAATGCAAAATGTTTTGTATGGCATTCAAAGCCCATCATAACCTACCCCTTTCTTACCTTTCAGGTTTCTTAACATCTTACTCCCAGAAAGGTACTCTTAGATCCAGTGACACCAGTCTCCTGGCTGTCTCTCAAACAAGACACGCCATCATCTCCAAGTACTTTTTCTAGATGCCTGCCATGCCAGGAATGTTCTCCCTTCTCTGCTCTGACTACTGGCCTTCCTAGGTTTTTAAGTCCCACATAAAATCCCACCTTTTACATGAAGTCTTTCCCAAACCTTCTTAATTCCAGTGGATTCCTATTGTTAATTCTTTCCTACTTATTCTGAATATAGCTTACTTTGTATATATTTGTTTATATATTGTCTTAAATTTTTTTTAAACTTTAAAATCTAAAAAGTTAGACTTTAAGCACCTAGAAATTAAGGATTGTCTTTTGCCTCTTTTTGTATCTCCAGTGCTTAGCACAATGACTGGTGCATAGTAGCTTCGCAAAAAATGTGTAAAAATGGAGATTTGAACCCTTGACTTCAATCGCCAGAAGTCCTTGGTACTTACCAGAATTCCCTATAATCTCACCTGAGATTCCCACCTGGTGAGATCACAATTTGTATTTAAACTGGCTGTAATGCCTATTTCTAATAATCTTAATAAACCTCATAAATATATAATATTTTTATCAGTAGAGACTAAAATTTAACTTTCACAATGTATATTGATTGAATAAATACATGAGGAAATAAAACTTAAAAGGAATGTGGGAGGCAAATTGTAGAGAGCCTTGAATGCTAAAATTTCATAAGCATTTTAAGGAAGATATACACATAAATTACTAGGCAGATGACTAATAATCTAGGATATAATAGATTTAAATACAGTCCTATGCCTTGAGATGAGCAAGTGTCCACAAAAAAAAAAAAACAAAACAAAACATTGGTGGCATTTTAACTGGATGAAATATCTTCCCTATTCTGAAAACTGTAGCCATTTACAATAGTTACCAAAAATAACACAAACAAAAATCACATTAAAATACTAATACCAAACTTTCATAAAAGACTTTCCTCAAGCTGTGAAGAATTGACTTTAATACAGCTCCTATAGTGCATTGAATGGTATTTCAATAACAAATAACCCAGGAAGTAAACATTTCCTAATAATGCAGTGATGGCTATCTGCCCAGGTTGAGATTGGAAAGATACGGCATTCTGGAAAATTATTACTACCAGGAGTATCTTGGAGATCATCATTAAATGGTGTTTTCATATATAGACTTGTTTTTCATTTTAGGCAACTCTCTACACAGAGGAAGTAATCAACAAACAATTTAAGCCTCATGAGAGAGATATAATAATTTTTTAAACTTCCAAGTTATGGACATAGACATCTTAATTTACTTTTAATAGGACTCTAGGCAAATAGCAAAATGATTTTAAATGTTTAAAAACATTTTCCTTAAGCTTAATTGGAGTTTATCATTGGAAGTCAGGATAATTCCAAGTAATTTGGCCTTTTATAGCTGAAAGGTGGTCATGTGCCAGGTTCATACATAATGCAATGATTTGGAATCAGAGGACTTAGTTTCAAATTATCAATCTCCTAGTTACTACTTGAGTAACCATAAAGGGATATTATTTCCCCTGAGAAGGCCTTAGTTTCTTTCTCTGTGAAATAAGTGCCTTGGATCAGGTTTCCTTTTAGTTAGATTTTATAATCTTACCTGTTCCTTTCTAATCTATAGGTACTTGATGTGGCCCAGAGGGGCTACCATCAAGGATAGTTGGAATTTTTTTTTTGAGGTCAACTATTTTTCCATGATTAAATGATTTAAGTTCTCACCCTCCCTGTACCTTCCCCATTCCTGGAGCTGACAAGCAATTCCACTGGGTTATACATGTACTATCCCTCAGTATCTATTTCAATATTGTTCATTTTTGTAATAGAGTAATCTTTTAAAACCAAATCCTATATCTATATAAATAGGTGATAAATCATGTGTATTTCTTCTGCATTTCTACTCCCACAGTTCTTTCTCTTGATGTGGATAGCATTCTTTCTCATAAGTTTCTTGGGATTGTCCTGGATCATTGCATTGTTATTTGTAGCAAAGTCTATTACATTTGATTGTCCTGTAATGTTCCAGTTACTGTGTATAATGTTCTCCTGGTTCTGATGATTTCACTCTGCATCAGTTCATGGAGGTCTTCTCAGTTTTATAGAAATCAAGTAGTTTATCACTCCTTAAAGTATAATATTATTTTATCACTATCATATATCATAATTGGTTCAGCCATTCCCCAATAGAGGTATAACCCCAAATTTTCCAATTTTTTTTGCCATGACAAAAAGTGGGGCTATAAATATTTTTGAATAGACATCTTTTTTTATCTCTTTTGGGGTACAAACCTCGTAGTGGTATTTCTGGATCATGCATTCTTTTAAAGCTGTTTGGGTATAATTCCAAATTGCCTTCCAGAATGGTTGGATCAATTCACAGCCCCACTAGAATGCATCAATGTCCCAATTTTGCCACATCCACTCCAATATTTATTGTTTTCAATTACTGTCCTATTGACGAATCTGCTAGGTGTGAGGCAGTACTCCAGAATTGTTTTGATCTGCATTTCTTTAATCAGGAGGGATTTAGAACACTTTGTAATGCGATTTTTGATAGTTTTGATTTTTTTATCTGAGAACTGTCTATTCATATTCCTTGACCATTTATCAATTGGGGAATGTATATTTGAATTAGTTCCTTACATATTTGAGAAACTACTTTTGTCAGAGAATTTTATTATACATTTTTCCAAGTTTGTTGCTTCCCTTTTAATTTTGGTTGCATTGCCTTTGTTTGTACAAAACCTTTTGAATTTTATGTAATCAAAATTATTCATTTTACATTTTATAATATTCTCTATCTCTTGTTTGTTCTTAAATTCTTCCCTTTCCTATAGATCTGACAGGTATACTATTACATGTTCCTCTAATTTACTTATAATTTCTCTCTTTAAATTTAAGTCATTTACTCATTTTAAGGATAGCTTTATAATTAAATCTAATTACTTTAGTTATTTGATGAATTTCCAAATTGAATATATATATATACAGATATACACAAATATACACAATATGAATATGAGAAAGACCATTTTTCCTCATTCAAAGAATATAATCATGATTATCTCCATGAGAAAGGAGAAAAATTCTTATTCAGTAATAACAGTTCTTTAGCACTTCAAGTTTATAAAGGCCTTCTCTCATAACAAACCTATTGAAGTAAGTAAAACAAACACATAATGTATATGATGACATAGCAAGATAAACTTAGGTATGATTATATAGGAACAAGAAGGCGTAGCAATATCTTGGAAAAAAACTTCAGGGATTTGAGAATATCCTTAAAGAGAGGGTAGTTAATAATACTGAATACTGCAAAAAGATTGAGAAAGATGAGGACTGAGAAAATAGCATCACATCTGTTAATTAAGAGATCACTAGTAACTGAAAAGAGCAGTTTACCCAAAGGGAGAAGCCAGATTGTAAAGAATTCAGATTTGAGTAAGAAGAGAAGTAGAGGCAGTGAGTAAAGAAAGAGTTTTCTAGGATTTTTGTTGAAAAAGGGAAGAGAAGAATAAAGAAGCCCATTGAGGACAGATTAACCCAAACCCACAGATCCAGTAAATAAACAAAGAAGCAAGATCACAGTCAATGACAGGGTGGAAAGAAGGAAAAAATATTAGTAATCAACAGAAAAAGAAACTATCTAGGTAATGAACAAAGAGCAAATAGTATGGAGGAAGATCAAGGAACACAAAGCAAAAAGGCAGAAATTCCAGTGAATTGGACACAGGTGTTAGAAGAATTCGAAATACAATTAAAAAAAAAAAACAATTAAGAGAGGTTGAAGACAATTGGGAAAAGAACTTGAAAAGCAAAATAAGTCATCTGGAAACAGAGGCACATGAACTAAAACAAAAAAAGTAGTGTCTTGAAAGCCAGAATTGACCAGCTTGAAAATGAGGCAAAGAAGGTAAAAGATAATCTACAAAGAAAATCAGATCAGAAGGAGAATGACCAAAAAGCCAGGGATGAAATCCAACAACTAGAAGCAAATGACTTCACGAGGAGGCAAGAATCTATAAAACAAAATCAAAAGAATGAAAAATTTGAGGAAAATATGAAATACCTCATTGACCAAACTACAGACTTGTAAAAGAGATCCAGCAGAGACAATTTAAGAATTATTGAACTACCAGAAGATCATGACAAAGAAAAAGCCTGGACATCATTCTACAGGAAATTATCCAAGAAAACTGCCCCAACATTCTCAAACAAGAGAGAAAAGTGGAGATTGGAATCAGAATCCACAGACCACTTCCTGCATTACATCCCAATTGACAATGCCCAGGAATGTTATAGCCAAATTCAAGAACTACCAGACCAAGGAATAAATATTAGAAACTTCTAAGAAGAAGTCAGTCAGGTATCATGGAACTACAGTTAGGATAACACAGAACCTGGCTGCATCCACACTGAAGGACTAGAAGACATGGAATATGATATTCTGGAAATCAAGGGAGCTGGGTGTACAACCAAGAATCAACTACCCAGCAAAACTGACTATATTCTTGCAAGGGAGAGTATGGTCATTTAATAAAATAGGAGACTTCCAAGCATTCATAAAGAAAAGACCAGACTTAAATAGACAATTTGATGCCCAGGAGAATCACCAAAAGGTAATTAAGAAAGGGAAAAAAACCAAGAAGTATACTTAGAGGGAACAGTGACAAACTATATAAGATGAAATGTATATTTATATCTATCTATCTATCTATCTATCTATCTATCTATCTATCTATCTATCTATCTATCTCTATCTATAAAACTGGGGGGAAAAGAGGATAATACTAAGAGAAATGGGAAAAGAAAGAAAATGAGGTAAATTTATATTTCATAAAGAAGTGCATTGGGGGAGGAGGGAAGAAGACCAATACAATGGAAGGGTGAAAGAGGTTAAAGACAGGTAATAATTAATTCTTATGGGCACTGAAATGGACTCAAAGAGAGAAGAACAATCAGATCCATTGGGGCAGAGAATTGTATTGTGCTCTATAGAGAAGTAGAAGGGTAATAAACAGACTGGTGGGGAGGGAAGCAATACAGGGGAGGGAAAGAGAGGGTGGTAGTTTAAAAGGCATTAGAGTAAGAAGGGAATAAATAAGAGGGGTTGCTGAGAAGAGAAGTAACATTATGGAGGGGAAAGAGGGGGAAATTGACTAAAAGCAAAAAGTTGGATGGTAAGAGGGATAAAAGAAAAGACAGAACCTAAGAATGAAGTCAAAATGGAGGGACATACATAGACAGTAATCATAACTGTGAATGTGAATGGGATGAACTCACCAATAAAAAAGGAAGCAGATAGCAGAATGGATTAAAAACCAGAATCCTACCATATGTTGTCTACAAGAAACACACTTGAGGCAAGTAGATATACTCAAGATAAAAGTAAGAGGGTAGAGCAGAATTTACTGGACTGCAACTGAGACAAAGAAGGCAGGAGTATCAATTATGATCTCAGACAAAGCTAAAGCAAAAATAGATCTGATTAAAAGGGATAAGGAATGCATATTGATGAAAGGTAGTATAAGTAACAAAGAAATATCAATACTCAACACATATGAACCAAATGGTACAACAATCAGATTTCAAAAGGAGAAACTAAAGGACCTTGAAGAGGAAATAGATAGTAAAACCATACTAGAGGGGGACCTTAACCTTCCTCTATCAGAACTAGATAATTTGAACCAAAAAATAAATAAGAAAAAGTAAGGGAAGAGAATGAAATGTTAGAAAAAATTAGAGCTAATAGATATTTAGAGAAAAATAAATAGGGGCAGGGGAAGGAATATGCCTTCTTTTCAGCAGCACATGGCACATATACAAATATTGACCATGTACTGGGTCATAAAAACATTTCAAGCAAATGTAGGAGAGCAGAAATAATCAATGCAACTTTTTCAGACCATAATGCAATAAAAATCATACTCAATAAGGGCTTGTAAGGCAGATTTAAAACTAACTGGAAACTAATACTCCAATTCTTCAAAACTGGTTGGTCAAAGAACAAATCAAAGAAACAATTACTGATTTCATTGAAGAGAATGGCAATGAGGAAACAACTTATCAAAATCTATGGGATGCAGCCAAAGCAGTACTCAGGGGAAAATTTACATCCCTGAGTGAATATATCAACTAATTAGAGAGGGAAGAGGTCAATGAATTGGGCATACAACTTAAAAAAGTAGAAAGAGAACAAATTAAAAATCCCCAAACACTAAATTGGAAATCATAAAAATCAAAGGAAAAATTAATAAAAGTGAAAGCAAAAGAACCATTAAACTAATGAATAAGACTAGGAACTTGTACTTTGAAAAAATAAAATAGATAAAGTACTGGTTAATCTAATTAAAAAAAAGAAAAAATAAAACCAAATTAACATTATGAAGGATGTAAAGGTTGACCTCACTTCTAATGAAGAGAAAATTAAAGGTAATTATTAAGAACTATTATGTCCAATTATATGGCAATAAATATGACAATCTAGGTGAAATGGATAAATATTTGCAAAAACACAAATTGCCTAGATTAATAGAAGATGAAATAGAATACTTAAACAATCACATCTCAGAAAAACAAATTGAACAAGTTGTGAAGGAACTCCCTAAGAAAAAATCCCCAGGACCAGATGGATTCAGAAGTGAATTCTATCAATCATTTAAAGAAAATCTAATCCCAATACTATAAAAACTATTTGACAAAATAAGCAAAGGAGTTTTACCAAATTCCTTTTATGACACAAATATGGTATTGATTCCAAAGCCAGGCCGACCAAAAATTACAGACCAATCTCCTTAATGAACATAGATGCAAAAATCTTAGAATACTAGCAAAAAGACTCCAGCAAATTATCATAAGGGTTATTCACTATGATCAGGTGGGATTTATGCCAGGAATGCATGGTTTAATATTAGGAAAACCATTCACATAATTGACCATATCAACAACCAAACCAACATAAATCACATGGTTATTTCAATAGATGCAGAAAAAGCCTTTGACAAAATACAACATTCATTCCTATTGAAAACACTAGAAAGTATAGGAATAGAAGGGCCTTTCCTAAAAATATTAAACAGTATATATTTAAAACCATAAGCAAGCATCTTCTGCAATGGGGATAAATTAGAAGCCTTCCCAATAAGATCAGGAGTGAAACAAGGATCCTCATTATCACCTTTATTATTTAATATTGTACTAGAAATCCTAGCAGGATCAATTAGAGAAGAAAAAGGAATTGAAGGGATTAAAATAGGCCATGAGAAGATGAAACTCTCACTCTTTGCAGATAATATGATAGTTTACTTAAAGAATCCTAGAGGATCAACTAATAAGCTAGTGGAAATAATCAACTTTAGCAAGATTGCAGGATACAAAATAAACCCATATAAATCATCAGCATTTCTATTTATGTCCAACACAAAGAGAAATTCCATTTAAAATCACCCTAGACAATATAAAATATTTAGAAATCTATTTACCAAGACAAACACAGGAACTGCATGAACACAACTATAAAACACTTTCCACACAATTAAAACTAGGTCTAAATAATTGGAAAAACATTAATTGCTCATGAATAGGATGAGCTAACATAATAAAAATGACAATCCTACTCAAATTTATTTATTTAGTGCCATACCTAGCAAACTACCAAAAAACTCTTATTTTATAGAATTAGAAAAAATTATAACAAAGTTCATCTGGAAGAACAAAAGATCAAGAATATCAAGGGAAATAATGGGAAAAAAACATGTGTAGGTTGGGGACCTAGCAAAGCAGATCTTGATAGAGAAGATGGCTTGTCAATATTAATAGGTGGAGAAATTTGGAGGTCACATGAAGGACTGAAACATGGAAAGAACTGGAAAGGTAGAATGCTATGATCAGATAAAAGATATTCATTTTAGAAGGATGTTGAGGTATAAAAGCTAGATTTCTGGTCAGGAATCAAAAAGACTTAGATTTGAATTTTGCTTCAGACACTAGTAGACCTTCTCTGAACAAGTCATCCTTAATTTCATCATCTGTAAGAGGTTACAAAGAAGGTCCCTTACAACTTTAAATCTATGCTTCTAAGAATCCAAATTCATGATTATGGAAGTGGAATATGGAGCAATATTATGGAAGGTGAAATGGCCACTGAGGTCATTGATCAAAACAAAGATATGGGAAATGAAGAGAGGAACTTAAATCTATGTTTCTTGATTTCAAGTCTAATGTTTTTGTTACTCTCATATTATGCCACCTCAACTGTAAGGCTCTAGGCAAGATCTCATTTTGTGTCTTTCATAAAATCAATTTAAAAAGACAGGTTGACCTATATTCTTTTTATTTTTCTCTTTTAATTACAGGGACCTTGGGCTAGAAAGATCTATAAAGGATTTTTAGTGCAGCCTTCTTCTAACTGGGATTACATTTAATCCAACTCAGAAAATTTCTTCACTTATTTTTAAAGTACCTCAGGGAAGAAGAATTCATAAAACCCTTGGATATCCCATTCACTCACAATTTTCTTTCTCTCAGAAGCCTTTCCTATTCCCTTGCTTACTAAAATATCAAGTGGAAAGAAGGCTAGATTTGGAGCCAGAGGTAACTGGGTCTAAACCTCAGCTCTTGTAGTAGGACCTATGTGATTTTAGCAAATCTCTTAAATTCTTCAGGCTTCAGATTACTCATTTTTAAAATAAGGGTGTTGCTAAAGACATATAAGTGTAGTTCTTTCCAGTTCTTGGTCGATTACTTGATTAATTCTTTATCATCCAGTAAGTTTCACCCTTTCCCTAAAAGTATGCCTGATTATTCCAGCTCACAGTGCCCCCTCTTCCTCTATCTGAGCATTTAGAAATTATTTAACATAATTTAATACTTTATTATGTACTATCTAATATTGTTCTCTTTTTTATATGTATTTTGTTTATTCATCAGATTGTAAGGAGATTAAGGAATCTAACAAAACTGCTTACTCACTCCCTCTCTCAAAGGACATACATTCACTTGGAGAACACACATGTCCCATTTTGTTGTGTCCTCTTGGCAGAACACCAAGCAAATTATTCTCTTTAAGTCAATCCCTATTGACTTGTCATCAGACATATAATTGGGAGAATTTTTTTTTCCTTCTGGCTAGTTTAAATTTCTTTTGTAACAACTATCAATCATCAATTTGAATCTCATAGTATTTGTAATATTTCATACCCATAATCCTCCACATTCCCAAAAAAGGAATGATGGTATACTTGAAGGAAAGTATACCTTCTTTTGCTCTATGCAGTTGTTTTGCAGGAAACAAAACACCATAAAATTGGTTTATTTAGGGACAGCCTTAATTATTATAATTAGATGTTTAGTTCCTATTTTTTAATTTTATAATATTTTATTTGATCATTTCCAAGCATTATTCATTAAAGACAAAGATCATTTTCTTTTCCTCCCCCACACCCCCCATAGCTGACACGTGATTCCACTGGGTATCACATGTATTCTTGATTCGAACCCATTGCCATGTTGTTAGTATTTGCATTAGAGTGTTCATTTAGAGTCTCTCCTCTGTCATGTCCCCTCAACCGCCGTAGTCAGGCAGTTGCTTTTCCTCGGTGTTTCTACTCCCACAGTTTGTCCTTTGCTTATGAATAGTGTTTTTTCTCCTAGATCCCTGCAGATTGTTCAGGGACATTACACCGCCACTAATGGAGAAGTCCATTACGTTCAATTATACCACAGTATATTAGTCTCTGTGTACAATGTTCTCCTGGTTCTGCTCCTCTCGCTCTGCATCACTTCCTAGAGGTCATTCCAGTCTCCATGGAATTCCTCCACTTTATTATTCCTTTTTGCACAATAGTATTCCATCACCAACATATACCACAATTTGTTCAGCCATTCCCCAATTGATGGGCATCCCCTTGTTTTCCAATTTTTGGCTACCACAAAAAGCGCAGCTATGAATATTCTTGTACAAGTCTTTTTCCCCATTATCTCTTTGAGGTACAGACCCAGCAGTGCTATGGCTGGATCAAAGGGTAGACATTCTTTTATCGCCCTTTAGGCATAGTTCCAAATTGCCCTCCAGAATGGTTGGATCATTTCACAACACCACCAGCAATGAATTAACATCCCTACTTGGTCACATCACCTCCAGCATTCATTACTTTCCTTTGCTATCATGTTAGCCAATCTGCTAGGTGTGAGGTGATACCACAGAGTTGTTTTGATTTGCATCTCTCTGATTATAAGAGATTTAGAATACTTCTTCATGTGCTTATTAATAGTTTTGATTTCTTTATCTGAAAACTGCCTATCCATGTCCCTTGCCGATTTATCAATTAGAGAATGGCTTGGTTTTTTGTACAATTGATTTAGCTCTTTATAAATTTGAGTAATTAAAACTTTTTCAGAGGTTTCTATGAAGATTTTTTCCCAATTTGTTGTTTCCCTTCTGATTTTAGTTACATTGGTTTTGTTTATACAAAAGCTTTTTAATTTGATGTAGTCAAAATTATTTATTTTACATTTTGTGATTCTTTCTATGTCTTGCTTGGTTTTAAAGTCTTTCCCCTCCCAAAGGTCTGACATGTATACTATTCTGTGTTTACCCAATTTACTTATGGTTTCCTTCTTTATGTTTAAGTCATTCACCCATTTTGAATTTATCTTGGTGTAGGGTGTGAGGTGTTGATCTATTCCTAATCTCTCCACACTGTCTTCCAATATTCCCAGCAGTTTTTATCGAATAGTGGATTTTTGTCCCCAAAACTGGGATCTTTGGGTTTATCGTATACTGTCTTGCTGAGGTCACTTTCCCCCAGTCTATTCCACTGATCCTCCTTTTTGTCTCTTAGCCAGTACCAAATTGTTTTGATGACTGCTGCTTTGTAATATAGTTTAAGGTCTGGGACTGCAAGGCCCCCATCATTTGTGTTTTTTTTTCATTATTTCTCTAGATATCCTTGATCTTTTGTTATTCCAAATGAACTTTGTTATGGTTTTTTCTAAATTAGTAAAGTAATTTTTTGGGAGTTCAATGGGTATGGCACTAAATAGATAAATAAGTTTGGGTAGGATGGTCATTTCTATTATTATATTGGCTCATCCTATCCATGAGCAGTTAATGTTTTTCCAATTGCTCAAGTCTAGTTTTAGTTGTGTGGAGAGTGTTTTCTAGATTTGTAGTGTTTTGTAGTGTTTGTGTTCATATAGTTTCTGTGTTTGTCTCGGGAGATAGATTCCTAGGTATTTTATTTTGTCTAAGGTGATTTTGAATGGGATTTCTCTTTCTAGTTTTTGCTGCTGAGCTGTGTTGGAGATATATAGAAATGCTGATGACTTATGTGGGTTTATTTTGTATCCTGCAATTTTGCTATAGTTGTTGATTATTTCAATTAGCTTTTTGGTTGTATCTCTAGGATTCTTTAAGTAGACCATCATGTCATCTGCAAAGAGTGATAACTTGGTCTCCTCCTTACCTATTTTGATGCCTTCAATTCCTTTTTCTTCTCTAATTGCTACTGCTAGTATTTCTAGTACAATGTCAAATAATAGAGGTGATAATGGGCATCCTTGTTTCACTCCTGATCTTAATGGGAATGCATTTAGTTTATCCCCATTACAGATGATATTAGCTGATGGTTTTAGATATATACTGTTTATTATTTTTAGGAATGACCCTTCTATTCCTATGCTTTCTAGTGTTTTTAATAGGAATGGGTGTTGTATTTTATCAAAGGCTTTTTCTGCGTCTATTGAGATAATCATGTGGTTCTTCTTGGTTTGCTTGTTGATGTGGTCAATTATGTGGATGGTTTTCCTAATATTGAACCAGCCCTGCATCCCTGGAATAAATCCTACTTGATCATGGTGGATGACCCTTCTGATCACTTGCTGGAGTCTTTTTGCTAGTATCCTATTTAAGATTTTTGCATCTATATTCATTAGGGAGATTGGTCTATAGTTTTCTTTCTCTGTTTTTGACCTGCCTGGTTTTGGAATCAGTACCATGTTTGTGTCATAAAAGGAGTTTGGTAGAACTCCCTCTTTGCTTATTATGTCAAATAGTTTGTATAGTATTGGTATTAACTCTTCTCTGAATGTTTAATAGAATTCACTGGTGAATCCATCAGGCCCTGGGGATTTTTTCTTAGGAAGTTCTTTGATGGCTTGTTGGATTTCATTTTCTGATATGGGATTATTTAAGAATTCTATTTCTTCTTCTGTTAGTCTAGGCAGTTTGTATTTTTGTATATATTCATCCATATCACCTAAATTGGTGTATTTATTGCCATATAATTGGGCAAAGTAATTTTTACTGATTGCCTTAATTTCCTCTTCATCGGAGGTGATGTCCCCCTTTTCATCTTTGATGCTGTTAATTTGCTTTTCTTCTTTCCTTTTTTTAATTAGATTGACCAGTACTTTGTCTATTTTGTTTGTTTTTACAAAGTACCAGCTTCTTGTCTTATTTATTAAATCAATAGTTCTATCACTTTCAATTTTATTAATTTCTCCCTCAATTTTTAGGATTTCTAGTTTGGTTTTCTGCTGGGGGTCTTTAATTTGATTACTTTTGAGTGTTTTTATTTGCATTTCCTATTGATTGATCTCTGCTCTCCATAGTTTGTTAATATATACACTCAGGGATATGAATTTACCTCTGATTACCACTTTGGCTGCATCCCAAAAGATTTGAAAGGATGTCTCGCCATTGTCATTTTCCTTGATGAAATTATTAATTGTTTCTATGATTTCTTCTCTATCCGATTTTGGAGTATCATATTGTTTAATTTCCAATTAGTTTTTGATTTGGTTTTCCATGTACCATTACTGATAATTATTTTTATTGCCTTGTGATCTGAAAAGGCTGCATTTATTATTTCTGCTTTCTGCATTTGTGTGCCATGTTTCTGTGGCCTAATGTATGGTCAATCTTTGTGAATGTTCCATGTGGTGCTGAGAAGAAGGTGTATTCCTTTTTATCCCTATTTATTTTTCTCCATATGCCTATTAATTCTAATTTTTCTAAGACTTCATTCACTTCTTTCACCTCTTTCTTATTTATTTTTTTATTTGATTTATCTAAATTTGATAATGGTTGGTTAAAATCTCCCACTAACATGGTTTTACTGTCTATTTCTTCCTTCAATTCTCCTAGTTTCTCCATTAGTAATTTGGGTGCTATATTATTTGGTGCATACATTTCATTAGTGATATTTCCTCATTATCTAAAGTCCCTTTTAACAAAATATAATTACCCTCCCTATCCCTTTTGATCAGGTCTATTTTTTCTTTGGCTTTATCAGATATCATGATTGCCACTCCTGCCTTCTTTCTGTCAGTTGAGGCCCAGAAGGTGTTACTCCATCTTTTAATTCTGACCTTGTGGGTGTCAACCCGCCTCATGTGTGTTTCTTGAAGACAACATATGGTAGGGTTTTGGATTCTAATCCATTCTGCTATTCGTCTATGTTTTATGGGTGAGTTCATCCCATTCACGTTCAAAGTTATGACTGTCACATGTGGACTCCCTGGCATTTTGATATCCTTCCCTAATTCTAACCTTTCTTCTTCAGCTCTACCTTTTAGTCCAGTGATTTACTTTAAATCAGTCCCCTTGTCCCCTCCCTTGATATGTTACCTTTTCTAGTCCCTCCCTTTTTGTTCTCTCCACCTCCCCCCTCTTCTTCCCTCCCTTTTTTGTGTTCCCTTTCCCCCTACCCCCTTGATTTTCCCTTCTCCCTTTCCTTGTTGGGTAAGATAGAACTCAAGATCCCAATGGATCTGGATGTTTTTCCCTCTCAGAGTTGATTTCCCTGAGAGTAAGGTTTTAGTAAAAACTCTCTGCCTCTCCTTCATATAGGAGTTTTCTTCCCCTCCCCTTCCTGTGTGAATCTTTGTGTGAGAAAGATTATTCTATTTGGTCTTTCTTTTCCCCCTATTTACACATTACATGTTCCCCACATGTTAATATACATAGATTGATATAAATGTAGTCCTTATAGAAGAGAGTTTGAGTGAAAGAAAAAGATAACATTTTTCTCCTTTTCCCTTTCCTTCATATTTACCTTTCCAGGTATTCCATGCTCTTTGTTTTTCGACATTGAACTTTCCATGGAGCTCTGGTCTTTTCTTTGCAAAAACTTGGAAATCTTCTATTTTGTTGAATGCCCATACTTTCCCTTGGAAGTTTATAGTCAGTTTTGATGGATAGCTCATTCTTGGTTGAAGGCCCAGCTCTCTTGCCTTTCTGGAAATCATGTTCCATGCCTTACAGAGTGGAATGTGCAAGGTCTTGTGTGACCCTGATTGACATTCCTTTATATCTAAATTGTCTTTTTCTGGCTTCTTGTAAGATTTTTTCTTTTGCTTGAAAGCTTTGGAATTTGGCAATTACATTCCTGGAAGTTGTCTTTTGGGGATTTAGTGTAGAGGGTGTTCTGTGAACTCTTTCAGTGCCTGTATTGCCCTCTTATTCTAGGATCTCTGGGCAATTTTCTTTGATTATATCTTTTATTATGATGTCGAGTTTGCTGTTTATTTCTGGCTTTTCTGGTAGTCCAATTATTCTTAAATTGTCTCTTCTCCCTCTATTTTCCAAGTCTATGACCTTGTCAGTGTGATATTTTATGTTCTCTTCTAATTTCTTGGTCTTTTGGCTTTGCTTTATTAATTCTTGCTCGTTGTCTTCGAGTTGTCTAATTCTGACCTTTAGAGCCTAGTTTTCCTTTTCACTTTGGTCAAACTGGTTTTGTAGATGCTTGAATTTCTTTTGCATTATTTCCCACTTTTCCTCCCAGAAGGCTTCCATCTTTTTGATCCTTTCCTATTCCAATTCTACATGGTTTTGTGGAGAGTTTCATTTTCCTTTGGAAGGTTTCGGAGCATTGGCTTGTGTTTCCTCTTCTATCTCCTCTGTATTTTGTATTTTTGCTCCATAAAATGTGTCCAAAGTCGCCCCATTCTTCTTGTTTTTTTCTTGGAATTTCGAGGCTTTTGTGCTTCTGTGGAGTTTGCCATCTCTATCTGAGTGGGGAGGACTAGCTTTTCTTATCTCTGGTGTTCAGAGGTTTTAGCCCTAGGCAAATTGTCTGGTTCTCCTCAGCTGTTCTGTCTTCTCAGGGAGGCCAGGAACTGCTGGTGTTTCTATGTTACTGCCCTCCTCAGTTCCCTCCCGATGCTTCTCCATTGCCTTACTTCCATGCTCTGAGCCTGGCTCAGCACTCTCTGAGAGGTTTTTCAGTGCCTTAGCTGGCCAGAAGAGCCTACACTCTGAGGGGGGGGGAGGGGCTACGGCTTCTGGGAGCTCCAAGGGCTCCTGATAAGATTAGCTTTCACTGGTTGAACTGAGTATGCCCTGAGGCAGGGACCTTCCGTGAGACCTGGATGGAAGGATCCAGCCAGGGGGTTACAGGCTCCCCCCATCTCTCTCTGTTTCCCTGCTGTCTGGGTTCCCCCACGACTGAGTCAGGTTGTTTTCAGGAAGAGGCCTTCAGAATAGCTGGCCCTGAGGCTCTGAGGTTCCCTCTGCTGCCTTGTACTCAGCCCTCTGGGTTGGGGGGGATGGGTCCTGGGACCTTCCTTCTGCCTACCCCTTAGGTCCAAGTGATCTTGGGTTCTGGCTTTTGGGGGGGCCGTACCTTTTGGTCCAGGTCCAGGAGAAGGATTCCCGGGGTCTATGCTGTTGTTTGTTTTGAATTTTGGTGCCCTAGGAGCATATAGTTTGAGTTTGGTAGGGAAGGGTTTCCAGAGATCTGAACTTTAGCTTTCTCTAAGCCGCCATCTTGACCAGAAGTCTAGTTCCTATTTTTAAAAAAATTTCTTTTCATTTATATTGGTATAGTCATTGGGAATCCTGCTTTCTTGGTACTTCTTACTTCTTTTTGTATCAGTTTATATGTGTCTTCCAATACCACTCTGTATTCTTTGAATTCATCATTTCTTACATCTTACAATATTTCTGTAATCTGTAAAGGGAAGGTTGATCAGAGAATGTCTAAGCAATAGAGTTCTTACTCTCCTCCTCCCAAAAGTCGATGAGGTCTTTATGTCTCATCCCTTTCAAACTTTGAGTGCTTTGACTTCCCAGTTTGTGCAGAACATAAAACCTTGAGTGACCTATTCCAATTAACTGACTTTCAGATAAGAAAGGATATGAAACTGGAATTAAGGGAAACAAATAATCCAAAAGTATTTAAATTACTTTACTCCTTATGAGGTATGAACATGGTCCTCAATTAACTGAGAAGGATTACAAGACAGTTATCCCTGGTCTAAATGAGGATTATCTAAACTCTTGGTGGCCTTTAAAAATTAAAAAGGAAGTTAACCAGGTTCATAGGCAGCTGAGAACAGTTATCCTTGACAAACAAGTGAAGAGTCATTCCTGGTAATAGAGAAGAGAGCTAACCATAGGAAAACAACCCAGCTCTTGAGCGAAAATCTCTCTGATTTTTCACTCCAGTCATTTCCAAGGTGTATTTGGGTATAAAGATCTCTTTTTCCTTTCCCCTCCCCATTGGCAGTGATGCCATTGTGGTAGTAAAGACAACCATGTAGAGAGTAGGATCAGTAAGCCCATCTGTGGAGCTGAGTCAAGATAAGAAGAGAAGTAAAATGAGGAAGACCAGTCTAGCAGTATCACTAGCAGAGTCTGAAGGTTAGGATGGACAATGTGTGGACCTCATGAGAAAAGAAAGGACTTGGGGTTCCTGCAGTGCCAGAGGTATGAATAGTTTTAGCTATATGTATAAGACTTTTTAATAATATACTCAATACGTATATGCACTCTTCCCAGTTAGGTTGTATGCATTTTAGGGAAATGGGTTTTGAGGGGAATAGATTGCAAACTCTTTTCAGTATGTTATTTTGCTTAATGATTTTTGGATGATTATTGATGGAAGACTATGGTTTTAGGCATACATTGAACTAGAGATAGTTTCCCTAGAGGACTGAACCTGTAAGTGTGAATTAGGAGGAAAGTTGTACCAAATTTTTTTAGCTATTCCCCAACCTATGAGCCTCGACTTCATTTCTAATTTGTTGCTACTTAAAATATTTTACTTTATATATAAGCTATCTTTTTATATTTGACCTCAATGCACATATTCCTAAGATCTCATCAAAATTCATTTTCCTACCAAAATTCCAAATTGCTTTCTAAAAAAAATGAGCACATCCTCAGATCCACTAACAGTGTAGTAATGTTTGTCCATCCACAATTCTTCCAGGGTTGACTTCCTGCATTTTGTCATTTTTGACAATTTCCTTAGTTGAGGTGAAAACACACATATTATGGCATTTACATGGTGGTGAAATCAACAGATTCTTGAAGGATTCACTTCTCAGATCAGACTAACTTGTTAGTAGACAATGTTTGATCCATTCTTTCCTGAATAGGCAGAAAACTAATTATTCTGTTATAGCTCAGGGAAATAGTCACAACCTGTTATTTAAGAGTAAACTTTGAAGTTTTTTAAGCCTTTTCTTAGGCCCAGCTGTTTCTAAAATTGTTTATTTCATACTATTTTCCTTTCTTTCTCTTCATGAACAGAAAGGTCTATAAAGAGCAGAACACCTCAGGCTTTTACTTCTTTTGCTCCATGTAGCTGCATTGCAGGAAAAAAAAAAACACCATGAAATGAGCTGTGGAAATACCAATGCATTTACTTCAAACCATGGGTAAAAGGCTACCCCCAGTAGAGGATTTACCTTGGATCTAAAACCACAATATCTGACTAACAGAAAATGGCATGATTTCATTCATGGTCCTCTGCAGCCCAAAGAACAGAAACATTTCAGCCCTGGCTTGTCAAGAGGGTAATGGATTTTACCAATACTTCCCAACTGAAATGAATGCTAGTTTTTCTACAGAACAGACTCCAATTCACAATTACAGTTGATCTAATTAATTTTTACTTTCCTCCCATCCTTTCTATTTTCATAAGATATCTCTATTTTTAATTGGAAAATTTTATTTAATTAATTGATTTAGAATATTTTTCCATGGTTACATGATTCATGTTCTTCCCCTTCCCTTCCCCTATCTCCCTCCCATAGTCGACGTACAATTCCACTGGGTTTAACGTGTGTCATTGATCAAAACCTATTTCCATATTATTGATATTTGCACTAGGGTGATTGTTTAGAGTCTATATTCCCAACCATATCCCCATTAACCCATGTGATCAAGCAATTGTTTTTCTTCTGTGTTTCTACTCCCACATTCTTCCTCTGGATGTGGATGGTGTTCTTTCTCACAAGTCCCTCAGAATTTTCCTGGATCATTGTATTGCTACTAGTAGAGAAGTCCATTACATTCAATTGTACCACAGTGCATCAGTCTCTGTTTACAATGTTCTCCTGGTTCTGCTCCTTTCACTCTACATCAATTCCTGGAGGTCATTCTAGTTCACGTGGAATTCCTTCAGTTCATTATTCCTTTTAGTACAATAGTATTCCAACACCAAAAGATACCACAATTTGTTCAGCCATACCCTAATCAAAGAGCATCTCCTCATTTTCCATTTTTTTTGCCACCACAAAGAGCGTGGCTATGAATATTCTTGTACAAATCTTATTCCTTATGATCTCTTTGGGGTACAAATCCTTCAGTGGTATGGATCAAAGGACAAGCAGTTCTTTCGCAATATGTCTTTAAATGGAAGAGCTGTTAACCTTTCCTGTGCCATGGACCTTTTAAGCAGTTTGATGAAGCCTATGGAGGACTCCTTCTGATGGTTATGTTTTTAAAAGCATAAAACAAAATACATAGAATAACAAAGGAAACAAATTATACTGAATTATTTCCATTAAAATATTAAAATAAAATTAATGAACTTCAGCTTGAGAAGTATTGCATAAAGTATTTTCACTGGAGGTTCAGTATTTTTCTCATTGTTTCATTCCAGATTTGGAAGCACTTAGGAGTAAATATGTGTAAATAGGTTGAAGCATATTACTAAAAATGACTTGTCTCAGTAGTAGTATAAAGGATGCTGGAAAATGTAGAATTTAAAAGTAAGGTGTATGATAAAGAGATGGATGATACGTAGCCAGAGCTGTTCTGGTATTTGTAGGATATTCAAAGAACAAGAAAAAAGCCTCCAGTAATTTGGAGATCCTCAACAAAAGATTTTTGAGAAGTCATGGACAAAGTATAAGGGAGGTACATTGATAGAATCTATATTTGTGGACATTTTTGATGTATCTAGGACTTTTGCTATATAGTTACATGTCTCTTCAAATCTATTAAAATATCATTATGCATATTTATTTATATTACTTCAAAGAAAAACAAATGAAAGAAAAATATTTATTAGCTGTTAACCATTTTGGTAAATGCTCAGGATATGAATATAAAAGTAAGGCAACCCATTCCTTCAATGAGCTCCCATTCAAATTGATGGACGTAACATATATTTAAAAAATTCATTTGTAAGATGGCCGGAAAAGTCCAGAAATAATAAGAATGCAGTGATAAGACAAATGGCAAAGCCTAGGAGTCTTTAGGGTCTTTAGTCATTAAGTTAAATGGCAATATCTTGGGATCAGGAGGGTATAACATTGGGGAAGATGGTACAACCTTCTTTCTCACTGGAAGGACTCTAGTTGGTGATTTCCAGCTTGTTCAAACGGTATGTCTTTCCTACTAAGGTATCCCAAAAGGTATGGGAAGCTAGGATTGAGGAGACAGAGATTGCAAGGAGAAAATGGCACTCCACACCACTACCACTGGCAAGTCTTTCTACTTCTTGGCTATCCTAATAGGTTCTTGGCAGTCCAGAATTTTTAGAAGTTAAAACGAAGGCAAGGTGGGAGACTCCTATTGGCACTTAACCACCTTCAGGCTGCTCAATCATTTGAAAATATACCACAAAATAATTTGAGCTTCCCCCTCCAAAAATTCATTGAATTCCTAATATGTGGAAGGCACTGACAAATACAAAAGGGCAAGGAATATGAAAAACTGCTCTGAGAAGCGAACCACAAACTTTGAAGCATCATATAAATATGAGTTATATTTATGAGTTATTTCTATCCTATAAGTCTGGAAAACTGTATAGTTCTTTTGGCGAGGGTGTGAGACTCTCTGGAGGATAAAGGATCATTTCACTGCCTGATTGAGTGTTTTTCCTTTATAGGGAGTCTCAATCTTTCCATAGAGATTTATGTAGACCTCCATTATGTCTGTCTGTCTGTCTGTCTTTCTGTCTGTCTTTCTCTCTCTCCACACATACACACACTCATATATAGGTATATATATGTATATGCATATAGTCACACACAACAGGGACAAATGGAATCAAACATACCACATACTCACCTATATAGACATATGTGTACTTGTGCTATATATACTCACATGACATGTATACCTGCATTATAAATGTATATAAACATATATGTATAGATGTTCCAAATAGTAACAGAACATGAAATTCTCTATATGCATGTATATACATAAATGTAGACATATTTGTATATGCATACATATATCTATGTATATACCAGCTTGGTACATCCATATATAATGCACACACATATACATATATACACATATGTATGCATTTATATCCATGTATATATACACATATACATGCACATATACACATATGGTCTCTGTTGTAGGAGACATTATAGTAAAGTACTAGGCTTGGAGTCAGTAGGACTTGTGTTCAGATTTTACCTCTGACCCTTATAATCCCTGGGATTCTGGGCAAATTGACTATTGTCAATATGCCTTAGGTAATTCTCTAGGATTTATCTACTAAGTCACAGATGGGTTATGATCTAAAGCATTGGTGGAGGAGATTTCCCCATTGGGAGTTCCTGTTACACAGTAGAATGTAAGTTTCTTGGAGACAAAGACTTAAATTTTTGAAACACTCATCCTACAATTTCCCATACAAGACAAACTATGCCCTATCATTGTGTCTTTGTAATGACTATGCCCATACCTGGAATATTTTACCTCATTACTTCTCCCTCCAAAAAGCCCTGTTTCCCTCAAGACTCAACTCATCTTCTTCCAGAAGCTCTTCCTGATGCCTATAACTGGTAGTGTCTTTTTCCATATACTTATATCTATTTTCAACATACATGTATACATGAAGGAAACTCCTTGAGGGAAGCTCTGGTTTAACTTTTGTCTTTGTATTATCAGGATGTTGTACAGTGCCAAGCTTGTAGCAGGTGCTTAATAAATGCTTATTGGGGCAGTAAGGTGGCTCAGTGGATAGAGAGATGGGTCTAGAGACGGGAGGTCTTGGGTTCAAGTGGTCTCAGACACTTTCTAGATGTGTGAAACCATTAACCCCCATTACCTAATCCTAACTTCTCTTTTGTCTCAGAACTAATACTTAGTATCAATTCAAAATCAAATGGTAAGGGGTTTTTTTTTTGATCCAACAATACCACTACTAGGTTTCTACCCTAAAGAAATAATAAGGAAAATGTTTACACAAAAATATTCATAGCCACACTCTTTGTTGTGTTGGCAAAAAATTGGAAAATGTGGGAGTGCCCTTCAGTTGGGGAATGGCTAAACAAATTGTGGTATATGATGGTGATGGAATAGTAATGTACAACAAAGAATGATAAACTGCTTGATTTCTATATGAGCTGGAAAGACCTCCAAGAACTGATGCAGAGTGAAATGAGTAGAACCAGGAGAACATTGTACACAGAGACTGAAACATTGTGGGATGATCAAATGTAATCAACTTTGCCACTGATAGCAATGCAAGGATCTAGAACAATCCTGAGGGACTTATGAGAAGAAATGCTATCCACATCAAGATAAGGAACTATTGGGGTTGAAACTCAGAAGGAAAACATTTGATTTTTCACTTGTTTATATGGGTATAGGATGTGGGGTTTTGGTTTTTACAAGATTACTCTATTACAAAAATGAATATGGAGATGGGTATTGAGTGATGATGCATGTATAATCCAGTAGAATTTCTTGTTGGCTGGGGAGGGGGGAAAGGGAGGGAAAGAACATGAATCATGTAACCATGGAAAAATACTTAAATAAAAAAAATAAAAGGTAAGGGTTTAATAAGTAAATAAATGCTTGCTGATTTGATTTGTATCTCTAGTGCCTTGAACACAGAAAGTAATCAATAAAAGTTTGTTGAATTGCATTGAAAAATAATTGTTAATACTATTAAAATCCTTATTTTAAATAATCAAATGAGTACAAAATATTTAATACTTTAAAGAAAAATACATCTCACCCACTAACTTTTTGAAATATTTTAGACTCAGTCATTTTGCTCATAAAGAAGTCTATGTATACTTGGAAACCCTACGAACAAAACAAAACAAAACCCTTTCAGACAAGTGGTTCTTTTAATGTAAGTTTTATAGCTAATCACCCAGAAAGAGGACAGGCTTATCTCTTCCAGCTCATAATTTTTTGGTGGCTGGGGGAAACCATTCTCTTTTGCATAGAAGCAAACAACTCTTCTAATCACAAAGACTGTATTTTCAGGGCTTCCAACAAGACTTGTTTCAAAGTATTAGCCACCTGCTGTTCCCAGAATTCCCTGTGCAGAAACAGCAGGAGAGTTTAAAGGGTTATGACTAGATGTGAACAAAGGGACTTGAAACCTAATCACACTAGGTTAAAATTCTACTTCTAATAGTTGACTGCCAGGCTTTCCAAAATCTCCTCCCAGCTACACTGAAAGCCCTGCTTGTTAGTCTAAGCTATTTTGCAGTAATGAAGTGTGTGTACTGGAGATATTGACATTACTCAAAAGTTGCCACCCGTTGTTGCATGCTGCATTCTCTGAGCCCCATACTGCAACCCCCCATAGTTTCCCCTTTAATTTTTAAAGGTTTTGAAAAATTTTAAACAAGTTTATAGCCCTTGGTGACTGTAAACAACCATTATACATAAATATAGACAACAGGACTTTTCCTGCCTACCATCAAATATTTTTGGACAGCTCCTTCACTGAATCATCTATAGGCAATACTAGAAATGGAATGAGTGGAACACTACACCAGGGGAAGTCACATGGAGAATAGGGCTTGGGGAATATGATCTCATGAACCTGGCAATGAAGGCAAATTCAAGATTACAACTTCTGTGAAAATAAAACGGAGAGTGGCATTTCAGAGTCACTTATGCTCAGGAAAAACCATTTATTTTTTAAGTTAAGTTTAGGTTAAAGACTTTTGAAATGAATCATTTGTGGGATATGAACGAGCTTTGCACATTGTCTTCTAAAAATGAAAAATGAAGAATGACTAAATATTTGGCAGTTCAAGTTTAAAAAAGATATTTACTGAATTCCTACAGTGTGTATCAGGCCCTTAGGAACTTACATTAAGAAATGTTGTAATCCCTGTCCTCAAGAGCATTATTACCTAAGAGTGGGAGAAAAAACAAATTCATACACAGATAAATAGGGGTAAATACAGTGATATGCTCCAGGAATACAAATCTAACCCTTTATATAATTTTCTTTTCCTGTTAGCTAACTTCTGTATGACTGCTTAGGAGTGGGCAGGACAAGATGTGGGGGAAAAGGCTTTATTTTGTTCCTTTTGAATATGAACTTGACATTGGTAAATGTGAAAATTTCCATATACAAAGGATATAGAGGAAAACTATGATACTGTAATTCTTCATAGTATATCGATTACTATTTAAAGTATGTATTTAATTTATTCTTTATGTTTTAATATCTTTGTTTCTTTTCCACACAAATGTATATGTACATATACATACATACCTACACTATCAGTTCCAAGGCAGAAGAGAAGGATATACACACACATACACTCACATTATATATATTTTAAAAATGTTTCATTGATATTTTTTCCTTTTTCTTGCTTCTTTCCTTATTTTCTCATTCTTTTCCTTCTCTCTCTCTCTCTCTCTCTCTCTCTCTCTCTCTCTCTCTCTCTCTCTCTCTCTCTCTCTCCCTTCTTCATTTTAATTCTAATATGTTTTATTTTCTCAGGGAATCATTTTTTCTATTTCATCAGTTCCCCCCCACCCCCAGGGATTCTACTACCTAGATAAGACTTTTAACTTTGTGTTCTAAGCTATTTATTTTCCTTCTGATTTTCCCAGAAGACCCTTTAGGTTACATATAATTTTACTTTTTATCTATTGCCTTAATCTTCATGGCCTAGACATTACCATCCCTCCTACTTCTAGGCCTCCCAATGTCTCTCACTATACTTCTTATTTATAAAGTTATTCTTTTCTTCTGGACTTGCCTTTGGGGCCTTTCCAATCCTGTGGAATTCTTCATTGTATTTGGTACCTTTCTCCATTTACTAAAATTAATATTTTTTTGATATTGCATTTGGACTTTATCCAGGGCTGGGTTCTGCTTCCTTTTGCATTTTCGAAAAGGGGACACCAATCCTATTTGGTCATTGTCCCTCTATTGTGTAGATGTCACTATTATTCTAAATAGGGTTACTTTGACTAGTTCTTTCTTCCTCAATCTCCAGTTTCTGTCTCAGTGTCCTAGTAGTCCAATAGAATATAGAGCCTGATCCTTCTCTGTCTCTTCTTGGACAGTAAAGAACAGAGAGTAGGTTTGATTCCTTGCTATGGTTGTGACAAGCCCCAATTGTATGTTGAATACATATTGGTCTCAGGTCTCCAGTAAAGCCCCTCAATTCAAGCTAGTTTATTCCCTCCTATGGTTTTCTTTGGAATACAGTCTTGTCTTCTTGTGCTGACTCTGTTTGCCTTTTTTTTTGTGGGAAATCACAACTAGATCAATGACTGCAAGCTTGATTATTAGAATTACTAATAATATTACTAATGAGCTTTTGAACCCCTTATAAAATCTATACTCAGAACACCAGCAGGCTTCTGGTTCCCTTGAAGGATCCATACTCAGAATATTACAAGGTTTGTACCTCACCCTCAGCTGAACTATCTTGGTGATACCTCACATCCCAGCACCCACAGCTTCTAGCCGTCTTATGTTCAGTCCTGACCTGGATGGATGAGTTTACTTTTGTTTTTCATTGACCATAATCATATTTGACCTAGTGCATACTTTTTAATTTTTTTTGAGAGTCCTTAAATTCTTGAATCCTTCATTAAAAAAAAAAACTTAATCCAGTTCCTAGCACATAGTCTATATATAATAACTTTACTGATCAGATTGAGGATTAATTTAAGTTAAAAATATGAACATTTGCCATTTATAAGATAGTGTCTTAAAATGTATGTTTTTATTTATTTCTTTTTAAATTTTTAATTAATCAATTTAGAATATTTTCTGTGGTTACATAATTCACGTTCTTTCCCTTCACTCCCCCAACCCCCTCCCATAGCCGATGCACAATTCCACTGGGTTTTATATGTCACTGATCAAGACCTATTTCCATATTATTGATATTTGCACTAGGGTGATCTTTTAGAGTCTACATCCCCAATCATATCTCTATCAATCCATGTGATCAAGCAGTTGTTTTTCTTCTATGTTTCTATTCCCATACTTCTTTCTCTGAATGTTGATAGCATTTTTTTCATAAGTCCCTCAGAATTGCCCTGAATCATTGCATTGCTACTAGTAGAGAAGTCCATTACATTCGATTGTGCCACAGTGTATCAGTCTCAGTGTATAAAGTTCTCCTGGTCTGGTTTTGCTCCTTTCACTCTGCACCAATTCCTGGAGGTCATTCCAGTTCACATGGAATTCCTCCAATTCATTATTGTTTTGAGCACAATAGTATTCCATCACCAACATATGCCACAATTTGTTCAGCCATTCCCCAATCGAAGGGCATCCCCTCATTTTCAATTTTTTTGTCACCACAAAGAGCACAGCTATACATATAAAATAATTTTTTTTAAAGCAAAGTATGGTTTACTGATTCTGAAGGAAATGATGAGGTAGCTGTCTGTGCCAATTCCTACTATATTACCTAATTCCAGTCTTGGTGAAAATAAGATAAAGGCAATAGGGGAATATTATGATTCTGGAGAGTTAGGAATAGGGCCAAAATACTGAGAAGAATTCTCAGGGACTGTGGGTAAATCAATTCAACTACTCTAGGCCTCAGTTTCCTCCTCTGTAAAATGAAGAATGAAGATTAAATGATTTCTACATTTTATTGAGTCCTCCACTGCAACATTAGTTTCTTTTTATTCTCTCTGTATATTTTATGTACTCATTTGGCTTCCCCAAGGGAATATAAGCATCTTGAGTATAGGGATTATTTCAAGGACACTTTGTGAATCATTATTTGATATATCATAGTAGAAGGAATACTGGATCTTAGAGACAATGGTTGAATTGTAGCTCTGCCTTTTACTACCTATGTGACTGGATAACCCATTGCATCTCTCTGGGGTTGTTTCCTTATCTATAAAATGAGAGGGTGATATTAGATGATCTTTAAGGTCCCTTACAACTCTTGATCAGATCTCATAATAATATGGATTGGCTAGATTAGGGAAGAGCCATAGAAAGAATGGCGCTTTCCCATTCTTGAGGGACAAAGAGTAAATATGATTTATAACCATCTTTTAATACAGCTTCAGAGCACCTGAAAGAAATTCAGCAGTTAGAGCACCTGCGATGTCAATTTGACTCCCCTCCTCCCCAATCTTTTCTCTTGGGAGTTACTTGATTGACATATGGGATCTGAAAGGAGAGTCAGCTGTATGTTATCACTGGCAGACCACAATAATACTACTCCATTGAGTCTGGGAAAAATCAATGCACTCTTGTCTTCCTCTTGTCAGCCCTCTTTCCCTCTAAAATGACACAGATTAAGAGTTCCCTTTACATCAGCCTTTGATGTGTTTTTAAGTTTTACCCTCAGGATCATTTCCCTGTTCACTTTCTAGCTCTCTTTTGTTCTTCAAATTTCTATCTAGCTGATTAAAAATTCTAGTTAGAGTGAAATAGCTTTTCAAAATGGGGTGCTCAAAACTAAGCAAAGAAAAGCAATGAACTTGCTGGAGTTTAGCACCTTTGATTAATCTTTAATTAATATTTCATTTTAATTTCCAATTCTGCCTTTAAGACACAGGCTTGTGTTCAAGCCACAAACTCATTATCTTATCATTTTGAAAGGCAACTATCTCCCATAGAATAAAAAAGATGCCTAACTAGCATCCAAAAAGAAGACTTGGTGAAGCTTATGCTGTTTTTTAAATTTCATTTTGTTTCATTTTAAATGATTACTGTCTACTGGGCTATCTTAGCCAGAATCAGTGACACAAATATTATTTTAGCACAGGGTAAAATAACATTCTATGGCATTGGCATTAATTTATCTTTGTTATTTATCCTAATGATTTTTATGCTTTTATTAGTGTGCTACATTTTACCCAAATGTGGTTTATAATTTAATTTTCACCGTGATACCCAGAGAAATCACTGGAGGCATGGTAATGATGAAGGAACAGTTATACTAATACCGCCAAAAGGATGCAAAGATGATTTATGTGACTTTCTTCTCGTATTTGCAGTTCATTAAGTCACTGTCTTCTTGTAATGACCAAGTGAAAATTAAAGTACTTTGGAGAAGAACTTTAGGTTCAGCATCATTAGAGGAAGAGAAATGGGCTCTCTGATGAACTTGACTGCAGAAATCTATAGAGCACAACTTAATCAGACTCCACATTGATCCCTGATGCTAGGAGGCAGTTTTAAGATTGAGCAAATCATTTTAATGCATATTTTTCCCTTAAAAAGGAGCATACTATCCATGAGAATTATTTATATATAATTTGAAGCTTTAACTTCATAAAGTGTATGTAGATCTTCCTGGGGTCTTATAGTCAGTGCAGGGACAATAGATATTCTTCACTAGACTTGCTTTTTTCATTCTTAAGTCATTTAGCACCCATTTGCCTTAGTTTCCTAAACTATGAAATTAGCAGCTACTTTGTAAAATTGTCATGAGAATCAAATGACATAATATTTGTAAAAAGCTCTTAATATAGTGCCTAGCACATAGTAGGTGCTATATAAATGTTTATTTTTTTCCTTCCTTTCCATTTCTGCACTGCCTTGCATTTTCCTAAAAGAAGTATCATCTCTATGCCAAGGATGGAAGGCAAAGAAATACTCCCATTGGTACTATTTCAGATTATACTTAATCCTGCCTAAAGAAAGAATCAATATCTATACTCTAATGTTTAGGGGATTCTTAAGGGGAGGAAAAAGGGGAAAGAAACGCTCCATAGGTTGTTTTGAGGATCAAATGAGGTAATATTGCTAAAATGCTTAATATAGCTTCTGGTATAGAGGAGGTACCTAATAAAAGTTTTCTCCTTCCCTTCTACTTCTCTTTTGTCTACCTTGCTGGGTACACCGAGTTCTAATGGTATTGTATTCAGAGACAAATATTCTGGATTCAAAACTTTCCTTTTCTACTTACAACTCATGTGACTTTGGAAAAGTCTTTTCATACCTTTGGGCCTCATTTTTCATTGCTCCTGATATCAAATATGACTTTGTTTTTAGCAGTAAGATTTAATAAGTGTTCTATTACCTTATGTCATCATTGTCTAAGACTAGGTTTTGTTTAGGAAAAAAAAACATACCAGTGTAAATATAAGTTGATCCTCCTTTTCCCTCTCCAAAGTTTTCCTATTTTTTGTGTTTTCCATACTTAAAAGTTGCTTTTAAAAAGTTGTCTGTTCCTTAGAACTGGGTTTAGTCTGGAGAAGAGAAGACACAGGGGTATGTGATAATTATCTTTTTTTAAGTGCTTGAAAGTCTGTCATGTAGAAGAAATGTTTGACGTTTTCAACTAAAACCTAGAGGATAAGACTAGGAATACAAGTAGGGAGGAGTTGATCTAGGCTTGAAGAAAAAAGAATGAATTGGTTAGAGCTGGCCAGGTGGAAAGTGTTAATTTAGCAGGAAGTGAGGGGTTTGTTTCTTTTTTTCCCTTTCTTACAGAAGAAACTCTCTCTCTCTCTCTCTCTCTCTCTCTCTCTTTCTCTCTTTCTCCTTTCCCTCTCTCTCTCTCTCTCTCTCTCTCTCTCTCTCTCTCTCTCTCTCTTCTCTCTCTCTCTCTCTCTCTCTCTCACCTCTCTCTCTCTCTCTCTCTCTCTCTCTCTCTCTCTCTCTCTCTCTCTCTCTCTCTCTCTCTCTCTCTCTCTCTCTCTCTCTCTCTCTCTCTCTCTCTCTCTCTCTCTCCCCCCCCCATCAAGATTTTCTCCCATCAAAGTTTTGATATATCTTGGGTTGGCATGAGAAATTAAATGAAAATTTTTAGGGAATTTTGCAGAAGCTGCATGAAGGCTAGCAGTCAACAGAAGTTTAGAAACTCAGAAATGCACAAAATACATGTATGATATTGTATAATATCAACATATTTTATCTTTTAATACCACAAATAAACACAATTTCTTTTTTGAAGTTAAAATAAACAAAAAGGTTTCCAAAAAGAATATTAAAGCCAAATGAAATCCAAATAAATGGATTTTCCAGATCATGGGGGTCACTGTGTTCCTAATCCCAGTGATATGGAAGGGGTACCTTTGTATATATCTTTACCTATCTATCTATCTATCTATCTATCTATCTATCTATCTATCTATCTATCTATCTATCTATCATCTATCTATCTATCTATCTATCTATCTATCTATCTATCTATGTCTATCCTTACTTTCTTTTTCTAAGATTTGATACTTTGATACTAAGAATTGATTCCAAGGCAGAAGAAGAGTAAAGGCTCTTGGGTTTAAACTATCTGCCCAGTGTTCATACAGCTAGGAAGTGCCTGAGAGTTTTGATTCCAAATTCTTATGACTCTAAACCTAGAGCCCTATTCACAGAGCTACCTAGCTAGCTTCTACTACAGAAAATATTCAAATAGATTCTGGATGACCACACATGAGGATACTATAGAATGGATTTCTGTTGTAATATGGATTACTCTAGATTTCCAAAGCTTGACTCTAAAATTGTGTAATTAGATGATCTCTAAGGCCCTTTCCAGTATTCAATATTATGATGTTATGATCTCCATAACTACTACCTCCATTTACTGTGGAGAAAGATGGAACTGAGCTGAGGTATCATACAACTCATTTTCTTATAATGAGGTAATAATGTACATAGAGCACTTTGGAAACTTTAAAGTCACAGATTTATGAGTATGTATATATATATATGTATATATATATATCACTATTATTGTTGTTATCCTAATTAGGTACTTAAACTCTACTTTTCCACCCTCCCCAGATCACACACATTCAATCCTAAAATACCTTGTAGATTGATCCAACCATTTTGGAGAGCAATCTAGAATTATACTCAATGAGTTATAAAATTGTATATTTCCTTTGACACAGTAAAATCCTTATTAGGTTTATTTTTTTTAAAATGATTAAAGTCGAGGGAAAAGAAGCTATTTGTTTTAAAATATTTGCAGCATATCTCTTGTGGTAGCAAAGAACTGAAAACTGAAGGGATGTCCATCAATCGGGAAATGGTTAAACAAGTTGTGGTATATGACTGTAATGGTATATTATTGTGCCATAAGAAGTGACAAACAAGATGATTACAAAAGAACCTTGGAAAGATTTTTATGAAGTAATACAAAGTGAAGTGAGCAGAACCAGGATAATGTTGTATAGTGTAACAAAAATAATAGATGATGATCAATTGTGAATGACTTCACTATTATCAACAAGGCATGGATCTAGGACAGCTCCAAGGGACTCATGATGAAATAGGCTATCCACTGCCACAAAAGGGGCAGGTGGAGTCCAAATGCAGATTGAAACATACTGTTTTTCACTTTATTTCCTGCATGAATTTTTCTCTATTGTAAGCAATATATATCTTGTTTTACAACATGATGAAAAAGGAAATATGATAATATATACATAATCAATGTCATATTACCTGCCTTTCTGGGAAGGGAGGAGTAGAAAAATTTTTTTAAATGTAAATATAAAAATATATACATGTCACTGACTTTTTGGTAATGTAATCATTTAATGTTTTTATTTTATTTATTTTTGGCAGGTAATTCATGATAAATAATATGCCTTCAATTAATGGAGCTTAAGAAGCACTCTACAACTTATAGCCTTAGAAAATCTCCTTACCCATGAAAAATGAAATAATTTACCCATTCACACAGCTAGCATGAGGTAGTCTGCTAGAACCTTCTTAATGGTAAGACTTGAAACTATGTCTTCCCTCTTGCATGGGTAGCTTTCTACTTACTATATCACACTACTTCTCAATGTTATAATATAATATAAATTACTCTGTCAATATTATATGTACTCAATCAATAATAGCCCAACTCCATTATATTCCTTCAGAAATACTAGATCCTAAGATTGTTTCATTTGGGGGTAAAAATCACACTAATATTAACATAATTTGATTCAACTCTCTTTCTCCTGTTTGTTTCTTCCCTACTTTGCCACATTCTTTAAAAAATTGCTTACATAAAGTCACTTATTCCTGGAGGTGTTTCACCAGAAGAATAAAAAACATGAGTGTGGTTATAATAGTTTCTATTTCTATATAATATGTGATGCTTTTATTATGTTGTCAGTGTTACTCTGTAAGCAATATGTTTTCTGTCAGTATTAATGTATTTACATTAGATAGTTTATTCTCAGACGGGAAGGATATTGTTTACTGTTTGTCCCTACTAATCTACATTCTCTATGAGGAAGTTGAGACCAATTACTTAAAATTGCTAAGCCTCAGTGTCCTCATTTGTTAAATAGGGATTCACCACAGATGATCTATAATGTGCTTTCTATCTTTACATCAATCTCAATAGAGACTCCCTATCTTACAAACACCCATCCTCTGAGGATCTAATCACATAGATAGGACCTACAAAGAGAGAACAACACACCATATGAAGGATGTGGAGTTGAGCATCAGTATGAGAGAAAACCCAAGTCCTGAATCAGGACACAGAATTTTAGAATTAGAAGTGATGATAGGCAATCTTAGGTAGTTAAGTAGCACTGTGAATAGATTGCTAGGTCTGGAGTTAGACAGACTCATCTTCCTGAATTCAAATCTGGCCTCAGACACTACCTAACTATGTGGCATTGGGCAAATCACTTAACCATGTTTGCCTCAGTTTTATCATCTGTAAAATGAACTGGAGAAGGAATGGAAAACCATTCCAGTATCTTTTGCTTGAGAAAACCCTAAGTGGGGTCATGAAAAGGCAGATAGGACTGAATAATAACAACCCAAAGGGATATTAAATTTAGAGGGAGAAGGGATATTAGCAGTAAACTAGTCAAACTTAGTCATCTTACAGTGGAAAAAGCTCACAAATGGCTAGATTGGATGGTCCTCCTCAGGTACTTTTTGGACTAGATGACCTTTGATTTGAACTAGATAACTCATCCAATTCTTTGGTAATTTGGCTGTTTTGCATGGCATTTCACTCTTTCTCTAGCGACCAGACATGAGAGAGCATTCTAATGAATGATACTATTATTAATCTCAGAAACATTTTGCCCAAGAGCTAATATCCCTTTTAAAATCAAATGAGCTGATGTATGTGATAGTACATTGAAAAAAAACTTTAAAGCATAATAGAAATATAAAACATTATAATTATTGTAAAGAGGCTAGCATTATTATTTTTGGACACATGACCAGCTTGAGACAACTCACAATGATAAAGATTTTGCTAATGTCAGCAGAAAAACAAAGAAATCTGGTCTTCTGGCTGCTAGACCTGTACAATAAAATTGTATCCTCTTTATCTATATCTACCACTTCATAATAAACATACAAGAAAATACCACATGATTGAGCAAGGAGGAAAAGAAGTTTGTCCTTTTATTAATGATCAATATATAGTAAATATATTCAATTGATTTTTGCTCTTTCCTCCACAGGAATAGCAGGTAAGAAAAGAATCAAGTATAGGAGAGAACAAGAGAGAAATGAAAAAACACATACTCAAACAATTTATAGTAGAAGGAGGACACTACATAAATTAGTAAGTATGAAATATATAAATACTCTGTATTTATTCAGTAAATATTAGATATTTTAAAACATAACATTATCTAAAAAAAAGAAAAGAAATTTTGCCAGTTTGGAAGCTGTCTGAGGAAAAAAAGTCTCTGGTTAAAAGAGACTTGAATGGTTTTAGAAAGTGGTGTTGTGTAGTGGAAAGAACAATAAACTTGGAGAACTTGTGTTCAAATTCTAACTCCGCCAGCTAAAAGACCTTGAGTAACTTAGTTAACTTCTCTGAGCTTCTATTTCCCCATTTGTAAAATGACAATAACAATAACTGTAGCACCTAACTCAGGAAGCTAATGTAAAGTTAAAATAAGATAATAATAAATATTAATTAATAATATTTAAATAAATATATAAATATATATTATATATACATATATAAATAAATATTAATAAATGCCAGTTACCATAATTCCTGGTGTGGCCATGGAAATTTCACCTACACAGTATGAGCTTCAGTTTCCTTAGTTGGACTGATGACCCTTTCCAGGTCTAAATCTTTAATCCTATGAATCAAGGAAACTATCTAACTGTCTATTCTTCTTAATTCTCACTGTCATTATTCTAATATACTGTTGTTCACTTGTTTCAATTATGTTCAACTATCTGTGATTCCATATGTTCTTTTGGGGCAAAGATATCTATCCTTTATGTATAATTAATGATGTCCCCCCCTCCCCAATTATAGATCTTTATTTTGTAACTCTCTAATGCATTAATGTCATACTGTATATTATAGGTCAGCTAAATGCTGCAATGGGTAGTGTGTTGAGAAGAATCTTCCTGAGTTCAAATCTGGCCTCAGACACAGGACATGTGACCTTGGGCAATTCACATCCCTTTTTGCCTCAGTTTTTCTTCACTGAAAAAAATGAATTGGAGAAGGAAATGGCAAACCACTCCAGTATTTTTGTCAAGAAAACCCCAAATGGGGTCATGAAGAGTCGGATGTGACTAAAACAACTGAGTAAAAACATTACAGTCTTAGAAAGCCTGAGAAATGTATAAGGAGGACGCTGATGTGCTAACTCAATTATAGGGGATGACACTGTTTAATTGCTTTGAGAAGATCAATTACATCCTTTGGAATTCTCAAAAAGCAGTTATTAGTCAAAGTGAAAGGACCTTGTTTCTTATTTTCTGTGAGGACTGATGATTATTTTCTTGATGTATTACTAAAATACCCACAGAAATTCAATGAGACACTCAGAAATAAAGTGTTGATTAAAAAAAACAACTTATATATTCATTGTAGTTCTTAGGAGATAAAAGCAAAATTTCCTTTCCCTACCCTTCTCAAAAGTATAACACATACTTACTTTAAAAACAAAACAAAATACCCTAACCTTCTGCCTAAGAACCAATACTAAGAATTAGTTCCAAGGAGAGTGGTAAGGGCAATTGAGGTTTAGTGACTCTCCTAGGGTCACATAGCCAGGAAATGCTTTGAGGCCAGATTTGGACCCAAGACCTCCCATCTCTAGGGTTGGCTCTCTAATTGCTCCTGTAACATGTACTTCTAACCAAATCAGCTATGTTGAATTGGAAGTCAGGAGATATGGTTCTGAAGTTTTGGCTCTTTTCTTCACCTTGGAAAATTGGGTATGATATTATTTCATAAATCCCCAGAATCAGAGAAATAAAGAACCTGAAAGTTGGAAGATATCCTAGCATCTTCCTACTTCAACCTATACATGAAAAACATACCAAATGAATAATATTAGATCTCTCATGCCAATGTGATATGAATGATGAATGGCTAGAAAACAGGAGACTCACTGGCCCAGCTAGGGACTGAAATAAATGATATTAGCCTTCAATGGAAATATGGGTAACAATTAACTCACAGCACTCTGGTTAAAGTGTTAAATTTTGATTCAGGAGGACGTTGATGGGTTCAAATATCACCTGCTGTTATTTAAGGCACCTTTGTAACACAATAGATAGAGTTTGGGGACTGGAATGAGAAATCACTGAGTGCAGATCTAGTCTCAGATACTTACTAGCATTGTGATCTTGATTAAGTCACTTAACCTCTGCTTACCTTTAATTTTTTCATTTGTAAAATGGGGATAATAAAATACTACCTCCTAGGGTTGTTGTGAAGAGTTCAACACAATGCCTTATGTAAAAATGTTTATTTACTTATTTTTTTACTGAGTGTATGTTCCCAGGCAAGCCAATTAACTTGTCTAAGCCTTAATGATTTTTAAGTGGAATTATTAATAACACCTATATTTCACAAGGTTTTGTGAGAATAAAATGAGACTCCTTATAACATTCTTTCCAAAAAATTAACCCCTACCTGTAGCAGCCATTATTATTTCTATGTCTGTCTTCTCTTTTCTTTTTACCGGACTCTAGGTTCTCAGTGGGTACAGACTATTTAATTTATCCTCTTTCCCCCATAGCATCTAACAGAGTGCCTTGGCTAGAAGTAGTCAATGAATAATTATTGAATAAGTGAATGAATGTTGAGAGAATATATTGTTATTTAATAAAATCTCTCAGAAGAAAGTTTCTCCACTTATTTATATATGTGATATTTTTAATATATGCATGCATATAAATATTTATATATGTGTAAAATATGTATGACATCCTTCCTATATGACCCTGGGAAAGGTGTCGACCTCCATGAGTCTGTTTTCTCATCTGAAAAATGAGGAATAGGACTAGATAGGCACAAAGATTTTTAAAATTATAAATCTATGATTCTGTGATCCCTCTCAGTAGTCAACTGTTTTATCTTAAGGGACCTAGTGTCCTCCTACTCCCTTGCCTCCTTTCCATAATCAGTTTTTAAGAAATTATTTTCTTTATTGAGTTTTTGTATTTTTTTTTACATTTTGCCAAGTCTGCTTTTTGGTGAATTCTTTTCTTCAGTTATTATTATTATTATTATTATTATTATTATTATTATTATTATTATTATTTTTTACCATTAGGCCAATTCTGTTTTATTTTTTTTTAAGTTGTTCTTTTCCTTGGTATTTTTTATGCCTTTAGATCTGGGACCCAGAATGGTTTATGGACAATAAAGTTACCAATCAGCACTAACTGTATCCTGTAGCAGCAAATCTCTTTCTGATCATTTGTCTCCTCCTCTTACTGCCTCAGGAATGAGGGCTTCTCATTTGTTGCTGCAACTGTTATGACTGCTTCCAAGGCACTCCTGTTGAGCTCTGAGCTCATTTGAAGTCAAAATACATCAAATTGAAAAAGGTAGTACAAAAATCTACTGAAGAAAAGAGCTCACTAAAAAGTAGAATTGGTCAAAAAGGTACACATATTTCAGTGAAGAAAATAATTCTGTACTCTCTTACAGACCTTTCCTGAAGGCCTTTTAAGTTGACTTAGGCAGAATAAATGCCTCTCTCTAACTCCACTCTAAAATTGACTCTGCCACTCCAAAATTTCATTTGAGGCATTGTTTTAAAGTTGTTTGGGGGGAAATGTTGAGAGAATTCAGCTGGGTCTTTGCCTGTACTTAGCCATTTTGGCTCTGCCCTTGGAAGGTCATTCCTCTTCCAATAATTCAAAAAGGAAATATATTGTGTTTTTTTAAACACTTACCTTTCATCTTAGAATCAATACTGTGTATTGGTTCTAAGGCAGAAGAGTGGTAAGGGCTAGGCAATGGGGGTTAAGTGACTTGCCCAGGGTCACACAGCTAGGAAGTGTCTGAGGCCAGATTTAAACCCAGGACCTCCCATCTCTGGGCCTGGCTCTCAATCCACTGAGCTATCCAGCTGCCCCCCAAAAGGAATTATGTTGACACCAAAATTACACATATTAATGAATTGATTCATCATTTTATTAATTGATACTTTGGTGTTAATGAGTTTTAATTAATATGTTAACTTTGCCAGTTATTTTTCATTGTGGAATAAAATTATTTGCTATTCTTTTCAAGAACTGAAGGAGTACTCCTCTCATCAAACTCCACTATCCAGTGACACTGGCTGGACTTCTTATTGTTCTGTGCACATGACACACTATCTACCACCTCTGTGCAATCTCACTGATTATTTCACTGGGCTAGAAAGTTCTTTTCCTTCAACTCCATTCACTCACTTCTCTTGTTTCTTTCAGTTATCAGCTCAGATTCGACCTTCTGCAAAAGCCTTTCCCAGTATTTCTATCTGCTAGGTTAATGACTAAGTTGACTTCCTATTTACATTGCAAAGTTGTTTGCATGTTATCTCCTTCATTAGATCATGGTTCCATCCAAGAAGACTGAAACCGTATTTTTCATTTTTTGTATCCTTAGCTTTTATCACATTTAAGCCATTTTTTCAGTCATGTTTTCATAACCCCATTTGGAATTTTCTTGGCAAAGATACTGAAGTTATTTGCTATGTCCTTTTCCAACTTATTTTACAGATGAGAAAACTGAGGCTTATTTGCTTGGGTTATTAAGTGTCTGAGGTTGGATTTGAACTCAGGAAAATGAGTCTTCCTGACTCTTATCCTTGCACTGTATCTTATGTGTCACTTAGCTACCCATTTATCACACAGTAAACACTTCACAAACTTTTGTCTTACCACTGGACTAAGGAGAAATGGGGAAGAGAAAGTGAGGATAATGATTTTGTCTCTCTAACTCACTTGGATCAGATTTATGTGTGAGTCAAAAGACATTTACTGTGATATCATTTTGGTCTTCATGTATGAAGGACAATAACCAACTGTGTACTTAAGTATCTTGTATCTGGGCTGCTAGGTGGTAGAGTGTGTAGATTAGAGTATCAGGCTTAGAGTCAGGAAGACTAAACTTTCTGAGTTCAAACCCACCCCTGGATCCTTAGTATCTGTGCAACCCCGAGCAAGTCATTTAACTCTGTTTGCCTTAGTCCTGTGTAGATAGAATTTGCCCCCTCCCCCAGATAGTCCCCACCTCGATGCATGACTGGATGTCACATGAATACACTAAACAGATCACAGGTGAAGAGCCCTAGGAGCATGACCTGGAACTAAGGTTACATATCAGGGTTCAAGAGAAAGGATAAATGTGTGGGGCAAGACATGCCTGGGGGCTATATTCCTTTGGAGGTGGTAGTGGAGTATCATGGATGAGTCAGTCAGTCATATGGAGAACCATGTGGTCAGAATTAGGTTAGATTGGGCTTAAATCTCTACATATTTGCTTTTTCTATTTCAAGTGATTATTAATAAACTCTATGGAAAACAAGTACCTGGAGTTTTTAATTTAAATCTAACAGTTCCTCATCTATAAAATGATCTGGAGAAGGATATGTCAAACTAGTCCAGTATTTTTGTGAAGAAAATTTCAAGTGGGATCACAAAGAGTCAGAGATGACTAAAACAATGAACAACAAATTCTTTATTGGTTTAAGTATTCTTTTTGCATTTGTTCTACATACTCATGTAGTTGGTTGTTGTTTCCATGTTGGAATATAAACTTTTTCTGAGTAGAGATTTTATTTTTTTCCAGTATCTGGCATATAATAGATAAAAAATATGCTTTGGGATTGATATCATAGTTTTAGATCTCTGCTTTGTAATTTTTCCACTATTACTAGTTTTATAACTATTTGTAAACATGCTTTTGTCTTTTTATTAATTCGAAAGTTCTTTGAAATCAGGTCTATATTGTATCTTTTATTTGTTTGATGCCCAATACTCAGTGCAATCCTTTACAAAAATCAAACATTGATACATGTTTTAGAAATGAGTAACAACAAAAATAATGATGCCACTCTTACAAAATAACTTGGGATTCCAATGACTCATACTTCTAAAAAGGTGAGTATCATTGTAATCCAATATTCACATTCTTGTTAAAATTATAAATAAATACAACACAAGAGCTAGAATATGTAAAGTATATACATTATTCACTGGTAGTAAAGTAGTAAGAGCAAGGAAACTTAAAACAGTATAGATAACCAACCCTTCCAAAAATTGATTTATTTTCTTTTGGATGATTGAATATAGCAAATAAAAACTATTCCCTTAGTAATTCTTTATAGATGAGTTAATAAGGAAATGGCATTTAGTCTCTTTTACTTACAAAATCTCCTGTTCCCTTGTGAAAGATGAACCACATTTTGAGAGACTAATGGATGTGAAGAAGTATATATGTCTCATTATCAGCTACAAAGTGAAGTTCATTCTGCCTTAGCACAAGTCTTCTCTTTGGTGACTCTCTATGAAGATCCTGGCATTTGATTAAACTTATTTGAGAAGCAGAAAGGACTTCTGTTTTTATACTTGTACCAGGTATAAATGAATTCTCAAGATATGTGCTGAGCACAGCAAACTGTCATTTAATTTCTAATTTGGATTTCCTCACTTATTCTCACATCATTGAGTTTTTATCTTATTTTTCTCTTATTCTACCTCTACTGCCTGCATCTTTGGCCTGCCTTACATTTCTTCTCTTGTATTTTTCCCAAGTTCCTTGGTACAATGATTGTATTCTCTCTAATGATCATTTTGACTGTTGGCCTAGACTCTGACAATCATACATATTTTTTTGTCTTCTTTGGATTCTAAATGTCAATATTTCTCACTCATCCACCCTCCCCATAATACAACCCACACCTACTTCCTCTTCATGAATATGTTGATGGATAAAATGTTTCTGGCTAGCTTTTGCTGATTTAAAAATGATATGGCCTATTCTACTTTATTTGAGCACAGGTTAGGTTATATATATATGTGAATATAATCATATATGTATGTATGTATGACATATATACAAATATATCATGTTATATATAATTCAATTTATAAACCACATAAATACTTCAATTTCATATTTATATATGTGTATATATTCATGTTTATGCATAAAACTATACATATTATGTTGTATATATGATCCACATGTGTTTATATGCACAGCCATGTATATATGCATAAATAAATACATATACATATTCTATACATGTGTAGCTATGTGTGTACATGTATATGGATATATAATATTTAATGTAATATTATATCTTTTTGTTAATATTGAATTATTTTTCACATGATTTTTCTCCTCTTTTTGATGTTCTGGCATATCCCTAAGTCTACTCTATTATATTTTATTGCCGGTAATTGAATTTTTCTCAGTAAAAATACAATGAAGAGACATGCTCATTCTTTCATTAATTCATAAATCATTTCCAATCACAAACCCCACCAAGTGTGAACAATAATATACTCTACTTCTAAGATACTTGATTATATTTACTTTTTACAACATCACTCTTAGGTAGGTAAAAAGATGATATGTATACCTTTGTTGAAAGAGGTTAGGGGTGGGTATATAAAAGAAGAAAAAAAGATGGAAGCACAGAAAAACTATGGTCTCCTTGAAGCAGGTAAAGGTTAAATGACTAGGCTAGGGCCCCTGTTTTTGACTCAGATCTTCCTGACTCCAGTCCCAGTGCTTTTCCATTTTGTCACCTAGCTGCTCCAAGAATCATAGAGTTTCTTAATTCCATCTGCCCCCCCCCCCAGCTTTTTGAGTATCATGGATGATCAGCAAAACAGAATAAGCACTACTCTTCCTTCATGTCTGAATTGCTCGATATTTTTGTATCCTTTGAATTAAAAGATAAATACTCTGACTCCTTTTCTATTTCTGATATAGAGAAAAATAAGCACTTTGGGTATGGATCTTAAGACCAAGATTTCCCCTAATATATGGATGAAAATAATAGGTAACATTTATATCAAGCTTTAAGGTTTGCAAATCACTTTATAAATCTTTTCTCATTTGATCCTCCCAACAATCTTGGGATATAGGTACTATTATTATTGCCATATTATACATGGGGAAACTGAAACTTGAAGAGGTTAAGTGATTTGCCTAAGGTCACCCAGCTAGTAAGTATCTGAGGCCAGATTTGGATTTGTCTTCCTAAGCACATGTCCAGAGCTCTATCCATTGTAACATTCAACTGTGTTTAATTGGCTGGTTTTTGCTTCTATGTGGCAGTTATTGTGTCTATCCATTTTCCTTTATATGGTCAAGAAAGAACAAGCAGATAGCATGGTGAAGGAATAAGAGCTTGAGAAGGAATGATTCTTCTAATAATTAATTGGAGAGATAGAAAAAGGAGTATAGGAAGAGGAGAAGAAAGGTTGAGAAGAAAGATAAGAAAGTTAAGAGGAGAAAGATAAGAGAGGAGGGAAATTAAGTAATATGAGGTATAAGGAAGAAGAGAAGGAAGTAAAATAGCAGGTGAAAGAATAAGCAAAACCATTTATGTTGATAATATACTATGATATAATGTGATATTCTGTTCTATTATATTTTTATGTTTTGACATTATATTGTATTATGTTTATTATATATTATATTATATATTACATTATATAGAATTATGTTTTGGAACACTTCTAATGTAATCACAATACTTTGTACCTAACATGTCAGCTTAACTGAACTGTGTTTAAGTAAAAATATCAAGTATTCAGAGTAATGGATGGGAGTCAAAAAAGATGGATTTGAATTCTTGCTCCACCACTTCCTATTTAGGTCATGTCACTTTATTAAGCCTCCGTTTCCTCATCTGAAAGGGTTTGCTGATAAATCCTCCAAGGTCTTCTATAACATTGTCTTTAGGCCTATAACTTAGGAGTCTGCTCAAGATTCACACTTTCCTTTCCCGTCCCTACCCTTTTATTTAATACTCCATGTCTAGATTCTTCTTTGTGCTTGGCATATAATAGTCACCTATATTTGTTGACTGAATAACTGACTAGAAATTCCTTTCTTGGCTAACTAATCCCTAACCCATTCTTTTGATGTCTGAGATATGATGTCACCAGACTTCCTTTGATGAGATTTCTCCTCTAACAAAAAACCCCATCATCTGGTCCATTTGACCAAAAAGGTGGGCTGTCTTACTTTTCACACAACATCTCAGTTTCAGAACTGGGGGATCCTGGACCTATTATGGAGGGTTTCTGTGCAGGGATGTGGGGATTTGGAAATATAAGATCTTGATTTCTCAGCCCAAATTGGAGTGACTAGAGAACTGGAGCTTGGTTTGGCACCAAAGCCAAGGAATAGTCTCCCTGCAGTACTTCACTCAACTCCCTTTCTCCTTTGTTGTTATCCAGGGAACATAATAAGGTTTGAGAGCTGGTAACCCCCTTGGTTGTCTCATTCCTTTGTTTATCCTGCCTCTCCTCTGTGCCCTTGGGATCCTCTTAAGCCTTGAGTCAGCCCTTGAGAGGGTTAAAATACACCAAATAAAGCCGTCTTGCTCTTAGCATCACTGGCTGGACCAATTCTTTTGAGAAAGCCTCCTAAATCCCCAAAGCAGCTGCAATGGACCAGAACAGCTGTAAAATGCATAGCCTGCCAACGATCAGATCTTTCATCCAATCTTTAAACACTCCTAGATGTCAGCAAGCTTCCTGTTTTCTGTCTGTTCCAAGATTTTGATAAAATATTGTGGTGGCAAGCAGCATTTCCAGTCCCAGGTCCAGCAAGTGAATATTAGCACAATAATTAGCTGTAGAGGGATCCTAATATGCACACTGGAAACAACCTTCTTCTATGTTTTTTACCTATATTAAATAAGTAATTTTTAAAAATAGCTAGCATTTATATAGGGTGCAAAGGTTTTCTAGAATTGAGAATGAAGGCAGCATTTGCCTTTGTACCAAGAAATTGGTAAAAAATTATTATTTTAATTAGAACACTGTTCCACTACATTTTTTTAAAATAAAAAGGCTAAATGGATTTTCATGCCATATTTCTGAATGGCATTAATTAGGAAATCTTATAATTGGTGGTGACAGGCAGATGAATTGGATATATAGCACTATGAAATATCTTTTGTAGTTATATAATAAACCTAGGACAATTCTCAAAGGTCTTATATGTTAGGTAATCTGTTTTCAGCCGATCAAAGATTTACTTTAAGTGGATACTGCTAAGGAAGGAGAAAAAAAAGATTCTGAGTCTTAAATCAGCTTTCCTGTATTAAATCTTCCTGTTTAATCCTTGGCTCCAAGTAATTTTATAAATAGATAAAACTCTTAACCTACCCAGGAATAATATAATCAGATGAATACCAACAAAATCCTTTTTCTACTGGCAAAAACTGTTAAGGAAGATCTTTTTCTCTTTCTTGGGTGCCCACTGTGTTGTCATTTGTCTAAAGCTTGGATCATCCCATGGAGAGTTCATGAATAGAGTCAATTCTCAATTATCTGGACTAATGGAGGGGAGTATGGAGTAGTAGCGTGCCTATTTCAAGACAGAGGATAATACAAAAAAAATCACTTATATCTGGCATCTGAGTATATTATATATAATTTCCTGATGGTAGAGTTACCTTCCTAATTATGCTTGACTTGAGCTAATATTAAATTGAGTTTATGTTTCCTGAACTCATTCTAATTGCTAGATGGCAGATGCTGGGGAGGAAGTCAATGTGGGAATAAAAAAAATTGCTTCGGAAGATCCAAAAGTAGGAGGAAACTCAAATGATCCAGTTAGAAGAGTCTCAGAATTTCTTGTTCTTAAATGATGGTATATAAGTGTAATAGAATAATATTGTACTTGCAAGAAATGATGACTATAAGGATTTCTGGGAAACAGGGTGAGACCTTTATGAGCTGATGCAGGGAGAAATAAACAGAACTGGGAGAGCAATATACCCAATGACTATAAGAATGTAAGCAACCATAAGACAGAAAGGTAGCTGAACTCAGGTTAAATGCAATGCTGATACCAGAAGAAAGAGGCAGCTTAGGTGGCTCAGTGGAGAGAACACTGAACCTGGAGTCAGAGACCTGATTCCAAATCCATTAGTTGTATGACCTTGAGCAAGTTATTTAGCCTCTGTCTGCCTCAGTTTCCTCATCTGTAAAATGATAATCCTAATATTACCTACTTCTTAGGATTGCTGTGAGGATCAAATGAAATAATATTTGTAAAGCTCTTTACAAACTTTAAAACCCTGTACAAATGCTAGATGTTATTATTAAAGATGATGAAATATGTTTCCTTCTACTTGGTAAAATAATTGGGATGGATGGTCTATGGACACCAAACGTGACACATGTAGAAAGTTATGGTCACTGCATTGGTTGTTTTGTCTTGATTGATGTTTTTTCAAGAATCTTCAGGGGAAGTGACAGGGAGAAGGGTACTTTGGAAAATGGTTTTTGATATAAAACACATGAAGAAATAGATTAAAATTTTAGGGAAAAAGAATCATTTTTCTTATTGGCAATGAGTTAGTTATGAGTCTCCCAGATTTTTAGATCTTTATTTCCTTTTTCAAAGTGGAGCCAAATACAAGTAAAAGGAAATAATTTGACAGAGGCAGTAGCTAAGGGCTGTCACCCATACAAAGGCATTGGCCTGGAAGACTGAGGGCGGGCACACATAGCAAGATTAATCTTGTTCTGCTTTGCTCTAGAGGCAGGATTAGGAGCATTAGGTGAAAGTTGTAAAGGTTGATTTAAATCCAGTATAATAGTGGATAGAGCTTTGAGGCTGGAGTTAGGAAGACCAGAGTTCAACTCTAGTCATGTATACTTCCTAGCTATGTGACCCTGGGCAAGTCACTTCACCCTGTTTGCCTCAGTTTCCTCATCTGTCAAATTATATGGAGAAGGAAATGGCAAACCACTCCAATAACTTTGCCAAAAAATTCCCAAATCAGGTCATGAAGAGTCAGACATGACTGAACAACCCATATAAGCCTGATTATTAGCATTATCCCCAAAGGGAAAATATTGCCTTCTGAGGCAATATTGCCTTCTACCTGAAGCTTCAAAGAGTGACTGGTTGACTACTTGTTGGGAATATGGCAGAAAGGATTCTAGGTGGCATGGTGTTTAGAGTTCTGGACCTGGCATCAGAAAGACCTGTGTTCAAATAAGACCTCAGATGCTTACTAGCAGTGTGACCTTGGGTGAGTCACTTCATTTCTACCTGCCTCAGTTTCTTCATCTGTAAAAAAAGTGAAAATTGCGATAGGTGGCTCAGTAGATAGAGAGTCAGGTCTAGAGACAAGAGGTCCTGGGTTCAAATCAGGCCTCAAGCATATTTGATTTCTAACTGTGATCCTGAGCAAGTCACTTACCCCCAATTGCCTAGCTTTTACCCCTCTTCGGCCTTGGAACCAATATTTAGTATTGATTTTAAGATGGAAGGTTAAAAATAAAAGATGAGAGTACTTACTTTCCCAGTATTATTGTGAAAATCAAATGAGATAATTTCTGTAAAGTGTCTGGCAAACATTAAGGGGCTTTGTAAATGCTGGCTATTATTATTGTTGTTAGGTCTGGACTGAACTAGATGGCTTCTGAGATTCTGGGATTCCATGAAAGGCATGAGCAGATGTGTGCAGAGGAAAGGATGCACAGGGCATTCAAAGCCCCAGCTGTTAGATTGCACAGGTCATGGAAACTGGCAGAAAATGCTTCAGACAAACTGCTGGAGGTGGAGCTACCTCTACTTCATGCTGACAGAGATCCCTTCAGTCCTTGGGGCTGTTCTCTTGGGCCCAATGAATGTTTCTCCAGATAAATATCCTTCTTCTCCAAGTAATAGGAAAAATGTGCCAAAGCCCCAAGTATTAATTAAATACTTTTAGATTTCACCAAACTTCAAGTTTCAAAAAATCCTTTCTTCTTCTTCTTCTTCTCCCTATAATCTCTACTCAAATCCTCTTATTTTGGGGAAAATTGAACCAAAACAGGCTTTTCTTGATTGGCTGGAGTTTTGTTATATATAGACAAGTCCACTCTGACAGTAAGTTTTGCTTTTGCTGATAATGTTCAGTTCATAAAATAAAATAAAATAAAATAAAATAAATAATATATAAAGAAAATAAAAGAAAAAATTTAATTTAATTTAAAAATAAAGAAAATAAAAGAAAAAATTTAATTTAATTTAAAAATAAAGAAAATTAAAGAAAAAATAACATCAAGGCCCCTCTTACCAGCCCAGATGTAATAGAACTAGATATTTAAATGTCATATGACTGTCCTAGGTTCCTGAAATCATCATGATTATTAACATAGTACAGGAGAAAGAATTCCAGGTGTGGAGTTAGAAGTCCTTGGTTAATATTTCAGCTCTTCTGTTTACTCTGTGTGTCACTTTCAGTAGAAACTTCCAAACTCTGGATGTCAGTTTACTGGTTTTTATGGTCTCTTTAATCTCTAAATATGATCTGATGGTCAAGGAAAATCCCCTAACTTAGAAAGTGGGGAGGCTAAACCAGTTGGTCTCCCAGAAAGTAGGCTATTCCCCAAACAGACACAATGCTAGAACTGGAAGCTACATTTCCAAGATTTTTGGAGGGTCTTTACAATTTGCCTATTCTTTGGAATGAATGTTTCCTGCCTTCTAACTCCATATGGGGATTTGGTTATTTAGAATTTATCCATGTTTTTGTTTCTTAGGGTTTCTAAGAAGCCAACTTCTGTCCATTAACTGACTCCATCATCTCTCCCACAATTAGAAACTTGTGTCCACAAAAGTCAAGGCATTCTCTCATGACAGGAAATATTAAGATGGCCTTGAGTCGAAGTGAAGTTGAAAGCTACGTGTCAGCTGTAGAGTTCCAATTTGGAATGCCCCAAATAGGGATGATCCTCTCATAAAATGCAACATTTACTATGATGAGACCACATTAGATCTTATTCTCTGACCAAATGAAGCCAGATTTACTTACCAGCCCCTTACAGTCCCTTTGCCTACCCCAACACTTGACTGAAACTCTCCAAAAGCTTTCTATCTAAGGTTACCACTGATCTATTTACTGTCTGATCAACTGCCTTTTCTCAGTCCTAATTCTATTTGATCTCTGGAATTCTTGTCACTATCACCTATTCCTCCTAGATGTCATTTCCTCTTTTCTTTTGGTGCTCTTCCTTTTCAACTGTTAGCACTTTTCCTCTCATAATTTAGACTTTCACCTGCTCTTGCTCTTACTATTACAATGATTTTACAATTGATCTTTCTATCTCAAGTTTCTGTCCTCTACAATCTATTCTCCCCATAGTTGCCAAGGTGATTCATAGAACACTAGTCATTTTCCTAGTCAGTAATTTCCATTGGCTTCCTGGTATAATAGTCTAGGATAATATATAGACTTCTCTGTTTGGCATTTAAGTATCTTTACAATCAGCCTTAACCTTTCTAGACTTACTATTTTTTACCCTCCTTAAATATGTTTATCACTTGTAGTTGAGGCAGAGCCATAAGGATTAAAGCCCTCCTCTTCTCCCCACTTGGACTGCATAGTAAAGGTCGTGGGTTAAACTGTGTACGACCTGCCCAGCTGCATGCTCAAGGTTGGAATAGTCAGCAGAGGGAGGATTGATAAGGTTTGTGAGAAATTGTGAGAGACTGTGAGAAACTTGTTTCTCTGCCCTTGTTTGGAATCCTCTCGGTTCTTCCTTGTGCCTGGCAGATAATGTCATGAATTCCTACGAATCTGCCCAATTATTGTTTCCTGCTGTTGCTGGGCGGTAACATCATATCTTCCTGGGTGTCTTAACCTATATATGCTTTGTGTGAACCCAATAAAGCTTTGTCGCTATGCATTTTCATATAGCGTCCATTTGTTACTCTTCATTTTGTTACCCCAAGTAAGGTCACACAGGGCTGGCCGACCCTGGCGCTGAGCCTTACAATCACTGGCTATTTCCCAGGCCTAGAATGCACACCCTTCTCAAATGCACTTCTAAGAATCCCTAATTTCATCAAATATTACCTTCTACATGAGACATTTCTTGATCTTCTAACTGACAGTATCTCCTCCTTCCAAATGCATTCATATTGAAGTATATTTAAGCACAAGTTCTCTCCTCAAATAGAAAAGAAAGTCTTTTAGGTCAAGAGATGTTTCATTATTTTTCCATTTATTCCCAGTCCAAGAGAGGCAGCCATGGCATAGTGAACAGAAAGCTGACATCAAAGCCAGTAAGACCAGAGCTCAAGTCCTGACTCTGACAGATACAATTTGTGTGACCTTGGCCAAGTCACTTATGTCTCAGTACTCTAAGCAACTCTGGAGGATAGTAAGTTGTAGAGAAATTGTCAACATATATTACTAGATTTTTTTTTATTTACTACATATATTTTTTTTACTATATATTTTACTCAATCTCAATGAAATCACAGGTTTAGACTGTATTTACAATGCCTGGCATAGAATAGATGCTAAATAAATGTATACTGGTTATATAAATATTATATATATATATAATTTATATTTATATAATATGTATTTTCTATTCATTTATATATATATATATATATATTTACTTTTCAGAGTATGTGTTGAGCACCCCCAACAAAATGCATATATTCCTTGAAGAGAGAGTATTATTTTTTGTTTCTGTTTTTGTATGGAGCCTGGCACCTAGTAGGCACTTAATGTTTGTTAAATTGGATTGATTTGCAGCAAGGACATACTTGTCAGCATGTAATTTAAGACATATTTGAATCTCAGTTTGATATTTTTCCATATGGTCTTTAGAAGTAAATCACTAAAACTAAATCATAGGCATTATTTGTGCCCCCTCCTAAGAGCACTGCAAGCCAAGAATTAAAAAAGAAGCAAGAAAAACTCTCAGAGTTGACCTTGTAAAGTGATCTAGAGTATGGCAGACTTCTCTATGACTTCAATACTTTTAAAGTTGGATTCAGGAGCACTGATGTGGCAGAGAAGTAGAGGAGAGAAACAACATACTTAGAACACATCTAATGCAATGTGGAGTGGCATTTTTGGCAGCAACTCAACAGCTGTCTCCTGTGATTAAAAATAATATCAGGCTGCTAATATGTTGAATTAATTAATAGTTCATAAACATATGTTGAGTGCCCACTATGTTCCAGGGACTGTGCTAAGTACTGGGAATATAAATAAGAAAAACAGTTTCTGCCTTCAAGGAGCTTACAGTATAGTGGAAAAAATAATATAAAAAAGAAATATTTTACATATATAAATGAAAGGGAGGGGTGGGGGAAGGGGCCTTCAGAATATAGAAAGCATTGAAGCATGATGTTCATGGAGTCAGAACCAAGCAAAGCAAGTGATAAAAAAATGGAATTAGCCAGAAAATTCTAAGCACTCTCTAAAAGGAGGCATGGAAAGGATTCATTGTTCTGCCTTTCAGTCATCTAGTCAGAGGGTGTGGGAGCTGAGGGTGCTGAGAAGGTGCTGCGTATCAAAGTTAAATCAATTTCCATAGTGACGGTCCTTCAGATAATAAGTTTGTCTTAGGAGAAGGATGATAATCTTACAGTCAAACCAAAGAGAGCACTTGATTTGAGAATGGCAAAAGATTTCACCAGTGAACCTGTCATTTGATATGTGACTGAAGCAAAGATCTGAATTAATTTAGTCATCTAGTCTTCACTTGCCCATTTATTCTCCCATGTAAATAACTAGTTGGTACCCCAAATTCCTTCACACTACTGCTCTACATTGTCACGCTTCTTTTTTCTAATCTCCCCAAATTCTTGTTGCTTTCTCTTTAGTTCCATTCAAGCCAATATACATTGATTGGTTACCTATTAATTAATTATATGATAGGCACCTGGGGAAGAGACAAAATTTAGATATGACATGAGATCTGTTTTTATGTAACTTATCCATTAATGGGTGTGTGCAATATAGGAAAAAAAACTGTAGTACCAAATAATATATGGCAAGTGCTTCAGAAGAGATTTATGGAGAGCACAGTATGAAGTAGGTGCTTAATAAATATTTATTAAATTGGAGTCTGATGGGGACAAAGGTCATTATTGAATGTAGTGTATCAAAGAAGAGCTTCTAGAAGATATTCTAGAAGATATAATATTTGAGGTAGTTAGTAATTCAATAGTAAAGAAGGAGGAGCTTTTCCATGCATGAAGAAGAATATTTGAGCAAAAGTCTGGAAGCAGAAAAGTTTAGGAAGTCATGAAGAAAAGCAACATAAGATAAAACTGTATAGGAAGCATGGCATCATATTGTGGAAAACTTGGGGATCCTTGAATTCCAGACAAAGGAATTGGCATCTTATTTCTTAGACAGTAGTAAGCCAGTGAAAGGTTCTGAACAAATGAGTAACAATCAGATTTATGCGGGAGGAAAATAAGTCTGGTAGCATTGTAGAAAATAGAATGTTGTTAGTCCTTCATTTTGAAGATGACCAATGGCATTATGGGGTGATGTCTTGACTTGCTTGTGAATTAGATTTAAGTATGGCAGAATTGCACAAAATCATCAGCCTCATTCTCTTGTCTGTGATAGAGGTTTCAAACTCAAGAACTGGAGTTACAGTCTGGTAAATTGCTGGAGCTTCAGCCACAATGGGGGAGGGGCCCCAGGAGAGATTCTGGAATCTTAAGAGAGCAGGAGATTCTGTGGGAGAGGCAGTTAGCTCCCTCAATTCTGAGATAGCCTGAGGGAAAGGTCTGGTCAAGACTTGCCCCTGAGAGAAGACTTACATCTTTCTCCTGGTGACTGGACCCCCCCCCAATTCCCAACTGAAGTGGCCAGCTTGAGAAGACACAAAGCAACTGACGAGATCACCTCACAGTTCCTGATGCCCTGGGTCTGAACTGTACCCAGTGGGGCCAAGACCAGGGCCATCCAAGCTTGAATCTCTCAGAGACCCAAGGCTGCCAAGGCCTGGGTTCCCCAACTTGAGGAGGGAGGAAGGAATAGCTAGAATAGGGATACCTTCCCCCCCTCTTTCCTCACAAGCCCCTCCTGCAGCCATTTCCCTGTGTTATCCCCAATTGATCAGTTAGAATAAAGTTGTTGTCTTCCCCAAGTGATTCTAGTGTGAGTGGGGAAACAGTTCCAGCTTAAGGGGGAGAGTAACTTCTCTGCCTCTCTGAGGAGGGAAGCTCTATATATCATAGTATTAGAGGGAAGTCAAGAGGCAGCTTGGGTGAGTAGACATATCTGAGGGGAGGCTGAAGGGGGGAACTACAGACTCATTCCCTCTCTTCTCTCCCTTGGTCCCTCCTGGACCCTGCCTTGAGAGGGGAAGTCTCCCTTTTTTCTATCTCTTTTTTTCCACCAGACTAACTCTTTCTATTACACATCCAAGTCTAGTAGAAAGACAAGTCAGGATGACTAGTAGTGGTCCAGGATACAATGTATGACCTAGGCATCTTTAACGTCTAACCAAGCTCTTAGATCTCCTTAGGGCCTGCTTTAGCCAACTGCATGGCCATTGGAACAAATTGTTCTCATCTGCACATTCAAAAAGGGGAAGTTTTCACATGTTTGGGGCAGACGTCTGAACTTGGACATCCCTTCAACCTTGTTTAGCCCATCTGTTGAGATGATTTTACTGAGACGTGGCCATTGTACATACATTCTTGGAGCCATAGGTGAGAACTGGGTGAAAGGTGGGGGATGAGTAAATAGTTGGCACTTCTGATAAAAGTGGGTATAGTATAATCAGCTTGATCAGAGACATGTTGAATTTGAAATGCTGATGGGATATTGAATTAGACTTGTATGAGAGGCAATTAAAGATAGAAGACTGGAGCTGAGGAAAGTGCTAGAGAAGAGGTAGAGAAGTCTGGAGAGTTAAAAGAATGGAGCAAGGAGTAGCAAAGATGTTATAATAACATCTTGAAAAGATAGTATACTGTAACCAGTTTAGATTTTCATCAAGGATAAAGGGTTCCTTTAATATTAGGAAAACTGTAAACATAGTAATAAACAAAAAATCATATGGTTATATCAGTAGATGCAGAAAAGGCTTTTTGACAAAATTCAACATTGATTTCCATTGAAAAGCATAAGTGGACCTTTCCTTACGATGCTAAGTAGTAGATCTTTCTAAAACCAAAAGATAGATTATCTATAATGGAGAAACATGAGTCCTTTCTAATCAAATTAGGAGATAAAGTGAAAATGTTTACTATCACCACTATTACTCTAATTGGTTCTAAAAATTCTAACATTTCCAGAAATAAAATTTGATGAGAGTTCATATAGAAATAGTCCAAGTCACTACCCTGCTATCATTCTTTTAAAGTAAATTTTTGGTGGCTTTATTCCTTAGATAAAGTAACCACTTTTTGGTATTAAACAATATTGGAATATAGGCTCATTTTCAGCAGACTCACTATCAATGAAGAGACTAATGACTAAATCTTTATCAATAGAGGCAGGCAATGAAAGTGTGATTACATTGATATAGGTAATTTCTGGATGAAGAAATATCCTTTATTAATAAAGGTTGGCATCCCTTCTACAACTTAGAGTCCTAGACTACTGAGAGATTAAGTGGCTTGTCCAGGTAGTAAATTCAGCATACAGTGTATATCAAAAGCAGGACTGGAATCTATGTCTTCTTGCTTCAATCCCTTTCCCCATTTCCTTTAAAAAGATTAATAACCATAAGGGCTGGCTCTCTGGGCAAGAGAAGGGGGCAGCATATTTTGGGAAATGAAGTTGATAGAACAATAAAAGATATGATATTTTTAATACTTAAAAAAGTCCCTTCTCTTTGAAAATAGCCTCTCTGTAATTTCTGGCAGTGATACCCCAATACTGAATTGATGTCACAAACCTTTCCATTTCTAAAAACAAATCTTTTTGACTAAGCCATTGTCTAGTACTTCTTTATCCACATACCATTCATTGTTTATGTGGATGTTGTCAAAGAAGGACTTTTTGATTTTACCCTTAGATTTTAGTTATTTCAAAGACTCTGTCAAAAGAGGTCCATTTTCAATTGCATTTGACATATCCAGTGGCATGAACCATTGTCAACTGTTACTATTCCTGCATAAAGTGGTGTTTGTTTCAAAAGTATTTCTGTTTCAAAACTATCTATAATGTGCACTTAATACATCTATCCATTCTCTTGCCTTTTTTGGACAAAAACATATTTTAAAAATATTTTTATCAGAAAATTCCTACCTGGGTGACCCTGGGCAAGTCACTTAACTCCTACTGTCTAGATCAGCGGTTCTCAACCTCTCAATTTGTAGCAATGAGAATACATAATGCATATCAGGTATTTACATTCTGAATCATAACTGTAGCAAAATTACAGTTTTGAAGTAGCCACCAAAATAATTTTTTGGTTTGGAGTCACTGCAACATGAGGAACTGTATTGCGAGGTTATGGCATTAGAAAGGTTGAGAACCACTGGTCTAAATCTTACCAACACATAGTATTGATTCTAAGATGTTAAGGGTTTTAAAAACATGTTTATTTCAATAAATAATTCCCAATTACATTTAAAAATTTTAAGATTAATTTTTAGAGATTTTGAGTTCCAAATTATCTTTCCCTCCCATTCTTTTCCTTTCCCCATAAGAAGGCACTCAACATGATAGCAATTACACATGTGAAGTCATGCAAAACATATTTCCATATTAGCCATGTTCAAGCAAGGACATCTTTTACATGGATGCCTTTAAGTGATGGGTTCTGTGTTTCCTTAATGTTGTTTAGGTTTTTGTTAGAATGCTTTCCAAATCCCTTCTGGTTTATGTTATAGGTCCCGAAGTATACATTAATATTACTATTATATAGGTGTTAATCACTTTAAATATGTTTTTCTCATGAAGGTTTTGTTTCAGGATGCTGGTTAATCTCTTGATAGGGTCACAGCTTTTTCCTTAATAACTTTACCCTAGAGGAGACTGATTTATATTTAAGTATATGCCTTTATTTATAGGTTTAATTTGGATCTCTGGAATTCATATTCAAAACCATCAATGTATTTCCTAGAAATAACTTTTGTTATTATTAATATTATCATTATTACTACTAATAGCATACTTCAATTTTTGGTGAAGTTCAGATAGAAACAATCTAAGTCAATATCCTGTTATTCTTTTAGTTAGTGCTCTGTGCTTCGTGCACAGGTAGCTAAAGTAACTACTTTGTTTTATTAAATAAAAATATCAAAATGTAAACTCATCTATAGCAAAATCACTGTCAGTCAACTAGAATTTATTAAGCACTTATATGCAAATCACTGAACCAAGTATTAGAGATACAAATATAAGCAAAGAAGGAGACAAAATTGGACCTCAAAAAAATTCTTACATTCCAATAGGAGAAGACAACACAAAATGAGAGGTGAAGACTGGGGGGCTGTGTGGCATGATGGCAATAAAGACTGGTCTAGGCCCTTTGTCAAAAGGAGATTCAGGAAGAACTCACCAATGGGAGAAAGAAGCCATAGGAATAGGAGAGGCAGCTGAGTTATGATGGTGAAGTCTGTAGAATGAGTGGTCTAGATTTACCTCAGAATGGAAAATGAAAATTTCAGGAAGAACTCACCAAAGTGAGAAAGGGCTAGAATTTTGGGGACAACTCCAACACTGAAAAGATATATTTCATCTTACATTTTAAAAAGCTTTATTATAATTTTTTTAAAAAAATTAGTGGAGGCAATGCCCAGGCTAATAAATTCTCAGGTCCTTACTTTGAAGGATCAAAATGTGGGAATATTTACAACTATTGCTAAGCCAGAAATAGGAGACTATTGCTCAAATACCATAACATTTGAATGATAAAGTTTTGAACCTCAGGACTTCCCAACCTCTATACCCAATTCTCAAGTCACCATATCACCTTGTCTTTCCAAATTCCAAATTAGAGATGGAGACTTGGTTTGAGTCCAAGTTTGATTGCTATGGACAAAGTAATTTCCTGAATCTCAGTTTCCTCTTTTGTAAAATAAGTACAATAATATTCATAGTTGTCTTCTTATAGTGTTGTTGTGGAGAAGGCATTTTGGTAAGCTTAAAGGGTTATGGAAATGGGACTTATTATGACAACAATGAGATGGCAGATGGCTCCTCTCACCCCTTACACCTGTCACTAGTTATGAGTTATGCAGCAACACCACAGGGATGGAAGAGAAACTGTACTTGAGAGAAAAGAGAAGGGCATTCCTGTGTATTTTGAAAGTCACAGCAAGATAGGCAGCGGATAGGAGAACCCCTGCCATTTATTAGAGCTTCCATTTGCATTTTCCAGTAGAAGGCCCTGTGGGCAGCTTCTGTTTTACCTGGAAAATTTAGACAAATGAAAAGGATTGATAAGTAATTACTGACTAATAACATAAGAGTCTGAAGCAGAACAAGTTATTCAAGTAACTTCCTCAGGCTTACTGAAATGGTTCCCTGGACTCTTCTTTCCTCTGGGGAGAGGAAGACTCTTCCCCATCAGTGACTGATCAATTACCTGGTTCAAATGGTGTAGGGCAGCGGCTCTCAACTGTGGGTCTAGACCCCAGCGGGGGTCAAATGACCAAAACACAGGGGTCACCTAAAGCCATTGGAAAATACATATTTCCGATGGCTTTAGCCACTGAGAAATCAAGCAACTTTACAGCAAGATCTCGGAAAGAAAGGGGACCCTGCTGCCTGCACATTGTACTAATATTACTTATCAGCAGCCCTCCCCCTATGAGGGACAATGGATTTACCCTGTTGCCTGGAGACCAGACTCAAACAGGGACCCAGAGAGAGTACCCAGGTGCTGGCTCTGGAGGGGTTAAGAACGAGTCCTGGAGTGGATAACTCCTGGAGCGGATAATAGAGCCAAATAACCCCAGCAAAGTGAGGTTTTTCTCGAGCTGGAGGGAGACAACAGGAAGAAGAAGGCAGCATTTGCAGACCTCCTCCCCAGGCAGGACTTACCTCCCGCCCCAGCACTCAGACTGCCTCCTGCTGGATTAATATTTCTCAATATATAGTTAAATATTGTTTTTGTGATTAATCACTATGTTTAAATTATGTTTGATTTGTCTTCCCCTTCCCCCTCCATCTCTCCTTTCTTTCCCTCCCTCCCTCCTTCCCTCCCTCCTCCCTCCCTCCCTCCCTCCCTCCCTCCCTTCCTTCCTTCCTTCCTTCCTTCCTTCCTTCCTTGCTTGCTTGCTTCCTTCCTTCCTTCCTTCCTTCCTTCCTTCCTTCCTTCCTTCCTTCCTTCCTTTTTTTCCTCCTAGGGTCAGGGTTAAATGCTGAGAAATAGCTAGATATATGGCAACAGCAGATAGAGCACTAGGCTTGGAGTCACAAAGACCTTAATTCAAATACTCCTCAGATACTTACTAGCAGTGTGATGCTGGGCAAGTCACTTAAACCTCTGTTTGCCTCATTTTCCTGAACTGTAATATGGGGATGGTAATAATAGCACCTACCTATAAGAATTGTTGTGGAGATCAAATGAGATAATATTTGAAAAAAATACTTAGCAGTGAGTCTGGCACATAGTAGGCACTTAATAAATGCCTGCTTTCTCTTCCTTCCTTTTTATACTTGGGTAGAAGGATGCTTATAAGGTACGTTGATTTTTTTGTTATTTGTCATTCACTAGGCAACAGTAAATTATGATTTTGAGGTTTTCTTTTGATTTTTTTCTTCATTGCAAGTTTTGCTGCGTACAACCTTTTGGGTTTGAAAGTCACTTCCCAAGTTTAACTCAGTTCAGCAATATTACTAAACATCTACATTACACAAAGCATCGGGGTGTTTAAGATTTATAGTTATTATTCTATCAATCTGGATATTATATATTTTGTAAATATATATCCATTTCATTTAAGTTTCAGGGTTTTTTGGCACTGGTGATTCAAAGACTAACTATAAATAGTCCCTGTTCTCAAGCTTCAAGTATCTTTCATTCTGCAAGAGGGAGGGGATACCAACTAAGTTGATAAATAAATATAAGATGAAATTTATTAGGAACAAAAGAAAAATCAAGAAAAATGCTTTAGAAATTTTTTAGGAAGGAAGTAACACTGGAGGATGCAGTGAGGATTGGGGAATCCAGAAAAGCTACATGGAAGACATATTGTGGCACCTAACTTAAGCTGGGAAGGATGACAAGGATTTAATCATGTTTGTGTATTTTATATCCTGGAGGGTAGCCTGTATAAATGCACCAAATAGAGGGTTAGGGGAGGGAGACAATGAGAATCATGTAACCATGGGAAAATATTTTTAAAAGTAAAATTATATTTTAAAAAATGACCAATGTGGAAGTATGCTATGCATGATAACAAAAATAAAACTGAAATTAATAAATAAATAAGATCCCTGACCCTATATTTTACTAAGGGAATAAGACAATAACAGATCTTTATATTAATTCCTAATATTATATGACAAATACATTTCAGATTCTAGGATCATAGATCTCAAGCTTGATGGGTTCTTCAATATCATCCAGTAGATGAAGAAATGTTAAGTGGAACAAATAGCCTACAAACCCAAAGTTCAATACCTTCTCCATCACATCATACTCCCATCCTCCAAAATGAAATTCTCTGTAAGGCAAGAAGATATGCCTTATGATCCATTTTCTTTCTTCCTAGGAGGAATTGGGTTCAGAGGTCATTGAATCTTGACAGGAGACTCAGAGACAGACCTGATGGTGGTGGCAAGATACTATTTGATGTCATACTCATCTTATGACTCAAAGTTACTACTATCATTAGACCCATCTCTTGAACATTCAAGCACAATAGGCAGCCAAGGACTTCCTTTTATCCTAAATAAGCATAGGCCTGTTTTGTTAGCCCTTCTTCCCCTGGGTTATGAATTACCTTGTTTCCTTTTGTACCAGCAGGAAACGTGCAGATACATGGAGAAGGGGACCCTAATGCCTTACCTATTCCACCAGTCTGTAATGTTTTTTTCCTGAACAGATTTTGAGCTGAAAAACATTCTACTGCTGTGTAATAGCTCCAGTTACAGCTGAAAATGTTTGTCATTTCATTATACACACTCCAAAAAGTGTATATAAAAGTTGTTTACAAGGGCAAAGCTGCATTGCTGAATGCTGGTTTTAAGAGCCACTTCTTCCTCACCATATTTTCATTCTTGGTGCCTACAGCAACAATTACATTTTTATAACTGCTTGCACAGGAACTTATTAAAGCACTTGGCTGCAGCATTACTTAGTACCTGCCTCTGCTGGGATGCTATAAATTGTTATGACTGGAGCACTTGTGCATATCTACTGATGAAAATACTATATTCAAATAATTTCAGGGCTAGAAAAAGGAAATTTAGGATAAGTCTAAAATGATTGGTCTTTTTGATTCTGAATCAGGACAGGTATTCTTGTACCTGTGGTAGAATGGCTCTCTATAGCCACATTCACATTGCCCTGCTACTCACTACCCATCTCCTTCAACCCCATCCTCACCTTACCCCATCCTAGCAACCTCTCACTGCTCTGGATACTTCTTTAGATTTCTTAGACTAGAAATATTGAATTCTTCCTTACCATCTCAACTGGCTTTGCCCCTGTCTCCTAGCTTACAGAAATGTCTATACGTGGCACAACTTTTCCATGACCTTACTCTTGAATCAAGCAAGCAAGAAACAAGCATTTATTACAAGCCTATTATGTGCTAGGCATTGTGGATATAAAGACAAAAGATGAGACATGAAAAATGAAAAATGAAGGCAGAAACTATGCCATTCATTGTCTTGAAATCAGAACATAAGTGGCAAGAAGCAAATCGCTTGCTGGGCAGAACTTGTCCTCTCTGTGAATCACAGATTCTTGCCACATGTGTTTGCACTGGGAGAAGATGCCTGAAATGCACAGCTCTGCCTTCTGCACTTCCTTCTGGAGACATTTCTACAAACAACCTGGGTCATTTGTCTCATCCCATTCAAACTCCTGAGGGAAAATGGATGATATCAAAACAGAAAGCATCTGTATTCCTCTGAGACCCAAGATCTAGTGGAAGATATTGTGCCACATTACTCTTTCTCATTCTATACTATACCTACCTGGGAGCATTTTCTGCCTACAGCTGCCTGCCTAGAGGACTCTGCCCACTGCTGGACTCTCTTGCCTTTGGGTAATTCCTGTCAACCAGGATTTTTACCTCTTGTTCTCACTGGATTTCTATGGTTCTGACCATCTAGTATGGGATTCCCATGAATGTCAATGAATGGGCTAAGTCTGCCTCAAGAAGTTCCCATAATAGTTAAGGTCTGATATTGGTATAAAATTAGACACTTATAGATGATTAAATAATTTAAAAAAGAGGTTTTACTGAGCCATAGCATATAAGGGATATGCAACAAGAATATTACTTGCAGCTCATACAGACCTTTCCTTTATCCACATCCACCTTTACTTCTGGTTAACTGGAAGCATTGGTGACACAGGTAACCCCAGAACACGTCCACAATGAAAGCCTCCCAGGGTGTTTTTTTTTTTTAATAACTCTAGGGAACAAGAAATCACATCAATATGTCCAGAAAACATTAGGAAGCCCAACTAACAGTTTGGCCCCTTGTGCCAAAAAGTCTCATAATCATCTTCCCTGACTTAGGAAAAGCTCTAGCTTAACATAAGTAAGGATGAGGCTAAGACCTACCTACTCTAGTTTTTATTTTTTTTTTTAAGATTCCCATATACCTAGGAAGCTCTTTTGAGAAAATTCCAAATCAAGCAATGATACGCCACGTTTCCTATTCTACAGACAAATATTGCATTGGTCTGTTCTGGGTCAAATCTAGCCTATATTATACCTAAAAGTACTGCTTGCCATCAAAAGTTCAAAACACGCATGAAGAAGAAGGGGCATGGTGAAGAAAATCCACAGAAATGGGTAAATATGAGTAAATATAGTAGGGGATAGGAGTGAACATGAGGAATAAGGATAGATATGGAGAGGATTGGCTTTGCTATTTCATTAGATCTGTGATCTCATTGATTTGGGAACTTCCTCTTCTAGCATAGCCTTTAGTATAATATAATGTACCGACCTATTTATTATGTATTATTTATTATAAAAATTGTCTAAGCGCTTTGCTTGTTTCCCTTTCTTCTCTGAGATTTCCCAGCCTACCCATATAACCTTTCAAAAATCTTACTGGAAAACCTTTCTCCTTAGGTTGACCCATGTCAAAAGATGTGGACTTTATATTCACCAAGTATTAATGTTTTAATGGCAGATGCTTTTAAGGGCTGGGGTCCTGACCTCATGAAAGCCTTTGTCTGGCCTACTCTGAATCAGTCAATTATAGACATACCTAAGGATAATCAAATGTGTGATTACCATTTCCTTGCCAGCTCTGCAAGTCTTACAGTATTTCCTTTTGTTTTTCTCTTCCTGAAATGCTTAGTTAATTGGGTTGCTGAAAAGTCTCATTCCAAGTAGTGGATAAGAAGAAAGGCTAAACACATAAGTTGCATTATGGTTTTATGGGAAGGACAGACACTATAGACCCAGAGTCTGTTATCCAGCTCTCCATAAAGAAGGATTTTTTGTTTATGTATTTATTTTTTTGTTTTTGAGACTAAGTCTCCCTATCTTGACCAAGGATTACTCATTGGCTCCATTCCATTACTGACTGATTTTTTACCTTCTTTTGTGATCTGGGTGGATTTGCCCTTTCTGAGGAAGTCTTATGGCTCCCCTCTCTTCCAGGTGGAAGGAGATCATTATACTGATGGAGACTCAGGTCAACACACATTTTGCTTATTCCATGCAGCTGAGAACTCTTGAATTCAAGAGATCTCTCAGCTTCCTAATAGCAGGGATTATAGGTTGGTGCTATTATATCCAGTGAGAGATTTGCTACTAAAAAAATAAGAACCAAGAAGACTCACTAACACTAGTGTCTACAACTTACTGCTCCAAGAGATTTGAATGAAAATAAGACACTATGCTAGCTATTAGGGCAGGGCTTCTAAATTAAATCATTGTATATGTCAGATCCTTGTGGCAACCTGTGGAAGCTTATGGAGCCCTTCTCAGAATAATGTTTTTAAGTGCAAAAAATAAAATATATAGGATTACAAAGGAAATGAATTAATTTGGAAAAGCAGATATCAAGATATTATTTTAAAAATAAGGTCACAGGTCCCCTGAAATCTATTCATGGATCTGAAGCTAAGAATGTCTACATTACAGCCAATTTGCCCTGCTCCTGAAGGGGAAGAATCATAAACAAGTGGCTTCTTTTGGACTCCTTAATTTTAGAACTAGGCTGCAAACATATTTCATAGATTTTTTAATGCTGTATTTATATTTACTGCCAATGATGGCAGAACCACTATTGATTTTCCCCCTCTCCCATTAAAATGCCAACCAGTGGTGTAGAGAACACATAATCCAGCAACAGCTGCTGCCACAGAGAGGAATTCAGGAAAAAGAGACTGAGGTTGATATCAACTCTATAGGAAACAGAGATCAAACTAACTCTACCTGAGTACACACACTAATAGCTCATTTGGGGATTTAAGGTAGAGAAATAGCCCAAACTTTCAGGATATTTTCCTAATTATAATGTATTGATGTTGTTCTGATTCCAGATGTGACACAACACACGTGAGGTCCATCCACCCGGGAGCTTGTGAACTCTGGCAGGAATACAGAGTGACCTGAGCTCCAAAACATCCCTTTACAGTGTTTTATATTGGGAGCTCTTATTCTTTGCAAACACACCAATTGTGAGTAAACTAGATAAGGATACATGAGATTTATGCATATTCAGGAGCATTCTGATGAGCTCTCTAGAAAAAAAAAAGACAAACACTTAACCCCCCCCCCCATTACTTTCTGTCTTAGAATCAATACTGTATATTAGTTCCAAGGCAGAAGAGTGGTAAGGTTAAGGCAGTAGGAGTTAAATGACTTGCCCAGGGTCACACAGTTAGGAAATATCTTAGGACAAATTTGAACCCGGGACCTCTTGTCTCTTAGCCTGACTCTCAATCCACTGAGCCACCCAACTGTCCCTAGAATGATATACTTTTAAGTATAATCTGCATTATGAGCATTTTCCCATTACTTTCTTGAATCTAGATGATCAACTTGGCAATAAATCCTGAGGTATAAATGCTAACAACGAAAAATTTAATAATTAGCTCAAAAATCTGGTTAGAAATGATTCCAGAAAATTCCTGCTATTGATTCCTCCATCATTCTCAAATTCTGGTTGTATCCATCTATATGCCCTTTTTTCTTTCCTCTATTAGAAAGGTCTAGCCTGATCAGCCTCTGACCATGAACAAATATCTGTTTATTAAACCTTCACAGGCCAAGTCCCCAGGTCCACAATGAAACAGATAATTCCTGTTTGAAAAGAAGAGTTCTCCATCACACAGCAGATTCAATTCTTTACTTAGTAGACCTAGATGTTGAATGAGGTTCCTGTGTTGAAATGCAAGTTCTACTAGGATTCAAGGAATGTATATGTAGTAATGGTGGTAGTGGGTGATGGATGGTGAAGGAGCCAGAATGATACTTTTCTTCCTCATCAAGAACCATTTCTCATGACCACCATTTTTACTGCTCCACTTTGTCTATATAAACTCTCTACCCCTTCTCACAAGAAAAAGGAAGGAGGAAAGAAAGCACGTGGGGAGAGAAGAAAAAGGGAGGAGAGAGAGCAGAGAAAAAGATTGAGGAAGAAAAGTAATGGAAAGATGGGCACAATGATAGGGTGCCAGGACTGGAGTTGGGAAGACTTGGGTTTACCTGGGTTTAAATTTGGCCTCAGACACTTCCTAGCTATGTGACCCTAGGCAAGTCACATAACCCTGATTGCCCAGCCCTTACTGCTCTTCTGTTTTAGAATTGTTACTAGGACAAAAAGTAAGGGTTTTAAAAAAAAGAAAGAGAAGAAAATTAATGAAGAGAAAGAAGTTATAGGATACACACGCACACACAATGTGTGTGTGTGTTTGTGTATATATAGAAGGCATAGAAAGAAAGAAGGGAGGAATAAGATTTGTAGGGCATTCCAAATTAGTTTTCACTTGCTCACCTCAAAAAGTGGCATCTTGAAATGAAAATCCTCTAAACTAGAGTGCTATTGCTACTTGTTAAATCCTATCATAAGCTCTTGATATTTAAATGGACTGTTTTGGAATTCTACTAGAATTTAGGGTGAAGTTATACATTCAAATCTAGTTCAAATGTGCCTGCAGAAAACATCTAAAAAGAAGAATAACCATTTAGAAGTTTTTGTTTGGTTCTTGTTTGTGAGCTGAGATAGGTTGATGTTTTTTTTTTCTGATGGAGAAACTGCGGGGAATTATAGTGGTGAATGAAGGACTATACCACTGATACATCCCTCAATGACCAGCATAGTACCTCTACCCCTGAGAGCTAGTGGGCACAGCTCATAGAGCACTGGACTTGGAATCAGGCAGACTTGACTTCAGAAGTAATTTGGTAAATGTTTAATAGCTAGCTCTCCAGAGATTAAAAAAAAGTATGCATGACACACTTTTCAATTTAATTCACATCATTAACATTTTCTCCATTACTTTCTTAAGTCTAGACAACAAAATAATAAATCAAGCTCTGATTTATTAAAACGTTTGCTGACCTCCAAGGAATAAATAAACTTGTACTGAAATTTTCTCTAGTAATCCAGTCTACATTCACATCCCAACTCAGTGACTTACTATTAGTGTGTCTCTGGGGCAAGCCTTTTAATCTCTCTCAGGTTCAGTCTCTTTATCTGCATAATGGGATAATAATAGTATCTGTCTCCCAGAGTAGTTGTGGGATCAAATGAGAGTATGTCAAGGTTTGGTGGATTGAGTACCAAGCCTGAAGTCAAGAAAGTTTAACTTCCTGAGTCAAAATCTAGCCTCAGACACTTAATAGCTATGTGACTTTAGGCAAATCACTTAACTCCATATGCCTCAGTTTCCTCATCTGTAAAATGAGCTGGAGATGGAAATGGCAAACCACTCCAATATCTTTGCCAAAAAAAGTTCCAAATGGAATCATAAAGAATTGTATCAACTGAACAAAAACAACAAAGTTCTGCAAACCTTAAAGTACTATATAAATGCTAATTATAATGACTTCTAAACTCTTAAAAACTATTTGGGCTCAAGGTCTATTCAAATTACTGGTCTGGGTCCTCTATTTCTTTATCTCTGATGCAACTAATCATATGAATTACTTTATAGTAATGCACTGTGCCATCCACTCCTTCCCTCAATGAATAACTTTTAAAAGATAAGAAGGTACATGTCAGGAAAATATGTAGAAAAAGAATAATTCAGGATTCCTTTTTCAAAGAAAGCCACCTCCAAATCTCCAGATTCCAAGTCTAATCCCTTTCTAGAAGACATCTCAGTCATGGAAAATAGCAAAAACTTTCTTTTAGCTCTTGATTTTCTTAGTACTGGAAAAATGAAACCTTGAAAACTCATTGGCATGGGAATTGCAGATGAGGGAGAAGCCTTCTTTTGCTGTTTGTATCAGAGAAGGCCTAAATATATATTGGTCTAAGCACAACAATGGAGAAAACAAGTCCAATTTAACTCACCAGGATGAATACAAGGAGCAAGTCCCTAGCAAAATGGCCATGTCTCTCCCTTCTTATTTGTTTTCTTTCTCTAGCTCTCTATTTTGCTCTTTTTCTGTCTCTCTCTTTGTATCCTTCTTTTTCTCTGTCTATCTCTCTCTTTACCTAGGATAGTTCTGTAGGGAAGTATGACCGTTTTTCATATTTAAATGCTGAGTACACAGATTAAAATATATTATATATATATATATTGCTTAAATTATCCCATTAAGAACACTAAAAAATGATCAACAACTTTAGCAAAGTTGCAGGATACAAAATAAACCCGCACAAGTCATCAGCATTTCTATATAACTCTAACCCATTTCAGCAGCAAGAATTAGAAAGAGAAATACCATTTAAAATCACCCTAGACAATATAAAATACTTAGGAATCTATCTGCCAAGACAAACACAGGAACTATATGAACAGAACTACAAAACACTCTCCACACAGTTAAAACTAGATCTAAACAATTGGAGAACCATTGATTGCTCATGGGTGGGATGAGCTAACATAATAAAAATGACAATCCTACCCAAATTAATTTACTTATTTAGTGCCATATCCATTGAACTACCAAAAAAACTTTACTGAATTAGAAAAAAACCATAACTAAGTTCATTTAAACAAAAGATCAAGGATATCCAGGGAAATCATGAAAAAAAAATGCCAAGGAAGGAGGACTTGCAGTCCCAGATCTCAAACTATACTATAAAACAGTGGTCATCAAAACAATTTGGTACTGGCTAAGAGACAGAAAGGAGGATCAGTAGAATAGACTTGGGGTAAATGACCTTAGCAAGACAGTCTATGACAAACCCAAAGACCCCAGCTTTTGGGACAAAAATCCACTATTTGATAAAAACTGTTGGGAAAACTGGAAGACAGTGTGGGAGAGATTAGGTTTGGATCAACACCTCACACCCTACACCAAGATAAATTCAGAATGGGTGAATGACTTGAATATAAAGAAAGAAACTAAAATAAAGTGGAGGAATTCCATGGAGACTGGAACAACCTCCAGGAAGTGATGCAGAGCGAAAGGAGCAGAACCAGGAGAACGTTGTACACAGAGACTGATACACTGTGTAATCGAACGTAATAGACTTCTCCATTAGTGTCAATGCAATGTCCCTGAACAATCTGCAGGGATCTAGGAGAAAAAACACTATTCATAAGCAGAGGACAAACTGTGGGAGTAAAAACACTGAGGAAAAGCAACTGCTTGATTACAGGGGTGGAGGGGACATGTCTGAGGAGAGACTCTAAATGAACACTCTAATGCAAATACCAACAACATGGAAATGGGTTCGAATCAAGGACACATGTGATACCCAGTGGAATCTTGCTTCGGCTATGGGAGGGGTGGGTGGGGAGGAAAAGAAAATGATCTTTGTTTCCAATGAATAATGTTTGAAAATGACCAAATAAAATAATGTTTAAAAGTGAAAAAAAAGAATAGTAAAAAATGGTGTGCTATATGTAAGAAACAATGAATATGGGGCCAAGAATATAAAGGGAATTGATGAAAAAAATATGAAGGAAAGAGGCTTTGCCATACTAGATTTCAAACTACACTCTAAAGTGATTAACATCAAAACAATCTGTACTGACTAAGAAATATCGTAGTGGTTCAATGGAACAGATAAGGCAATTAACATGTAGTTAATATCCATAGTGACTGAGTATTTGATAAACCCAAAGATCCAAGTTTTTGGGAAAGAGCTCAATATTTGACAAAAACTGCTAGGAAAACTAGAAAAAAGTACAGCAGAAACTAAGTATAGACCAATATCTTACTCCATATACCAGAATAAAGTCAAAATGGATATTTTATCAGAAAGAAAGGGTGACATCATAAACAAATTAGGGTAACTTGGGAAAGTTTAACATAAGACTTATGGATAAGGGAAGAACTTGTGACCAAACAATATGGAGATAACATTATGAAAAATGAAATAGATAATCTTGATTACATTAAATTAAAAAGGTTTTGTACAAACAATACCAAATACAGCCAAGATCAGAAGGGAATCAATAAATTTTGGAAAAAAAAAATTTATACTATCTCCGACAACAGTCTTATTCTCAGATATATAGAAAACTTAGTCAATTTATTAGAATGCAAAGCATTCCCCAATTGAAAGATGGTCAAAGGATATGAGCAGCCAGTTCTCAGAGGAAGAAATTAAAACCATCTACAGCCATATGAAAAATGCCCCAAACTACTATTGATCAGAGAAATGCAAGTTAAAACAACTCTGGGATACTACATCATGCCTATCAGATTGACAACATGACTAAAAAGGAGAAGGATAAATGTTGGAGGTGAGGGGGTGAGGGATTGGGACACTAATAAATTGTTGGTGGAACTCTCATTCACACAACCATTCTGGAGAGCAATATGGAACCATGCTCAAAGGGCTATAAAACTATGCTTACTTACCCTTTGACCCAGAAATACCTCTAGTAGGTCTATATCCTAAGGAGATCAGAGATAAGGGGAAAGGACTAACTGTTCAAAACTATTTTAGCAGCTCTTTTTGTAGTGTCAAAGAACTGCAAACTATAGGGCTGTACGTCACTTGGAGAATGGCTGAAGTTGTGGTTTATGGTTGTAATGGAATACTATTTTACCCTAAGAAATGACAAGCAAGATGAGTTCAGAGAAACCCGGAAAGATTTATATGAACTGATGCAAAGTGTGAACAGAACCAGGAGAACAATTATACAATAATAGAAATATGATATGATGATCAACTATGAAGGACTAAATCATTTTCAGCAAAACAAATTTCCAAGATAAATATGAGGAACTCATGAAGAAAAATGCTTTCCATAGCAAAGAAGGAATTGTTGGAGTCGGATTACTAATCAAAGCATGACATCTTCCACTTTTTTTCCTTCATGAGTTTTTATTGTATGTGTGATTTGTCTTTTGTCACATCATGAGCATTATCAAAATATGTATTGCATATAAGCTCTGGTATAACCTATATCAGACAATTTACCACCTTGGAGAGGAGGGTAGGGGAAGTGGGAGAAAGAAAATCTGAATTCTAAAATGACAGAAAACAGTTGTCAAAGATTGTTTCTATATGTAACTAAAAATTAAAAAAAAACAATGACTATGAAGACATCCTAGAATCATGAGGACTTGTGTGAACAGATGAGTTGTGAAGTAAGGCAGGACAATAGCATATATGACTACAACAATATAAATGGAAAGACAAACAAAAAAAAAGAAACTGAACCTTGTGTCATTATAATGACCATGTTTGCCCCCAAAGAAGATATGATAAAATATATTCTTCTCCCTTCCTCTCAGAGGAGGGAAAGATTAAAAGAGTGACAATTCATATACCTTAAGATGTGACTAATATTTTGGTTAATTTTATTGACTGTATTCTTTTTTCAAAATGCTTACTTTCCTTTGAATCAATATTTTATATTGGTTCCAGGACAGAAGGGTGGTAATGCCTAGGCATTGGGGGTTAAGTTTGCTTCCCATACTATTATCCAGCCAAACTAGCCTTCTCTCTGTTTATCACATAAGACACTTCCTATCCCATCTTTATGCCCTTGACCTGGCCATCCCTCATTCCTAGAATGCACTCCCTTCTTCCTTCTGACTCAGTTCCTTTTTTAGTTTAAATGCAGCTCAGGAACTTAAAATCTTTCCTGATTCCCCAACTGCTAATGCCCTCTCTACCAAATGGCTTTGTGTTTAATGTTATATTTTTGTTGCATGACAGTTTTATGTATCGTTCTTTCATTAAGATATAAACACACTGAGAGCAGAGGATTGTTTCCTTCTTTGTACTTGTATCTCCAGTGCTTAGCTCAGTGCCTGGTTCAGAGAAGACACTGAAGATATTTATTAATTCGTAGAACTGCTTTTTATCTTCTTTTTTCATCAGTCTCTAAATAAGCCTTCAACCTCTGGATAAGGGAGGGAGAGAGATATATATATTTGAAAAGGAAGAAATATAAATATAGTAAATATCAATAAGAATTTAAAATATCAAAAGATCAACAGTATTATGACAGTCTCATCTAATGTACAGTAGAGAGATACATTATAATTCTGAGTCAAGGATCCACTGATCTGCATGGGTAGAGAGAGGACATATACTAATGAGATCAGGGAGGCCTGCTGCAGTGAAATAATTAATACACTGCCCTGTGTCCTCTTGAGACATTCTGGTATAGCAGGAAGAGCATGGTGCTTGGCATCAGAAAGCTTCTAGATTTAAATCTAGAATGTCTTCCTTACTATGTGACCTAAGACAAGATGCTTTCCCTCCCTCAATCTTGGATAGCTCACTTGTTAAATGGGAAAAAAAATAATTAGAACATTTATATATATATATATATATATATATAACAAATTATAACAAATGTTATATATACATATACATAAACAAATATAGGTATATATACACATACATATATACATATATATGTATATGTATATATATATATATATATATATATATATATATATATATATATATAAAACAAATTAGAACATTTGTTAACTTGTGTGACCCTGGGCAAGTCCTATCATTTGCCTCAGTTCCTGATCTGTAAAATGGGCAAAATAATATCACTACCTCCCAGATTGGGCAATTAAGTGGTACAGTGGATAGAGAACTGGCTCTAGAATCAGGAACACCTTGAGTTCAAATCTGACATCAGACATGCACTTGCTGTGTGACCCTGGGCAAGTCACTTAACTTTACCTTAGTTTCCTCATCTGTAAAATAAGTTGGAGAAGGTAATGGCAAATTTTAGTATTTTTGCCATGAAAATCCCAATAGGGCCATGATGAATCAGGCAGGATTGAATGACAACAACACTTCTCAGGGTTGTTGAGAACCTAAAATGGGACAGTATTTGTAAAGTGCTTTGCAAACCTTAAAGTGTAAATGTTAGCTATTGTTTCTATTATTTTAAATGATGTTTAATGAACTATTTTATTATAATTTTAGATGGAAAAGAGTTAGAATTGTGCTTTCCCTCCATACTAAACTAATCCTCATGACTATCACACTACTCTAACTTTACATATTTACAGCCCACTCCATCCCCCACCTTCCCTAAAGCAGGAACTAGGCTAGTACTCAGAGCCCAATTCAGAGAATAGTAGCATCCCCATTCCCAGACTACTTGTAGCCATTATCAGAGATGTAAACCTGGTTGAGAAGGGCTCTTCCTTTATCATAATTGATGCCAATGGAGCATCTGACACTAGCAGTCAGTTGAAACCTAAAGCCTATAGAATAGCAAGGCACATCTTCCTAGCCCCTGCCATGCTCTAAGACTGGCTTCTCAAGTCACTATCCAGGGCAGCAACCCCTGTGGACAAGAATTTTCCCTTCCCTACAATCTTTACCAATCCCCAAACACCTGGCAAGGATGTGGTAGGCAAGATGACCAAGCTAAGGAAGCAAATCACCCTCAGGGAGGACAGGAGGAAACCTGTACCAGGCAAGTTCAAGTATTTTCATAACCTTTGCCATCATTTCCCCTTGGATTCCAATGAAGACAGCATAGGACTCAGAGCCTCAAGAGCCCTGGGAATTGTAGTGTCCCTAGACTATCAATTTTGATTTCAACCAATCTTCCAAATCCATTGTTAAAAAGGATCAAAGATAGTGGTGAGGGGGCCTTCCAACACTACCACCATCAAAATGAGTCACCAACTGCCTACCAAATAGACTGGGAAACAGGAACAGCCCCAAGACTACCAGCCCTGCTTCCAACACAGCTGTCAATATGCAATCTGGCATATCTTGGCAGCTGCTGCTTGCCACTTTCTTCACCCCACATGATTTGGAGCCTGGGAAAAGAAAGTTTCCCGATTGATGTATTTTGGTGATGTCAATGGTTCAAATCAAGAAAAAAATATGACTTTATCAATGGAAATTGCTCTAAAAATGTGGTTTTCCATTTATTTTTGTCATTGAAGCTTATTTTTCCATTTCACTTGCAGCTGAAATACCTTGTGTTGTCTTCCTCATTTGAATGTGAGCTCCTTAAAAAGCTGAGAATGCTTTGCTTTTCTCCTAGTACCTCCTCTGCTTAGCATAGTGCTTTGTAAATGTTTTTCATTCACCTGTCCATCCATTCTTTCAATCATGGTACCTTTACAAATGAAAATCTTTTGAAGACTGGGCACTGAGATCTTCAGTGGTTTGTCTGAGACTGTATCCAATAATTGTCAAAATCAGAACTGGATCTTATGTTGGCAAAATGAAGGCATCTCATTCAGTGTCCTACATGGCCCCAGGCTCTAGCCTTGTAGGCTCTAGCTAAAGGAAATAATTAAGAAATATAGTTACTAAGGCTACTCACCATGACAATGTTTAGCTCTAGGCAACGGGAAAATACCCAATTCTTGGGTTAAATGTGGGCAGATCTGGGAACAGGAATTTTGTTAAAGCTAGACAGAAAGCCAAACTAAGCCAGTTAAGCAATTTTCCCTTCTACTTGATATTAAAATCAAAGAAGCTGAGTCTGAGAAGTTTGAAATAGGTCATTACTGCAGGTATGTCTTTAAAAGCAAAATGATTCAGGTCAACTTTCTATATAGTAACATTCCATTCTGTAGTTCCAAAGGAAACTATTGGAGCTGCAAATAGAAGAATAAAAAATTCATACCAAAAGCTGCAATCAACATAGAATAAGCCTTTGAAAATTAGCTAATTAATTTAGCTTTGCTTTGTTTAGTCCATATCAAGGGACCTGATTTCCATAAAAGAAGTCTAATGTGAACAATGAACACATCCAATAAAAATAGGAGCTGAATAAAAGATTACTTATGTATATGAGAGACACTTCAAAGGCACAGAATGAAAGATGAATCACCAAAGGCTTCATTTAAAAGGAATTCGGAAAGTATGACTTTTCATTCTTGGAAAGAGCTAAAATGGACTTCATAGAGCATCTGTTAGGCTAGAAGCCAGGTAGCAAGCCTTCCTGCACAGTATGGTGAAAGCAATCACTTATTTGCCTTATTGTTATTGTAGGACTACCTTGCTGGTGCAAAGGGACCAGTTAGTGTTGATCTCCCAATCCCTATTTCCCAAGCAAAGTAAAATTTCATTCAGAATCATTTCATTTCCTAGGCAGAATCACAGTCATAGAACTTGGAGTTGGAAGAGACTTTAGTGGCCATCTTATCCAATCCACATACCAAAGGAATTCCTACTAAATTATATAACATAACCTACAAGTAGTTAGTTAAACTCTCCTTGAATATTTCCTGGAAGGAAAATCTATAACTCATTCCATTTTTTTGTTGTTGTTTAGTCATTTTTCTGTGACCCAGTTTGGAGTCTTCTTGGTGAAGAAACTAGAGTAATTTGCCATTTCCTTCTGCTCATTCAACAGATGAGGCAAATGGGATTAAATGATTTATCCAGGGTCACACAGCTAATAAATGTCTGAGGTCAGATTTTCACTGGGTTCTTCCTGACTTCAGACCTGGCCAGCATTCTATCCATCATGCCACTCATTTTAAGATAACTGTAACCATTATAAAGCTTTTTATTTTTTTCTGACATCAAGCCTACATTGAACTTTTTTCACCTTTTATCTCTTATTCTTGGTTCTATACTGAATGGGATGAAATAAAATGACTACCCACCCAAATTATAATTATAAACCTGGAGTCAGAGAGTGGATAGTATAAGATGCAGTCTTTATTCTTCCTCATGAGAAAGGAGACACCATCCTAATGGCAATTTCCAAAGCATGAGTATAGATACTAGCATTTTATAGATTCCTGACACAAGACTCCCACCCTTCTCTGTCTGATACCCCATGGTCTGGGGGTCAAATTTACAACCTAGGTGGGAAAGTCTACCCAATTAGAAAACAAGAAGTTGTCATAGCATGAGATTCCGAGCTCCCGGGGGTGTAGGGGAAGAGTTGGTTATGGAAAGATAGTCATGTTCTCAGGAGGGACTCCTCTGGCTCCTAAAGATCAGAGGAAATAAGGAGGTAGGATAGCATAATATTTTCTTCTTTGAGATAAGCAGCCTCCTAACTCACTGGGCTTGTGGAAATAATGAAATGACCTTAAAGTCCTATTCTGAAACCCTAAACAGACTTTCATTCCCAATGGGGTCTAGGATGGAGGTCCACCCTGAAAAGAACAAATTAATTATTTTCTCTCCACATATGCACTCAGGCCCAAAAAGAATACATCTATTTCCTTTTCCATGTGGTAGTCTTTTAAATACTTGAAGATGTTCCTTCTGAATCTTCTTTTCTCCAGGATACAAATGCTCAGTTTCTTCAACTGATCCCATATGACATGGATTCGTGACTCCTTGTCATGTTGGTTATCCTTTGTGGAACATTCTTCAGTTTATTAATGTTCTTAAATCATGAATTAAAACAACATGGCAATCCAAATGAAGTCTTACAAAGGTAGAGTATAATTAGACTATCACTTCCCATTCTACTTTTAATGTAGTAAGTCTCCTATTAAGTTTTTTGGGCTGCCATATCAAATAGATGACTCATATTGTAGTGTACTAGACCTTGTTTTCTGGGAAAGCCTTCTCACTCACTCCAGTGATCATATTCACAAATCTAAAAGAATATTTACTGTTTTATGTAAGAGCTATAGGTAAAAAAGGGGGTCTGTTTCTGGGCACCAATATTCAGAAAGAACAAAAATGTATAATATGCACTCTTTCAGCATAGTGCAAGTTGCTATAATAACTCATTCACCCTCTGGCTCAGTTTGATTTGTATTAATTACATCTTATATCATTTTCAGATCATAAATTAAAAAGTCAATTTGAGATTATGTACTGTACTTCTTGCCTCAGGTGCCAAATTGCTAGTTATAGCTCTGCTTTGTCTTGACAAAGAGTTTCTGAGTCATTGCTCCTTTCCCAGAGGTTATATACAGGAAGCTCCCTAGTCAAGCAAATCAAAAAGCTTTGTAGTAGGGCATGGTTGCTGCTTGGACAGAAACAGAAGTTTTTCTCCCTTAGCTTCCCAGCTAAGGGCTATAGAAGGGACTGTTTGAGATATCAAAGTTAAATTCATATAAGAAAAATCATAGTTAACACATATATAATCATTTTTGGTTTATAAAGCATTTTCCATTCAATTCAATAACCACTTATTAGTTCCTAAAAGTGCAAGGCATGGTGTTGAGTACAAGGACAAAAGTGAAAAACAGGAGATTCTATTCAACATGTAACCAGCTCTGTAATTTTAAAGGATCATTGGAGGATAGAGAAAATACTAAAATCAGGAAAAGTCAGGAGAGGTTTCCAGCTTCTGCTCCAGGGAGTGGCAAAGCTGAGCCTTGTTGGAAATGAAGGATCTTAAGAAGTACAAGTAAAATTAATGTACTTTACAGACATGGGGATCATTCAGTCTAGAAGCATATATTGATCTGATGTAATCCTTACCCTGAAAAAAAAGATGACATATATATATACACATATATATATATATAAATATATATATAAATGTATAGCACTTTATTTAGTTCTTAGCAAATAAATGGAAACAAGGAGTGTCAATCAATTTTGAAATTGCTGAACAAATTATGGCATGTGAATATAGTGTAATACTATTGTGTCATAAGGAATAACAAAGGGACAATATCAGAGATACCCAAGAAACCTTGTATAAACCAACATAGAATGAGACGAGTAGAAACAAGAGAACAAGTTAGATATTAGCTACAATGCTATAAAGAAAAACAACTTTGAAATACTTAAGAACTCCAGGGAATGCAGGGAAATGGTTGACTGAGAAAAATATTTGTATCAATTATCTATAAAGGTCTAATATATATCATAAAGATCTATTAGACTAAATATTCAAAATAACATACATTTTGACATATCTAATATGGGAATTAGTTTTGCTTGACTACACATATTTGTTACAAGGTTTTTTTTTTTTAAGGGGGAGGGTGGGAGGTAGAGACAATAAATGCTTATCAGTTGAAAAAAATAAAAAGCATTAAATCTGCTTGTTTTCTAGTTTGTGTGGGTGTGCAATGACCTTTGAAAGGATGTCAGCAATGATATCTTTCAATCCAAACACCAAAAGGATTTTCACTATAATATATTCAACAAATGTTTATCTGTTCTCTACTTAAAGATATCCGAGAAATGAAGCTAGTTCATATGCTGAACTAGAGCTGAATTGCAAAATTTTGAATCAAAACTTTGAAGGGAATAAAGTGAGGCTAGACCAAACATAATGAACTGGAAGAACAGAAATGGTGGAGTAGCTCATTAGTCTTTGAGGTAAGTACTACAGGTATTTTTTTTTTTGGTCAATAATATTTTATTTTTCCCCAAATACATGTAAAATAATTTTAAACATCAATTTTCTAACTTTTCCTGTCCCTTCTTTGAGATGGTAAACAATTTGATATAGGTCATACCTGTGCTATCATGCAAAACCTATGAAGAAAATAAAGTGAAAAATGGTTTGCTTCAGTCTGCATTTAGACTCCATCAGTTCTTTCTCTGGAGGTGAATAGAATTTTTCATCATGAGTCCTTTGGACTATAGGTATTATTAATCTCAAATTTTAATATTGGAAACTTGAGGCTCAAAAAGGTGAAATGAATTGTCCCAAGTCACAGAACTATCATCAAATCTAAGTCATCTGATTGAAATGCCAATGGTCCTTCTAACTCGATTTAAACTGCCCTTTTCAGTATCAAACATTATTAAACATTGATTTATGTGGAAGTATCTATGTTAAATGACTAAACCTTTAATTTTACACATAAGGATTTGACCCTGGGTTCACATAGACTATCATCAGAGAAAGCTATATATGAACACCAGCTCTCTTTAAAAAGGCAAATTTGACAGGATGTGAAAAATAATTCCTATGGAAGATGTCAAAATAATAACAGTTGATGTTCATCTACTGCTTTACATATTTTTTCTCATGGAAGCCTCACTTTTGCAATTAGTCACTGGGAAGCATATCACCATACCACTTCCTGCTATTTCTCCATCACTGCTCACTCTTCCATGATGTCTACTTCACCAGAACTCCTGACTTCCCTACCTCCCCTCTATTCCCATCAGCTTCATCTAGTAAGAAACCAAACTACCAAGTCACTTTCTGTATTCCCCTTGACATACTCCTGGAAATATACCCTTGCCCCATTTAATTAATATCTCTTTATCTGTGTTTTCCCACATTAGAATGTAAACTCCTTGATGATAGGAGGCATTTTATTTGCTTTGTTATGTATTCACGGCACTTAACACATAATAAACCCTTAATAGAGGCAGCTAGATAATGCCTGGAGTCAGGAAGTTCCTTAGTTCAAATCTGACCTCAGACACTAGCTAGCTATATGACCCTGGGCAAGTCATTGTTTGCCTCAGTTTCTTCATCTGTAAAATGAACTAGAGAAGGGAATGTCAAACTACTTCAATATCCTTACCCAGAAAACCCAAATAGGATCATGAAGTGTTGGGTCTGATTGAAACAAGTGAACAATAACAAAGCCCTTAATAGATTCTAAAAGATCAATTGAATAGATTTCTTTGTGAAGAAAAAACCAGTGCTGTTATTTCTGTTCTATAAATGAGAAAATAGATGCTCCAAGGTTGTGAAAGGGTTTCATGGCCAATAACTTGTCAGAACTTGGATGTGAACTTGGGTTTTTCCACTTCAAATAAATTGTTTGATAAGAGGAAAGGGATTTGGAGCCTTTGGACTAATTTTTATATTAATAAGATTAACAACAATGATTTTATATAATGCTTTAAGGCTTGTGAATCACTTTGTGTGCACATGTGTTTACATTTACATATGTAACCTCACAATCTTCACAACAACCCTGTGATATAGGTGCTATTGTTATCAATTCTTTTACATATGAAGAAATTCAATCTAGTAAGGATCACCTTAGGTAGGTGAATGGATGCAGAGTGAAATATGCAGAACCAGGAGAACATTATACACAGTAACTGAAATATTTTGGAATGATCAATGACTTTGCTACTAATAGCAGTACAGGACAATTCTGAGGGACTTATGAAAAAGAACACTATCCACCTCCTGAGAAAGAACTGTTGGAGTAGAAATACAGAAGAAAACATATGATTTATCATGTGTTTATTTGGATAGATGATTTGAGTTAGGCTTATATAAGATTATTCTCTTACAAAAATGAATAATATGGAAATATGTTTTTCATGATATTGTGTTTAACCCAGATTGAATTACTTGTCAACTACAGGAGGGGGAGGGAAGAAGGGAAGAAGATAACACGAATCATATAATTTTGTAAAACTTATGTGGAAATTTATTATTAAAATAAAATAAAGACATTAATTTAAAAAAGGATCTTAGGCAGGATTCACCTCAGGTATCTCTGTCTCTATCCACTATGTCACCTAGCTGCTTTTGTTTTCCTTAGTTCTGTAGGAACTTAATAGAAATTGTACCCCCTTATTCCACTTGAAAAGTCATTCTTGATTTGATATCAGTCCCACCCTTTGACTGGCCTGGCATGGGTACTATGGCAGGGTGCTGGAGCTCTCCTGGCTCCCTGGATTCCTGGAAGAGACTAGTTTAAGCGCCATGTGACTTCTGGTGTCCAGAAATCAAGACTCAGACACAGATTGAAGTTAAGCCTGTCCAATAAGAGTCTCATAAAGCATGAAGTCATTGGTCTTATAAGAAAAGGGATGGAGCAGTCCCATGCTCACTTTCATGCTGGAGAGGCTTGCCAGGCAGGGTAGCATCGAGCTCTCTCTCTCTCTCTCTCTCCCTCCTCTGGAGTATTTAAGGCTTGCCACTCACTGGCTGATCTCCTGGGCAGTCAGCCACTTAAGCCAATGTAGGCGTGCTATTTGGAGCTTGAGATGGAGAAGAGTGGAATCAGTTTTAGTTAGGCTGTGGCCAGGTGATCATGTGATCTCTCTCTCTCTCTCTCTCTCTCTCTGTCTCTCTCTCTCTCTCTCTCTCTCTCTGTCTCTCTCTCTCTCTGTCTCTCTCTCTGTCTCTCTCTCTCTGTCTCTGGCTCTCTCTCTCTCTCTCTCTCTCTCTCTCTCTCTCTCTCTCTCTCTCTGTGTCTATCTCTGTCTCTGTATCTCTCTCTCTCTCTCCCTCCCTCCTTTATTAATAAATAAGCAAATAATTATAAATTAATATATAGTCTCCAGAGAATTTTTATTATAATTTCCCTTCCTTCCTACTAAGACACAGATGACACCTATCTCCTTAAAACCTTGCCACTGTCTTTCATGTCATTTTAAAATGAGATTTTATATTTGATGGTAAGGAAGAAAAGGCTGTGTAAAGAAATTAAAGGCTCAGGGCAGTTAAGTGGCTTGGTGGATAGAGTTTCAGCCTTGGAGATGGTATGGTCTGGATTTTAATTTGGTCTTAGATACTTCCTAGCTGTGTGAACCTGGACAAATCACTTAACTTCCATTGCCTAGTTGTCCCTATTCTTCTGCCTTGGAATCTATACTAATATCAATTCTAAGAAAAAAGTAAAAGTTTAATTAAAAAAAATTAAAGTCTATCTCTCTTTCTTTCTCTCTCTATTTCTCTCTCTCTCCCTACCTCTTCATCTCTTCCTCCCTTTCCTTTCTCTCTGCTCTTCTCTTTCTCCTCCAACTCCTTTGAGGAACCCTGATGCATGAAAATATTTCAGTCCTATCATTCTTCCTTATATTACATTAATGTCATTTGAGTTGTTATTAACCAAATCAATACCCAACCTGTAGGCACTGAGCATCCTGGCTGTCAGGCAGCAATTCTCAGTTTTGCTAACCCAAATGGATATTCCACTTTCTAGGAGCAAGAACCTTGGAGATACTGGAGGATGAAATCAGGTAAGATGTATTTTTTTGATGAAGATTTTTGTTTCTACTGAGTTGAAAACCATCAGATTTCCAAAGTTCAAATTCTTAGCTTTCCTTAAATCTGCCAGAAATTTGGATTCACAGAGACCACTAGGGATTAAATTGTCCAACAGCTAAAAGCAAAATTGCTGGCAGGTAGTCATGACCTCCCTAAAGCAGGCATCCTAAAACCAATATATCTCCCTGCCCTCCTCAAAAAAAGATCCTAGGTATCCAGCAGAAAACTCAACATGTACAAAACAAATCATCAAGTCTCCTCACAAATCCATCCCTTTTCCAAACTTCCTTATGTCTGTTGAAGTACTATCATCCCACCTCCTTTTCTAATCTTATTTCAAATTACTCCCTTTCATATGCTCTCCATTCCGGTCCAACTGCCTCCACTTGTTCTTTTCTGTAAATGACATTTCATTCTCTACCTCTTCACTTTCATACAGTCTTAGAAGAAATATGTCCTCACCTTGCACTTCAAAGAATCCTATTTTCCCTCCAAAATACAATTCAGGAACCACTTCTTCCACAAGATCTTTCCAGAAACAAGTAGTTATTAGTGCTTACTCCCTCTATAGATTACATGCTACTTTGTACACATGCCATATTCAGGACTGATTAAAGCTTTGTTAAATCAGACCAGTAATAGTCACCTATCAGTTAAGGATCATATAATTTTATAGTTCTCTGAAACCATTCATTTAGTAATTTCCATGTCACTTGCCCCCTAAAATACAGGTGAGAAACCCAAGATGCAAAGTGACACACACACAAACACACACACATGGAAATGGTCAGTGTGAACATTTGTTTTGGTTGCCTATTCATATTTGTATAAGAGTTTGATTTCTTTGTTTTCTTTTTCGTTTCTTTTTTCTTTCACTGAGAAGGAAGAGCTAGGAGGGGGAGAAAATAAATATTTGTTAATTGGAAAAATAAAATATAGTTAAAAGTTAAATTCCCTCTTCCATTGAATACCAATATGACTCCAGTAATTTATTTCACTATTTTGTTGACAATTAGATCAATAGTAAAAACAAATGGATAAATATATAGGTAGATAAATGAATGAATGAATAGACAAATAATAAAGAAGTTGAAGCAGTTCATATAAATTTAGTGCTGGAAGGGATACCAAGTGTTCATAATATGCTATTCTATTATACTATTTACAAACTCATCAGTTTGTGAATGATTTAGATAAACCACCATTTGTGTTCGTTCAAAGAGCTTTTTAAGCATAGTATTGTTGTTGAATAGTTGTTTTTTCAGTTTCTTGGTAAAGATACTGAAGTGGTTTGTCATTTCCTTCTCTAGCTCATTTTACAGAGGAGGAAATGGAGGCAAACAGGGTTAAATTACTCACCCAGGGTCACACACAGAGCTATTAAGTGTCTGAAGATAGATTTGAATTTAGGAAGATGAGTCTTCCTGACTTCAGTCCTAGCACTCTATCCATTGACCCACCTAGCTGGCTTTCTAAGTATATAGGAGACATTAATGAGAGGGTGAAGGGGTGACAGCACACATCATTTTGGAGTTAGTGGCCCTGGGACAAATCCCAGGTCACAGGGTCATCAACTCAGAATTTAAAAAGAAAGAAAAAGTTCTGGTGCCATCAAGTCTCTCATTTTACAAATGAGGAAACAGAGACACAAGGAAGTTAAGAGACATGCCCTGGGTCACAAAACTAGAAAGTATCTAGGGCCATATTTGAATTCAAGTTTTCTTGACTCTAAGTATGTCTTCCAGTATATCACTTACTGATTATATGAAATTGGTCCAGTCACATCTTTTCTTTGGACCTCAGTTTCCTCAGCTGTCAGTTGAATGAGTTAGACTAACTGGACCCTGAAGTTTCTCTGAGCTCTAAAGCTTATGAATGAATGGACTCTGAACAGCCTGATGCCAAGTGCCAGAAGGAACCTCCATAGGCACACTCTTGTGAGAAGGGGTATACTTTCCTAGAATTTGTAAGCAAATCCTGGGTTTTTAAGAGCAAGACAGGGGAACACCACTGTAAAAGAGCGATTAGTTTTCATCAAGGCCAGGATGGCAGTGTCACTGCTGGTTATCCCTCAAGATGGATCAGTAACAGCCAGAAGCAAAGGAGAAGAAGAGCTGGCTGGAAATAAAAACAAATGCAAGGGAAATGATGGGCAGATGTTGCAAATGCATCTGTTACCTTCTCCTCAGATTCCAGGAGAAATGTGCCCCTGTTTAATAGCCTTGAAAACTACTACCCACAAAGGAGCATAGCAAAAGTTTTAGTGCAGGTTAGACATGTGTTAATTGGCAATAGCACAATTTAAAAGTAATTGTTGGAAGAATAGCTTCTCTTCAACAGCCCCAATCCCTGGCAACCCTCATCCCTGCAATACCTGGCTCTGTACCCTGCCAATGAATCCCAAGACGATAGATGACTCCAGCAATTTATTTCACTGTTTGGTTGGCAATAAGATCGACATATTTCCTCTTCTTCTCTGGCTATTAGAAAGAGTGCCTTTAAATTGAGACGATTGCCCATTTTGGTAAGAAATCGGGCCACATGTCAGTAGAATATAGGCCACTGGACATTTATAAGAGGGCAGTGATGCAGAATTGATTAGCGAGGGTAGTTTCATTAAAGTAAGATGGTGTGTGCCAAAGGGAGAAATGAATAGTGGCAAATCTTGAGGAAGAATCTATAGTTTTTGAGAAAATAAGTTTCCACATGTGGATAGGGTCTATATATGTAGAACAAGGAATGACAGTAATTTAATTGAACTAGTTCTTGGGTTTCCACATCTTCCTGGAGAAAATTTGGTTATGTCTAATTCCTTGAAAGTAGCTTTTAGATCCTATGGTGAGTCAAATCCATTGAATTTATGAATCTCAATCCATTTATGGTAGTCTGATACACAATATATTATTTCAAGTTCAGCCTTAAGGCTTTAAGGTATGGATAAAATTGAAGGTATCACACACAAAGCCCATGGGCTGCACTGGGGAATGTGGACCAGATCAGACTAAGTTGTAATTGGGAAAATTTTAACAAAATAAATAAAAATTCAATTAAGTAGAAATTGCATTTTAAAACTAAATTAACATGTAGGCCCTCAGGAATCCTAATGTACAATTTACTAGCCCTCATTTCTATTTCAGTTTGACACCAGTGGACTTGGATTTCGGATGCTGAAAAGAACTTAGAGATCATCTGATCTACCCTGCTCATTTTTACCAAAGAGGAAACCAAGGTTGAAAGAAGTAAAATGACTTATCTAAAGATGCACAGCTCATAATTGTCAGAGACAAAACCAATACCTCCAAAACCAGTGCTCTTCTTATTGTACCACACTGCCTTTTTCGGGAAAGCTACTTAGGGGCTGATAGATAAATGGAATAGAATTAGACTACATCTATGATTTCATTAGTACAGGGAAGCCCAGGGAGAGGAAACTTCCTCCATCAATGCAGATTGCTGTCACCTTGTCTGAAATATGTTTTTAACCCTTTGCCTTCTATCTTAGAATCAATTCTGTGTATTGGTTACAAGGCAGAAGAGCAGTAATGATTAGGTGATGGGGGTTAAATAACTTGCCCAGGGTCACACAGCTAGGAAGTGTCTGAGGCTAGATTTGAATCTAGGACCTCCTCTCTTTAGGCTTGTACCTCAATCCACTGAGCTACCTAATTGCCCCTTGAAATATATTCTTAAAAGAGCTGCTTAGAACAAAGGAAGGGTAAATAATTTGCTTAGTACCATACAGCTAGGACATGTCAGAAATGCTACCTGAATTCAGGTCTTCTTGGCTTTGAGGTCAGCTTTCTATATAATCTGACACAATGTACATGTAATTTTAAACTCTTCCCAAAAGAAGAAAGCATACATATACGAACTCTCACAACTAATTTAATGCAATTATAAATCCAAACAGTTTGATGAAGTATAATCCCTACATTCATCAGTGTTATAGTCCTTCTCTCATCCCCCTTACCCAGAGTTAACAATTCAGTCACATGATTAAAATGAAGCAGGTGTAAGATGCAAAGAGTCAAAGAAAGATTTTCTACCCTGGAAAACCAGCCATCTCATCTGTTCCTCTTTCTCTCTATTTTAGTAAACATTAATCTGCACAGATGGTGAAACATGGTAATCTCTGCTACCAGCTGCAGAGAGGAATTTTTAATGAAATGGGAATTTGGAGGTTTTTACAGAAAGTACTAGAATCTCTTCTATTATTCCCTATGATCCTCAAATTACTTTTACCACCATTTGTAATAAATGTATGACTGCAGCATAATTTATAGGAAATTTGACTTAATATCCTTCCTATGGAAATCTTACAAAAAGAAAGAAAAGTGAAAAATAGTTAAAAGTCCTAATGACAGAAAATGAACCAGTAATCAATTGCTAACTATGGTTTTATAAAATGTTAGTTCATATCTAATACAACTTGGATTCTAATCTAGTTTTTTTAATGAGCACTTTATTTGGCAAAGAAAAGGGATTCATATACCAAGAAAGACATTTATCTGGCTTTCAGGTTGGATAATTTTGATGCTTGTAATTAAAAAAAGTCACAAAAATGTCAAAATGTTGTCATGAAATGTAAAAGGGGAAAACCACCAAACCTTTTAAAAGAAAGAATAAAAAAAATGACACAACGAAATGGAAGAACATTGGCTACTAATAAAAGGTAGAAAATATGAGAAAAAATTCAAGATCAAAAAAGCTCAGATCAATAGAAACTCTAAAACATATAGATTAGAACACTGTCTTCAAATGTCTACAATCGTCAATTTTAATCAATATAGGTTTTTGAAAACTGTCTAAACTGATCAGAGAAGAGCAATGAAGAAGAAAAAAAAAGAAGAAACTCTAACAGATTTTAAGACCTAATTTCATTCCAGATTCTGTCTACCCATTAATTTGGGGTAAATGTTCAAGGAGTACCCACAAAAATGGAAGGCTCCCACTAAGAGGAAGAGGAGCCAATATTGGGGAATAAAAAGGAAGAATGGATGTGTTGAGGGAAACTTGAAGGGGCAGAGTAAGAAGGAAAGGTTTGTTTTCTGTCTCTAAACAAGCCAGTAAATTCAGAGCATCTATCTTTGGCTTTCCCACGTATGCTTTGGGAGCAAAACCTGAGGATGAGTGTGGTGCTGAATAGAAACAAATGAGCTCATTCTCATGTTGAGTTACTGCACTTTGGTCTCTAGAGACTCTTGCTAGGAGAATGCCCTATTGATCCTAGTATCTATCACCAGTCACTTGTCCTGGATTATTTCTCAACATAGCATGTTTGGCAATTCTGACCATAATGAAAGAGCCTATGGTCCACAAATAACCTGAGGGCAGGATCACTGCTCCAAAATGACTCCGGCAAATGATTTGTGTAACTTAATGTGTGCTTCCTACAGCAACGCAGTCATCAAAATGTTGGGTCAAATCAAATGAGTCAGTCAAAGGGCTATAAAATATGCATGCAAAGGGAACGGATGTGATGTTGTTGGGAATAATAAAATAGGCCATAAAAGCTATGAAATAAATCAACCATTCTTTCAGGCATGGAATACAAAACACCCTGAACTATACATTTGAACTCTTATTGGTATTATGTGGCAAAAGTGATCAAGGTGTTTGTATGAGGAAGGCCTTTGCTATTATTGAGGGTATCAGAAAATTTAATGGAAATAATGCTGTAATTTTTGACAAATTACTTTGCCAAGGACAATCATTCTGGAGCGTCATTCTCTTTGTAATGTCTGTGTATATCTTGAAAAAAATATTAATGGGAGTCATAAATGTGTATAAAGGGGAGAGAGAGCGAATAGGCTATTTTCCTTGGAAAAATATTGCAATAGCACTTTTATGAAGAAGCATGGTTTAAGGGATAAAATGTAGTAGGAACCAGGAATGGATCAATCAATCAATCAACCAAAATTTATTAAGTGCCAAGATTATATTTGACTGTGAAAAAGAAGTCTTGAGTTCAGATCTTTCCTCTGACTTGTTTTAATTGTCTCATCATAGACAAGTGAATTGATGTCTCTGAAATTCTATTTTTCTGTTATATAAAATGAGGTCAGTGCATATAATAACTCCATCAGAGGGTTATTATCAAGGCTTAATGAGATGATATTGTAAGGCACTAGGTAATTGGGTAGAAAATCTACCCACAATATCTCTAAAGAAAGACTCAGGGTCTTTGCATCAGCTGCTATGCCATCCTGTGGGAATATCAAATATTCTCATATCCTGAAGTCCAATGACTACTCTCTCTTTTTATCAGGACTCAGCTCACTCTTGGTTTGGTGCTGGAATTCCAAAATTTGAGCAATTCATTTATATGGCAACCCTGCTCATCAGTTAACTGTCTTCTCAACCTCTCCACCTCCATTCCCTTTCCACTGCTTGCTCAGGGATCAGTAGTCAAATCAGTATTACTCTGAACACTAGAATGTTTGTGGCAATCACTCCATGGCTTCAACTACAATCACTAAAACTTTTCTGATCAAAGCCCCCTTCCCTGCCCACAGTGTCCTGGTGTACACTGTAGCCTTCTGATCTAGCAGCACGTATACCCCCTGAAGGCAATGATTGACTCACTTTTATATATCTTTTGTCCAGCATCTAAAGGAGTGCCTGATCAGGGCAGATGAACCTAATTAATAGGTTTATTGATTATCATCAATAGCAGTCAATACCTATTCAATAAGTGATCACTATCTAGAGCACCCCAAAAGGACTTTTCCCTCCCTAATCACCCTAGGAAGATACTTTCTGTCCATACAGAGTGTCCCCAAATAGCTGAGAACTGCACTAAGTCTTTTGGGATCCCCTGTAGATATAGCTCCTTCAAGAATGCTCAATTTAAAAGAAAAGGATCATATGTTCTATGGATGGTAAATGATTATTTCTTCAACTTGTCAGAAATGGTCATTCTTCCACCCAGAGGATCACATTGTAAATGGCACTCTCTGGCATTGCTCCCCTTGCTGTTCAGGATTCAATTTAAAGCCCATTTATTTCCATTCTTTGTGAAGACCATCCCCAGCTGCTGATATAATCACTTTAATCCCTCTCCTTGGGTCATCTAAGTATCCACACTCAGCACAATTATTACAATTTTGGTTCTTTTCGTCTTATTCTTTTATCTGAATCCTTTTCAAGCTGTTTCCTAAGCAATGGTAATTGTTTCAGTGATTAAAATGTCAGGAAGTAGGTACAACTGATTAGGATGTCTTAATAATCATATCTACCAACAAAACTGTGTTTGAGAGGGCTGAAATCCTGGGGATGACCCTATCATTAGCAGAGTTTATTACTTTAACCTCATCCCAAATGTGAAAAGTGCTGAATACACATTCCTACTCAGCTCTTCTCTCTCTGAATTTGCCTCTGGCATGTCTAGTGCTCCAGCCAACTCCTCGCTATTAGAAATAAAAATTGCAAGAGTGTTAAAAAAAATGAAGACCTGGGACAATGGAATGTAATAATCAGTGGAACAAAATTGTAACAAAACCCTCGACATCTACTTCTATATTCCTTATAAAATACCTACTTTATTAAGTGCTGTCAGGTCTTGAAGCTCCAATTCTAGCCTTAGAAACATGAGGCAGATTTTACTCAAGGGGATCTCTATATGTAGATCTCAACTTTCTTTGCAAGATAATGTTTCTAACCATGCATTGAAGCCTCATCACCTCTGGCATAGACATGTTGAAGACTGTCATTGTCACTAATCTCTTGCTGTAGATTAATAACCCCCACACCCTGCAGGGATGCTTACACCCACAGTGTCAAGAATCTCTCAGCTCTGCACCCAAGATGTACCCAAGTGATGCATGCTCCATGTTGTTGTTGTTCAGTCACGACCAAGTCTTCAAGATCCCATTTGGAGATGTCTTGGCAGAGATACTCAAATGGTTTGCCATTTCCTTCCCTAGCTCATGGCAAACAGGGTTAAGTGACTGGCCCAGGGTCATAGCTAATAACTGTGTCTGGGGTTGGATTTGAATCGAGATCTTCCTGACTCCAAGATGGGTTTCCTATCCACTGAGCCACCTAGTTGCTCCTAGCCCACAGGGGATCCATGCTCACACATTCCACAGTGGACCACAAACATGGGCACAGGGAATCTGCCCAGGAATTCCAGACCCCTACAGCTGTTCTGCTCTGCAAATAGGTTTCACTCTGCCTCCATTTTTTCCTTCTCTCAAATATAACCATAAACAGCAATGAAATGGGCCATTCTGTACAAATGTCAGCCAATGGAGAAGTCCTATCTATTTCTGATTTTATCTATAAGTTAAAGATAGTCACAGCCCTGGCTGCAGAGTGGTTGGTGCCCTTCTTGGTGCTTTTGGCTACTGTCAAGACTTACTGTCCCCCTCCCCCCAACTTGCTGTCCTGCCCCTGGACACAGACCTCTTAAATCTGCACTCATACTTTTGGGATATCTTGTATTTTATAGAAATGGGTAAGAAAGGTCACACGAGGCAGTGCTGAAGGAGAAAGAGCACTGGTTAGATTTGGAACAGTGGGTTTGGTTGCTGTTGTTATGAGCATCATCATTACTGCCCTGCACTTCTTACTGTGGTTATTTAATGGGGTAAATGAAAATCAGTGAACCTTACAGATGGACAGACTGAGCACCAGAAGCCGAGGAGAGCCTTTCTGCAGGCAATGGGGTTAGGCTTTGGAAATATTTTAGATTCATGCATCTTAACCATCTTGCAGAACCCAGCCTGATTCTTACTCTATAAATTAATAATACCATATCCCATTTATGTCGTGCTTTGGATTGACAAAGCATAGCTATATCCCTAATCTCATTTGATCCTCACAAAATGCTTATACGCTTTAAAGAGCTATAGAAATGTGAACTACAAACATCAACAAAAAAAGGATGAAAAACACTGCAGGATATATATTGCTAATATAGTTTGGGTTGGTATTTAGTCATTTCAGTTATGTCTGACACTTCATGACCCCTTTAGGGATTTTTTTTGGTATAGATACTAGAGTAGTTTTTTTATTTCCTTCTCTAGCTTATTTTTTGCAGATGAGGAAACTGAGGCAAACAGGCTTAAGTGGCTTGCCCAGGGTTGACACAGATAAGTAAGTATCTGAGACCAGATTTGACCTCAGGTCTTACTGACTCTAGACTTGGTGCTCTATCCACTGTGCTACCTAAATGGCTCTAATTCAGTTTTACAGGTTTGAAAAAGGAGGTCATCTAACAACCAAGATTACGAGTTAGTAAGTAATACCACATGAACTAGAAGAATGAAGAAGGGAGAGAAGGAGGAGGGGCAGGTAGGTGGCTCAGTGTTTTGAGAGCCAAGTGTAAATGTGGGAGGTTTTGGGTTTAAATATGGTCTCAGATACTTTCTAGCTGTATCACTTACCTACCATCGCATTGGAACTAATGCATTCTAAGATAGAAGGTAAGGGTTTAAAGAAAGAAAAGAAGAGAAAAAGGAGAACAAAAACAATCATAACACACACACAATAAGAATAGTAATACCCCCACCACCTACATTACCAGATTATTATGAGGAAAGTGCAGTGTAAAACTAAAGTGTGAATTAGTGTTATTAATATCAAAGGGCATTTTTCCATATTGCTTTCGAGGCTCTTTATATCAATCAAAGTAATAGAAAGAAAACAGAACTGGAAAATTCTCTGGCTAATCAGGTCATTGTAGACAGTATTGATGATTCAGTCTTGAAAGATATCTTTTGGTCACCTGGAAGTAAATAAACTCATATTCAATGTACTTGAGAGATTTTTTCAAGGCCTAATTGCTCACTTAGAACCTTATTAAGTGAATCTTTTTTTTTCCTTTCTTTTCCTTGTCTGCTTTTGGTCTGATTCTTTGCTTGTTCTATACTAAGACTTAGAATCATAGACTCATAGATTGTTGGTCCTGTGAAAGAGGCCTTAGAAGTTATTATTTAATCCAACTCTTTCCTTTTGAAGTTGATAAAAAGGTCCCTGGAAGCAAAATGGTTTGTCCAAAGTCACACAGCTCATTAGGTCAGAGTAAAGCCTGTAACCCAGATCTCCCAGAACTTATGCCAGGTCTCTTTCTATTATGCCCCACTACTTCAGAGAGGGCAGGCCAGCCAGGTCAACTCAGGTGACGTGGAAATTTCAGACAAGAAGGGAACTGACAGCTTAAATAAGGTTGACATCATTAGATCTAAGGGTACCAATTGAGACTGTGGGGTTATAGTCAGGTTTAGAAGAGGGAAGAACAGGTCAATTTATTTCAACAAACATTTACGTCTTTACCAAGTATATTCAAGTTACTATATTAGAAAAGTTTATATTTTGAGGGCAGGTGGGTGGCTCAGTGGATTGAGAGACAAGCTAAGAGATGGGATGTGCTGGGTTCAAATTTGACCTCAGAAATTTCATAGCTGTGTGATTCTAGATAAGTCACTTAACCCCTGTTGCTTAGTCCTTACCATTTTTCTGTCTTGGAATCAATACACGGTATTGATTATAAGATGGAAGGCAAGAGGTTTTTTTTTTTTAAAGGAGTTTATATATTATGAGAACATCCATGTAGTAAATATGAAGGGGAATGCTAGCAAATAAGGCTGTAAAACTTCTTTGGAGTTGGATTATGGCAGGGCTTAAACGCAAGAGTTAAGAGTTTACATGTTATTGTAAAAGCAATATGGCGCCAGTGAAGATTTTTGAGTAGGGGACAGTAGATCAAGTCCAGTGAATCACTTAAGGCATTAGCCTGGACTCAACAACCACAATAAAAAAGAGTCAATGATAATAGTTCACCGTTTTATATGCCTGTACATACTTTTCCCATTTGCCACTTATAACCACCTTGTGAGGGAAGTACCATTGCCATCTTCTCTAGTTTACTCATGTAGAAACTTTGGGTCAGTGAGGTTAAAGGGACTTGATCTTAGTCACATGGCTGGTCAGAGACTAAGGTGAGATTTGATTTTAGGACTTCTTGATTTCAGGTTTAACACTTTGAATACAAGGCCAGGCTGCCCTTGAGAGAAAAAAGAAGTAGTTTGAACAATACGCCCAGGGAATTGGGAATAGTAAGGGCACCTGAAGGAGAGATGAAACTTCTGTGAGCTAAAGGCTCCCACATATCTGCTGCCCAGAGTCAACATTGGCCTTAGTAAGTGGCAAATAAGGAGATCTGCTGGGAATTTTGAGGGGATAAAATGTTAAAAGTCAATATTGACAGTGACTTAGCACTTCCATCAGAAATCAGAGACCTGGAATCAGGAGAACTTGGATTCAAATTTACCCTCAGATATTTCCTAAGTGTGTGAGTTTAAGCAAGTCATACTCCATTTGTAGGTTTTAAAAATAAAATTTAGAGATTTAAGAAATCAATCAGGGGAAAATGTGAAGGGAGAAATGTGCATCCTTAGACAATCTTGTTATTCTGTTGCAGATCTAAGAGAAAAAAATGAGGATTTTTCAGTTATTCATCCTATAACCCATTAAATTACCATAGGTAATTTAACTTTGGGGGGAGGGGAAGGGAGGTGGGAAGAGCAGTTTGGCCCATTAAGTTCAATCAATTAAATATGGAAAACTTAATATTTTGCTTATAAATAAAATGTTTTATTTCACATTTCAGTCAAAACTTTGAAAATGTACATTTACATCTGGATAGGAGGCAACAAATAACTAGTCAGCTGAATAAGAATTGTTTTCAGGAGCTCAGAGAAAAATGACATGAAAGTAAACATTAGAAAGCTCTTAAAGCAACCAAAATTGTTTTTTCTTCCTTCAAATGTCAAAATACCTGTCTCAATAGATATGTTTAAATTGCATTCCTCTTTCAAAATTCAGCTATCCCTGGTGTCTCAAGTAAGAAGAAAAAAAAATAATGACTTGACTGGCAACACTGAAATACAATGGAAAAATGAGTTTAACAAATTATAATTTGACTAGATTTTTGCATTTTAGTGGAGATGATTGTGTTCTTGCTTCTACTTTTATGTTGCCTAAGGGAGAAGAAAAATCTCTTCCCAGCCTATCTATCTTATAATTAAATTACCCCTGTTATCTTTTCTTCCTACCCCAAGCATGTCTAAGAGACCAAAACAAGAACTAGTCATTCTAAGCACACATACCCAAATGGTGATTCCACACAATTTGCCTATGAAAAGTGATGATCTTTTGGTCTTTCTTTATATTCTTAGCATTTAACACAGTGCTTGGCACATAATAGCTACTAAATAAATGTTTATTGACTTATTGGTAATTGAATGATAAAACTGAAATTTTTCAGTTTAAGAATGCCAGGAGGGCTTTCCTTGTTCCCCTTTCCCCAATTTCTAGTACCTTTCCCTCCTCCTCACCTCCTTCTTTTCTTATTCTTCTCCTCTTCCTTCTCCTCTTCTTCCTTTTTTTCCTCCCAGGAACTAATTTTTATTTATTCATTGAAACATTTATTATAAGATATTATTCTTTCCTTTTCTTTTCTTTTTTCTTCTTTATTTTGAGATTGACTCTCCTTTTTCACCACAAAGCTTTAACCTGTTTTGACCATATCAAACTGTTCCAGTTCATTCCTCCTTGGCCAGGCTTAGGCTTTCTCATTCCCAAAGGTTTAACTCATTAGTTGCCAACATTTTTAATCTCTTCCATTTCTTTTAGGTCTCACCATTTTTTGGTCTTTTATCAAGCCTATTTTTATATGAATTTTCCCTTTAGTAGAATGAAAACTTACAATTAGAACAAAATCATAAGAAGAAAGTACTTATCAATAAATGATTATCCCTAAATAAATGGTTCAGGATAGAATATTAAAAAAAACACTAGTCTGTGGTAGATTAATAGAGGCACTGACAATATCTTCCCTGATGATCATCTCCAAAAGAAAATTCAAGATATATTTTGAAGCTTTTGAAAACAGCTTTTTGGGAAGCTAAGTTACAATTTTTTGTATTTGTATCAGTCACTTGAGGTAGATTGGGAACTCTACAGATCAGTACCCTAAAAACTTAGTTATCTAGCCACTGACACTCTTGTAAGCATTATTATCTTTATTGTTTTATTTGTATTTCTAAAAAAAGGAGGAGAGTAATATAACATTGGAGATAGAAAGCTGGCCTTGAAGTAAAAAAGCTGTGGGTTCAGGCCCTGCCTCTGAAATAGACTAACTTTGTGATAGTAGACAAGTCATTTAACTGTTCTCTAGGCAACTCTATAAGACTGTATAAGTTGCATGATTTATTGAACTATCTGAAAACCATGATCAAAGAAAGAGTGTAGAATTATATTTCAAAAGGAAAACTGCTCTGATAGACAGAGAGGGTAAAATAGAAATCAAAAGAATCACCTTCTGAAAGAAATCCCCAAATGAAAAAAAAATAGCCAAATCCCAGAGCTCTCAAGCCAAGGAGAAAATGTTGTAAGCAGCCAGGAATAAACAATTCAAATACCATGGATCACAAATACTATCAGGTTCCATATTAAAGTAGTAGAAGACTTGAAATCTGATATTTCAGAAAGTAAAGGATTATAATCAATAATCATCTAACAACAAAACTGAGTATTATACATAATCTACTGATACTAAAGCCCTCTGTCTATGTAAACTCCTAAATACTCTAGTAATAAAAAGTTCATAGAAGTTACATGTATCATCTCATATAGGAATAAAAATAGTTATAAGGAATGCTTCAGGGAAAATGAATAAATTTAATGAATAGAGGAATTTCAAGCATTCCTTATTTTAAAAAAACAGAGTTTATTAGAATTTTATATTCAATCACAAGACTCAAGATGCATAAAGGTAAACATGAAGAAGTAATCATAAGGATCTCAATGAAGTTAAACTATTTTTATTCTTATATGAGAAGATGATACAGGTAACTTCTAAGAACTTTTTAATTACTAGAGTATCCAAGAGTTTACATAGACAGAGGGCTTTAGTATCAGTAGATTATGTTGAGATGATCTCAAAAAATGGACGAGTAAGAAAGAGGGATGCACTAAGAGAAGATGGAAGAGAGAGATAGAATGAGGGAAATTTTCTCATAAGAGCATTTATATTGGAGGATAAAATGGGGGTGGGTAGACAACCTTTGAATTTCATTCCCACTTGAATTGGTTCAAAGAGGACAGATTAAAGAGGCAGTGATCAGAAGCAAAATAGGCTTTTGATAATAAAGTGGGGGGAGAGAAAAGGAGGAAAGGGAGAAGGATAAACAGAAAATATAGAATGGCATGGGGTGATATATAAATAAATATATATATACATACATATATATATATATCTATATATCTATATATATAGTAATCATAACTGCAAATGTGAATGGGATGAGCTTATTCACAAATAGAAGCAGATACTCTAATTAATCAGAAACCATAATCCAACAATATGTTGTTTACAAGAGACACACTTGAAACAGAAAGACACATATAGAGTTAAAATAAAGGCCTAGAACAGAATATAATATGCTTCAGCTGAATTATAAAAAGGTAGGGATAGTAATCATGATCTTAGACAAGGCAAAAACAAAAATATACCTAAATAAAAGAGATAATTAGGGAAACAACATTTTGCTAAAAGGTAATATAGATACTGAAGCAATATTAACAATTTTTATAGCAAGTTTTTTTCTGGCATGGGCATCATTTCTCAAATATATAGGGAACTGAGTTAATTTATAAAAAATAGCCATTCTCAAATGATAAATGGTCAAAGTATATGAACAGGCAGTTTTCAGAAGAAAAAATCAAATATGAAAAAGTGTTCTACATGATTATTGATTAAAGAAAAGAAAATTAAAACAACTCTAAGGTACCACCTCACAGCTATCAGAAATGACAGATGCTGGAGGGGAAGAAGGAAAATAAAAACACAAATAAATTGTTGGAGTTGTGAACTAGTCCAATCATTCTGGAAAACAATTTAAAGCTATGCCCAAGGGGCTATAAAACTGAACATATTCTTTGACTCAGCAATACTGTTACTAGATCTGTACTCCCATGAGATCAAAGGAAAAATAAAAAAATAAAAATATAGCAAATCTTTATGTGGTGGCAAGGAATTGAAAATTTAGGGGATTTCCATCAACAGGAAGATGGATAGACAAGTTGTGGTATGTGATTATGACAGAGTTATAATCATTTCATATATTAAATATGTACATTTCATATATTATAGTATTTAAAATATAAAATATAATATTATGGTGCTATAAGAAATGGCAAGGAGAGGTGGTTCAAGAAAATCATGGCAAGACCTATATGAACTAAAGCAAAATGAAATGAGGGATTATGGTGCATATTAATGCTATAATGACCATCAGCTCTGAAGGACTTGGCTACTCTGATCAATGTAATGATCTAAGACAATTCAAAGGACTCACAATTAAAAAAAAATGCTATACACTTCCAGAGAGAGCAAGAGCTGATGAACTGTGAGTACAAATAGAATTATAATTTTCTCTCTTAAGTATGTTTTTGGTGATATGGTTAACATGGAAAATATTTTGAATGATTTCATATGTATAATTGATATCTTTCTTGCCTTCTCATTCATTGAGTGAGGAAACGTTGGAGGGCGGGAGAAAATTTGGAACTCCAAATTTAAAAATAATATGAAATAATTTTTAAAAGACTATATCATTTGAAAAGTGGAAGATTTATATGATCTGAAGAGAAACCAGAGAATAAGACTATATCATTTGAAAAGAATGTACCAACATGAAATTGGTAAAAAGTTTCCTCATCTGTGAGCTCTTAATACTAGTCTTTTAAGGATAACAGTCTTATATTTTAAGAATGTAATAAGTAATTGCTTTATAATAGTGTGTTGTTGAAATAGAAACTCCTGGTAATGATACAAACATATGGAAATATAATTCTTAAATTTGATTCAGAACAATTCTACAATGATAGGATCAAGGATTTGAAGTGAGAAAGGAACCAAGAGGTCACCTAGCACAATTGTCTTTATGGCACAGATGAAGAAATAGAGGCCCACAGGGGTGAGGTAACATCCAATGTCCCACAAGAAGTAAATCCCAGAGATGAATTTTGAACTCAGGTCTTTAGATTTCAGTTTTAGCATTCTTTCCACTACATCATAATGCCGCCTTCTGCTTTTACAAGTTTGGCTACTAACTTGTAACTTCAAATGGCAGAATAAAGGAATGGGAGAGCTCAGTGACTTCATAGAGTCTTAAAAGTTTCAAGAATTCCCTCAATACACTTAAGGAGGTTAAGATATTTTCCCCTGATTCTATGTTGCTCCCCATTCACAAAATACTGAAAGATGAACGATTGGAATTTCAAAGTGAAGGCAAACCTATCAACGTTATCTGGACATAAAATATAGCTTTTAAGTTATCTACAAGAATCCCCCAAATAAGCAAAAGGGCTGGCAGGTCAGAAATCGTGTTAGCGGTATCGATCAGCCTGTCCATCAGGGACAAAATAGAAGCCAGGTTTCCATACTACACACAGTAGACCACTTGAGCCTTATCAACTCAATGCCAGGATGCTTTTTTCTCACTTTCCCCATGCTTTTAAAAGTTAAACATAGATAAAAAAGGCACTTCTAAAATCAGGAAAACAGTTTAGGTTATTCTTGTACCAAAAGGCAACAGTTCTAGGAAATGGAGAACTTAAGTATCTAAGGCAGCAATCAAATGGATTAATTAGTTAAGCAGAATTACCAAAACACTTCAAATTCAACACACTTTTATTAACTCCCTGCTACTAGTCAGGTATTGTGTTAGACAATAGGGATTCAAGGACTAGGAAGAAATAGTCCTTGTCTAGACATTACATTCAACTATGGGGACAGGGATGGAAGAATTATAAAGTATATATAAATTATAGAAAGTAATTTGAAGGGGCAGCTAGATTGCACAGTGGATATAGTGCTAGGCTCATAGTCAGGAAGACCTGGGTTCAAATTTGCCCTCAAGACACTTTATAAATGCATGATACTGGACAAGTCACTTAACTTGCTTATTTAGCCATTACCCTTTTGTCTTACGGTTGTTACTAAGACAGAAAGTAAGATTTTAAAAAAGAAAGTAATTTGAAGAGAAGAATGCATTAATAACTGTGGAAGGGGAGAATCAGGAGAAGCCTCATATAAAGAGTAGCATCTAATCTGACTTCCCTCAATGTCTTATCATATTGGAGAAGTCACCCTGGATTCTCAAAGCTTATGGCAGTGGGCTATAGGAGCTGGTAGGTTTTGACATGTTGGAAAGGCTTCTATTGTCAACCCATTGATTCAAAGTATTTGTCATTTGAGGATCAACCCAAGTCTTGAATGGGTCATTTGTAAAAATTAGGATAGCAGGTGATGAGTTTTTCACCAACAACATTTCATTGACTCTCTACAATGCCATGGAGAGGCTACCACCTGTGTCTGTTGAGGGAACATTCCCAACAATGAAAGTACAAGTCCATGAGCAAGTCACCATGACAACCAAGTGGAGCAGACAGCTAAAGTTCCTATCTCAGCAGAGAGTGATTGGCTGCTGTTATGGTTTAGGCTGTGTCTACATGGTGCCTACCCAAACCAGTAAAACTTATTGGAATGGTTTAAATTTTTAAAATACACAATCAATTGGTCTTTAGTAAAAAAATGTCTAACAACTTGTTTTTATTTTTCCTTCTAGTTGTTTTGGCATGTGTAAGTAAACAAAAGCTTTAGATTTTATTTATAATTAATCTCCTATATTATTAGTATGACCATCTGGTTCAATCCATATTTAAATACTTCAAGGATTTGTGATTTTATTGATTTAGATCTTTCTTTTACTGATGCAGATTTCAAACTGTAACAGAAACAAGAGTGTGTGTGTGTGTGAGAGAGAGAGAGAGAGAGAGTGAAAGATAGAGAGAGTGAAAGAGAGAGAGAGAGAGAGAGAGAGAGAGAGAGAGAGAGAGAGAGAGAGAGAGAGAGAGATGAATTGTTTTGGAAGTTTGATGAAGTTTATGGATCCCTTAGATGAATGTTTTTAAATGCATAAAACAAAAGATATGAGATGACAAAAGAAACCACTCCTATTGAATATAGTGATCTATATATAAAGTTACTGAAGATTAAGAACTAAGAAGATGTTCAAGAATTGCTGTAACTGATAAATTCATCTCTTGAGTCCAGTTTAGTGGTTTCTCTGAACTTAGCTAAGCATGTTTTTGGAAGATTAGTGTACACAGTATACTAATACTATACTATATTAAAGAACTTAATAGCTTTGTGTGACATGCCAGAGCTTTTGATCCACTTGTAGAAACTTAGAAAATTCCAGGGTATCTACCACAATACAAAATTAGAGTGAAACTGCATTTAGTAGAGGTTCACTCAAATAAGCAAGTTAACTCTATTGAGCTCTTTCTTTCTAAGGGAAATGGTATGCTATTATTTGTTAGTATACCAGCCTAAAATTTGACGAAATGATTTGTAAGAACTTCTGAGGATTATGAAGGAAAGTCTCAGGACTTTCCCTATATCAGACATGGAGCCAAACCAGTTTTCAAGATTTTCTCATCACAGTTGTAGCTTTTACCTGAATACTGACCTTTCAGTTGTTGGAAGAGGATACTGAAATTTACTTCACAATCCTATTTATGTGATAGGAGAATAAAAAAGACACACATAGTTCTGTTGAGACATAGTGGAAAGAATACTGATTCTGAAATTAGATGACCTCGGCTCAAATCCTATTATGCTTACTCTCTGGATGATCCTGAGCAAGTTAATTAGTCTCCTTGGACCTCAATTTCTTTATCTATAGAACGTCAAAGTTAGAATAGATGACTTCTGAGCTCCTTTCCACATATGATGTATGATCCCATGATCTCCCAGCTGCTTCTCTCTTTGTTAATGTCATGGAAGAAAGAAATAATAATATAACTTGGTCAAGAGATTTTGTTCCTTGGGTAATCTAGCCAATTCAGGGTCACCTTTCCCACACTTCAGAGGCTCACCTTGGTCTAACTCTGAGACAAAAAGCACAAAGACCAGTAAAATTAAGTTTATTGCCACATAGCAATCTTCCCTTCTTGTTATTTATTTTAGTTGATGGTGATAGTCTTCTACCCACCCTCACCCCTCAGCTGTTATACTCAGATTTCTACCTGTTTTTCATTTTAAAGTCAAAGAGTTGTTTGAGACAGGAGGGTGCAAGTATAGCATACAATAGTAATAAATAATTTATATAGAGAGCTTTAAAGTTTACTAATAATTTTCCACCAAAACAAAAACCCTGTAAGGTAAACAGCAAACTTCCCTCAATTTTAAACATAAGGAAACTGAGGCTGGAAGAAGAAAAACTTTCTCATAGTCATAGAGTGTTAAAACCAAGAAAACCTACTGAGGAAGGTCCTTCAGCTGTAAGGAATCTGACATTTTCCACTACTTAATTTTTAATTTTTTTAAATCCTTACCTTCTGTTTTAAAATCAATACTGTGTATTGGTTCTAAGGCAGAAGAGCAGTAAAGGCTAGGCAATGGGGGTTAAGTGATTTGCCCAGGGCCACACAGCTAAGAAATGTCTGAGGTCAAATTTGAACCCAGGACCTCCCATCTCTAGGCATAGCTCTAAATCCACTGAGCCACTTATCTTCCCCCATTTTCCACTATTTTAGAATTGAATTAGCTAGAACTTTCAGCTTTAGGAAACTGGCTGGCCATGTTGTAACAATGAATGACATGCTTTGATAAAATAATGCATGATTCATTCAACATTCATTAAGCATTACTAAGAAATGTATTTCACTAGGCATTATGGGAATTTAAAGTTTACAGAACCTAAGATTTATGCAGTCATTGAGGTTACTGTCTAGTATAGGTAAAAGGCATAAGCATAGATTATATGAACATGTATGCATATATGCATGTATTTAGTATAATATATATGCATCTATATTATGTTTGTTTGGATGGAACCTGCTATTTCATTAACATAAGGAGCTATCATTAATGAAAATCCCTTTACCAAAGTAGATTTTCAGCTGCTTTTTAATTTAAAGTCAATGATTTGCTTGGGGTGCAAGTATAGCAGCCAATATTAATAAATAGCTAATAAATACATACATAGCATGTTAAGGTTTACAAATAATTTTTCACATGAGTGAAAATGAGTTAGGCAGTTTAAAGCCCCATTTTAAATAAGAGAAAACTAAGGTCAAGAGAGATATTATAATGGCCATAGAGTGTCAAAACCAAAATTTGAACCAAAGCCAGTTTTCCTGATTGCAAATCTAGTGTTTTTTCTTTTCATCATATCCTATGGAGGAGTCCATTATTATCCTAGAATGGAGGTGGGCGATAGAGAAAGGCTTCCTAGAGAACTGGGCTTTAAAGGATAGGTTGGAATTAAGAAAGTAAAGAGGAAGAAGGAAGATATCTGCCAGCTGGAAACTGCTAGCTGAGGTAGAGAAACTCAACTTTTTTTTTTAAAAGGAGAGTAAGGAAAGGAGGTGAGATAAGGATAACTGTGAAGGACAGACATGAAGTGAAATACTGGAGTTTGGATAAAGAAGGAGCTCATTATTAGATTGAAAATAAAAAGGTAATCTTCCTTTGGGTGAAAGGTCCAAAAGACTGGAAGTGCTGGGAAGATCTTCTGTAGAAGGTGGAACAAACTGAGTTCTGAAAGAAGTCAGAGATTTCAAGATGCAGAGATGAGAAGGGAGGATATTCTAGACATGGGCTGGTTGGCAGGCAGCCAGTGCTAGGGGAAAGAGTTATGAGATGGAGTCCATGGGTTTAGAAACACATGCTCTTTGCTGGACAACATCATTTCCTTACAAATAACTTGGATTCAGGAGGATTAAAAAAAAAAACCCTCAATAATAACACCTTCAGAGTTGTGATGAAAAGAAGTAAATAGGTCAAGTACCATTGTAATCACTCAAGTTTTTGTGTCTACAACCAAATAGCTGTTTCCATTATAATCTAAAATGACAACTGTGGCTAGAAGTGGTTTGAAATTTCCTATTTGGCTTCACTGAGTCACACATAATATTTCCTCATGGATTTGACTTTGACAGAGGATTCTGCCTCACCAATGACCCATAAAAATTACCAGTGTTACAGTTCAAAGAGAAACCCTGAATAGTGCAATGATAAGCTCTTTTAATTCTCTTCGAAATATGATGAATTAATCCCATCATTTGTTACATAATAGCAGTGAGACACGCTTCAGAATGGATTGAGTGACCCAGTGGTTGGCATGGTGAACACTCTGCTTAATTTAATCTTTCCCTCTGCACTGGCCAGATTTGTTCAAAGGCACAAAGAGGGCAATGGTCCCTTTCAAACATCTTGAAATGCTTTCCAGCTCCCCATAGTACTAAAGCCAATAAAAATAAGCATCAGTCTTTGGACATAAAGCACAGAGACTACCCAAGAAGGTTTAATCTCATTGGATATCTATTCCTTCATCTAACTAGATATCTCTAAGGAACCTTCCTGCTTAAATGTTATAATTCTTTTGTTTTCTTGCCATCATTAATGATAGCTTCATTTCAGTAGATGCCCCCCAGAGCATGTAGGTAGAAATCTTAGGTGAAGTCCTTGGGAGAAAGAGGAAGGAGAAGAGAAAATCACCTAGAAAGAGAAGCAAGAATCAAGGGAGGAAGTAAATTATGGCGGTGAAGGAGAGTGAAGAAGAAGAAGAAAGGGTGAAAAAGGGATGTGAAAGGAAAAGAAGGCAAATAGGAAAGAGAAAAAACACTAGATTTGCATTCAGGAAATCTGGGTTCAAATTTTGGTTTTGACACTATGGTCATTGGCGAATCTCTCTTGGCCTTAGTTTTCTCATATCTAAAATGGGGTTTTTTAACTGCCTAATTCACAGAGTTTGTTTGTGGAAAAAAGAAAAAGGATAATGATTATTTCCAAATAGTGCAGTAAAATTCTTTGAAAACTTTAAAACAGCACATAAATGTTATGTTATCTTCAAGAGCAGCAAGAGTAGCTACAGCATTGCCCACTTTGTCCCAAGAGGTGGCTTGACTATATATGATCTCTTACTTATTGGCAGAAAAGCACAAGACTGAAAGGACCCTTAAAAGGTAATTGAGTATGTACCCCTGTTCTTAGGTAGGTTTATATTTTATCCCAGAAATGAGGGTATAACTTGTTTTTAAAAAATCCTCAGAGAAGGTTATTCTACATTCTCCAAAAAGAAACAACAATCATTTCTGACCATTTAGATGAGATGCATGTTTTCCTTGTGCTTTATATCTTTTAGGGTTATATCCACTGAACTGGTTCATCTTTTGAAGGTCAGAGGCTTTGCCCTTTCTTTCATTAGCAAGCCATGTTTATAATCTGCTTTCCCATGCACTACCTCTTCTCAGAAAGATATTACATATAAGTGCCAAGATGGGGAAGCCATTAAAGGCTGGCCTGCTACAATTCTGCCTTCTAAGCCTTCAAAAACAAATGAGATACTATCTAGCTACTCATACTCATGGGAAAGTGATTAACTAGAAGATGACAGAAACATCATCTTTCTGTGTTAGAAATCAATGCTCATAGTTGGGTAGTAAATTGCCCACTGTTTCACTACTCAACCATCTGGAAATCCACCAGAATTTGCTTGATAGTTTATAGTATGGTCCTTCCTATTCCTAAGCTAGGGTAAGTGGGAAAGAGTAGAGAAGCCTCAGGAGCAGAGCAATCCCTGGTGGACTGGATACAGGGTAAGTGAAAATGGAGGTGTAAAGGCAGCCAGCACCATTGGAAGTTGAAACAAAAAGACATAGGTCATTTTGGAGCCACAAAGAACAGAATCAGAGTGACTACAACTATTTACACTTCTGGGAACTGAACTAATGACTATTTTCTTGCTCCTTCCTTCACTATCATTCTTTTAGTCTCTTGATTGAGTGCTGAGATTATATTCTCAATCCTTATCTCTTAAGATCTTGATTTTTATATTTCACATTTGTTTCAAAATAAATTGACTTTCTAAGATTAAATGGTTAACTATTGTGTTGTTGATTGATATGTATCCTTGCACAAATGATGAGAGGGAGAAGCATCAAGAGGAAAAGTATGCAAGGAGAGAGATTGTGCTTTGGTTGGAAAATTTCCAACAAAATGGGGATTTATATCTGAACAAAAACCTTATTGATTCGTATTTTACAATATATTAGAGCAAAGGAAGAAAAAGCATACCTGGATAATTTTCTAGACAAATGAGTTTAATAGTTTTAATTCAAGGAAGTTATGAGTGGTAAGGAGACGATGTTCTCACCCCTTCCTTTTTCCAAATTTTCTTTTATAACCAGAGGCTTAAAAGGAAAATCAAACTGTGCTCAAAAGATAGTCATAGGAGTTAACTAGGAAGGAAGGCACGCCTAGGGGAGAAGATGTGAGAGAGTGGAGTGGCCCATACAAAGATGGAGGGGGTGGGTGGGAAGTTAAGTACTCAGACCTTTCCTCATCAGAACATGAGCACCTTCACCTGCCATCCACATATAAATGCTAGATGTATAAAATTAAACCTAATCATGAAACCAGTTATGAAATGTTCTCATGGGAGGAAGAGGTGGAAAGAATCTCTGAAGATTTTTAGAAAACAAATTAATGTTTTTTAGTGTGAGTAGAAAACCCCAGTGCAGAGACTGTAGGAAATCAAAATAGAAACCCAATGATAGGCTTACATCAAATATGGCACTGGCTAGAATGTAGAAAACTGTGTCCTTCAGAGGCATTATTAGGTAAGAATTTTGAATGATGGCTTCAGTGTAAGATAAATGTTCTGCCTCTGGATAAGGAAATATCTGGCACTGACCTAAACCCAACATTCACAAGTCCAGAGAGAAATAAAACTACCAAAGATAACCACTAGTGAGGAAGTTAGAATTTGTGAGTGCCAAGGTCTGCAGCAATGAATTACTTTCTGGGTACTCTATTCACCTGGTGAAGGTGACAAATGGCTGAGTGACTAATTCCTTTAAGAAATTGATGATGAGAGTAGAAATGCAGAAGGAAACATTTGATTTTTCCCTTGTTTATATGGGTATTAGATGTGGGGTTTTGGTTTTTAAAAGATTATTACAAAAATGAATAATATGGAAATAGGTATTGAGTGATAATATATGTATAACCCATTGGAAAAAAGAAATTGATGATGAGAAATAAATATTGACAGGGGTACAATATATCCTGAACAATATATGAGCATGAACAACTAATAGATATATGGTACAGTGTGGAAAGGAAACTAGACATAGAGTTTGTGTGGGGGAAGGGCCAACTGCCACTCCCAGAGGAAAAGCAACCCAGAGGAAAAGCATCCCAGAGGAAAAGCAACCCAGAGGAAAAGATTTTAAACCAGCCCAGAGGAAAAGCATCAAGAAAAGATGCTAGAGACAAGAAACAAAGAGGAAAAGCTGAAATGGATAGCTAAGACTTTGAACTTTGTAAATTTGTTTATATAAGAAGATTGAAAATGAGATCTACTCAGCTCTTATTGATACAGGAGCAACTAAATCTATTTTAAAAACATCTCCTGAAGACAGCCAAATCACAAGTTACGTCCAAGTTAAAGAGCTTGCAAAAAACTTGGGGAATATAGAGATCACCAAACAAGTGTCTGAAATTGTATTTATGCAAAATGTAAATATGTATATAGTTAGTTCCATTAGGTCTTAGGCAAATAGAAAGATCAGTAGATATTTCTATTTGACTGACATCATGATGTGGAACAATGTATATTGTTGTATTATATGTAAATAATTTCTGTAAATAAGGTATTATTTTTATTTAATGTAGAGTAAGTAGTATTAGCACCAAGATTCAAATTTCTTGTAATAGTTTTGTTCAACATTTATTGTACTGAAATTATTGTAAACCCCCCAAACTACCCTTGACCAAATTTTCCTGCTAAGAATTCCTTAGAGTAGATTTCGTAAATTGGTAACTATAATATAAATATGTGACCTTGGGAAGGTTACAACAAAAAAAGGGATGATTGTGGAAAGGAAACTAGACTAACAGTTTGTGTGGGGGAAGGGCCAACTGGGAGTGGCAGTTGGGTCTTGTGACTAGCTCTTGCTTCCTGTAGGGGGTGGGCCAGGGGGAGGGGGCTTGGGTCCTGGTGTTGGAGGAGAGAGGAGTTTGTTCAGCCCAGTCTGGAGTGGCATGCTCTTCTTGGTTCAGCCCCAAGACACAGGCTTCTAAAGGTTAGAATTGTTCTTGTTTGCTTTCTGTGTACTGCTAAGATTCTGAATTAGAACAACGAGAGTAGACTGGAATGGGACAAACTCTCTGCCAGCCTCTGGGGCCTGGCCTCAAAAACTCCAATCCCAACTAGTTATTAAACTTTGTTATTTGAATTCGCAGTCAGATAAGTGGACTATCTTTTCTGATCATAGAGGAAGTTGAACTTCAGCTCAATCATTCCAGGACAAAGAGTCCTTATTGGACCCCTGCGGCTTCCTCTCAGCAGGGGGATTCTCTCCCCTTAACTCCTCCTTACCCCTATACAAACCTCCCATTATTCCCCATTTATCCTCCTGTTTTCCAATTCCCATTTCCTTTCCCAATAAATATTATAACAGAAAGTAGATATCAGACCAGTTCATTACTTAGAATACTACAGGGTTAGTCTAGGAGAAAAAAAATCAAAACTGATAATGCTAAACCCCAAAGGGACACTGAAGGCAAAATACCAAATTCTCATTAACTATATGTGGCAACAGGAAGACCTACAAGTGTAAGGGCCAAATGCATCCCATAACGTTCCAGAGTATAACCCTAACCAGATGGAAATGTAAGTCAAAAATCTTTAACAAAATATGTAAAAATACAATAAAACACAGATAACACAAACAAATGACTATCTAAGTCAATATGTAGCTCATAGGGATCCTTATTTTAAAAAGAAGATTTATATAGAACTTTCTATGTGCCAGATACTGTGTTAGATGCTTTATTATTTTTATTATTATCTCATTTGATCCTCACAACAATCCTGGAAGGTAGATGCTATTATTATCCCTATTTAACAGATGAGGAAACTCAGGCAAACAGGGGTTAAGTGACTTGCTCTGGATTTATAAATCATTCCAAGCTATTAAGTAAATGTTTGAGGTTGGATTTGAATTCAGGTTATCCTGATTATAGGCTAAAAACTCTATTCAGTGTGCCACCTAGCTGCCAGCATGTTTTCTTATTCTTTTTGATGATATAATAATTTATTACAATAAGTCTTTTTAAAAATGTATTTATATGTTACATTAAAATTTCTAGGTAACCTCCTCTCTCTCCTCCCTCTCTGAATTAGAGAAGGTATCATTTGACTAAAATATATAAATGTATGCCTTACTTATTTTTATTTATCAGTTCTTTCATGGTAAATAGATTAAGAACTAAGAAGGTAAGAAGAAGAGACAATGGAGGGAATCTTAGGAGGATAGGTTGATTTAGAACTAAGTGTGTAGAGTAAGAAAATAAGGGAGAAACTCTTAGAAGGGGTGGGAATAAGGAAGGTAGTGACTAGAAGAAAATTAGACCTTTGAGGGAAGAATAAAACAAAAAGAGAGGCAGAGAAGGAAAAATAGTGAGGAAAAATAGAATAGAAGGATATATGCAACTAATAACATAGCTTTGAATGTGAATGGGATGAATTCACTCATAAAGTTGAAATAGATCTCAGAATAGATCAATAACTAAAACCCAACAATATGTTGCTTACAAAAAACTTATTTTAAAATGAGAGACACACATAGAATAAAATTAAGGGATGGTGTAAAATATGTTTTCACACTTAAAAAACAAATGAACTAGAGTTACATGGGAAAGACCTTATTCAAATTTAAGCAACCTAAACAGCAGCAGCAGAAACAATGATATCAGTAATATACTTCATTAAATGGTAAGTGGAGATGAGTATCTTACGTGCTGTCATCTGCTTCCACAATTTATTTTCTCAAGGGCATTACAGGTCTTCCTAAAATCCTCCAGGGGAAGAAGCCTTGAGGTACTCTAAAATATATTTTGATACATAGATATTCCAGTCTATTTAGTAACTTTTTCTTATTAGGATTACTTACTTATGCTGATAGATAATATAGGGTTTTCCTAAAGCCAAGGAAGCATAACAATAGATAAAATACTGGAAATGGAATAAGGAAGATATAGGGTTACATTCTTTCTGGCATCTGCTGGTAACTATGTGAACATTGGTAAGTTGATAAATCTCTGTGCATATATAGGAGGCACTTACTGAATTCTTGCTGAATAACTGTTTAAATTTCCTCTCATAAAATTTATAATAATATCTTAATATCTGCTTCATAGGGTCCATCTCAACCAATTGAGATAAAACATATAAGATTCTTTGCTAAATTTTAAGTACTATGTACATGTTTGCAATTGATATTTCTATAATAAATGAAGAAAATAAAAAGCTATGAATTTTTAGTTTAAATAAAATGTGTTTAAACAATTGAATTACTCTTCTCCACCCCTAAGAATATTTTGTGATGGTTGCTGTGTCTCAAAGCTATAATTTTCCACATGGAGTAAACATAAAAAAAAACACACCTAAAGGTAAATGGCATAAATTGCTTCTTCATTTGAGAATATGGGGATGATGTGAACCAAATTGTCCCATGGGGAGATGCCAGGATGATGCTGGGCAGGTTGTTATGGAAGTGAGGAAAGAAGCAAGCACAAATATGCTACCTGGTAACGTCTGATTTTAACTAATTTCTCTTGTTGAGTTCATCCTCCACTCTTGCTTCTTATCCTGCTTAAGGACATAAAGTTCTACAAATGGCCTCTATATCTGATGGCTTGAGGCAAAGCCCTGATCATCCCAAGCTAGTTAATTCTCTGCAATTCTGGCATTTTAGGACACATTAAGCTCTAGGTGAGGGGAGAGGAAGGATTTAGATTAACCTTATATCTTTACTACAAAGTGGCACAGAGTTTCACCCTTTATTATTTTTTTTCTGGCTGAATGTAATTATTACAGTCAATGTCACATTTGTTACTTTGTCTTCCTGGCATATGAATCAAATTTACCACTTAGCCAAGCATGAAATTACCTTTTCAATACTAATTCAATAATAAATGTTGGATAAATGGCGGACAATTATCCCACATATCAAGAAGTCCCATTTTTATACCCTGTTACACTCTAGGCACTTGAGTACAATGTTTATCACTCCAACTACATATCAAGACATGGTTGATAATAAAATTATTTTCCAGTTTCTATATAAAGATGAGAACAACAGAGCTTATTGATTGAAATGAAATAATACCCAAAAGATACAAGGATGCACAACTACTAAGACATTTCCTGCTTTATTGAATCTATCTATAAGAGTCTAACATTGTCATTCTCGTACCAATTAGTACTTACTGAGACTCATCTTCACCAGAACGTGACAAGAGATATTTTTCTATTAAACAATGAAAGACTACAGTTTTAAGCCAGTGATAAAATGACTTGGAATGGCAAGGTAAGTGCAACTACCCAGAAGATAATACTTTTTTAGAGAGTTTACTAAAATTTTCCTCTAATGTCATAATCAATTTAAAGACATATTTGTTAAGCATTTACTATATGTCAGGCACTGTGTTGGGCACTGAAGATATAAAAATAAAAATGAAGTGTTTTTGCCCTCAAAGAACTTAACATTCTTTTTGGAAGACATTATGTTATCAAGATAACCAGGGTTCTCAAAGGTTATAAAAATAAAAAATAAGTTCCAGTGGCTCAAGCTAGAATATCTTCAAATATGAGGCCAGTCATGATCTGAATATTTGTTGTCCAAAGATCAGACTAATTAAATTGAGTAGGTCTCATCTCTAGAAACCAGTAGACTATAAAGTTTTGAGGGCATATGCTTTCATTTTTATTTTGTTTTTCCCAGCACCTCTCAAAGTACTTAAAACATAGCAGATGTGAATAAGTATTTATTGAATTAAACTATAACTTTTCCAGCAACTCCCTAAAGAATGGACTCCTATAGTTGTAGAGAAGTTGTAGTCTGGGATTGTGAAGGGGGCCCTTATTAATGGAATACAGAACTGAATTACTGAAAAGTATCAGTGAAAATAGTCCTGTTATTGATGGCATTGAACAATGAAAATTGAGGTGAGGGTTCCTAGGAAAAGTTACAAGGGTGTGTGTATATGTATCACAATACATAATATTTTCATTTCCATTTTAAGTTATATTAAAATCAATATAGCACAAGTGGGAACATGGGATCTGAATTCCAAATGTTCACCTTGTTAGTTGCTCTTGCCCAGGAAGCAAATTGGCATGTCTGCTCTAGGCCACCTCATCACTAACCAGAGACCCAATTCAGTCATTTAGGTTACATTCACACTGGTACAATTAACTGGGCAATTTATTGAATGGAAATCTAGCCCCAGGCCATGCTCTCTCAAGAGAAATGGAATCAATTTGAATGTAATAGGGACTTTGCCCACTTGCTTTCCTCCCTCATTTTGAATCTAATCCATCTTGGACCTACTAAAAGGTATGGAAAATGTCTCAAAGTAGTTGAATGTAAAGTGAACTTCCAATGTTATTCCGCAACATGACTCTAATGGAAATTGAGATCACTGAAGTCGAACTCCCCAAATTGTCTCCTTCTCTGGGGGAATGGGCAAGTAAACTTGCAGGTTCTTGATGACTCTCTATGATAGCCAACTCAGAAGTGGGCTTTTGTCCCAAATCCAGAAAGGATGTTTGTAGTTCTAAACAAGGCTTTTCTTCTCCTAGGCTTACTTTAGGACAAAACTCAATTTCTCTCCTATCTCTCTCTAAAACCAGTAGAAAGGCCTCTTGGCATTTCTTTTACAAATTTTTCTTTTTAATAGAAAGATATTAAGGACCAGATTTGTGATTTTAACTATTTTCAGCATATCCAATTGATCCTGATCTCAGATACCTGTTGATGAACTCCCTCTATCTGGTATGGTAAGGTGCAGAGAGACCATTCTGGCTCTGGCACTAAAAATTACCTCATACTTTCCAACTTTAGGTCTCTGTTACTTCAACTATTAAATAAAAGGGATTGGCCAAGATTCAATTTAATTAAACTCAAGAACCTTAATTAGGTGACATGTTGTTTTTGTTTAATCATTTTCAATCATATCTGACTCTTCACAAACCCATTTTGGGTTTTCTTGGAGTGGAGTGGTTTTCCATTTACTTTTCCAGATCATTTTACAGATAAGGAAACTGAGTCAAACAGGGTTAAATATCTAGGTTTGCACAACTAGTGTCTGAAGCTGGATTTGATGGGTCTTCCTATCTCAATGGCTAGCACTATAGCCATTACACTACCTAGTTGCCCTTTGGAGTGAAATTAGAGTTTCCCAATGGAGATAAGAAGGAAGTATGGTCTAGACAGAAGGGATCACTTATGCACAAAGCACAGATGAGGCAGAAAATGGAATGTCTTGTATAGAGGTTAGCTAATAAATCACCCAGGAAGCTATGTGGTATAGTATATAGAGTTCTGGGCTTGAAATCAGGAAAATATGAGTTCAAATCTGACCTTAGACACTTAATAGCTATGTGACCTGGGGCAAAACACATAGTTTCTTATCTGTAAAATAGGGACACTCTGGAGAAGGAAATGAGAAGCCAGTTCAGTTAGACTCAACTGAGTGACTGAATAACAGCAGGTCAATTAAACTGAAATGGAGAATGTATGAAGAGAAGTAATGAATATGGAATAAAGTGGTAATATAAGTAGGATCCACAAGGTAGGGTGCTTAAAATGCCATGCTGAAAATATTGTATTTTACCCAAAAGGAAATAGAGAGGTAATCTTTGAAGACTTCTGAATGGAGGAGAAGGATTTGGCATGATCAGATTTGTATTTGAAGAATATCAATAAAATGGCCACCAAGCTTTCTTTTAACTCTAAATCTTAGATCCTATAAATATCATTTGGTCAGTAACAGATTTCCTGGTGCCAACATGCTATTTCTCACTCAAAGAAACATCAAAGAAATACCACCCTTTATCCTTAGTCTAAAACAAACTACTCCCTAAGCTATATATCTAATGGAAACACTTCACTTACTGTTCACATTTTTTGCATTTTGCTATCCAAGAGTATTCTAAATATATTCACTTTGGTGTGTTTGTCTTGGATGATGACTTTAAGATGCTTGAGAATAATGCCTATACAGTTCTCTGATCACATCTGGGATGGCACCAGGTTTGGTGAGCTGTTTAATGATGGCTTAAGACATGAAATACATGATGTACAACTGAATGTACTGATTTTCTTGCCTCCAGTTTCTCCTCTCTTTGGTTTATTTTTCATACAACTACCATGTTGATACTCATAAAGCCCAGATATGAACATGTAACTCTCCAATGAGTTTCAATAGGACTTGGATCAAATATAAACACCTCTGATTGGCATGTCAAGTCTTTCACAATCTAGCTCCACTTTGTCTTTTCATAGAACTTTCACATTATTCCCCATCATAATCCATCTAAATCACTCTACTAGATCATCCAATTCCATCTCTCACCTCCAAGCCTTTTTATAGTTGCTTCTCTTAGAATACTCGCCATCTTCATTTTCATCTCAAACTCCTTTCAAGACTCAGGTCAAGTTTTATATCCTACAAGAGACCTTTCCAAATTTCTCCAAGAGTTTTTGTTCCTCCTATCCCATGAAATTACTTTGTGTTCATTATAACACATTTTGCACTTTTTATGAATATTATATACATATTTACATGTTTTTCTCTTTCTCAAACACAACCCATTCCCCAATTAGAATGTAAGCCCTTCAGAGACAAGAATTGTTTTGATTTGTCTTTATATACACAGAATCCAGCCAAGCACTCAGCAGGTAGTAGATACTTTTTGTTGAATGTAGTAAAATTAGAACTCTTTCAGAAGGAGGCAGGAACACAGATATAAGAGTCTTTGTGACATTACTATAGTGAGAATATCACACCATGAGTTAGTAGCAATATTAGAATTAGAGCCATAAGTGATTTAATTTTGTTTCCCATTAAACAACATCAGCTTGAACTATATGGATTTTTCTAGGTAAGAGGGACAAGGCTAGCAGCCCACCAGGATTTGGTAGGTGAAGTGGACAGCTGGCTGCTTCATCACAAGTTTCTTAGCATATTTCTAACCCTTAATAAAATTTCAGAATTTCATTAATAGTGGCCTAAACAAATACAAACTCTTCTGTTTTGCATTTAAAGTCCTTCACAAACTAAGTCCAACCTAACTTTTAAGATGACTTCTATATTATTTCCCTTCATATCCTCTACTGTTCAGTTTAACTGGCTTTCACACATGACATTCCATCTTCCACCTTTGTTCCTTTGTCTTTCCTGCCTGGAATGAAATCCTCCATCAACTTCATGTCTTAGAATCCTTATCCTCCTTTGAAGTTCAGCTCCAGAACTACCTCCTACATTAAGACCTTTGCTAGATTTCTCAGCAGTTGATGGTTCCCTTACTCCCAAACTATTTTGTTTTTACTTTGCATACATCTTTCATCTACCTACATAGAGAGTGACATTGGAAAACATTAGCTTTGGAATTCAGAGGACCTGAGCAAAAATGCTGCCTCTGCCACTTTATTAATATCTCTGATATTCATTTTCCTCATCTGTAAAATGAGGGGGTTGTATAAGATGAATTCTAAGTTCCTTTCCAGCTCTAAATCTCTTATTGTTTAATCCTTCAGCATATGTGATGTTTGTGGCCTGGTTGATGAATATCAGTCTCTGAAGCATTCATAGAAACTCTCTGCCTTATTTCAGGCTAAGTGATCATGTGGAAACTTGTAAGGTTGAGACAAGTTGACTTAGGAGTTGGTACTGTAGTACAGTACTTTGTGATGATGGGACATCTAACTGGCTACAGAGCTGGAAGAACTGATGATTTAAATTCATGAATCAGAATTTATTATATATATATATATATATATATATATATATGTATGTATATATATATACACATATATATGGAGATTAACTACTTCATAGCATTTTTTCCCATTAGGGCTATGAGTGAAGCAGGACTACTTTGAGCTGGTTCCAAGAACAAGGTTCCATCAGTCCTGGCTCTCACCCAACCCGTGGCTATTGAGAGCATATGGCCATTTATCTCTTTGTATTTCTTTTCTCATTAACTTAGGAAACTGAATATTCTGTGACAGAATTACCTAGGCAACCTTATAAGCTCAGGAGATATGTGGGTCCCATTAGAGTTCCATGGCAGTTGCAGCTGTGATGGTAGCATTAGTGGTGGCTACAAGAGTGGTAGGAATTGACAGCAGCACAGGAAGAACCCAGCTAGGGGAGGAGTGACTGTTCTGGAAGAAGAATGGCCCTTTTGAGCACCCTCACAGATTCCACAAAGGCAATGAATTTCATGAAGACTCCGCAAAAGTTAAAAAAAAATTTTTTTTCCAGGTTTAGGAATCAAAGGGCAAAATAATGAGCTAGTATAGCAGGGTCCTGACTTGTACAACAAAAATGATGCACTCTTCAAGGAAATAGTTCAGCTGAATAGTGGAACAATTCATCCATCACTGTCTCCATGTCCTCAAACTTCATGAATCCTCCATAAAGGAAAAGAAAATAGACCAAACAAAAAATGGACTTTCAGGGCCAAGAGTCTTGGAGGTATTCCTTTGCATCATGCATTCTCACTACCATTATATCTTAAGTTTCATCTTATGGATCTTTTGTGTGCAAGGAAGTTTCTGTCTACAGATTGGCAGCTGGTAGGGCTGGTGGTGATGATTTGTTTAGAAATATTGTTTATACTTCCCAGTAAATATTTCTTTTTCTAAAGGCTAATTGATATCTACTAGCTGCTAATGAAGAGAACACCAAAAGGGGCTCATGGGCAACAGAAATGTAAAGCTAGCCTCTCAATATTCCCTAGGACTCTGAGATGGTAGTGATGTGGGCTGACAGTGGACAGTAAGGGGTGTTAATAGGAATGGAACCCTCTTACTCTGAAAACTTGCATTTCTCACTAGTTAGCACTAATTAAAAATTGACTGTAAAACACCTGTAATTTCAACATTAGTCAAGTATGAATTGTAGATTGTTCAACTCTCCACTCTGTGTCCCAGATCAGTAACATTCTATGGTAGGCATCAGTGTTGTACCCATTCTGTTTTATTAATTGCTTATATTGTTCTTGAAATAATTAATTATCTATAGTGGTCCTCCAATATACTGTATCGTCTCCCCATGTTCCCACTCTGGAAAGGTATCAAGAAACATAGAACCTGTGTACCAACGCCCCCATTGCTCCTTATTTCCTTTGGCAACAAATGTCAAAACATACCTCCACCTGAGTTTGGAAAGGGAGATGCTATGTCACCAGACCCCACTAAATATTCCAACCCTGATTCACAGGATGTGGAAGCTGCTACTCCCTGGTGGAAGCTGTCACTCTGCAATGGAAGCTACTCCAAACTATCAGCTGTAAAGAGGCTATTCTACTAGCCCCTGGTCTTATCCATGGGTTCTAAGGCTACCTGATTAGCTCCCAGACTATTTCACCAGCTATTAAACCACCATAAACTACCCCTTCATCAAATAAAATTCTTTTCTTACTTGTGAACTGAATGGAGTTTGAGTCTCCTGTTCTTGGGGTGAGAGCCTGCTACAGACTTGGATGTGTTTCTCCCACATCCATCTTCTAGGGACCTATTTTACCATTGCTAGTATGAATTAGGGGAGTATGGTCAGAGGGGGTGCTATGATTTATGTGCAGGGATGATTGTTTGTGTGTGTATGTGTGTATTCTCAGCATCTAACATGGTGAATGCCTAATACATGCTTGCTTAATTATACTGCTTCAGTTCCAGCAGACTTATTGCCTTCTGCCCCGTCCATGAAGGTTGTTCAGTCAGTTCTAGATGTAACAACTTTACATATTTTTGCCCAAATTCACCAAGAAGAACTTGGGTCAGAAGCAAGACGTAGAAGGAGGAATGGGATTCAGCAGAGTTGGCACTGCCAAGTCTTCTCTGTGGTCCTGCAGGAACTTCCAATTTCAATTATCTTGATGACCTGTTCTGCCTAGTTTACCAGATTGACAGTTGCCACCCAGTTAGAGATTTCCCCAAACTGAACTTTTGAATGAAGAGGAAGAGACTTTCTCTTGTATTTTCTGGGTGCTGACTCCCTAACAGAAACTGATACAGACATTTAGCATGCTCTCTGAATCCTGAGAAGTACAGATGATAGAGATTACAGAGCTTGATGGGAGGCACGTTAGCTAAGGATACTTACAAACTTTTTAATAATCATTTGACAGATTCAATATTTCATCAGACACAGCTGCTTTACACCTTCTCCCAATGCATACTGCAGATGTCATCCTTGCTCCCAATTTACTTATCAAGGACTGAGTTAAGAATGCCTACGTCTCTCTGATAACACAGGCTGGGCATGCAGTTCAAAGATTGCTGGAGAGAAGTCTGCAATCACCACCACATTATTCATAATACAACATTAATTCCAAACTAAAAGCATCTTCCACTGAGGATAACAGATGGCACTGGGAATCACGTGTTAGAAGAAATACAAACCCGATTATGCCTCACGCTTATGATTCTCCCCACCCTCTCTCTTGAACAAACCATGTGTAACTACCTTGTAGGGTATGGGGATATGTCAGAATTTAATTTATGAGCAATTGGACCATGTCCACACTATTTCTGGAAGCCTTATTTTGGAGAGCAAGAGAAAAGAGCTCCTGTACTATTCATGTTGAATAGGATTCTTTAAAACCACACACACACACACACACACACACACACACACACACAAAGAAGTAGCCTACTTTTAAGAAAAAGGCTAGTCTATACTTGGTTATCAGGGGCAAAATGACAAGGATTTGTAATCGTACTCTTCATGATTCAGCTTTTTAAAAAAATCAATTTATTTTTTCAATGAACAAATTTATATTTTTCTCTCTCTTACGTTACTCAAACTTATTAAATATAAACAACAATACAAATAAAAATAATAAACCATTTAAAACAAACATGCATAATAAAAAGCATATTCTTTTATTGTTCATGTCTAAACATGAATAACTTACTCTGAACAGCACATCATTTTAAAGAATTAAATATTTTTTCAATGCAACTTTATTTCCACAGTCGGAAAATTACAAGAATACTTATTAACTATAAACTAGTACAAGATTGCTTGACAGAAATCTGGAGATGTCAATCTGATTCCACATCACAATTCAAGAGTTTTTTGGGGGGATTTTTATCATATCTTTCTCTTGGAAGGGAAAGTCAGAAGGGCAAAGAGGTCTTACAACACATTCAGAAAGAACATTATTTTCTAAGAAACACAGCATTTATTCTATACTTCCCTGGACTTGGGTCAGCTTAAACTGGTTGTGGATCAGTTGATATTTCTCTGGATCTTCAAACCCATTACTTAGGGAAAAGGTTGTATGAAGCTTCTGTATGTCATAACAGATCTGTTGGAGCCTGTCTTTTAGGATTCCTGGGACACCCTGGATTTTAGACATGAGGTCAATGAAGGCTGATTGTAATTTCAAAGGCTTCATGGAGCTGCGAATAACTATCTGCATTTTCTGACAGGCTCTTACTCCATTTGATCCATAGCTCAGATAGTGCCCTTTGGCTAATCTGATGATTCTCAGACCTTTGCTTTCTTTTATAAACTAAGAAAACTGAGAGGTCAGGTGACTTGCTCAGAGCTACACATCCAGAATGTGTCAGAGGTAGGACTTGAACTCAGATCTTCATGATTTTGAGGTCATCTCTCCATCCATTAACTCATGTTGCCTCTCAGCAATAGGAAATAGGGTAAAAATAGCAAATGTGGGAAAGGCAATGCAACTTCTCAAAAGTTTACGATAAAAGTTACCTATGCAGGTCACTGAGAAAGCAGAAGAGGGAGACCTTGATAAGACCTAGATCCTCTCTGCCATGGGACTATATGATTTAGGGTGGTATAGTGGATAGAATGCCAGTTCTGGAATCAGGAAGGCTCATCTTTTCTAAATTCAAATCTGGCCTCAGACACTTACTGGCTGTGTGAACTTGGGCAAGTCCCCCAATTCTGCTTGCCTCTATTTTCTCATTTGTAAAATGGAAAGAAAATAAGAGAAGAAAATGATGAACTGGTCATATATCTTTGCCAAGAAAACCCCAAATGGGGTCACAGAGAGTCAAACATGACTGAAAAATGACTCAAAAAATTTATGATCCTTAGGCTCTTGAGTCCTCCTGTAATGTTTCTTTTATTTTTAGTACTGGTGTTCCTATTTCATTCCCAGCCTCATCTCTCCATTCCTAGCAATTCTATTGCCACAACCTCCACACTATGTGAGTCTTTCTTATATAGATACAAGAGCTAAAGACAAAGATGAATTGTTATATTGATGATACATCTTTGTATACACAAAGGACTGAAAAAATAAGTGTATAGGAAAGTCCAGTGTTTTTCCATTATGCGTCCCCTTTCTTTATAAAGTAAGGCTATCTATCAGGGGCATCAAGGTAGAAAACTGGGTAGAGCATCAAGTCTGGAGTCAGGAGGACACAGGATCAAATCTGGCTGCAGATACTTCTTAGTTGAATGCCCCTGGGCAAGTTACTTTATTCTGATCACATTATACTTCTGCTTTAGAATTGATATGAAGACAGAAGGAAGGGGTTTTAAAAAAAGAAAGTAAAACTATTCTAATTTTTTCCTCATTGCAATGCCACTTAGTAGCTAAAAGGGGACATTATTTATCTAGTAATCTGGTATTTTTTACTCTTAACCTGGTGACCAAGTTGCAACTTTTACTCTTTGGTCAGTAGGAAGGATGGGGGTAGAAGAAGAAGGGGCAGGGAAACATTATTATCAGGTATCAGCATTCCTATACTTTGTCACAACAAACAATTTGTTTGCTAGGAACATGGTTTGTTCTGACTTGAGGAGGAGCTCAATTTTGCCTCAGCCTCTGTTGATGCAGAGGTAAAGAAGAAAACCTTCCTTCTTGATATCCTTAAATCATCAGTTAGGGTAGAAGGATTGAGGTCAGTATCTTATGCAAACCTGGAATAGGAGTGAAATGAGGCACATTTCCAGGGTCCTCAGAGGGCAAGTACAGCTCTCCTTTTGATTGATATCAATTTCATCAAGGCAACCCCACAAGACAGTTGAGATATCCTATGACAGAAGAGAAATCATAGTCTTCTTCTGTACTAGTCAAACTCTTATTAAGTCCTTTTCAGTTGTGTCTGACTCTTCTTAACCCTATTTGAGAATTTCTGGGCAAAGCAATTGGAGTGGTTTTACAGATGAGGAAATTGAGGTAAAAAGAGTTAAGTGACTTGCCCAGGGTCACATAGCTAGTAAGTATCTGAGGTCAGATTAGAACTCAGAAAGAGGAAATTTCCTAACTCCAGGCCTGGTGTTCTATCCCCGGTACCACCTAGATGCCCTAGTCAAATTTAGGTAGATTAAAATTAATATTGGGTTGTTCTATTGCAAAAATGAATAATATGGAAATAGGTAATATAAAATTTGTATAACACAGTGGAATTGCTTGTCAGCTCTGGGAGAGGGGAGGCAAGAGAAGAGGTAAATGAAATGAATGATGTAAACATGGAAAAACATTTTTAAAGGCTAAAATAAAAAACTAAACTTAGTCTTTGTTGATGTTTCATATTGTGAACCATGCTATTAACAAAGAAAAGTGTTTCTCATAGTACTTGACCATCTTAACTTTACTTTGATTACTGTTTTCTGTTTCCTTAGAAATTGAATTCCATTGGGTAAGTGCCTATGTGAGCTAGCCCACTGCTTTCCAATGTCCCTAGGGCAAGGGACTTTCTACAAGGTGCTCCCTTTAGACGATAAAATCAGTTGTGTAAACAGTCAGAAAATACCCACTGTTTATAATAAAAAAAACTTCAATTAACAAGAACCCAATTGCCTGAAACCCTTAATTGACTAGAATGTTTTTTCCCTTCTTTTCTGTACTCCTTTTGTAGAAGAAAGGAACAAAGGACAACCAAAAAAGCTGAGATCAGGGATTTCATCCAAAAAGCAGATTCAAACTTCAATTAGAGGATTGACACAGATTCAATCCAAAATCTTCCATTTTCTATGTAAATATTTGTAATTCTAGACAATAATCACTGGTGTCTGAGCAAATAGCACCAGAGTTTCTAAGCATTTCTATAATGCTTAAATTTGCTATGTGACTTTCTCACTTTAGGTAATATATATATATATATATATATATATATATATATATATATATATATATATATATATATATACATATATATATATTTGGGGTGTATGGGGTGCTTAGGGAGGGGTAGTATCTCTGGTATGGAGGGCTTGTCGTGTCCTCCTAGGGCAGCTATCCAGCCTCTGACCCCCACCTAACACCCAGCTCTCACTTGTGGCTCCCAGTAGCTGCTAGCATGCGGCAGCGGCCACACCCTGGCTGGCTAAACCTTGTGAGGGTAGCCATCGGGTCGTCGACCCCTGGTGAACCAGGGCTTTGCTCACCCAGCATGTGAAGACTGCTTCGGCTGAACAGATGGAAGAAACCAATAAGAAGGTTCAATGGCTGAGAGGGTGACACAGCAGAGCACTGTGGAGTGCTTAGGGCGTGTTGGAGCACAAAGGTCAACACGGCCACCCAATGCAGCTGAGGAAGTCTCCAGGTGTAACAATTTTTTGTGCCACTGGACCCAGGCTTCCAACGCAGAGAGAGTGGGACTGTCTCTGTGCATCGACTTTTCCACTTAAATCTCCTTCACGCACAAGTGTCTTTGTGCACACTCATCTACATCACAGATGAAAGCGCACAAAGACAATTGTCATCCTCGGTGACTGAGAGACTACTACTACTACTACTACTGCATATATATTTAAAAGAGATATTACATTTTATAGATGAGGAAACTGAGGCTTGAGTTGAAATGACTTGCTCTGAGTAGAGTTTTAGAAAAAGGAAATAGCAGCTAGTTGTAGAATCTAGGTCTTCTAACTCCAAACCCAGTGCTTATGTGGGGATACTATGCTTATGCTGTCTCTTACCATTAGGTTGTATGAGGCTACAGAAAAAGTAAAGGGGGGCCTTCTAGAGCAGAGGTAGCCTGTCACCAAGGAGCAACTTTTTATCTTAGATACTCCTTCCCATTCCCTCTAAATAGAGACTTTTTCAAATTACCCCAGGAAAAATAAAATTTTAATTTGAATATCTCCCTTCTGTTGACTATTTCCTATTATCTCATATATTTTTAAATCATATTATATAAATGTATAATTATATAATAATATATTAATTGCACATAGTTCTTTACATGGTTTCTACCTCATTAGATTTTTTAAGCTACTTGAGGGCAGGAACAGTCTTTTACCTTTCTTAGAACTTTGAGCAGAGTGGCTGATGCATAACAGACTTTAATAAAAATTAATTGACTGATGATATCAATGAACTTATATCTACATACCTCTGTATGGTTATGCTGGAAGGGTCCTTAACAGCGTGTAATTGGAAATCTGTTACCCTAAAAAAGAATTACATTTCCTGAGAGCCCCCTGACTTCTTGTCATTACATACTTCCTGTAGATAGGGGATATTAGGCAGTGATGTAAAGGGTCCTGGCCTCTTTACTTAATATTGCAAGCATGGTGGTTATAAGCATGGGGTTTTGAATAGACTAATTAGGCATGGGCATGTGGTTTTTATTTGTATCCTTTTTATTCCTTTATTTCTAATGATCATTAATAAATCTCCTAAAATAAAATATTTTATTATTGCACATTAATTTTAATTTTTACTTGATGGCAACCACTAGTTGGAGAAGGACTTCTTAATTTTTTTAAAGATAGCCTAAATACATTTTTTTAAGCAATGTTTCTCCTGCCATGGCTTTTCACTCCCCCCCCCCACCTCGGCAAACTATGAGAGAACCCCAAACTCTATCAGAGCTGCTGCCCTGCTCCTGCCAATTTGTTTGTTTGATTTTTCATTCCCTACTTTTTGCCTGATCACCCTCCCTACTGGCCTGGCTGGTTTTAGTTTGAGGGACTTGGTGGAGAAGGGATAAACTGCTTCTCTTGCCCATCTGCGTGAGCTAGCATTCCTCTCTGCTGCCTCTCTTCAGAGCTGTTGCTGTTCCTGCTTCTGTTCCTGATACTGCCTGCCCCTGCTTCTAACCTGGCTCCCAGTCATCTGCTCCTGATCTCCTGATCCTCTGGCCCCAGCTTTGTTGGTCCTGCTGATCTGTTGTTAGCTGCTGTTCAGAACTCAGAAACTAGGAGTCCTTGGAACAACCCTCCAGGAATCTGGTAAAAACCAGGGTGTGTTTTTCTTAGGCAACAATTAGCCTCCTAACTCCCTGTCCACATGACAGGAGAAAAAAAACTGCTCCTTAGCATTTTATCACAGGGGGGTAGGGGAAGGAAAGTATATCTTCAAAACAGGAAGTAAAATTACAATCATGGCTCACTCTATGAAAAAGCAGTACCTTGCCTATTTCAGTTTCCAATTTTAGGATGTTTTTTCTTTCTACCATTCCTGGGTGCACTGGTCCTTTCAATTATCTTGCCTGAGATTCAGGATAGAAATTCAAAATTCATCTCTCTATAACCCCTTGCCATTTGGGCCTGTCCAGTCTCTAAAATTCATCCAGATTGGGATTCCACCTCAGCAAGGAATTCTCTCTCTCTATGGGAGATCCCAGAGCTCTGACAAAAAAGAATCCAAACAGATAGAGAAGGAACTTTAAAGAGTCTGGAGGTGAAAATTTTAAACCCTTTCAGACTCCATTGTTTTATGAAAATTTCTGTATTTTTTCATAATTTGCTGATTGTTTTGTTTAGAATTTAATTTGGTTGGTTTTAAGTTCATATATTAATCTGATCAATACTACTCTGTTACACTGAATCATTTTAAACTACTGTGTTTTAATTATTAGATATATTCTGTTACCTTTCCCCTATGACTACTGAACAAATATTATTGTATAAGCCTATAAAAACAGCTTTTTGTTCTATTTTGGCTTTGCTAATTGTCACATAGATGATGGATGGACTCTGTCAACCTGGTTAACAACCTTTGGAGAATTTAATGAGCTAAATATCTCAAATTGATTTTAAAGGGTCTTCAGACATGATTTTTAGATTTTTTTTCAACAACACTGACTGATCATTTTGCCTGCCTCTGAGTTATTTGTAACAAGAGGTAAAGGGTCCATTTTAGTAGCTGAAGTGAAGTGCAATTATATCCCCACCTCTGTATTTGTAAAAATGTGAATGGATGGAACATAACAGTCTTATACCAAAGGAGCTTGGAAGTTGTACATAGGGCTTGGTATCCCTGGATATCTCCTAAGAGGGAGCATCTCTCATTTGTAACTCTTCAGCTTACTCTACCCTTCCACCAGAATGATCTAGATTCTTGGTGATGTTTTTTAGACCCAACATCAACAGTACAGATGTTTATTTTTTTCTAGACTCCCCTGCCACATTTGTAATGATGATAGCAATTGATTAAAAAATTCTTAACCAAGGTTGAAAGATTGCTACACCTGAAAAACTTGTGACAAGTATCCATTAGCTTCTAAGGTTTTTTTAAAATGGCATACAGCAGACTCATGTGAATCCTAATGATAGTGCATTTGTTTGCTATTGTCATTAAATGGGCTATTATAACTTTGGGATTTTGATAGTTTTTGAATGTGCATCACATGTTGTACTACTGTTCTTTGTAAAAAAAACCTGTTACATTGTAAAAAATAATGTGCACTCACACAGTGGATCATGGCCAAGTTTGAAAAGGAAAGGGATCTTATTTTTGGTGAGAAACCTTTGTATTCTACCTTTTCTTAGCTGACAAAATGTGTCAATGATTGTAAGCTATATATTTTTTGATTTTTAAAACTTTTATTGTTGTTGCTTGCATGTGCAATATATTATTTGTTTTATTTTTTTCTCTCTTATTTTTGGTATTTGGAGTACATGTCACCAGTATTAAGAAGATTTTCTTTAACATTTTTGATTTTGCAGTAATATAAGTTTAAAATACATTTGCCCTAATGTCAATGCATACCCAAAAGCTTTAGATATGGAATCCTGCCATTTATTGATAAATATTATGGGTCTCTGATTAATGATTCTGTATCATTCCAGGAAAAGGGAACAAAAGAGCCATAATACAATGCCAAGAAGCACCAGGTAAAGGAGACCAACCAACCTCAATGGGGTTAATGAGAATCTGCAAAGTGCCTAGGAGCACAAAGTCAAAAGGACCAAACCAATCCAGGTAGGATTAATGAACTTCTAAGCCAATATGAAAGGACTTGAACCTATTGTAAGACTCGAAGTTGTGGTGCTTGACATATGTTAAAATATAGGACATTTTGTACTACACTCTTTATGGAATACTCACAGACAAGTACCGAAGTTTGGTTATCATCCTGGCTCCCCTATCCCTGAGAGTGAAGGTAAAATCAGACCAGAGAATGACACTTAGCTATCACACAAAAATCTAGTCCCTATTCTGTCTTTCATAGTGTGGTAAACTTTCTGTAGTCCTGGATACCAATTGGGTAAGTGCATAATTGCTTAAATCACTTTAATTGGGTTCTGATTTAAGGACCTGTTACAGGTTTATTTTCCTTTACTTAGAATTTTTACACATAAGACTTTGATATTCTATATTTCATTCAGAAGTTATCTTTTCTCTTTTATTTGGATTTTTTGATGATTTTTATTTCTCTTGCCAATTGATTCATATACTTCATAACTCAGCCATGCATCTCTAAGTGATCCTTGTGTTTTTCAGTGGGAGAATGTATTATTATTCTAAAATACAAAGTTTAAATTCTTTTGAGAGTAATTATAAGTTAAGAAACATGCTACCTCTCTGAATCCAGAAAGTAAACTGTTTGGAAAAGGCACCATGAAGATGTCGCACAGACCACATACTGCACCAGAAGATCCAGAGTGAACTTTGAGATGTGGTGATTTGAACTGTGTGGGGTTGAAATGCATTTTTTTGGTATGTATACTCTTATGCCAAAGGAGACTGCCCCCAACTGGCTTTTTTTCAATGCATCTAGCAATCATTGGTTTTGTTCTTTTTCCCTTTACCCCCAAATTATTGTAATTAAAAGTTGATTATGTTAAATGATCAAATTGGGGGGACTGGCCCCCCAAAATGATCATCAGTGGGGAATGTGTAATTGGAAATGTGTTACCTTAAAAAAGAACTACATTTCCCGAGAGCCCAAAGACTTCCTGTCATTACATATTTCTGGTATACAGGGGATATTAGGCAGTGATGTGGATGGTCCTGTCCTCTTTACTTCCTGTCGTGAGGATGATAATGTTAAGTGTGGGGTTTTGAATAGGCTAATTAGGCATGGGCACGTGGTTTTTATTTTGTATCCCTTTTATTCCTTTACTTCTAATGATCATTAACACATTTTCTAAAACATAATATTTTTATTATTGCATATTAATTTTAATTTTTAAAGAGACTAGATCCCTACCTTATGCTACCCCCATTTTACAGAGGAAGAAAATGAAATTTGACTTGGCTAATGTAGAATTGCATTATTTAATATAATTCAAATTGAATGACTTTATATATATATATATATATATGGTGGCTATTGTATTTTTGCCTTCTCAAGAGGTGGAGAAGGGCATAGATGAGAGGGAGGTAGGGGGAGAGAATTTGGAACTGAAAATTAAAAAAAAAGAAAGAAAGAAAATGAAGTCTAGAGAGATCAAGAGACTTCCTCAAAGTGACAGAGTAATATCAGTTTCACTGGGCTTTCTTGTATGCCCATTCACTCCTAATCTCTTCTCTGCCCCATTTCAAGAATGCCCACTCCAGATAAATTTATTTCATCTCTGTCTTTATAGAAATTGAGGACTGGTTGTAGTTATTTCCAAGCCCTAGGGGAAAATGAGTGTTTCAAGCAAACAATAAAGTATGTGCCAAAGTTTTAACCATGGCAAAGTGCTCCATTTCTACATGGGCTTCTTGGTCTACATGTGTCACTTCTGAAACCAGAAGCCAAGATTATGGGCTGGATGCCCCTGTAGGCTACTTAGTTCCACACAAAGAAACCAACTTTTCCAAGTCTAAAGAATAAACTTTGAACCTCATCCAATCATTTAAAAAAGATACATGCTACATGAGAAATTGGATGTCTACACACCTATAGCTAACAATTCTGCCACAAATCACACTAAGAACACATGAGCATCCTCATATAAACTTTCTGAGACAAATTCATTTGGTAGGAGGGAATATTATTAAAGGAAACCTCAAGTCTTGGGATGCAAACCTCTCTGTGGGGAGGCTCTCTGACATTTCTACTGTCCACAACTAATCCAAATGCTTTAAGACCTCTAGACACTGGGATTATTTTTTGGAGAAGCCATTCCCTATGGGAGGGAGAAAGATAGGTGCACCTTCAAGGAGGAGGGATCACCATCTAGTGGCCTCTTTTTTAAAATTAATATAGTGTCTCCTTGGGATTGATTATTGCCTGTTCTCCTTCCCCCATGCTCCTATTTTGGGTTTGTCAAGAGAAGGATTACTTCAGATTCAAGGTACTTTGCAGGTTGAAACTCCTAAAAAACATAGCTCATGAGCCTCTATTGATATCTTTCTTCCTTTAAAGTCTGCCAGGATACTTAAAACAATTATCTCAAAGCACCTGAATTTATTGAAATCGCATAGGGAAAAAGGTTGCAATAAAACACTGCCCCTATTAAATATGAAATGCACTCTCCCACAAATTCACATGGTGTTGGAATGATTAAAAAGGGAGTTCACAAATGAGGAAGTACACAAAAAGAAAACACCTATAGTGAAGACACTTCCAGTACTCGGTCATGTCCTCAAGCTTCTTGGGCAAGGAATTTCTGCCAAGCATCCTGGACCTGCTCCTGGCCAGGGCACATGGCTCTGATGATTAGCCATAGAATTGGCCTCTCCAGCTTCAGTTCCAAGTGAAATTCAGAGCAGTGTCTGTAGGTACCAGATTTTTGATTCCCTCATTCAGCTTGACTCCACTACCTAGATTGCCAAGAAGTGTAGGTTTCTCTGCTTTTAAATTCTCAGGCTCTCCTATTCCCCATCAATAATTTGAGAAAAGGCATGCCCATCTCTTTGGAAAATCTTCAGACTTATTTCCTCAGAGCTTTCCATATGTATGAATGAAAAGTATTTATATGCAAATGAACCATTCAAAATTTCACTCCCTTTAAAAGCTGTAAATAAACCATGTAGGTCTGACCAGGGAAAAGCCCCAAAAGATGCCAAAAAAAAAACAAAAAACCACAGACCTCTGACTTACAAAGAGGCTACTCTCCATTCTGTCCCTCTATTAATTATTCTTGCTAAACTGGTGCTGAGCTTAGATGTTGCTGCTGATGACACCCTAGAGCAATACCCCAGTTGCCCTGGCCTAATTATGATTCTGTAAACATGGTTCAGCACTACTCATTTTTGCTACTATAAAAACTTGAATAACACCAAGTCTGTGACTTTGTTTGGTCTCTGAGCCACAGTTCTGCATATGTAAAATGAAGTGGAACCAACATGTCATACCATATACCCTAATTGGCTGCAAGTGGCTAGTATGGGTGTGGTGGCTATTGGACAGGAATAGTTATGTTGGTAGATCTTTGAAATGGTTGAAGAGTTCTGGAAAATAATTAGGACCAAGTCCCCAAAAACATTAAACTGTATATACTCTTATCACCTAGGGACACAGCTACTAAGCAAATTCTCCAAATGCAATCAAAGATAGCAGGAAAGGATAGAGATAGATAGATGGATAGATAAATAGATAGATAGACAGACAGACAGACAGACAGATTGACATAGATTGACAGATAGGCAGAAAGACTGATAAATATATACATATATACATATATATATATATATATATATAGGTAACTATCCAGATAGACTAATGAATGGCTAAATAGATGGCTAGATAGATAGATAGACAGACAGACAGATACACAGACAGACAGATAGGTAGATCGATAGAAAGATAGATAGATATACACATATACATATGGATATTTAAATCCTATTGCAGCACTTTTTATGGTAACAAAAATATTGGCTTGACAAACTATAGTATATGTATATAATGGAATATACTTATACCTTGAGTTATTGAATATGAAGAATTCAGAGAAACTTGGGAAGATTCTCATGAATTGATTCAGAGGTGAAATAAGTAGAACAATGAGAACAATTCATCCAATGGACATGATAATGTAAAAGGAAACAATTTTGAAAGACCTTAAAAATTGTAATTAATAAAGAGACCTATTTTTGACTTTAGAAGATTCTGAAATAAGTCTCTTGCCTATTAGCAGAAAAGAAGTTTCATAGAAGTGTGAAGATGGGATTAACTCTCCCTTTGCCCACTTTTAGTTTTAATCACCAGAAGCATATACCCCCACTTATCCTTAAGTATGGGGAAGTCTGTGAACCATGTGTGCTATAGTAGGTGATAAATCAAAATTGACTGACTGCCCCCTGGCCCCTGGACAGTCCTAAGCAAAGCTATAGCTGCAATTGGTCCACGTAGAGTGGAAGGAAGACACAGGAAGTGACAAAGGGAATAGTCTTTAAAAGTGGGAGAAACTTCCTGTGATGAGCTCTTTTTCACCTTCTAACTTGGCCTGGAAGAAGCTCTAGCTTGGGACCTCTGATTGCTCTTGGATTTTCCCTTAGAACTACCACATGGGTTTGTGAAAAGGCTACTCCTTTTTCTTGCTATTCTGGAGGTACTAGCCTCCTCAGAGGTCCCTAGTCTTGGAGGAGTCTCCATGTCTAGAACCCTAGTTTAATTTACCTCTGAGTACCCTTTGCTGGGGCCTCTGAAGCCCTACCTGGTTCTGACTGGGTGGGAGTACTTATCTACTTTCTTATTTCCTTATTTTCACTCTTTCTCCTTTTGTAAATAAACTACCATAAAAAATCATTCTGACTTGAGTAATATAATTTCAGCAACTACATTTTAATACATATATTACAACCATTTTATCCCTTAAAGAAGTAAATCAAACATTAATTTTAGATTTGACCAGTCTTGATTTGTTTGTATATATAGTATATATAGGTACACATACATATATACATACATACATACATATATACATATATGTATATGTTTTTAAATTTTTCTTTTTCGCTAAACAAAAGAGGGCTTCTAGGGTGGGTGTGGGGACTGAGTTGAATTGGTAGGAAGAGACAGAGGTGGAAAAAAAGAACAATTAATCAATCCATAAGCATTTACTAAGTGATTAAAGGAATTATGCTTAATTAATGGAGATGTACAACAAAGGTAAACAACTCCTGGGGGAGACAAAATGTACACAAAATAGACATAAAGTAATCATAGATGGGAAGGCATGAGTATCTGGGGGATGGTGGGAATGAATAAAGGGAAGCAACAGAGAAAGTCTCCTGCTAAAAACAAACAAACATGAGGGAACTGAGATAAGCAGAATATTTTTTTAAAAAACTAAATGACATCCTGGATACTTCTCTCTGCCCAGAAGAAATAAATGCTGAGGATGAAATTCTTCTGGCCTTGAGGGAAATCCTTCTGTTTGTCATTATCTACAATATGAAATACTATGCTTTTAGAGACAGATCGACTTCCTTTTTGCTTGGTGAAAGAAAATCTCATGAATGACAGGAAATTATCAAGACACTCTAGCTTGGTACTCTAGACAGAATACTTCATACTACTTTAATAGAGATATATGTGTATGTCTGTATATATGTATATGTACACAAAAGCCACATTTTAAAATTGAATCTGCATGGGACAGCAAGGTGGCTCAATAGATAGAGAGCCATGCCTGGAGTTAAGAGATTTAGGTTCATATCTGACCTCAGATATTTCCTTGCTGTGTGACCCTGAACAAGTCATTTAATCTCAATTGCCTAGCCCTTACCATTCTTCTGATATTCAGTATAGATTCGAGAATAAAAAGTAAAGGTTTTTAAAAAATTTAATCTGCATATTATTAATATTTTCCCCATCAATTTCTTAAGCCCAGACAATCAATGGGACAATAATTCAAACCCCAATTTATAGCATTTGCCAATTTTCTAAGGTGCTAATACTAAAAATTTAACAATTGACTTCATTGATATGAGCTGGTTTCAGTAGAACCCTGAAATATAGGAGTTAGAGAGAATAGAAGAAGGCAAGCCAGGATTCAGAACTTGCCTCACATAGGCTCAGCAAAACAACTTGAAATGGAGGAGTTGTACATCTGGTCATTAATGAAATTTCTCCTTTGAGAACACTGATATTTGGGGGAGGGGGTGTCTGTTCTTTCTTTTCTCCTTTGCCCTGTCCTAAAGGGTTTATATTAAGTCCAAAGCTTATCTGTTCTTTGAAGTCTGTTTACATTTCTGTTTAATTACTACTGAATGCCTGCTTAGAAAAAGTGATCGATCCTAGCTGCTTCTGATTTGTGCCAAATTGGAGTTTTAAGAGGAAGAAGGTTAGTGACTGGAACATTATAGGGGGAAAAAAGAATGGAAGAATAAAAAGGCCACAGAGGATAGACTCCCCTTCAGAACTGGTCAGATCTAGCTGGGAGCTTTGGGGCTATACGAGAGGAAATCTTGTCAAATTCATATTTTATAAAGAATAATGACCCAAAGATGGGCAGACATATGACTGGTTCTTTCCCCTCAGGCATAATATTAGTTCAATATATCAAGAGATGTATAGTAAGGGTTGGGCTGTCCCCATCAAGTCACAGCATGCCCCCTCTCATCTTCCTATACCATAGATGCTCTGAGAAAGCTTCCCTGGGGTGGAGCTGAGGGCAGTGACTTCAGGGTAATATTCACCAAGTGGAAAGAAAGAAGGAATGGCTAGAAAAGATGAAGGGTTTCCACATTCCTAAGATATATGAAAAGGGAGAGGATAGGGGAGAAGATTCCTACGTTTCTCTTCTGCAGGAGATAAGCAAGTACACTTTTCCACCTTATAGGGACAACCCCTCATAGACAAAGTGTTTTACACATAACGACACTTTCTAAATATTTGTTAAATTAATAAATTAAGAAAGGATATTCCCTTTCATCCTTGAGGCCCTGTGGTACAAAGTACCAAATTTCCATGTCTCTATGAGAAGGCCAAATTGGCCACTGATTTTACTTAAGCAAGGTTGGGATGTTTCTCATATTAATAACTTTGAAATGAAGTCCAGTTTGAAGTACTGACCTTCCTTATGCCTCTGCATGGACATTCCAGGAGACTCCATGTGGTTAATGAAAGACATGGAGATTAATTGAAATAACTCATCCCCAATAAACAGCACATTTTGTGAGAGCCCATGCATAGCCGTGTAATTACTTTGGTGGCATTGTCACATCTGAGAGCCCGTAGGGAGCCAGGAGTCCAATTCAGCACTGAGTTTCAATAGTGAGTTTACATTTCCTTGGTCTTCTGTCAATCTAAGCCAAACAACATATTTAAAAAATATTTTGTTGTGTGAATCATGTTTCTTTCCTTCTCTCTCTCTCTCTCTCTCTCTCTCTCTCTCTCTCTCTCTCTCTCTCTCTCTCTCTCTCTCTCTCTCTCTCTCTCTCTCTCTCTCTTTCTCTCTCTCTCTCTCTCTCCCTTCTCTCCTCTTCATTCTCTTCAGTTTTCCAGGCTTCTCCTCTCCTCTCCTTTCTTCTTGAATCTCTCTCCTACTCTTCTCTTCAATCTCTTCTTTTTCTCTTTTCTATCTTCTTTAATTTCTCTCTCTTCTCTTCCTCCCCTTCTTAACTCTCTTTTCCACTTCAATCTGTCTCTATCTCTTTTCCTTTTTCTTATTGCCTTGGTATGTAAACCATTATTAAAAATGAGAATATTTATCATTTTGACAGCTTCTGCCTAATAGATTAGGTTGTGTTGTGAAGTCTGAGTTTTTCAAGAGCATTAACTTTCTGTCTCTTTACTCTTGATTTCTGCACCAGACACTTTTCAATATTATCCAGATCATCACCAGAACAGGTAGTCAGACAGGACTGCTGGAAGCTACCCTCAGCCTGTACCCTTGAATCCTGAGTAAACACTATCTTTTTGTTGTTGTTGTTGTTTGTATATTAAATAAAATTTAGTTTAGTAAAGGAATGATATTAAATCTTCCAAATAGCTTTTGTCATAAAGTCATATCAGTAACCAATGTCCAGAGAGAGTAAATAATTTGTCCAAATTAGCTGTTTAAAGATGGGATTTAAATGCAGGCATTCTAAATCCTGAACCAGTTTCTCTTTCCTCTGTATCACATTGGCCATCAGTACTTTAATGCTAAAAACAAAGCCCTGAAGTTCATTTTCTACTGATATGAATAGGATTCTCCTTAATTAAATTGCTAGGTATGCCACAGGACGTGATACCTTTCCAGCTGAGGGAAGAATCAAATAAATGGATATGTTACTCTGATACAAATGTATAGAAGAAACACAAGTCTTGCTTTCAAAACCAATTTTTTTTACTTTACCTCATCTTGTTTTAAGTGAATGCCAGTCATTCAGATGTCTCTGTTTTAGGGAAGATAATTATTCTAGCTACCATGGACATTCAGTCATTTTTTATTCATGTCTGATTATTTATGATCTCATTTGGGGTGTTCTTGGCAAAAATTCTGGAGTAGTTTGCCATTTCTTTCTTTAGGTCATTTTGCAGATGAGGAAACTGAGGCAAACAGGGTAAAGTGACTTGTTCTGGGTCACACTGCTATTATGTATCTGAAGTTGGATTTGAACTCAGGAAAATATTTTCCTGATATCTGGCCAGGTACTCTATTCATTGTACCATCTATTAGCCTTAGCATATGGACATATGACTCAAACAGAAAAATCACAAATACACAGTGTTTTTGACTAGCAATGAGGTCTTTTCAACATTAATTATGAGTATTTAAACACCTTCTTATACATGTGAAAAATTAAAGCTAAAAGTAGAATTTGATATGATAATAATATCTGCCATTTTTATGGTTATCTAAAGTTTGCAAAGCACTTTCCATATATCATCTCATTTTATTTTTTGTCATCTGGCTTATGCTAAAGATATAAATACACTTTCTAGGTAAAGTTGACTGAATAAAAATCAATAAATTTTCTATTTTGGTAAATATGCACTTTGAAGTATAGCTCAAGAACAGTGAAAGAAGAACTGGATTTGGAATCACAAGATCTGGGTTCAAACTCAGCTTTGCAATTTACTACTCATATATAAGTGTTAAATTAGTTTTGGCAAAATAAGAGAGCAGTTTTTAATCATTTAATTTAAGTTTTAATGAGATATAGTAGAGTTGTAAATTAATATTATCCCTTTAAGCCAGAGAAAAGAAAGTTAGCATCTTTTAACAAATAACAATTTAGTTTAATTAAAATAGAGATAGTAAAAGAATATAGTAAAATGAATATAGTGAAGGAGAGAAATATAGGAAAGAAGTAGAGAAATAAAATTTCCTAATGTCTAGATTAGTTATCCTATAATTACTACCTAAAACTGCCTATATTTATCTATATCTAACCTATAACTACTACAAATAACAACCACCCCACAAAGTTCCTACCCAATCAAGTCCAATAAAAACCAACCCAATTAGTGTTTAATCCAACCCCAATTAGGTCTGTCAATGAAGACCAGCAACCTTCAAAAAAGTTCAAGAAGAAAAAAAAAAACCAACCTAACCGTCCCAAACTCCCAAAACCAAAAAGCCCTTTCAGGAAGCTCAGGCCTACCTTTATATTCCAGCAATTAAATGCCAACCCCTAACCCAACACACTCCCAGCACCCAACTTCCCCAAAACTATCAGACCTAACTGTCAGCAACTGATTGCCAACTAGCAGCAACTGACCCCTTTTATACCCTTTTCCTAACTCACTTCTTGTCTCTATGGTTCCTCCTTCCTGTCTCTATGGTTTCTCCTCCCTGCCCTTATGTTTTGGTTAATCCCTACACATCTCTATGGTAAGAGGACTTCCAGGTTCCCTGTTAAATGAAAAAAAAAGAATAAAGAATTCCTTTTTACACATATGATATCATGGAAACTGCTTTCTTTTCAGGTCTCACTTTCTCTAAAATGAGATTACTGCAAAATGGCAAAGATAACAAAAATGAATATTAGGCACATGAACACACAGTTAGAAAAAGCTGTGAATTGTAAGTACTAAATGCACAAAGAGAGAATAATGCCTAATACATATGAGAATATTCCTAACAGCAGTTTTGCTCCCGCAAAGAATTGGAAACAAAGTGGTTGGCCATCATTTGGGAAATGGTTGAAGAAATCAATGTGGTTGGTATATGAACATAACAGAATGTTGCTGTAAAGAAAGAAATGAGAAATATGAGAACGGAGAGTCTTGGAAGCTTTGTATAAGCTGTATGATAAAGGGTGAGATAAAAAAGAGCCAAAGGGATTATAAATACACTACAACAATGGAAGTGAAAACCAAATGCTTAGCAACTGAAAACTGGAATCAGTATAGATAATATATAAAGATATTTAAGTCCCTATCCCCTTCAAAGAAGTGAAGAACTAATGGGGCAGAATGAGGTATGAGTATATGTTTCCAGATACGGTCACCATATCAAGTATTTTTGCTAAACATTTTTCTTTATTATAAGGAAGGTTCAATGTGAAGGAGTGAGGGACATTTTAGAAATGAGTATTGTAAGAAAATCCACCTAGAGACTTGGAATAGCTGAGAGTTAGTCTCACCTCTGACATAATGATTTTAGGACCCTGGGAAAAATCACTTAACCTTTGAGTACTCTATATAATTTTCCAAGCATTTAATTACAGAGAAAAGTACCCGGCTGCATTAGTAGAGGCAATCCTTTATGGAAATTTTCCTATACCAAAAAAAAAAATCATAGGTTTAATCCCTTTTTGTCAGTGTTTAGTTGTTTCTGTAGGGTCCAAGTCTTCATGACCCCCTTTAGGTTTGTTTGTTTGTTTTTTGGCAAAGATACTAGGGAGGTTTGCCATTTCCTTCTCCAGCTCATTTTACAGATAAGGAAACTGAGGTGGGCAGAATTAAGTGCCTTGCCCAAGGTCACATAGCCAGTAAGTGTCTGGGACCACATTTGAATTCATGCCTTCCTGACTACAGATCTGTCCACTCAGATGCCCCAGTGTAGAACTCTATCCTCTATTAAGAAAAGTTTTATAAATTTATTTAAATTAATTTTCTAAATAGGGAATAGGAACTAGACCAGGTATTGGACTATATCTCTAATTTTCTTTTCAGCGCTAAAATATGTAACTGGGAACAAGAGTTCTTGAAAGTATGTGGTACATAAGAGGAAATGAAAAATCTGAGCCTCAGTCATACAAAGTATAGAGACAAATGAATGCTAGAAGTGGAAGTAAGTGAAAAAAAATAAGCCCTGGTCTATTCTACTAAAACCCTTCAAACTATGGTGATAAATTCTATACAAAGTAATGGGGAGTGGAAGAGCTTATTGGATCCAGGAGGGAAAGAAAATAAATCATGTAAACATGGAAAAATGTTTAAAAAAGATATAAGTTCAACTTGTTAAAAAGAAAGGAAAACAAAAGAAAAAATAAAGTAATGGGGGAATCCCAATGTTAATTCCAATTTGAGAAAATGGATTTACTAAAATCCAAATATACTACCAAGAAAATCCATCTGCTTTTATAACGTAGAATATAAAGGGACCTTAATAATCACCTTGTCCAATCCCCTCATTTGACAGAGGAAGAAAGAGAGGCCCAAAGTAACTTTTTTGTCTAAGGTTATAGGTCTAGTTAATGACAAGCCCACATCTAATCCTTCATCTGTCATTATTCTGACTCCACCATATAACCACTGGCAGTTAGAATAAAAAAGGTTCCATGGTTTCTCTTGCTCTTTTGATTTACTTATCTCAAAAGTCAAGAAGATATTGAAGAAAAATGTCAAATGTTAAATATAAGAAAAAGAAAAGCACACCTTTTACAAGAGCAAAATTACAGTGGTAAGATGAGATTGAGCCTGTCCATTTCCAATTTGACATTCAAAGTAAAAAGAAGCCTTTTGAAGGAATTTCTACACATGTACTTTTGATAGTTTTCCATTGTATTTAACTAGAGGTATGACCTTCTGTAATTTGTGTTCTCTAAGAAAGAATGCCATCCACTTCTCTTAAGAGGCTCAAAGGTGAATCTGAATCATTGTTCACCAACTATTTCCTCAAGAAGGCAATCAGTGTGCTATAAGAGGACTCAAGTGTTTGTAGATCCTGATAAGAGTATCAAGAAAGAGCATCACATTGAACTTTGAGCATTTATCAAGCTGGATGTCCACCCTATAATTCTCTCCTCCCTCCTCCTTTATGCTGGTTTTGTTAAAGTCAAGTCTGGTTATTACACATAAGCTTGAGGGTAGCAGGTAGAAACTCTGCTCTCTTTCACCTTTGGTCACTGTTGACCACTGATAAAAATTGGTTTTGTTCTCATTCAGTGATACTTCCTACTGTCCACTTTTCCTTCTCTAGGACAACCCAATCTCTGCTGAGTTTTCCCTTTAAAATACTCAAAAAGTAGACTAAGAATCATAGAGTTTTTGAGTTGGAAGGGACCTTGGAGAAAATGTAATCAACTCACCAAATAGAGAAAAAGACCTATGAGCCAGAGAGGAGAAATGATTTGCCTAAAGGTCACATAGGAAGTTGATGATAATAATAACAGCTAAGATTTATAAAGTGCCTAGAGGCACTGCATTAAGAAATGCTCTCTAAATATTATCTGTTATGATCCTCATAACAACCCTGGGAGGTAGGTGTTCTTGCAATCTCCATTTTATAGATGGAGAAATGGAGGCAAATAGAGGTCAAGTGACTTGACCAGGGTCATAAACCTACTGAGGGTCTGTGGTTGGATTTGAAGTTTTTCTGATGCCACAGGCAGAAAGGTGGTATCAATTAATACAATGCCAGACCTAGCATCAGGAAGATTTGAGTTCAAATGTGGCCTCAGAGACTTGCTAAGTGGCTGATCCTGGCTAAGTCATTTAACTTTGTTGGATATTACTAAAGCAAATGAGCAGCATTTCCTGACCCTGGGCTCTGTAATTCATTTTTTCACCATGTCCTGAAGCCAGGACTAGAATCAGTCTTTCTCATTCCTAGCCCCTTGGTCATATAATTACAGGATCAAAGATATACAGCTGAAAGGCACCTTCAAAGTCATCTCTCTCATTTTAAAAGTGCCTTGACCAAATTCAAACAAATAAGTTCACCATAAGATTTAAACCCAGGGCCTTTAAACCTTCCCTACTATATTATACTGCCATGAATTATTTAAACATTTTAAAGTTCACTGGTCAGAGTCAAAGTTTAGGTGGGGAATGGCTAAAGCTGAAACTCGACCTTTTTTTCTTTTTTTTTGCTGAGAGTAGGAATATTAGAAATAATGCATTGCCCCTACCTTAGTTTTGTCTTTAAGCTCTTGATTAAACCTAATTCTCAAACACACAGTTTAATTCTGGTTATAAATATATTTCTCTAACATCAGTGATTAATGAAAGAGGAAAGGAAAAAAAAAACTAGTCTCTTAGGATTTAAAAAATATAGGTGTACCTCATTTTATGCAATAAGCATATGCTAGAAATGTTGCGCATATTTAAAAAAGCACAACATTTTAAATACATTAGGAGGAAGATCCATTTAAATAAACTCTGTAGGATGGCTAGGTGACTTAGTGGAGAGAGAGCCAAGCTTAGAGACAGGAGGCCCTAGGTTCAAATCTAGCCTCAAACACTTCCTAGCTGTGTGACTCTGGGCAAGTCACTTAACCCCAATTGCCAAGCCATTATAGCTACTATATTATTTGTGAAGTTCTATATGACCACGTCATTGCTATGCCCAAGAAGATTCAAAACTCCCTTAACTCTTTTTAACCCTTACTTTCTATCTTAGAATTGATATAAGTATTAGTTCCCAAGTCAGAAGTCTAGTAAAGGTTAAGCAATTGAAATTAAGTGACTTGCCCAAGGTCACACAGCTAGGAAGTGTCAGAGGCCAGTTTTAAACCCAGGTCCTTTTGGATTCCCTTAACTCTTATGAAAAAAAACAAAAAACACTTCTTTTGTCATTTAAAACCATCACAGTCTGGTTGCAGTCTATTTTTCTAGGCTTTTACATGTTGCTCTTCTTACAACATATTCTCCTCATTAGACAAACTGGCTTGTTATTTATTCCCTCTACAAACATTCCATCTCAAGCTTCTGTGATTGTTTGTTGTGAACAAGTTGTCCTCCATCTTTGTGCTTCTGCCTCTTGGAATACACAGTAAGGCTCAGGTCAGGTGCCATCTTTTTCCAGGGAGCTTGGGGGTGGTGGTGGTGGAGGTGGTGACAATGAGATGGTTCAGTGGACAAGAAAACTCATCTTCTTGAGTTCAAATACAACCTATGGCACTTAATATCTTTGGGACCCTGGGCAAGTCACTTAACCCTGTTTTCCTCCTTTCCTCATCTATAAAATGAGCTGGGGAAGGAAATGGCGAACCACTACAATGTCTTCACCAAGAAAACCTCAAATGGGATCACGAAGGGTCAGACAACAGAACAGAATGCTTGGCTTATATTGATATTTTCATTAAATTGGATTGAATTGAATTCTTGATTCTCCTAGTTGGTAATTTCTGTCCCCTTAACCTCCAAAAAACTCTCACTGTATTTGTTTTACACATATGTGATATATATATATATATATATATATATATATATATATATATATCACATCTATTTTATCTGAAACAGGTTGTGACATTAGTAGAATGTACGTCATCGAAGAGAAAGGACTGTCTTACTTTTGTGCCCATATCTTTAGGGTTCAACATGGCACTCTGTATATCATAAATGCTTCATTGTTGGTTGACCAACTGAATGGTTAGTTTTCTTAAACTGGGGCTTGCCTATGTAATACTAGGATATGGCCATTATGTTATCCCCATATTTAGATAGCTCATAGTATAATAAGTAGGGCATCTAAGTGACATAACAGATAATGTTCTGGGCCTAAAGTCAGTATGGAGTTCAAATCTGGCCTCAGATGCTTTCTAGCTGTGTGACCCTGAATAAGTCACTTTACCCCATCTACCTCAGTTTCTTCATCTGTAAAATAAGATGGAAAAAGAAATGGAAAACCACTCCAGTTTTTTGCCAAGACAACCCCAGGGGTCATGAAGGGTTGGACATAACCCAAATGACTGAATCACAACAACAACAGGAATACAAGTATAGTGCTCATTTTCTTTTTTCTTTTTTTATAAATTTCATAATATTTTATTTGATCATTTCCAAGCATTATTCATTAAAGACAAAAATCATTTTCTTTTCCTCCCTCCCCACCCCCCATAGCCGACTCGTGATTCCACTGGGTATCACATGTGTTCTTGATTCGAACTCATTGCCATGTTGTTAATATTTGCATTAGAGTGTTCGTTTAGTCTATCCTCTGTCATGTCCCCTCAACCGCTGTATTCAGGCAGTTGCTTTTCCTCGGTGTTTCCACTCCCATAGTTTATCCTCTGCTTATGAATGGTGTTTTTTCTCCTAGATCCCTGCAGATTGTTCAGGGACATTACACCGCCACTAATGGAGAAGTCCATTACATTTGATTGAACTACAGTGTATTAGTCTCTGTGTACAATGTTCTCCTGGTTCTGCTCCTCTCACTCTGTATCACTTCCTGGAGGTCGTTCCAGTCTCCATGGAATTCCTCCACTTTATTATTCCTTTCAGCACAATAGTATTCCATCACCAACATATACCACAATTTGCTCAGCCATTCCCCAATTGATGGGGTTCCCCTCGTTTTCCAATTTTTGGCCACCACAAAGAGCGCAGCTATGAATATTCTTGTACAAGTCTTTTTCTCCATTTTTGAGTACATTTTGGGGTACAGACCCAGCAGTGCTATGGCTGGATCAAAGGGTAGACATTCTTTTGTCACCCTTTGGCAAAGTTCCAAATTGCCCTGCAGAATGGTTGGATCAGTTCACAACTCCACCAGCAATGAATTGGTGTCCCTACTTTGCCACATCCCCTCCAGCATTCATTACTTTCCTTTGCTATCATGTTAGCCAATCTGCTAGGTGTGAGGTGACACCTCAGAGTTGTTTTGATTTGCATCTCTCTGATGATAAGAGATTTAGAACACTTCTTCATGTGCTTATTAATAGTTTTGATTTCTTTATCTGAGAACTGCCTATCCATGTCCCTTGCCCATTTATCAATTGGAGAATGGCTTGATTTTTTTGTACAATTGATTTAGCTCTCTATAAATTTGAGTAATTAAACCTTTGTCAGAGGTTTCTATGAAGATTTTCCCCCAATTTGTTGTTTTCCTTCTGATTTTAATTATATTGGTTTTGTTTGTACAAAAGCTTTTTAATTTGATGTGGTCGAAATCATTTATTTTACATTTTGTGATTCTTTCTATGTCTTGCTTGGTTTTAAAGTCTTTCCCCTCCCAAAGGTCTGACATGTATACTATTCTGTTTACCCAATTTACTTATGGTTTCCTTCTTTATGTTTAAGTCATGCACCCATTTTGAATTTATCTCGGTGTAGGGTGTGAGGTGTTGATCTATTCCTAATCTCTCCCACACTGTCTTCCAATTTTCCCAGCAGTTTTTATTGAATAGTGGATTTTTGTTCCAAAAGCTGGGATCTTTGGGTTTATTGTATACTGTCTTGCTGAGGTCGCTTGCCCCCAGTCTATTCCACTGATCCTCCTTTCTGTCTCTTAGCCAGTACCAAATTGTTTTGATGACTGCTGCTTTGTAATATAGTTTAAGGTCTGGGACTGCAAGACCCCCACCATTTGTGTTTTTTTTTTCATTATTTCCCTGGATATCCTTGATCTTTTGTTATTCCAAATGAACTTTGTTATGGTTTTTTCTAAATCAGTAAAGAAATTTTTTGGGAGTTCAATGGGTATGGCACTAAATAGATAAATAAGTTTGGTTAGGATGGTCATTTTTATTATATTGGCTCGTCCTATCCATGAGCAGTTAATGTTTTTCCAATTGCTCAAGTCTAGTTTTAGTTGTGTGGCGAGTGTTTTGTAGTTGTGTTCTTATAGTTCCTGTGTTTGTCTCAGGAGATGGATTCCTAGGTATTTTATTTTGTCTAAGGTGATTTTGAATGGGATTTCTCTTTCTAGTTTTTGCTGCTGAGCTGTGTTGGAGATATATAGAAATGCTGATTACTTATGTGGGTTTATTTTGTATCCTGCAACTTTGCTAAATTTGTTGATTATTTCAATTAGCTTTTTGGTTGAATCTCTAGGATTCTTTAAGTAGGCCATCATGTCATCTGCAAAGAGCAATAACTTGGTCTCCTCCTTGCCTATTTTGATGCCTTCAATTTCTTTTTCTTCTCTAATTGCTACTGCTAGTGTTTCTAGTACAATGTCAAATAGTAGAGGTGATAATGGGGGTCCTTGTTTCACTCCTGATCTTACTGGGAATACATTTAGTTTATCCCCATTGCAGATAATATTAGCTGATGGTTTTAGATATATACTGTTTATTATTTTTAGGAACGACCCTTCTATTCCTATGCTTTCTAGTGTTTTTAATAGGAATGGGTGTTGTATTTTATCAAAGGCTTTTTCTGCGTCTATTGAGATAATCATGTGGTTCTTGCTGGTTTGCTTGTTGATGTGGTCAATTATGTGGATGGTTTTCCTAATATTGAACCAGCCCTGCATCCCTGGTATAAATCCTACTTGATCATGGTGGATGACCCTTCTGTTCACTTGCTGGAGTCTTTTTGCTAGTATCCTATATAAGATTTTTGCATCTATATTCATTAGGGAGATTGGTCTATAGTTTTCTTTCTCTGTTTTTGACCTGCCTGGTTTTGGAATCAGTACCATGTTTGTGTCATAAAAGGAGTTTGGTAGAACTCCCTCTTTGCTTATTATGTCAAATAGTTTGTATAGTATTGGGATTAACTGTTCTCTGAATGTTTGATAGAATTCACTGGTGAATCCATCAGGCCCTGGGGATTTTTTCTTAGGAAGTTCTTTGATGGCTTGTTGGATTTCATTTTCTGATATGGGATTATTTAAGAATTCTATTTCTTCTTCTGTTAGTCTAGGCAGTTTGTATTTTTGTATATATTCATCCATATCACCTAAATTGGTGTATTTATTGCCATATAATTGGGCAAAGTAATTTTTACTGATTGCCTTAATTTCCTCTTCATCGGAGGTGATGTCCCCCTTTTCATCTTTGATGCTGTTAATTTGCTTTTCTTCCTTCCTTTTTTTAATTAGATTGACCAGTACTTTGTCTATTTTGTTTGTTTTTTCAAAGTGCTAACTTCTTGTCTTATTTATTAAATCAATAGTTCTATCACTTTCGATTTTATTAATTTCTCCCTTAATTTTTAGGATTTCTAGTTTGGTTTTCTGCTGGGGGTTTTTAATTTGAACGCTTTCGAGTTTTTTCATTTGCATTTCCAATTGATTGATCTCTGCTCTCCCTAGTTTGTTAATATATGCACTCAGGGATATGAATTTACCTCTGATTACCGCTTTGGCTGCATCCCATAAGGTTTGAAAGGATGTCTCGCCATTGTCATTTTCCTTGATGAAATTATTAATTGTTTCTATGATTTATTCTCTTACTAAAAGATTTTGGAGTATCATATTGTTTAATTTCTAATTAGTTTTTGATTTGGTTTTCCATATACCATTACTGATTATTATTTTTATTGCCTTGTGATCTGAAAAGGCTGCATTTATTATTTCTGCTTTTCTGCATTTGAGTGCCATGTTTCTGTGACCTAATGTATGGTCAATCTTTGTGAATGTGCCATGTGGTACTGAGAAGAAGGTGTATTCCTTTTTTATCCCTATTTATTTTTCCCCATATGTCCATTAATTCTAATTTTTCTAAGACTTCATTCACTTCTTTCACCTCTTTCTTATTTATTTTTTGATTTTATTTATCTAAATTTGATAATGGTTGGTTTAAGTCTCCCACTAAAATGGTTTTACTGTCTATTTCTTCCTTCAATTCTCCTAGTTTCTCCATTAGAAATTTGGGTGCTATATTATTTGGTGCATACATGTTGATTAGTGATATTTCCTCATTATCTAAAGTCCCTTTTAACAAAATATAATTACCTTCCCTATCCCTTTTGATCAGGTCTATTTTTGCTTTGGCTTTATCAGATATCATGATTACCACTCCTGCCTTCTTTCTGTCAGTTGAGGCCCAGAAGGTCTTACTCCATCCTTTAATTCTGACCTTGTGGGTGTCTACCCACCTCATGTGTGTTTCTTGAAGACAACATATGGTAGGGTTTTGGATTCTAATCCATTCTGGTATTCGTCTATGTTTTATGGGTGAGTTCATCCCATTCATGTTCAAAGTTATGACTGTCACTTGTGGATTCCCTGGCATTTTGATATCCTTCCCTAATTCTAACCTTTCTTCTTTGGCTCTACCTTTTAGTCCAGTGATTTACTTTAAATCAGTCCCCCTTGTCCCCTCCCTTTCATTTTCTTTTTTCTATTTTTTTTTCCTAAAAAACTTTTACCTTCTTTCCAAGAGTGGGAAGGGATAGGCAATTGGGGTTAAGTGACTTGTCCAGGATTACACAGTTAAGAAGTGTCTGAGGTCAAATTTGAACCTGGGTCCTGGCTCTCAATACACTGAGCCATCCAGCTGGCCCCCCAGTGCTCATTTTCTAAGAAATATTGTGATCTCTGAGAAATGAGGCAACTAGCTCATAGCAAATGTTTCACAAAAGATTTTTCATTTACTGATATCCTACCAATGAGAGAAGGCTCCTCATTTTGCTATAGTGATTTGAAAATCAGTGTGGGAGTCTGGATGGTTTGGATTTAGTTAATGTTTTGACCAGAAAGAAGTCTTCAATAATTTTATAGATGGTGAGCTACAAACAGAGAGAGAATTAAACATGGAGCTCTAAGACCTGGATTTATTTCTGGATCTATCACTTGTTAATTGTGAGCCTGACCCTTAATGAGATTAAGTGATTTGTTCATGTTCACTCAGGTTGTGAGTGTCAGAGGCAAGATGAAAATCTTTGGGAAGAGTGGGAGTCTTTTCCACTCTTTGCCCCCAAAGCACCAAATCTATTCTATCACACAACCTCTGTAGTGTATAAATTATCTTGATATGCTCAAGTTTCCCTACTCTGTGGTGATGAAGATTTGTAAGATTGTCTCCATCTACCTGGGGCCCCAGAATATATGGAGAAACTGTCTTTGGGACCAGTAACCTGAAGAAACTGATGGTCTTTGAAAGCAACAGCCTGGTTGGGGTAACCATGGAAACCAGCTCTCTCAGTCTTGGGATACTTGATAGAACTCAGCTAGCCAATGGCTTCCTCCTCGCCAGCTATCATAGTCTCTCGTTGGTGATAGTAAAGCATCTTTGTCTTTCTGGGTACACACTTGCTATCTCTGGTTCCAGACTTTCTATCTCTGTTAAACTGAGTCATTTTGGAACTGTTAAATTTGACCTTGACAAGGCACTTGCTGGTATTGATTTCCATACCCCACTGTATTCTCAATCTAGGAAACTGACTACTTCATGGTTGTTTATCATGCTAAAGAATGTATTATTGCACTCCAAAAAAATGTACCAAGCATGCCTTTGTTTACCCTTGCATCTGGGCATTTGTCATTCTCTTGTGCCCTCCCCGTAGTTGTTCCTGGGAGCCTTTGCCCATAACACCTCAGATCCCTCCCTGGATTAGCCGCTTCCAGACCCTTCTCCCATCTTCCTTCTCTAGAAGATTATTTAACCTGCTCTTTGCTGATTTTGAACTGAGCTCCTTGGCAATAGGATAATTAGCTCCATGTGTGCATGTACATCATTGCTTAATAAAGATTACTTTGCTTTTAAAGGCATAGTTTTCTCTTGTTTATCTTCCTGTTTTAGGAAGTGGGAGGGAGGTCTCTAGGAATCTGTGTGCTCCAGGGTGTCTGCTTCCCTTGGAGGGAAAGATAGACCTAAATTCCATAGAGTTCATGCCTCAGTTTATGCTTAACATAGCATAAGTATCATCTTTTATGTCCTTAATAGATTTTGATCACTTAAATAAGAGGGTTTTTAAAAATTAATTTATTTAGTCAATTTCGAACATTATTCCTTGGTTACAATAATCACATTATTTCCCTCCCTCCCCTCCACCCACTCTTCCCACCAAATAAGAGTTATTAAGAAAGAAAAGTCATTGTATTAAAACTCCCAGGAAATGAACCTTAAATAAGGCTGCAGTTGTAGCCTTCTTGTTGACATCATCCATGATGCCAACTGTTTTTACTTGATAATTTATTTCTTGAAATATATATACTACAATGATTAAAAAAAGAAACTGACAGTTGACAAAGTATATTTCTTAGACAGCAAAAGAGTTTGGTAGCATCAGCAGTCAACAATCACAAAACAAAAATGTCCTAAGTCTTCAATTGCCTTTTCAAATATCCATATTTCAGAGGAGTATTACCTGAATCCAAGAATATGCATCAAATATTGTACCTGGTATGCAACAAGGAGGAATATTTTCATCTGTTAAAAGAAACTGTCAGGTGTAAAAACAAAAACAAAAACAAAAAAAACCACTTTCCTGATATCATACCCAAGAGAGCAGTCCAGAAAGTAACATTACCAGGTTTTACTGAACTTTTATATGCTCTACAGAAAATAATGTATATTTTATCCTTTGACTAACCTCAGTAAGTAAAGGAAATTCAAGATGCATTCAAATAATTCTGGAACAGAATTAGGATTATTTTATTTTATCTTTCATTTTGCACAAAGTCTCAGCAATTTTCTCCCTTTTGCTTAAGAATAAGCATTCCATAGCTATATGATAGAGGAAAAAACTCCTCAATTGGTCTTTTTCATTGAATTCCCATCATTTAAAAGGATCTTATGCAGAATTTAGTTCAATCTATATCTGAACAACTTCTATAAATGAATACCTATTTTCTACAAGGAGTCATTCAGCCTCTACTGAAAAACTCCATTGTTGAAGAACTCAAATCTGGCCTCAGATACTCGCTGTGTGACCCTAGTCAAGTCACTTCACCCTGTTGGTCTTGATTTCTTCAGCTGTAAAATGAGCTGGAGAAGGAAATGGCAAACCACTCCCAGTATCTTTGGCAAGAAAAAATTGGATATGGTTGAACAATACCTAAAAGGGGAAAAGCATGCATGATAACCCAAAACAGAACTATCTCTGCTCTCTATAAACTTGCATTCTTCTTGGGAAGAACATACCCACCATATACATTTAGAAATAAATTCAAATTATCTGGAAATTTTTAAAAGAAGTAATAAGGGAAAGAGAGTACTAACACGGAAAGAATGGAAACTCTAGAGACAGGAGTCTTCAGTTCAAAGGACGTCTCTGACTCTTAGTCTTTGCATAATCTTTTGTGGATCACTCAACTGTGTTTGGCCTCAGTTTCCTCAATTGGAAAACGTGAGGGTTGGGCTTGATGGCCTCTTGTGTCTTTTCCAGCTCTAGATCCAGGCTGCTGTGATCCCAGGGACTGTCAGGATCAAGATAAATGAGGTGGGATGTATTCCACATGGGAGGTGAACACCAAGCCTAAGCAGGACTAATGTAGGAGAGCAGTTTGTGTATGTGGGGAGTATTTTTTGGTGAGAAGTCTTACAGATTGAAACGCCTGTTTGGAAACGAAGTGACACTCAGAGAAGGCTTTGCTGCATGGCTTAAGTGGAACAGCATTTAATCGGGGGGATTTTGGCACCATTTTACAGTTGAGTAAATTGAGGTAGATGGAAATTAAATGACTTGCCTAGGGTTGCATAGCTCATGTAAACTCAGGTCTTTCTTCTTTGGTTCTGAAGCATAAAATAAAAACAAAACATATAATACTGCAGAGAAATTTGATTTTGGCAAGATGATATAAAACTGACTACTTGAAATATAGCCAGCATTCAGGATGTGAGCAAACATTTCTCTATATTATCAAAATGTTGACATGAGAGAAAAATCTAGCTGATAGTTTCTCATCAAAGCAAAGGCCCTCTGGCTACTACAGTCTCCTGTTGTTTAGTTTAGTTTTTTTTTTTTCAGTTGTGTCCAACTCTTTAGGACCCCATTGGGGGTTTTCTTGGCAAAGATATGGAGTGGTTTGCCATTTTCTTCTCCAGATCATTTTTCAGGTGAGGAAATTGAGGTAGACTGGATTAAGTGACTTGCCCAGGGACACATAGCTAGTGTCTGAGGCCAGATTTAAACTCAGGAAGAGGAGTCTTCCTCACTCTAGACCCAGTGCTCTAACCACTGTACAACCTGGCTGCCCTGATTCTATGATTCTATCACTCCTCAAAAGGATGAGAATTCTTATAAATTGCCTTTCTATGGATTTCCAAGTTATTGGTGATGCAGCAGTGGCTTATTCTAGCGTTTTAAATTGTAGTAGCTAATCCATGATTTCCTTAGCTTGGTAGATTCCAAAACCACCTTAAAAATAACCACTTTGTTACTCCTTCATACAGAATCAACATGGTGGGGGCAGCTGGGTGGTTGGGTGGCTTAGTGGCTTAGTGGCATAGTAGCTTAGTGGATTGAGAGCCAGGCCTAGAGATGGAAGGTTGTAGGTTCAAATCTGGCCTCAGACACTTCCCAGCTGTGTGACCCTGGGCAAGTCACTTAACCCCCATTGCCTAGCCTTTACTGCTTTTCTGCCTTAGAACCAGCTATTATGCCTTAGAACACAGTATTGATTCTAAGATGGAAGATAAGGTTTTTTTTTGTTTTTTTTTTGTTTTTGTTTTAGGAATCAACATGGTAATGGAATGAATACTAGTTGTATGAACCTGAGAAAATCACTTTCCCTTATAACAAAGGATAAAAAAATGGAAAAAATGTTCAGCAAAATAAATCACTACACTAGCTAAGTCTGATGATGTATGTGATGGACCATTCTCATAGTCCTTCAATTCTATTTTTTAATTTTCTTTTACATTCCCTTTCTCTTTCTCTCCCACCCTCTTTCTCTTTCCCTTCCTCTATCTCACGATCTTCTTCCTCTTCCTCTCCCTCCCTCTTTCTCTCTCCCTTTCTCTCTTTCTCTCTCTCTCTCTCTCTCTCTCTCTCTCTCTCTCTCTCTCTCTCTCTCTCTCTCTCTCTTTGTCCCTCTCTATCTCTATCCCTTCCTCCCCATTCCTTTCTCTCTACTTTTTTCTCCACCTCTCTTTCTTTCTCCATCTCTCTATGTCTCTGACTCCCTCTCTGTCTCTGTCTTCCTGTTTACTTTGCTTTAGTCACTGTTTATTTTGCTTTCTGATCTCAAAGCAGCCCTCAGCACAGTGCTTGGCACATAGTGGGAACTTAAGAAACATTTATTGACTAACCTATACTTTCCCCTAGATCTTTAAAGTCATTTATTTCAGATGTATGAAGCATATGGTCCAGGCAAGAATGGCCAGTGAGTTTGTTTGTTACACTCAGATAATCTCTTTGGTCCTGTCTGAACATTTGTTTCGGAGGCCTCAGACCAATCACTCACCTCTAAAAAGAGTGCATCATTGTATTCTTTCTCCTCTGTGAAATCAGTGCCATTTTACTAAAAGATAAATCAGCACACTTAAAAGATGCTCAATTCTGCACATGTGTGCGCTCTTCTGCCTTTTAATCTCTCTGTAACTCTTTCCATTAATTTTTTTTATCACAGAATCCCACAACAGAGAACATGTAGCAAAGCCTGAATATATTAGTGAAGTTACTTATTTATATTATCAGTGATCACTTACTTTCCCCATTAAACCTTTCCATGCTGGCAACTTGTACTTATTAACTTTCAGGAATACATAATCTATCACCGTATCATACCATTAGGCCTTTTGGAAATTCATCACAAATCAGTATACAGATGACATTGATGTCTTATTGCTACTCATTTCTCCTGGGTCATTTGGAGCAGCTCATTTTTTATTTTCCTGCAATGCTGAAATATGGTTCACCCTAGTATCTCTCCTTTCTGTAATCGCAAAAGGAAAACTTGGCAGCTGCTGTATATTACACTCTTGAGAAAACTGCTAGTAAAACTTTGAATTGGTTGAACAGCATTGAATCAAAGGGGTTTGGCAGAGGTCTTCTATACTGATTTTTTTTAATTCACATTTGGATATGAATAAGGATCAGAGTCCCTCAGGATGGGCAGGCATGGGGTTGTAATCTGCATTGTTAGAAGGGAATACCTGCATCAGTGATTAGAGGATCACAGATTCAAAGCTAGAAAGCATCTTAGTGGCCATTTGTCCAATTACCTCATTCAATAAATGAGGAAAGGAAAGAAAAGTCCAATGATGGGCCCAAAGATATATAACTAGGACAGAAATGAGCTACAATTTACATGCACATCTTCTGAATTGAAATCCCATGCTCTTTTCACTGAAATAATAGCTAATAGAGGGCATAGCTATAGTACTTTAAACTTTGCAAATATTATCTAATTTAATGCTTATAAGAACTTTAGGGGGTAGGCAATATTATCCTGAATAATTAGGTAGTGCAGTAGATAGAGTGCCAGGTCTGGAGTCAAAAGGACCTAAGTTCAAATCTGACATCATATTAATAGATATGTGATCCTGTTCAAATCACTTAACCCTGCTTGCCTTGGTTCCTTTTCCGTAAAATGATCTAGAGAAAGAAATAAAGAAAAAAAAAAGTGGGATCATGGAGATTTGGACACAACTGACCAACAATAATAATTCAAATATCTCCCACAAAATTATAGTGATGAGAAGCACTGGGAAAGGGTGCAATCATACCACCATCATTATAACTGCTGGATGTAATTAAGAGTACCAAAAAAATACAAAAAAATTGATGATTTGGAAAAATGTAATAAAAATGTGTATTTAAAATATTAGAGGTAAGTATGATTTAATTGCTCTCTCTGATCTCACATATATAGCTATTTAGCCAATAGAATGTAAGCTCTCCCCTTAAGAGAAGAAACCATTTCCAAGATAGTATTCCAAGAATCTGACAGATCTTGGCACAAAGTAGATACTTAATGAATGTTTGGCAGTTGATGATTCATAAGAATGCTGATGGTCAGACTTCCAACTGTGTAAGAATCCTTCATCTCTCCTTCTAAACCACAGCCAGTCAAGGCGCAGAATGATGAAGGACTGAGCTAGAGATGAAGTTAAAAATGGTGCCTTTCTTCATCTACAGCTCTTTTACCAATCAGTAGAAAGCTTTTTTTTTTTAAAAGGTTAAATCCATTTGCCTACCCTTCCCATTGTAAGTACAGAGTAAGAAGCTGTGTGTTTGAGAGAGGGTTACTAAGAGTATTTCTGGATTGTAAGAAGCAATGAATATAATGATTAGAAACAGAGAAGCATGGGAAAACTCACAGTAACTGATACAAAAAAAAGTGCTAAGAAAGTGATGTACACAATGACTTCAAAATTGTAAGTTGAAAGAACAACAACAAAAAAGAAACTAAACAAAATCATGACTAAGTTTGGTTCTAAACAAGAATCATAATACTCCACAACCCTCCCTAATTTGCAGACATGGGAAATTGTGGATATGGAAAATTGCACATATTGGTGGACTCATTTGAGGTATTGGTTAGATTTATTGAATTGATTCTTTTCTCTTATTTTTCATTCATTATTATAAGGGATAAGTCTCCGGTAGGAGGAATCTGAGGGCTATATTAGTAAATGAAAGTGATGTAAAACATAATATATTAATAACATTTTTAAACTCCTATTGATATTTTTCATGTTTGCATAACATACATTCCCCTATATATCCTTCCCTCCTTCCCTTAAAAAGTTATTTATAATAACAGAGGAGGGAAAAGTGAAAGAAGTGATTCAGCAAAACTAACTAGTATATTAAAAAAAAAGTTTGATATTATATGCATTGTTCCTCATCCATAGTCATCCAAAAATGTGATAGTAGTGGATAGACTGAGGGGAAGGATGTGATTCCTCATATTTCTTGTTTGAATCTAAGTTCTATCACCTTAATTTCATAGCAGGAAGTTGATATTATTCTATTGGTTTTTTTCTATTTACACAGAGTAATTTTGTATATCATTTTCCTGATTTGACTTTATTTACTTTGGATTGATCCATATTAGTCTTCACTTGCTTCTCCAAATTAATCATATTCATTTTATCTTAGAGTATAATAAAAATCCGTTATCTTATCCACAAATTGTTCAGTCATTATTCCATAGATGATTGAACAAATCTTGTTTGTTCCAGTCTTTGCTACTAAAAAACAGTGCTCTCTGTGAATGTCTGTGCACTTGTGTGCATGTATTTTTAACATTAGATTAGAAATATTATTAAACATCAAATGAGATCATTTATGTAAGGTGCTTTAAATTTCAAAACACTATATTGGTAAGATATTATTCTTTTTATTCTTATTGTTCATTAGTAAAATTAAGTGGATGACTTCCTGAACACATGAGAGAATATACTAATAAATGAAAATGATGTCAAGATGATTAACTAGTTAATCTTGATATTGGCTACATATCAGATTTTGTCCACAAAATATGTCTTATTGTAAGAAAATAGCAAAAAGTGCTTAAAGGGTAAAAATTATGGTTCTAAAATCTCTCAGGATATGTGAGATAACTTCAAGTTTGCCAAAGTCATCAAATTTCCAGGAAGTAAATCTCTTCTACTTTTGTATGAAGATCTATAAACTTGACCTATTAATAGTACCCTGGAGTAGTCATCCAAATGTTTAGGCTTATAGTGATTAGTTTGGATAGCTTCAGGACCTTGTGGTAACAAAATAAAATAAATATAAAATAAAATATCCCCTGTTCCAGTATGAAAGATCAATCAAATTTTACATTTAAAAAAACACTCTTGGCTTCTGTCTTAGAATCACCACTGTGTATTGGTTCCAAGGCAGAAGAGAGGTAAAGGCTAGGTAATGGGGGTTACAGTGACCTATCTAGGGTCACATATGTAGGAAGTATCTGAGGTCACATTTGAACCTAGGACCTCCCATCTCTATGCCTGGCTCTTATTTCACTGAGCCACCCAGCTGTCCCCCTCCCCCAATTTTACATTTGAAAATAATTTTATCCAGACATATGACTGTTTATTATTTTGCCCTTTTATTTTAAATCCTTTAACTTTTTAATTTAAAACATTGGGAGACAGTCTTTTAGTCTCAGGTCTTCAGAATACATGTACCTTTGGATTTCATTTTTCTTCTGGCAGAATAGTCTTGTTGTTATGGCTGTTGCTAAAACATTTAGCCTGAGATAGAGAGGAATTTTATAAAATAAATGTTATTTTTCAGCCTCACCCCCTTTCCTCCAGGTTAGAGGCAGGGCAGTACTGTGAGTAATGTATACCATAGAGTCCTCACAAGTATTAAAAAGGGTGACAAACGAATTTCCAATTTGCAAATCGTCTTTGGATTTATTTTAATAAACAAATAAACAGAAGATAAAGCAGAATTATAATATGAGTTTCCTAAATGGCATTCTTCCTTCTGGGGAATGAATTTATCTTCAGTTAATTTTTTTAGCATCACAAGTAGATTTTGCTCATCTCCTCTTCTAACAATTTATGAATCTTAATCTCTAATTTCCTTCTTTAATGTATCTCATGTAACTATGTTACATCCATTTTGTTAACGCTTTAAATGAAAATTCTAAGTTTTATCTAACTGTATGCAGAAGTTTGGATTCATGGACTAGAGAAATGATAACCCAATGGTACTTTGCCCTTGACAGACCACTTTTAGAATATTCTACTCAGTTTTGTGTATTGTGCTTCAAGGAGAACTTTAATAAGATGGAAAATGTCCAAAGAAAATAATCATACTCAATGGAATATGATGCCTTAAGATCATGACATTTAAAGGTTAGTTGGTTAGTTGAAGAAACTAGGGATGATTAGTGTGAAAAAAAAACAGTGGAGAGAATGTGTCTTCAAGATTTATGGAGGTCTTTCAAATGGAAATAAAAGGAACTGAATTTGTTTTTCTTGGTCACATAGGACGTAACTAGGACAACTAGGTTAAAGTTGTAAGAATCAGATTTAGGTTTAACATAAAGAAACACTTTCTAAGTATTTAGAATTTTGTCAAAGCGAAATAGTTTGCCTTGGCACATGGTAGCTTTATCCTAATGGAAACTCTTCAAGCAATCGCTTATAGCCCCTTTTTGGGTATACTATAGAGGAGATATTTGTTCAAGGTTAATTGGATTAGATGGCTCCCCTTTAAATGAATCTATAATTCTGTAGTTCTGTGACTTATTATAAAAATCATTCTAGATTTCTGTCCAATTTGGCCAATGTCAATACACTTTTCTATGCTTAGCAGTAATACTGTGCAACAACAGTAGAATTTGCTAAGGAGTTCAACCGAAGAGAATTTATGTTACTTCCTGATAAGTCGTAAGAAAGGAATCTTCCCCTAACTTCTGTTTCCAAGTACCCATCATGGGGCTAAAACAAGATTGGAGAAAGGCAGAAAAGGGGAGTAAAACTAGACAGGGTCAAAAAGAAAAAAGGTAGGAGAAGGAAGACAAAAGCAGAGAAACTGAGGGAGTAGGAAAAGAGAGAGAGAGAGAAGTAATAGGAATAAGAGCAAAGGAGAGTTAGAGAAATGGAAAATGAGGAAGAGGGATGAGGGAAACAGAAGACTGAGCTAGATATGAAAAGAGAAAATGTCAGACCAGGAAGTACTTGGATTGGTCAGACTGGAGGAATCCAGGATAATTGAATGACTAGATAAATCCAAGAATACAGTGGAAGTATGGCAGGGTAAAGGGAGAAACTTTTTGGACTACCCCCTCCATTTGGAAGCAATTGTCTTTGTTAGATTTCTCGTTATACTTTATATGGACTTTTCTGTTGTGTGATGATATTATGCATTATTTATAATTTATTATTCAAAACTAAGCTAGATTAGATACATAAGGTCAAGGACTATAACTTATCTAAAGTGTTTCCTCTATTTAACATAGTGCTCTGAACACAATAGATGTTTAATGTCTGTTGAATGAATAATCATGAGTTAATACCATGATTTATTATTTATAAGGCCTTTAAACACATCATATTTAATCACTATAACAACCACATGAGGTAGGTCATGAAGTATTATTATCTCTATTTTACAGATGTGAAACAGATTCAGAGGGTCTAAGTAGTTTGCCTAAGGTCATAGAGCTAGTAAATTTTATAGTTGGGCTGCAAATGCAAGCCTACTGACTGTTTAATAGCCCTTTCCATATCCCCTGTTATCTCTAGTCTCATGGCAGATAGCAGATCGATTTCTAAGAACAAATCTGGGATCTATGAATTCAGGAATTTTTTAATGAGGAGAATAAAATTTTCTTCTACCCATTTCAATTACTTCATTTAGCACTAAATACTTCTCCAAATGTGTAATTATATGATCAGCCAAAAAGTTCTCATTCAGGAGAAGAAAAGGAAAGTTACATAAAAATCAAATAAAAAAGAAATTTATAAAATAATATTCTTTCCACCCAGTAGAGATAAAAGTGGGATGTTGTAGGCCTCCAAATCTATATCCAGCTGAGTATGAAGGCATCATCATTCTCTATATTAAGTCCATGTGGCAACTAAAAAGATTCATTCTTGGATTTTCTTTTATGAATTGAATAAGTTGCAATTCTGATATGTACTAGAGATGCTTCCTCTTTTCACATATTCCAGGATGTTGATTAATGAGCCAAGGTGTTATTTGCCTTCCCCTATTTCAAGATCTATGATTTGAGATCTTTGAGCTCAGTAATTCATAGAGAAGGATGAGATTATGGAACTGGGATGTTCCTTGATTTATACAAGGTTTCCTAATGACAGGGACATGGAGGATTTTATTTATGATGCCAGGTGCAAGAGAGCCATATGGCTCCAGGTGGGTACTTCATCTGTTTGTTTCTTATGAAAGAGCAGGAAATTGCTAGTTTTGTGGGTAATTTTTTTGTGGAAAAGAAAGAAAGAAAGAAAGAAAGAAAGAAAGAAAGAAAGAAAGAAAGAAAGAAAGAAAGAAAGAAAGAAAGAAAGAAAGAAAGAAAGAAAGAAAGAAAGAAAGAAAGAAAGAAAGAAAGAAAGAAAGAAAGAAAGAAAGAAAGAAAGAAAGAAAGAAAGAAAGAAAGAAAGAAAGAAAGAAAGAAAGAAAGAAAGAAAGAAAGAAAGAAAGAAAGAAAGAAAGAGAAAGGAAGGAAGGAAGGAAGGAAGGAAGGAAGGAAGGAAGGAAGGAAGGAAGGAAGGAAGGAAGGAAGGAAGGAAGGAAGGAAGGAAGGAAGGAAGGAAGGAGGGAAGGAAGGAGGGAAGGAGGGAAGGAAGAAAGGAAGAAAGGAAGGAAGAAAGAAAGAAAGAAAGAAAGAAAGAAAGAAAGAAAGAAAGAAAGAAAGAAAGAAAGAAAGAAAGAAAGAAAGAAAGAAAGAAAGAAAGAAAGAAAGAAAGGAAGGAAGGAAGGAAGGAAGGAAGGAAGGAAGGAAGGAAGGAAGGAAGAAAGAAAGAAAGAAAGAAAGAAAGAAAGAAAGAAAGAAAGAAAGAAAGAAAGAAAGAAAGAAAGAAAGAAAGAAAGAAAGAAAGAAAGAAAGAAAGGGATATATAAGAAAGAAAGAAAAAGAGGAAAGGAAGAAAGAAAATGAGAAAGAAAGAAAGAAAGAAAGAAAGAAAGAAAGAAAGAAAGAAAGAAAGAAAGAAAGAAAGAAAGAAAGAAAGAAAGAAAGAAAGAAAGAAAGAAAGAAAGAAAAAAGAGAGGAAAAAGAAAGAATGAAAAAGAGCAAGGGAGAAAAAGAGGAAGAGAGAAAGAGAGAAAGAAAGGAGAGAGGGAGAGAAGAAAAAGAAACAAGTAACATTTAGAGGATGTGAGCCAAATTACCCTACATATGCCAGGAGAATGACCTTGGGCTGTTCTCTCAAGTAAAGGATCAAAGGTCTCAATACCTTTTTCCTGCTCAAGAATTTTACTTATGAAATGCAAACCCACCCACAGGGGAGGCAAATAAAATTTCAAAAAAAAACAAACAAAAAAACTGCTTATAAAGGAGATCAAGGCCTTATTTATCAATATGATGGAGCTATATTTAATGTATAATATGTTATAGACCTAAATATATTCCACAATAGTCAATCAACATCAATTCATTTATATTTACCAGAGTGAGAAGTTTGGCACTTTCAAGTTAGTTACTTTTGTAAAGATAAGGGATAAGGGACAATCTTTACATTTTCCCCTATCCTTTATCCCTTATCTTTATACTTCTATAACAAAGCCATGTCTTTATGTGCATAATTAAAAATGGGGATATGGGATGGGAAAGGTCAGACATCATGGTCATAAAAATGATTATAATAGCTAAAATCTTGTCGGTCCTTCCATAAGGAATCACCAACATTAATCATAAAATGCACTTTTATAACATTGTAAGCTTTTTAAAAACACATTCTTCACCAGTGACCTTGTGTGACAAACAGCTCTAATATCATCCCCATTAACATTATTATCATCATCACTTCATATATGCTGAAACTGGGATTCAGAGATGTGAAGGAATCATGCTAAAGTATCATAGCTAATAAATAATACAGATGGGATTAGGACCCATGTCTCTTTTAATTCCAAGTCCATTGCTACTTCTTCTAGGCATACAAATAATTGGTGCCAGGAGTTTTGACAGAGGCCAATGATCTTGAGTTTGGGAGATAGAATTCTAATCCTAGGGAAGCCAGTTGTTCATTCTTCATTCTCTGAAGAGGAACAATGACAGCACAAGGTGATGTCTTAACTTGTAGGTGAATTGGTTTTAAATGAAGCAAAGTTATCAGAAGTCATCAGCCTTATTCTTTCTTTGAGTCATCAAAGTCCAGTGGCAAGACAAAAGTCAGGATGACTGTTGATGGCTCAGAATGGAGTGAATGATCTTGGCATCTTTTTCGTTTGACCAAGATCTAAGTGCTCCACAGCATCAACTTCACCTGCCTTCATGGCCATTGAAATGAGTTGTTCTCATCTGCCCATTACATAGAAGGAAGCCTTCACATGCTTGGGGTAGACCCTAATTCACTAATGGGTTTAAGATTTGTTGGCAAGCATCAACATGATTTAGTCCATCTGTGGAGACAGTTTTACCAGGTTCTGGTCATTGAGCATGCCATAGTTTCTTGGAGCCACAGGTGAGGGTTGGGTGAAAGGTGGACTTCAAAGAGAGATAAGCAGCCCTAAAAAGGGCTTATACATGCTAGACCTCTCTGGATACCCCCACACCCTGGAAGACTGGTAAGAATGACCCATAACTCTAGTCCTAGAATAATTAGAGTATTGGGATGGGATCAGATACAGAGAAACAAGACAGGGGACCACTTACTGGGACTCTGCTACCAGTAAAAGACTTGGTAACAAGGCCAAGAAAAGAGCTTATCCAAAAGAGTTAGTAGATAATCATGTCACAGAACCAATGGATGACAAGGATGACTTGATGTTGAGATATAGATCCACAGTTCCTTGCCTAGAGGAGAATTTGATCCCAGAGCCTCAGGTGGGGCCAAATAGTTGCAGCTGTAGGTGCTGCAGAGTAGCAGGAATAGAGAGTGGAGCTTGTCAGTAAAGAGATAAAGATAGAGTGAGAGGAGCTGAGGATAGAGAAATGACTGTTTTGAGGTGGGAAGGATGAAAGGAAGTAGGAGAAGTGAAATATTTTCCTTCCTAACATGATAGAAAAGAAGAAAATTAGAGACAGTTGGTCACATCAATACTAAGTCCAGCAACCAGGTATTTCCATGAGATGCCTGCTTAATGGTTATGCATTGATTTTCTTGGCGATGTCAGAAATAAACACTGTAGAGAAACTACCAAAACATTATTCAGTAATTACCTCCACAGATATAAGCCCATGAGCTCTGCAAGATTCACCAATACTGCTCCCTGGTCACCTTTGCTCAGAGTTTATTTCCCATCCTAATTTAGGATATTAAATCTTGATCCTTTATCTCTGCCTTGATGTTTTAGCCACTTCAGACTCACTCATACTTAAACCACAAACCCCTTCTAATAAAGTTCCTCTTTTAATAAACAAGGTTTATTTTAGTCTCATTTCCTCAACTATAATAAAGGCTCTTTCTAATGAGGTATTTGATTTGGCTTCCTTCAGAACAAAATATACTAACTGGTGAAAAACTGTAATCGGTAATTCTTGGGAATAGTGGTGGGCAAGAAAGGGGAAATGGAAGAATTCCATCATTTAAGTAAGCCTATAGAGTATTCACTTTAAGATGCCATTCCATCATCCAACCCATAGATCAGAAATGTCCACTTGGTCTCCTAACCATTGTTGGGTGTCACAGTTGCTTTTTTAGAAACCTTTAATGTGACCTAAGGTCACATATTCTCAGAGGCAACAATGGTTTGTGTATAGTAGCTTGGACTTGCAGTCTGAAAGACATTTGTTCAAAGCCCATCTTATATAATTAATTGCTATATAGCCTTGGACAATTTCTGTAAACTCTCTAGGACTAGTTTTCTCACATGTACAATTGACGGGTTTGGATCTGATGGCCTATAAAGTGCCTTCCATCTCCAACTCTATCTCTTCTGTAAAAATAAACATGGATTGGGGCAGCTAGGTGTTATGGTAGATAGAAGAATGAGACTGGAGTCAGAAAGACTTCCCTTTCTGAGTTCAAATCTGGCTTCAGGCATTTAAGAGCTGTGTGATCCTGGGCAAGTCCTTTAACTATATTTGCCTTAGTTTCTTCATCTGTAGAATGAATTCAAAAAGAAAATGCTGAACCACTCTTTCTACCTAGAGAATCCCAGAAGGGGTCACAAAGTTGGACTCTATTGAAATGTGACCAAACAAATGTGAATTTCTTATATAAAACCCTCAAGAGTAAAAGACCCACAATTCTCAGTGATAGATGATGATCACTGATCAAAACAAGTGCCCTGTTGCTTTATTTCCTTTCATTTTTAACATCTGGATACATAAAATCTGTCTTTAAAATTACTTGCTGTAAATTGCATCTAATTCTAGCCATCCTTTTAGACCTAATTCAAATCTTACCATTTGAATAAAGTAGTTCCCAATGACCCCAACATGAATTGATCTCTTCGTATTCTGACCTCCTGAAGCAATTATCTCTTGGATCATTCATCTGGCTGTCCATTATGCATTGCCTTGTGACATTTCTCCTATTAGAGTCCTGAACTATGATTTAAATCTCATATTGTTATTTAACTTTTCACATGTTTATGTCTCCTCTCCCTAATTAGATTGTGAAAATGGTCTCTATGTCTAAAAATATAGCCCAATTTCCACAGATTTCAACTGCAAATCCACAATAAACATAGAATTACTGAGAGAGGAATCCTTCTGCAGCCTTTTAAAAAATTTCCCACAGTGCCTAGCTTTATGCCTATTGATTTGATTTAAAATACATTAGTGTAACAGTGCCAGAGTATCCAAAGGAAACTGTATGCTTTTCTAATTAAATTAAATACTACAAGCCATCACAAAATCTCACAGTTGGGAGGAACCTTAGCAACTATCTGGTTGAACTCAAACCTAAATAGAAATTGTTTCTATAATAACTGATAAGTTGTCAACCAGTTTTTATATAAATATAAATAATTGTTGTTCATTTGTTTTAATCCTGTCTGATTCTTTATGATCTCATTTGGAGTTTTCTTGGTAAAGATACTGGAATGGTTTGTCACTTACTTTTCCCAGCTCACTTTAGAGATGAGGAAACTAAGGCGAAGAGTGTTAAATAGTTTGACCAGAGTTACACATTGTAATAATGGTAACATTCAGAATTATAATAAAGGTACTTTCCACTATGTTTGATGGTATTTTAGTAGAGTTTACAAGGAGTTTGTAGAGAAGGAACTGAATGTGGAGGAGATTAGGAATCTGGATGGATTGGTACCTACTCTCTTTTCACCTCCCTTGAGTGAGGTTGTTGATAGGTGCTGCACAGGTAATTATGGATTCCCTGATAAGAAAGGGTGATGGAGAGTTGAAGGAAGATCTCCCCTCTAAAACAGACCCAGGGGTAACACTGGATTCCCTGGCCTGGAGAAGATCTGGAGATAAGCCTCACTGGTGACTTTGCCTAAGTGTGGGAGGGTCTTGATGGCTCTCAGTTGAAGCTGAATTCAGATACCTTCCCAAGTTTCAAACCAAATCACTTGGCAGAATCTACCTGTGATTTAGATGTTTAATGAAGTAATTAAACGAAGGTTGGGAGATGGAAAAAGTAACTTGGTATCCCTAATTGTTTCCTAGCACAGTCCTTGGCCCAAGTTGCTGTATAGCTGTATAGCTGCCCTGGTTCCAGCTAATTTTCCCAATGTATCCATAATATCTCTAGCCTAAGAAAATGATAAAGTAGGTGCAAGAGGGCTGAAGGTGAAGGGGAGCCAGGCTCTCATTGCCAATGAGTCTACAGTTCCCTCAGTCTTTGAGAGATCTGATCATCTGTAGGGATGTTGTTTGAGGTATCAGACTAATGATAACTATTGCAGAAGAAACTTGAATGTTGAAACAGATATGTCTCTTTCTGGCTCTTGGTGAGGTCCTCAGCAAGGAACTTACATCCTGCTTGGTCAAGGACCCAGCACAAAAGCCCAGAATTCCATCTGGATCCTTTCCAGGTCTCTTCTCTCCCAGCATGCTTTGCTCTCCAACCAATGTTTCTGTCACTCAAGCTCCTCCCTTCCTCTCTTGCATCCATTGTTACAACATCTAGTAAGTGACAGAGACAGGATTTGAACAAGGTCTTCCTGTCTCCATACCCAGCGCTCTATCCACTGTGTCATCTAACTGCCTTATAAATAATAATAGCTAGCATCATATGATGCTTTTAAGTTTCTGGACTTCACAAATATTATCTGAGCTAATCCTTACAAAAGCCTTGGGAAGTAAATAGTAAAAAATAGTAAAAATAGTAAAAAAATAGTAAAAAAAAAACAATTATTCCTATTTTGTAGGTGGAAAACTAAACTAGGGAAGTTAAATGACTTGCTTAGGCTCCATATCCCATAGCTAGTAAATATCAGAGGCTAGATTTGAACCCAGGTCTTCCTGAATCTACTACCCTACCACCTTGCTGACATCTCTGGTAAAAGGAATTCACTACTACTTCCCAAGACAGCTATCCAGGGTTGAGCAGCTCTGACAGATAAGAAGTTTTTTCCTTACATAAAGCCTAAATTTGATTCCTACTTCTTTAATCTGAACTATTCTAGAACAAGTCTGATCCCTTGGAAGATGAGAGTTTTTGAAGATGAGAGTACTTTAGATATTTGGAGGTGGCTATCATCTCCTCCCTTAGTGTACTCTTCATTTCAACTCTTACTGATGGAGCAGGCAAGCCAGTTTAGCTGAACCAGCAATTGGTTCTCAGGGAGAAATACGGATGGTGGTGGTAGGGTGAGGGTGGGTATCATGTGCCAAGAGAGTCAAGCCATTGCCAACATTTTAAACAGCAATATCTCCCTTAAGACTGCAGAGGAGATAGCCCAGGATACAGTGCTCAAAAGCCCCAGCAATAGTGCCTCTTAGACCATTCATTGATTGTGATATCAGCCCAACCCTCAAAATCATCTTTCAAGGGAACAATCCTCACATTCTTGCCATCAACATGGCCAGCTACCAGCTAACTGACACTGATACAGGTAGGAAGTGCCCTGGGTATAACAGCACTACTCAGACCATTCCTGCTTCTAGCCCAGCCCCTGAAGTGATCATCCATGAAAATAACTCTCATGAACATGAGACTAGGCAACAATGTTTGCAAATGCAGTAGCACCTTCCCTTTTATCTTCTTCCTAAGCAGTCATAGCTACCAAAGACCCTGAAAAGAACATCATTGCCATCATAGCCCTTGGTACTATCATGTGGTTCAAATATCATAAATGGGATGGCTTATCACTCAAAATGGAATTAAAGACGATATATTACAAACAGCTTTGCCCTTACTCTGGGAACCACTGGACCTATTCACCTGACTTTCTACTAAAACAACCAACATATATATTTTTTATCCCAACAGAATATAATCTTAAAGGCAGGAACCATCTTGTTTTTCTATTTGTATCCCTAATAATTTGAACATAGTAAGTAGTAAAGTTTTTTTTCATTAATTCATTCTCCAGATTTAAAATTCCATATACACTTTCAACTGATCCTCATATGGCATAGATTTGAAAAATTACAAATTCTTTCAAATTTTAATGTGAAAATTTCAATCTTCTTCTATAGGTTCTCTAGATCACTAATGCCTGTCCTTCTCAAACGAGTAGCCTAGAATTGAGCAGGAAACTCCTGATGGGATCTAACCATATTACTAAGCAGACTGCTATAGGACTATTGTCTCTTTATAACATATACTATAGTGATAATGACTCATTTATATTGTGAATTAAAGTTTACAAATGGCTTTCTTCCCAAAATTAAGACATTGTTGTTCTCTGAGAAAATCTGCTTCCCTTATTTCACTCATTTATCACATTTATCATTTATCAAGAAACTTGGGAAATGTGAAACATCTGGAAATTTATCTAGTGATAGATTCTGGCAAAAGCTACAGCAGTGCCATTAACTAAGTTTTGTCTATAGGAGCAAGATATCCCAAGTTTGGGAAGAGTTGAACTAGATCCAAGTCAACCTGCTAACTGTCAGTGAAATGGAGTTCCATTGTTATATACATATGCATATACATATATATACACACATTACACACATACACAGACATATGTAGACATATGCATATGCACACATATAGATTTTATATGTATACACACATACATGCATATATGTGTATATATACATACATATATGTGTGTATAGATGCGTGTGTGTATACTTTTCAAAGGAAAGAAATGGAAACAAAATTTATATAAAGTAACATCCTATTTCAAAATGTTTACTTGAACTTTATTATTAACTTTTAGATAATGTACAAACACCTTGGCCTGAAATTTTAGGCAGTTCCTAATCTGGCTATGATCAATCTCTGTAGAACTATAGTCCCATATAGGACTTTATAGAGAAGTTCTATAGAACTTTACATTTGTTACCACCCTAGCTGCCAGGCAACCAAGACCTTTTGCTATTCCCCCAACTAGATATTTCATCTCCTACCTCCATTCATTCAAAGGACCCTTTCCCCCTAGATTTTCTCCTTATTTTCACTTTCCCAAATCTCTACCATCCTGCCATTTTTAGCACTTTCTCCTTGAAGGATTCCCTAATGATATGCTTTCTTTATCCCTTTGTGCTCTCTCATTTTTTCAAAGAATTTCTAGAGCTCTCTATGTGGTCCTACCATTCCCTGCCTTGTTTTACATTTTTCTCTTTTTATATTTTATTTCCTGAGTAGAATGTAAGGCACATGAGGGTAGGGGCTACATTTTTCCCCTTTCTCACATCATTTCCTAATATAATGATTTGAACATAATAACATCCACATTTATTGAATTGAAATGAATAATAATACAAAGGCAGATTAATTTTTTAAACTGACTAATGATTAGTATGAACCAGAAGTAATGTTAATTCTAGAAATTTGGAGTCAGAGGATTTAGGTTCCAGTCTTAGTGTTAGGATCAAAATTATCTAGTCAGACTAACTTTTGGGTAAGAATATCAATTTATTGATTACATTAGATCATTAGTTGGGCCAACATTATAACCAATAAAATGACAGAGGTTAATGGTCCTCTCTCAATGACCAGAGACTCTGAAGTCTGGTCAGACAACTCATTAAATAGAATTTTAGAAGCTCATTATTTAGCCTCTCCCTTGAACATTCCAAAGCTTCTCTGATTGATAGAATTTTTCACACTAGCTGTCCTAAGCTTAATCATTGCCACCACAGGCAAATCAGTCCAATTTGGCCTCCATCCATGACTACTCTCAACTATAGAAGGACCAACCCCAGTATTAGTCCTACTGCATCAAAGCACTATAGTTGGAACAAGTATTTTTCTACTAATCCTATTTCATCTGATAAGAGAAAACAACCAAAAAATTCTAACAATTGCCTTATGTCTAGGGGTGATCACAAAACTATTTAAAGCTATTTGTGTGATTACACAAAACGATATTAAAAAATTGTAGCATTCTCAACATCAAGCCAACGAGGCCTAATAATAGTTATAATTGGACTTAACCAACCACACTTAGTCTTCCTAATTTGCACAGATGCCTTCTTCAAAGCAATACTATTCTTATGCTCTGGCTCCATTGTTCACAGTAAAAATGATGAACAAAACATTAGAAAAATAGGGGTCTATTTACCACTTTACCAATCACATCGTCTGCCCTAATAACAGGCAGCCTAGCACTTATAGGAACCCCCTTTCTAGTAGGATTATACTTAAAAGACTCAATTATGGAAATTCTAAATACATCATATACAGGAGGGAATCATGAATTATGTTAACTATGGAAAAATATTCTAAATAAAAAAGGAAGGGAAAAGAAAGTATAATAAAATATTTGTAAAATCAATGAAAATAAAATAAAATAAAACAAAATACATCATTTACTAAGGCTAATTGCTACTTCTCTCACAGCCATTTATAGCTTACTCATTATCTACTTCTCTATACTTAGTCATCTCTGCTTCCCATCAATCTCATCTATGAACAAAAACAACCCAAATCTCATTAACTGCATCATACACCTAGCTCTAGGCAGCATCTTTGCGGGCTTTACCCTAGCAATAAGCATTCCACCAACAACCCTAATTACCATAACTATGCCAACTCTCATTAAAATATCAGCCCTTGAAATGACCATTCTTGGCCTTCTAATTGGCATTGAGCTTAACTCCTTAACCAACAGCAAACCTCTCACCCACATAAACCATACCAACAACTTCTCACACATATTAGGATATTTCACCCTCATCTTACACAGAGTTTAACTCCTAATAGACTTACATTTAGGCCAATGCAATGCTGCCATGCTAATAATTCTAAACTGATATGAAAAAAACAGGACCTAAAGGCCAACCTAATCTCCATACAACAGCATCTTCTTCAATTACCTCAACCCAAAAAGGACTAATCAAAATACATTTCATATAATTCATAATTTCTATCCCTCTAAGATTTATTTAACTTAATGCACACAAACCTCTTCTTGTACAATATAGATAGTAATAAACAAAATCCACCTTAAAAGTACTAAAAAAGCCCATCAGCCACAACTGTATAACAAAGAAACCCCACTAAAATCTTGACCCATAAAAAACCCATCACAGAATCAAAAATCTCTGCAGCAGTACTCACCTTACCTTCCCCAGACATAAAATATCAAATTGACTCTCCTGATAAAACAAATAATATATTAAAAGCCACAGCATTTCCCACTCAAGTCTAAGGATATTCTTCTGTAATCATAGCAGCAGTGTGATCAAAAACCACCAACATACCCCACAAATGAATCGCAAAAACTACCAGTTCTAAAATAGTATCTTCTTTTTAAAAAAGTTTTTATTGAATTAATTAATTAATTTAGAATATTTTTCCATGGTTACATGATTCATGTGATTTCCTCTACTTCTCCCCCTTTGACCCCCCCCCATAGCCAATGAGCACTTCCATTGAGTTTTACTTGTGTCATTGATCAAGACCTATTTCCATATTATTGATAATTGCACTCGGGTGATCAGTTAGTCAACATCCCCAATCATATCCCATCGAACCACGTGATCAAGCAGTTATTTTTCTTCTGTGTTTCTACTCCCACAGTTCATTCTCTGGATGTGGATAGTGTTCTTTCTCATAGATCCCTGTGAGTTGTTCAGGATCACTGCATTGCCACTAATGGAGAAGTCCATTACATTCGATTGTACCACAGTGTATCAGTCTCTGTGTACAATGTTTTCCTGGTTCTGCTCCTTTCACTCTGCATCAATTCCTGGAGGTTGTTCCAGTTCACATGGAATTCCTCCAGTTTATTATTGCTTTGGATATAATAGTATTCCATCACCAACAGATACCACAATTTGTTCAGCCATACCCCAAATGAAAGGCATCCTCCTCATTTTCCAATTTTTTTGCCACCATGAAGAGTACAGCTATGAATATTTCTAAAATAGTTACTTCTAAACTAATATGTGACCAATTAACATGTGGTCCAACAAATTATCCACCTTTCCCATATCCATGTCAAGGGAAACATATACACAGGAAAAGGAACCTTCTTTTCTTCATTTATTAAACAAATTCTGTTAAAAGGGACACATCTCAGGAGATTCCTAAGAACAAGGAAAATGTAAACATCTATAGTTGGGTGGCGCAGGTGAGACAAATTCAAATATTGCCTCTGACACTTATGAGCAATGAGAGGATAAAAAAAATCATTTACTCATCCTAGAGTCTCAGTTTTGACTCTAAAACAGGATTAATTATATCTGTCTCACAGAATTTTGTTGTGAGGCTTTAATGACATCTATATCTATACACATATATACATTCATATATACACACAAAATATATACATACATACATGCACACACACAAGCTTAGGTGGTACAGTGGATAGAGAGCCAGAGTGGAGTAAGGAATTCTTTTTTTTTTTTTAAACCCTTACCTTCTCTCTTGGAGTCAATACTGTGTATTGGCTCCAAGGCAGAAGAGTGGTAAGGGCTAGGCAATGGGGGTCAAGTGACTTGCCCAGGGTCACACAGCTGGGAAGTGGCTGAGGCCAGGTTTGAACCCAGGACCTCCCATCTCTAGGTCTGACTCTCAATCCACTGAGCCACCCAGCTGCCCCCGGAGTAAGGAATTCTTATCTTCTTGAGTTCAAATCTGGCATCAGACACTTATTACCAATGTGATCTTATACAAGCATATTTGCCACAGTTTCCTTTTCTGAAAAATGAGCTAGAAAAGGAAAGGGCAAACTACTCTAGTATATTTACTAAGAAATCCCAAAATGGGGTCATAAAAGTCAGATATGGTTGAAAGGATTGAACAACGACATTATATACACATAAATACATTTATATATGTATATATAATATGCTCCTATGTGTATATGTACAAATATAATATATATGCAATATATTATGTATGATATATATATATACAAATATATTATAAATATATACATATATACTTTGTAAGCCATAAAAAGACAGAACATCAGTTGTTATTTTTAGCCGATGATTCTATGAAAAAGAGTATACTGCCTTTACAATAGTTTGACAGATTTGGAATGGATTCAAAGCACTATAAATAGCCTAATCTAATTACCCACAGGTGGAAGTGGAGGCTTAGTCTAATGAGATAAGCAATGGAACCACAGATCTAGAGAAGGGCAGGTTACAGTGTTTTCTAGGTTGGATGAGTAGTTTGAGCTATAAGGTGTTAGCTAAGGCCTTTTCCATTTTTTCACTGTCAAAAAGAATCACTTTAATACTTCCCATATCTCTTAATAACGATGCCCTGGTTCTAATCATAAGCAAAAATGAAGGAGATGGTTCACAAGTTGTGATTCCCAATGTTCACAATTTATTGCCCTTTTCTTATTGCAGCTTTTTGGAGTCATCTTAATAAAGTCAGAGTGATTTAGCCTAGGGAAGAGAAGACTCAGGGTTTATATAATCAGTCATCTTTCAGTGCTTGAAGGACTTTCATGCAGAAGATGGTCCCAAAGAGGACCAGAGCAAAACCAATAGATTGAAGAGAAGTAAATTTTATTAATATAAGGGGGGAAGGAACTTCCTAAAAATTTTGGATGTCTAGAAATGTAATGGTCTATTTTCTAGGCAATAATAATTTATATGGCGTTTTACCAAGCACATTCATATATGATTTGTATGTACTTTCATTCACTTTCCTTACAGCAACCTAGCAAGATGCTATGCTCCCCATTTTATGGATGAAGAGGTGAACTGCCCAAGGTTACACAGCTACTTAAGTGGCACCGATAGACTTTGAATCTAGGTTTTTTTACTCTAATTAGAGTGGTTTGTCCACTGTGCCTTGGTAATAAGATGAAAGGTGCTAGGTGATGACTTGTTACAAATGATATAAATGGGATTCAAGCCTAACATACAGGTTTGACTAGACAATCTATAACAACTCTTTAAACTCCTGAGAATCTATTCTTTTACACTGGGGCCAGGAGACCAATATGGACTACCCATGGAAACTGAGATAAATAGAGTCCCTAATAGAAACTAGAGGAGTCAACTGTTTGGTTAAGAGAAGTAATTTACTAGAGAAAGGAAGCATGGAAAAGAAAAGTTCTTTATAATAGTGGTAACAGAGTTGGTCTTGATTACCATCTAATTATTGAAACTCAGTGAATAAACCTTGTTATGCTTCTGATTTGAGGTTGAATTTCAATCTGAGCCCATGCTGGGAAAAGCTCTTAATTCATCATCAGAGCAATATGCCATATTAAAGATTTGAAACAAAGAAGCAGTAACAAGGCAAGCCCATTGCTGAAGTAGTTTCAAGAGCCAGGTGTATTTAAAGCATCTTCCAGAATGATGTTAATATATTTTAAAAAACAACAACATAAAAGACATAGTTACTGTGATTATTGTCAACAGTACACTGGCACACATTGGATCTCAGATTTGCAAAATACAATCTTTCTTTAAAGCACAAAAATCATTGGTGGGAGGATTATGCAGTTGTTTCTAAATCTTTTGTGTTAAATATATATTACAGAGGCTGTTCAGAACAAGTCTGACTCTCCCAATTCACCATAGGTATAAGCATATGCGATCTATCTTGGACTTCTCTTTTCCCTGCCTCTCTAGAAAAAAAGTAGTCATGTTTTTTCCTCAGCCCTTCCTGAGAAGAGATTGTTTCCCTCTTTGTCTTTATATCCCTGGAACTTGGCACAGAGAAGATGCATAATTAGTTACAGTTTCCTTTTCTTAGGAAAGTATTTGTTTGCCCCTAAAATATACTGAAAAGCCATTCTATGAAAATACCACAGTGTATCCAGAGGTAATACCTCATTAAGAACAGCTATTAAGATTCATATTTCCTTTAAATATCTTGAGATGATTCTTAATACACACAAGTTTTATAAAACTGAATTTTTAAAAAGTTGCTACCACAGTTTAGTAATTGGCTCCAGATTTTAAATTCTGCCACTGCCAGTCCGTTTATCCTCACACCACCTGGATTTCATTTCCCACCTTTTGAAAATGTAAACAGAAGCATCAGACAATCCGACAGCTCTGCTGATGGTTGACAGCACACATGGTCTCAGATACAAATATTTACGTTGCAAGCATTTCATGTTTCCAATAGCCCAAATATTTGAAAATGGATTTGGATAAAAAGAAAAGTGCCTTAAAGGATTCAGGAACCATATAATCATCTTTGGAGAGTGCTGGAAAGCATGGCTGGTTTACGAATCACTTATTTCATGGGAAAAGTAAAACATACAATTCCAGGAATTATAAATACCCCATCTATATGGGGTATTTAGTCCAAATCAAAACATTTAAAACTTGGTACGGTTTTTCCCTTCTTGAATGCCAATGAATCAATTCCCATAAACATGTTTTCAAAGTGTGAGCGAGGAATAGTGGTACATGCTTGTAGCCTCTGCTACTGGAGAGAATGAGAGTGGTGGATTGCTTGAGTTAAGGAGTTCTGAGCTGTGTAGAATTAAAGCTGATCAGATGTTCCCACTAACTCCTTTCCCCACTAATAACAATAAAATGGGAGAGTGGAAGAAGCTGGGTTGCTTAAGGAGAGGTGAATCAATTCAGATTGGTAATGGAGTAGGTCAAAATTCCCAGGCCAGTGAAAAATGTTGTCAGTCTATGTATGGTTGCTGGACTCCAAGCCTGGGCTGGAAAAGAGTAGGGAGAGATAATCTCAAAAACTAAAATAAAATGTTTGTGTATACATGTGTAGGTTACTAATTAGTCTTTGGGAATAGAAAGAAATATGCAAATAAAGGTCTCTAGGTTTGATTAATCTTTTCTGGAAGATGGGGAAGAAACTACATAATGTTTGCAGGGCCCTCTCCTGGCATGAAGAAATCCATGAATAACCAGGACAACATACAAATTCTGCAGAGGTTAACAGAACAATTCATTAGTTTAAACACAGGAGAAAGCATATTTTAGCATCCATTTGCACACAATCCTTCAATTCCTTGTGTAAAATTTGAGCAACACACAGACAGCTCCTTAAGGACTCATTAGACTTTCTGACAATGACATGACAAAAATCCAGTTTCTAAAGGGAAAGAATCTCTTTCTAATTACATCAGGACCTCAATCAAGTTGGGAAGCAGGTCTGGCAGAAAGATTAGTGTGCAGTGATTTGGCCAATGGGCAAAAGAAGAAAAGAGACATAGAGAGCCCAAATGATCCAGAATCCTGGATAATTAGCAACACCCCCATTCTCCCCTGCAAAACCCCCAATTGCCTATCATTTCAAACCTCATTGCCTTGCATGAGAAACCCTTTAAAGTCTTCTTAAATTCAAAGCAGTTAAATAACCTTCAAATACAACTTTCCATGTATACGTTTCCCCCCCTTTATTATTGACTCATCATCAGATGGAAGCTAAATAGAAATATAATGGTGAGAAAAAATGCTAACATAAGAGGATGGGAATAGTTCAGGGAGCCATAACAACTGAGGCTGTGTTGATGTACAAATTAAGAATCAGATCATCATCTCTGGGACCAATTTTAGTGTAGGTATCACAAAGCAAAGCTAAGCATTTCTGTGAAAGAGGCAATATTCCTAGCCAGTAAGATTTCTTCTAGGAAGATTAATTATTGATTTTTAAAAATAAATCATCTGGGGTCATTTTTATTTGTTTTATTCTATTATGGTTAAGATCTGAATTTACTATCATTTTCCTTTCCTCTATTTCTCATTAAGAAAAAATATCTTTAAGTGAATCATTGGTCAAAGGAGAAAGAAGTCCTTGAGGACCCAGGCAAACATGTTTCTGAGAGCACTCTGTTTTCCCAATGTGTTTTGCAAGTAATATAGCATATTAATATTTGACCTTTGGAAGGAAGCAGGAAACAAGACCTTGGGAAGTCTCCAAGAAGTACAAGGTAATTAGAAGGATGAGGACTGCAATAGCTGATGAGAAAAGCAATAATGCATAATTTAGACATACCAGAAATTCTTTGACATTCCATCAGAAGCCTACATAATTTGAAAGATGAAAGACAGGCTATTCTATTAAGGGGACAGCAGACTAAATGACATAGTACTAACCAATATTACCTCATTCTTTATTTTATATGCCAAGCATGGCAATGCTCTTTACCTTTCTGCCACCAGTGTTGATGCGTAGCGGTGTTAGGAAAGGGTCGAAGATCATATGACTGGTTTCTATGTTGACTGGTGACTGTCGTTTTCCAACAGAACAAAGATTCCAAGCTGAGTTGACCAATCCCCAGAAGGAAGGAACTATAAAGGTAAAGGAGAACAGTGATGAGTTAGAGAGGGAATGAAGGCTGAGGTCAGAGGAAAGAAAACATTTGCAGTGCAAACTGCAGAGTCAACTTTTACAAATGAAGAAGGCTCATGGTGCATCACTGTATACTAGAGAAAGTACATACATGGATATACAGGACCATATATTTAAAGCTGGAAGGGACCTTGGTGTCTGCCTATTTGAACCTTTTCCTATTACAGATTACAATCTATTCATATTACAGATGAGAAAACTGAGGTCTAGAGGGTTTAAGAATATGTTTGGTGTCACACAGTGTAGGGGAAGAGTTGGGATTTGAATTCAGATCATTTGACTTCTTCAGTCTTTACTTGTCTCAGCTTGATAATCTTAGGACTTACAGGCCATTAGGTGACAGAGTTGGGGAATTGATAGATACTAGACAGAATAGTGGACTTGAACTCAGGAAGACCTGAGTTCAAAAGTGATCTCAGACACTTACTGTCTTGTCTGTTTGTGCTGTTGTTCAACTGTTTTTTAGTCATGCCCAATTCTCCATGACTCCATCTGTGGTTTTCTTGGCAAAGATCCTGATTGGTTTGCCATGTCCTTCTCCAGATCATTTCACAGATGAGAAAACTGAGGCAAATAGAGTTAAGCAAATTGCCTAGGGTCACCCAGCTATTAAGTATCTGAGGCCAGATTTGAACTCAGGAAGATGAGACTTCCTGATTCCAAGCCCAGTGTTCTATGTGCTATCCCAACTAACTGCCCATGCTGTTAGGTGCTAACAAGTCATTAACCATCCTGCCTTATCTGTAAAATGGGGAAAATAATAGCAGCTACACTCTAGGATTGCTGGGTTGTTATGATGATGAAACAAGATAACATTTGCAAAATGCCTTTTAAACTTTAAAACACTATATAAATGCCAGCTTTATTAATTCATCTATTCTTTCCACATGGCAAGATTTAGAAGGCAGCTTGATCCTATTAGGGAGGGATGATTTGAGGATCCATTGCTTACTATCTTGGCAAATTTTAAATTTTTAGAGATAGACACTTACAGACTTACAGAATTTCAGGGCTAGAAGGAACCTTCAAGATCAACTAGTATATCTCTTATTGCACCATTTTAGTTGTTGAACACCATCATATTAATGAAGCATTAATTTGGGGATGCATCTTGGTATAGTAGATCGAATCTTGGACCTGGAGTATAAAGTCCTGACCACAAGTCCCATCTCAGACATTAGCTGTGAGACCCACAGACCCACTCATACCTAATAAGACCCATTATAAGTCACTTATACCCTCTGAGCCTCAGTTTCCTTATCTAGAAATTGGGGATAATACCAGTATTTACTTTTTAATCTTATTCTGATAAGCAAATGAGATAGTTAAGTGCTTGGCAAAGCAATTAAAAGTTAATTTTCCACATTGGTTGTAAAGTATAAGATGAAATTTCAAAATTATTTTTATTTTTTAAAAGGTGAAGTTTTCATATTGAAATTTTGAATATTATATGGCTCCTTTCCACTCTTCCACCCTGTGAGCTTTCTCTTGTCATAATATTTGGAAAAAATATTTTATCAAAATCCATCAACACATAACAGAAAATACAGTACTCCATACCCATAGTCTCCTTTATCCGAAGGAAGGAGCATTTTCTCATCTTTTCTTTGGAGCCAAATTTAGTCATCATAATTGCAAAATATTCCATTTCATTATATCATTCTTTTCATTGATACTGTTGTAGTCATTGAATATATTGTTTTTATCTTTAAATTGGGACAGTTAAACTTATGACCTCTGTGAATCTCTACTATACAATCTACAAAAAATAAATTAAGCCCTGATTTGTAGTTTTGGCTGATTTCTAAGATCTAAATGCTCACACTGAAAATTTAACTATCAGCTCATGCAAGCCCTTTGAAGCTTGTTCCAGGACACACCTGCTCCTACTTCTAGGTCTCTGATTCCGGGACTGCTTAGGACATAATCAGTTCGTGGAAGTCTTTTCAAGATTCAGTAAATGTCTCATATTTATCAATCTTAGAGTACAGTAACACCATAAAGTGCCCACCTGAAGTGCATTTACTTTGTTTATCATTCTTTAGGCCACAAAAATGCTGCTGTGAATATTTTGGTAAATGTAGACCTTTGCTTCTATCTTTGATCTCTTTCAGGGATGGGTCTAGAAATGCAACTTCTGAGCCAAAGGGAGAATTAAAATATCCTTTTTTCCCCCTTTTGGTATATAGTAGTAATAGTACATTCATGTGTCTATTCCCTTGCAATGTCTTTACTGTTTCTGCATTTGTCATCTTTGTCAGTGTGCATGTGAAGTGTGACCTCTGATTTGTTCTGTTTTCTATTTATTTTACTGTTAGTTATTTGGAGCAAAATTGTCTACAATTTGGAATAGTTTGCAATCTTTCTTCTAAGAAACATTTGGTCAGTGCTTTGACCTAGTATCTATTCCTGAACCTATCACTTTGCAGGTGAGAAAAGTAAAGCTTAGACATGGACAGGCCTTGTCTTAGGAAGAATAGAACCTAGATCTCCTGGCTCCAAACCCAGGGCTCTTTTTGTTACATTATGAACCCATGAACCCATAAGATATTTTCAGTAAGTTTTCAAGACCAAAATGATATGACAAAAATAAATTAAAAATCATTCTCACCTATCAATTATGGACAGAAATTTGAGATTCTGTCATTGAAATTTGATTGTGCTCTCATCCAGACAAGCACTGTATCATTATCCTATTGCTCTCAGAAGGAGATAGCATTTATTTAATGGAAAAGAAAAAAAATAGTATTTAGGGCTCAGGATATATATGTAAATGATACATTAAATTTCTATGTTAAATTTAAACTTTCAATTGAATGGATTTCTATATAGAATGACATTCAGACATTGTTTTTTAATTTAGAGAAATAACTAGAGTAGGTTGAACCAAGAACAGTCTAAAAAATTGTTTTCAATGAAAATACAATTTGGAATTAAGCTTCAATTCCTTCTTTAGAAGTATCTGGTGCACTATTCGATAAAAACTGCTGGGAAAATTGGAAGACAGTGTGGGAGAGACTAGGAATAGATCAACACCTCACACCCTACACCAAGATAAATTCAAAATGGGTGAGTGACTTAAACATAAAGAAGGAAACCATAAGTAAATTGGGTAAACACAGAATAGTATACATGTCAGACCTTTGGGAGGGGAAAGGCTTTAAAACCAAGCAAGATATAGAAAGAATCACAAAATGTAAAATAAATAATTTTGACTACATCAAACTAAAAAGCTTTTGTACAAACAAAACCAATATAACTAAAATCAGAAGGGAAACAACAAATTGGGAAAAAATCTTCATAGAAACCTCTGACAAAGGTTTAATTACTCATATTTATAAAGAGCTAAATCAATTGTACAAAAAATCAAGCCATTCTCCAATTGATAAATGGGCAAGGGAAATGGATAGGCAGTTCTCAGATAAAGAAATCAAAACTATTAACAAGCACATGAAGAAGTGTTCTACATCTCTTATAATCAGAGAGATGCAAATCAAAACAACTCTGAGGTATCACCTCACACCTAGCAGATTGGCTAACATAACAGCAAAGGAAAGTAATGAATGCTGGAGGGGATGTGGCAAAGTAGGGACATTAATTCATTGCTGGTGGAGTTGTGAACTGATCCAACCATTCTGGAGGGCAATTTGGAACTATGCCCAAAGGGCGACAAAAGAATATCTACCCTTTGACCCAGCCATAGCACTGCTGGGTCTGTACCCCAAAGAGATAATGGACACAAAGACTTGTACAAAAATATTCATAGCTGCGCTCTTTGTGGTGGCCCAAAACTGGAAAACGAGGGGATGCCCATCAATTGGGGAATGGCTGAACAAACTGTGGTATATGTTGGTGATGGAATACTATTGTGCTCAAAGGAATAATAAAGTGGAGAAGTTCCATGGAGACTGGAACAACCTCCAGGAAGTGATGCAGAGCGAGAGGAGCAGAACCAGGAGAACATTGTACACAGAGACTAATACACTGTGGTATAATCGAACGTAATGGACTTCTCTGTTAGTGGCGGTGTAATGTCCCTGAACAACTTGCAGGGATCCAGGAGAAAAAAACACCATTCATAAGCAAAGGATAAACTATGGGAGTGGAAACACCGAGAAAAAGCAACTGCCTGAATACAGAGGTTGAGGGGACATGACAGAGGATAGACTTTAAATGAACACTCTAATGCAAATACTATCAACAAAGCAATGGGTTCAAATCAAGAAAACATCTAATGCCCAGTGGACTTACGCGTCGGCTATGGGGGGTGGGGGGGAGGAAAAGAAAATGATCTATGTCTTTAACGAATAATGCTTGGAAATGATCAAATAAAATATATATATATATAAAAAAAAAAAAAAGAAGAAGTATCTGGTGGTGTAATGGATTGAATACTGGGCCTGGAATCAGGAAGACCTGGGTTCAGATATGGCCTCAAACACTTAATGTGTTTGTGTGTGACTGTGGGCAAGTCAATGGGGATAATAATAACACCTAACTCACAGAGTGTTTGAAAGGATCAAATGAGATAATAAATATAAAATTGTCTGGTACATAGGTGCTATCTAAATACTTATTCTTTTATTCCTCACCTTGACCCTAAACACAAATGGATTCAAGTCCCTTTATAATCTAGTTCCAATGTACTTTTTTCTATTTTATCTCACACTTTGTATATTTGTGCTCCAGACCTGAGGAGCCACTAACTTTTTCTTTTCTATTCTGCTTTCATGCCTTTAGCCATTCTGAAGACCAAAATGTCATTTCCTTCCATTTCCTATTGAAATCCCCTCCTCTATCAAGACTCTTATTGAATGTCATTTCCTGAATGAAACCTTCCCTCACCTTTCCAGCTAGGAATGGTAGTAAAAATTTATATTCTATTTCTATTTTCCATGTACTTCTTATAATTTAATGTGTATTATGGGTATCCCTTCCACATAGTGGGGTAGATTAGGGATCATAACACCCCAGGATCTGGAAATTTCTGTAAAAACTTTTGGCCCTCCCTTCATGCCAGAGAAGAATTCTGAATTTTTTCTTTTTCTTTTATTGGGTATTTATAGTACTTTATTGCAAAATTTTGTGATGATATATATTTGTGATATTAAAAGATAAAATAGATTTTTATACTATATATATATATATATATATTTGTTGTTCATTTCTGAGTTTCTAAATTTTTCTGTCATTTTTTTTCTGTGGCTTTTGCAACCCCCCACCCCCATTGCCATTTAATTTCTTATGCCAACCCACTATATATAAAAACTACAATGGGGAAAGTCACAAGACAGGTTACCTATACTTGTTTACATGCACATCTTCCCATCCCTGTTAGGCGGTAAGCTTCTTGAAGATAGAGAACAAGTCTTATTTATTGTTTTACCTTGTCACCTGGAATAATATTGGTTGGTTACTATACTTTGTACTCAAAGAGGACCAAAATGATGCCATTAATAATGTCTTTTGACTTAAGCATAAGTTGAATTTAAGTGAGGCAGAGTTACACAAAGTCATCATCACTTCTAGAGTCATCCAAATCCAGTGGAATGATAAAAATCGATACTATTGGTGATGGCATGGGATGCAGTAGATGGCTTTGGCTTCTCTGATATTTTAACTAAGCTCTAAGAACTCCACAGTACCCACTTCTGCCTTGGCCTTTAGAATGAACCATTCTCATCCTCCCCTTCCACCTGGAAAAGTCTTCACATGCCTGGACTAGTCACCTCCCCAAATCACCAATGAGTCTGAGGTATTTCAAGTACCCACAACTTGATTTTAGCCTGTCTGCTGAGGTAGTTTTACTGGAGTGTGTTTTCTGCTATGAATAATCTGTCTTCTTAAAGTCATAGGTGAGAGCAGGTAGATACCAGAGGAGGATGGGCAGCCATGAAAAGGACTCAGCAAGCCTTCACATCAGAGATGCTAACCTTCCCTGAACACACTGTACAACCCCTGGCACAATGTATTGAATACCTGTAGCTGCTTCACTCCTTCTAATAGGTCCATCACTTCATAGGAATTGACTATACCAAGGATAAATCTCTCTTTTCTCCTCTCCCTGAGGAGATACCCTCAGAGTTTCTTGTTTCTTGTTTCTGAGGCTGAATACCCATCAAGCAAGCTACAATTACCTGGGATGTACTTTTCCACTGAGGAAATCAATGAAGCTTGAATTTATTTTCCTTTATAGTCAGAGGATACATTGCTAGCTCAATTACATATGGGGAACATTGGAGCACAGAGGAATTAATCAACATGTGAGTAGAATTCAGATCTACCAGATCACAAAATTCTTTCCCTTTTTGGGGGGTGGGAACCCAAGTAATATTCTAAGACTGAAAAATATATGACAGAAAAAAAAACACCTGCTTGATCACATGGTTTGATGGGGATATGATTGGGGATATAGACTCTAAATGATCACCCTAATGCAAATGTTAATAATATGGAAATAGGTCTTGATCAATGACACATGTAAAACCCAGTGGAATTGCTCCTTGGCTTTGGGAGGGGGGAGGGAGAGGGGAGGGAAAGAACATGAATCATGTAACCATGGAAAAACATTCTAAATTAATTAATTAAATAAAATGTTTTCAAATAAAAATAAAGTAAAATAAAGTCTTAAAGATATACTAGTGAGAGAGGAGGTCCACCAGAGTTATCTCACTTTTAATGGGCTTAAATAGGAGTCCTTTCCATTTCTGTTGTCCTATATTTGACATCTTGTTATTTTTGGTACTTCCAAGGAATGCTGAGGACCTTTTTTCCCTCTTTTGGAAGAAGCCCTGAAAATGAGATAAAATTTGAGATTGCAAGGGAAACCCAGGGGATGGGGTAAAGTAGGTTAATTTTTGATGTTCCTGGTGAAAACAATGGGTAGGTCAAGAGCCAAAGAATTATTTAGGTGTTAAATTCCCAAAATCAAGCCCAGCCTGTGTAAGTCTAGTTTCCATAATGGTAGAGCCTTTAATTGGAAAGCATAAATATTTAGCCTGAATGAATCAGTAAAGTTAAAACTCGATCTTCTTCAAATTTAAAAGGATCTTACTGGCTCTGCTTTCAAAATATAGATTACAAAAATGGCTCTTCCAGACAGAAAGAATATGAGGTCTACATTTATAATTGAATCACAACTTATGATCTGTTTTGTTATTTTTCTTTACACTCTTATTTACATTCCTACATTTTAGCATCTCTTGTTCTGATCCCTCATTGAAAATCACTTAATATCTTCAGGGAACACTATCTCCTGGCACAAACATGACATTTGTCAAATTTCTTATGTCTACAAATTCAAAAATAACGTTTTAAAATAAAATAAACTTCTTCCTTTTCAGTTTTTTTCCACAATGGTAGGCTCATTATCAGTCCTTTCAAGTTTCAAAAGAAATATCAAAATAAGAAGAAACCTAGATGATCTTAAAGTTTTGAAGCCTACCCTCAAAAGAAACTATTATTATTTTTGTTGTTTTGGTGGTCACATGCCAGACAAAGCTTGTTCTCTCAGGCGTGGTCAGTGTCATAGAGCCCTAAGTCAGAAGGAGGAAATGGAGTGAAATCTGAAGTATTGGAGGGAAACATCATAGAAAAGAGATCAGTGGCACAGATAAAGGAGGTAGTCAGGAAAATGGAGTTTAAGTTTGACCCTATTATTTACAGTTTCTTATCTGTCTTATCTCAGGGTACCAACTGGGGTCTGATGATGGTGGCCACAGTTTTTGACACTTGGTTTTGCTTGATTTGTGCCAGAGTTCTTTTCAGGATTTCCCTTCAAATTCTCTCTAAATAAAATGTGTGCCTTTGGCCAAATCTCTTAACCTCTCTGGTCCAAAGTTTGCTATTTTAAAAAATGAAGTATGAGGGACAGTTAGGTGGCGCAGTGGATAGAGCACCAGTCCGGAAGTCAGACACAGTCATCTTCCAGAGTTCAAAATCTGGCCTCAGATACTTGCTAGCTATGTGACCCTGGGCAAGTCACTTCACCCTGTTTGCTTCAGTTTCTGCAACTGATAAAGGAAACGGCAAGTCACTCTAGGATCTTTGCCAAGAAAACACCAGATTGGGTCCCAAAGAGTCAGTCATGCCTGAGAAACAACTGAACCACAAAAAGGAGTGTGGGTAGGTTGGTGGGTGGGGGATCAAAGATCTCAAAAGGGTAATTCTACTCATTCCTTGGTTGCTTCATACATTTCTCTCTGGGCAGCCCAGCAACATAACAAAAGGAGCCAGAATTAGCACTGGTTGTTCTTCTGGCATGCCCACGGACTACATTCACGAAATAATAATTCCAGCCCCATTAATAGAATGCAAGCCAGCCATTGTGTGATGAAGCAATTGGGCAGATGTTGCTTCAGAGATACAAGGCACTTCTCTAATAAACTTCACACCAAACACCAATGCTCCCCCACCCTGGCTCCCGCCAACTTTATGTGAACAGCTGCCCTTGCCTTTATTAGGCAAGAATACTTTATGGTAAACAGTTTGGAATCTTTATATTCCCACTCCACCATCGAGACCTATATGTCTGCCTATACACCACCTGCTCAGCTAACTCTATAGCTACTGGGAAATAGTCCCTCTGACTCACTTTCCTCTCCCCACAACTCTATTCTGGTAGACAGGGTACTTTATTGTATTCCCTACTCTATTGCAAATCTCAAAGGGACCTTTTAGACTTTTTCTGCCTTATCTCAGGGTACCAACTGGGGTCTGATGATGGTGGCCACAGTTTTTGAGGCTTGGTTTTGGTTTATTGGTGCCAGAGTCCTTTTCAGGATTTCCCTTCAATTTCTCTTTAAATAAAATATCAATGAGAACTAGAGAGAGAAAAGGGGGGGGGGGGCGAGGGGGGAGGAGAAACCAGAAAGGGAAAGGGAAGAGTGAGGGAGAGAATTCAATTCAATATTTATTGTTGTCTGTGTTTGAGTTATGATAGGTACTGACGGTACCATAACAATGAAAAAATAGCATTTAATATTTATTTTTTAAAAATGTATTGAAATTCTTACTTTCTGTCCTAGTAACAACCCAAAGACAAAAGGGCACCGGCTAGGCAAACAGGATTAAGTTGTCTTGCCCAGAGTCACAGGGCTAGGGGAGTTTCTGAGACCAGATTTGAACCAAGGTCCTCCTGAGCCTGGCATTCTAACCACCTCACTGCCCTGATAGATAATATTTATGTAGCATTTAATATATGCTGGGCAGTATGTTCAGTGCCTTATAAGCATTACCTAATTTGATCTTCACAACCATACTGGGAAGTAGGTTTTATGGCTATCTTCATTTTACAGATGAGGAAACTGAGGCAGAGAACGTTTAAGTAACTTGCTTAAGGTCATACAGCTAATAAACTTCTGAGGTGATATTTGAAATCAGGGCTTCTTGATTCCAGGGACTAAGGAGCAATAGTCTTCCAGATTACACATGGTCTAGATCTTAAGTTTAATCACTCAGGTTCACTGAGCATTTATTAAGAACCTACTCCATTTCAAGCTAGGCACTGGGGACACAAATTCAAAGAAAGAAAACTCCCTATTTCCAAGGAGCTTACATTATAATGGAAGAGACAACATGATCACAAATATATATATATATATATATATATATATACATATATATATAATATGCTGTCTAGATATATAAAGAAATAAGCACCAATATAGTTAAAATAGTTATCTAAATATGACATCATTTAGAAGAGAAGAGACTGGAATATTTCATGAAGAAAGTCTTTATGCAGAAAATAGTGAATGAGGCAGGATCTTTAAGGAGGAGAGGGACAATCTATGAAGCAGATGTAAAAGGGAATATATTCTAGTCATGAGGGATGGCCAGTGCCAGGGCACAAAGATGGAAGATGAGATCTCAGGAATTGAGAACAGAGAGGCATAGAGTTTAGGGGGGGAGAATAATGTCCAAAGAGGCTAGGTCTTGGTTCTAGAGGGTTTTGAGGGCTCAGTGGAAGAGTGTATCCTAGAGACCACAGGAACCCACTGGTCTGAATTTGGCTAGGGCTCTCAGGTATTTCTTTCCAGGTCCAGCTTTCTTTTTCAATCATTCAGTTATGTCTGATTTTTCATTACTAAATAGACCATAGCTATCATGAAGTTTATTTGGCAAGGAAATCAGAGAGGTTTGTGATTTCCTGCTCCAGTGAATTTTTTTTTTTTTTGTCAAACAGAGCTTGTGACTTTTCCAGTGTCTGAGGCTGGATTTGATCTTATGTTCTTCTGACTCTAGCCCCAATGCTTTTCACCACTGAGCCACTGTTGCCAGGCCTTGGATACTTAATTCACTTCTCATATTGTGAATAGCTAGCTATGATAATGGCTAACACTTATGTAATGCTTAAAAGTCACTTTACATCTATTATCTTATTCGATTGTCAAAACAACTCTGTTGGGTGCTATTGTTATCTACATTTTACAGAACAGGAAACTGAGGTTAAGAGACATCAAGTCCAATGTGACCCAGAAAAGTGTCAGGGATGGGATTTATACTCTAGTCTTCCTAAACTGTGGTTGAACCATTGGTTCAAAGAGAAAACTTTTAAACTTGTGGGAAGAGAGGCTGTGGGAGGAGAAGTCTTTGAGAATGGGTCTATTTCCCAATGAAAAACCTAACTTTAATCATCATGGCTGACAAAATTCTTTAAGCTTCTGGGAACACTTAGGTTTCTCTGGTGACTTTAGTGTACTATCAGCCAGATCTATAGATTCTTACCTATATTTTTGCTATGACACATTCTTAAAAATTTAAGAATCTATCTTTCAAAATCAAATGCTTTGATTTTTTTTTCTTTAAACTTGACAGACAAACCTTTCTCTTAAAGATAAAAATATGGGACAAAAGGTAAAAAATGAGTGGATTTCACTCAACCCCATGAATTCATGGTCAACTGTTTAAGAATGTTTGAATTTCATCCTCTTGGGTATTTCATCTCACACAATAGTCTAATTTACATAGAAACTGGAGTAGGCAACAGACCTGAATATTTTTACAAATTAATTTGCATGCAGCCTACACAATCTAATTTAACCACTGCTTTGCAGTTACAGGTCATCTTGCCAAAATTTTTCTCTACAGCAATCATGTTATCCCCATAATAAACCACAAATCTCAGACATTCTCCTGGCTCCAAAGTCTGATCCCTGTGAAAGATACTAATGCGATTCTGGCTGCTTAAAAGACAGGATTTGGCAAACCCAAAGTATATTAGCTCCTCAGTACAGAATCACGGATGAAGTTCAAGTTCAGTTTGTCAACATCCTTTCAGGCATCCTGTGGTTCAGATGAACAAAACTTTTGCCAAGACAGAAATGAAATTGAGAGGCTAAAGCTATGCATCTTTGGTTCCCAGGAGAAGACCCAAGTCTGTCCAGACTATGAAAATAGGGCAAATGGACAAGTTTAGAGAAGTCCTCAGTAGAATCATGATCTCTATCATTTTAATTTCATTTGGTTCATTAGAAATATTGCAGGATTTGGTTTAAAATACTAGCTTTGACAGGCCACTAACTCTGTGACTTAAATTGCTTAAACTCTGTGACTTGAGAAGACACAGGTAGGTGACTTAGTGGATTGAGAATCAGGCCTAGAATCAGGAAATCCTGGGTTCAAATGTGACTTCAGACATTTCCTAGCTGTGTGACTCTGGGCAAGTCACTTAACTTCTATAACCTAGCCATCACTGCTCTTCTGCCTTGGAACCAGTACACAGTTTTGATTCTAAAGCAGTAGGTAAATAAAAAAATTATAAAATTAAAATAAACTTTGTGGTCTGAGTTTTATCACTGTTGTTATTCAGCATTGCCATGGAGGGAGGAACTATAGGTTTACAAAAACCAGCATAAGAAGTTGAGAGCTCTGTTTTCTAGATTTGGCCCTTTATCTAACTGGCCCCCTGGGCTAGCCCTGCTCTCTCTGCTCTTTTTTCTCACCAGGCCATCACTGACAGGGGCTTGCAGGAATGCTATGCCTTCATATTAATTTTTATTTATAATGTTGTGCATTCTTCATTTTTAAAAAAGTCCAACTGCATCAATGTCTTGACTTACTCATGAATTGAATGGATTTATGTGAGGCAGAGTTTCACAAAGTCCTCAGCCTTACTCTCTTTTCCAGTTATCAAAGTCCAGTGGCAGGACAAAAGCCAGGACAACTGGTGATAGTCTGGGATGCAGTGGAGGACCTTGGCACCTTCCATGTTTCACCAAGTTGTAAGTGTTCCACAAGCCTGCTTCAACCACCTGCATGGCCATTGAAACAAATTATTCCTAGCTACCCATTCCACCAGGGGAAGTCTTCACATGCTTGGGGTATATATCTCCCTAACTCCCTCACAGATTTGTGGCCCATTTGTTATCCTCAACCTGGTTTAGCCTCCTTGCTGAGATGGTTTATTGGGTTGTGGCCACCATGATCCTTCTGTGGTTACTGACAGAATATAGTCTAGGTACAAGTTATCAAACTAGGTCTGAGGGCAGATTGCTTTTTGTTTTTGTCAGTCTGGGGAGAGGGTAAGATATGAATATATTATTTTACAGTTTTAAATGCAATAAAACTTTTTTTTAATAAATAAAAAACCCCAAACAAAAAATATCCTAAGCAGTCTTAAGCCCTAGGCCTACAAGATAGGTGGTAGAATTTGGTCTACTGATTTTGCCAACCTCTGGCCAAGAGCAAGAGTTGTCAAACTTTTTTGATCTCCAGTTCCCCTTTATACTCTGAAAAAATACTGAGGATTCCAAAGAACTTTTGTTTATGTGGGTTATATCTATGGATATTTATTGTATTGGAAATTAAAAATATCTTGGCAATATTATGAAAAGAATTTTGACTTCAAAGTCCCCCCGAAAGGATCTTATGGATCCTCAGGGGTTTTTAGACCACATTTTGAGAGCCTCTAGGCAAGAGTATGAGCTCCACTGAGTTGTTTTCTACTGTACAGAAGCTTTGAAATAGGAATCTTATTTTTACTGTGGTTCTAGAGGACCTTCTGTGACTGAGCTGGTGAGTGGGGCACTTCATCCATTAATGTAGTTTACTTCAATTTCCCAAATGCCATTGGCATGAGGATGTTCAAATTCTGTCTGTCAGCACTGAATTTGTCCTAGATAGGATCTAATCAAGACTGTACTTGAGAAGTCTATTCTAGGTATTCAGATAGGAGGGTAAAAATGGTTCCCAAGTGTCATCTGAAGATAATCAAATTAAATTTGATGAGCAATTATTAAACACCTAGTATTATGCAAGGCACTTTGCTACATGCTTCAAAATTTTAAAAGGAAGAAGGGAAAGGAGAAAGGAAGGAATGGAGGGAGGGGCAGAGACAGAGAAAGAAAGAAAGAAAGAAAGAAAGAAAGAAAGAAAGAAAGAAAGAAAGAAAGAAAGAAAGAAAGAAAGAAAGAGAACTTCCCATTCATATACAATTTATAGGCTAGGGGCTGGGGGGAAGACAACAAGTACAAAAATAAATACATACAAGAATATAAAAATGAAGGACAAAGTAATTGAAGTGGAAGCTTTAACAATTAACAGAATCAGGAAAGGCCTAGAAGTGGGATGAAAGGAGAACTAGGAATTCTGAGAAGTATTCTAAAGGAGTGAGAAAAATTCAGGCACAAAGAACAGTCTGTGTTAAGGAGGTAGCAAGCAGGATAGCTGTTCTGCAAACAAAATTTAAGCTGACTCTTCTAGAGTATTTGAATACTATTTCAATGGCAAAAAGAAAAAATAATTACTGAATGCTTTGACAACCTTGTCCTCTGCAGATGAGCCAATTAAAATCATTTCCCAAGATCTGATTAATATTTTCCAAGTAATAACTTGAAGATGAGACAATTTGCATGATGGGTAGGTAGATCAGGGAACCTTCATCTTCTCGAAGGAAAGGGGGGTGGGATGTGGGCTACTAGTATGGAATGCTTTGGCATGAGATTTGACACTGCAGTGAAAACCTTCCATTTCAATACTGCCATACTTTGGAAACATAAATCATATGAATATATTTTAAATGAGAACTCATATCTTCCCCTTGCTCTTCCTCTCACAGATTCTGATTTACTATCTCTTCTCCTATTCCAACTTACAATAAATCCTGGTTCTGAGCTATTATTAATGAAGATGCTTAAAATGCTCCTTGCTAGAAGCTCCTGTCCCTTTTTTATTTTAAGTTTGATTCAGGCCAAGAACCATGACACTTAAATTAACTCTGTTGTGACTGAATTCTTCTTTATCTACATATGCTCCAGGATTTCCATTAGCAAAATTCTTCTGTGTTCTCATCTGAGGACCTCTAAGGATTTAGCTAAACCTACTGTCATTATCGACTAAATGATGGATGTTGTCCATGACAGATAATGTATAATATATATATGTGTGTGTGTGTGTATATATATATATACACATATATATCATATGCTATCTTTCTTCACAGTACCTGGCACATAGTAAATACTTGATAAATGCTTGTTGACTGACTCCTAGGTCCATCATTTCCACCCTGGTCCAGACCTTGATCATCATGAAGAAAATGTTGCAACAGATTTTCCTGTCTCTTATCTTACTTTAACCCACTCCTAACTTATTTATCTTATATACATACTCTGCCAAGTCAATTTCCTAAAGCACAGTTCTGATTCTATTACTCTTCTTTTTAGAAACTATTGATTCATGTTTCCTCTAAAAAATATAAGCTCACTGAGGGCCAGGGTTATTATTTATTTCTGTCTCTGTATTTTCAATGCTTGGTACAGTTGTCTGGTATATAGTAAGTATTTAAGGAATGTCTGTTGACTAAGATAAATTGCAAACTCTGATCTAACTTAAGGATATGCTGTCACATGCCCCCACCTTCTACCTAAGCTTCTTTCCCTTTCTTCCCTAACATGTACCCTCTTCTCTCTTTTCACCCTGCATCTTAGGTCATGGAAACACCTGTGCCTTTGTGTCTTTGGACAAGCTAGATCTTCCTCCATCTGCATTGTTCTTTCTTTTCCTTTCATCCTTTCTAAATTCTATCCATTTAAAAATTCTCAATTCCAGCCCCATTTCCTCCATGAAGCAACCCCCAATTTCTCATTTCAAAAGGACATCTGTTGTAAAGCAGTGAAACTCCCAACTCTGATGTCACCACCATAGCCATATATTTTTCTTCAAAACTTTTCCTTCTTCAACATCCCCCCTCAGAGTTCAGAGGCTGTGAATCTCATAATTATTTCTGACTCTCTGGAAAGAATGAGACATAGTCAAGTTTATGTGAGCAGTATATCCTAGTGGGTAAGACTGGACTTTAAAATCCCAACTAACAATAGTATGAATCCCTATCAGGTTGAATTTGGACATCAATTATTCATGTCCTAGATAATTATTGGTTCCTCTGATAAAATATCCAACTAGTTTATTGAAGCTGGGAATTGAAACCACAAAGAGAAGAATCTATCTATGTATATCAACAAAGCAGTCCATTAATTATATCCACCTACTCAGCAGAGAAAATTACCATGCTAATACTTCTGCATATCCACATGACAAGTTTAGCTTTTATCAAAAGCTAAATGTAGAGTCAAATTGGATTCCAGAGGTAGTATCTGGCAATATTGAGGGCAAGGTGGGACTTTATTGCAAGATAGCATTAATCATATTTGAGAACTGGAATATTCAAGGAGACTTGTAGGCTGAGAAATGATACAGCCTCTAGTATATAGCTGAAAAGCTGTCTTTGAGGTTTTTGTCTTGTTTTGTTTATTTAGTTATTTTTAATTTCAGTCAATATAGAGTTTCCCAATCCAGACACTTCTTGCATTAAAAATTGAATTCATAAAAGTTTCAAGGTACAAAACAGATAAATTATAGGACAAGTTTCTCTTTTACAAAATAATTTATTGTAGAGTTCTTTTTTTAAAATTTCAAAAAAGTTTCTCTAATGCATTTGAAATAGGATTTAGTTTGTTAAAATTCCATTTATGCATAATTGTTCAGAGGAGTATTTAATACCATCCAAGTGAATTCACCTGTTCTCCAGATGTTTGGCATGATGTACTGAGGGCTTCTGGGTGAATAAATGTCTTCCTTCCAGCAATGTCAGTGGCAGGCTAATACTATGAGGTCCAATGGTAATGTCAAGTACTACTATCCAGATGTTTACAGGCCATAGTTGGTCTTTAGCCTATAGCCTTGCAGCATATTCCAGCTGTGTTCTGTGTATACTTCATTACATGAAATTATTTACATAATCCCACATAAAGCTCCAGCTGTTCAAGCTTGCCTTAAATTTGGCATACATTTAGGAAGATCTCTTTTACATTTGCAAAAATGTTAGGGCTTAGTCACTTGAATAAAAAACCCCAACTTTGACCCCAAGAGGGAATTGTGATTGTAAGGAAATGGAAGGAAAAAAGGAAGAAGAAAATGCCACAATACTATGTATTCCAGACAAAATAACTCCTCTCCCAATTTTGTTGTTTTAACAAACAAGAAAAAAATTGTCTGCTTTACCCCATATTCTGCATATGGAAGGACCCTCAATCAGTTATAGCATGTTTAATATTGTTACTTTGACAACTCATTATCTTCTCTCACAAACCAGATGATCCTTTCAACTTTTCTGCCTTTGTCTTCTGTATCACAATTTTTCCAGTCACTCAGGCTAATAACTTAGATCCTATCTGTGCTTTATTCCTTTTTTGCATCCCTCATATTAATCAGTCACTAAGTACTACCAATCTTTCCTTTTAAACATCCTTCCTATCTTTCCTTTCCACAGATCTATGATGGGAAGGGATTTTAGAGGTCATTTAGTCCAGACCTTTTAATTTTTAATTTTTTTTTTTATAGTTTAGGAAACCAAAAACTAGAAAAGTTAAATAATTTGTCTAAGGCTAGGACAGCTAGGGACAAAAATTGGTCTGAATCTCCTAAATGAGAAACATTATCAGAATCTAGGTTCTCTGGGGGCACTTTAACAGTTCTAAATCCAAATTTCAGTATATTTCATCTCTTCTACATTAGCTGTTAAGCTGATATGCATTTATTATATCATTCTGTTTCTCAAAAACTTTCAGTGTTTCTCTGTTTTAATGATTTATTTTTAAAAATTCTTTACTTAAGAACATGAAATAAAATGAGTGTTTCTATATATACTGTGGTATAGGAGAAGATGAAAAATTGCACATGAAACTAGGAATCTCTTTTATGTAGAACATGCACACATACATATTCAATGCATACATTTAAAATGTTTAATTTCATCATGCAAATTTCAGATGTATTCTGTTTGTCTAGTTTAAATTGGTATTATTTTTTTTTTATTCTTTGACACATTTTTGGTTCCAGTCCCTTAAAATATCTCTTTCTCCCTCCCCAGTGTATAACTATTCCTTTCCCATCATTATCATATTCTATAGCTTTTTTGAACCCAGTAGGAGGACTTTAGATTTTATTTGGAGGCTTCTGAACTTAGTCCAAGCATGGGATCCCATGCTGCAGCAAAGGAGAACACGTATGGAAATAGAAAAAGATTAAATATGAGACTTGAACTCCATGAGCCTGTAATGTTCAATAACCCCATAATACAATCTTATCTGGATTGGAATCCCAGATACATTGCTTATTAGTTGTGTGGTTTTGGCTAACCTCAGTTTCCTCATTCAAATGAGAAAGTGTTCTACAGTCACTTAAATACCACCCTCTAGCTCTAGACCCTATGCGCTGCCAGGTTTACAATATTTAACATTGACAGTCTGTGTTGATTCTGATTTGGTCACTCTTGGTCATGTTTTCCTCTTATTGAGCTACAAGCTCAGTGGCATTTCATTTCCTCTTTTTCCTTTGTCTTTTGTTCATCTGTTGCTTAGGCTTCATCATTTGTAACTTTGGACATATTAGACCTTTATTCCAGATAATCTTTTGTGCACTCTGAGTATTTAGCTCTAAACGTTTTTGACTCTTGACAGAATGTCTATTAAATTTCAGTTTATTAGATTCAGTTTCTGTTCTAACCTATCAAGATCATTAAAAAAAACTCAGTTCTGACTGTATTTAGACAATTTAGCACTTAATTTAAACTTGATTGCACTATTTGCTATTTTTATATCAATTACTTTTATCTGCCCAGATGGACTGCAAATGTTTTAAGGATAAGAACTCTCCTGATCAATGGGGAAAATAAAGAATAGATGAGACATGGTCTTTGCCTTCTGGGATCCTGCAGTCTATCAGAGGAATATGACACAAATGCAAATAACCTTTTGTACTTTGTGACTGTAAGAAGTAATAATTTCATGAGACTTCATAGTAAATAGAAAAGATATAGAATTAGTGCAGCTAAAATGATGATGATGATAACCTGATTCCTTCAGTTAATCATGATCTGTCCTTCCTTAGTTTACCTTTTATTATTTAGTGAACATGGAAATCCAAGACATGATTTTCAACAAAAGGCCTCTGAAGCCCTTAGGTGATTCTTTGTTTTCACTGAGAATAATAGAAAGTGCTCTAAGCATCTCTAGTTTATAAACACCAAAGATTAAAAAAATGTTGATATTAAGTGAAGAGATATTGATTAAAGCCTGTAAGCACTGTTTGAAAACTCATATCAGTAAATACTGACTTAGAATTTCCTAAAATATGACACAGACAGGTGGCTCAGCTAAAAACAATGTGAAAATTTGCACCATCTTTTTGGCCTCTACTACCAGACAGGAATATTGGAAATGGAACTAAGAAGGACTAGATCCATATCATGCCTCCAACACTTACTATCTATGTGACTCTGGGAAAGTCTCTTAACTTTTCTGTACTTCAATTATTTCCTCCGCAAAAGGAAAGGACTGGACTCAAAGCCTCAAAAAGGTTCTCTTCTGGCTCTAAATCTATGATCCCATGATTTGTAGACACTGGGTAGATTTGGTTGGATTCATGAATCACTGTTTGATTTCACAGGAACCAGATCAATGGCATGGCAGCTCAGTACAAACTTTTGGGAGAAGTCAAGTACAGTTTAGGGAATCCAAAAATTCTATTTGCCTTTTATGTTTGCAGGAAGTGATCTGCAGGCAGTAAGGAAGAAAAATTATGTGTGTATATGTATTTACACACACTCTTATATATACACATAAAATTATATACACAAATATATGGCTATAAGCACACACATTTTATACACATATAATATAGATACACATATACAAATATATGTAGATTAATATGAATGCATATATGTGTGTATACATGTGTGTGTACATTCATGCATGCACATTATATATCCCTGACAAGCCCAACTACAAAACACAGTAAAGAATTCTTACCCAGAAGAAAGACTTGGTTGGGAGTCCCAACCTTTTCACTTATCAGCTGTGTGACTTTAGACCCACCATTTTTTCCTCCTCATTTTGATTTCCTCATTGCTAAAATGGAGATTCTGGAACTTGTACTTCACCATCTAAATCCTATTCTGATTCAAAATCATGGTATTGAGGTAACTCTGGTCTCCTAAAGGCTATACCTATGAATCACAAATTCTGGCCTTTTGGGCTTCAAAGGTGTTTGGATATTGGACTGTTCATGGACTATGTGTCAGCCCAGCTCAATTTAAATAATAATACCAACTAACACTTGGATAAGTCATTTAAGGTTTGCAAGTATTATTCTTGCATATAGATATTATTCATTCAGTGCATTCTCACAATAAAAGTGGAACAAAGAGGCTATTATTATCCCCATTTTGGAAACTGAAGCAGACAGAGGTCAAATCACTTGCTCAGGATCACATAGTTAGTGTGAGGCCGAATTTGAAATCAGGTTTTCCTGATTCCACTTCCAGCACTCCATCCACTGTATAGCCTGTTCAAACAATATTGGCTACTAAGTAATGAATTATTTTTAACTATTGTAATTTCTTAAATTTTCCTAAAATGTGGGAAAATGGCTCTTTGCCTCCCCAGAAGGAAATTATTAAAGCTTGAAGTAATATTCAGACTACTTGTGAGGGAGAAGAATAGACTCAATGAATGTCATTATCAGAAGGAATCTCAGAGGCCATCTTTTCCAATTAGTGGCTGAACAAGAATTCCCTCTACAATATCCTTAGATGTGGTCATCCAGTCTTCATTGGAAGGTCTCAAGTGATGGAGGACCTATTATATTCCAAGACGACCTAGTATACTTAGGGATAGCCTTCATTGTTACTGAGTTCTTTCTTATAACAATCCATAATCTGCCTCTCTCCAACTTTTATCCATTGCTCCTAGTTTATCCCTTTGGGATTAAGCAGAAAAAGTCTAATTCTCCTTAAATATGAGAGTCCTTCAGTTACTTGAACATAGCTAGGTTGTTTCCCCTAAGCCTTCTGTTTCCCAGGATAAACATTCCCACATTATATAGGAAGAACTGAAAGCACTTCACTATCCTGATTGTCCTACATTGCACACTTTCCAACTTATCAATGTGCTTCCAAAAATGTAACACCCAGAACTGAACACAGTACTGTAGATGTGATCCTACCAGGGCAAAGTACAATAGGGCTAATATCTCCCTAGTCCTACACGATATGCTGGTCTTCATGCTGCTTTGTGTCACATTAGCTTTCTTGGTTACCATATCACATTGCTGACTCACATTGTCCTAAGACTCAGATCTTTCTCAAATGAATTTCTGTCTAGCCAAGCTAATGCACATGAAGTGCTTTTCAACTATTAACGTGATATGTGTCTGAGTATGTATGAAATAAACCTCTACTATGAAAGATTATTCCTTTCCTCCTCTATTGCTATGTTATCTTACCTATTAGAATGTATGCTTCTTGAGGGCAGGGAATTAAAAAAATAACAAAAAAACCTTTTTTCAATCTCCAGCATTTAACATAGTGCTACCACATAGTAGGTGCTAGTTTAATGCTTGTTGATTTTTTCTCTCTTAGAGAGCTAAACAATTACCATAAATTCAATGTATTAATATAAATGATTTATAAACTACTATATATATATATATATATATATATATATATATCACTAATTTTCCTCTTGAACTCTAGTCCCTCATTGGTGGTAGTAGTAGTAGTAGTAGTAGTAGTATTAGGAGGAGGAGGTGGAGGAGGAGGAGGAGGAGGAGTGGAAATGAGGAGTGATGATTATGATGAGTATGACAATATATCAAAAATTAAAATCTAATCTTATACCAGAGTAACCATGGAAATGAAGATGCTTTCCAGGTATTCCACTGAAGGTAAAATCTGTGTGTTAACGTTTCTGGGATTGATCATGGCGAGTTCTTGGAGAAATAAGCCAGAATAAGACTGAAAAAGAGACAGACTTTGATATACCTGTCTTGGGAACACATGGAGATACACTAATACCCAGTGTCCTGGTTCTTTCATTCAAAACCACTTTTTCACTGAGATTGGTAGCTGAAAACAATGAGGTGCCAGTGATCTGAATGGACCTAGTTGGATAAGAATACCCTTGAAAGACATTTTCTCTGCCCAGAGCCTCTAAGTCATAGTCCATTTGGTGAATTGAATCCCTTTCATATCCTTTGAGCGAAAGATGTTTCCTAAGCTTGCCATCATGGCATTTAGCACTGCCTATGATTATCTAGAATAAACCATCCAGGTTAGAACTTCCCCTTCCCTTTGTCCATTATATTCTGTCTTTTTTTTGTTGTTGTTACTGTATATCCCATTATTAGATAAAAAGAAATTGTGTATGTTGGCCATTGTTTGTATGTTAGTTACTGGATAGAGGATGGAAATAAAAATTTCAGCCCAGCTAACATGGCAGGCTCATCCAATTCCCACTTTGGAAGCAGATACTGACCAGGAAAGCAGCTGAACAATGGATTCTCCCCAGGAATTTACCAACCTAGAGGGGATGCCTGTGACAATTTTCTAAGTTAGCCCAAGGAGAAAAGGAAAAGCAAACACGAGAGCTTTAAAATCTGCAGTTATTATCCCCTTAGAGTAGCATTGTTAGTAGGGTACTAGAGGGACATCACAGTACTTTTTTGGAAGGCTTTGGTGGTAAATTCCTTGGTTTCTTATTTATTTTAAATTATCCCTTGACTATTGTTGTTCATGAGTCAGAAAAGGAGAGAAGAAATTTTTAAATACAGATCTCTATTAATACCAAATCCAACATCCTATCCAGTATTTTCAGGGCAGCTAGGTAGTGCAGTGCATAGAGCTCTGGCCCTAAAGTCAGGAAGACTTGAATTTAAATCTGGCCTCAGATACTTACTAGCTTTGTGACCCTAGGCAAGTTACTTAACTTGACTCAGTTTTATCATTTGAAAAATGATCTAGAGAAGGAAATGGCAAACAATTCTAATCTCTTTACTGAGAAAATTCCAAAAGTATGATCCTGAAGAGTCAGACATGACTGAATTAAGTGAATTATTCACTATTTTAACTTTTTTCTGCATAACTCTACCTGGATGATCCTGTTAAGAACTCAAACTCAACCTGTCCAAAATGAAGTCACAGTCACTGCCCAATTCAATCAAGGATAAAACACAAAATCCTCAGGCTAGCATTTAAACTTTTTCCTAGTATGTTCAATGATTTCAATATCTAGCATTCTGTCCCCTATCACTGTGTCTTTCTATAGATGATACTGCCTCCTGCATATTTAGGATCCTCTCTATCATCTGTACAGCTTAGAATTCTTAGCTTTCTGGTAAACTTAATTCAGTTGCTATTGTTTAGTTCTTGTTCAGTCATTTCAGTCATATCTGACTATTTATGACACCATTTGGAGTTTTCTTGACAGAGAAAGTTTTTTCTTGGCAAACAGGATCAAGTGACTTGTCTAAGCTCACGCAACTAGTAAGTGTCTGAGGCCAGATTTGACTCCAGGTCAAATCCACTATGTTACCTAGTTGCCTTCTACATAAGGCATTTACTGATCCTTCCATTTATGTTTTTGTTGAAATTATTTTGCAAAATATTTTATGTTTTGTATTCTCTTACCTCTCTATATGGGGGGCAAGGACTCTTTACTTATTGACTTCTCAGTACCTTGCACAAGGGGAGATGAAAAAAAAGCATTTATTAAGCACCCAGTACATGGCAACTGCTCTGCTAAGTGCTTTAACAAATACTACCTTATTTGATCTCCTAAGTGCTAACTTCATTTTACAATTGAGGAAACTATGGCTCAAGAGATTAATTTGCTCATAGTCATACAGCTGGTAAATGTCACAAGTACATTTGAATTCAGATCTTGACTATCTACTCTACCACCTTGTTATCTATAAGAGGTACTTAATATTTGCTGTATTTAATTTAATAGCCTCCTAATAGTTTTCTAAGTTTCTAGCCTCTACCTCCAGTAATCCACACCCCAACCCCAAAGAGTAAAATAACCTCCCTATGTATTTATCCATGTCACTTCCTCACTGAACAAACTTCATTGACTCCTGTTGCCTCTTGGACAAAACATACTTCTCAGTCTGGCACTTAAGGCTCTGTAAAAATCCATCTTCCAGTCCAGCCCTTTCTATGATTGTCTTGCTTCATATTTCTCCCTGTATACTGTATGTATACATGGATACTGTATACTGGACCTCTGGCTATTCCATCTACTCCACATTTCATCTTCTATAGTGGTACAGTACAAATACACAGGCTGTCATTCATGGCTGGAATGCATGGCTTCTTCTCCCTCTTAGAATTTGAATCCTTCTCCAAGTCTCAGTACAAATACTACCTCCCCCATGAAGCCTACCTAGATAACCTTTTAATTGTTAATTTTTTATTATTTAAAATTTAAATTTATCTGTATACATATTCAACACTACCGCTCTCATTTAATGGAATTTAAACTCTTTGACAATTATTTCACAATTGTCTTTGCATCCTCAATACTTAGCAAAGGGTCCTATACACATCAGGCATTTAATAGATACTTGTTTAATTGAATTGAATTGATAAGATTGTAAAACAAGGATGATGAAAATGAGGAGAAATGATGATGATGATGATGATGATAGTGATGGTGATGATGGTGATGATGATAGCAGCAGGTGTTATCGGAGCTGAGATTTAAACCTAGGTCTTCTTGGCTCTAAATTGAATGTGTTTAATAATATTATACTATTATAGGAAACCTCAAAAGGGCTATGAAACATGCTTCAGAGACATCATGGAAGGGGAAAATCTATGGGACTGTATTCAATGTTTTGGGGTTAGGGAGGAGAAACAGCCTGGTCAGAAGCCACAATGAGTGAGAACAGAAAGATAACTAGTAGCAAGACCAATCCTTGGGGTCTGAGAAAGAAAAAAAATTTATGTCCAAGGAATTAGTATAGGACTTAGAAGTATCCTTGTGAAGTCTCACTAGTAGGAGGGCCTGTCCCCTTACATCCCCCCTACCAACCTCTTTCCCTGGCAAAAAAAATGGTACTGAGTGGGTGAGGAGGTGGGAAGAGGCAGAGTTCTTAATCTCTTTGTCTAGGCTACAGTAAGAGAAAATGGTCCTGGCATTCCGAGTCAGACTCCTGGTGTCATTAAGCACAGGATGTGTGCTTAATAAATGCACCTTGATTGATTGATGGAAACATTGATGGAAGTGGTGGTTAGCATCTTTAAATCTCTAGTGCCATTAGTGTGGCACCATAGTTCAGTTCTATTATGAGTTATACAGATTTTCATGAATAGGATTGAGACACTAACCATTTTCTATGGGGGAAATGGAAAAAAATTATTCTTACCTTCAAATGAACAATTTATAAATGGAACTTTGGGAAGCAATTCATTGGTAAGTTGTGGACTTCCCATGCTTTCCATTTCTCTTTCAGTGTGTATGCAGAAAGAATTATAGAATCACAGAATGTTAGAGTTTAAAGAGGCTCTAGAGACTAACTCTAATCCAAATTTTGTATCTGAGGGTAAGAATAAAATAGCTCCTGGAGGTGAAAGGATTCCCATTTAACCTAGTTGGTGGCTAACATAAATGAATGGAATTCAAATATTTTGAAAGTTTCTCAATCATTGACTCCATTTCCCCTACTTAACCAATTAATATGTTGATAAGCACTAGGAAGGCAGTGTGGTACAATGAAGAGATTTTGGACAGAAGTCCAGATTTCAAATTCAGTATCTGTTGCTTTTTGCTTATGTATTCTTGAACAAATGCTTTAACTTCTTTGGGGCTTCAGTTTCCACCTCCACTAAATGAATGAATTGAACTTGCTGGCATTTCTAGGCCTAGCATTAATCCTTCTGCATATTGGAGGAAAGAAAAACACAAATTATAGGTAGTCCCCCAGGTTACTAAGGGATCCCCCTCCTCCTATTCCCCCCACAAATTGTATTTATAAATTGTCTATTTGAAGTTCAGAACATAGTTTAAGTATTCACATAGAAAATGGTCAGTATTTTAAGCTGGCCCATCAGATTGGCTAACATGACCAAAAAAAAAACAAACAAACCGGAAAATGACAAATAGTGGAGAAAACGTGGGGGGGGGGGGGGAAAGGACATTAATACATTTAGTTGAGTTGTGAACTGGTCCAATCATTCTAGAGAACAATTCAGGGCTATAAAAATTATGCATATCATTTGACCCAGCAATACCAGGACTAGATTGGTATCTCAAATTAATCAAAGAAAAGGGAGAACCACTTACTTATAGAAAAATATTTATAGTAGCTCCAATTCCAAAGAAGTGAAAATGGAGGGGGTGCCCATCAATTGAGGAATAGTTGAACAAGTTATGGTACATGATTATGATGGAATATTATTATGCTATATGAGAGGAAGAACAAATGGTTTCAGTAAAACCTGTGAAGACTTATATGAATTGATGCAAAAAGAACAGGACCAAAAGGAGTTTGTACACAATATCAAAATATTGTAATGATAATCAGTTGTGAAGGACTTGACTATCATGATCAAGAAAATGATTTAAGACAATTTCAAGAGGACACATGATGAAGAATGCTATCCACCTCCAGAAGAGGGAAATGCTGAACTCTGAGTACAGAATAAGTGTACTTTTTTCACTTTCTTTGTATTTCTTTCTTTTTTATGTGTGTTTTTTTTTTTGCAACATAGCTAGTATTTTGCATGACTTTATATCTAAAATTGATAACATATTGCTTGCCTTTTCAGGGAGATTGGGATGATATGGGAAGGAGGGAAAGAAATTAGAACTCAGCATTTTAGAAAGAATGCTAAAAATCTTTAAAAATGTAATTGGGAAATATCCAACAAAATAAATAAAAATGAAAATGAAATGACTGGCAATTTCCCAAAGGCCCATTTCTCTTCTTTCCATTAAATAATAGGCTGAATTGCAGTAAGTCAACAAATATTTATTAATCACTCAGAAAGGGCAAGGGGTTGTGCTAAACATTGAACATCCATATACAGAGAGGAGAAGATGAAAAATCTGGTCTTAAGGAGTGTATATCTAATGGGGGGGGGGGAGATAACCTGTAAATAATTAGGCATTCTTTAAATACAAACCAAATAGCTAAAAGTAATCTGAAAGGGAAAGGTATTAATAGAAGGAAGAATGGGAGAAGTTTTTTATGGAAGGTGGGATTTGAGATGAGCATTGAAATAAACCAGAGAAATTAGAGCTTGAGGCGAGGAAACATAACATTTGAGGTATGGGGGAGAACCAATGAGAAAGTATGGAGTTAGAAAATGGAGTATCATGTGTGAGGAATTAGAAGTAAATTTTAAAGCTAGATACTACAATGAGGGAAAGGAAGTAAAATGCAAGAAGGATTATTGTTGTTCAGTTGTTTCAGACTCTGTGATCCCATTTGGAGTTTTCTTTGCAAACTGGAGTGGTTTGTCATTTACTTCTCCAGTTCATTTTACAGATGAGGAAACTGAAGCAAACAGGGTTTAGTGATTTGCCCAGGGTCACACAGCTAGTAAGTGTCTGAGGATAGATTTGAACTCAGGAAGATAAATTTTCCTAACTCTGGACCCAGCACTCTATTTATTGCTTATCCACCTTCCCTATATGAAGACTAGAGAGGTAGAAAGAAGATAGGATGTAAAGGGAATTAACATCAATACAGGGGAATACTAATTTGATCCTAGAAGTAATGGGCAGGCACTGAAACTCATAGAGTTGGGGAAGAAAGTGACATGACTGGAATCATATTTTATAAAAAAGAACTGTGGTAGCTGAGTCAAGTATGGATTGGAGTTGGGAGAGAGTTGAGGCAAAGAGAACAGTTGGAAGACTTTGAAATGAGATAAGAAGGATGAGGGTCTACACCAAAGGTATAGGTAAATGAGTAAAAAAATGAGATATCCATGAGATGTGTTGTCAATAGAAATGACAAAATTTGACAATGGAGGGTGGATATATGGGATGAGTGAGAGTTATGACAGAGTTATGACAGTCTGAGGAACTGGCAAGATGGTGCTCCTCTAGCTTAAACAAATACTTGATGCATGAGTGAGTGAAGGAAGAAATGAATGGAGTTAGGGGAAGAAGAATAGGGAACCACCCAAGAATAGTTATAGGAATACAGGTTTTTATTGTTTTAACAATTAACTGAAGATTGCCTATTTGGGCCAGATTTTAATCCTCTGAATTCCTTTTTAAATTGAGGCTTATTCTGTTTGTATCATTAGCTCCCCAGTGAAGCAGAGGATAAAAGAAAGAAGAAGGGAATCCCCCCCTTATTGTGGACATACTGGATTTATCTGGATAAGTACATTTCTCAAAAGGCATTCTTCTACCTAAATCACTTTATGTAAGAAATTAATAAAAAGTCTAGTAACAATTTCAAAGCAGAATATTGCCTAAACCTTACCTTCTCCCAGATGTAGCACTGTCTCTTCTCTCTCACAATTCAGGCCAACTGTCTCCCCTTTCAACTCTCTCCTCAGGAAATTAATGGAGATTTAGTTAAAAAGTTGATTTTACTTTAATTGAATAGACTAGAATTGGTTAAAAGAATTTTTGCAAATTTTGGACAGCACAGAATAATGACCCCTCATCAAATGACTGATCAATGTTTTAGAGGGTTCTGGAGATTATTTGTTAGCTGGGGGAGGTGGGGTTTCAAAATATTTACTTCCCTAGAGTGTTTGTTCTCAATACAGAAAGGTCAAAATGGATGTGGCTGAGAAGGAAGGGATTGTTTTTTGTCTTTATTTCTATCCCCAAAACATCAGTGCCTGGCATGTAATAAGTCTTTAATAAATATTTCTTGACCAAATATAATATAAATACAATAACTTATCACTTAATCAGAAAAAAACACACTGAGCCATTCATGGTTGTATACATAGGAAGCAAGTAATCTTGATCATTGACTTTCGCTAAAGCATGAAATTGGGAAATGAATTTGGAAGTTATCAAATCTAAGACCATTCCCTCTCTTCTGATGCCAATTATTCCTACTATTTACTATAGAGATCAACAATGTTTTCCCCTCTTCTGAATGCCATCAGAAGAGAAAGTATAAGGACAAGATCTAGCCTGGTGATCCCCCAAATTGTTCATCTATTTTATTGGTACTTTTTATCCCTCAAATATCCACTGCCCTCATGCAACCATTTGACTTATCCAAACCTATTGCTAAAGAGTCCTTCCCAGGGTTAGCTACTACTGAAGTGTCCACCATTTTCTCTTCCTTCCCTATCCCTATATAGATACCTAAATTCTCTGGTTCCATCCTTTCTATACTCTTTATTTTTTATAGTTAATTAAATCTAATCATCTGGTACAATGAATCAACATTGCCTTGAGAGGAGACCTGGGCTGTGTCCTAACTCTATCATTGACCTTGGGTAGGTCATTTCCTTTCTGTGGGTTATAGTTTTCCTCTTTTGTCTACTGAAAGAGTTTAACTAAATAGATGAACCTTTAGACTTATTTCAGTTCTAATAACCTATGATCTGTCCTGATAAAATATGTGCCAGTAATAAATCCATGCTAATACCATGCCAAAAATTATTCTTGTGTATAGACTTTACATTTTACAAAGTGCTCTACTCATTAATAAATCTGTGAGTTCTATAGTTCTTAGATGTTAAGAAGTGATAATAGCCTAATACAGAACCCTTGCTAGATAATATGATTTCACTTGAATGGGAAGTCTTCTGCACCTTAACATGAAGAACTGAAACAGACAAAACTGTTGGATGTCTGATCAAAAGGCTTACTTTCAAACCCTGGATTTGGTCCTTACTACTTTTGTAGCTTTGTTTAAGTAACTTATTCTCCATGGTCCTCAGTTTCTTCTTTTGTAAAATGAGGACAGTGGACCTAAATGACCTTAAGGTCATCTCCGAATGAAATGAAGTGACTAATTAGGGTATTTCAGGTGAGCAGGAGTGGAGAGAATTTGGGTGCAGAGGGATTATTTTATTGATACTTAAAATATGTGTCCAAAATAGAACTTAACATCTTTCCCTCTAAATTTTATTCCTATCCTAAACTTCTCTATTTCTGTAGAAGGTAATAGTACTCTTTCAGTCTCCCATTTTTGTGATTTTGGCATTATTCTTTTCCTACATATTCACACAAGTTTCAAATCTTGCTATTTGTACCTCTCTTTTATATGAGGTCTTCTTGTTACTTATTTACTATCATAGTTCAGATTCTTATTACTTCTTACCTAGATCATTGCAAGACTTCTAATTGGTATCCCACCCTAATATATCTTTCCATATCAGTCTATCCTCTAGCCACTGCTATCAAAATCATTTTCCTTAAGTGCAGATATGACCATGTCACTCATCTACTCAACAAATTCCCTATAGCTTCCTTTTTGCCCCTAGAATAAAATATGGCTTCCTTTGTGTAATTTTCAAATCCCTTTTTGGTTCTGATGCATCTTGCCATCCTCACTGGATAAGTCTCTTACTTGGTATGGAAGATAGAAAAGAAATCACCCCATGGGTGGGTGGGTGGGGGAATAAATGAAGGTCTTCTGCCATAGAAAGAGCATATATCTGAAAGCTATGAATCTAGAAATCAAGTTAGAAGTATTAGACCAAGTTGAAGGGAATATTGAAGGTCTGAAGTCTCAGTCTGTATGCAGAGATCTAGAATGGACTGGAGGGTATACACAAGTCTGGAGTCTGAGTAAGCCATCCTCTGTCACTATCCAGAGACCAAGCTGGTTAGAAGGCAATGGGCTCAAAGTAATGTGGTATGACTAGACAGAACACAGAACTTGTAGTCAAATAATCTGTAAGCATTTTTCTAGCTCTAAGATTCTGTGAGTTTATGTCTTCCTCCTCCCAGAACTGTATCTCCTATGTCTATAATAGGCTGCTTACTGCCACAAGAGAGAAAGAAAAGTAAGGAAAAGGAAGAATAAAAATATGTTGTGGGGAGAGGGTGTTGGGAGTAAAAGTGAAAACAAGGGAAGAAGTGAGGAAGTATTAAAGACAAGAAAGAGGGACACACATGAGTTTTTCTGACATACTATCACAAAATGGCTCCAGTAAAACCAGTGTCACAGAGTTTTTGCCCTTTCCTTTGTATTTCATCATCTCTGTGTTATGCAAAAAAACATACAACAAAAAACATACAACAACAATAAGAGCTCACAGAACGTAGCTTTAGAGGTGAAGGGAATTTAGAAGGTAATTAGTCTGCCTCAATTGTATTATGTAGCAGGCATTATAGATGAGAAAACTGAGGTACAAAGAGTTTAAGTGGCTTGTTCAAAGATACAAAGAGAGTTTTTGGTAAAACCACAATTTGAATAGGATCTGTTGACTGGAATTCACTATTCTTTCTATTATCCACACAATGGATAATAATCCTGTTGGTAGACATAAGAGATAATTACAAAATAAGTCTGCTTGTGCTGTCCATGAATTATTCTTTGCATAGAATTGTACTAGCTATAGACAGATGGATGATGGATATATAGATATATAATGGATAGGAGATGAAGGATATAGATAGATAGATAGATGGATAGATAGATAGATAGATAGATAACGAGAGAGATATGGATGGGTTGAGGAACTGATAGACAGATAAGAAGCATTTATTAAGCACTTATAATATGCTAGGCACTGTGCTAAATAACAGAGATATAATACAAGCAATCAGGATAGTCTCTGCCCTCAAGGAATTTGCATAAATAAAAGAGAGCAAGAGGGGAGGGAAAGAAAGGGTACCCATGTAGAGGCAAGATAGCTGGTGAGGAGTAGGAGAAGAAGACTAGATGGAGCATCTACTCAAGAGTGAAGCAAAACATACTAGATAAATGGATGGAGACATTGAGGTGAAGTGGATGGAGTGGGGAATTTGAAAAGTTGAAAAGGAAGAACTATGTTTACCCCTTGATAATTATTAAATTGGAGCTGTGCAAGTCATTTAACCTCTCTGATCTTCAGAAAACTCTTAAGGATTTACCTACCAGGTTATGGATGGGTTACTTTTTCTTCTTTTGGTGAACAGTTCACAGTTTACAATTCTGATGCTTTGCTTATTTGTGAACTTTTGCATTATATCCCACAACCACTAACTTCACCACCCTCTCCAAGTAACCTACATGCAGTGGTAGGAGAAAACAAAAATTAGAATATCACAGATTTAAAGACAAAAAGGACATCAGAGGTCATCTAACCCAATTACTTCATTTTACAGATGAGAAAACTGAGTCTCAGGAACGTTATGTGAATTGCCAGAGGTGACAAAAGCAGTATGGGGTCATAGAAAAGATTTGAGGCCAATTTCTCTGACTCCAGAGCTTTTGCTCTTTCCACTGTAATCATGCTATCTCCCTCTACCATTGATTTAAAATAAATGTTATTGTTCCATTTTCTTCTACAAGCAAGATTTTCTTACTTGGCTCCAATTGGATCTATTGACTTGGCTTGTACAGTTAAATTTTGCAGGATAAACCTCATTTGTAGTTCAGAAAACAGCATGCTTTCCTCATCTTTTGAAGTCACTATTATCTACCTCAACTTGGAATGCTGGAGATGACATACAAAGACCTAGCAAAATAATCAGCCTCAGGGAATTCCCTAAAATGACAATACAACTGCCTAAGAAAAGTAACCCTGTCCCCAATCCAGCCATCATAGATATGACCTTGTAGGCTTCTTTCCAGACTACATTAGTGCTGTGTAAATATTTGCACTGTATAAAAAAAGCATATTATACTCAGTAAAATTATTCTTCTAGCAAACAGATAGATGTTTAACTTCACTTAATACGATGTCCTAGTCTGAATTCTTAATGTGAAGTGGAGATGCTTTTTTGGGAAACACTTTAACACTGTACATGTAAAGTTTGATCATTCCCACATTCAAAATGCAATAAATTTTCAGCTTCAATTAAATCATTCCGACTTCCTAAAGAAAAGTAAAAAGGCAAACTTTGAGCCCCTCCTTTGAAATGGCTTTTAGCATATATATATATATCTTATTATAGAGACTGCAGGGCATTTTAGCAACTCATGCCATCAGCCAAAGAGGAAATCGCCTTCGTGACATTTACAGTCTTCTTTGAATACTTTTCAAAATCTCCGCTTGAAAAATCTCTTTCCAATCAAAAAGAGTAATATTTCTCAGATCATTAGGCTCTGTCCCCAAGGCTCAGGTGATTTTAAAGAAAAGAATACAGGGGGAACAAAGAAAAAAGAATTTTTAACAACAACAACAAGTCCCCCAAGATCAGTCAGAAATTGTGTCTCCTATGGATCTTCTCATGTATTCAATAAATGATTTTTACGACAACAATGATGATGGCTAACATTTCTCATCCGCTTTAAGGTTCATCTATATAAGGTGTTCCAAAATTCTTCATATAATTTTCTTTTAAAAAACAAAACAAAACACTTTCCTTCTGTCTTAGAACAGATACTCTGTATGGGTTCCAAGGCATAAGAGAGGTAAGGGCTAGACAACAAGGATTAAAAGACCTTCCCATCTGGAAAGTATCAGAGGACAGTTTTGAACCCAGGATCTCCTGTCTTGAGGCCTGCATCTCTATCCACTGAGCCACATAGCTGCCTTTCTTCATATAGTTTTAATTCAGTAGAGCTTACAACTACACTAAGACTTTTGGAATACCCATTTAATCCTTCCAACAATACTGTGAGTCTCATACTATTATTATCTCCATTTTATAGATGTCGAAACTGAGACTGAGAGATGCTAACTGGATTGCTAAAGGTTTTATAACTAACAAGTGTCTGAGGTAATATCTGAACTCAGGACCAAGTGCAGTGAATGCTCTGCCCACTATTCCAAGATACCTCTCAAATGGATGTCTTGGATGTCTGATACATCTTTTCTAGAGAGTGTATCCTCTGAGGTTTTAATGGAAATTGTCCCCAAATAAAGGGGATGAGGACTACCTTGGTTTATATAAGTTTATATCAATCTTCTGTTGCATGCAAGTGCTATTTTGTGGGGATAGAGTATAATTTACCTGTGAAATCTATTACTACTACTACTGCTACTACTACTACTATTACTACTACTACTACCACTACCACTACCACCACCACTACCACAAGTAGTAGTGCTAGTACATGCTAGTACACTACTACTACTACTACTACCACTGATACTATGACAACTACTATTACTATTACAACTACTACTATAATTTCCACTACTACAACAATTACTCTGAATACAGTTATTACAACTTCTACAACAAATATATACTACTATTACTACAATTATGACTACTACCACTCCTATAACTACTACTATTATTATATCAACTACTACAATTACTACAAAATTGCTTCTACAACTACTACTCTTACTACAAATATTAATATAACTATTATTACTACTACCATAGCAATAACTACTGCTATTATCACCACTACTAATATTAAAATATCATATAACTTCTACTATTATTAATAGTAAAAGTAGTAATTTTGTGTTTGAAGTTTTCTGATTATAACTCATACAATATCATGATTTCCAAGGAAGCATAATTTTAGTTGAAGGCTAACCTGGGAATAGAGACAACTAAGGTGGAAGTTCTGCCTCTGAAATATGCTAGAAAATCTTTTAATTTTTTAGTGTCTTTGGTAGCTTTCTGTCATCATAAGTTGCAGAGCATTTGCTTAACAGCATTAGTAGCATTTCTTCCATCTGGGCCCCCTACACCAATTTAATCTCAAGTCCAGACAAAGAAGAGAAATGACAATAATTATTTTTCTCTCATTATGGAACACAGTATAGCTTACAAAGTGCTTTATTATCAATCACATTACAGAGATGTAAGAGGAAAACACTTTAGGAACTTAAGGGAGATAAAGGATGGTACCTGTGATCTCTCTGGCACAAGAAGTACCAGGGAGGAACTGCCCCTACCAATCCAGGTCAATATATTTTCTAGAAGTATTAGAGTTTCCTAGAGGTTGTGACTTTCCTAGGGTCACAGAGGGCAGGATGTGTCACAAACAGGCTCTAAGGTCATGTCACTGCCTCTCTTTAAGAGATTTAAATTATATGTAATTTTCATCTTCATCATGAGATTATCATGACCTCAATTGATTCTCCAAACATCTCCGTAAGTTAGGTGTGACAAGCATTATTCCCCTTGTATAGAAAAGGAAGTTATAGCTTAGAGAGAGGTAAACTAATCTTTTACAAGTTCATGTAATTAGAAAGAGGAGAAACTAGAACTACAAATTGGATCTTCAAGCTCTGAGTAGTATTTTTCCTTCCTGCTCAACCAAATTAAAAAGTTGTAGAATAATGTAGTACTACTGTAGACTTCTTACTTAAGGGTAAATTCTGAGGAAGAAGAATCATCAGGATTTCAGATTTTAAAAATCTCCATTTAAACCTATGCCCAAAGGACTATAAGAGTACAACCCAGCAATAGGTTGTAGACAACCTAATAATATAACCCAAACAAACTAGGTTTGTATTCCAAAGAGATAAAAAAGGGGAAGGATCTATGTTAAATATACAAAAATATTTAAAGTGGCTCTTTTTCAGGGGGGCAAAGAATTGGAAAGTGAGGAGCAGGTACCCATCAATTAGGGAATGGCTGAGTATGTTTGCAATAGTATACTATTGTGCTTCAAGAAATGACAAACAGGAGGCATAGAAAAAAAAAAACTGGAAAGTCATATCAACTGAAGCAGAGTGAAATATGCAGAACCATGAAAACATTGAACTAAGTGACAGGAATACTCCACAATGAACAGCTATGAATAACAGCTTTTATCAGCAATACAATGATCCAAAACTATCCCTAGAGACTAATGATTTTTTAAAAGCCAAATGCTTCCAGAGGAAAAGAACTGATTGAGTCTACATCCAAACAAAAGCACACTTTTTTCACTTCCTTAATTTTTTAAACTTGTGTTTCCTTCCATAAAAGGATTAATATTAAGGAATCTTTTACATGATTGCATATGTACCATCTCAACATGAGTGGAGAGGTGTGGGGGAAGGGAGGAAGGGTGGGAAAGAATTTTGAGACTCAATATTCATTGAAAAATGTTGGTAACTTTTGTTACATGAAATTGAGGAAAAAGAAAACAATATTTAATTAAAAAATTTTAAAAATAATCTCCACATGTATTATTTTTAGTTGAAATTTTTTATATGTTTGGAGGATTCCAAATTCAATTTAATTCAATAAGTATTTTTGAGTACCTATATTTTGCATGACACAATTATCCTTGCTAAGGATACAAAAAGAGATAAAACTGCCTCTCAAAGTGTTGATAATCTATGGAGAGATATAGAAAAGTAATCAGAGACATAAATACAAAATAGTTTCAGGAAAGAGAGAACTCTAAAAATTGGGAAGATAAAGCAAAAATTTCAAAGCATTTGTCAGCTGAGATGAGTCCTGAAGGATAAAGATTCCAAGAGGCAGAAAAGATGGTAATGGAGGAGGTGCATTGCAGGGAGAGAGGACAGCCAGTTTGTGGAAATTTGTGGAATGTTAAGTTCTGGCAAAAACAAGCAGGACAATTTGACTGAAAATTATATGAAATAAGTCCAGAAATGTAGATGAAGTCAGATTGTGGAGGCTTTTAACTGCCAACCTAAAGCATCCATGTGGAGCAAATGAATACAACTTGGAGTCAGGAAGACTTGAGTTTAAAATCAGCCTCAGATGTGTACAAGTTGTGTGACCTTGGACAAGTCACTTAACTTCTGCTTGCCTCAGTTTCCTTAGTTGTTAAATAGGGATAATAATAACACCTACCTCACCACTTGTTATGAGGAACAAATGAGATATTTTTCAAGTGCTTTGCATAATTCCAGGGACTTTGTAAACTTGATTCTTTCCCTTTCCTATGTAAGTTTTTGTATATTATTTTGAGAAAATAGGAAATCATTGAATAATTATTATAATCATAGATTTAGAGTTAAAAGACACCACAAAGACCAAGAATACACTTAGGGGAGAAAACTGAGGTCCACAGAGGTATAGGCATTTAATTAAGGTCACATGGGTTTTATGTGGTAGAGCCAAGCTTTGAGCCAAAGACCTCAGACTTTAGAACAAGAATAATTTCCAGCTCACTGCTGAGCAGTCCTGTTCTATGTAAAGAACATTTCAGGATCTATATAGAGGAGAGATTGAAGAGAAGAGTGAATGAAAACAGTTACAATTTATAAAGGAGCAGGCCAATATTGAATTCTATGAGCACTTGTTCTATATGATTGTGAATTACTGAATAAATGCCACCTTTTCTGAAGAGTCTAAATTGTGTATGACTCAAAATGGCACAGGTCATGGCTACATACTAGTTATAAAGACTTGGCACAGGTAGTGGCATAAAGCAGTAATGTCAAACTCCACATATCTATTAACTCTAATTTTTCTAAGATTTCATTCACATCTCTTACCTCTTTGGTTTGATTTATCTAGAGGAAGTTTCAGGTCTCCCACTAGTATAGTTTTTCTATTTCCTCCTGAAGCTCCACTAGTTTCTCCTTTAGAAATCTGGATGCTCTACCATTTAGTACATACATGTTGAGTAATGATATTTCCTCATTGTCTCTATTGCCTTTTATGTGGATTTAATTATCTTCCCTATCTCTTTTAATCAGATCTATTTTTACTTTGGCTTTGTCAGATATCATGACTGTGACTCCTGTCTTCTTTTTCTCAGTTCATGCCCAATAGATTTTGCTCCAGCATTTTACCTTTAGCCTGTGTGTGTCTACCTTCCTCATGTGTGTTTCTGTAGACAACATCTGGTAAGATTGTGTTTTCTATTCAGCTCCGCTATTTGCTTTCATTTTATGAGTGAGTTCAACCTATTAACATTCAGAGTTATGATTTCCACTTGTGTATTACTCAATATTTTGATTTCCTCTCCTAGTGTTGCCCTTTCTTCTGTAAGAACTGAAATAATATTTCTACCCAGATATATATTTTATAAAGTTTATTATAAAGGGTAGACAATCATTTGTCTAAGTAACCCCTCCATGAGATGCCTGGCCTGCAAGTCTCTTCCTCTTTGCCCTTTTACCTCCATGCTCTGTTCCAGAGTCCATTCCAAGCAAGAAGCCCCAGTAAAGATCACCCCTCACTTTTTATTCACATACAACATGTTCACAGATACAAAACCTGGTGCAACTGTGTTATGTAAGGAATTGATACAATCCCCGCCTGTGATCCTTTGGGAGACAAGTCTCCCCAATGGATCATTTAAATATAACTATCTTATATCTAAATACCTTCTAGCTTAAAGTACATACAATATTGCATTTTTCTAAGAGGAAGTTACAATTGTTAGAGATGAGAGTAAAATACAAAAACTGATTGATAGACACATTGACAAAATACCAATTAGGGGTCAGTCCCCTTTGGCATAAGAGTTTACATTCAGAATAAGTATGTTCAACCCCCTTCAATTCAGTTCATTATGTCCCAAAGTTCAATCTGGATCTTTTGATGCGGTGTGTGGCTTCTTCAGGCATCTTTACAGAACTTTATCCAAAATAATCTGCTTTCTTGATTCAGGGTGTTGGCAAATTTCTTTTCCTCAGATTTTCAAAAAAAAAATTTAAACTTTGAATTTTTAGGGTAATTTCACATTCCCCCCTGAGGAGGGTATTGGCCAACACCAGAATCACACTGGAATACATGACTGAGTTGTGAGGTATGTGAAACAATGGTCAAAAGAAAACACTCCCCCAAAAATCCCAAATAAAAGAGGAAAAATTAAATTCTATATAAAAATAATAAGTACAGAAATGATAAAAAAATGAAATAAAATTCTTTTGTGTATAAAATCCCAAGTAAAAAAATAAACCTGTAACAGGTTTTTGAATTACAGCAAGGACCAATTAAAGTGACATATCCCACAAAGCTGTAGGACAATAGCAGCAATACAGCACTTTACCTATTTGCAGCCAGGACTACAGAAACTTGCCAAACTATAAGAGAGAAAGGACTAAGTTTCAGCAGAAAATGGGAAAAAATCATTCCCTGGTCTGATTTTATCATCACTGTCAGAGAAAGGGGGAGCCAGGAAGATAGCCAACCTGGGGTACTTAACTCAGAATATTGCTCATGGAGTGTGGTACAAGGAATCCTGCATCTTAAAATGTCAAGCGCTGCAACCTCAATTCTCACACTAGGTTCAAGTCCTTTTGTATTGGCATAGAAGTTCAACAATCCTCCCTGGATTGGGTTTTGGTCTGTTTTGACCTCATGCTACTTGGCACTGTATAGTGGCTGTTATTCCCTTCTTCTGGAATCAGACACAATCATTTAACAAAGTTCCATAACATTTATCAATAAATGGCAGGTTTCCATAGTCTAAAGCTTTTGGTTATACATGGTCATTAGTGCTAATAGATTCCTAGGGGGCCACCCCTGTGCACTGTTCCCCCAGTCTGCAAGGGCCATGTTGTGCTGAGTGCAGTAGGAGGGCTTTGGGTCAAGAGTTCCAGCAGCTGGGCTGCACTCAGCTGAAAGCCTGTGTTGTTGTGTGCCAGGAAGTCTCTATTGACCCAGGGAGCCCCTAACTCTAATCCACAGCTTATAAGGATCCCCAGGATTAATTTAAGGGGTGTCTTCAAGCTCAGTGCAGCACCTGACTGAGCAAAGTAGCAGTAGGAGCCGGTGATTTCAAACATCCAGGGATGTCAGGGGCTGGGCTGGGCTGGGCTGGGTTCCTGTGCTCTGGCTGGGACTCTACTGATCCACCCTTGGCTAAGGTAAAATAATGGGGGTGGGAAAACACATGGGAGGGAGTTTTCTCAGCAATCGATCTGGGGAGGTGCATTAGATGGTTCTGATTCTCTTTCTCAGCCAGCATGCATTTCGTATATGCAGGCAGGTGGGCAGATTAAAGCCGCTTTTATTACCTAAACTTATCTAAGCACTCAATCAAAACTTCTCAGAAGAAAGTTAAAGGCCCGTTTTATGCCTAAGTAGTTGCCATTTTGTAAGAATTGAAATAATATTTCTACCCATATATATATTTATATATATATATATATATATTATAAAGTTTATTAGAAAGGATATACAGTCATTCCTCTAAGTAACCTGACCTCGAGGCGCCTAGCCTGAAAGTTGTTTCCTCTTTCCCCTTTTACCTCTCTGCTCTGCTCCAGAGTCTGTTCCAAGCAAGAAGCCCTGGGAAAGACATCCTGGTCACCTTTTATTCATGTTCACAGACTCAAAACCTGGTGCAACTGTGTTATGTCAGGAATGTTTGATGGACATATTAAGTTACTCAGGAGGGGGAAGGAATGAATCTTCTTTGACATACTTCTTTTGCTTTTTTCCTTCTAAACCAGTGGTTTGCTTTTCATCAGTCCCCCTAATCCCCACCCTTATTTTACTTTCCCTTCTCCTCCTTCCCTTCTTATTCCCCTCATTTTTCTTTGGGGTCTTTTTAAGCTACCACACACTCTCCCTCACTAGTATTGCTTCTCTTCCCACCTTCCCTTTCTGCCCCTCCCTTTTTATTCCCCTTTTATTTTTTTAGGGTCTATTAAATTCCCTTCTCCCTCTCTTGCCCTCCCTTTTTTAATTCCCTGCCCTGCTCCCCCCCCCTTAGTTTTCTTCTCTCATCTTCCCTACAGGGAAAGATAGAATTTGGTACCCCAATGGATCTAGGTGCTCTTCCCTCTCAGAACTGATTCCATTGAGAGTAAGGTTTGACTATTATCTCTTAGTACTCTCTTCCTCTCCTTCTTATAATAGTATTCTTCCACCTCCCCCCACCCGTGCCTCTTTGTGTGGTACATATTATCCTATTTTTCTTATTCCTTCAATTTTCTCTTGGTGTCATCTTCTATTCCCTCACCCCCCTTTTTTGCACATCATCTTAAACCACTTAATACCCCAACCTCTACCTAGGAATAATTATTTTAGCTACTATAATAGTCAATATAATTTTTGAGAGTTATTGAAGCTCTTAAACATTTAAAAAATTTTCCATTCTCTTTCTTATTTACCTTTTCATGTTTCTCTTGATTCTTGTATTTGGATATCAAATTTTCCATTTAGTTCTGGTTTTTTCTTTACAAATATTTGGAAATCTATTTTGTTGAATACCCATACTTTCCTGTGAAAGCATATAGTTAGTTTTGATGGTTATGTGATCCTTTTTTTGTAGACCCAATTCTCTTGAATATAATATCCCAAGCCTTGTGGTCCTTTAGTGTGAAGCCTCTCAGATCCTGTGTAATCCTTATTGGTGCTCCTTGATATCTGAATTGTCTCCTTCTGGCTTCTTCTAATATTTTCTCCTTAGCTTGGAAGCTCTTGAATTTGGCAATTATATTCCTGGGGGTTGTCTTTTGAGGATTTAATGTAGAGGGTGATCTATGGATTCTTTCAAAATATATTTTGACTTCTTCAGGGCAGTTTTCTTGGATAATTTTTTGTAGTATGATGTCAAGGTTTCTGTTTTTTTCTAGGTTTTTAGTAGACCTATAATTCTCAAATTGGCTCTTCTAGATCAGTTTTCCAGATCAGTCATTTTCTCAGTGAGATATTTCATGTTTTCTTCTATTTTGTCATTCTTTTGACTTTTTTGTATTAATTCTTGCTGTCTTGTGAGATTATTAGCTTCTACTTGCCCATTTCTGATCTTTAAAGACTGGTTTTGGGCTATAATATTTTGATTTTCCTTTTTGGTTTCATCTATCCTACTTTGTATGGTTTCTAGCAGGTCATTTCTGGTCTTCAATTTCCTTATCATTTCATTTGATTTCTGGGGTTATGTTTCCTAGTGAGAGATTCTCTCTTTTAAACAGTTATTTTCTTTTTGAACTATTTCCCACTTTTCTTGCCACCTTTCTCCTATCTTTTTAACTTGGTTCTCAAATTCCAGCCTGATTTCTTGGAGAGCTTGTGACCAATTTCCATTTTTTGGGAAAGTTTGGGTGTGTTTTCTTTTTTGTCATTCTCTGCTGTCTCCTCTGTAGTCTGTTGTTTCTTTAAGTAGCAATTATCCAGAGTAAAGGATTTTTTTTGGTAGTTATAGATTGTAGTTCTTGGGTGATGATGGCCATTGCTTTGTTGGTTTTTCCTTCCCTTCCCAGCCAGAAGTCTGAGTGAGGAGGGCAGGATCTCTGTGTATCAAGCTATGGAGTGTTTCTTGCTCTGAGGCTATTTTTCAAGTCTCTGCTGCATCTACTGTGTGCCACCCCTATCTGTTCTATCTCTGCACCCAAGGTCTGCATTCCTCAGCCTCCTGAAGTCCCAAGTCTTGCTGCTCTTATTAGTAAGTCTGTGGTGTCCTCAATCATCCCATGAGAACCTAGAGATTGCTTAGCAGAAGTCTGAGTGAGGAGGGTAGACAAGTCTTTGTATTGAGCTCCAGAGAAGTTTTTGTCCTGGGGCTATTTTTCAAGCCTCAACACGGGCATTACTGTGTGAAGTCCTGCCTTGCCTCTGTGCCCAAGTTCCTCATTCCTCAGTCTCCAGGGGTCCCAAGTCTCACTGTCTCACTGTTTTTAGGGGTAAGTCTGTGGTGTCCTCAGCCAGCCTCCTGAGAACCTAGAAGTTGCCCCATACTTGTTCCAACTCTGGTGCCTTAGGTGGAGTGGGGGAGGGGTGGTGAGCTCAGACTTTGTTGGGAGTGATTTTGCCCCTTTTTAGCATGGAAATGTCCAAACTCAGCCTACCTTCAATGTTGCGCCTTAAAATGGAGCCCTTTTGCTCATCTGATTTTGGTTTTGTCCTTTTGAGGCATTTCATATCAGTTGGTGGAGAGGAAGAACCTTGCTTCTACTGTGGGTCATCTTAACCCAGAAGTTCCATTAAACTCAAATAAAAACAGATCTCACCAGGCCACATATTGACTTAGAAAACTATAATTTAAATTATCTATGTTTTGTTGTATTTTATTTATATTATGAAACATTTCCCAATTACATGCAATACCTCTGGAATATCATCATGATCTTGGTAGTCTTTCCTGCCCTATATTTATGATCCTAAGACCTCTATACTCTATGTATAATTTATGGAAGAACCTGAACAAGAATCAAACAACTCAAAAACGTGTAGGTGAGTTATGATATGTTGGAGCAGTAGAAAAAAGTGTTCACAAAAATGAGATTAAAAGTGGAAGAGGCAAAAAAAAAAACATCTTTAGAGTCCATAAGTTGTCCTGAGGTGGCAGTTAAGTAGGTCAGTGGATAGGAGGCTGGGTCTGGAGTCAGGAAATCTGAGTTCAAATATGACCTCAGATACTTCTTAGATGGGTGATTTTGGGCAAGTCACTTAACCTCTGACTCCCTGACAAAAGGATTCCCTGGAAAAGGAAATTACGAACTACTTTGGTATCCTTGCTAGACAAACTCTAAGGATAGGTATGGTTTGTGGGGTCAAAAAGAGTCAGATATGACTGAATGACTGAACAACAACAATAAAAACTCCCCAGTGTTTACAAATTCCATTATTATGATCTAAAACATATATAAAACATAAATCATTTTTTGAAACATACATGATACAAAGTCAACAGGATATCCCTTAGCAAGAATTTATTTCTATCATGGCTAAAGATGACTTTTAGGTTAAAGCCCACAGACAAGGCGAATCATTGACAAAATCATCAGATCCAGACTGATACTCTTTTGTCAAGTCTAATCTTTTGTAACTTTCAATTAAGCTCTTCTAGTCTATCAATACCATTAGAACCTATCAAATGATGTTTGAATACCTACAAGACTATATTCGATCTTCTCTCCTCTTGATTTTATAGTAGGGTGTTGAGTTGAATTGAGAGTTTCATATGTTTAGGTGGTTCAGTGTATGATTCATTGGATCTGGAGACAGGAAGACCTGAGTTCAAGTATGACCTCAGATACTTTATTAGATGTGTGGACCTGGAAGAGGCACTTACCTGCTATCTGCTTCCATTTCCTTATCTATAAAATAAGAATAATAAAAGAACCTACCCATAAACATTGTGATGAGGATCAAATGAGATAATATTGATAAAGCACTTGGCAAATTTTAAAGACTGATATAAAGATGAGTGATAAGGATAATAATAATGATAATGATGGTGGTTATGTTTGAAATTTAGTCCTGAAGTTCTCTCTTCATGATTCAAAGGACCTGGGAAGATCTTTGCTCTTGTCTGACCTCTACAGGTCCTTGCTGTTTGACCCTCAGCTAGTCACTTGACCTCTCAGTCTTTAATTCTCTAAGATTATAAATTCCAGGGAAGTTACCTATCTGAATTAGTAATGGAAATGTCCTCATTCACTGACAAAATCAGAGATCAAGACCCCCCAAAAATATGATATAGAATTAGAAAAAGAATAAATCTGGTCATATAATTATTGGGCGCAAAACTCTTTGGTGTTTCCTTATTATATCCTGGACTATCATATCAAAGATTTAGAAAATGGAAGTGATTTTAAGACCAATTAACCAACATGTAAGCATTTATTATGCACCATTATGTGTCAGGAACTGTGCTGACTTCAGGGATACAATTTTTATTTCAATGTTTATTTACCCTTGCTTTCAAGCCTCAAATACCTGGCATTCTATTTGGGGGAGATGACATGGTTATAAATATATATATATATATACATATATATATATATAAACATATTCATATAAAATATACAAATAAGCATGCATGCATACATACAAATATATATAGATTTTTGTTTTTAAAAGTTTATTTGTTACATTCAAGTTCCCAGGCCTTGGGAAGAAGACAGCATTCAACCAAAAAGAAAAGCATATATAAAACTGTTTTTGCTTGTTTCTATTTATCAGTTCTTTTACTAGAGGTAGAAATACACAAGTTTTCTTCAAATATTTGTTTCTGTATATAATAGTCTCTTGTTCTGCTTGTTTCACACTTTATAATTTCATGGAGGTCTTTATATATATATATATATATATATATATATATTCACTTATGAGCTGTGGCTCAGTGGTTAAGAGTGCTGGGCTTGGAGTCAGGCAGGGAGAGCAGCCCATTCAAAAGGCATTTTTAAAATGTGATTATGACCTCTAAAGCTCTTTATTCCTTCTTTCCTCTGCAACCTTTCTCTAGGGCAGCCTGTGAGGGATAAAAAGGGTGATCCCTTTGTCATCCCCCATAGAAACAGCAACTATTCACATACATATGGGTGCTAGAGTAGAAAGGCATGTTCAGGTTAGATTGAGCCATAATTAAAAGCCTTTGGGTGCCTATTTTTTTTTTTATTTCTTTTCCTAAACATAAGTGTCCCAAAAGTAATCTTGAGAGATGGACTTTGGGGGCATGGCTATCTCAGGAGTTCCCCCAGCCTCATTTAAGGAGAAGCCCCTCACTACTACAGCACATCTTAAGAGAGAGAATCACCAGCAGGGGAATGAACAGAAGCCCTGGCTTAGAAGTCCTGGTCCTCATTGTTTAGACTATGAAGGTCTAAGCCAATATCAAAACACTTATTCAGTTGTCTTCTGCTTCTATAGTTAAGTTAAAAGTTTGAGAAGTTAAAAGTTACTGTTTCATTTTTGTCTTTATTAATGCATGATTTTGAGTCTTTTGTGTTTTTAACATTTCTTTTATGTGAATAAAATAAATGATGTAAAATACCTGATCTCCATGATATATTAACAAGAGAGTCTGGGAAAAGGAGTTTGAATTCTTTCTCTTAGGGGCTAGTATCACCCTTTCCCCAACCCTGGAATCATCAGGATGGCATTTGGTTCACGTTCATGGCTCTAGGACCAAGACTCTTTTAGTAAGATAGAAAGTACCAAGTTTACCTAGAACCAGAAGAAATTCTGCAGTTGTTGCATGAAGACAATCCTATTGGGCATGGTGCATAAGATCCATTGGGGAGGAGAGAACCTTGAGGAAAAGTGATTAGGAGGTCATTGCAGCAATCTAGGTGAGAGATGATGAAGGTCTAAACTAAGATGATAGCTATGTGAGCAGAGAGAAAAGACCAAGGACAAGATATATTAAGAAGACAGAAATGGTAAGATTTGTTAACTCTTTAAATTTTTAATATTAATTCTAATTTAGGGTGAGGAAGAGTGAAAAGTTGAGGGTTATGCCAGGGACACAAACATTAGAGACTGGAAGAAAGATGGTACCTTCAGTAGAAATAAGAAAATTTTGAAAGGGGTGGTTTGAGAAATGTAAAAATAATGACATATTTTGGAATGCTGAGTTTGATATGTCCCCAAGACATTCCTTTTGAAAAGCTGGTGCTTTGGGACAGAAACTCAAGAGAGAGACAGAATATATATATATATATATATATATATATATTTCTAAAATCCCATTTGGGCCAGTAAGAGTCATACATGATTGAAACAATTGAACAGTAGGGTAAGATTAGAAGCCAGATTAAAAGGGCTGAAGAGAGAGTGATGACTAGATGACATCCAATGATGGATCATATTAGGTAACTCATGGCACAAGATGATAATCAGTGTCATACAGTACAATCTCTTATTTTTGTTTTTATGAAGGAGGAAATAAGGGACTTGAAAGAAATCATTGTTTGCCCAAAGTAACACAGGCACTAAGTGGGGCAGATGGGATTTGAACCCAAGTTTCCTGACCATAAACCCAGCGCTCATCTAGCTTTAAAAGCCCTGTTCATTCTGAAATGACTCTTCTCTTTCAGTCCCACCTCCTTATCACCAATCCTTCATGGATCTATGATTCAGCTATAGTGTGCTATTATTTTGTACCCAAAGCTAGGGGTTCCCCGCCTTTGTGCTTTCCCGCCTTTGTGCTTTTCTTGGCTCACACTGCATCCTTCCCTCTCTGCTGAATTCTTAACCATCATTTAAATCCCAACATGAACACCACTTTTTTTTCCCCATGAAGCCTTCTTTAATTGTAATCCCCAATTAATAATAATCTTCACCTTCCAAACTCAAATAATTCCTTTTGTCCCCACAACTTTCTAATGTGCTTACAAAGAAATAGTGTTATGTTGTTGTTGTTGAGTTGTTCTTCAATTGTCTGTCTCTTTGTGATCCCATTTGTGGTTTTCTTGGAAAAAGATACTGTAATGGTTTGCCATCCCTTCCTCTTGCTCATTTTACAGATGAGGAAACTGAGGCAAACAGGGTTCATGTTTGAAGCCACATTTGAACTCAGGAAGATGAGTCTTCATGACTCCAGACGCAGCCCTCCATCCACTGCCTCAAATTCTGCTCAAATAGGGTTATTGTTAGCATCCTTATTACTTTAAGTCTTCTACTAGACTATAAACTTTATGAAGACAAAGGTGGTTACCTAAACTTTTCTTTATGCATACAACAAACATTTACTAAACATTTGATGAATAAATACATAAAAAATATTTGAACCCAGAGAGATTTTTGCTTTTTATCTTAAAAAAACCTTTAGGCAAATTTTAAACAAACATTAAAGTAAATAACTTTTAAGCAACTTTTCAAAGCAATAAATCATAAGTATCCTTTTTAAAGTTATTTTTATTGCAGGTTCAAGTATGTATGAATGTATATATATATATGTATATTATATAAATATAATGGAATTGAACTCAAAGGCCTAGTTAGAATATTCACCTTGAAAAACTTGCCCTGCAATTTAAACTTGATTTCAAACTTCTGGTTATTAAAATTGTCTCTAAGCTTTGGGATTGCTTTCCTTTAATAAGAGCTCTTATTGATTACTTCTGAGGCAATCATAGAGAAGGCATGAGTTCATTTTCTAATATTCCCTTTGAACTACTGTAAGATCTGTGCCTTTCCCTTCACATTCCTTTTTTACTTTTTTCTTCTTTTTGGTTTTTCTATTCCCCTCACCTCCTGTCTTAGCCTATATGTTTTCCTCCTTCTTCTTTTGTTCATAAAAAGAAAAAGAAATCACTGCAAAACCAACTCTTTGCACCTTTTTTTCCTCCCTCTGTATTATTTTTGAAAAGAGCATTGTATTATGGAAAACAGGGCATGCAAGTAGTGGGGAGTATAGACTCCAGGCATATAGCTTCCCTGTTAACTTAATGGGAGACCTTAGGCAAGTCATTTAAACTGTTCAGGCTCCAGGATCTTGTAAAATGATGAGGCTGGATAAGGTGATCTTTAAGTACACTCTTTCCACCCCTAAAATAGAATTCTCTTTTAGTTGCCACCCAAACAGCCTCACAGGCATGTGTCACTTGGACCCTAGTGAAATCTGTTAGTTGGCTTACCTCTAGAAATTTACAAGCAAATGTAATATCTAGCATTAGAACTGAAAATTTAATCATCTAAAAGATTCAATCACAAGAATTCATCATCTTGAGTGACAGACTTGATTGGCTTCAAGTATTGACTGGATCACTCACTGGCAATATCACCACAAATTGCCTCCACGTTTGAGCTTTTCTTCCTGTTCTATCCATGGTGCCATCTCTATTTTGCAATTATTGTTCAGTCATGTCTGACTCTTCATGATCACATTTTGGATTTTTTTTCTTTTGGAAAAGGAATGGTTTTGTTATTTCCTTCTGCAGCTCATTTTACAGAAGAGGAAACTGAGGCAAACAGGGTTAAGTGATTTGTTCAGAGTCTCACAGTTAGGAAGTGTCTGAGAACATATTTGAACCTAGGTGCTCTTGACTCCAGGGCTGGCTCTCTATCCACTTTGCCTGCCTTGTCCCCACTGCTTTATAAAGTGTTTTGAAACTCTTATTATTTGATTTCTCGGTGTCACAGGAGAACTAAATATGGAAGAGTTGCCAATGAATATCTGAGAAGGAAATTTTCATCTGGGGGTTCCTATCCATTAAATGATGAGTCCCTCCTACTATAACTCAACTTATTAAGTTCTTCAAAGTGAAATTCTTCAGCTTCTGAATTATTTTGTGTCTCTTAAGCCCTGTGTCATATTAATAGATAAAAGAGGTTATTTCCCTCCCACTTGGTTGATATTACCAACCTTTCATAATCATTAACCCATATAGCTATATTCTGAGAGCAGCTACTGCAGCAAACACAGACCTAGGCTATAAAGACAACCTTGTGGAAGCTGCTGAGCTTGCTTTGGGAGCCAGAGAATGAGGGAAGGGAAATTGCTGAGTTCTGCAGGCAGGAGGAAACCCTCTGTGAACACGATAACTTCCATGGTCTCTTGCTTCCATTTTAAAATGCTGTGCTCATCCAGTGCTAAATTTAGGGGCATGAGTCAGAGATGTCTCACGTGGCTTTAAGGTTGTCAAGTGGAAAGTCAAAACATGGTGTGCTGCTCCCACAATCCTTGAGAAAGATCGGAAATTAATTGTCAGTGTTATTAAAATGTGTCTCTCCTATCTCAGAGAGCTGAATGGATTGGTTGGCACCCACAATTTAATGCAAAATAGGCCATGCTTTCTTTTTGCTTTGTAGAATCACTGAATCTTGGAGTGGAAAGGAACCTTGGAGGTCATTTCATTCAATCTTCTACTTGATAGATGAATTCCCATTACAGAATCTTGGACAAAAGCTGGATGATTAAGTCCTGAAGGAGTCCATTCCATGTGCAGAAAATGTCAGCTATTAGGAAGTGCCAGCTCATGCTTAGCTAAAATCGACTTTTCTGTATACTGTACCCATTGGTTCTAGTTTTGCCTTCTGGGGCCAGGCATAATAGGTCTATTTCCTCTCTTGCGTGAAAGTCTCTGGGAAACAACAATGGTACTTTCTATTTGGAAGGAGTTTTGTCGCAGACAAATTTAGACTTTTTCTTTCCCTGGAAAAATATCTTTAGTTCTTTCAATAAGGCCTCACCTTAAATAGTATCATTGATTTAGAGCTAGAAGGAATTTCAGATTAATTTTATAGATGAAGACATTAAAGCACAGAAAGAGAAGTATTTTAACAAAGGTCCAACAGCAATAAGTGTCTAAGAAAGGATATATACTTGGGACTTACTGACTCTAAATCCATTTTGCTATCTACCATCTTACTCATCTGCCCTGGAAAATAGTTTGCTTTTCTTCCTCATTATGGGTATATTCCATTTTAAGCATTCTTTTCATCACAGACAATTATTTCCCCCTAGTAATATCCATGATGGAAAACAATCTTATGGGAAAAGCTAGATTATGGCTGCAAGAAATATACATTTATTAAATTAAAACTTAAGAAATTCTTTAGTCATTTTAGAAATTAATATTATTCTAATTTATCTTTGAAATGCAAGGTCAGAGGAAGTGAGAAATGATTCCAGCTTCTTAAAATTAATAGCTAAGTAAAAGTGATAGTATGCATTCTCTGACCTTTCCAAACACTAAATGCTTTGTATTCAGAAGATTGGCCCAGAAATATTAAATTTGATGACTACCACCCATAACTGCCTCACTGTATGACCTCAGGAAATTAGGAGTATTTGGATGGGATGACTGATTACAAAATGCTAGAGCTGAGATGGAGTCTGTACTCTTAGGTGCAAAGTCTGCCTCTCATATTTAATAGCTCTAAGACATGGACAAGTTAATTAATTTCTCTGAAATTCAGTTTTCTCATCTCTAAATTGGGAGTATATTCCAAGAATAATATGTAATATGCTAATAATATAATGGTATAACCTCTAATATAAATGGAAATATACATTATTATATTATTATATTATATTATGTTATATTACATTGTATTGTATTAACAGATATATTATATTATAGGTATGATATTATAGGTTATATTATATTATAAGTATGATACTTCACAGGGTTGTTGTGAGGAACAAATGAGATGATTAAAAGCACTTTGCAAATCTTGAATTGCTATATAAATGTTTGTTTGTTTTTATTTACCTTCCCATGCCTATTTGTTGTTCAATTGTTTCAATCATGTCTGTTCCTCTGTGCTGCTATTTGGGATTTTCTTGGCAAAGATAATGGAGTGGTTTGCCATTTCCTTCTCCTATTTATTTTATAGCTGAGGAAACTTAGGAAAACAGGGTTAAGTGACTACCCAGGGTCACATAGCTAAGTAAGTGTCTGAGGCCACATTTGAACTTAGGAAAATTCCTTCTTGATTATCATATCTGAACCTTTTTCAACTGCCTGCCATTTGAACCTTTATTAATTTCTTATACTGGCTGAGCTGAGAAAGAAAGACTTGATCTTGGATCCAGTTTAGAATATTTTTAAACTGTCTTTATATCCTTTTTGTCTGATGAATGATCTCTTAGCTAAAAACTATATTCTGAAGTACCTAGGAATCGGGTATTTCTGACTTTTATCCTATTTTCACACCCTGAATCTTTATCTGACTTCCTGGCCTTCCAGGATTAGTTGTTTTGTCTTTTTAGTTGTTATCTTTGACTTGTTTGTCACAAAATAAGAGAAAAAATATGCTAATAAAATTTGACTTGCACAAAGAAGATCTGTATGAGAGCATAGGATCTCAGAGTTAAAAAGTTTTTCTGAAGACATCTCATCTAAATGCCACCCTCAGTGGCATTTCCCAACAAATGACCACTTTCCAGGCTTAATCTGAACTTTTCCAGAGATGGAGAATTTTCTACTCCCTGAAACAGCCCATTCTATTTTTAGAAAAGCTCTAATTGTAAACTAGTTGTGCCTTATGTCAAATCAAAATCCATCTCCTTGAAATTTATATTCATTACTCTGAGTTCTGCCCTCTGGGGTCAAGCTGACCAAATCTATTCTCTGTTGCATATAGAAGACTTTCAGATATTTGCAGACAGCTGCCATAGCTCCTCTCTCCCTTGGTGGGAAGTCTTATCTTCCCCAGGCTAAGCATCTTTAGCTCCTTCAGCTGATTTTCAGATGAGCTAATTTCTTATTTTCTTGCCATCTCCACTACCATTCTTTGCATTTGTAGTGGGAGCTAGGCAGAGACATGTTGGGACTAGAGTCAGGAAAATCTGAGTTCAAAACTAACTTCATATACTTCCTAGCTGTGTTCCCTAGGGAAAGTCACTTTAACCTCTGTCTGCTTCAGTTTCTTCCAACTATAAAATGGGAATCAAGATAGTAAATACCACTCAGGGTTATAGTGAGGATAAAATGAGATAATAGTTGCCCAACACTTAACAGTCAGCCAGCAAGGTAGCATAGTGGATAGAGCATTGGGTCTGGAGTCAGGAAGATTTCTCTTCTTGAGTTTAAATCTGTCCTCAGACACTTGATAGCTGTGTGCCCCTGGTCAAGTCACTTAACCCTATTTTCCTCAGTTTCCTCATGTAAAATGAGCTGGAGAAGACAATGGCAAAATACTCCAGTATCTTTGCCAAGAAAACTCCAAATAAGGTCACAAAGAATCTCAACACTTAGCAGAATGTCTGACATAGTAGGTACTTAATAAAGGATCATCTTCTTCCTCATTCCTCCCTCCAGTCAGTCAATATCCTTCTGAAAATATAATATGAAGAACTGAACATGATATTCCAGAACTTGGTTGAATCTACTGGGTCCATCACAACCCTCATTCTGGATACTGTGCTGGTTTTAACACAGACTAAAATGGAAGGGATAAGAAACCTGGGGGGGGAAATGGGGCACATAATAGGTGGAAAGATTAGATCAAAGAATTAAATTTACCTCAGTGGAAAAAGACTTGCCCTTTCAATTTCTCTTTGAATTAATGGAAGTTACTTGCCAAGTTCTCCATGATCCCTGACAGAGATTTTCTAGCAAAACATTTATTGCATTTACTTGGGGATTCCTCCCTTCCCCTTTCTGGCTTTTTCTCTGGTCAAATGCTCAAAACAGCTTTGAAAATATGATGAGGAAACAGAATTAAGAAGGGAGAAAAACAAATTGGAAATGGAGCAAAAAAGGGTAATGTTGTCCTCTCAACTCCATGGCTCATTATGTTCCTTAAAAGAATTCCCGTACACATTTCTCTAAGTAATGGATGGATTCGCATTTCTATTTTCTGAGATAATTCCGAGTATAACACCAGAGTGCTAAGAATATCTGGATATGAATGAAGAGAAAAATGCATTAGTAAGACAAGCTGAGAGAAATTATCTTTTGACTTGAATAACATTCACACTGAAGGGGGGCTAAGGCTATACAGCATGTATGATGGGCCAATCTATCTAGGCAAAAACCAAGAAAAAAGAAAAGAAATCTTCTACTGAAAGGAAAAGTGGCATGTCATCTATTAAAACTCTAGCCACCAACATTAATTTCTTCTTAGCCAGCTGCTCCCCTTTTTTTTCTTCTTCCAAAAGTCCAAATGCAGATTCATAAATATATTGCAATTTGGATTATAGCTACACACAAATAAATTTAAGAAACTCTGATTAATTTAGTCCAAAATGCTATTAAAAAGTTTAATTTATTAAATCTGCTCTCCTTTCCCTGATCTTTTCTTTCCGAAAGAGTCAGGTAACTATCGATTGTCTATTTTTTATTTAGATGGCATTCAAGGTTTTTATCCTGAATGGATGATGTGTGTGGATGCAGCCAAACTAAAATGATCAAAGACAAAATACAGCTCTTTTGGTTGACTCTAATAAAGAAGAACAGAGTGGTGTGTATATTGCATTGTATTTGATTATGCACCTTTCAGTTCAACTCGACAAGCATTTAAGGCACAAATCTATTGGAAATTGAAAGGACTTCCACCAGCAGGGGAATGACTGAACAAGTTGTGGTATGTAATATTTATTGAGAAGGGAAATAGGATTGGAAAAAAGGGGGATAATATGGGAATAATGGGAGGTTTGTAGCAGTGTAGGGAGGAGTTAAGGGGAGAGAGGGAACACTGCTTGGTGAGGCAAGGGAGGGAGATTCCCCCTGCTGAGAGGAAACATCAGGGGTCCAATAAGGATGGTTTGTCTTTGAATGACTGAAACTGAAGTTCAGCTCCCTCTATGACCAGAAAAGATAGTCCACTTATCTGACTGCAAATTCAAATAACAAAGTTTAATAACTTGTTGGGATTGGAGTTTTTCTCAGTTTCAGACCTGAGGCCAGGCCCCAGAGGCTGGCGGAGAGTTTGGCCCACTCCTGTCTACTCTCGTTCTAATTCAGAGTCTTAGCAGTACACAGAAAGCAAACAAGAACAATTCTAACCTTTAGAAGCCTGTGTCTTTGGGCTGAACCAAGAAGAGCATGCCACTCCAGACTGGGCTGAACAAGCTCCTCTCCCCTCCAACACCAGGACTCAAGTCCCCCGTCTTCCCCCAGCAGGAAGGAAGTGCTAGTCACAAGACCCAACTGCCACTCCCAGTTGGCCCTTCCCCCACACAAACTGTCAGTCTTGTTTCCTTTCCACAATTATCCCCTTTTTTTGTTGTGACCTTCCCAAGGTCACATATTTATATTATAGTTACCAATTTAGTAAATCTACTCTAAGGAAATCTTAGCAGGAAAGTTTGGGCAAGGGTAGTTTTGGGTTTTACAATAAATTCAGTACAAAAAATGTTGAACAAAACTATTACAAGAAATTTGAATCTTAGTGCTAATACTACTTACTCTACGTTAACTAAAACTAATATCTTATTTACAGAAATTATTTACATATAATACAACAATATACATTGTTCCACATCATAATGTCAGTCAACTAAAAATATCTATTGATCTTTATATTTGCCTAAGACCTTATGGAACTAACTATATACCTATTTACATTTTGCATAAATACAATTTCACACACTTGTTTATATAAATAAGGTCTCTCAATATGTCAGTTTGTGATTTTGTGTTTTGTGTCTAATAGTGTTGTGTTGATTTAATACTTATCAAGTTTCTTCAGATTTCCACTTCTCATGTTGACTGATGGATCTCTTCTTTCTTCCATGTTATGTAGTGATGCATGCTATTTCCCTAATATGTGAAATTACTTTTGTTTTATTATATCAACACACTCAGTCTTACATATGTCTCATTTTTGATCTGTCCTCTTCTTATATAAACAAATTTACAAAGTTCAAAGTCTTAGCTGTCCATTTCAGCTTTTCCTCTTTGTTTCTTGTCTCTAGCATCTTTTCTTGATGCTTTTCTTTGGGCTGGTTTTTTAAAATCTTTTCCTCTGGGATGCTTTTCCTCTGGGTTGCTTTTCCTCTGGGCTGTAAAGTTGTCTCGAACATTATGTGTCACTATTATTTCTTTGTATTGTACCTCTTATGTTAATCAGTTTTTTGTTTTCATTTCTCAGCCCTATCTGTTGTCTGATTATCTTTTATGTTTGTTACAGTGGTGTTGAACTTTTTCTGGTTTCACGTGGGAACAGTGAAACCATGAGTCTTTCCCTGCAACTTTTATAGCTGTTGGGGTAGTAAGCAATACTTCATGTGGTCCAGTCCATTTTATGTCTGTAGCCAATTTTCTATTGAAATTTTTTTAGTATACCCTATCTCCTGGTTGGATATTGTGCAAATTGTAATCCAGGAGTACTGTTTGTCATATCAAGCCCATTTCATGCAATTCTGCTATTCTTGTCTGTAAAGCTTGTATGTGTTTTGTTAATTGACAGTCTAGTTTGTGAGAAGTTCTACATCAGAGAAAGGAAGATGTGATAGGAGCATTACATTATTTTCTTCTTCTTCCTTTTGTTTTGGATCACGTATATGATTTTCTTGTACTGCAAATTTAGTGTCTCTATCCACTTTATCCACTTCCACATACTTTTCACAAAGTTCTTCGTAATTCTTGACTCCCAATGCTGCCAGCATTTCTTCTAATGTGATTGTGTAGTTTATTTCCTTAACTAACTCTTCTGACTGGATCATTGGTTCTTGATTTGAATTGTTAATGTAATTATCTGTCTCCTCCTCTTGTAAAGCTTTATAATTTTGATCATAAGGTTTGATATGTTCATAAGGTTCTTGGTCTTCTTCATTTTCTGAATCAAACATTATTGAATATAGTGATTCTGTGTGATTCGTGTCTTGCATTGACTCTTGCTTGGTGATTTCTATATTCCCCAAGTCTTTGGCAAGGTCTTTAACTTGGACGTAACTTGTGATTTGGCTGTCTTCGGGAGATGTTTTTAAAACAGATTTAGTTGCTCCTGTATCAATAAGAGCTGGGTAGATCTCATTACCCACTTTTATCATGACCCTCGGTTCTGTGTTGTCATTTTGTTGGCACACTTGGACCATAGGTGCCTCTATTTCTATTTTGTTCAAATCCCAGTTTTGTTCTTCTGCTATAGAGTTTTCTTGTTGCTCTGAACATTGATTTTGTAATCCATCATCAGTTTGCAAGAGATTTGCATTATCATGGAGACTTAAGGATGGCATGACAATGTTTGTGTTTGCTTTTTCTTGTGCACTTACTATTGGTTGGAATTCTTCTGCATAAGGATTTAAGGTTAACTTTTCTATTAAGTCATTGGTATTTTCTTGTGTAATAGCATTCTTGCTTTCAGTCATTGTCTCCAGGAGGTCTGCTAATTTGAATGTTCTCTGTTATTGCATTTTCCCCCTCATTGGACCCTTCTGTTATTTGATCATGTGCTTCAATAAATTCATTTACAGTTTGTGTATTACAGACTGTTGCCAGTTCTGTTTCTTCCTCTTTCTTTGTAGCTTGTTGCACTGTTCCAAAAATTTTCTCTTTAATCTCTGTTACATCATTATCTAATTGGATTTCTTCTTCTATCTGTTCTTTAGTTTTATTTTGTGCTTTTGGCACCCCAGGTTCTATCTGCATGCAGTCTCCTTCCTTTTCATTTTTCCTTTTTCCTTTCCCATTTTTCCCTTTTGATGTTACCCCATGTACCTGGCTTCATAACTGACTTTGTTTTGCAGCACCTGAGACTACTTGTGAATAACGTGGTTTTGCTCCTTGTTGGATGTATCTCTCCATGATTTCTAAATTTGGTGCTTGCAATGAATTCTTGCAATTACAATCACAACATTTTGCATTTGTTTGTGTATTATTGCTGCTATACTTTACATTGCTTTTCCAAGATCTCGGTTTGTTATTAGCTTCGAATAATTGTGCCTTTAAATAATAGTCTTGAACCATGTGACCTATTTTTCCACAGAGGAAACATCTGGGTAAATTTCTCCTTTGATTACTTTGTGTGTAATTTCCTTTGGGTTTGTACAATTGCAGAGTGGCTAGATTTTTTATTTCTTCAATTTCTTTATATTTACTTGAGCTATTTGCCTCCTTGAGCTTGGCTTTAAGCTCTTTTATTATTTCATCCTTTTCCTCTAGCATTTCTTTATGACCTGAAAATAATGTAAGTTGCAGTTTTTCTTAAATCTTCCAGACTTAGTGTTTCCCAATCTGGGCACTGAAGTTTAAAATATGATCTAATAGGTGTGTTACTGCCTTTCACAAATTGTCTCCTTATGTGTTGGAGATTTTGTTCAGTTAAATTTTCAAATCCAAGCACATCCCCTGCTACTTCAATCACTCTATCAAGGAACTTTGATGGATGTTCCCCACTCTCCTGTCTCAATCTCTCAAATTTTCCCCAAGTATCTGGTCTTTTTGAAAAACTTTTCATTGCTTCTAATAGATCTTCTCTGGCCTTTCTTAGATAACGTAGATTTTCATTATTAGATAACTCTAAGTCTGTTCCTTCCTCTGGCCATGATGTTAAATTTGGATTTTTCTAGTTTCATCAGGGAATTGTTGTTTTTCTCTTTTTGAAAATAATTCTGAGAGAAGAATTTCAGTGTCCTGGAAATCTGGATCATAAAACCTAATTGCTCTTTTAAATTCTTTTAAACATCTCATTGGTTCTGAAAACCAGGAAGGCATCCATCTTTTCAGACTTTCAAGGTCAGCTGTTGTAAATGGTTTATGTGTTTTAATATGAATTATGCCTCTATCTGGTTGTAGGCTTGTTTGATCTCTTAGTGGCAATATTGGTATTCCACCTTCAGCCCATCTGTATTTTCTTGCTGAACTACATTGTTATTTTTAGGTATGTCTTGTTGTGTGTTAATACCTTTGCCACATTATTTCTCTTCAGTTAGTTGCTTAATCATTTCCTTTATTTGCATCATCTCCTCCTTCATGGCTAAAATAGTCACAGCCATTTCATTATCTTTTGCTTTTTTCCCAAAAATTAGATGTACACCTATTTTTAGGGCATCGTATAATTTGGTTACTAAGAATAATGCTCCAGCATATGTGGGAATGAATGAAATCAGGCGATACATACTTATATTCAGCCATTGCAAAGTTTCATAGATGCTAAGCAGAAAATAAATATAATCCGGAATCGTGACAAAAAATAAGTTGTAAAACATATACAAGAAATACGCAATCCAAGCTAGATTACCCATGGCAAGTAATAGTTTCTTTGCCGTCTTGTATCTTGAAAAGCCTTTTACAACAGAAAAAAATTTTTTAAGTCTGGCCCTTTAACTGTCCCCTCCTCCCTTCAGGAGGAGTGGCTTCTTTTGGGCGTGGTATCACTAGGCAGATTAGTTGCACTCAGCACTGCTCTCAAAATGGTTACTTTTCACATTCACACAGGCTTTTGAAATGTATGCAGGCCCAACTTCTCTGACAACTCTAATTTCCTTCTTTTTCCCAAATTCTTAACAAAAATAGGTTGGAAAACCTAGCTGGCTCTGCCAAAAACTGTAATATTTATTGGGAAAGGAAATAGGAAGATTGAAAAACAGGGGGGATAATGGGAGGTTGGAGGAGTGTGGAGAAGTTAAAGGGAGAGAGGGAACACTGCTTGGTGAGGCAAGGGAGGGAGATGCCCCCTGCTGAGAGGAAACAGCAGGGGTCCAATAAGGATGGTTTGTCTTTGAATGACTGAAACTGAAGTTCAGCTCCCTCTATGACCAGAAAAGATAGTCCACTTATCTGACTGCGAATTCAAATAACATAAAGTTTAATAACTTGTTGGGATTGGAGTTTTTCTCAGCTTCAGACCTGAGGCCAGGCCCCAGAGGCTGGCGGAGAGTTTGGCCCATTCCCGTCTACTCTCGTTGTTCTAATTCAGAGTCTTAGCAGTACACAGAAAGCAAACAAGAACAATTCTAACCTTTAGAAGCCTGTGTCTTGGGGCTGAACCAAGAAGAGCATGCCACTCCAGACTGGGCTGAACAAGCTCCTCTCTCCTCCAACACCAGGACACAAGTCCCCCGTCTTCCCCCAGCAGGAAGGAAGTGCTAGTCACAAGACCCAACTGCCCCTCCCAGTTGGCCCTTCCCCACACAAACTGTCAGTCTTGTTTCCTTTCCACAGGTATATGATTACAATGGAATACTACTGCACCATAAGAAATGACAAACAAGTTAATTTTGGAAAAACATGGAAGAGTCCATATGAAATTATGAATGGTGAAATGAGAAGAACCAAGAGAACATTATTTACAGCAATAAAAATATTATTTGAAGAATGACTGGTGTATTTCTACTTCCAGAGAAAGAGCAGATAAATAGAAATAAGTAAGACCTAGTTTTATATATACATGTATCTTTTTATCATATGATGCCTTCTCTAATAGGGGAGGGACATAATTATAGTTAATTAAGCCTTCTATCTTAGAATCATTTCTAAGTATTGGTTCCAGGCAGAAGTGTGGTAACGACTGGGCAGCAGGGATAAGTGACTTGCACATGGTCATACAGGTAGGAAGTGTCTAAGGCCAAATTTGAACCCAAGACATTTTGTCTCCAGGCCTGGCTCTTTATTTACTGAGCTGCCCTTTAAATAAATAAATTTAAAAGAAAAAAAGAAAAGAAAATAATCTATTATGTACCAGGCTCTTAGCTAGGTACTTGGTCTACAAAGACAAAAAAACAGCCATTCCCTACATTCATAGAGCTATATTCTAAAGAAATTATATTTACAAGGTTATATAATTTAAATCTAGAAGGCACCTTTGAGGTCATCTTGTTTAATCTCCTTATTTTACAGTTAAGGAAACTGACTGCTCTGAAAAGTCAAACAACTTGCTCACTGTAACCACAGCACTTCTCTGACATTGAGAAATCGCATTCCAATCAAGCTCTGTTGGTTAAAACAAAATTATTTGGTTTGGTATGACCTGGGACTAAAGTAGAGCTAAGTCTTAAAGAGACATCTATAGCCCTTGAGGGAAAAATTCATTTAGATGTCTGAATGTTTGGGCTGATTGCCTCTATGGCAAGCTGGAGCCAGGTTCATTTCTGGTTTGGCAGGTGGAGAGAAAAGATAATTGTCTGCATGGTTCTAAAGATGCCCAGTCAGTAGACTATGTATGAGGGTGAGTTATAGAAAATGACTGAACCATGTGGGAGGAGGGTGCTTGACAGAGCACCTGAGAAAGGCCTCCCTGGGTACTAGGAAAGAGGAAGATCACATTCTTTTGAATTTTCCACTTCAAGATCCAGATACACGGGGTGGGGTAGAGGGTAAGTTTTCATGCCTCTGATTGACCTTCTCCCACTGAGAGAGAGACTATATATCAAATCAAAAGTCTTCTGGTCCTTTAAAAATTAATTCAACTGTCTTATTAATTATGAATTTGTTGGCTATATAGAGTGGTAGATATTAACTGCTTCATAATTATATGTTTTGTTATTGGTGAATGAGGCAGACAGACAATAAGAAATATTATGAATGCAGAGGGAAGAAACACAAAATACTCTCACTGAATGCTTGGAGTTCTGGAGTTACATAAAAAAGAATTTTATCATTTTATCAATTTGTTAAAAAATGTTTTTCTGTGAACATTTCAAATCAAAGTTGAATATGCTACCCACCCTCTGGTGGAAGAAAGCCAATCATCACTGTTGTGTATTCTAGTGATTTGAGATGTGGAGGCAGAGTGAGAGCCTCCACTTTGTCATATTGCCTTCTCCATTGTGTCCCCCTCACTCATGTTTAAAGGAACTCTTCTACAGGTAGAGGGACAAGGATAGCAGTTAGAGAATAGGCCATGCTTGGTGAAGGAGAAGAAGATTAATCAGAAGGCCGATGGATGCTTCAATTCTAAGTGTAGGGGTCAAAAGAGAGGGAGTGAATCCTTGAGGTACATCAAAAGAAATAAGTATAGAGCACTTAACACAGTGCCTGGCACAAAGTATACACTAAATAAATGTTTGTCCCCTTCCCTTCCCTTCCCTTCCCTTCCCTTCCCTTCCCTTCCCTTCCCTTCCCTTCCCTTCCCTTCCCTTCCCTTCCCTTCCCTTCCCTTCCCTTCCCTTCCCTTCCCTTCTTTTGTAGTCCCAAAGTGAATTTTTCCACTTTATATAAACAACTCTCATGGACATCCAGCTCCATTAACATGGCATGGTGAGTATCTGAGTCAAGAATGAAAATTCAGGTTTACTGATCCTTAATGAAGAACTTAAAATAATGATAATTCAAGAAGAAATGGACAAGAAAGTTAATACTTGCCTACTATTAGCCAAGAAAAGAGGATTTTTATAAATGTGAGGAGATCCAGAAACAGAAAAGGGTACCAAGATGGTTAACAGAAGACTTGAGGCAGTGGTCAGGGGAAGCAGGAAGGATCAGGTCTAGTAAGAGCACAGCCATCATAGATTTATAACTTGAAGGGACTTCAAAAGTTATAGAATTCAACAACTTTATTTCACAGATGAGAAAATTGAAGTGAAGTTGCTCAAGGTCACAAAGTGATATAAATGGTGTTTAAACTCAGGTTTTCTATCTGATTCCTAGTAGAAAGCTAATTTGCTTACAGAAATATGCTGTAAATGGGATTGGGGCACATAAATACTGTGAGCCAAAAAAGATTGTTGCAGTCTTCTGAATTTCAACAATGCTTTCCAAGTTTTGGTTAAATCTTGCCTAATACCAAGCTAGCCTAACTAAGTCTTTGCTTGGTTTAAATCCCTATTAAACACAATTTTCTCAAATGCCTCTTCATGATATCCAGAGTCTAATTCCTTTACTATTTCTTAAAGAGGGATTAAATTCAAATGTTTAAAATGTAGTCACTCTCTTTCCAAAAATAGATATTTCATTTTGCACTTCTGAGGTTGAAATGAAAGGACTTTTAAAAGATGAAGACTGAGAAAATGAACAATACAAAAGGGCAGAAACAAAACTAAACCATTGTAGAATGCCTGTTTAAAAAAAAAAACAAAAAAACAAATTGATGTTTCTGCCTAGTTCTTATCCAGATGAAGGGTGATTTAGCTAATTGAAAGGCAAATGTTTTTCATGTTGTTATGGAGCAAACTGGAGGCAATGAATATGTGGATTTTGACATGCTAGGAACACAGAATTTAATGCTTGAAGGTGACTTCAAGATCATCTATTCCATTTTTTCATTTCAAAGAGATGAAGACTGAGTCTGAAAGATCAGAAGTTATTCACTCAAGGTCACTTAGGCCAAAGCTGATATTTGAGTCCATATTCTCTGACTAGTTTCCTTACTATTTCTGCTATGTCAGAGTCATCTGATATCATCAGAATTATTAACACTGACCATGAAAAAATAATAGCTAGCATTTTCATGCTCTTTAAGGTTCCCAAACACCTTCCATTCATTATTTCATTTGATCCTCACAATAACTCTGTAAGATGGGTACGGTTGTTATTCCCATTTGATAAATGAGTATAAATAAAGCTTAAAAGGATGATTTGCCAGAGGCTTCAAGTCAGTGTCAAAGGTAGGAATCAAACCAAGGGGCCAGAGATCTTGTTATTGTTCAAAATAGGGATAAGTGATAATGATTACATCCCATATTTCTATAATCCTAATAAGTTTTCAAAGTGATATTCTTATGACAGTGGGAGGCAGGTAATGAATTTTAATACCTGATTTATAGATTTAGAAACTGAGGTATGCAGAGGTTCAGTGATTTTGCACAGGGTCATATAAATATAAATGATAGAACTAGAATATTCAGTAAATTCCCTTTTCAATCCTCAAAAAGCAACATAAAGAAGTGAGCTAAAATGACTAATTTTGATTCTTCAAAGCAATGCTTTGCAAATATACCACATCTGCCTTTTAATAACTGTTCATATTTCTAAAATTTGTTCCACTTTTCAGTTGTGTCCAACTCTTCCTGATCCTATTTGGGGTTTTCTTGGCAAAGATATAGAGTGGTTTGCCATTTCCTTCTTTTTTTAAACCCTTACCTTCTGTTTTAGTATCAATTCGAAGACAGAAGAGCACCAAGGGCTAGGCCATCAGGATTAAATGATTTGTTCAGGGTCACACAGCTAGGAAGTATCTGAGGCCAGATTTAAACCCAGGTCCTTCCAACTCCAGGTCTGGCTTTTTAGCCACCCTGCTTTCTAGCTGCCCATGCCATTTTCTTCTCCAGCATTTTACAAATGTTGCTCAGCTTCTAGCTTGTATCTGAGGCACGATTTGAACTGAGGAAGATGAGTCTTCCTGACTTTAGGCCCAGTACTTTATCCATTCTATAATATTTTAAGGTTGATGGAAGAATGGGACAGAAGAATGATCTTTGGACTTAGAGGAAAGAGACATGGATCTAATCTCTGTTCTTACACAATCTGTGAAGCTTGAGCAAGTAACTGAACCTCATTCATTAAATAGTCTTAATAATGTTAGGATGCATAACCTTAGTAGCTGTAAGAAAAGCACTATGTAAATGAGAGCTATTACTGATAATTAATTCAAGATTTCCTAAAAGTGCTTTTCCCATAACAGTCCTATGCACTAGGGTAGATTGCATGAATATGATAATTTCCATTTTACAGGTCAGAAAACTGAGCTCTCAAAAAGTGAAGTCATCAGCAAAGTCAAATATCAGTTCCACATCTTCTTCCTCTAAATCCAATATCCATTCCCCCTATCACAGGCTGCCTCTCATAAAACAGGTCTTTTTCCCTCCTTTAATCTGCATCATAATGATCATTTCAATGAGTTAGAAATATATCAAAGGAATTTTTTCAAAGTCTTTTCTAATAGATTGATTACTTTGTTTTTTTTTTGTTTTTGTTTGTTTGTTTGTTTTTGTTCAGGTGTTTCAGTTCCATGGGACTCTTCATGACCCCAATTAGGGTTTTCTTGGCAAAGATAATGGAGTGATTTGCCATTTCCTTTTCTGGCTAATTTTACAAGTGAAGAAATTGAGGCAAACAAGGTTAAATAACTTACCCAGGGTCACATAACTAGTGCCTGAGGCTGGATCTGAACTCAGGTTCTCCTGAAGTCAGTCCTGGTGCTCTTGGTTGATTTTGTTCATTAAATTAGGAGTTGTTGAGCTGGTACAGATTTGTATTGGAAGGGATTTCTTCAAAGGGAGGAGGGTTCCCTATATCAAAAATGTTAAACATGACCATAGCCTACAATATTCCCCAGGCCAACTGATCCACATTAAAATGAAACTGAGAAGTATTTAATAAAGTAAATAAAAAGGCAATAGAACATAGATATTATTAATATATGGTTTTCTAAGTCAATATATAGTCTCAGGAATCCTTATGCAGGATTTTAGTGACTCCTAGTTTATCTGAGTTTGGTATCATTCTCCTATACTAATGAAGTCTCAAGTCCAGTTTTTTTAAAAAAAATTAGAAGTAATTGGACTTTTGTATTATTATTAACCTTCTCAAAAAACGTTACCTTAAGTTTTGCTATCTTAAATGTAACTCTATATTTAAGCAACATATCTGAGTAGCCCTGCTTTAAAATAAATGTTTCTATATATGAATTATAGCATGTTCTATAAAATGAATTTGGAATTTTGATTCTTATTTTTCAGGTGAAACTGCAGAAATAATTTGGTTATGCAAGTTTACAAAAAATAAATTAATTCCAATTTTAGCAGTCTTTCCAATAGAATTATCTATGTGTTCTGTTCTACATGCAAGAAACAGATCGAACCTATACATTTACCTAGAGGTCAATACCATGATTTCATAGTCATCATAACTTAGGAAGTTTTATAACTTTTAAATATCCCAGAATCTCATTCACATATATAGATATACAGATACTAATGCATATTATCATTTTAAACAGGTTGAAGAAATTAGAGACCATGCTATATGCTAAAGAACCATTTCTTTTTCCAAGAATCAGAAAATATTGGTAGGGAGGCTATCTTGAGAATATTCCCACGAAAGAATTACTAGAAAAAAATCTTTACCTGCAAGATTATAAAAGTTGGTAGAGCTGAAAGCTTCTCATTCTCTATTTTGCAGGTGGAAGAAAAACATTGAAGTCAGTCAGAGGAAATGACTGAATTCCAATGGTGCTATGATTCTCATTTGACCTTAGGCAAATCATTTAACTCAAATAAAATGAAAGGGTTGAACCAAGTGACCTGGAAGACTATTTCTGATTCTAAATCCTTTGATTCTTTGGGAACCTAAGCAATGCTTTTGCATAATAAACTCTGATAACAGGAAAATCAGTGAATCAGCACTTGGGAGAGCACCCAATATAAAATCTTTCATTGTTATTAAAATCCCACATTAGCGGAATTATCTAGATTATCTAGACAGGGACTGAGGGAAAGTATTTATAGAAAAGGAAACTGAGTCTAAGAGCATGCAGGTGACTTCTTCTAAGACATATACTAAGTAGATGAGATAGGATTTGAACCCAGGTTTTCTTAACTCCAAGTCTAGTTATTTGTCCATTGTGACCTGATTCTTAAAGTGAGATAATACAAGTAAAATATTTTTTAAAACTCAAAACTCTATATAAGTATCATACAGAACACAATGCTAATGGAATATTATTTTTATTTATTTATTTTAAAAAATCTTCTGTCTACTAGGCAACATTATTAGTTTATGTTAAATTGCTTAGATATTGAAAAATAAGGCTGGATTTACTTATAATACTTTTTTTTTCAAATTCCAGGATTTGGGCCAATCACTAATTTAGAGTGACTTAATAGAGTGCGATTGCAGGTGCATCAGGAATCGTCATATAGGGCAAAATTTAAGTATGAAAATTAGGCTGAGTATCCTCTTTGATCCCTATTTCTCTTCTTCTTTCCCTTCTTTCCTTCCTTCCTTCCTTCCTTCCTTCCTTCCTTCCTTCCTTCCTTCCTTCCTTCCTTCCTTCCTTCCTTCCTTCCTTCCTTCCTTCCCTCCCTCCCTCCCTCCCTCCCTCCCTCTCTCCCTCCCTCTCTCCCTCCCTCTCTCTCTCTCTCTCTCTCTCTCTCTCTCTCTCTCTCTCTCTCTCTCTCTCTCTCTCTCTCTCTCTCTCTCTCTCTCTTCGGTCTTTCTTTCTTTCTTTGGCTTAGTAATCTGGTCAAAACCACACAAGTAGAAGGTCCCAGGGAGAGGATTTGAACCCATCACAGTATGTGTTTAATAAATGGATAAATGGATGAATTTAATAAAAGAACTGGAATTTACTAAGTATTTCATAATAACTTAAATTATCAATTCTCCTGAAGATTTCTCTTTGAAGAGTAGATAGGCCTGAAGCTGCTACATGATTATGAGATAGGCCTTCAGAAATGGGAATTAGGGAAATCCTCAGTTCTCACAAATTAAGAAAAGGAAATTTGTCAGGTGATGATAGGCAAGTGGGTGGGTGTTGGACATTGGATAGAGCATCAGATCTAGAGTGAGAAAGAACTGGAAAACCAAATCAGGCCTCAGATACTTACTAGCCATGTGACCCTGGGCAAGTCACTTAAGCTTGTTTGCCTCAGTTTCTTTATCTGTCAAAATAGTTGGAAAAGGAAATGGCAAGCCACTTAGTACCCCAAATCCCAAAGAATTGGACATGACTGAAATGCCTGAACAACAGAGGTGGGTATTACTAGGAAAATCCAATGGTTTGTTGCAGGACTGTGGGACATGGTAACAAGGAGGCATGGTAGTGGTTATAAGGGACCCATTTGTAAGTAAAGATCTGTAATGTAAGAGAGAATATAATAAGCATAGAGAAGTTCAGATAAAATATGATAAGAAATTTGAGGAGGGGGAGAACACATTTAATAGTAGATGAAGGATTATAGGATCAAAAATTTAGAGATGGAAGGAGCCTCGGAGACTAATTAGTCTACCCACTTTGCTTTATGGATGAGAAAATTAAGCCCCAGAGGGGATTAATAACCTGGCTGAAATCACATCTAAATGCTTACCTTTAGAATTCAAATTCAAGTCTTCCTGACTACAGGTCAAACACCAAATTCACTACAACAATGGTGTCAAATTCAAATTGAAATGGATCCCTGTAGGCCACATATAGACTTAGAAAATAACAAATGGACATTATCTATCTTTTATTATATTAAAAAAAACATTTACCTTTAAAAAATCGTACCTTAAAAACTTTAAAAATAACCTTACCTTACCTAAATCTTAGAATAATACTGTATATTGATTCTAAGACAGAAAAGTGGAGGGCTTAGCAATATGTATTAAAGGACTTGCCTAGGGTCACACAACTTGGAAGTGTTTAAGACTAGATTTCAATCTGGGACCTCCTGACTCTAGGCTTTTATTGTATTTTTATTTGTTTTGTTGCACATTTTTAAAATGAAAATTTTAAACTGATTCAGGCTGCACTCCAGAATTCTGTTAACTTCAGGCAACCATGACTTTGACACCACTCTATCATACTACATGAATAGAGAAGGTCTTAATAGAAGTCTAGATAGAAAGAATTGATTTAATTGTATTAAGATGGGATAGCTTATATCCATTTCAGACATGCAATATGAGGTAAGCAAAGGCATGGAAATGGGAAAGAGCAGAATAAAGACTGAGGAAGAATTTCAGTTTCGATGAAATATGAAATGTAATGATGTGGAGTAGTTTGAGATAAAATAGGTTGGAACCAGATGGCGACTAGTCTTGAAAGCCATTAAAAGAAGACATTTTACTTGGTATTGAATGTGGAACCACTAAAGACTTCTGAATATATAACTGATGATCAGAAAGATAAATCAGAAAGATTAGAATAGAGTAAGAAAGATTAGTCACTAGGCTATTATAATCATGTTAGTAAAGAATTGGACTAGGAAGAATGTAGTAAAAACTGAATAGAAGGTATGAAGGTAAAAAGAAAAAACTACAGAAGTACATTTGACAGAACTTGACAATTAATTGATGTGGGGAAAGGGACAAGAGGGATAAAATGGATTTGGAATTTCAAGCCAAAGTGACTTGAAGAATGGTGATACTATCAAAAGAAATTTTAAAAAAACAGTGAAAGAAGTAGTTTTGTGGAGATAGTCAGTTCAATTTTTAGACATGTGGCATTTGAGGTGTCAAGATTTAGGCTGAGACATCCATAAGGTAGTTGGAAATATTGGATCTGAGAAAAGGTTAGTTGTAGAGACATAGATAGATAGATAGAGGGTGAATATTGTAAATTTTGGAGTCTTCCACATTCTTCTTATAATTGAACCCATTGAAATAGATAAGATCACCAGGAGAGATCACTGAAAATTGAAAGAAGATCAAGGGCAGAAACTTGGGGCACATTTTCAACTAAGGCATAGCAGAAATATAAGGAACTAGCAAAGCAAGTCTTGTCTGGGAAGTAAGATAACCATGAGAAAATGTTGTCAACAAACAAAGAAGGGAGTATGAAGATAGAATGATATTAAATGCTGCACAGAAGTCAAGAAGTATAAGAAGTATAATCTACTGGAAGACTGTGACAAAAGAAAAAGCCTGGACATCATACTACAGGAAATTATGCAAGAAAACTGTCCCAATATTCTAAAACAAGAGGGGAAAGTGGAGATTGACAGAATCCACAGATCACTTCCTATACTTAATCCTCAACTGACAACACCCAGTAATTTTATAGCCAAATTCAAGAACTATCAGACCAAGGGAAAAAAATATTACAAGCTGCAAAGAAGAAGTCATTCAGATACCATGGAACCACAGTGAGGATAACACAGGACCTGGTTGCATCTACACTGAAGGACTGAAAGGCATGGAATAAGATATTCCAGAAAGCAAGGGAACTAGATCCACAACCAAGAATAAATTACCCAGAAAAAACTGACTATATTCTTACAGGGAAAAGTATGGTCATGTAACAAAATAGAAGAATTCCAAATATTTGTAAATAAAAGACCAGATGAATAGAAAATTTGATGCCCAAGAACAGAACTCAAGAGAATCATTAAAAGGTAATTAAGAAAAGGCGGCCAGCTAAACATGGCCTACTCACTCTCCCTGACACACACCGACATACACCGATAAGGATCACCCCAAAAGACCTTAAGAATCTATATCAGAGAAGCAGAGGAGCTGTAGAGCGGGGACCAGCAGTGAAGGTGCATGGGATCGAGGATTACCAGCCTATAAGAGGGGTAAAGGGCTTCCACCCAAATGCAAATGTGAGCGGATCCAGCCTGCCCCACCCCCCACCTATAGGGCCAGAGCTGGAGCCAGCACACGCCGAGATGAACAAGCAAGGGGCACCTCTGAAGCGAGGCTCCTTCTGCACCCTTGTGAGCTGATAGGAGAGCAGGGGGACCCCCCCCCCCCGCAGGCAGCTAGGCAGAAAAACTCAAGAGGTGAGAGAGAGCAGACTTCAGGTGCCCAGAGGCAGCTCGCCTGCCGGAGCCAGGGAGTGAGAGAGGAGTCTCTCTGGAATGAACAGGGAGCATTTTTGGCTCCCTGGGAATTAACCAGGTCTGCTGGGGACCCACCCCCGAAAGTAACTAAACTGGAAAACCAGGCAGGCAAGAGAGTGCAGACACTGAGCTCCCCCTGGAGGAAGGTACCAAGAAAAGCCACAAAGGACTGAGGAAAACCAAGAGCCTGCTCACTAACTCCATACACAAAAAACCCTGCTCAGCAGATTTTCTGACTAAAGAGGGATATGAAAACATCCAGAAAAAATGGCTAACTGTGCACAGGAGCCTCAAAATCCCAGCAAGAAATCAAAAAAGAAAACTGTCACCCTTGAAACTTTTTATGGAAGAAAAACCCAGGCTACAGAGGAAATACTGGACGAAAGTCAAACAAAGGCAAAACTGGGAAAAAAAATGAAAATTGTCCACAAGACCTGGAAGAGTCTCAAATGGAGCTTATCATCAGAAAGATGAAAGCCCTCTGGAAAGAAAAGTGGGAAATGGTTCAAAAAGAAAACTAACAAATTATATTAGAGAACCAAAAAATTACACCTGAATGCCAAAAGATTAAAGTAGAAAACCAGGCCTTAAGGACCAGAATTGAGCAACCGGAAACCAATGATCTTGCAAAACAGCAAGACTTAATAAAGCAAAGTAAAAAAAAAATTAATGAATTAGAAGAAAACATAAAATATCTCATATCTCACTGACAAGGTGACAGACCAGGAAAACAGAGGAAGAAGAGACAATCTGAGAATCATTGGTCTACCTGAAAAACCAGAAATTAATAAAAATCTCGATGCGATACTACAAGAAATCATCGAAGAAAATTTCCCTGATATTCTCAACAAGGGAGCAAAATAGAAATAGAAAGGGTTCATAGAACACCTTCTATACTAAATCCCCCAAAGACAACCCCCAGGAATGTAATTGCCAAATTCAAGAGCTTCCAACCTAAGGAAAAAAATCCTACAAGAAACCAAGAAGAGGAACTTCAGATACAGAGGAGCACCAATAAGAAATACACAAGACATTGCAGTGAACACTTTAAGAGACCACAAAGCCTGGAACATGATATTCAGAAAGGCAAGAAAACTGGGTCTTCAAGCAAGAATTAGCTACCAATCAAAACTGACTATATACTTCCAGGGGAAAGTATGGGCAGTCAACAAAATAGAAGATTTCCAAGTATTTGCAAAGAAAAGACCAGGACTCAGGGCAAAGTTTGACATCTAAACACAAAGAGCAAAAGAAACATGAAAAGGTAAATATGAAAGAAAGGGAAAATGAGAAAAATGTTTTTTTTTAATTCTAACTCATTTCTATAAGGGCTACAATTAGATCAAATTATATATACTAACATATCGGGGAAATATTATGTGTAATGTTCAAAAGTTGTATGCAATAAGAGAGTAACCAGAAGAATTACTGATAGGGAAATATAGGGGCACTAAAATGATTTGGATGGGTGGGGAACAAAAAGAAAGATAAAGGGGGGGAATCAATGAGGGTACCAAGATATACTTGAAGAAATAGAAATAAATTAAATAGAATAATCTTTGTCACGCAAAGATACACACGGGAAAGGGAGGGGAAGAATTCTTTTATAAGAATGAGAGGAAAAGAGTGCTAATTGGTATTACTTAAACCTTACACTCAGTGAAATCAACTCTGAGAGGGAAGAGCGTCTAGATCCATCAGGATCTTGAATTCTATTTTATCCAACAGGGCAAGGGAGAGGGGAAACTAAGGGGGGATGGAAGGATGGAGTACAAAAAGGGAGGGAAGGAGAGAGGGGAGGGGAAGGGAACAAAAAGAGAGGGGCCAGAAAGGGAAGCATAACAAGGAGGGAGACTAGGGGGACTGATTTAAAGTAAATCACTGGTTTAAAAGGTTATAGTAAAAGAAGAAAGGTCAGAATTAGGGGAGGATATCAAAATGCTGGGGAATTCACAAATGACAATCATAACATTGAACATAAATGGGATGAACTCACTCATAAAACGTAGATGAATAGCAGAATGGATTAGAATCCAAAACCCTACCGTATGTTGTCTTCAAGAAACACACATGAGAAGGGTAGATACTCACAAGGTCAGAATTAAAGGTTGGAGTAAGACCTATTGGGCCTCAACTGACAGTGAGAAGGCATGAGTAGCAATCATGATATCTGACAAAGCCAAAATAAAAATAGACCTGATTAAAAGGGATAGGGAAGATAAATACATCCTGATAAAAGGGAGTATAGATAAAGAGGAAATTTCACTAATCAACATGTATGCACCAAATGGTATACCACCCAAATTTCTAATGGAGAAACTACTAGAATTGAAGGAGGAAATAGATAATAAAACTATACTAGTGGGGGATCTGAACCAAGCACTATCAAATTTAGATAAATCAAATCAAAAAATAAATAAAAAAGAGGTAAAGAGGTGAATGAAATCTTAGAAAAATTAGAGTTAATAGATATATGGAGAAAAATAAATAGGGACAAAAAGGAATACACCTTCTTCTCAGCACCACACAGCACATTCATAAAAATTAACCATATACTAGGTCATAAAAACATGGCATACAAATGCATAAAAGCAGAATTAATTAATGCAACATTTTCAGATCATAAGGCAATAAAAATAATGATCAGTAAGGGCACATGGAGAGCAAAATCAAAAATCAATTGGAAATTAAATAATATGATGCTCCAAAATTGGTTAGTTAGAGAACAAATCATAAAAACAATTAATAATTTAATTGAAGAAAATGACAATGGTGAGACATCCTTTCAAATCTTATGGGATGCAGTCAAAGCAGTACTCAGAGGAAAATTCATATCCCTGAGTGCATATATTAACAAATTAGGGAGGGCAGAGATCAATGAATTGGAAATGCAAATCAAAAAACTTGAAAGAGAACAAATTAAAACCCCCCAGAAGAAAACCAAATTAGAAATCCTACAAATTAAGGGAGAAATTAATAAAATTGAAAGTGATAGAACTATTGAACTAAAAAATAAGACAAGAAGCTAGTACTTTGAAAAAACAAACAAAATAGACAAAGTACTGGTCAATCTAATTAAAGAAAGGAGAGAAGGAAAGCAAATTAGCAATATCATAGATGAAAAGGGGGACCTTACCTCCAATGAAGAGGAAATTAAGGCAATCATTACTTCTTTGCCCAATTATATGGCAATAAATATGCCAATCTAGGCAATGAATGAATACTTACAAAAATACAAATTGCCTAGACTAACAGAAGAAGAAATAGAATTCTTAAATAATCCCATATCAGAAAAAGTAATCCAACAAGTCATTGAAGAACTCTTTAAGAAAAAATCCCCAGGGCCAGATGGATTCACAAGTGAATTCTATCACACATTCAAAGAACAGTTAATCCCAATACTATACAAACTATTTGACATAATAAGCAAAGAGGGAGTTCTACCAAATTCCTTTTATGACACAAACATCGTATTGATTCCGAAGTCAGGCAGGTCAAAAACAGAGAAAGAAAACTATAGACCAATCTCCCTAATGAACATAGATGCAATAATTTTAAGCAGGATACTAGCAAAAAGGCTTCAGCAAGTGATCATGAGAGTCATTCACTATGATCACGTAGGATTTATACCAGGAATGCAGAGCTGGTTCAATATTAGGAAAACCATCCACATAATTGACCATATCTGTAGCAGTCCACCCCTAGTCAAGGAAAACAGTTAGTATGTACAGAGGGGATTAGAAGAGAGCATGCTCAGTCTTGCGCATGGCTAGGAAAGCCTCTGACCCTTGACCCCAGCTTCCCCCAGGTGAGGTGGGAAAATAGGTTTCTTTGTGTTCACCTGGCTAAGACAAACCACACCTATACCTTGTCATTAAGCAATGATAATCATCCCTATGTATTGTGTATATTTGCATATCAAAGAGATTAAATACAGGGCCACAGCAAGCTCTGCCTGCTTCCTCTCTTGGATCTTAGCTCTCACTGATGTCTGTCCTTGCTGGAGCTTGGCCTCTGGCCAAGCTCCATCTTTAATTCCTTGTCTCCACTATCTCTCTCACCTGGGTCCTGGCCTTTGGCCAGGCACTCTCTTTTTTTCCATCATGTCCCCAACCTGTGTGGTATTAATTGTGGATCTCAGGATGGATCATGCCTCTGTGACATCCTAAAGATCGGGGTTATGCTGTGGCCCTATTGATAATCAATAAGGCCTGGTTTGTGACTCATTTCTGCCACCGCATATCTATAACTTGGCTCCACCACACCCCTTGGGGTATCCAAAACTTCTATCCTTTTTCTATCTTCCTACCTTGAGGCTTCTCGCAGGTTAGGGGAGCCTCAGTATCAACAAGAAAACCAACAAGAACCACATGATTATCTCAATAGATGCAGAAAAAGCCTTTGATAAAATGCAACACCCATTCCTATTAAAGACACTAGAAAGTAGAGGAATAGAAGGGCCTTTTCTAAAAATAATAAACAGTATATATCTAAAACCATCAGCAAACATCATCTGCAATGGGGATAAATTAGATGCATTCTCAATAAGATCAGGAGTGAAACAAGGATGCCCATTATCACCTGTATTATTTAACATTGTACTAGAAACACTAGCAGTAGCAATTAGAGAAGAAAAAGAAATTGAAGGCATTAAAATAGGCAATGAGGAGACCAAGCTATCACTCTTTGTGGATGATATGATGGTCTACTTAAAGAAACCTAGAGAATCAATCAAAAAGCTCATCAAAATAATCAACAACTTTAGCAAAGTTGAAGGATACAAAATAAACCCACACCACTCACCAGTATTTCTATATATTTCCAACACAGCTCAGCAGCAAGAATTAGAAAGAGAAATCCCATTCAAAATCACCTTAGAAAAAATAAAATACTTAGGAATCTATATCCTGAGACAAACACAGGAACTATATGAACACAACTACAAAATACTCTTCACCCAACTAAAACTAGACTTGAAAAACATTAACTGCTCATGGGTAGGACGAGCCAATATAATAAAAATGACCATCCTACCCAAACTTATCTATCTATTTAGTGCCATACCCATTGAACTTCCAAAAAATTTTTTTACTGAATTACAAAAAAACATAAAAAAGTTCATTTGGAAGAACAAAGGATTAAGGGTATCCAGGGAAATAATGAAAAAAAAAATACAAAGGAAGGAGGCCTTGCCTTACCAGATTGCAAACTATACTATAAAGCAGTGGTCATCAAAACAATATGGTACTGGCTAAGAGACAGAAAGGAAGATCAGTGGAATAGACTTGGGGTAAGTGACCCCAGGAAGACAGTCTATGACAAACCCAAAGACCACAGCTTTTGGGACAAAAATCCACTATTTTACAAAAACTGCTGGGAAAACTGGAAGACAGTGTAGGAGAGATTACGTCTGGATGAACACCTCACACCCTACACCAAGATAAACTCAGAATGAGTGAATGACTTGAACATAAAGAAGGAAACTATAAATAAACTAGGTGAACACAATGGTATACATGTCAGACCTGTGGGAAGGGAAAGACTTTAAAACCAAGCAAGGCATAGAAAGATGCACAAAATGTAAAATAAGCAGTTTTGATTATATCAAACTAAAAAGGTATTGTACAAACAAAACCAATGTAACCAAAATGAGAAGGGAAGCAACAAAATGGGAAACAATCTTCATAACAAAAACCTCTGACAAAGGTCTAATTACTCAAATCTATAAAGAGCTAAATCAATTGTACAAAAAATCAAGCCATTCCCCAATTGATAAATGGGCAAGGGATATGAATAGGCAGTTTTCAGCCAAAGATATCAAAACTATTAATAAGCACATGAAAAATTGCTCTAAATTTCTGATAATCAGAGAGATGCAAATGAAAACAACTCTGAGGTATCACCTCACACCTAGCAGATTGACTAACATGACAGCAAAGGAAAGTAATGAATGTTGGAGGGGATGTGGCAAAGTTGGAACATTAATTCATTGCTGGTGGAATTGTGAATTGGTCCAACCATTCTGTAGGGCAATTTGAAACTATGCCCAAATGGCGATAAAAGACTGTCTGCCCTTTGATCCAGTCATAGCATTGCTGGGATTGTACCCCAAAGAGATAATAAGGAAAAAGACTTGTACAAGAATATTCATAGCTGCGCTCTTTGTGGTGGCCAAAAATTAGAAAATGAGGGGATGCCCTTCAATTGGGGAATGGCTGAACAAATTGTGGTATCTGTTGGTGATGGAATACTATTGTGCTAAAAGGAATAATAAAGTGGAGGAATTCCATGGGGACTGGAACAACCTCCAGAAATTGATGCAGAGCAAAAGGAGCAGAACCAGGAGAACATTGTACACAAAGACTGATACACTGTGGTTCAATCAAAAGTAATGGACTTTTCCATTAGTGTCACTGTAATGAACCTGAACAATCTGCAGAGATCTTGGAGAAAAAACACTATCCACAAGCAAAGGACAAACTGTGGGAGTAAAAACACTGAGGAAAACCAACTGCTTGATTGCATGGGTCGAGGGGGATATGATTGAGGACAGACTCTAAATGAACAACCTAATGCAAATACCAACAACATGGAAATGGGTTCAAATCAAAAACACATGTGATACCCAGTGGACACGCGTGTCTCCTATGGGAGGGGTGGGGAGGTAGAAAAGAAAATGATCTTTTTTTTCCTAATGAATAATGTTTGAAAATGACCAAATAAAATAATGTTTAAAAGGGGGAAAAAAGGTAATTAAGAAAGAGGGGGGAAAAAGAAAACCAAAAAAACCAAAACAAAACTTTTTTTAAGAGACCCAATAAGTTAAAATATTATGTATTCCTATAAGAAAGGAGGCCATTGGTAACTCTTAAAAGTTGTTATTATTGCCTGGGCAATGTGAAAGGGATATTATAGCTGATGGAAGAAGGAGAGTCAAAGAACTGATGGATTTACTATAAGAAAGCCTGAGGGACAGGAACCAGCAGAGAGATTCTAAGTAGCATAAAAGATAAAGCAAAGTCCTAACCTAAATAAGAGGGAATATTCTGTGTAAGTAGGAGAGCTATCTCTCCCGCTGAGCCTGGAAAGAAAGAAGAGGTGTTGAGTCAGTATAAGGAGAAGATTAGAGAAGTATAGAATGAAAGTTAAGGGCTTTAACCCCATAATGATCTTGAAGTCTGTAGTAAAGTAGGGGTGAAGGCATCTTTGGAGAGAGAGGAGAGAAGATAGAGTTAGCGGTCTGAGGAAAGAAGGGAAAGTTTGTAAAAACCTCTATGATGAATATGAAACAAAATCAACAAGAAATGGTTAAAAAGGCTTCCCTGCAAATGTGTGTAAGACCCAGCTAACATTAGATGGCAGGAATTTGGAGTAGAGTCAATGAGTACAGTTTTATGATTTCCTCCAGAAGTGTTTGGTGGCTAAAAATAGGATCAAATAAAGAGCTCCTGAGGTTAAGGGGTAAACTAGTTGGGAATGGGACAGTACCAAAGAGATCACAGATTCAAGGGCATACAAGGGGATATTACAGAAATAGATAACTACTAAGAGGCAGAATGGAAAAATCAATATAGTGTGAAATTTGGAGTCAGGAAGAATACTGTTTGAAACCTATCTCAAACATCATCTGTGTGACTCTGACTATCCTCAATTTCTTCCCAATGATTAGTAAAAAGTAGTAGTAGTAGTAGTCATAATAGTAGTAGTAACAACAGCAGTAGTAGCAGTAGCAACATCAGAGTAGTAGTAGTAGGAGGAGGAGGAGTAGTAGTAGTCGTCCTGGTCGTCGTCGTCCTCGTCGTCGTAGAGTAGTAAAAAAAGTAGCAAAAAGTATCATTAAAAACCCATCTCAAGAGCAGTGAGGTGGTTCAGTGGATAGAGAGCCAGACTTAGAGACAAGAAATCCAGGGTTCGAATATGGTCACAATACTTCCTGGTTATGTGATTCTGGGAAAGTCACTTAACCCTCATTGCCCAGTCCTTACTGATCCTCTGTTTTGGAACCAACACTGGTTGTTCCAAAACAGAAGATAAGGATTAAAAAAAAAGTCTCAACAATGTAAAAGAGAATAATAATTACTGTAGTTTTGCACAGGGTTATTGTTAAAATCAAATAAGATGTGCATGCAACAAGTTTTATAAATCTTAACATGCCTTCTGTAGATAAGATATGAATACTTTATAGTGATGATGATGATATGAAATCTGAGTCAGGAGGGAAATGAGCCCCTCAAATATACATATCTAGCACATATCACAGAATCAAAAATGTTTTGGATTCCCAAAGGTCTCTTGTTTAATGTTTTTTTCTTTATATAAAAGTAAATTGAGCTCAAAGATTTCAAGTGACTTGTCCAAAGACTTACACAAAGGTAGTAAGTTGGCCAAGATCAGATAAATTGGCCAAGGTCAGATTAGAATCCAGATTTTTTAATTTTAGTCATTGAATACTCTTTCCATTGTATCATGCTTCTTCTACAAGTTATTTCAAGTTCTAAATTCAAGTACAATCCTAGACTTAAATGGGAGTTGTTTTGAAGGACAGTTATTAGTCATTAAGAAAAGGCATTTCTTTTAAAGCTCAATCAGACAAACAAGTATTTATTGGTAGTCTACTATGTGTTCACCACAGTGCTAGGGGCTATGCAAAATAGGAATAGAGGCTGGACTTGATATTTAATTGACTATAGGTAACTTTTAGATGAGAAAACCCTCTTTCTAATATAGGTCATCCCCTTCTCTGCAATTTATATTCCTACAAAGTTGTTTCTAGCATGAAGATGTTAAGAGACTTGCTTTGGACAACAGGAAGGTTTTGAATTTAAGTTCAAGTTTCTGGGTTTGAGGTAACCTTTCTGTAATTTCTCTTATTATCTATCTATCTATCTATCTATCTATCTATCTATCTATCTATCTATCTGTCTGTCTATATATCAATCAATTATATTTTTATATCTAAAAGATATCTACTATAACTGTACAGATATATAATATATATCTCTATATATGATACGAAGTACTTTTCATTCCCCACTCTACTTGGCTATTATTAATAATAAAATTAAATAATTTTAGAGATAGTAGGGACCAACAAAGAACTTAACAAGTGTCATTCAACTATATTTCTAACATAGGCATGTACCCATGGATATCAAAGAGAGAAAAAAAGACATATGTGCAAGAATATATAAATAGAACAGTCCTTTTTGTAGCAATGAATAAGACACAAAGTCAGTGCCTATAAATTGGGGAATGGCTGAACATAATGTGTTATATAATTGTAATGGAATTTTATTACTTCAAAAGAAATGATGGATGTGACATTCCGAGAAATATGAGAAGACTTGTATGAACTGCCTTGGAGTGAAATGAGAAGGAACAAAAGAACAATTTAGAAGGTGACAACAAGAAAAAATATGAGGGGGAAAAAGGCTTTTTGAAAGACCTCAGAACCCTGATCAAAGCAGCAAACAATAGTGACTTCAAAAGTCTAATAATGAAACATGCCTCCTACCTCTTGACAGAGGATGAATGGATTTGAGCTGAAGAATGAGTTAAATATTCTTACACATATGAGGTATGAGGTTTTCTTTTCTGGAATATATGTAGTTGTTACTAGGAAGAGTTTCTATTGCAGAAAGGCATGATGGTAGGAAGATTATTAGGTAATATTTGCTATACACATGAATATCAACACAGTATTTGGAATGAACAAAATACTCTGAAAAGTGGAGACAGGGACAACTAAATATAATTGGTGTTGTTTTCTTATCTGTTAAATTAAGAATGTATGTAATAAATAATTATATAGTATGTGTCTAATATATATAATGTATGTACATTTGTTTTAAAATAAACTGTATGTAACTGTATGTCCATGGTTTCTTTTCCAAGTTTTCCTCTTGGTGGCTTTTGTTTTTACTCTTCTTTTTAAATATATGAAATACTTTGTTGTCAATAATTTTTAAGTTCATAGTTTTTTTAAAGGTTGTCTAGATATTGCTTTAAGACTTCAAATAACAAGGCAATTCGAATGTCAGCTCTTTCTACTTTTGTTGTCATTATTCAGTTGTATTGATTCTTTGTACTGACTCTTTGTGACTTAGTGGACCAGATTGTCCATGGGGTTTTCTTTGCAACCATACTAGAATAATTTGGCATTTCCTTCTGTAAGGATTAAGGCAAAGAGAGGTTAAGTAACTTACTCAGGTTCACACAGCTAGTAAGTTTCTGAGGGTTCTTCAACTCTATTTCCAGTGCTCTATTCATTGAACTATCTATCTTGCCCCATTCCACTTTAGGATAAGTCTAATTGTGAGGAAGTTTGGAATGGGCAGCAAGGCCCAGTGCTCCACCTTTCTCCATGATACCACAAACCATCCCAAGGGGTGGAACTGCAAAGATCCAAGGAATCTGCTAGCATTGGAATTCTTTTCCCTCTCCCTACATTACTTAATTTTCAGATTATAAGGAATAACTTTCCCAGTCTCCATATCTCTCATCCTCATTCTCCTTAACCCTGCCCCTCCCATGTTCTACTCCAATGTGCCATTTCCAATTCCTATCCCAATACAAACAAACTTCCCTTTTTCTAGATGTCTTTCTTCCATGTTCTTTCTGTCTACCTATATTTCAGATAGGTGACTTCTCCTAGCTGACACTGCTTCCTTGGCCTGTATGTTTAGCACTACTTTATCTTTTTCCATTGTCCTGGAAGGTGAGACAGAATACTTCTTACTATTTCCTGCTTCTTCCAATCTATAACTTTGAAATTCATGCAATTAAAATTATTTTACCTATAAAGTTCATAGTGGTACTTGTATACTGTCCCCTTAGTAATTCCTCCTCCATTCTCAAGGAATTCTGTACCTGACTGTTTTCCTTCTTTCTCCAGCTCCTGCCCAAACAGACTTCAATATTCACATTGATGCTTCTTTAAATGCCCTAAAACTCAAGTTCCTAAATCTCAATTTTCAAGCTCATTCCTGTACTACACAGTCTTAAACTATGCCACCTACTCCCTGACTCTCAGTAACTTGATTTCTGATCTTGGAGCAACCCTAGGTACTTTATAGTTGAGCTTTCACTTCATTTTTCAGACTCAGGGTTCTATTTCAGTAATTGGCTATATTCAAGCCATTTTACTACATGCATACCCCCATTCCACTTATTCGGCTCCCTTTTATGTGTTGTCTTCATAGGTTGTAATATAAGCTCCTTGAGAGCAGAATCTTTTTGTCTTGCTTACTTATAATTGTATCCTCATGTTGCCTGACATATAATTAATAAATTCTTCTCTCTCTTTTCTTATAGTAGATAGATATCACCATTACTTTTAAAGAATATTTCACTGAATCACCTATCATTCTAGTTCTCCTTATGTATCATCTCTTCAAAACCTTTTATTTGCCCTTACTTCAACCTTTAATACCTCCATCAGTAAGAATTTGCTTCAGTTTATTCTTTCTCCAAGATGAACCCTGGAGTTAATCAATTTACCTTTACAGAATCTAAAATCTTTACAGGATCTAAAATCTTTGCACCCTTGTCCTATTGCCATTTATTTCCTGTCAAATCCCAAACACAAGTTGCTCCCACCTACTCACAAAGTAGTAGGCTAAAAGAAGAGAAAGGATGTCACAAAACATAGTTTATTGGAGATTTTACTAATTTATGTTGTCTAATCTCAACTGAATTCTCATTGCAACAAGGCAATTCTTTTATGATTTCTTACTAATTCATTCATTCCCTTTCCCATTTTCCAGAGAAGGTTTTCCAAACATTTGCTTTTCTCCTCAAGTCTCCTGCATTTTTTTCTTCTTCCCCTGTCCTCTTAACTGAGGATCTTGCCCCTTACTTTACTGAGAAAATTGAAGCTATTCACTGTGAGCTACCTCTTCTTCCTTTCTCTTCATTTCAAATGCCCTTGTCATAATCCTCACAGAATCACTGCTTTTCTCTTTTCACTGATTAGGAAATATACTTTCTCCTTGACAAGGCTAACCCTTCCACATGAGTTCTTGATCCTATCTCCTTCCATCTTCCCTTGCAGTTTGGTCCCTCAATCAATCAATTCCACCTCTATCTAATATTTAATTTCTTTTTATCCACTGATTTTTTGCCTAATGTCTTTAAGCATACAGAAATTTCTCTAACCTTAAAAAAAACCTTCATATATCTTATTATGCCCTTAAGTGATTAAAAACAATCTCTCCTCCCTTTCTCAAACTAGAAAAAAAGTTTATATTCTTTGGCTTCACTAAATCGCTTCTCTCTCTGTATTCATTCATTAGCTTCCTGGCTTTCACCTGCATCATTCAAATAAAATCACTCTTTCCAAAGTTAAAAAAGAAAACCCTTCTTAATTATAAAATCTAATGACCTTTTCTCAGTCCTCATCCATCCTCAATTGTCTGTGGAATTTGGCACTATTAACTTTCCCTTCTTCCTAGATATTCTATTCTCTCTGTATTTTCTTGATACTACTTTCTCTTGGTTCTCCTCCTACTGACTGGTTCTTCTCAATTTCTTTTGCTGATTGATCATTTGAATCACATCTTCTAAATCTAAGTTTGATCTAAGGCTCAGTTCTATACCTTCTTTTCTTCCCTAAATTCTCTCCCTTGATGACAAAGCAAGCACAACCTTCTATATAATGCCCTCTCTTATTAACTATCACATATTTAACAATTGTTTATTTGTGTCTGAATATGTTTATTCTCAACATGTTTTCTCCTTCAATAGAACAGAATATTTTCTAGAGGAAGAAATAATTTATTGTTTACCTTTGCACAGTGTCTGGAATATACTAATCAGTTAAGCACGGATTTATTGATTGATCCATCAACCTTTAATATGCCTCTTTGCAACTTCTACTCCTTGCTCTTACTTTGGTCCTCTGGAGCAGAGGTATAGGAAATAAAGGATCAAAGAATGACATGCTCTCTTCCCCCAAGGATTTTACATTCTGATGAAGGAGAGAATGGGATTATAAAACTAAATACATACAGCATAAATATTAAGTGAATAAGTAAATATATATAAAATAAGTCTAATGTCTTATTTGACAATTCTTCATTTACTTGAAAATCCAATTATCTTCCCCCTCATCTTGCATATTATCTTTTCTCCAGACAAAATTTCTTGAATTCATTCAACTGATTCTCATATGGTATGACCCTAAGACATTGATCAACATTATTTCCCTCCACTGAGCACTCTTCAGCTAATCAATTTCCTTAAAATATAGTGTTCAGAGATAAAGAGAGGGCTCTGAATGACAGTGGTCTGACAGGAGTACAGTACATTAGTACTATCACATCTGAAGTCTTAGATACTTTGGTTCACCAAATGCAGTCCATATTTTCATGATCTCTATTGATAATTCTCAAGCCAGCCTGGCATTGAGATTAACTCCTGTTTTCACCAGAATCAGATATGGAGCATCTTCTCCTTGTCATCTGGCCCTTGGCTGTCTTCTGTTGCTTGGCACTACTCCATCAGAATCCATGGCTTTTCTGGTTCTTGACAATTTCCCTGGACAAGTGATTATCTTATTTGTTCTGCCTTTCCAACTCCTGATTATCATCTGGATCCCAACTGTTTGCCTGAACTTTGGAACTTCTTCTTTTCTCTGTCCTCCCCTAAGTTTATCCTCCTAGTTGTGACAAGGACATCACTTAAAAGACTGATATATATATATTAATTTAAGGTCGCCAAGGAATTCATCTATGTAATTCCTTAATGAAAACTCAAGTCAGCAGTCAACCTTTTATGGAGTTTAATTACAAACAGGAGGAAGAAAGGTATGAGAGAGAGAGAGAGAGAGAGAGAGAGAGAGAGAGAGAGAGAGAGAGAGAGAGAGAGAGAGAGACAGAGAGAGACAGAGAGAGACAGAGAGAGACAGAGACAGAGAGAGAGACAGAGAGAGACAGAGAGAGAAAGGGGAGAGAAGGGAATAGGGCTTAAATACCCGCTCTGTTTAGGCTGGGCCAGAAGGCCCAAGCCCTTAGATAGCTGAGGCAAAGAAAAAAGATCAGTCCCTATCACTCACGTGACCAAAATGGAGAAACAGTCTCAGGGGCCTCCACCTCCAGCTTCCTTCAGAGCAAGCTTCTCAGAGCACAACCTCTCAGAGCAAAACCTCTCCAACCTCCACCTAGTCCTCAGACCCCGCTATCTTTAAGGAAACCATCCAAGTTCCCTCCCCTCAGTTCTCACATCTACCAATCACTGTCCACGTCTTCCCTGTGCCAATGGTGGCTCTAGCTTAACCCAGGACCGCCCAGAGGTCTGTGGCTTTGCACATGTCTGTTGAAGGTCATATTCTCAAATAATTAAATCTTGATCCTTTGCTGCAGCCCTTCCTAAATCCTGTTACCCTGAGTAGGGTGGAGATTGGAAGTTCCAAGACCTGGTTCTGTCATTCCAAGTATCTCTATTGTATCAATTCTAAAATCAATCATGACTCAAAGAACTTCCTGTTCTATGCTTAAGCATAGGTCAAAGCCCTTTCCATTGTTCAGCAAAAGGTTTCTGTCCTAAAGTAATCTTAAGTAGGGAGGAGAAGGAACCTTCCATGCCAATGGGGTTCACATTCCAATAGAGTTCCCACTATCAGTAGGAAATTCCCTACAAGCATGAAACTTTCCAATGGTGAAATTTCCAACATTCACAAGTCTAAGAAATTTTAAGGTTTACATAGTTCTTGTCTGGTTGGCTGGCTTTGAATCCACTGTTTATCTTTTGAATTTCTTTGAATTCACTGATTGACTTAATTAGCTAAAAATCACAGAATCAAAGCATTGGAAGGATTCTTAGAGGCCATTTAATCTAATCCACCTTTAAAAAAATCAAGACTAACTTTTAATGCTTTCTACATATGTATATGAAGTGATCATTCAGTTTTCTCTTGCAAAGAAGGGGGAAACCATTATTCCTAACTCTAGAGGTAGACCATATGCTTCTTAATATCTCTAATGAATATACTTCATTATATTAAGCCTACATCCACTTCTCTGAAATTTCTGCCCATTACTACAGGTTTTGACACCTTGGGATCAAATAGAACAAATCTGATTTCTCTTTCCCACGAGAGAGCTTTTATTATTTCTTCTTGTTTCTTATACACTTTGTCTTAACAGAAATTAAACTTATCAAGCTACTTTCTTCTCATCCCCATTCTAGAGAGCCAGCCATTCTGTTTAACAATGGGAGTAGAGAGAAAATGACAAAACAACCAAATACTGAAAATATCTGACATTACAAGCAATGTTCCAAATCCATTTTCCCCCACATCTAAAAAGAAGTAGGTGTGGAGGAGCCTTCTCATATTACTTCTTTAGGGCCAGAAATGCTCATTATAATCTCCTAGCATTCTATTCTAATATACTTTGTTACTGTTGGTCTTTCAATTTACATTGTTGGAGTCTATGTTTGTTGTATGCTTGTTTCTGCTTCTTTCACTTTGAATCAGATCATGTACATCTTTTATAATACTTTTCTAATTTTTTCTTATCACAAAGAAAAATTCAATTGTATTCATGTGCCATAACCTATTTAACTATTCTAATAGATAGGCATCTGCTTTGTTTCCAGTTACTTGCTACCACAAAAAAAAAGTGTTGTTATAAATGCTTTGGTTTATATAGGGTCTATAATTTATTTGTCCATTAATCTCCTTGGGAATACAGTCATCTCTTAGCTATATCTTAGTTCACTTATTGCAGCTTCACTGTTTTGTTGTTTCACTGTACTGTGGGTTTAAAAAAAATCAAATTCTGTATGTGGAGTTTTCTCTATATTACAGGATTTTGTGGATAAATACTATACTGTACACACTGGACATGCACTACACCACTACCACTTGCACAATTTTGCCAACATGTTTGTACACGGCTGAACACAAAGTGGGCATTTCTGTATTGATGGAATGAAAGGAGACCAACCACAGCACTGTGTTCTGTACTTGGGTGCTGATTGGCTCAGTGTTTATAAGAGTGTAGGAAAGGTTAATAAGGAAAAGGTTTATAAAGCCTTAATATATATATATACATATATATATACATATATATATAAAATAAAATAAATATAATGCCTTTACTTCATGCATTTTTACTTATCATGGGCGTCTCTGAAATGTAACTCCTACTATAGGTGAGGGATCACTTTATATAGTAATTTTAGTCATTTTCCCTCTACATAATTCCAATTTGCTTACCAGAATGGTTGGACCAAATCACCATTCCATAATAATGTGTTAGAGTTCCCATCTTTCCATAACCACTTCAGGTTTTAATCTTTCTTTCTTTTGTCATCTTTGCCCATTTTAAGGGTTCCCCCTTGGAACTCTTCTGATTTATATTCACTTATTTAGAATGATTTGTAGCATCCAGACAAATAATATTTTAATAGTTTTCAGTTTCTCCTCTGAGAACTGTCTCTTAATATTTTTAGATAATTTCTCAAATGAAGATCAACTTTTGGTTATATTTCTATAATCTGATATTATATCATATATCAGACTTTTATCAGAAATATTTGATGTAAATTTCCCCCAGCTAACTACTCAACCTTCTCATTCTAAGTGAATTAATTTTATGCATGCATTTTTCTCAATTCTGTGTGATAATTTCATGAAATATATTTTATCATTTAAAATAATCTCTATTTTTAAAGATTTTATTCTCTCACCATAGCCAGCAATGGTAACTGATCTAGTTTTTAATAGGATGAGCTTTAATATTCAAGACATGTATCAATTTTGAGCTTATTGTGAAATACGTATGATAGTGATCTAAATCTAATTTCATCTAGACTGTTCTAGTTTTTCCCAGCAATTCCTATCAAGTAGAAAGTTCTTCCCTAGGCAGTTTATGTTTTCAACATTATTAAGGACATAGATATTAAATATATTTATTTCTGATTTTTCTTTGTCTATTATGTGTTTTTAATCTATTTTTCTATTTTTTAACCAATATCAAAATGTTTTTATGATTATTGCTATATAGTATAAATTGAGGTCTGGATGAGTTAATCTCACTTGTTCCAACTTTTTGCCATTCTTTCTCTTGAAATTCTAATTCTTTTGATCCTCCAAATAAGTTTTGTAATTATTTCATCTAGTTCTGTAAAGAATTGCCTTAATAGTTAGATAAGTACATACAGTACTAAATTTGTAAGTTAACTTTGATAGTATTGCCATTTTATTATCTTGGCCCTGAGCATTGAATATCCTCTATGCTAAATTTTTCTTTATTTCTTTTGGAAATGTTTGGTAATTTTATTGGTTTTGATTGTGCTGTTATAGACTGACTCAAATACTATATGAATTGGGCAGTTACTTTGAATGGAAATTCTTTTTTCATCTTTTTACTCATGGATTTTATTATTCCACTATAGAAGTGATATGGATTTTTTTGTGCATAAGTTTTATAATATGTTACCTTACTAAAGCAGTTGTCAAAATTAGCTAATTTGCTAATTGCATAGAATTTTCTAGGTAAACCATGGATAATTAAGGACAATCTTGTGTCCTCTTTGATTATCTTTATGCCTTTAGTTTCTTTCTTTTGTACTTTTGTATTCATAAACTCATCATTTTAAACTTACCACCATGTTGCTAATTCAAGCCTTATTGATACCACTTTCCTTGGCCTCCTTTCCCACTGTGACCGGAGGGATAGAATGTGGAGGACCCAATTTCTCCCCATACCTTCTATTAGAGGACAGTTTTTGAACTCAGTTCCTCATTCCACTTTTTTACCTGCTGCTTTATCTGGTTTCAACTCCACAGAACAAGAAGACTCTGCATCTGGTACCTCTTGATGTCTAAGTCCTCCACACACCCCTCACCCATGTCGGGCTTTCTTGCTTCCTTTTGTGAATTGTCTATTCCTTTAAATTGCAAACTTCTTGAGGGCAAGACTTCCTTTTTATTAATTATATTCCAAGTGCTTAGCATAGTCCCTGATACAGAGTAGTGTGAATTTCAAAACTACTCAACCCTGTTCAAACCATTCTTTAGAGGATGGGATTTAGCTAGTTCCTGATCAATAAAAATAGAGATACTTGGAATGACAGAATCAGGTCTTGGAAACTACAATCTCCACCCTACTCAAGGTAACAGGATTTAGGAAGGGCTGCAGCAAAGCTCAAGATTTAATTATTTGAGAATGTGGCCTTCAACGGACATGTGCAAAGGGGACAGACCTCTGGGCGGTCCTGGGTGAAGCTAGAGCCACCATTGGCACAGGTGAGACACAGGAAGTGAGGTAGAGGACAGCTGAGGAGTCTGGGAACTTCCTGTGTGAAGGGAGAGTGTGATTGTTGGAGCCTGGTGCTTTGGAGTGGAGGCACTCAGACTGTTTCTCCATTTTGGTCACTTGAGTGATAGGGACTGATCTCTTTTCTTTGCTTGGGCTATCCAAGGCCTTGAGCAGAGTGGGTATTTAAGCCCTATTCCCTTCTCTCCCCTTTCTCTCTCTGTCTCTCTCTGTCTCTGTCTCTGTCTCTGTCTCTGTCTCTCTCTGTCTCTCTGTCTCTGTCTCTGTCTCTCTCTGTCTCTCTGTCTCTCTGTCTCTCTCTCTCTCTCTCTCTCTCTCTCTCTCTCTCTCTCTCTCTCTCTCTTTCTCTCTCTCTCTCTGTCTCTCTCTCTCTTATACCTTTCTTCCTCCTGTTAGTAATTAAAAACTCCATAAAAGGTTGACTGCTGACTTGAGTTTTCATTTAGGAATTACATAGCTGAATTCCTTGGTAACCTTAAATTAATATCAGTCTTATAAAGTGATTTCCATTTCACATTGTGGCTGACCACATGGGAGTCTAAAGAATTCTCTCAATAAACTTTTGAATTTTCTTGCCTTTTGACTCTACTTTCTCACCACTTAGTCGCTTCTGCTAGAACAAGTGAGTATAAAAAAACTTCTTCTCTCTTCTCTTTTCTCCTTAAGTTAAATTGGAATCAGCAGTTTTTCTTTTTCTTCCCTTTAATCTTAAGGGGCAGCTGGGTGGCTCAGTGGATTGAGAGCCAGGCCTAGAGACAGAAGGTCCTAGGTTCAAATCGGACCTCAGATACTTCCCAGCTGTGTGACTCTGATAGTTAGATAGAAAACAGCTGTTTTAAATCTTAGCAACAGGACCCTAAAGTCTTGGCTGGGAGAGCTGTTTCTAAATATCCTTTCCCTTAAGGAACAACTTCCTAGATTAAAAACAAACAAACAAAGAAAAAAAAACATGTGGAAAGTTTTTTGCTTTGCCCTGCTCCCCAGGTGTTTTGTGAACTGTTAGAGATATAATTACTATATAGTATATATATATATATATATATATATATATATATATATATATATATATATATATATATATATGAATACTACATTCTTTGACATTTATATGACAGCTGAAGAATTAGGGGCGTTGAGGAATGCAGGATACCTCCAATTTTTTATATTAATATGTACTGTCATTTTTGTGCTCCTCAATACTGTATTTAGAGATGCTAAAATGAAAAAAATTGAGGATAAAATGCAAGCCCAATTAGAAGATCTAAAATGTTTCTTACAGGATCAATTGGCAAACATCCATCCTAACAGAAACAGACCTGTTTCTGAACCTTTGAATGAGGAAATTTCCTTCCCTGAAATAGAGATGGAAAAAACCTTCCCTATAGCTCAGTTAACAGACTGCTTCTCTCGTATAGTGCAAATCTTGACTGAATTTAATCCCCAAAACCCTTCCCCTGCAATCCCAGTTTCTCATGTTCCCTCTCCTACAGAAAACCAAATTCCAGCCAAAAGGGAATCTTGTCATCCTAGAAAAACCTGTCCTTGTCAAACTGACCCACAGGTACAAAACTCAACTAGAGGCCTGTTTCCTCTAAAAGAAGTACCTGAAATAGGACGGAATGGAGATGTGGTGACTTTAAGACACGGGGTACCATTTACTCCCCAAGAAATAAATAATTTACACAAAATATCCCCACATATGAACAAGATCCCTTTCTAGTAACAAAAAAGATGGGAGACATATTTTTTCAGTATAATCCGTCTTACAAGGATGTTGAGAACTTGCTACAGGCTTTTTTAATTGAACGTGAAAAAAATAAAATAATTGCTCATGCCAACAAAACCCCGGGGTGTAATGCAGCACATTGGCCATCTCAGGATCCCGAATGGGACTATAACAATCCTGAGGATTATCTACAACTATACCATTGTAGAGAGGCCATCCTTATGGTAATGAAGGAATGTGCAGACAGTACAGATAAGTGGATGGAACTTGAAAAAATTAAGCAAAAGGAGGAAGAAACACCCTCCAGATTCATGGATAGAATAATCGAGTTTGGGGACAGATACTTAGATTGAGACCTAACTAAAGAGAGTAGCTTAAGACAAGTTAGAAGGATCTTTGTCAATAACTCTTGCAAAGCAATTAAGAATTATTTTAGAAAACAATGCCCAAGATGGTCAGTTATGGACCTTGAAGAATCGCGAAAAATAGCTATATATGTTTTAAAGGGAAACAAAGAAAAGGAGGAAGAAAATAATGATGACATGGAGGAAATGAAGGAAAAAATGAGATGTGTAATAAATAGGATAACTAAATTAGAAAGTGGGCATGATAATGAACCAACTACACTTGCCCCTCTCCAGAAATCTGATTATCAATCCATTACCTGCCACTTCTGTGGGAAGAACGGCCACAATACAGTACAGTGTAGAGCTTTTCTCAAGATTATAGGAAGGAATACTCAGTTTAATAACAACTGCAGAAGTGATAATTATAGAAATAAATATAATTATGACAATGAAAACCACAACTTTAGGAATGATGACTATAGGAATGGATATTGGGAAAATGATAACTCAAATGAAATAACTCCACAACAAAATATAAAAAATGGTGCTCATTCAAAAAATACTCGAGGTGCGAATGCCCCTCAGGGGGGTGCCCTTAAGGGGGGTGCTCAAGGAACTTCCCAAACACAATGAAGGTGTCCGGGCGGGGGGGGGGGGGGGGCTGGGGCACAGGAATCAGAGGATACAACCTTTGATTTTCCAGACCCTGATGTCCTACTACCCGTTGTCCCTATCCACTACCCCCGCATACTAATGAACCCCATGTTACTTTAAAGGTGGGTAATACCTATTATGACTGTCTATTAGACACTGGAGCTTCCTGGTCTGTATTAAAGAGAACACCTAATTTACAATGTTATTCTGTTGGCTCAGAGAATGTAACGGGAGTATCAGGAATAATCCAAAGAGTTAAAAGACTTCCTCCTAGAATGGTGTCTGTAGGACCCCTAGAGGTACAACATTCTTTCTTTTTGATGCCTGACTCCCCTTTAAATTTGCTGGGGAGGGACCTTCTATGCAAACTCAGAGCCACAATAACCTGCTCCCCAGATGGTTCTTTATCATTGGAAGTACCAGAGGAATCTTTAAATTTACTCCCTGTAATTCTCTCAGAGAGTCAGGAGAAAAAAGAGCATCCCACCTTTGCAATACCTGAAGATATACTAGAGTCTCTTTGGGCCACATCTTCTTCCGATGTAGGCTTACTTAAGTCAGCTGTTCCTGTGCAGATAAAAACTAAATCTAGCCCACCTCCTTCCATTCCTCAGTATCCTCTCTCAAAAGAGGCAATTGAGGGAATTACCCCAGTAATTAACTCATTAATTGCACAGGGAATAATAATCCCTTGTAAATCTGAATACAACACGCTCATCCTGCCCATTAAAAAACCAAAAAGAGGGCCCGATGGCAAACACCTCTATAGATTCGTGCAGGATTTGAGGGCTGTGAACAATCACGTTATAAAAAGACACTCCGTAGTTTCCAATATCAATACTATTATTTCTTCTATTCCTAGCACAGCTACATACTTTACAGTAGTAGACTTGTGCTCAGCCTTCTTTTCGATACCCATACATGAGAACTCGAGGCATATCTTTGCTTTCACCTGGCAGGGCCGTAAATACTGCTGGAGTCGTTTGCCACAAGGTTTCGTAGACAGCCCGAGCTTATTTGAGCAAATTTTGAGCCAAGATACAGATAGTATAAAATTTAAAAACAGCAAATTAATCAAGTATGTAGATGACCTACTCTTGGCCTCAACAGATGCGGAAACATGTCAGGAAGATAGCAAGCACCTTCTTTTGGAATTGCACAAAAGAGGTCATAAGATCTTGAAGGATAAGGTTCAGTGGTGCCTCCCTAAAGTAGAATATTTGGGGTTAATCCTGTCTGCAGGTACCCTCTTGATTTCTCCCAAACAAATTGAGAATATTCAAAATTTAAGTGCTCCTACCACTAAGAAACAGTTAAGAGCAATTTTGGGAGCAACAGGGTTTTGTAGACAATGGATTCCTTGCTATGGGAAAATTACTAAACCCCTTATAGCACTAACAAGGGATTCAGTCCCTGAACCCCTCAAATTAGAACCAGAACACCTGTCAGCTCTATCAGATCTAAAAAAGGCTATCCTGTCTGCCTCCTCTCTAGGCATCCCAGATTACAACAAGCCATTACTTTGTATGTACATGAGCAAAGAGGGGTAGCTTCAGGTATTTTAACTCCGACTTTGGGACCTTCTCAGCTCCTAGTTGCCTATTATTCTGCCCAACTGGACCCAGTAGCATCAGGGGCACCACCATGTCTTAGAGGAGTAGCTGCTACAGCCTTACTAATGACAAAAACTGTTGATCTAGTATTGGGATGCCCATTGACAATTATGTGCCCATATGAGGTAGAAGCGTTGTTGCTAAGACACAGAACACAGGCATTTTCTGATCAGCGAATTACAAGGTATGAAATAACCTTGTTAAACAATGAAAACATTACCTTCAAGAGCTGTTCAACTCTTAACCCTGCCACCTTGCTTCCAGATTTACCAACTTCAAGAGAACCATTACATAGTTGTGAAACACTAGTGTCCATGGCAGAAAAGCCTCGAGATGATCTCTTGGACACTCCCTTAAACAACTCAGATATGGTCTTATTTACTGATGGTTCTTCTTTTATGAGAGATGGCATATGCTACACTGGAGCTGCTGTAGTCACAGAATTTGCCACTAGTGGGTCAGCTTTGCTGCCCTCTAATATTAGAGCTCAAGGGGCAGAACTCATAGCTCTCAAACATGCTTGTATAATTGCCAAGGGAAAAAAGGCAACAATTTATATGGATTCTAGATATACTTTTGGCATTTGTCACTCAGTCGGGATGCTATGGCTCCAGAGAGGATTTTTAACCTCAGCTGGAAAATCCATAGCTAATGCAGAGATTATTAATGAAGTTCTTTCTGTTCTCAAACTGCCTGAAGCCCTAGCTGTAGTTCATTGCTCTGCCCATACAGGTGGCTCTGACCCTGTCTCTAGAGGAAATGACCGAGCAGATGCTGCTGCAAAACTAGCAGCCATAGAAGGACCTGGATTTATTTTAACATTAACAACCACTGATAATTTAAATTTATCACTTTCCTATAATGAAAAGGAAGTGGAAAAATGGAAACAAAAATTAAAGCAAAACAGATTAATGGAGTGTGCGTATTGTCTGAAGTTAAACCCCTGCTCCCTAGAAGTTTCTATCACCAAATTTGCCAATCTGTGCATAAAAATGGTCACTTTGGTACCCAGGGCATTGTGGACTCTGTTAAGAGAGTATGGATATCCCCCAGTATAACTACCATAGCCTCTAAAGTGTTTTCAGCCTGCTCTACCTGCCAGGCATATAACCAACATGCCTTTTGTGGCAAAGCTTTTGGTGGGCGTCCTCTGTCTTACATACCTTTTGAGCACCTACAGATAGATTTCATAACAATGCCAAAGGCCGAACATTATAAATTTTGTCTAGTCATAGTAGATCAACTGACCAGATGGCCAGAAGCATTTCCTGCGACCCGAGCCACGGCAGCTTTTGTTGCTAAGGTGCTTTTAAAAGAAATTATTCCTCGTTTTGGCCTGCCAGCACATATTGATTCTGATAGAGGAAGTCATTTTACTGATTCTGTCTTAAACCAAATATATTCTTGCTTGGGGATAACTCCCAAATTCCATGTTCCATATCATCCCCAAAGCTCAGGGACGTTGAAAGGATGAATAAAGAACTTAAAACTATGATTGGCAAATTTGCACTGAGACCCATTTAAAATGGCCTGAAATTCTCCCTCTGGCCCTATTTTATCTTAGAAGCAGGCCTAGAGGAGACTTATATATTTCACCAGTTGAGATGCTTTTTGGACATCTGCCTATACAGGCTAAGCCTTTCTCCCCGGCATATACATCACTTTTAGGGGGAGATACTACTATTGCTTCCTATATACAGAAATTACAGCATAAACTGCGTGAACTTCATGAATCTGGAGCTGCAGTACAAGCCGGACCACTAGACTTTTCACTTCACGACCTGAACCCAGGAGACAAGGTGCATATTAAAAATTTCCAGCTCACTGGAGCAACTCAGCCTTTGTGGGAAGGACCATTCCAAATATTGTTAACTACTCCAACATCTATAAAGTTTGGAAAAAGAAAAACGTTTTTGTTTCATGCCTGTATTTATTAGGAAAGCTTCTACTGTTTTCAAGCTGCACATATTGAAAGATTTTAATTTTAGATAGATGCATTTTCCTTCCAATGGGATAAAAAAGATACTTCAGTGTCTATATTCTTTGTCAGACTTTTATCATGAAAATATGCTGTACTTTGTCAATGATTTTTTTCTGCATCTACTGATTGGATTTTGCATCATTGATAATATAATTTATTGTATTAAAGTTGTACCATCCTTTTAGTTTTGATATCAATCCAATTTGATCCCAATGAATGATTTTCTGGATATTTTGTAGTAGTCTTTTTGACAAAACATTATTAACAAATTTGAAACAGTATTCATTAATAATACTGATTTATAATTTTCTTCATTTTCTTTTATCCAGTTCTGAATCGAAGATTATGAATATATTTGAGTAATGAGAGGAACTTGGTAGAATGTTTTCCTCTCAATTTTGGAGAATACTTTCTCTAGGATAGGTATTAATTGTTCTTTAAAAATGTAATAGAACTCTTCGTTGAATCCATCTGGATCAGAGAGTTTTACCTATTAGTTCTCTCGGAGTTAGTTCATTTTCCTTTTCTAAAATTAGCTTATTTGAGATATCTATTTAATGTTCTATTAACTTACTTAATTTATAATATTTCTTTATTTCTTTTACATTCTTTGTTTGCCAGTATAAAAAAAATGAGTTCAGATAATTCTTTTTTACTTCTTTATTATTATGATTTTACTTTTCATAGACTATTTTCTTAATTTGATTTTTCTCCCTTTTCTTTTGAATCAAGTTTCTTAAAGCTTTATATATTTTTATTATAACTTCCTTTAATTTAATTATTTTTCAATATTAATTTATTTTATTAAATAATGAAGAAATTTTTTCCATGATTCCATGATTCATTTTTGCCTCACCTCCTCCCACCCCCTCCCATAGCCAACATCTAATTCCACTGGCTTTTTACATGTGTCATTTATGAAGATCTACTTCCATATTATTGATATTTGCAATATGGTGATCATTTAGAGTCTACATCCCAAATCATATCCCCATCCACTCATATGATCAAGCAGTTGTTTTTCTTCTGTGTTTTTGCTTCTACAGTTCTTTCTCTGGATGTGGATAGCATTCTTTCTCATAAGTCCCTCAGAAATGTTTTGGATCATTGCATTGCTGCTAATAGAGAAGTCCATTACAAGCAATTGTACCGCAGTGTATCTGTCTCTATGTACAATGTTGTCTTGGTTCTGCTCCTTTCATTCTGCATCAATTTCTGGAGGTCGTTCCAGTTCACATGGAATTCCTCCAGTTCATTATTCCTTTTAGCACAATAGTATTCCATCACCAACAGATACTGCAATTTGTTTAGCCATTCCCCAATCAAAGAGCATCTCCTCATTTCCCAATTATTTTGCCACCACAAGGAGCACAGCTATAAATATTTTTGCACAAGTCTTTTTACTTATTATCTCTTTTAGGTATAAACCCAACAGTAGTAAGGCTGGATCAAAAGGCAGGCAGTTCCCCTTTTATTTTATGATCCATTCTAATGTCTTTTAGATTTCCCATTTATCTATTTATCTCCTATTTTTGGATACTTCCTTTTTCGTGCTTATTTGTGGTATATTTACACACAATTCTCCAGTTTTGCAAATCCCTTGTTAATACAGAGACTAGACAGTAAGAGACAAATTATTGAAGAATGTGCAGACATTCTTAAGCTACTGCCAATGCAATATGTGGGAAGTACAGGTGGAATGGTTCTAAGGACTGATGAGTTGCTGAACCAAAAGTGACTGTTTGCATAAAAGGTTACAATGGATGATCTTTTTCTTTTTCTTTTCCTTGGTGGCTTCCAAGAATAGAGGTTTTCTCAGAGCTGTCTAGTATAGAGGAAGACATTTGTCCACTTCATTCCACCCAGATGATGGCATCTTTATTTCTTTTGTTTTTATTCTTTATTTTAAGTGAATAAATATCCTGAGATGGGAGTGCATAAATCATTTGTGAGTCTTGAAGATCCATTTTATATCGGTACTAAAGACAGACCAGTAACTCTATCCAGTAGCAAAAACAATTAGAGTGGTTAGTAATAGCAGCCAAGACCAACAAAGAGTCAGTGTAACAATTGAGAAATTTATAACCAAGACCAGGAGATGATTGCTGTTACCAGCACCCTACACCTACACCCAAAAAGCAACCAATCTAGCTGAAAAAGAGAAAATTTCAACTTCTGTCAATATCTCACCTCAAATTGAACTTGACTGGGACTACAAGAAGGTAGAAAAATACTCCCAGAGCTATGAATCATGAGGTACCCCTCAATCTCCTATTTTCCTGATATGAGTACTTAATTATTTTTGTGCTTTATGTTCCAGCCCACTATCTCTAGATGTCATGATTGCGGAGGGGAGAGTGCAGTTTCAGATTATGGGATAGTTTATAATATATCCTTACTATGCATTCTCAGTAAATATCCATTTTGTAAAAATTAGCTTATATAGATGGTTTTAATTGATATTGAGGAGAATTATTTGATGGAGGTTCAGAGAATTGTGGGACCAGAAACCTCAATTCACCCAGGGTTCAATGACAATAGACATCAAGGAGAGGAATTGTACTCTCCCCTCTATAAATCTAGAATGCAACCCCCCTTCTCTCCCACTTCCTATCTTCCTCCTTTTCTCTCTCTTTCAATGTTGTTAAAGTTTATTTTAGGAATCTAATTTTTTCTATAAGGACTGCTTTTCTTATTTTCTAGAAATGGTTGTCATTGATTTTCATATAGTTATCAATTACTTATATGCTTTTTTTTTCTTTGACTCACTTACTTGGGAAAAGGGTCAGTATTCCAATATTAAGTTCCCATTTTGTTGCATTTCTTTCACTTGTTTTTTTAATAGATTATTATATTTCTTGCACATGGTTTATAAGGGATGTAGTTAGTGTTTCTGTTTATTTTTTATAATTTTAAATAAAATTTTACATAGTCTTCATTTTATTCCAAATGTTACTGAGAAATATGTACATTCTCTGATGTCCCCATTCACAGGATGCCACAGACCTTTAAACTTTAAGTTTTTCAATAGTTACTTTTATATTTCCCCTTTAATCTTTTTATATAGTTAGTCAATTTCAGAAAGAGAAACATGAAACTTTCCTACTATTACTTTTCTATTCTGTAAATCATGTTGCAATTTAGTACATTTTCCTTTATAAATTTAGAACCTAATTGATGTTACAGATATGCTAGATATTGCTATTGTTTCATTATCAATGGTTCCTTTAAACATGATAAAATTTTCTTGATTAACTCTTGAAATAGGTTTTTATTTTTGCTTTGTTTGACAAAGCAAATGATATGATTTTTTTTTGACATGATAAAAATTCCTGCTTATTTGGATTCATCTAATACATAGTTTTGTTGTGGCTTCTCATTTTGATTCTGTCCTTTGTTTTTCAAATGTATCTCATATAAACAACAGATTGTGGGGTTTTATTTTCTTATACATTCTTCTATTCTCTTTTTATTGGATTGTGTAGTTCCTTAACATTTAAAGTTATGAATGTTATCCTTTAGTTCTCCTACATTTCTTTCATTAGTATATTTTTAAGGATTTTTCCTCCTTCAGAGTCAATGCATTGCCCCTCTGATTAGTTTTGCTTAAATATCTTTGCTATGTCTCTTCCTATAGGCTCTTCTCTCCTTACTCTCTTTTGTTTGCCTACCTTTTCCTAATGTTAGAAGTTTTACATATATTATTGTTTTTCATTTTCCTTCCTTCCTTCCTTCCTTCCTTCCTTCCTTCCTTCCTTCCTTCCTTCCTTCCTTCCTTCCTTCCTTCCTTCCTTCCTTCCTTCCTTCCTTCCTTCCTTCCTTCCTTCCTTCCTTCCTTCCTTCCTTCCTTCCTTCCTTCTTGTAAGTTCTTTTTCCCTCAATTAAGTGGCTATTTCAGGCTCCCTGCCTTTCCAATCTTTCTTCTTCAACTTCTTATGTTTGTTGGTTATCTCTTTTCTTTTTCCTTTCATTCACTCTCTTATTTTCTTGTCTAATCTGAAATTTTCTTTGCTAATTTCTAGGCTATAGCTTTATTTATTCTTTTAAAAATCTCTTTGTTCTCATAGGACTAGTACTGAGTTCTCTCCTCTAACTAGTTTCTGTGTTATTTCATCAGATTTTATTCATCATTCTTTAAAAATATTTCTTACTGTGTCTCACTCTCAGAAATATTAATTTATAAGTGAGGTAACATTTGGCAGTAGCAACAAAATGTGGTAGGAGTTACTTTTTGTCAAAAGAGGCCAATAGGGGCCAATTTTTTACCATATTTTGCCCATAATCATTTTTCTTCCATAATCCATAATATTATAGCTCTAGCCTATGTCCCTCCTACCCTTCTTGGTGCTTTATTGTTGTTCAGTTGTTTCAGTTGGTTCCCACTCTTTGTAACTCCATTTGGGATTTTCTTGACAAATATTCTGGAGTGGTTTATCATTTCCTTCTTCAGAGTGAAAACAATGAACTAATCCCAGAAGGAGAGTCTGACAGTTACAGCAATAATGGCTCATTACACAAGAAAGCCTCAGCATTTTTTCCTCCTCTTAGATCATTCACCCTCCTGGATGCTATCAGCTTCCAAAGGTCTGTCCACATTCTTATTCCCTAACCTTCTTGTTTAGTCATTTTCAGTCATGTCAAACTTTTTCTGACCCCTTGTAAGGTTTTCTTTGCAAAGATACTGGAGTGATTTGCCATTTATTTCTCCAGCTCATTTTACTGAAGAGGAAATGGAAGAAAACAGGGTTAAGTGATATACCCAAGTTCAGCAAGCTAATAAATGTCTGAGGTCATATTTGAATTCAGGTCTTCCTGACCAGGCTGGGCACTCTATGCATGGTAGCATCTATCTGTCCATAAAAGGTTATGTTAATTTTCCATAAAAGCTTACATACTTTTGGCAAAAATGTTGTCTGTGGAAATATGTTTCCTCAAAGAAAGTGACCTTCTAATCCCTCAAACAAGTCCCAAATTAAAACCATAATGAAGTCCCTATCTCCTATATCAGGCACAAAACTCTTTCTTGTGGTAATCATTTTCAGGGGCTTCATGTTCCTTTTGAATTGGTCCCATTCCTTTCAATCCTGCTGATCCAACCATTCCTTTTTTTCATATCACTCTCCACTCTCACATACTGAAAAACTATAGACATCATTATCCCTTTTTTTATTCACCTGGGGCCATGTTATTGGTATATCATCTCCCATTTCCCTTACTTGCCTTATTCCCACTTATATACTCAGAAAAAAATTAAGATTCAAAAGATTGCTTATAAGATTTGAAAAGTTGTAAGGTTGTTTAGTAATTAACTAAAAATGTAAAACTTCCTCCCAAGTAATTCAGTCATCACTGTATATCTATATTTTTCATTTCTTTTCTTTGCAAGGTTAAAATTTAAAAGAATCTGGAGAAAATGACTAATCTGCCATTTTTTGGTCATATGACTCATTATACATAACCTATGACAGACTCTGAAAATATTTGAAAATAACTAACACCCCCACCAAATCTTCCTTTTTCTAGATTAAACCACCTTAATTCCTTCCTTAATCCTCATTTAGAAAGGACATGAAACTCCTCATTCTCCTATTCATCATCTTCTGGATGCTCCTTGACATGTCGACAATGTTTTTGCTAAAATATGGTAATCAGTATGGCAGGTGGAGACAGAAGTTCATGCTTCTGAATGTATCAATTTGAAACAATGCATGCAAATTACATAACAAATTGCATCCTCAACTTTGGTATTGGACCCCAATATTAAGAAGAGACATATTTTGTATTAAGAAAACTAATAAAGTACAGTTAACAAAAAGAAAACAATTAAGAGGATAAAGAATTTGGTAATCTAATTTCTTTTATTTAAAATTTTTTTATTTATTTGGACAATTTCGACATTATTCCTTGGTTACAAAAATCATTTTCTATTCCTCCCACCCTTTCCACCTCCCCTCTCATAGCCAACGCATAATTCCACTGGGTATTACATGTGTCCTTGATCAGAATCCATTTCCATGTTGTTAGTATTTGCACTAGGATGTTCATTTAGAGTCTACATCCCCAATCATATCCCCCTCGACCCATGTAATCAAGCAGTTGTTTTTCTTTGGCTTTTTAACTCCAAAAGTTTTTCCTCTGAATGTGGATAGTGTTCTTTCTCATACATTGCTCCAGGGTGTTCAGGATCACTGCATTGCCACTAATGGAGAAGTCCATTACATTCAATTGTATCACAGTGTATCATATCAGTCTCTGTGTACAATGTTCTCCTGGTTCTGCTCCTTTTGCTCTGCATCAATTTCTGGAGGTCATTCCAGTCCCCATGGAATTCCTCCACTTTATTATTCCTTTTAGCACAATAGTATTCCATCACCAACATATACCACAATTTGTTCAGCCATTCCCCAATTGAAGGGCATCCCCTCATTTTCCAATTTTTGGCCACCACAAAGAGCGCAGCTATGAATATTCTTGTACAAGTCTTTTTCCTTATTATCTCTTTGGGGTACAATCCCAGCAATGCTATGGCTGGATCAAAGGGCAGACAGTCTTTTATCACCCTTTGGGCAGAGTTCCAAATTGCCCTACAGAATGCTTGGACCAATTCATAACTACACCAGCAATGAATTAATGGTCCAACTTTGCCACATCCCCTCCAACATTCATTACTTTCCTTTGCTGTCATGTTAGCCATTCTGATAGGTGTGAGGTGATACCTCAGAGTTGTTTTCATTTGCATCTCTCTGATTATCAGAAATTTAGAGCAAATTTTCATGTGCTTATTAATAGTTTTGATATCTTTGGCTGAAAACTGCCTATTCATGTCCCTTGCCCAATTATCAATTGGAGAATGGCTTGATTTTTTGTACAATTGATTTAGCTCTTTATAGATTTGAGTAATTAGACCTTTGTCAGAGGTTTTTGTTATGAAGATTGTTTCCCATTTTGTTGCTTCCCTTCTCATTTTGGTTACATTGGTTTTGTTTGTACAATACCTTTTTAGTTTGATATAATCAAAACTGCTTATTTTACATTTTGTGCATCTTTCTATGCCTTGCTTGGTTTTAAAGTCTTTCCCTTCCCACAGGTCTGACATGTATAATATTGTGTTCACCTAGTTTATTTATAGTTTCCTTCTTTACGTTCAAGTCATTCACTCATTCTGAGTTTATCTTGGTGTAGGGTGTGAGGTGTTCATCCAGACATAATCTCTCCTACACTGTCTTCCAGTTTTCCCAGCAGTTTTTGTAAAATAGTGGATTTTTGTCCCAAAAGCTGTGGTCTTTGGGTTTGTCAGAGACTGTCTTCCTGGGGTCACTTACCCCAAGTCTATTCCACTGATCCTCCTTTCTATCTCTTAGCCAGTACCAAATTGTTTTGATGACCACTGCTTTTTAGTTGCAATCTGGTAAGGCAAGGCCACCTTCCTTTGTATATATTTTTTTTCATTATTTCCCTGGATATCCTTGATCTTTACTTCTTCCAAATTAACTTTTTTATGTTTTTTTCTAATTCAGTAAAAATTTTTTTTGGAAGTTTGATGGTCATGGCACTAAGTAAATAGATAAATTTGGGTAGGATGGTCATTTTTATTATATTGGCTTGTCCTATCCATGAGCAATTAATGTTTTTCCAATTGCTTAGATCTAGTTTTAGTTGTGTGGAAAGTGTTTTGCAGTTGTGTTCATATCGTTCTTGTGTTTGTCTTGGCAGATAGATTCCTAAGTATTTTATATTGTCTAAGGTGATTTTGAATAGAATTTCTCTTTCTAATTGCTGCTGAGATGTGTTGGACATAAATAGAAATGCTGATGACTTATGTGGGTTTATTTTATATCCTGCAACTTTGCTAAAGTTGTTGATTATTTCTACTAGCTTTTTAGTTGATTCTCTAGGATTCTTTAAGTAGACCATCATATCATCTGCAAACAGTGATATCTTGGTCTCCTCATTGCCTGTTTTAATAAATTCAATTCATTTTTCTTCTCTAATTGCTACTGCTAGTGTTTCTAGTACAATGTTAAATAATAAAGGAGATAATGGGCATCCTTGTTTCACTCCTGATTTTAATGGGAATGCATCTAGTTTATCCCCATTGCAAATGATGTTGGTTGATGGTTTTAGATAGATACTGTTTGTTATTTTTAGGAAAAACCCTTCTATTCCTATACTTTCTAGAGTTTTCAATAGGAATGAGTGTTTTGTTTTGTCAAAGGCTTTTTCTGTGTCTATTGAGATAATCATATGATTTTTGTTAGTTTGCTTGTTGATATGGTCAATTATGTGAATGGTTTTCCTGATATTGAACCATCCTTGCATTCCTGGTATAAATCCCACCTGATTATAGTGAAAAACCCTCCTGATCACTTGCTGAATTCTTTTTCCTAGTATCCTATTTAAGATTTTTTGCATCTATGTTCATTAAGGAGATTGGTCTGTAGTTTTCTTTCTCCATTTTTGACCTGCATGGCTTTGGAATCAGTACCATATTAATGCCATAAAAGGAATTTGGTAGAACTCCCTCTTTGCTTATTAGGTCAAATAGTTTGTATAGTATTGGGATTAGCTGTTCTTTGAATGTTTGATAGAATTCATTTGTGAATCCATCAGGTCCTGGGGATTTTTTCTTTGGTAGTGGTAATCTGATTTCTAATGGGAGGAAAGAGTAGGAGATTTCCAAATAAGGAGAGGGAGAGCAAAGAGGTGCAATTTCCTGAAATCAGAAAAAAAAAGGTGCCCTACTTTCCTCAAGAGTTCATATTCAGAAAAAGGAAAGTTGAAATAACTGACTGAGTAGTACAAAGTCACTTTTCAGAAAACACATATAGGTTGCCTAATTGTCTAATTGTGAGAAAACTTCTTGCATCATTCTTTTGATCTGAGCTTCTGGTCAGTATAACCTAGGTTCTTAATTAAGGGTCTCTAAGCAACAGGTAGACATGGTCTAGCTTCTTGGACATGTTGAAACAATACAATAAAATTTTCTCACAATTCCCAATAAAGCAAAGGTTTATCACAAGACAGAAATTGAACTAGACTCATAATTGAACAGAAAGGAAATTGAGGTAGGTTCAGAATTGAGTCATAAGATAGTCATTGTGGTTCACTCAATTCCCATAATCCCCTCACCAGAACTAAATACAATAAAACATATGTGATTTTATCCAGGAAGAGTACAACAGTCACTATAAGTCTCTAAATGTAGCCTAAGAACACATTAGACTAATTGGTCAACTTTTTTACACTATCAATTAATAGATTTTGCAGTCTATCAAAGCATCTATGCTTTTTTTTAAGATTAACCATGATCTCACTATTCTTCCCTTATTTTATACCTGATATGTTTTGTTTTGTTATCCAGTGATAAGTACTGCCTATCTACTGATTTTCATTTTATATTCAGTCCATCATTCTAGACCAGTGATGGTGAACCTTTTAGAGAACACGTCCCCAAACTGTAACCCTCATACCACATATAAGCCCTTCACCTTACCCCAGACAGGGGAGGGCGGAAGAGCTCTTATTGTAGGTAATGTGAAAAATCTCCTCAGGAGCATGTGTAGAAGGGGAAAGGAACAGCCCCATCCAGCACGCTCCAGCATGTGTTTCATAGATTCACCAATACTGTTATAGACTAATGAGATATTTTAGGATTTGTCATCTGATATGTTAGGTTTTTTTCCCTAGCTTTGTGTCATTTGCAAATTGGATAATGCAATCTTTGTCTTTCTGACTTCCAAGGTATCTTTCAGCTCCATGTATATGATCCCATGATTGAAGATACTAATCAACATATTGAATAGCACAAAGTCAATGAAAAACCCTCATTGCACTTGAGACCTAGTATCATCCCATTAATGACTATTATGCTGATATGGCCATTCAGGGTTAGAGACTAAACTGGTGATTTTACTGGTCTAAAGAAATTTTTGGTGAGGAAACTCTTTTTACCAATGCAGGTCAGGCTTTTGCTAACATTTATTAGTTTTAGAGAGTTGTCTGAAACATTAAGAGTTTAAGCAATTTGCTCAGTTATGCAGCCATGAGGTAGGACATGCAGCAGGTGTTTCTGATTCTGAGGCAAATGCTATATTTCTCAGTGTTCATTCAACCAATTCCAAGCATATTCAAACATACTGCTATCTAACCAGTACCTCTCTATCTTGTCTACAAAGATAGCAAAAAATGCTTCTCTTTCATTATTCTCTCTCGGTAACTTCATCAGCACCCCCATTGATTTACCTGTCATTTCTATATAAAAGGCTCCAAAATATGTATATATCTAGTCCTCATTTCTTCATCTCTCTTTAGTCCTATATTTTAGAGAGTACATGTCATATATATATACATGTATACATACATATGCATACATGTGTGTGAATATAGTAGTACTTTGTTTTACATGAACTCAACAGGCAAATTAAGTATATATGATTGGCAACTGAAAAAATGTAGAAAAATATGGCAGAAAAATATAGAAAATAAAAAAAATTTAATTATACCCTCAATCTACACCATTTTCTCAAGCAGCATAATAAGTCTTGCAGCAGTTCACCCAATCATGCTCATTTTCCCTCTGAGAGGCATTTATGTGAGTCATTACACTGTTTTGCACCAAACATTAGCTCCCACATCTTTCTTTGTCTGGAGTTCTCACTTGTAACAAGTCCTGTCAACATCAGAACAGTGCTTCTCTTTGTTTCATTAACGCTATTTAGTTATTAATAGTGGTCCCAAAGTATAACATTTGTGAGGCTGGTAGCTCTGATAAGCCTAAAAAAACACATAAAGTATCTAAGTATGTTTGTATAAGAAAATCTTAATAATGGGGTTCACTATTATGTGTAATTTTTAATTAATATTAAAAGTTATGTAAAACATGGTCCTACTATATATGTATATATGTAGATAGATAGATATATATATAGATAGATAGATAGATAGATAGATAGATATACATTTCAGGAAAGCAAAGTGATACAGTGGGTAGAATTTTGAGTCTTAAGTCAGGAAGACCTAATTTCAAATTAGTCCCAGACATTTAGTGGCTATGTGACTCTGGACAACTCACAACCTTGCTTGCCTGAGTTTCCTTGGTAGGTGATATAGTGGATGGAGAACTGGGCTTGGAATCAGGAATATTCATCTTCCTTAAATCAAATCTAGCCTCAGACACTCAATAGCTGTGCAAATCTAGAGAAGTCATTTTAAGTTTGTTTGCCTCATTTTCCTCATCTATGAAATGAGCTGGAGAAGGATATGGCAACCCACCCCAGTATCTTTGCCAAGAAAATCCCAAAGCTGGGTCATGAAGAACCAAATACAACTGAACTGGTTCAACATCAAAATACACATTTTCAAATTCAACATATGAACAATTTGTTATTTGATGTTCTAAAGTCATCTATCTCTTGAGCTCTCTCTTAACTTCCTTGTATCTGTTGAGCATTCAAGTTATTCATGTTTGCTAACCAGGAGTCCACTTCAAATCTATACTCTCATTAATGGCACATATCTAATCAGCTGTCAAGTTTTATAATTTCTATAATATCTCTTGCATCTGGTCCCTTCTCATCATAACTCACCTAATTCACCATTCACAGCATTACTGCTCTAGTATAGGCTCCATACTTTTCTCCTTCACTGTTACAGTAACTTCATAATTGCTCTCCCTTTATCTGGTCTCTCCCCTTCTTCAATTCTTCTTCCCCACAGCTACAAAGTATAGATCTAACCAAGCTAATCTTCTGCTCAAAAAGGGCTACTTGTTGTCTCTTTTATTATGTTTATTTTATAGATGCTGACCTGTTAAGCAACGTACTTAACTTCATCTGCAGGATGATTTGAACTCAGGTTTTCCTGACTCCAGATCTAACATACTATCCCTTTTCTATTCAGTCCAAAATAAAATATAACCTCTTCTTTTGTCATTGCTAGCCCTTAGCATCCTCATTCCAGGATACTTTTCCAAACTGATTATACAGTCCTCCTCCTCATTCACTACACTCCAGCTAAAGTAGCCTGCCTGCTACTTCCTACACATGCCATTCCATCCCTCATCCCCATATTTTTTAATAGTTTATTTCTCATGCCTGGGATATTCTGTTTATTTCTCGCTGACTCTTAAAATCTCCCCAATTTCCTAAAAGATTCAACTAAGAGGGAGCAGCTAGGTAGAAGCAGAGTGGAATTGGGAGAACCTGAGTTCAAATATGGCCTCGGACACTTCATAGTTGTGGTCCTGGGCAAGTCATTTAACCCTAATTGTTTAGCTCTTAACTCTTCTGCCTTAGAATCAATAGTTTTATTGATTCTAAGTCAGAAGGTAAATGATATTGTTTTTTTAAAGATACAATGGAGATGCCATTAATTCTGATCTCAGTTTGAATATTTACTATATGACTTTAGGACAATCATTTAATCTCTCTGGGTCCATTTTCTGTGAAATAGAAGAATTGGCCTAGTCAAATTACCAAATGTTTATTAAGTAACTACTACTACATTCCAGGCAGTACCTTAAGCCCTAAGGATACAAAGAAAGAGAAAAAAAATTCCTTCCTACAAGGAATTAATACTAAAGAGGATCTCAAAATCTAAAGACTAGTTGACCTTTAATGTCCTTTCCAATTCTAAATCCTATAATACTAAATACTGACACCAAGTCCTAACATTACAGATAACACTGGCCAGTGGAAAGAGCACTGAAATGAAGAGAGAACTCGTTTTGAATCTCACTGGATAATTACTAGTTATGTGATTAAACAAGTCATTTAATCACTCTAAATCTCATTTCCATTACCTATGAAATGAGGATAATTCATGTAGATACTTGTAGTGCTTACCACATGGATGCTGTGAGAATCCAATGATATAACATATAAATGAAAGTACTTTGCCAATCTCACAGATGTAATATATATTATGATCTCTTGTTTTATGTGCATAATTGTTGAGTCTCCTATAAGAATGTAAGCTCCTCTAAAGTAAAGACCATCAAAAAACTTTTTAATGGTAAACTATGGTAATTTGTTTTGTTTGACTATACATATTTATTATTTATTATTTTAATTTTTTCAATTACATATTGAAACAATTTTTAACATTCATTTTCTGATATTTTGTGATTCAAATTCTATCCCTCCCTCCATTCCCTCTGCCATGATAAATAATTGGATGTATGTAGATCATACTGGTACTGTCATGTAATACTTATTTCTACATTTCTCATGCTAAGAAAGAAGACATATTGCACATACAAGAAAAAATCACAAAAGAAATAAAGTGTATTTCGAATCCAACAATTCTTTCTATGGTGGGAGATATCATTTTTCATCATGAGTCCCTTGAGGTTGTTTTTAATCCTTGCATTGCTGATAATAGTTAAATCCTTCAGTTGGTCATTGCGTAATTTTGGTTACTATATGCAATGTTCCTCTACTGGTTCTGCTCACTTCACTTTGCATTAGCTTATTTATAATTGTTTCCATATTTTTTTTCTGAAATCATTCTGTTCATAAATTCCTATGGCATAATAGCATTCCATTACAATCATATACCACAACTTGTTCAGCCATTCCCCAACTGATGGACATCCTGTTTGCATCCCCAGCTCCAATAAAGGTACTTGGCACATAGTAGTTGCTTAATAAATATTTGTTGACTGATAGGTAGGATAGGAAGATTTCAGGTCTTTCCTTTAGATTGCCAATTATAGAAGACCTTGAAAGTGAGATAAAGGATTCTAGACAGAATGTTCTAGGAAATATATAACCTTGATACATATGCAAAATTGCATCCAAATATGCAAAAATGATGATTTTTGAGCAAGATACTGACAGAATAAAATTTTATACTTAAGTCTGACAGGATTACATGAAATGGACCAGTGTTGGTTGAGACATTTCAGAGAAGTTGGCTAAGAGGCTGTCATAGTAATTCAAGAAGAGACAAGGAAGATCTATCTAGTGCTGAGCAAATTGATTGGAAAGGGAGAGGAAGTGAAATAATGTGAAAAATTAGAAGAATTTTATGCTTGGAATAAGTTCAAGATGTTGCAAGGGCTTCCAGGTAAACTTTGAAGTTTGATGCATTACTTTCTATCAATTCATAGGAAGGCTTAAAAAAAAAGTCTTACTCTGACTTGGGATAAAAACATACATTTTAATTGATATTTATTGACTGTGTTCTCATTAGATTCATGTTAAATCAAAATTCTTTCTATGTTTGAATTATTATGCAAATATCTGTCTATTAGTTTGGCTTTTTCTTAACTGGAACAAGATGCATTTAGTCTATTTTATTATTCATATATTTGATATCATGACAACTGAGGCTGGAAGACCTTCCAGATACTGAAATTCAAGGGTACCCACAGACTAACCAAAGCTGTTGGAAGAGCCAAGAGTTTATGAATTGATGTATTAAAATTATAATAGTACATTTAAATTAGTTCTGTACTAAAAGAAAATAGAAAAGTTTAGGAAAATTTGCACTAATCCTATGTAGAATTTTTTGCTATTGTTTAATATGGGAAGGAGTCTTTGAACAATTAATATTAAATGGACTATTTTGCACAAAAGAATTCAGTAAAATGGGGTTCTCTGGGTTGAGGGCAGCTCTTTTATGTATACAACAGGATTGTTGAGCACTACATACAATTTACTTTGCCATGACATCACAAGAATTTATCTTACCGCATCTTAACTCCTTACCAGATCATCATTGGTAGCTATGAATTGTCCCCCTACATGAAAAAAGAAGTGGGGTTTATTTAATGTCAGCCTCTACTCCCCCCTCCCCCACAAACTGGAGTTTTTTCTTGTTTCCATATTGTGTGTGGGTAATGACAAAAACAGCTGCTGACAAAGCTGAATAGAACAAATGATTTCAAGAGAGTATGGCTAATAGCAGCTTTAGTTTTTTCTTTCTAAAGAATAGTTTAGACACTAAATAAATTCAAGTGAGATCTGACAACTGGCCCACCCAGGACACAAGAGGAGTTGAGTTGCTTCTGGGGCAGTCACTGCCCCATCTTCTGGCCACTAGTTAAGTTGTGAGGGAGAAATTTGCTACTATACCATACAAACTGTGTTTAGAAAAATGAAAATGTCTTAGGATTCTTGAAGCTTCTTAGTGGACAGGCCCTTGCTGATTAGTAACTCTGAAAGAATCAAAATTCTGCATCTGTTAATTTTCCCTGATCAATTTTTCTCTGGTTTTGGAGTATTACAAAATTTAAAGCATTATTGATTGAACTCTTTCTAAGGACCACTTCATATTTCTAGGAAATGAGAAATTCATCTAAAAATATTGAAAGATTTCTAAAGAATATCAGAATATGTAAATGCTCTTATGGTAGATGAAAGAGGATATGCCATAAGAAGAGAGGGTCAGCCTTGGAATTAGAAAAACTTGGGTTTAAGTTCTGACTGAAATATCCTAGCCACATGGCCATGAAGTAATATTGCCCAGTCAGCTCTTCAAAAATAAAAACTAAAGATGAGTGATTAATTTAAATGGAATGAAAATGTGACATGCAGAGTTTCCCACACAAATGAAATGAAAAGTCATTGTTTTAATTTTTAAAAATCAAAATATTTTATTTTTTTCTAATTACAAGTCATTTCAAATTTGAATTCAGTCTGATGGACTATAATACCTCTTATATGCCTTCATAATTTGGCAAGATTTCATCTCTTTGATGAGGTCTTTGTCTCTGTATGCTCACATTTCCTTGTTCTCTTCTCTCCTCTTTTTGGATATACAAGTCTAATAATAATGGTTTTCCTTTCCAGCTTAATCAGATGTTACACCTTTTTTTTTAACTTTACTTTCTACAATACTTTCTAAAGCCAAATTCCTTGCTCTTCTCTTGGTTCCAAACTCCTCTGTGTTTTATATTTGGTTACCCTGAGTAGCATATGCCCTTTATTCACCACACACCGAATCTGTCCAGATTGCATATATCTTAACCCAGCCTGCCAGCTCTCTGGTCTTTGGCAAACAAATTGGCAAGAAATGCAACAAACTTTCTCACACCAGGGTTTCCATTTTGGTGAATCAATTCCTTCCTGTGAAACATCAGAAGTTTTATGGAAATCCTAAAAAATTATCTTTGCTTCTAGTGTCTCTCCTTTGTCTTTTGAATTTAATAACACACCCAATTTAAATTACTCCAAGTTGAGTTGACAGGCCCCTTTTCATAAAGCTGAGATATCCAAGTTATTTGCCATAGAATTGCCTGCATTCTTCACATTTTATTTTTCTTTATTTATCGATTTAAAAGTTAGGAAAAATAAAAAAAAAAGAAAAACCATGATGCTATTTTAACTATACATCAAGCAGAGAATGGAGAACAGGATAAGATAAAATTTACAAAAAACAGACAAAAAAAAAACCACTCTAAATCATCAAATGAACCTACTCATACAAAACTACTAAAGAAATTATTCAATGTATATCCCCTACTCTTTCCAGAATCAAAAGGCTCCTCTCTGAAGATGTAAGCTGCTGACCTGCTACTATATTAGGATGTAAGACCAATCCCCCTCAAGACCTCTGTCTGAATTGTGAGATAGTGTGACATAGTGGAGAAAGAATTGGCTTCAGAGGCAGAAAAATCTGAATCCAAGTTCCACTTCTGACACATATTGATTGAGTTACTCTGGGCAAGTCATTTAGCTCCTCAGAGACTCAGGCTACTCTCTAAGACTGTAAATTTCTAAAATGTTCCAATCTGCATTGGTAGAGGGGATATGATCACAGGGAGTTCCTTGAGGTAATACTGATCAGAAAGATGTAAATAAGAACAAAGAGGGAAGGATGATGGTACCAGCATAATGAGTCATGATTAATATTTATATTAGCATTGAGACCCTACTGGTTGAGCAATATTAAGGGTACTTGATGTCAGAGACAAAAATATAATCACTGAGCAAGGAGATTACTTGGGCAATATTTTTAGAGCATCTATGGCACAAATCCCTAGCCTTAGCTAGGCATCTAATAGTCACTTAATAATTGCCTATTGACTGGTGAATCCTTGAACATGATCTGAGTCTAAAGATAAGCTTTTGGCAAATATAAAAGTTGTGTTCAACCTCAATATCCAGCAAAACTTTCCCTTTGGCAAATCATTCTTCCTCCCCCAGGGAGACAAAATAGGCAAAATCACAGGAATGGAGATGGAACAAATCACCAAAGAAGATACCATTAATAGGAAACAGAAGCATTTCAATTTCTAGCATATGTTTTGTCCTCCCACCCCATCACTTCTCTTTGCCCAAACAGAAAGCTAAATGTTCCATGGAGATGTACATTTGTCAAAGAAAAGCCTGTCCTTGGGAGAACTTGAGCAAACATATTTGTGATATTCTAACTTTGGAGGAAAAAAATTGTCCAATTGCTATGATCATGTCAAAGTAGCCAAACACTGAATTATTTGTATAATTAACTAAAGGAAGCCAGGGAGTTCATCATCATCAAGACATTCAAGTATAGAACTAGAACTCAGGGTCCAGTCAGACAACAATTCATTAAGTGCCAATCAAGAGGAGAAATGCTGTGCATGCACTGTTTTAATTTAGGGGTTAATTGTTGAACCCCTAGTTACATAAAACACATTTTTAGAAAGAAGATGGGAATGAAGTGACTATTTATCACTTTTTTAGACCAGTGGAGTCTTTGATACTGACCTCAGACACCTCTTAGCTGTGTGATCCTGAACAAGTCACTTCACCCCCCATTACCTAGGCCTTACCTTACATAGTATTGATTCCAAGACAGAAGGTAAGAGTTTTTTTAAAATAGTAGCCTAGGGGTGACTAGGCATCTCACTGGATAGAGAGATAGGCCTGGAGTCAGGAGGTCCTGGGTTCAAATTTGCCTTCAGACACTTCCTAGATTTGTGACACTGGGCAAGTCACTTGACTGGCATTGCCTATCCCTTACTGCTCTTCTGTCTTGGAAACAATACCTAGTATCAACTCTAAGATAGAAGATAAGAATTTAAAAAACAAAAGAAGTGTCCTACCCTTCATGCCAGAAGAACCAGTACCTATTATATATGATACTGGGTGGTACCACTAAGAAGAAAGTGGAAGGGAGGAGCAAGGGAAGGGCACCAAGAGGAAGAGGAAAGGACTCTGGTCATAAGTGCTGGGGCAGTGGTGGTTTGAATATAAAGGACTGGCTGTTTCTCCTCAGAAATGGCCCCAGAGACCTGCTTAATATTCATATACCTGGCATAGCATTTGCAGACGCAACAAAAAATATGTATCCCTCCTACTATCAAATGGATTGCATAGGGGCCTCAGATGCCAAATAAAAGAGTTTGTGTTTTATTTAGGAGGTTATGGGGAACTACTGACAGTGTTATGAGGGCCTGTGGCTTATCTGATTTTTCTTTGACTATAACTAGAACTCCCACTGCCATATTTCCTGCACTTTCACTCACCCTCCCAATAAACCATTATGAAGCTTCATCGGCTTAGTCATCCTTGGTATACCAAAATTAACTGATAACTTCTAAGTGTCTAATGGAGAAAGGGGAAGTAAAAATAACTTATCCCTCCCTACTTGACTCCATATAGTAAAAGAATTATCCTCTTATGGGTCATATACTAAGATAGGGCAGCCTTCTGTTCATGAAGGATCCACATGATTCAAAATGACTCTCCCCATTGAGTCATATGACCTGGATTGAAGAGGTGTTTTTCTGTTACTAAATGGGAAAGGATTCTATTAATTTCCTTTGTTGGTAAAGATTTGAATGTAAAAGACCTCCACTCAATTCTCTTGTCAGTGTTGCCTCTGCTTCTTCCCATTCTTGGTCTGCTGTCCTTCATGAGCCTAATAATAACAGCTCTACCTATTTATGTATCTATCTTTCTACCTAAAAGGTAAGAAATCTGCCTTCCCCCTGAAGAACTGATAAACAGCTTTTTATCTAAGAGCTGTAAGGGTTAAATTAGAATTTTGACTAAATAAGAGAGTTACAAATTTAATGTTGTGGTTACCAAATTCAAAATATTATCCCTAAGCCAGAAAAAAAAAAAACTGTTAGCAGCTTTTATTTATAATGAGGAAGAGAAAGAGATGAAGCATGAAATGTAGAAGGGAAAGAGGTAAGGAATTGCCTAGCCTAGCCTAAGTACTGATCTGATGAAATTCAGCTTGCTCCCCAACAAAGTTCCAATCTCCACTTGGAAGTTAGAGTCACTCACCAGCAAGTCAATGCAGGATTCAAGGAAAAGAGTCTCTCCACAGAACTCACACTGACAGGAGTGTCCCACCAAAGTACCAATGAGCAGAGAGAGTCTCCTCACAGAACAAAGCAGGAATCTCTCCAAGCCAGAAGTCCCAAGGAGAAGACCTCCAAAGAAGTCCAAAGGCGAAGTTTAAAGGAGAAGTACAAAGGAGAAGTCTAAAGGAGAAGTCCCAAGGACAGGAAGTCCCAGACATTTTTGTAGTCCTTTTTCTACATCTCTTCCTTTCTCTTCCCCTCTTCACAGGAGCCAATCACAGCTTCCAAATTGCCTAGCCCTGCCCAAGTGGACAGTGTCTGTGGGATCCACCCCTTGTCCTCTTATCAAAGGATTCACAAGTTTCTGACTGATTGAGTTAAAAGTATGGAGCTCTCTAGGTAAATGACTTGTGAATTCTCTTATTTGATGGCTAACAAAATATTAAGTAGAGGTTTCTTGATTGATTAACTCAAAATAGACAAAGAGAATAGAGTTCCCTTTCACAACTCCCCCTGATTCTTTGAGAGTCTCCCCAATGAATCATTTAACATAACCAGCTTATAGCTCTAAAGATCTTCTAGCTAAAGGTGTATACAATATTGCATTATCTAATGGGAAATTACAGCAACTGGAGATATGAGAGAAATAAAAGAGAAAAAAAACAAAACTGATAATTGGTAGGCACATTGACAAATGGAAGAAAATATTCTTGATTCAGTTTTCCTTTCCACACAAAAAAAAGCCAATCCCCTTTGGCATAAGAATTTATATTCAGAATAAATGTGTTCAACCCCCTTCAGTTCAATCAATACATCCCAAAGTTCATTCTGGATCTTCTGATGCAGTCTAGGTTTCTTTTAGATTTCTTCATGGCACCTTCTCCAAACAGTTAATTTTCTTGATTTGGGGAGTTAACAATCTTCTTTTTCTGAAGTTTTTTCTAAAACAAAATTTAAGTCTGGGTTTTATGAAAATTATACAGAGCAAAGGACTATGGCTAGGAACATATGACCTGAGTGGTCTGCCATTGGAAAGCAGAACTAAAAGATCCTTCTGGAGCTTTCTCTTTGCATTGCTCCCTATTCCTTTTCATTCTACAAGAAGAGAAGCTTTTTGTCTTTGCTCTGATCTTTCTTTTTTCCTTCAGGTAGGACAGAGGACTGGTACTTTCTTTCTCTCTTACCTCTTTCCTCCCCAGAAAATGGAATGGTAGGAACTATAGAGGCATACCTCGTTTTATTGTGCTTCATTTTATTGCATTTCAGAGATATTGACTTTTTTTTTTTTACAAATTGAAAGTTTGTGGCAACTCTGTGATGGACAGATCATAGTGGAGAGTTCTGACAAAAGGTGATCCACTGGAGAAGGAAAGCAAACCACTCCAGCATCTTTGCCAAGAAAACCCCATAGACAGTTTTCTATGGTCTATGGGATCACAAAAAGTTAGTCATGACTGAATAACAACAATCACAATCGTCTATTTCATGTCTGATTCTGTGACTTTCTTTTCCTTACATTTTCTTTTTTTGCTCATAATTAGGAAGTCTAGATGACCTTTAATCAAGGAAAACACAGTCAGGCATTTATTAAGTGACTACTATATGCCAAACACCATGTTAAGCATGGGCCACAATCAGGAAGGGAAACCTCGTGGAAGCCCTGCTTAATTTTCAGTTAAATGTCAACTCTTAAGTTAAATAAAAGTTTTAGGTTGCTTCTTCTCTGTTTATTCCATACTTTAGGTGACTGACCATCAGTCCTGAATGGGACTTCTGATGGCTTGGACCACCTTGTAGATTTAAGAGGTTCAGTACTTCTAGGCACTATGGTTATTGTTGACTAGTAAAAAGGAGAGGAGGCCCCAGTGACTCTTCCAGTGTTCTTGAAGCAAATGACCACCAAGAAGAGAAGAATCCGGAAACATGGTCTAGTTTTCTGGAAGACATATCCTGTGAGAGGTATAGTTCAAGACCAAGGTAAAATGTTGAATGCTTTTTCAATAGTCCTTCAAAATATCTTATGTCTAAACATAAATCTTCCAGGAAAGAATAATAGAAATTCCTCATCAGCCTAGGAAGCAGCACTCATGACAACTGCTTCTATTGGTATTATGGTCCCCCACCTCTTTAACAGCCTTAGCTACTGAATACTAAGAAAAGAAATTTCTTACCACTAAAGTTCTTGGCATCATCCAAAAGTACTACCATTTGTTTAAGTGAAGTGTTCTGCAATTAATCTATCTCTTGAGGATAAAAATATATCTATACCCAATGATTCCTTTTCCACTCTCCAATTTGGAGCCATGTGCCCAAAACAAAGTTTAAGTTAGTCATCCCCAGAATATTGGAAAGAGAGTACAATAAGTCAAAGTATGTGAGGAAAAGGAATCATACCCCTCCCATTAGAAGATGAACTTCCCCAGGGCTGAGGTTGTTTCAGAACTCATGTTAAGAGTCAAGTTAATAGTCCAAGTAGGCTCTGTTGGAATCTGGAGATCAAAGCATTCCATTTTTCACTTATTTCCTTCATGAATTTTTTCTTGTGTGTGTGATATGTGTCTTGTTTCATGGCATGAGGAATATGGAAATATATATTGCATGATAGCACTGATATAACCTCTATCAGACTTTTTTCTGCCTGCCGAAGAGGAAAGTAAAGAATCTGAATCACAAAATGTCTGATTAACAATTGTTAAAAATTATTTATACATATAATGTAAAAAAAATTTTAAAGGCATTTAAAAAACAGTAAATGGTTTACTTTGTGTAAAGGAAAGTGAGGTAGACCCTCAGTCTCTTGAATCCATTTATGTGTGTATGTGTGTATATAATACATTCTAAATGGAAGTTACTCCAAATTGAATTGCAAATTCACTTAAGAAGCTTCTCATAAATCATGACTCAAGAAGAACAGTCAAAACTCACAGAAATAAACATAAATTAACATGAAAACAACCACTGTTATTTTACTTATAATACCCAGGGAACCACTAACAGTAAGAACTAAAAACCATGTGTTGACATTAAGGTCAAGTTATTTCACAATATTCCATTTCACTTGTATGTTCCACCCAAGCTACACTATTAGGTGGTCTCAAACCTTCTCTGGGCATTTGTTTCTAGGCCATCTCTCATACATGAAATATCTTCTCTCCTCATGTCCCTCCTGTCAAAATCCTTTCCATCTTTGTGGCAAGCCCTCAAATTGTATATACATATAATCAAATGACATAATATATGGGAACTGTATTGCAAGTTTTATTGCACCATAAAATTCTTGTTATTACTGTTGTTGTTGTTGAATTCAAACACTTTCAATCTATTGTTCTTTTCACTAGACCTACCCAACACCAAATTGAATTAGGGATGAAATTAAACTGAAGCCTTAGGAAAGGAGTCTTTTCCATATCACTGACCCTACTTCCCATAACTATCATCTGGGGAAAAGGAACACACCATTCATAGCACCTCCAAAAGCATATGATGACTTGTGCCACTATTGAGTAAAGTCCAAGAGCCCCAGAAACAGTAACACCTTCAGAAAATATCAGTCTTGCTTCTAAGAAGAATGCTCCCTCTGAAGATCCTACCACTCTATATTTGCCATCAATTGTTGACTAACTGCCACTTACAGTTAGGTAAAGTAGTCTAGATGAAGGAGTAAGGTACTTTGAGAGGTAGACAGGGGAAGTAGGTGTCCAAGAGAGTTAAATCACCTGATAGGCATGTCTCTTTAGACCTTGGACGAGATAGTCCAGGACTCTGGTTGCAAGAAGCCTCGCTCCCCCCAAAAAAAGCAGCATGGTTCCCCCAATCCAATGCCACCATTCTCTATTCCCCCCAAACCTCTAGCTGTCATCCAGGGAAGTAACCCTCCTGAAGAATAGGCCTGAAATCCCTTTCTCCAACAAATCCAATTGCCAAAGTGAAAACAAGGGAAGTCCCTACCAATTGGGAAATGCCTGAACAAATGACTTAATATGAACATAATAGAATACTATTGTGTTTTAAGAAATGATAGAAGAGGTAGTTTCCTTGAAACCTGGGAAGATTTCTAGTAAAGTGAAGAGAACCAGGAGGAAAAAAAAATACTGTATAATAATAACACTATAAAGACAAACAACTTTGAAAGAATGGAGAACATTGATTAATACAATGACCAGACATTGTTTCAGAGATGAAGCCTGCTACTCACCTCCTGACAGAGATGATATATCCTTAGGATGCAGAATAAGAAATCCTTTTTTGGACAATGTCAACGTGGGAATTTGTTTTGCTTGGCTATGCATATTTATTATTCATATTTATCATTTTCCCTAATTTTTAGAAATAGCTCTCCCACAATAGATTTTTCCCCTAAATGGGGAAGTCATAGTAGAGAGAAAAAAATGACCTTTCATCAATAAAAAATTAAAATTCCCTGTATTTTCATTTATTACATATGATTCCTGTTAATACTTTAGGTAGGCAGTAGTCTACTGCTCTTAGGAGTCTACTCTTCACATACTATCTAACCCTTACCCCACAATCAGGAATTAGGTGTTCATAATCCCTTTCATTTAGCAAATTGCATTAGGTAAAAAGAAGTTTCTTAAAAATAGTTTTTTGCCAATGATTTTTCCCCTGACACAAGGACCAGTAATTTTTCTATGCTCTGGTTCTATGCATAGAATCAAACAGATCAGATAAAATCCTTTGCCTTTCCTTGAAATAGACCAGAAAATACCATCCTGTCTTTATAACTGCCTTGAGAGCTATAAATCAGCAGTAATCTCATTTACCTTCACTAATTGGTTCCTGGATCCAACCTGTTCTGATGTCAACACCAAAGAGGTTATGGCCCCTGAATTTCAGAAACTGAGGCTCAAAAGCAGTCGAGTATCTGACACAGAGGTAAGTTTGGCATTCTCAGTTTCCTGCCTGGAATAAACAAAGCCTTTTAGGCTCTCATAATTCAACTCAGTGTCTGCAATTAAATTATCTAGATTTACAAATGTTTAAAAAAGGAGTTTGATTTGCCATTTAAAATTATTTGCAATAAAATTCAATTTTGTTTACCCGATGCTAAATACTGATAGTCAAGAAAGCTGTCTGAAAGCTTACTTCGAAGACTAATTAAACATTTTAGTGCAGAGATCAGCATAATTAAAGAATTAGGAAACAATGAGGAGTGCAGAGGATGATTTGTAATATCAGTGTGTTGATGCATTGGGTCCAGATTCTCTAACTTGATTGGCAGCCCTTTATTAAGTTTTGGCAGCTTTTAGGTAGGCTGGGAGCTCCTTTATGAGGCTCTAGCACATTAATCCAAGCTCCTGCTCTCGTTAATACTGATGAGTGAAGGCAGTTAATTGAATTATGTATGAAGTACTGCTGATTAAATAATATTTTACTCCCCACTCTTGAATTAGCTCGACTTTATTAACATCCACTGTTGTCTTTAACACTGAATGTCACGGGGACCTCTTCTTAGCACATGCCCTTTGCTTCTTACCCATCTGTTTTACCATTGAAGCAACTGAGGTACCCCTGGAATTAAGTACTTTCTGGTCTTGACATGTGGTCACTTTGGGGAACTAATGTTCCGATTTATCAACAGCTGTGTAACCACAGGCAAAACATCCCCTGAGTCCCAGGCATTCTAGAAGTTCTATTTTTTAAATCCATCATAAAACTTGAAGGAAATTTCTCATACTTCATGTTATTCTGCATAGCATATTGGAAAGGGAAAATAATATTGTACTAAAAAGAACAGAAATCTATTTTGTGGGGTTTAGCAAAGAGAGCACAGGCTTTACCTATATTTTCTAACGCATCCCTTTCCTTTTCTTTCACATAAATATAGATTTTTAATATTTGCAATGTATTTTCCCCTAAACTCTAAGAGGTCAATAGGACAAGTACAAAACCAACAGAATCTCAAAATGAGAAATGGGATCTCAAAACATAATAATTCCTCTACATGGTATGATACAATCTCATCCTAACACTACTCATTATAAAGCAAGATTTACTATGTCAAGTCAATCTTGAATCTGGACAAATGGGGTTTTATAAATATCAGATGGTAGTTCTGGTGTCTTCACAGAGAGGCTCCAGTCTAGTGAAATGTGAATTCTCTCTAACTTATGAAGCCCTTAAAAGGAACCAATCTCCTGGGATGGCTTGGGTTCAGTTCAACAAATATGTTAAGTTCTTATCATGCTTAAGAGACTAGGTGCCAGGGATGCAAAGGAAAAAACCTAGTCCATACTGTAGCAAGGGAAGGTAGAAGTTGAAAGAATGATTGACATGTCTTAAGACTTAGAATCTTTCATGAGCTGGTTGGGTCAGAGTTCCAAAGAGCAGTTTCCAACTGGCTCAGTCTGGAGCTGAAGGTGAAGAAGGAAGGTGTGTAGCTGAGACTCCCAGAACAAACAATCTATCAAGCAACTGGCCTTTGAGGATCAACTGGATGAGGTTGAGAGGAAAATCCAGTCTTCCTGGTGGACAGATTGACTGGGGAAAAGACCTCTACCTTGCTGGGATTATCTGAGGACACCACAACTTGGATTCAAATGCTACCCTTCCCCTTATTCCTTCCCCAACATCTTCCCCTTCTCTGTTAATAAACTCAAGTTATTTAAATGTCATTTTCCCCTTGTGTATAAACCCTTTCCCCTTTCCTAAAATCCCCATAACAATACCATGGAAAAATTTGCATTCCTTGGCCTGTGTGTGTGTGTGTGTGTGTGTGTGTGTGTGTGTGTGTGTGTGTGTGTGTGTGTTTTCATGGAAAAGTAATTATTTGAAGGAGAGAATATTATCAATTAGGAAGCCATTACAGAAGAAATGGTACCTGAGCTGAATCTTAGAGGAAAATAAGGGTTTTAAGTCGTAGCAAGGCATTCATTCCAATCATGAGAGAATGGTACAGCCCCAGGAGAGAGAATAGTGAATTGGGGGAGCAGTTAATAGTTCTTACAAATGCTGAGAATTGTCATTCTGCTGGTGAAGCAAACAGTAACCCTAAAATATTTCAAGCTTTGTCCTTGTTTCCAAAGATCCTCAATTATCAATTACATGTAACCTCTACCATCAATCATAACATGTTTAAGAGCTGATCTATAAATGCCACTCATTATAATGCTAGACATGGCGCATGAAGACATAGTACATGACCAGAGGTCCAGACTTGAAGTTAGGAAGACATAGGTTCAAATATTACCTCAGATGCTTATTTTATCTCTCTGTGCTTTGGTCTTCTTATTGGTAAAATAAGGAGATTGAATTCAATAGCCTCCAAAGGTCTGTTCTTTGACTAATGCTGTGATCCTTAAGTTGTCATAATCACGTACAAGATCCTAGTGCAGTATTTTAGGCATCTATGATTTCGTCAAGTGAGCATTTCCCCTCACAAGAGCATAGTCCTTTTATGGATTAGTGGATATTCTTAGAAGTTCTTATGATGAAAAAAATAAATTCAACTAGCAGTCAATTATGAGCATCTGTAAACTTCGCCATTCTGGTCTTTGGACAACAGACATATACTACAGGGCTTGCACTTGAAACCTTCCAGTGTGAAAGGACTTTCCAGGCCTCGTATTTAATTGGCATAGGTTTTGAGGACTCGGGGTCAACACCAAGCCAGGATAAGATATTGCAAAATGGCTTTTGTGGCAGAAGCTTTCAGCAGTAATGATAATGGATGGTGATGGCCTCTTAGAGGTATTTAGCATTGTAGAATTACAAAGTATTTTCATATCCATTTGATTATCACAAGGGTCAAAAAGTATATCATCATTCAGAGAGGAGAAAAATGAGACACATTTCAAATGACCTGCCCAAGGTCACCTGGATAGTAGTAAATATTGGAGGTGGAATCTAAATTGATATTATTCTGACTCCAAGTTCTTTCTACCACTCTATAATACCTCCAAACTAGTAACCATGGCTCAAACTCTCATTCAAAAATATCTCAAGCTATGAGTTTTTGACAAGAGCCTACCCCTATTTGTTTACAGGATGACTACAAAGATGAAATGAGTCACTGATCTTTCCCTCAAAAAGCTTGCAATCTAATTGATCACATTATGAGTATAGAATCTGTAAGTAAGCTCCACCTCTTGCTCCATAGTTTGTACAGCACAGAGCTAAATTTGATATATTAGAAAATTGAGCTTGAGAGAAATTCAACAACTTGCCCAATGTGACAGAAATTTTAAGTTGGAGATCAGGGTCTGTGACTCCAACTCCAGTGCTTATTCCATTCAACCACCTCTAATTGCATCTGTAGACAGCATGCCTTCTTATAAACTGATACCAATAGAAAAATAGATTGTAGAAGAAAAATATTTGCAAAGAGAAGTAATAAGCCCAATTTGTCAGGTAAGAAGTGAAAAAGGGAACTGACCTACTTTTCTTTTCTTTATTCTTTTTCTTTTTAAAAATGATTATAGTCCATCATCGATCAGTGTTTGTTTATAATAAGAGTTTCACAGTAGAAGTCAAAAATGTGTCAAGCAGGACCTAGATGAGATTCTCAAGAACACTGAATAATAAAAAAAGAGTCAGAGTATCAAAGACCCTACAAAATGCTCCTACCAACTTCTCCACATAAAATACCTTGCCCTCATCTGCAATGGAGTTCAACTTTGTTCTAAGGGACTGCCTTGATGTATGAGCTTGTTGTTATTCCTTCTTTGTTTCTGAAGAGGACCAAAAGTCACATCAGTTTTGATGTCTTTTAACTTATGCATATATTCAATTTGTGAGATAGAGATAGAGTTGCATAAAGTCATCAGCCTCACACTCTATCACAAGCCATTGAAGCCCAGCAGGGAGACAAAAGTTAAGATGACTGGTGATAGCCTCAGATACAATGAATGATCTTGGCTTCTTCCATGTCTGGCCAAATTCTAAGCACCCCACAGTGCCTTCCTCAGCCACCTTTGTGCCCTTTGGAAAACAAACAAACAAGCAAACAAACAAAACAAAAAACTATCCTAATCTGCCCATTCTGAAAGTCTTTTAACATTGTTGGCCAATTTACTTTTTCTGTTCATAACTAAGACCTTTCAAAAAGGTATCAACAATGAACAAGAACCAGACAAAAGGACAAATTCTTTAAAAGAGATGCAATCAGAAGGCTAAAATTTATATTATATAAATAATTAAAGCACAAAGATAACTTATATGCAATGTGGTCATGTATTATATAGCAAAAACATAAAATATAATTTCTTATTAAATATCCAGTTGGAAAGGACTAAAAGGAATAAAAAAATTGAAAAAATAAACAAGAACAACATATTCAAAAACTAGTATTTAGATTAAAAATACTTATATGCTTTAATTAACATTATTAATTGCTTTTATGCCATGCTTCACTTATTGCAAATAAGTTCAGATGTTGAGGGAATAGTGCTTCCAGCAGTGTAATCACTGATATTCTAACTCATATACAGGAAAAAAAAGTTCTGTATATATACTTTGCTAGAAATTTTTTGAAAAGACATGAGCTAAGGATGGTTTAATCAAATAATTAAAACTTGGTCAGTATACAGAAGGTATTGCCTAATTATTTAAAAGGGAAAAAACCCCCACACATCAGCAGACCTACTTAATTTTTTAAGCAAAAGTACTTTAATTTCTCATACATAATGCCATTCTTACAAAACTGTGATAAAAACAATATTGTATGATGGTGAAAAAGAATAAATTAAAGCTACAATTTTAGACTTAGAAGTTGCCATAGAGGCCATTTATTTAAACCTCAGTATTTTAAATATTGGGAAACTGAAAGCTCAGAGAGGCGATGATTTATTCAAGGTCATACAGCTTTACAGCTGAGCAGCCTAAACCTTCTGAATCCTAACAGACTTCTTTTCTTTCTACAATACTGATGTTGAGAATAAGATAACAGGTTAATCACCAAATTTCTATTATGGCGTAAAGGATATTAGACATGTAATGATGTGTGAATTACTTGAGACAAGCAATAATTCCAATATGATTTTATTTTGTGACAGCAATGGTCATGCATGTGGGCTTTTATTGACACTAGTAACTTCAATAAAGCTTTATTTACAAAAGGAGAATTGAACACATTCTATTCAAAACTGTGGAATTCATGCCACAGCAGAAATTTGGAAACATAGAATATTTTTGACAAGTTCAGGCAAAGAGATCGCATATGCCAGTCATAATGCAACTTCTTGAGGCCATACAACTGCCCAAGGAAGTGGTAATAATCTACTATAGATCACAGACAGGGGCTAAAGATCATGTATCCTTAGGAAACCATAGAGTTGGCATTACAGCAAAATTTGGAGCTAGATAAGGACCTCTACTTGTATTGAATTTCTCTATAGTTGAACAGGACAATCTAACTAATGCCTACAATGAACAGGAAATTCAATCATAGATAAAGAACTTAGGGGCAAAACAAATAAGAGGTATATGGTTTTCACAACTAGGCAAACCCATCCTGCCTAGAACATTATTCTATCATGTGTGCAATGCAATACTTGCACAAGGACACTATGGAACCCAAGCCATGATCGATTCAGTGAGATGATTTTAGAGTGCACCAGGAATATCCTCATATGCCGTAAGAGTCTGTTAAAAATGTAAAATTTGTATGCAGTTCAATCAGGGAGTTTATAAGACCAAAGGGTTAGGAGGCTGGCCCTTAGCATATCTGTTTGAATGCATATAGATAGATTTTTATCAATATGCCAAAAGACAAAGTGTTTACATATTGCTTTGTCATCATAGCCAGACTGACTAGATGGACAGAAGTTTTTCCTGCCCAAAAGAACAATACACCATTTTTGGTTAAAATCATATTTTTAAAAAATCATACCTAGATTTGGGATTCCCACAAAATTGAACTCAGACTATGGGAGTCCTTTTACTCAATCAATATTAAATGAAATTCATAAAAATCTAGGAATACAAACAACATACTATACACCACATCATCCCCAAAGTTCAGGGCAAGTGGAGAGATTAAATAAAGACATCAAAACATTGATAGGAAAATTTTGTGCAGAAACACACAAAAAATGGACAGACATTCTACCATTAGTTCTGTTCCATCTTAGAACATGACCCAGTGGAGATTTGCACATCTCTCCATTTGAGATGCTATAATGGACACGCAATTTGGCAAGGAAGGATGTGTAAACCAGCTTACATTGTTACATTGATAAGTGGATATTGTCAATTAACAAAATATATACAAGCTTTACAAACTAGAATAGCAGAGTTGCATGAAATGGACTTGATATAACAAAGACTACCCCTGGATTACAACTTGCCCAACATCAAACCAGGAGACAAAGTATACTTAAAAAATTTCAATAGAAAATTGGCTACAGACATAAAATGGACTGGAACACGTAAAGTATTGCTTACTATCCCAATAGCTATAAAATTTGCAGGGAAAGACTCATGGTTCCACTATTCCCATGTAAAACCAGAAAAATTCAACATCACTGTAACAGACATAGAAGATAATTAGACAAAAGATAGTGCTAAGAAATAAAAACAAAAACTGGTTAACATCAAAAAGTACATCACAAAGAAACAATAGTGACACATAATGTTTGAGACAACAAGATCCCAGCAGTCAACCATGCCACAGTGAGAAGACCATTTTCCAGCCCAGAGGATAAGATTTTAAACCAGCCCAGAGGAAAAGCATCAAGAAAATCTGCTAAAGAGAAACAAAGAGAAAAAACTGAAATGGACAACTAAGACTCTGAACTTTGTATATCTGTTTACATAAGAAGGGGACAGACAGAAAACAGGACTTATATGTAAGACTGAGTGTGGTGAAATCATAAAACAAAACTAATTTCACATATTAGGGAAATAGCATGCAACACTACATAACTTGGAAGAAAGAAGAGATCCATCAGTCAACACGAGAAGTGGAAATGTGACGAAACTTGATAAGCATAAATTCAACACAACACTATTAGACACAAAACACAAAATCACAAACTGACATATTGGGGGATCTTGTTTAAATAAATAAGTGTCTGAAATTGTATTTATGCAAAATATAAATATGTATATATTTAGTTCCATAAAGTCTTAGGCAAATAGAAAGATCAATAGATATTTTGATTTGACTGACATCAAGATTTTGGAACTATGTATATTATTATACTATATGTGAATAATCTATAAATAATATATACTATAATTAGGTTAGTAATATAGTGATAGAGTCTGAAAATATTTAGCATAGCATATATATGTTGTACATAAGATTAGGTTATAGATTAGACTAGAGACTTAGAGAATAGTTATAACAAATAGGGAATAGATTAGGAGCAAGTTAAGTTAAGCATAGCATAGACAGTTATACTTAGGAATAGACTTAAGCTGTATTTGCAGATAGTTATTAAACTTTTAATTGTTTATTGTAAAGCTGATGCTGAAGTTGTGCATAATGGAAATATATATATAGATAAAATAGTTTGCAAATAATAATAGATGTATAAAATGGGAAAACTGTTTTGGTTTAACTTTGCAAGAGTATGTAGTATTAGCACTAAGACTCAAATTTCTTTGTAATGGTTTTGTTCAAACATTTACTGTACTGAATTTATTGTAAAACCCTAAAAATACCCTTACCCAAACTTTCCTGCATAGAATTCCTTAGGGTAGATAAAGTTAGCATAGAATAGTGACAGAGTAATTGAAGGACATTTATTATTTTGGGGGGAGTAGTTAGTAATTAGATTTAGTAGATTGGTAAGTATAATAAAAATGAGTGACCCTAGGAAGGTCACAACAAAAAAAAGGGGCAATTTGGAAAGGAAAACTGAATCATGTAATGGACTTTCTGCCAACCACTCTCAGTTGGATGGCAGAAAGTTCAGAACTTGATTCAGTTTTCCTTTCCACAACATGAATAAAGTGCTTGCTTTGATCAAGTTAGTGAGTAAGAAACTGGATTTGGGTCTTGATAAGAGGCAACTGGTTATACCACTGGAGTCAGAAACTCTTTTTCTTCTGAAAATTTTATTTAATTAGTCAATTTAGAACATTATTCCTTGGTTACAAGAATCATATTCTTTCCCTCCCTTATCCCCACCTCTGTCCCATAGTCGGTGCATAATTCCACCAGGTTTTACATGTGTCATTGATCAAGAACTATTTCTATATTATTGATATTTGCACTAGCATGATCATTTAGAGTCTATATCCCCAATCATATCCCCATTGACCCATGTGATCAAGCAATTGTTCTTCTTCTGTGTTTCTGCTCCTACAGTTTTTCCTCTGAATGTGGATAGTATTCATTCTCATAAATATTTCTGAGTTGTTCAGGATCACTGCATTGCTACTAATTAGTCCATTACATTAGATTGTACCACAGTGTATCAGTCTCTGTGAATAATGTTCTCCTGGTTCTGCTCCTCTCTGAAGTCAGAAACTCTTGAGTTCAAATATAGTTTAAGGCAGCTCTGTAATGACTGTGGACAAGTTACTTAGCCTTTCCCTTATTTTCTTTACCTATAAAAAGGGTATTATAACAGCAGCTACTTTACCGGTTGTTCTGGAGGTCAAATATGATATGTATAAAAACATTCTGAAAACTTTCAGAGCTATAGACTTTTGACACATAGTTGTGTGGCCACGGACAAAGCACTTAACCTGTCAGGACCTTAGTGTATATGTTACAGATAAGATCTTATTTAGTGAAGGGAGTTTTCATACCAGGACTTCACTTCATCAAAGTACATAATTATAAACAACCAATAGGATCACAGTTCAATCTGACCTTCCCCTTTGCTGGTCCCAAAAGCAAACAATAAAATACTACTTAATCAAGATAGAATAATGAAGGAGGAAAAAAGACAGCCCAACAAAGTCCTTTACCTCAAGAAATTTACAATCTAGTAGATGTTTTTGACACACACACAAATAACTGTTATAAAAGAGAATATAAATAAGAACAATGGGGAAATATTAAAAAAATCTTTTAAGAAAACTCAAGAAAGAAGAGATTCCCTTTCAATGTTTAAGGAAGAGTTTACGGAGAAGGGGAGTTTTGAAGGAAGAGCAGGATTGCAATCCTTTTAGTGAAGATGGGAGAGATGGTAATATGATATACTAAAAAGAACCTTGGAGTTCACATCTGGCCTCAGACACTGGGCGAGTCACTTAACCCCATTTGCCTCAGTTGACTCACCTATAAAATGAGCTGGAGAAGGAAATAGCAAAACACTCTAATATCTTTTGCCAAGTAAATGCTGAAAGGGGTCACAAAGAGTTGTACATGACTGAAATGATGGAATAACAGTAGTAGTTGAACTGAAAAAGCTTATAATTTCATTGGGAAGTCAAGATGTACATAATAAGACAACTTAAAAATGAGGATAACATATAATCAAGTGCTCAATTCTATGGCACAGACTTTAGGAACTAGATGAATTCAGAACAAGGAGCTCTTGTAAGGATGAGATACTCTTGTATCACATTCACTGTCCTGCAATCTTTCATCAAGTGAGTCAGCCAAGGATAAATTTAACTTTACTTTCTTTTAATGCCTGTCCCTGGGAATTTTTCTCCTCATAAAACACCAACCTCATAAAATTATAGTACTGTACCATGTGAGCTCCCCTCTCTGATGTATTTCTCTTCTTCCCTGCTTCCCCTTTATCAATTAAAAGATAGAGCTTTCAACGATTGTAAGGGCCTTCTTTCATTGTATACTCCCCTGAGTCCACTAGCCACAGAGTACATAAATTTATTTATATTTATTCTTTTTCATATGTATACATATATGCATATATATTTGGTTTTCATTATATAACACACTGTGGGGACAGAGTCTGGCATTAAAATCACCCTGTGTGGTTTAATTTCAATTCAGTGGCAGGACTCTCTTTTTAATCAACTTATTTCACATGCAGAATAATTTTTAATGATCATCAAGATATGTCAGGTAGGCCAGAAGCTGAGAGTAATCAAATGAACCTCTCCTCCTCTTCCCTCCCTCTCCCATATGGAGTAGCCAATTTCTTCCACTCCATATAATGCAGAACTGAAGCCAGAATTTGAGTGTATCAGATAAAATTGCAGTTGACTCTCAATTATCCATACTAGGAGAGATGAGCAACAGAATAGGTAATCCCAAATAGCAGACAGCCTAAATTAATTTATATTTGTCTTGGGACTATGGGTCTCTCTATACCCATCTCAACCTTCCAGGAATCAGGATGGAATTCTTTCCAAGATCTTTTCCATTTTTGGTGTTCCAAGAGGAGGTCTGAGTTCATGGTAGAGAGGATTCTTGTTATGGGTTAGATTCAGTGTCCAGTAGCATCCCTTTTAACCCTAAAATTCTGTGATTCTAAATTATGCTCCTTCTCTAGGCCACATTTTATTCATTTAAAAATGAGGGGGCAAGATCAAATCATCTCTAAGGTCCTTCTAGTCCTAAGTCCTATGAATCTCTCATTTAACTTCTGCATATATTTCTTATAATGAAAATAAAAAGAACCCACATTTCCTGAATTCCCACTGACTACAAGTAGAGTGAGGGGTTAGCCCAGGAAAATGCTAAGGAATTGAAAGAAGTTGGTTCTGTGTGTTTTTTAAATGTCATATTAATTTAAAAAAAAGATAACAATAATAGCTAATGTTTATGTAGTACTTAAATGTTTACAAAGTGTTCTATAGGTGTGTGTTTGTGCATACATATATATATGTCTATATAAATGTGTGTATAGAGAACTTTTATATATAAAATAGATTTTATTAAACCTAAATATTATAAATGTTTATATTTACATATATAATATATAATATATATAACATATATTATATATATAATAGCACCTACCTTCCCCTATATATATATATTTCCCCCTATATATATATATTATATATATATATATATAGGGGAAGGTAGGTGCTATTATTATCTCCTTTTTATACATGAGAAAACTGAGACATAGACTCCAGGAAGATAATTGATTTGCCCAGTTACACAGCTCATAAATGTCTAAGGGAGGATTTGAGCACAGGTCTTCTTAATACCAAGTTCCACACTTTATCTACTGCACCATTCAGCTGCCTTTTTTGAACAGAGATAAGCAGGGGCTGATTTGTATTAGTTAGAGTAGGAGGGAGAAACAGACTCTAAATTCCAAACATTTTATACAGTGCAGAGGATTGGATTTTACATCAGAATATTTGTGCTAGAATCTAGACTCTCTTGCTTTATTTGTGTATTCATGAACAAGTCAGGTAACCTCCTGAGGCTCAGTTTCTCAATCTGTAAAATGAAGGATTACAATTAGAAGATTATCATTTGAATATCATGCTGAATTATATAGAGTCATGTTGGAATACTTTCCTTCTGGGTACTGAATGAGCCACTTCTTCTCTCCCAGACAGTCTGTCTCCAATCTGCAAGATAAACTTGGCTTTTATTTTTGATGGAATGGCAAATTGGACTATTGGGGGAGGTTGTAGTTTGAAAGATGGATAAATTTTGACCTTAAAAAAACCTGGACAAATGCTGTGTCATGGTTGTAATCAGATTGACATTTCTCCAAAGAACAATGAGGCATGTTTCATTTTGGTGATTTGGTGTTAGAACAAACCACAAATGATGAATAAGTGAAATAAAGTTAGGGAACAGCCTAGGTTAAACTTGGAATGGGGACCATGAGGTCATTGTGCAATATTAACTTTTATAATTTCACATTTTTAATGCTTTATCTTTGTATAGCTAGTACTTAACACTGTGCTTGGCACACTGTAAGTGCTTCATAAATGCTGGCTGAATCAAATTGAATGTTGGTGTAATTTATAACTAGAAGTCCTCCAAGACTATGATCAGTAGATTAGATTCAGTCTTGGAGGCCAATCTCAAAAATTCATTGTCCATTTCTGACTCATTATGTACATGTCTTGAATTGACCTTGGGCCAATGAAATTCATGTCTAGATTTCTCCAAGTATAGGTAAGAGTGAGACTCTAGCTCTCATATAAGTATTAAAAGCAACATTATTAATATTTTTGGTATGGAACAGTCTTTATTTCATTACACAGAAAGGACAGAAGATGAAAATGATTCAAATAGGCCATAGATTTCATCTAGACGGCAATTGTATATTAAAAAAGCAATACCCCTTTCCATCAGACCTGCAGCTTTGGATTCACTTAAACAATGACGGCATATAGTGTTCATGATGCCTTACTTCTCTGAGTCCCTATCCCTGCTTCTCTAGTCCCAGGGAACCATGTAGGTAATCTTTCTCCAAGAGATAATACTGCTCAAGTAATTCCTTTCTTTCTTGAAGACCCAATCTCTAATCTCCCATACAAGCTTACAAGGTCACAATAGAGGTAAAAAAGATATTTTATTTTACTCAGTGTAAAATATAAAAGGTACAAAACTCTCATAGGAAGCCATAAACAAATATAAAAATCATACAAAGTTCTCACTGGACTTAAATGAATTCATAAACATACAAAAATAAAAATTCTTTATAGTTCTCCTTGAAAGGAATTGAACTTGGGGTTCTCTGACTCTTGTCTTTCTCTGTCTGCTCCCTCTGTCTCTCTGTCAATGTTTTTAATCTCTGTCTCTCTCCAATCCCTTCCTCCCTCCCTCTCTTCCTCCTTCTTTTCTTTCCTTCATTTTTTCCCTTCCTTCCTTCCTTCATCAAAGTTGCCATTTTTGACAATCCAGGCTCCTATAGAGTACACCCCAGATTTATAGAATGACCATAATTTAGACTACCCTCAAAATACACACTTGGGCTGTATAAGAGGCTGCTCTTCCTATTGAAATTTCAGTGTTAAATGATTCATTATGATTATGAGGCCTCGATATCTTTTGCCCATCTACCATAATTCGTTTTGCTCTCAAACTTTAAGAGTCATGGGATGATCCTCTTTCTCTAAAATATAATGTTGCTCAAGAAATTCCCTTTTTCCCCTATTAGAGGTCTGATTCTCAAATTCTTGAACTTTGGAGACCTTGAATATGAACTATTCTTAAATGAATCTCTAAAGCTTTTGATGATCAAGAAATCTCCCATTACTGACTAGAAGGCTATATTCTGTGATCACGATACCTCAGTGGTTGAAATCCCCAGTCCTACCTTCCTCTATCTTCCTGGTCTACTTTGCTACCAGACTGCTATACCAGCATACTCAACTGCTACAGATCTCTTTTGTGTGGTGTCTAACTTATATTTGTATCACCAGCACTTAGCACAATGCCCAGAAAAAAACAACAATTGCTTGATAAATACATTTTCTATCATCTCTGTCTCTGCCTGTCTCTATTTTGGTCTCTCTTTCTCTCTCTTATTCTATTATTTGTGAGAACTCTCTCTCTTGCTTTCTTGCTTTGGGTTTTGCCATTGAGTTATTCTCTCTGGATTTGTAGAAAACCTGTGTCTGTTTCTGACAATGTTTTTGCAAGAATTCTATGATGGGCTGACTACTTTCATTTTGGCTGGAAAAAAAAAAATCAGTCAGAATCCCTCCTCATAAGCTTCCAGAGTAAGCATATGAAACCTTCACATGCTTTTTCCCCAAGGTAACTATTACCAGTTGCTGGGAGGAGAACTCTTGAGTATAGTTCAACCTTGTAGGTAATATTTTCTTTCTTGGCTTTGTTCTGTTCACCAGAGAATTAGAAGACAAAAAAAGCAGGAAGACTTAAAGTAGACTGTTTCTTTCCTTTAGGGGCTTTATAAAGGAGTCACTTGTATAATGTATTAGCCTCTTGATTACCCACCAAACAATTGCCTTGGAATAGTCCCAGTCACTAGAAATTGCCCAGGGTTTGTAAACTGTCCTCTTCATAGGGAACTAGTATTTATGCATCTATTCTACAGGTGAAAAAATATGCTTCAATTGACAGGGAAGTGGCTGGTGGATCAATCCTCCTTTGCTCTAGGAAAGATCATTTTCTCAATTAACTAACATTTATATATCACCTTAAGGATTAAGCATTTTGTATACATATTCTTTATTTCATTTAAACCTCACCTAAAAGTTGAGAAGTAGGTACTATAGACTTAAAAAATTCTAACCTCTGATTTTACTGGTATAGGGGATTCTTGATGAAGAAACTTACTCTATAGGTGCTAGTTTTTAGTAATGGCCCTACAGTTTTAGAGGATAAGAAATCTAAAGATAGAAGATTTAGAGGCTATCTGAGAAGCAAACAGGACCCAAGGAAATAGAATGATGTGTCAAGGTCACACAAGAAGTAAAGCCAAGAGGCAGAATTTGAATCTAGGTTCTCTGGCTTGAGGTACAGTGCTATTATGTAACCTTTTAAAGTTCTCTCTCTGTCACTGTCTATGACTTTGACTCTCTCTGACTCTCTGTGTCTTTCTTCCTTCCTTCCTTCCCTCTTTTCCTTTCTTCCTTCCTTCCTTCCTTCCTTCCTTCCTTCCTTCCTTCCTTCCTTCCTTCCTTCCTTCCTTCCTTCCTTCCTTCCTTCCTTCCTTCCTTCCTTCCTTCCTTCCCTCCCTCCTTCCCTCCTTTCCTTCATTCATTAGTTCTTTCATTTGTTTGTTCATTCTTTGGTTCATTACTTTCTTCCTTTCTTCCCGACTAGAAGTTATAAGTCTGCATTGGTAGAAAGAGTTTCCTCCACAAAGAAAACCACAGGAGGTCTGGTCTAGTCTAGGGTACATGTATGTCTGTGTCTGTACACATATATGCATTTAACACATAAATTAATATACATGCTTTTGTTGTTTAGTCATTTTCAGTCATGTCTGACTCTTTGTGACTCCATTTGGAATTTCATTAGCAAAAATCCTGGAATGGCTTGTTATTTTCCTCTCCAGCTCATTTTATAGATGAAGAGACCAAAATAAGCAGTTTTAAGTAACTTGCCCAAAGTTATGCAGTTAGTAAGTATTTAAGGCTAGATTTGAACTCATGAAGATGACATCCTGACTCTAGGCCAGGCACTCTATTTACTGTACTGCCTATCTGCTCTCAAAACACATGCACAATTGCATATAGATACATATATGTTTTTATGTACATGTGTGCATGTATTTATTTCCCTACCACCCAGGATAGTACTTAAAATACAGTAGGTTCTCATTAAATATCCAAAATAAACAGACTAGCCAACAGGGTGATAGAGAGGTAGGCAGATGAATAAACATATAGAGAGATAAGTAAATGGAGAGAGATACATAGTTATGTGTATGTAGATATATAGAGAGAGACCCATAGATCTGTTTATATACATAGTTTATCTATCTTTCCCCAGAGTGATGAACTTGCAATCAAGTGATCTGAGTTTCAGTTTTGGTTCTTACATTATATATAGTTTTGTGTGACTATGCACAATTTAGTTCACTATTCTGAACCTCAGTTTTTCCAACTCAAAAATGGGGATTACATTTGCACCACCTAAACCAGAGTATTGTTTTCTGGAAAGAACCTTAAGAGCCACATCGCTGTGAACTGCTGTTCCTTTTGTCTTTCTCTGCTGAACAGATTTGATTTGGGAGTAGCATTTAATTTCAGGATGCAAACATCCAGAGAAGAAAGTAACGGCAACCTTCCCTCCCCTAACATTGCTTAGTTGTGTTCCAATTTGCTAGGCCTCATTGGTACAGCTACTCTGGGGCTCTAGGACACCTGCTTGGTTTCCAAAATAGAGAGAAGCAGAAAGTTCAATGAGTAGTTTCAGATGGAAAACCTGAACTCACCAGTCCCCTGAGGAGGCTTCCTGAGTGCTTGTTGTAGGAATGTAGAAAGTAGGGGGCAAGAAGATGCCCTCTCTATAGCTTTGTCTCAGGGGAGAGCCAGCATAGTAAAACAAACACAAGCTACAGGGCTGCCATGCATCTTTAATTAAAAGCCTGAATCTGTAAGGCAGAATTTACAGATTTGCAAATTGTGAATGCAAGATGCTCTAGAGAGATGAGACAGGAGAAGGCATGAAAAGGGAGGAGATGGGGGTGGGGGTGGAGAGAATCCCCCAAGTCACAAGAGGCAGGTTGATGCAGTGGAAAGAGCCCTGGGTGTAGTATGGATCCTTCCTCTGTCACTTATTACCTGAGTTGCCTGGGCTATGTCCTTTCACCTCTCAGTTTCAATTTTGCAATTTGTCAAATAAGGAAGATGGCATTGCATGATCCCTAAAGTCCCTTGCAAGTGTATGGGAGGGGGGAGGTTGGAGATAGGATCAGATGGGATATTAATGGATTACTTCAGGCCAGTATCAGGATTTCCACATAGTAGGTTGGAGGCCCTAACTGTTAGCCCTGACCAGACGAGAGCCTGACCCAGGACCAGCACACAGATTTACTCAGTCACAGAGCTGGATATAGTAAATGGAAGGTGTAGTTTGTTTCCAGAGAGAAAAGTTTGGAGAGTAAGGGGAATCCCTGTCACTAATTCACTAGCTACAAAACCTAGATCTAAACCTCCTCATGGAAGGTGTTCAGAGATTTAATAGTTTACACTTATCACCCTCTCCTCTCTAATCTATAAACCCAGTCCCTGTTCTAGACACCCTGCACTAAAACCCTCTCTTGGTTATTACTAAAGGTGCTGGTCTGTGACAGACTTGGCAGGGACCCCAGGGTAGGTTCCAGGTCTAAATGAACCCAGACCTCAGCTTATGGACAATGCACATAGCTGGTTCAGGCCAACATCAGGATCATAGGGTTCTTCTCCCAAGAAAGCACAGCAAGAGGATAACAGCAAGAATAGTAAGCAGTTTAGGAAGCAGGATAGAATCAGAACCTCAGGACAAGTAGCCACTCTCCCTATGTTACATTCAGAGAGAGACCCAATGGCCCCTCAGTTCCAGCTTAACCATTCCTTCCAGCTTTCCAGAATCTTTCTCTGCAGGACTCATGCATCTGTCTACTGCAAACATTCATTTTCCAACTGAAGTCATCTCTTCATCATAACAGTCCCCCCTTTTCACAAAGCCAAAATAGTGTTGAAAACAATGTTTTGGCATTTGTGCACCAATAAACTTAAATCCCCACTTAAACTAAAATTCTTACCCAAAATAACAAACAACTTAGACTCACATATCTTATCCTATCTAATACTACCTTGCTCTAGGGATTGAAACAAAGGAAAGGAAATGAATGCACAATAAACAGTTATAAAGATTAAAATATAAAGCAAACATATGCAAAAGCAGAACAAGCAAGCAAAATACCAAAATGGAAATACAAACACAAAATTCTATATAATACAATCCAATTTTCAAAAATACAAAATGCAAACTCAAAACTTCATGCAAAACAATAAGATCATAAAATACTATACACAGGGAAGTGAGGGGATCCAATGACTAGAGCATTGGACTTGGAGTCAGAAGGGTATGAGTTCAAATCTGGCCTCAGGTACTTGCTAGCTGGGTGGTCCTGGGAAAGCCATTTAACTCTAAGTTTCCTCAACTATATAATGGGCTAGAGAAGGAAATTCTAGTATCTTTGCCAAGAAAACTCCAAATGAGGTCCTGAAGAGTAGGGCATGACTGAATAATAGCAAAGATCCCTTGTACCTGTAACTCCATGATTCTAACTAGGTTACTAGTGGTTGTACTCAGTCAAGAGAAGTTCTTGCTAGGCTGTGTCCAGGATGAGACAGCACTTAGGTAAGGCAATGGATAGAAAGCTGGATCTGGTATCAGGAAGACCTGAGTTCAAATCCAGATATCTGTGTGACCTTGAGCAAGTCACTTAATCCCAATTTGCCTTAGTTTCTAAAATTATAAAAAGAAGATGATATTAATATCAATCGCTTAGTATTGTTGTGAGAATCAAATGAGATACTGTTTCTAAAGCACTTAGCATAGAGCCTGGCATATAGTAAGTGCTATATAAATGCTAGCTATTATTATTTAATTATTATATGGCAAGTAAGAGAGAAATCATAGATCTGAAAGTAGAAGGGGGACATTTCATTTAATCTAAAGGTTCTTGACCTAGAGTCTATGAATCTTAAAGTAAATCATTTTAAAATATTAGGTGTCATTTGCTATCACAAGTATTTTATTTTATTCATTTAAGACATCTCTTTGAAAAAGAATTCATGGATTTCGCCAAATGTCCAAAGAGGACCAAGATACTAAAAAGGGTTAGGAATCTCTGATCTCATCTAGTCCTTTTATTTAATAGGTGAAGAAACTGAGGCTCAGAGAGATCAGGGAGATCAATCATTTGTCCAAGGTCAAGTAGGCCATCAGCATCAGGGATAGGATTTGAACCCACATTCTCAGAGTCAGTAACTCATCCTCTGTACTATGCTTTCAGCCTAGAAGTGGATGAGGTAGATCTGAAGACTGGAATTGTAAGGTAACAAAAGCCCCACCCTACTTAGTTTATTAGCTTCCTAACCCCAACCCAATCCTGCTCTACTAAATAGATTCCTCAACCTCACCCACATTATTTTTCTTCTATTTCTTATTGACTGATTTATACATTTGTTTTCTCCTACTAGAATGTAAGCACCCTGAGGACAGGAACTGGTGGTTTCCCTTTTGTGGTTTTATTATCTCCAGCACCTAGCACTGTACCTGGAATATTGTAGGGTTTTAAGGGATTTGGTGAATTATTTCAGGTATATAAAATGCTTTTATGTCAGCCAGGATGATGAACCTTTTTATTTTAGTTAGTCAAGGGCTTGAAATGGGAATGCCATTGAATACTTCCAGATATAAATTTACCTAAAAGTTTATAAGACAGGTTTGATTCTCTCTTGAGAGCAGGTTTTATGGGGATAGAGAGGGAGGAGCATCCAGAGTACTGGCTGCTAGAAATTTGCCATGGAGAAGCTCCTGGTTTGGGGAAAAGATTATAGAAAGAAGAGACAAGATAGCGGGTGTTTACTTTGGGTTGCCTCAGGGTGAGAATGAAAGGAACTGTCTTATTTTGGGCCTGCATTTATTCAGAAAGAAAAAAAGCCTTTAAAAATAATGAGTTCAGTGGGTATAGGCACAGGAGTTAGGGTTCTTAGCTGTATAGACCAAATTGAATCTTGGAAATAGCATGAAGAACAGCAAAATAAGGGTGAACAACCCCCAACCCTAACCCATTTTCCTCTTATTTCTACCTGAGTTGCACACATTGCTATTCTGTTGCATATAGGCTAGTTTTAAATAGAAGCTGAACTGGCAAACATTTGTTTTTAGAGTAAATCAGAAACCTATATATGGTCTACAGTCAAAGATAAGGGTTGATGAAATTAAAAAAAATACAGAAAGCACATTATGTACACACAGAGAGACATACCCATGGACACAAACATAAAAGAATTTAATTCTGGAGGGTTTTGATTGTCTCATATTATTTCTATCCCTCAGTCAGATCCCTTTTCCCTGGCTTGTAGCCCCTTTCTTCTGTTTTTTTTTTTCCTAAGAAATCCACTCCTATCTGAAATTTATACTTGAATAAAAACTTCCAATTTTCTTAATGACTGGAAGCTTTTGTATATGAACAATGGGATGGAGAAACCAATCTGATGAAGGAATCCTGAGCAGGATCCCTTTCTTCCATATAAAAAACACCATCAGTAGCTTTATGATCTTAATTGCCTCCCCCTTGTTAACCTTGATTTTCTTGGGTGTCTCCTGTAAAGTCATTTAAAGTCCCCTTTAGGACTTAACATTCTAAATTTTCAAAAGCCATTTGCTTCTAGCACTGATGGGCTTATGTAATTCTTCTTTGTGGTCTGTTTAGACTTAGCAGCTGACTAATGTAGCCAAGGGACAGTTGAGAGTTTCATCTCTGGTAGCAGTTCATTTAGTCTGTACCATATTGCCAGTTGTGAAATATAGCCAGCTAGGCAGAGTAAATGTCAGTGATCAGAAAGAGAGATGACTGGTTGTGTATCAAGGAGGTTAGGGTTATTTGAGGAAGGGGAGGAGGGAAGATATGTCCTTTTGATAGCCATGAACGGTCAAGAGACTCAGCAGAAGATCCTAAGCCCAATGGGAGTTGTAGAGGATACATTGAAGAGTTGGACAAAATGAAGAGAAGAGATCCGATCCATACAACTTAAGAAATATCCATCCTGAGGAGATCCCAAATCCATCCACTCTAGTACCGAATGTACTCAAACAGCAATGCATGGGAGAGAGGTAAGAACAATGGATTACAATTTCGAAGGCATGGGATTTCTCACACTTGGGAAATAAATTAACATGTCCTCCACCTCTTTGTTTTTATAAGAGAAGAGAAAGAAGCTTTTAGGTGGCAAATAGATAAAGTGCTGGGTCTGAAGTCAAGAAGCCCTAAATTCAAATGTGGCCTCAGTCACTTAATATCTGTGACCCCAGGAAAGTCATTTAACTTTTATTTGCCTCAGTTTCCTAAAATGGAGGTAATAGCATCAACTCACAGGGTTGGCATGAGGATCAATTGAGGTAATATTTATAAAGGCTTTAGCCCAGTGCCTTGCACAAAGTAGGCACTATATAAATGGTTCTTTCCTTCCCCAATCAATCCTTCTATAAAATACTTCAGTAAAATATTGATTTGGCTTGCATTTATATGACTTTAGCAGTTTGCTAAGAGCCTTACAAATATTTTTGTGCTGTAACTCATCTGTTGGTATAGCTATTAAAAAACTGTTGTTAGGGTTATGAACTGATAATCCATTCTGGAGGGCAATCTGGAACCATGTCCAAAGGACCATAAAACTGTGCATACCCTTTCATCCAAAGATATCACTATTAGATCTGTATCCCAAAGAGATTAAAGGCAGGGGGAAAAGGACCTATTGATATAAATATATTTATAGTGTCTCTTTTTGTGGTGCCCAAAGTGGAAACCGAGGGGGTGTCCATTAACTGGGGAATGGTTGAATAAGTTGTCGTATATGACTGTAATGGAATACTAGTGTGCTATAGGGAATGATACAAAGTGCAGTGAGCAGAACCAGCAGGATGTTATACAAAGTAACAACAATAATGTAAGATGATCAACTGTGAATGACTTCACTATTTTCAACAAGGCAAGGATATAGGACAGCTCCAAGGGACTCATGACAAAAACGTTTATCCATTACTTTAATGATACACAACCTATGTCATATTACCTTCCTTCTTTAAGAGGGGGAAAGGGTAGAAGTAGAGAGGGTATGTGGATTACAAAATGTTACAAAATGATTATAAAAATTGTATTGACATGCAATCTGAAATATAAATTTTAAAAAGAGGAAAAAAAAAACATTTTTTGGTATTTTCTCTTTACAACCCTAGAAGGTAGGCACTATTATTATTCCCATTTTAAAGGTGAAGAAAGTGAGGCAAAGAGACGTTAAAGTGAATTTCCTAGGGTCACATAGCTAGTTGGAATCTAAATGGGTCTAGTATTCTACACTATACTTGCCTGATAGCTAGCATTTATAGTGTGATTTATTAAAGGTTTGCAAAGTGCTTTACATATGTTCTTTCATTTAATTCTTACAACAGTTTTGTGTTGTTGTTCAGTCATTTCAGTCATGTCCAACTCTTTCTGACTCCTTTTGGGGTTTTGTTGGCAAAGATTCTGATTTGCCATTTCCTTCTCCAGCTCATTTTACAGATAAGGAAACTAAAGCAAACAGTATTAAGTAGCTTGGCCAGAATAAGTGTCTAGAGTCATATTTGAACCCAGGTCTTCCTGACTTCAGACCTGGCACTCTATCCACCCAGCCACCTCACTCCCTTTGTGATCAAGGTGCTATTATTATTCCCATTTTGTGGATAAGGTAACTGAGGCACAAAGAGGTTAAAGTACTTACCCAAGATCACATAGTAAGTGTCTGAGGTTGAATTGAATTCAGGTTTCCTGACTCCAGTTCATACTTATGTACTTCAAACTGGCCAGAATTTTTTCCCATTTGGGCCCTGACCTTTCCTCTTGATAGGACAGCAGATTGGAGTATCAGAAGAATAGACCCAAAAGGGAATACTGAGTGTCTTTATTTTGTAATTAAGGAAACAGAGATCCAGAGAAGTTAACTACTTGGCTAATGTCACAGATGTATAAGTGGTTAAGTCAGGATTTGAACTCAAGTGTTCTGACTCCAAATTGAATGATTTTTTTTTCTGCCATTTTGGTTTTTAGGAGTTGTTACGGCTAAAATAATTTGACCCTCTGAGATCAGTCTTCTGGGATGAACATCTATGAATTTGGCTAGGCTAATTCTCAGACAATAAATAGAGTTTCTGTACTCATTTAGAAACTTTTTTAGATTGGAAGAACCTATCAGAGGCTTTGCTTTTTCTGGCATGAGTTTGGGAGAGTCCAGGACCATCTGAATACCACATTAGGAAGGAATTAGTTGAGTACTTTTAAAAATAAGTTGGATTATCTATTGTATTTAGTTTGCCTACCCACTGGGCTTGTTGTAAGGATCAAAAAAGGGGAGAATAGATAGGAAAGTTATGAATTATATAGGAAATTATAGATCCCTGATCTAGGTGGAACACTGCTGGGCTTAGAATCAGGAAGACTCAACTTCATCAATTCATATCCAGCCTCAGACATTTACTACCAGCTTTGTGATTCTGAGCAAGTCACTTAATCTCAGTTTCTCAGTTCTCCATCTGTCAAATGAGTTAAGGAAATAAATGGTAAACCACTCAAAACCTCTCAAGAAAATTCCAGTTACCACAAAAAACAACAGTCAGACACAACTAAAAAGCAACTGAATAACAACATCCAAATAAAAAGAATTAACCCAGGAAAAGCTGAAGGTTACAGAGGTGTTGAATCTGAGTTTTACCAAGAGACTGAAAATTCAAGAGGCAGTATATGCTCCTGTGGGTATATGGTCACATTGAGATGCAAGGACTTTCTCCAAGGGGGAAGTACCAGAAAAGAAGCTTCCAGGACATACTATTAATGTGTTAATCAACTTATATTCACATTGTTGCATACCCTCATCATATTAGCATATTTTCCCACTTTCCTGTGGCTTATTTCTAGGAAATGCATTTCTAAAAGACTAAATCTTTGCCTAAAAATATTCATAGTAGTTACTCACAAAAAACCTCATAAAACAACATATAAGCAAGTTAGCAATCTCTTGCCAGGACAACCACTGAATGTAAAATATGCATCTCAAGGGTCCTCATTCTTGTTATGTTGATAAATCAAAAGATATACTTAGGATGATTTATTTGTTGATCTTGATGCTGGAATGTCATTTATCTTTCATGATGCAATTTACCCATCTCCACACATCATAAAAATTCATTGAATTATGCTCCTTCTTAGGGTATAATTTAATCTCTCATTTTTTTCTACAGAATAAATTCCAATGATAGGTGTATGATTTCCCTATATTACCCTTTAGCAATAAATCACAATGAATTTTTATATAAAATGTGCATTTTAATAGTTAACAAAACAAAGCCCTCATAACGCCACACAAGACATGTTTAAAAAAGACTAGAAATTGTTTTGTAGTCAGGAAAATATCAGACTTGTTTTGAGAGAGTACCAGAAATCAAGAAAATTCACTGTATCTTATTAGTATGAAGACCACATTCCCCTGATCCTGCTAAGACAGAGATTCATATCCATCTTAAGTGAGGGAACACTGATTACACCTTTGTATTTGTTTTCTTGATTATTTATCTTAGAAATTTCTACTGTAGACATTACAGACATTTTCTAAGATACCACAATAAAACAATAGCACTCTGAAGGGGGAGATTCCTCTGTCTCTAGAATAAGATCATTGCTATTTTTTTCTCTAATCAGTTATGTCAAGGATCTACAATTTTGTTGGTGTGGAAATTCCAACTGCGGGAACTAAAGTCAATGGCTAGATCACAGGCTAGATTCGTGGTCTTAAAGAGTTGATATGTTGATCATTAGTAAATGTTGTTGTAGTCTGTTTTGTTCTACTCTTCATGACCTCATCTGGCTTTTTCTTGGCAAACATACTGGAGTGGTTTGTCATTTCCTTCTCCAGCTCATTTGATGGATGAGGAAACTGAGGTAAATGGGATCAAGTGACTTGTTCAGGATCACAATAGCTATTAAGTGTGTGAAGATTAAATTAACTCTCCCCTGTCCATTTTTAGATTTAATCATCAAAAGCATATACACTTCACTCACTCTTGAGTGGGGAAGGTCTGTAACCAACCTGTGTGATAGTGGGTGATGAATCAGAATTGACTGACTGCCCCCTGGGCAGTCCTAAACAGAAATTTAGCTATAACTGGCATATGTCAAATGGAAGAAAATCACAGGAAGTGACAAAAAGGAATGATCTTTAAAAATGCCAAGAACTTCCTTTGAGCTTTCTCTTCTGTCTTTCCTCTTTGACTTGACTTTGGACGAGCTCAGGCTTGAGATATCAGACTGCTTCCCTTTTAGAACTACCACCTGGGGTGAGTAAAAAAGGCTGATTCCTTTCCTGGATTTTCTGAAGGGACTAGCCTCAGGAGATGCCTACCCTCTTGAGAGAGGTTTTCTATATTCCCAGGTCCTCAGCTCAATGTCCCTCAGGCTAAGGACTAACTAGCCCTGTCTGGGTTGAGCCAGGGTTGGAACAACATACTGAGTGTGTAGGCTAGATATCTTACCCTATCCTCTCTCTGATTTTCTTACTTTCACTCTTCTATATTTTATGAATAAATTGTTAAAGTAAATCTCTTTGGAATTAATTAAAATTCCTGGCAACCCTATTCTTAAATAATCTAGTCCAACCTTTTATAAAAATCCTTCACATTTCTACCCATTACAAGTGTCTGGGGCTAGATTTGAATTCTGATCCTCCTGACTCCAGACTTGGGGCTCAAACTACTATACCACCTAGAAATAGGCTTTGAATTTAGCACCAAGGTCTCTATCTTGGATTATGGTGATGATATTGTTAATTCAATTCACATTTACACAATACTTTACAATTAGCAAAGCACTTTTCTCACAACAACTTGTTGAAGTAGGTAATAATAGGTAACATTTTAATAGAGTTTTGTATTCCACAGTATACTTTATATGAATTATTTCTTTTAATTCTGCCCACAATTCTGTGAAATTGGCTCAGAAGATATTTGAAATAGAAGTAGAGAAGCATGGGAGCAAGATTGGAGGAAGAAAAGGAAAAGAAGGAGGAAAAATAAAAGAAGGGGATAAATCAACTGAGGTCAATGGATATGTACTTATAGATCAGATCACTCAGATGAGCTATGAGGCAGAAAGGAACCTTAGAAGAACATTTAGTCCAATTCTCTTTTTACAGAAATGGAAACTCAGGTCCGGAGAAGCAAAGTGAATTGCTTCACAGCTAGTTTGTGGCAGAACTGGGGAAAAAAGCCTAGGTCTTGTGACTTTCCAGGCCAGTCCTCTTTCCTCTAAACCACAGAGGATACTGAGAACTGTGTATAATCTCTTCTACCTCTTCCTCCTTTTAATCCAAAGCAAGGATTACCTCTTTACTAGCCATTGTGTCTAGGCTATTTAAATCTCTAAATTCTTTGAGTTTTTATAGTAAAGATTTACTTAAATTCTTAAGGATTTTTTTTAGAAAATGGGGCAGTGGTCCCTGACTTCATCAGTATCTTAGTGTGGAAATTCCTCCACCAAAATGTTTAAATGTTTTGCTCTGAATTTATGGTTTAATGGCCCCTACAATTCTACACTCAGATTTTAAATCAAATCTCTAAAATACCTATGCAATTTTTATACTTTGTACAATGTATATTTATGGACATTTCTATTTGATAAAATATATTAGAGTTAATTCTTTCACATAGAACTTAAAGGAGATTCAAGGTTAGTAAAAATGTTTTTCAGTTCTAAATTCCTTCCAATATCATACACAAGATTACAGATTAAGTACTATAGTGGGGGAAGGAGTTTGGTTGTCAATAAAACTCCTCAGGGAAGACATTAATAGAAGAAAGTATTTATTTTCTGGAAGCGATTCCTTTCCTCTGGAATCACCCATTCTGTCATTCTGGTCAGCTCACTGGTAGCTGATTTCCTAGAGCTAAGACATAAGCACTGAGTCTCAGAACTGAATTTGAATTCCCATGTTTTTTCATCTCTCCTTGATTAAGTCTCCTGAAAAATTGTCCCTCTGTAAAAGGGGGATAATAAGACCCTTTCCCTCCCAGGGTTGTTGTGAGGATCAATGGCTTAGTTTAGTACAGTAACTGTCACCTAATAGGTCAAATAAATCCTATTCCCCTTCCTTTTTCCTTCTTCATGTCTGTGGGTAACATAGGGTTCCTTTACAAAAAAAGGAACATAAAAGTACTCTCAGATGCTGATAACTTTGGGTGGTTTTTTTTATTACATTTTTGATGGCTTAGACATTAATCTTTTACAACTTATCAGGATAAATCCGAACATTCCATCATAAAAGGAAGATTATGCTAAATAATTTTATGCCATTATATTAAACAATATATAAAACATGAGATGCTTTATTAAAGAAAATGAGAAAAAATGTCCCATTCACCCAGTGGTTAACAAAGCTTTTCAGTGCCTCATTTCTATATCCTAGTTCCCCTGCCTTTCTTCAAAAGATTACATCTACAAGAAAGTTTTCTCCATCTCCTCTAATTCTAGCACCTTTTCTCTGTGGATTATCTCTTCTTTATCCTGCATATAGCTTGTTTGAGATATTTATCAGATAGCCATTTCCTTCACCTCCCCTAAAAATGTCATTCCATCGCCTGGAGTAGAGAGAGAATTCCTCAGCTAAAATCTCATCTTCTACAGGAAGCCTTTCCCTAGCCTTCCTTAAATGTTAATGCCTTTCTCCTTTGTGGTTGATATCAATTTATCCTGTATAGATCTTATTTGTCCTGTGTCTAGGATAGGACAAGGTAGTACAAAATAGGATAGCTAATGATCTGTCAACTTATTTGCTGTTAAGTTACAATACACAAAAGAGAGGTAAAGATGTCTTCTCTAAATATCAAAGGTGACATAACTTTTTTTGAGGGGAAATGGCTATCCGATAGATATCTTAAACATTCCAAAAAAAAAAAAAAGAAAATTCATTATATTTTCCCCAAATCAACTGATTCTTTTACATTTCCTATTTCTGTCATGGAAACCATCATCATTCTTTTAAGAACAACAGCCACAATCGTAGGCATCATTTAAATAGATCTTCAAGATTTGCATTTTATATATTAACTCAATTGATCCTAACAGCAGTCTTGGATATTATCATCATTCCCATTTTTCAGATGAAGAAATTGAGGCCAAGAGAGGTTAAGTAACTTGTGTGGATGAGAGAGTTACAGACTGCATTGCAAGGACTTGGTTTGCAGGAAAACCTCATGCAGGATGAGAATGGAATTTTGCTGTCAATAGAGTATGGGGATAGAACCTCTAGCCAAGAAAAGCAGATCAGCAGTTGGAGAGGGGGTTCTTCTCTCTTTTGAACTGGAAGGGAGAGTAGCATCTTGCTGAGCTCAACCTGTTGTGATCCCTCATCTATCTGAAGAAATCAGATTAGCCATCCTCCCTCAGTAGTGATGGATAGAGATTTGTTCCCTTTAGGGAAGATATGAGACTATCCATTCAAGAAGATTTTTAATTGATCTCTTCAATAACTATACACCTTCTATATCAGGAAAATACAAAAGCCTGACTCCACAATCTCATCAGGGACTCAGGTCCCCAGACCTCAGCCCTCAACCCCTGAGGGTAATTTAGGACAAAATACAAATTAGGAATTTCCCAATTTTCCCTCTACCCTAAACCTACCATTCCCAAATAATAATAAAAAAAGAATAGATCTTATTAATCCAGAAGAAACTGAACATCTGATTCATCTAATGTACTAAAGGAATCAAGATAATATCTATCAAAAGAAGAAAATAAGAAACCAGAGACTGAAGAGGATTCCCTCCTTACCTTTCAGCTCTGGACTTTGATCAAATCTCTCACCTTCCCTTGTGTGGTACTACCCAAGTCAGGAAGTAGTATTTCTTTTTATCTGTCCCCTCTCTTTCTTAGACTTTTCAAGCTTTGGTTCTTGATCCCTCACTGGTACACTTGATCAGGGTCACACAGTTAGTGAATGTCTGAAGCAGAATTCAAACTCAGTTCTTTCTGACTGTTCCATGAGAACAGGGCCTATCTTTTGCCTTTGTGTCCCCAGTGCTTAAACATATTACGTGTTTTCTTTATTGACTAACAAATAGCTGTTCCATGATAAGCCTTGATTTTTTTCTCCTTTTCCTATTAATAGAGCTTATTTTATAATATTACTAAGTAGAGGGTACCTAAGTGGCTCAATGGAGTGAGATTCAGGTTTAGAGAAGAGAGTTCCTGTGTTCAAATTTGGTCTTAAACACTTCCTAGAAGTGTAACTCTGGACAAAACACTTAACCCAATTTACCTAGCCCTTACCATTTTTCTGCCTTGGAACCAATACACAGAATTGAATGTAAAATGGGAGGTAAGTGTTTTAAATAAATAATATTACAAACTAGATACTTACAGGTGGAGTATCAGTCACACATACACACAAGAAAAATATTGCACACCAACCATATAGGAAATCTGATAAAATTTACCAATGAGAATTAATAGCAAAACCAAGAGAGAATAAAAGATCTCTGCATAAACAAGTCTAAAAGGTTGTATACATTTCAGTAAAATGCACAGATTGTAGATAGATATGTTTCTGTCAAGATCAAGTAACAACTACACATGTACAATGTGTGAGGCAGTCTCCCTAGTAGAAGAGAAAATGAAAAAGTTGGATGCATTGGTTTTGAATTCTTATTAGATTGCATTCAGACTGTGGAAGTCACTTACTGGAAAGGATGTGCTGGAGCCAGCACAAACAACCTTGCAAGAGCCAATTGTTAAATTTTAAGTTTGACATTTATAATTGATATCATATTGCTTGCTTCCTTGAGGGATAAGGAAGAGGCAGGAGGAGAGAATTTGGGACTCAAATGTTTTAAACTGAATGTTTAAAAAAGTTTTTACATGTCATGGGAAATGTTTAATACAATAAATAAAACATTTTTAAAAAGAAAGCACTTGAACAGGCTCTTGATGTTGTTGTATGGTGAAAATAACACTGAATCTACAGTGATAGTTCCACTCCAATATCTAATGCTTATTACCTATGTAACCTCTAACAAGTCATTTAGCCTCAGTTTCTTCATCTGTAAAATGAAGGAGGTGGATTAGGTGGCTGCTGAGCCCCCTTCCAAATATTCTTTGATCCTATGAGCATGTGAATAGGATGGAGAAATATGAAGTAGATATATTACAATCAGTTACATTTGGAAAATGTTGAATTTCCAGACTTGAAGACTAATGATTATTGTATTGATGTTAATCTCAGGAACGATCTCTGCCATAGGGATCAATCTTTGGTCCTGAGCTGGTTGAACATTTTTGTTAGTCACTTGGATGAGGAATAAATGGCATGGTGATCAAATTTACAGTTACCACAATGCTGGCAGGAATAGTTGAACAAAACTGAAACCCAACAACACGTAATTAGATTAATACAATGGAATGAGTCTATCAAGGTAAAATTTAATGGGGAGACATATAAAAATCTCACAATCAAGTTAAATAAATCAATAGCAATGACTTCAGGGTTGCTAATGGTTAATAAAGAAAATGACCTCGTGTTTTTTGGTAAGCCACAAATAAAAGATGAGTCAACGATGTGACATGATAACCAAAGTAGCTCATGCAATCTTGGTGTACATCAATAAAAGCCCAGAATCCAGAATGAGGGAAGTAATATTAACAGGATCTATTGAAAGAAAAGCTTTTCATTCTTCACTTTGGCCAAAGTCAATCAGAGACCATTTATTATTATATAATAATTTCTGTTCAGAGGCTTAGAATTCCCTCTGCTAATCAGAATATTCTGTCATCATAGCACTATCCGATTTATATCTTACAGTAATTGTGAAACAAAAGATGTAATTCCATAGCAAAGTGAAATAAAGATATGCAATTTAATTTTAGGATTTTTGACTTATCAGATCAGTAGTATCATGAATGCTGGTGTACTTTTGGAGAAAAAAATACATACTGAAACTAGTTATTCTCTTTTGACATACAAAAGATTCCCAATCCATTCAAAGGTAAAGGAGAAACATGGAACAGGGAATAAAGAATTGGCCTTGTAAACAAAAAGTTTCCTGAAAAGTGGGTTCAAATAATGGTTGTATGACCTCAGGCAAATCAAGTGAATTCTCATTGCTTGAGGCAGTTCTTTAAAAGATAAATCTCAGAAAAGGTGCATTGGTAAGAAGATATTTCATATGCCAATTGCCTCATAGATCTATATTCTATTCCTAAAGAAGAAAAACTCAATCCAAGTTTTGAGGAAGCAAGATTCCTCATTAAAACTGAATAGGTTTTCTATTCAAGAAAGGCAGATTTGATTTTGAACCTCAGATGAGACCAAGTACTAGGACACTGCCATAATATTCTTTCTTAATTTCTATAACCAAAAAAGGTTTTTGAACTATTGGTTTCCATAGATAAAATTATTTCAAGCTGAAAGATATTTGCAAAGTCATCCAGTCAGTTCCTCTCATTTAACAGAGGAGGAAACTGAGTCCCAAAGACATTTAACAATTAATCCACTGTCACAGAGTCAGGAGTCCCCCTTTAATGGAAGTGTTCAGCAGAGCCTGGATTATCCCTTAACAGATATCCTGTGGAGAAGATTTCTTCCTCAGGATACAGGTCAAATGTAACTTTGATGAAGCACAGATGGCATTTTGAGCAAATTTATTGATGGTAAAATGCTGTTAGGGATAGTTAACATACTGAAGAAAAGAACTGAGATCTAAAAATCCCTAATGAGCTTCAAGCAACCAAATCAGATCCTAATGACACTGTGAACCAAGGGGCTAATGAAGGTCAAGACCACTTTATCTCTGGCGATCTCTGACCTCCCAACTCAGAGATTCTAATGTGATCAGAAACTAACAAAGAGGGCTGAGGAAATCAGGACCACCTTGTCTTTGGAGTTCAAAATTCACCTCTTTATGAAGCCTTCCCTGATTAACTAGAAGATGGTATATAACAGTGGAAAGAAACCTAAATCTCAAATTAAATGAGCTTGGTTCAAATCCTACCTCTAACATTTATTATCTTGATAAGTGGCTCCCTGAGGCCCAATGAGATAAGTTTAATTCTTCTTCTATATGACAAAAAAAAATCCATAGATAGCCTTCTGGGGTTCTCAATAGCAATAAAATCACAAGTCTGGTTCATACTGATAAATTTTTTACTCAGATAACTCATCATGACATTATGGTATAACTGGGTTTCCTGTATGTCATTCCAGCATAACGTATGCTCTTGCTGATCTTACCAAACTGGAAAAAGTCTTGGATAAAGGCTTAGTGACAGCTAAATGACTGTTAAGCAAGGACTACCCAAGGAAAATAGAGACAGTCTCATAAATGGGGTTGGGGGGCTAGCCAATACATCAAAAAATGGCTCTCTTTTCTTATCCTTAGCAGATTATGAATGATTTCCTTTCTCTTTTTAATTAATGTGTTTGTTTGTAACACTAAAGTCTCCAAATATCTCCCTCCCCATCTCCTCCACTAGAGATGGCATTATTTGACAAAAAAAATTATCTGTATATATAAAATTATGTTTCTCATCTTTCTATTTATAAGTTCTTTCTCTGGAGGTGGATGTTCACAAGTTATTCTTCAAACAATATTTCTGTTGTTGTATATAATGTTCTCTTGATTCTACAAGTTTTGCTCTTCATAATTTCATGTAGGTCTTTCCATGTTTTTTTAAAAATTAACCTACTATATCAAAACATATTTTTTAATTTTTTATTTGTATGTATTTTTACTTGGAGTTTGGGCTTTATGGGTGTGTTCTCTCACAACAGGATCGATATGGAAATATGTTTTGCATGATCATACAGGTATGTACATATGTATGTATGTGTAACTTAGATCAAATTACTTACCATCTCAGGGAAGGGGATGGGAAGGAAGGGAAGGAGAATATTTGTATCTCATAATTTATCAAAACACATGTTAAAATTGTTATTACATGTAATTGGGAAAAATAAAATATATTATTAATTTTAAAATCGACCTGCTAATCATTTCTTAACATGTATGAATGATCTAATATGGCTATCTGGCTCGTACTCTGTTTTGCTTGAATTATTGTCCATTTTAATGAAAGCAAGACTTTGAGATACAAAAGTGAAAAGGAGAATTGTAGGAAAGAAAAAGGCAAAGCTGTGTCTTAGTCAATCACTCAAATAACTTCTTTTCTTTTTTTTTTAAACCCTTACTTTCCATTTTATAATCAATACTGTGTATTGGTTCCAAGGAAGAAGAGTGGTAAGGATGAGGCAGTGGGGGATAAGTGACTTGCCCAGGGTCACAGAACTAGGAAGTGTCCAAGGTCAGATTTAACCCAGGAATTCCCATCTCCAGACCTGTCTCTCTCTCTACTGAACCACCTAGCTACCCCCAATTATTTTTGTTCTTATGTAGAATGGGTATTGATACATTTTAGTGGGTTTCCTTTTTACATCCACATCCACAAACCAATCTATAATCCACTTCTTTAGCCTTTATTATTGTATGTCTCCTTGTGCAAAAGTTAGATATAATCATGATATAAGACATGGTAGGTCTACAAGAAGGTCTACACAATGGGACAAAAATCCTTTAAAAACCTGCCAAACAACAAAGCAACTTTGGACCAGGTAATAGCTAACCTCAACCATTAAGATCTAATAGCTCAAATATTCTTCATATTGCCCAAGATAACATCACGGTGTAGCACAACTGTGTACTTTGACTAAGGTTAACAACGAATAAGTGGGAACAAACTTCATTGGTTGCCATACATGACAGGCATCTATCCCAGGCAAGTGGTAGACAAAGCACCGGAAGTAGCCATTATAGTTATGATGAAGAATTTATATAGTGATTAAGATCTGCAAAGTGTTTTACAGACATTATTGTGTCTCATCTTCACAATGAAACTATGAAGTTAGACAAGAGTGAATATTCCTATTTTACAGCTTAGGAAACTGAAATTTAAGGGCATTTGTGTGATCTTGGTGAATCACTTAACCTCTTGGGGTGCCTATTAAATTTATAAGAATGTAAATTACAGAGAATTTGATGATATACTGAGTTAGAGAGATTTCCTATAGCAAGAGATTTTCCCTAATGAAATCAAAGGACCAGAGCCCCTCTCTACCCCCCCACCCCTGAGGGGAAAAATACTGGAAAAAGCATTAACCAGAATTTTAGTGTGATGTGGACACATCTTAATCATAGTGATTCAGTGTATTCCTAGCTGTTCAGAGTTTTTGAGGTCTTGTATTTCACAAGTCTGTATTTCACAAAAGAGAAAAAGAAAATAATTCAGTTTTGGACACATTCATCTTAGAAATGCTTGTTAAAAATATTTATAATAGAAAGTGCAATTTTCCCAAGAATCATTCACATTCACTCCTTTTAATAAATTACACTTAAATAATGATCATTACAGTTACCACTTAATGCCAAAGGAGAAGGCACCTAGATGGGAGTAGGTAAAATCAGGACAGTACTGTTTCAATTCACAATTCTCTCCCTGTCTTCCTGTATTTTCAAGTGGGATTGATTGTGGTGAAAAGAAGAAGGGATAAAATGTGAAACAATTCAGAATGGCATTGGGAACTGTCTTGAGACAAATGGATTCAATGATTGTTTTTCAAGCTTTAAGGAGAGGACAGGGAGGATTCGTAGGCCAGGGAAACAATCTGAAAAATCACAAACTATAGCTGAGGTATACCTTTTATTCTCTATTTGTGTGTGTCTCCAACTGGAACTCAAAGACAATTTTAATGTGGTTTCAAAGAAAAAAAAAACTCTAAAGTTATAGATTCAGTAATAGAAGGGACCTTAGATGTCAACAAGTTGAATATTCTCATTTTACACATAAGGAAACAGGCCCTAAATGTTTAAATAACTTGCTATTTACCCGCCTAGTAAGTGTTTGAGGTAAGATTGGGGGCAAGATTACCCCTACATCCAAATCTACTTACCTATCCATTAGACTATGTTGTCTTTCTGGTCTTCATTCCTTAAACAAAAGCAAAGATGAACCTCAAAGTGGCCTTTTGCTTTGTTTTAGAGCCAATGTAAGCTTATGAGCACTTGTCTCACTGAGAAAACCTAAAGAAGAGATGGTTTCAGAAATTAAAATACAGCAGTATATCAGAGAATCTTGGTCCTGGTACTTGATAGAGCCTGTGATGAAACCTAAGGAACTATAAAACATGGCGAGGGCTGGGACTAGACTTCTTTCTTGTCTCAGCCTAGCCCTTTACAGCAACAAATTCACATAAGTTTACTGTGGCCCTGCTATTTATCTAGAATTTTACTAGGTATTGTGGGAGTTAAAAAGTAGGGAGATGAAATGGTACCCTCCTTCCAATATCTTGTAGTCTAGTTGTGATAACAAGGCTTAGAGAATCACAAATTTATTTTTAGAAAGTAACTGAGAGGCTACCTAGTTCAACCCCTCTGTATTAATAAGGGGAGGATGAAGGCACTTCTCATTGAGTTGGGCATTAGGTAATTAGAAGGAATAACTACAAGAACATTGCTGCCTGTCAGAAGAAAAATTTTTTGTTAAATCATCAAGTTAGTTAGAAACTAGAAAGCAAACTTCTGGGTAAAGATGGCAGCAGACTAGATGCAAGATTCGTCCTCTCCTCAGCACCCACCAATATAGACTACCTCAAAAGACCAAAAGAAACAAATTCATAAGAAAGAAGGGTGTAGCATTGAAGGTATGTGGGATTTGGGCATTTCCATGCTATAAGGGGGTGAAAAAGCTCCCACCAAAACACAAGCTGATCTATGCTCCCCCACCCCACCTACAGAGCCAGAGTCAGAGCCAGCATGCGCCAGAATCATCAAGTGAGTGAGAGGCACCTCTAGAGTGAGTAAGGGGAACCTCTAGGTCCTTGGGAGCTGACTAAGACCACCAAAGACCCACACTTGAAACCACAGCAGGCTGAAGAGCCCAGACTATGGGTGCTCTCGGGAAGATAGCACAGTGAAGGGCAGCAAACAGCAGAAGCTGTGGAGATTCAAGAGCTTGCCTCAGGCAAAATCCTTGCTCCTTGACTCCATACACAGAGAGCCTGCCCATTTCATTCAGATTTCTGACTAAAAAGGGAAGGAAAAATCTCCACCATTGATGGCAAATTGTGCCCAGGAAAACACCCTCCTTCCAAGAAAAACAAAAAGAAGGCATTGACTGTGGAAAATTTTTACAGAGGAAAAATACAGGCTACAGAGGAAATAGAGGAGGAAAATTCAAATAAATGCACTAAAACCTTCCAAAAAATGGAAATTGTCCACAAGCTCTTGAAGAATTTAAATTGGAGCTTATCAAAAAGATGGAAGCCTGTGGGCAAGAAAAGTAGGAAATAGTTCAAAGAGAAAATAATAGTTTAAAGGATAAGAACTCCCAACTGAAGAAATAGTTGTAAGCCATGTGAAGAAGGATAGACCAAACTGAAAAGGAAAACCAGTCTTTAAAGACCAGAATTAGGCAACTGGAAGCCAATGATCTTGCAAAAGAATAAGAATTAATGAAGTAAAGTCAAAAGGCTGACAAAATAGAAGAAAACACAAAATATCACACTGAGAAGATGACAGATCAGGAAAACAGAGCAAGGAAAGGCAATTTGAGAATCATTGGTCTACCTGAAAAGCCAGAAATAAACAGAAATCATGACATCAAACTACAAGAAATCATCCAAGAAAACTGCCCTGATGTTCTTGAAGAAGGGGGAAAAATAGACATTGAAAGACTTCATAGAATACCCTCTACACTAAATCCTCAAAAGACAATTCCCAGGAATGTAATTGCAAAATTCAAGAGCTTTCAAACTAAGGTGGAAATTCTACAAGAAGCCAAAAAGAGACAATTCAAGTACCAAGGAGCACCAATCAGGATCACATAGGTCCTAACAGCGTCCACACTAAAGAACTGCAAGGCCTGAAACATGATATTCAGAAAGGCAAGAGAATTGGGTCTTCAACCAAGGATCACCTATCAATCAAAACTGACTATATACTTCCAGGGGAAAGTATGGACATTCAAAAAAATAGAAGATTTCCAATATTGTAAAGAAAAGACCAGAACTAAGTGGAAAGTTTGATATCCAAACACAAAGATCAAGAAAAAAAATGAAAAGGTAAATAAGAAAGAAAGGGAAAAGGGGAAAATGTTTGTTTTTTAATTCCAAATTTCTTCTTTAAGGACTACAATTAGATCAAATTATATATATATATATATATATATATATATATATATATATATATATTAATATATGGGGAAATTGCTATTTTTAACTCTCAAAAATTATATTTACTATTATAATATTAGAAGAATCATTTATAGATTGGGGTAATAAGTGATATATGATGATATGCAAAAAAAGAAAAAGGGAGGGGGAATCAAAGATGGCACCAAGAGATACTTGAAGAAATAAAATAAATAGGATAATCTTTATCACACAAAGATACACATGGGATGGGGAAGGGAAGAATACTTTTATAAGGAGAGGAAGAGAGTGCTAATAGGTAATACTTAACCTTACTCTTAGTGAAATCAATTCTGAGAGGGAAGAGAATCTAGATCCATTGGGGTCTTGAATTGTATCTTATCCTACAGGGAAAATGAGAAGAGAAAACTAAGGGGTGTAGGGGGAGGGAGTACAAAAAGGGAGGGGAAGATAGAGGGGACTTAACTTAACAGACCCTAAAAAACAGAAGGGAACAAAAATGGAGGGGCCATAAAGGGAAGCATATTAAGAGAGGGGATTAGGGGGATTGATTAAAATTAAACCACTGGTTTTAAAGGATGTAGCAAGAGAAGAAAGTACAGAACTAGGAGAGGATATCAAAATGCTGGGGAATACACAAGTGACAATCATAACTTTGAATGTGAATGGGATGAACTCACCCATAAAATGAAAACAAATAGGAGAGTCAATTAGAATCTAAAATTCTACCATATGTTGTCTACAAGAAACACATCTGAGGCAGGTAGATACTCACAAGTTTAAAATTAAAGGTTGGAGAAAAACCTATTGGGCCTCAACTGATAGAAAGAAGGCAGGAGTTGCAGTCATGATATCTGACAAAGCCAAAGTAAAAATAGATCTGATTAAAAGGGAAAGGGAGGGTAAATACATCCTGATAAAAGGGAGTATAGACAATGAGGAAATATCAGTAATCAACATGTATGAACCAAATGGTATAGCATCCAAATACCCCCCCATGAAAATTTTTTTATTTTATTTGGTTAATTTCAAACATTATTCCTTGGTTACAAAAATCATATTCTATTTCTCCCTCCCCTCCCATAGCTGATTCCACTGGGTATTACATGTGTCCTTGATCAGAACCCATTTCCATGCTGTTGGTGTTTGCATTAGGATGTTCATTTAGGGTCTACCTCCCCAGCCATATCCCCTCAACCCATGTAATCAAAGTAGTTGTTTTACTTCTGTGTTTCTACTCCCACAGTTTTTTCTCTGAATGTGGATAGTGTTCTTTCTCATAGATCCCTCTGAGTTGTTCAGGATCACTGCATTGCCACTAATGGAGTAATACAGAGAAGTACTTTAAGGAATCCAGATTGTAATTATAATCATGATTTGCATTTTTACAATGCTTTAAGGATTACATAAATGATAGCATCCAGAAAATACATGGTTAGAAAAGGAGATGGATCAGTTATGGAACAGGTGAGGCAAAAGATCAAGCAAAGGTGATAGATGGAGAGCCCAAATACTGTCCCTACTAACCATGGGATACTGAAAAGGAAGGCCCTCATTACCCGGGATAGATTCTCTGTTCTGTGGAGAGTTTGTGTAATATCATGGACAAACATGACACAGGAAAAGAATGTAGGTACTTATATTATTCACAAGACAGTTTTATGGTTGCTTCAATTATGACCAACTCTTTGTGACTTCATTAGGAGTTTTCGTGACAAAGATCCTAGAGTCGTTTGTCATTTCACTTTGAGCAGTTACTAGCAGAGTGCATTCCAGGTCAAAGAAAACCAGTTTATCTCTTTGTGGCGTAGTATTATTATTTGTAAAAGGACATAACAGTAGCACTTAGTGTAGAGAATTGTTGGGAGGACTAAAGGATCCCCTCAGATGTAAAAGAGTGTTATATCTGTTGGCAATTTGATTTAATACAAATGAATGCTTACCTGGAAAGCTTAGTTTGAATGCTGGCTTTGACATTGACTACCTGGGTGTCCAAGGACATATCTGAGTGTCAGTTTCCTCATTAGTAGAACAGGAATCAGGAATAGTAATACATGCACTGCTATGAGAAGAACACCTTTTATACTCTAAAACATTTAATAATTTGAATTATCATGTACTTTCCTGCTCTTCTGGGTTTCTTTTGTCTTTCTATGATGGCTAAAGTTTTTTTTTTCCTTTTTTCTTTTCACAGAATAAGCTTTTAGTACAAATTACAGGTGTCTCCCAATAAATAGGTCAGTGGGCTTTTAATGTAGAAATTTTATATAATTATTTTTCAGTGAACATTTACTTATATTTTCCCCTTTCAAACAGAAAGTCATTTTAGTGCTTCAACCTATATTCATGAGGGCACCACCTGTATTGAAAGCTGTAAGGTTAGATCTTTCTTAGGGATGCAGCTGGAGAATACTGGGCCCAAGAAGTTGCTGAATATAGCTCTGCTGCCTTTGCAGGTTTCTGTTGAACCTTTTCTCTAAAGAGCTCAATGGACCTTCACCTTTTATTACCTCATTTATCTTTGCAACATCCCTGGGAGGCAGGTAGAGGTAGATATGATTACTAGCATTTTGTAGATGGGGAACACACAAACAATGGGATCAGAAGTGACTGGCATAAAGTCGCAGAGCCAGTGGCAGGAGTTGCAGAAAATTGCTGATGTCCTTGTCACAGCTAGACAATGTCTTTGACAAATGACCATCCCCCATTTCTGGACAAGCCTCAAACTGTTTCATTAGTGATGTGGGAAAAAAATAAACTAAAATAATAATTGCTAGCATTTTAGTTTGTATAACATCTCATGTTTCTCACAGCAACTTTGGGATGCAAACATTATTTTTAGGCCCATTTTTCAGATGAAAAAATTAAGGCTACAAGTGGTTAAGTGACTTGCCCATAAATGGATGTTATTTATCTCATCTTTAAAGTGCTTTATATACACTATTTCATTTGATATTTGTATGAATTCTGTGAGGTATTATTTGCTAAGTTTTATAAATGAGTAAACTGTGATCCAAGGAAGTCATTTTATTCATCCAAGGTCATACCACAAATAAGTATTAGAGGCTAGAATTGAATGTAGGTTTTCCTGATTCCTGAATCTAGCCTTCATCATTTAATAACTCCGTTTCCCCATTCCTCTCTTCATGTAGGTACATCCTTAAGAGATCAGCTCAGCATTTAAGGTCTTCCTCTTCCTTGAAGCTTACTAGAACCAGATAAGCCAGCTCAGAGATCCTTGGAGCTCCAATAAACTTCCCAACATACATCTTGAGTTGCAGTGTGGTATGGTGGGGAAAAAATCATTGGATAATAGAGCTAGGAGATATGGTTTTGAATCCTGACTTTTCTTTCAGGAAATGAAAACATTATCAAATTATATAATCTCCATAAACATCTGTTTAAAAAAAGGTGGGTGTCATAAAATGGCTTGTATTGCCTTCTTCAATTACTTTGACAGATACAGTGTGTAAATCTTAGTCTCAGTAGATCCATGAACTCATTGAGGTGGTCAATTCTATCTTTGGTAACTAGGTGGCACAGTATATAGAGCACTGGACTTGAAATCAGAAAGATGCATTTTCATGAGTTCAAATTCAGCCTCACTTACCAGCTGTGTGACCCTAGGTATATTACTTAAATCTGTTTGCCTATATAACAATATCTCAAAGGTAATATAGTATAAATTAAAACAAAGAGATTCTTATGATATAGATGTCATTCACTTTAAAGCAATCCCAATACACAAAAGTAAAATTGATTTTTTTAATGAAAAACTTAGAGTGATTACTATTTATAATGTGATTCTAGGATTTAAAAAAAGGTTCTTCTTTTGTTTTGCTATAATTAAGTAGACTTCCTTGATGTAGTCTATTCCAGTAGGTATATGATACTTCACTTTACATACTGGAAAGCACTTTAAAAGAGTAGAAAGAACAGTGGCTCTGAGTCACAAGTCTTGGATTTATATACTTCCCCAGATTCTTACACTCTATGTTACTGGAAGGGAAGAAGAAATGGGAGGAAGGAAGGAAGGAAGGAAAGAATTAAGCATTTGTTAAGTGTACTATTTGCTAGGTGTTGTGCTAAGTGTATTTTAAATATTAGCTCATTTGATCCTCTTGATAACTCCAAAAATTAGGTGCTGTTAAGTGTTATACCAATTTTGCACTGTAAGAAACTGAGGTTGAGAGGTTAAGTGACTCTTACCCAAGGTCATCAAACTTGTATGAGAATGACTTTGAACTCAGGTCTTCCTGACTTCCCAGTCTAGTTCTATTCATTGTACCACTTAGCTGCTGCCTCAGAACCTCAGTTTCAGCAGATATAAAATGAAGGAGTTGGACTCATTGGCTTCTGAGGTTTTTTCCAGTTCTAGATTTATGACCTAATCCTAATTCTTGGTCTCTTTTTCTTTTTAACATGCCATGTGACCTTAAGCATGTCATTTCAGCCTTTCTGGACCTATTTCCTTATATAAGTGGAATCAAAACAATTTGGAATTATGCCCAAAGGGCTATAAAACAATGTATATCTTTTGATCCATAAATACCACTACTGGGTCTGTATCCCAAAGAAATTTAAAAAATGGGAAAGTATCTACTTGTACAAAAATATTTATAGCTGTTCTTCTTGTGATGGCAAAGAATTGGAAACTAAATGGATTTCCATCAATTGGAGAATGACTGAACAAATTGTGGAATATGATGATGATGAAGGAATACTAGTGTGCCGTAAGGAATGATGAACAAGATGATTTCAGAAAGCGCCAGAAAAAAACTTTGTGAACTGAAGCAGAGTGAAATAAAGCAGGACCAGGAAAACATTGTACACAGTAAAAGCAATATTGTGGAATGATTAACTGTGATAAACTGAGCTACTATCAGTAACACAATGATCCAGGACAATTCTGAAGAACTTATGCCAAAGAATGCTATCCACCTCTAGAAAAAAGAACTGTTTGAGTCAGAATGCAGACAAAAGCATATGAGTTTTCATTTGTTGATTTGGGTATATATTTTGGGGTTTTGGTTTTATATTCACTCATAAAAATGAACAATATGGAAATATGTTTTACATGATAATATGTGTATAATGCGGACTGAATTGCTTGCCAGCTCCAGGAGAGGAGGAGGAGAGCAGGAAACAATCTGGATCATATAACTTCAGAAAACTTATGTGGAAAATTTGTTATTATATGTAATTGATTTTTAAAAATTTAACACTAAAAATAAATGGAAACAAAAGGCTGGACTTTGAGATAGCTAAATGATTCCCTTCCAGCTCTAAAATTCTATGATTCAAATAAAATTTTGAGAAAATACATCTTGAACACAGAAAGGTCCTTCTGAATCTCCTGAGCCAGGCCTGAGAAGTTGGCTGAAGATCCCTATCCAGAGTTAAACTGGCACATATATTCTCCTTTAATTTTGCCCTCTCCTAGTTCTTTCTTTTAGGAGTCTTGAAATGCAAAAATGCAAGAAAAAAATAGAAAATAAAAAATCCATTCATGGAGTAAAAGGAATGGAGAATGAACATGGGTGCTAGAGAGATGACAGAAGCCCTAGGCAAAATCATAGTATCATCATATCACAGATTTAGAATTGGAAGGGATGTTAGAGCTAGCATTGGGATAGAACTACTTAGAGTTTCCCTGATGGACTTCCAGAACACAGTCCATGGTTTGTTTGGCTGGGAAGCTTCTGGACAGGTCCTTGGCATAAAGGGTCAACTAAGAAGCTCAGGCTATTTTCTCATTCTTATTGTTGGCATGCTCAACATCTGCACTTCTAAAGAACTTTCTCTTCCCAGTCAAACAGAGAGTGCATAATAATGGCCTGGCTAAGGGCAGCCAGTCATGTTTTTGTATAGAGCAATAGGTCTGGACTCAGGAAGACCTCAGTTCAAATCCAGATTCAGACATTTACTAGCTATATGAATCTGGGGATTTAACCCCATTTGCCTTAGTTTCTTCAACTGTTAAATGAGTTGGAGAAGGAAATGGCAAACTATTCCAGTATCCTTACCAAGAAAATCCCAAATGGGATCGCAAAGAGTCATACATGACTAAAATGACTGAAGAAAAAAATGGCCTGGCTATATTTCTCCCTCAGTCTCCTTCATAGTCAGGACTCTGCAACTATCAGTTCTCTGAGAGGGCACCCCAGTGATGTAATCATCCCAGGCACATGATTTCCCCTCATCTTTTCCATTGGTAAGCTATATATTTGCAGTTTCAAGGTAGAGGTCAGTCAACCAAGGGCTTTTAGTTGTTTACTAAATTATTTGGATTTATTCTCATGTCTCCTCAAAGGGCATCTGGCATTAATAGAAAGAAAGGAACAGAAGGTATCTAGAGTGGTTACTTAGACCATTACCCTGTTCTAAAGAGGACTAGCCCATCATAAACAGAAAATAACTTGTTTTTAAAGTATTTTGTAGGTAGTTTTTTTTTTATTATTCCCACAGGCTCCTCATTCCATTCACTCCCAGACAGCTGCTTGGAACTTTGAACTTATAGACTATTTATATTTATCGAAAATATGTATCAAGTCCTTAATAATGTGGAATAATATTGTTAGGTATGCTTGAGAACCCAAGTGCAAATAAAGCATGGTTCCTTCCCTCTCAATGGTTACAGTATAACAGGTAAATATAGAAATCTTTCTCAATAAGATAATTAATCATTTGGTCATTCAACAAGCATTTATTAAAAGTTTATTATGTAGAAAATTAATGTTAAAATTATAATTATGTGCAACTGGAGAAATATTATATATTTTAAAAGTTTATTATGTGCCAGACACTATGAAAAGTGCTGATAAAAGATTCATATTTTGATACTTATATATTATCTATAAATAATTAATATATTATATATCTATATATTATCTGTAATCCACTGGTATATGTATATATTGCTTCCACACAGACTGCTTTATCCATCAATCCATTTTCATCTAATACAACTGCTAATTCTTATATATCCCCTCCACCCCCAGCCCAATTCTCCAAAAAATTCACCCAATGAATGTACTGGAGCTTTTCCTTTGAATCATTCAGTATTTGTGGATACTTCAAACATGTTAGATTCTACTGTTCCCCTACTATCCATCCCTCTCGCTACATAGTTAGTTGATAAGGATTTTTAAGTCTTTTTATTCTGAACTTAGCAAACATCAAATGGGCTTTTCCATATACTTAGAACAGGGAGAAAAAATGATTGTATGTTGAATTATGAATCTCAATATTTGTATAACTTAACATGTAATTTTTTTAAACTATTCTGCTTCTCTGTCAATCTTTCTAGTCTTTCTGTTATCATTTATACATTAAAAAATGCTTTGATGGCTTCCTTCCTTTGCCTTGCCTTGCATTTCATCTCCTTTCTTCTCCTCTTCTCTTGTCTCCTCTCCTCCACTGTTTTCACTTTCCTTTTTTTTCTTTTCAGTTTTCTTTTGGCTACCCTTTCCCTGGCTTCTCACCTACCCCACAAGTTTAACAAAAAAGAAAATCAAAATCCTTGTAAAAAACATGACTAGTCCAGCTAAATGAGTTCCTCTATTGCCTGTGTCTGAAAGTGCATGTCTACTTCTCAAGGCCAAAACCTCAGTGGTCCACAGTATTTCATAGTCACATGTATCCTTTATGTTATATATGATACTATAACTTGTGTGCAAATCATCATCGGTAATATGCTGTGACCCATCTAGGCTATGTGCCTTTTAAGACACGAACTTAAGTATTTTATGTGACAGATATATATATATATATATATATATATATATATATATATATATATATATATATATATGTAACCCAAATGTGAGAAAATATTAAAATTCAACAAATCAGTTTAATACTACATGCCTACTACATGTAAGGGAATATGCTAGATGCTGAAGACAAAAGCAAAAGCAGAAGAATCCTCAGCCCTCAAAAACATTACATTATTCTGTTTTAGATGTGAAGAATGGAGGGTAATTCAAGATGGTTGGTTTGTTTAGTGTACAAAAAGGGAGAAAAGCCAGAACTAGAGCTAAATAGTGGAAGACCTTCAAGAAGTCCAGACTTTATTCACCAGATGGTTGGTACTGTATATTCTTTTTTAAACCTTTACTTTATGTTTTAGAATTGACACTAACTATCCATTTTGTGATTTGCCCATGGTCACACAGCTAGGAAGTGTCTGAGATCAATTTTGAATCCAGGATTTCTTGTTTCTAGGCTTGGATCTTTGTCTTCTTAGACACCTAGCTGCCCCTCTAGGGAAAAGAAGATTGGATTTGGGGTAAGGGAAATCTGAGTTAAAATCCAGCATCAGAAACTTAGCAGTTTCTGTGACCTTGGCCAAGTCACTTAACTCCTATTATTTGCCTCAATTCCTCATGTGTAAAATGAGGACATTTACTTTTAGAGTAAGGAACTGATCTCTTAATATCTCTAAGTCTCATTTTACTCACTAAGAAAACAGTTGTACTATTCCCTCTGCAGTGCTGTCATGAGGTTCAGATGAAATTTTATACACACATATTTTGTATATTTAACACATATACATATACACATACATATTGCATCTTTTATATATACAAATGCACATGTGTGTAAAATTTTAAAAAAATGTCCCTAAAGTCTTAGTGTTGTATTAAACTAATGAAGTTTAATACTGCATTTCAATAGTTTAATACTGCATTATTCTTTTAGGACACCATAAATCTATTAGATAGATAGATAGATAGATAGATAGATAGATAGATAGATAGATAGATAGATAGATGGATGAATGGATACATAGATCTTTGTAAATTTTAATGAAATCTCTACATGTCAGTTATTATCATTTTTTACCTTTTCATATCCCTGAGGAGATAACAGAGTGCTGAGCTCTTGGGAGGGGTTTAATAAATGTTAGATGAATTATTTCTTAAATGAAGACAACTTCGTGATGTTAAATACTAGGACTTGTAGTTTATGATTTGAAGGAAAAGGGGAAAATGTTTTGAAATTTTTTTTCTTACTCAAATGAAAAAATCAGAGTTTTTAATTGAGTAGCATGTCTTCTATTCAACATACATTGTCTTCCTACTATATGAAGAGTGAAAATTTGATATGAATAACCTAAAATCAAGACCAAAAAAAGCATGGAAATAGACCATTGATGACATAGGTTTTTGTCCAGCTGCACTAAGGAGCTTTGCTGCATTAGATGAGCTTTGTGACTGACTTGTAGTAATAATTTTGATGTCATTATCCTCTCCCAGCAATGCATGAATGATTCTGGCCTTTAAAAACAGATTTAAGAGGATGCATTTATCTTGACATTATCAGCCTTTTTAAAGATCATGCACTAGGGCCTGTTGACCTTTCTGTCTTAACGATGAGTTGCAACACAGTTGGATAACATTAAAGAAATGAAGTGAGAAAGAGTCTGGATTTGGAGTATCCCCTCTGGACGGGAAGGGGGTGATAAAAAATGAATGCTCAGATGACAAAGGGAACTGCCTCAGTCCTGTGGTACTGTGTCAAGTCATATTTAAATATTACCAAAGGATTCCTGTACTGAAAGTCTTTCAGCAACTCTGAGAATAGGATTGCTGGACTCCATTCACATTTCAGCCTCTTTTCTCTGAACACTGCAATGGCACACAGATTTCTTTTCCCTAGGTCCTCTTGGGTGACAGAGTTCAAGAGGCAACAATACTAATTCATTCATGGAGAAGTTATTGACATGGAGCAATTTCTTTCCATATGACTTTTTGAGCTTGAATTCTAAGATCCAGAAGGGACCTTACAGAACATTTAATCCAGCCCTGTCATTTGACAAAGGAAGAAATTGAGGCCCATATGAATTAGCAAGTTTACACAACTGTTTGGGGAAGGCAGTTAAGTGACTCAGTGGATAAAATGGCAGATCTGGAGTCAGGAAGACTCATCTTTCTGAGTTCAAATCTAGCTTCAGACATTTACTTAATCTCATTTACCTAAATTTCCTCATCTGGAAAATGAGCTGGAAAAGGAAATAGAAAAACCCTCCAATATCTTTGCCAAGAAAACCCCAAATGTGGTCATGAAGAATCAGACATGACTGAAATGAATGAACAACAACTGTTTGGGAGCAGAAGCAAGATTGGAACCTATGCCCCTAGACTCACTGACCAGTGTTTTTGTATCATATGCCACTGGTTAAAACGTATTTCTTGTATTTCTTAGTTTGCTTAGAAAGTTTGCTTTTGAGTCCTGAGTCTCACACACACACACACACACACACACACACACACACACACACACACACACACATATCTATTCTCATTACCAGACATTTGGCATGGAATGCTAGTTGAGAGTAGAGACCCAGATTGTGGGATCATTGTATTATTGTTCTAGAGCTGGACGGGACCCGAGAGGCCATTTACTTCAATCCCTTGATTTTATAGTTTAAAAACAAAGAACTGGGAAAGTTGGTATTATGTGCCCCCAGTCACACAGATAGTGAATTCAAAGTCAAGTCCTTGAATTTCAGAGCCAAAAGCTAGATTGTATAGTTGGATAGGGTGTTGAATCTGGAGTCTGGAAGACTTGTGTTCAAATCCTCTGGTTGTATCAGTTCCCTCATCTGTGAAATGAGCATAATCACAGCACCTACCTTACAGGGCTATCTTGAACATAAAATGAGATGATATTTGTAAAGTGCTTTGCAAACTTCAAAGTATAATGTAAATGCTAGTTGTTGTTGTTGTTGCATCAGGTTGGGGATACTAAAGGGTAGAAATGAAGAGGAAAGGACAACTATTCTATTTTAGTCTATATTCATTTTGTGCATAACCCTAAGGAAATAGCAGATTACTTTGTGCATAGTGAATGCTCAATAGGGTGATCAATAAGGAAAAGTACACTGGCTCTGAATTCAGAAGCCCTGGGTTCAAATACTAATTTGGATACTTTATTCTCTATTTTACCCTGGTTATGTTACTAAGGTTCATATTCTCCATCTGTGTGGTGGTAAGGGGAAAGAGCACTGGACTTGGAATCAGAAAGACTCATCTTCCTGAGTTCAGATCCAGCATTACTTACTTATTAGCCTTGGATACTTATTAGCTGTGTGATCCTAGGCAAATTCCTTAACCTTGTTTGCCTCAGTTTCTTCATCTATACAATGATCTAGAGAAGGAAATGGCAAAACATACCAGTATCTTTGCCAAGAAAACCCCAAATGGGGTCATAGATCTGTTGAAGGTAACTGAAAATAAAAGGGATTAGAGAGTCTATCATGTTTCTAACATTCCTCTGTCTCAAAATCTATGGTCCTAAGAACCTTCATCTTTCTCTTCTTTAGGGTTCTAGACTTATAAAATTTCTCTTCTTTAGGGTTCTAGACTTATAAAATAGAAATTATTCCTATGGTAGTAACAAGATCATTTATATTATCATAGGATTTGGAACCAGAAGGGAGAGTGAGAGCAATCATTCAGTCCAATTTCATTAACAGATGATGACACAGGATGAAGGGAGGGCAAATGATTTGTCCATCATCATATCGGTAGTAAGCATAAGATGAGAAAAGCAAGTCATTGTTAGAACCAAGGGTATTAACTGTACCCCAAAACTGTTCCTTTTTCCATTCCCTACACTCCCTCTATTGTGGAGGCAAATGCCATCCTGACACCATATATATGAAAAGATTAAAGCAAGCCAGAAGTATGGTTGAACCTGAGGCAAAAAGATTAACTAGTTTTCTACCTTCGTGTCCATTTAGAATATCTGAAGTCATGAGAGCAGATTTCAAACTACTACCAGTTATAGCTATGGTTTCTTTATTCCCCCAGGTGGTAGAGTAGATAGAGCACTAATGCCTGAGTCAGGAAAAATCTTAACAAATCCAGCCTTGGATACTTAACCTGTTCACCCTCAGTAAGTCAGATAACTTCTTTCTGCCTCAGTTTCCTCAACTACAAAATAAGACTCATAATAGTATTCATTCCCCAGTGCTGTTGTTAGAATCAAAAGAGATAACATTAAAGCATTTAGTAGAATGTCTGATAGAGAGTAGGCATTTAATAAATGCTTGTTCCTTTTCCCACCAACACTAAAAACTAGTTCTTTCCCTTTTCGATCCAAAAAATTAATTTGTCTAGGATGTTTGAATGTAAAGGTTTCATCATTCTTTCATGTCTTAATGCAATTTTGTTCTCCAGGTGCTCTGCACATCTGTCCATATTCATGGTTCTATCTTCAGTTATAAGTAGCTGGGGACAGGACCAGATCCATGTGACCCAAAGCATTGTTCTTATACAAAGGCAAGAACAAAGACTCTTGTGTGCTCGCCATGGGGGTGGGGAGAGAGGCTGTGGGGAAATTAAGTTCTAAGGTCAAGTTTATCTGGCTGAGAATAAGTACCTAAAACATGCCTCATTCCTCTACAATTAGCCCAGTCCCAGGGCACCAACAACCTCTGTTTTAATCATTAGGCAAGTCCAGGGAGTGTATTTCTGCTCTCTGATATTTCCACTGTCTCTTTGTTAAGGATTTGTAAGAATAGGGGTGACAACATGGTGTATTGTCTGGGTACTAAATTTGGCGTCAAGGATACTTGGATGTAAATCAAGACTTTTCTAGCTGTGTAATCTCAGGAAAACCATTTTACCTCTCTGTACTTTGGTTTTCTCAACTTTAAAACGAGGGAGTTTGGGGCAGCTACGTGGCTCAGTGGATAGTCAGGAAGACTTGTGTTCAAATTTGACCTCAGATATTTCATAGCCATGTGACCCTGGCAAGTCTTAACCCCCATTTCCTAGCCCTTACTGCTTTTCTGCCTTGGAACTGATACTCAGTATAGATTCTAAATCAGAAGGTAAGAGTTTAAAATAAATAAATTAATCAAATGAGGAAGTTGATGTCACCTAGAAATGACTTCATTTTTTTTGTACTTATTTATATGTCTTCAAGCTGTTTTCCCCTCCAATAGAGTACAAAGTCAGGGATGTTACAATTTTTCTTTTGCATCTCTAACTCTTACCTAAATGACTGGCACATAGTAGACACTTTAATAAACATTTGTTGAGAAAATGAATGAATGAATGCTTCCTTTGGAACCATTTAATTATGGGTGAGATAATTTTAGAACAAGGGAAGCTTGGTACTTTAATGACTGATCTCACCTTGGATAGGATCCCAGACGTGCTCTCTATTGAAGTCCACACTTTAGAAAATAATGTTATAACACCACATACTTGGTGATTCAAGTATATTCAAGTATAATTCTTTTGGCCCTGTGCTGAGCATACCACTACTTGCAAGTTGACTTTATTAGAACAATAGCTCTTATTGTTATTCATTTGTTTTCAGTCCTGCCTGACCCTTCAAGTACCCATTTGTAGTTTTCTTGGCAGATATACTGGAGTGGTTTGCCATTTCCTTCAGCTCATTTTACAGATGAGGAAACTGAGGCAAAAAGGACTAAGTGACATGCTCAGGTGTCTGAGACAGGATTGGAACTCATCTTCCTGATTTCAGACCCATTGCTCTATTCATTGCATTATCTACCTTTCCTTCAATAGCTCTTAAGTCACTCAAATTTAAAGCAAACAAAAATTCCTTAATTTATACATGTACTTGAACTTTGTGAGATGAGAAACAAAAGCTTCCCTTTCTTGTCACCAAAAGTTATCTACTTCTTTAGCATGATCTACATTTTCCTGCCTCCACACTTTTACTAGTCCTTGTCTTGTTCATTCTTCTTCACCTCTATTGAACATCTTTCAAGAGTTAACTGAAATGCTACCTCCTTCTTGAAGAATTATCTGATCCCACAATTCAGGCAATGATTGTTTCCTAATCTAATCTCATAATATTTTACCCACAGTGCGACTCTAGTAGGGTGCTAATAAACCCTTAATGAATTAGACTATATTATCATCAGAATTATTTTTTCCCTATGTATTTTATCTCCCCCTACTTGAGCACATGTTCTTTAAAGGAAGGAAATTTGTCTCATTTCTCTTTTGTATTTCCTCCATTTTTAGCATAGTATATTTTATTAATAGGAACTTAATAAATGTTTGTTGAGTGAATGAAAGAATAAATGAGAAAGCAAAGAAATATTAACAATTTTACTGTTATTCAGTCATGTCTAACTCTTTATGACTCCATTTGGAGTTTTCTTGGCAGAGTTATTGGAGTAGTTTACCATTTCCTTCTTTAGCTCATTTTACTTGAAGTAACTGAGGCTTATAGGGTTAAATGACTTGCCCAGGGTGACACAGCTAGTATTTGAGGTTAGATTTGAAGGCATGCTTTCCTGACTCCAAGTTGAGTACTTTATCCACTGTACCACCTAGCTGTGTCTTTTAACAACTTAAATCCATTAAAAAGTTCAGCAATATCAGTTTTATTTTATAATTTTTACCCATTCAAAAGAAAATTTATTTCTAATGAACCAAACCACAGACATTTATTTATTAAAAATCAGAAGTTGGGTTTCTGCAAGGATTGATTCCTTTGAAAACAACTTGACAAAGCAACAGGCATAGTCTAGTCCCCTCCACACAAAAACAGATACAAATGTAAAAAGCTACATGCACTTCTACTCCAAGTTTTAAGTTTCAACACAGAGATGGAAACAAAACAAGCAAAAAACTCTTCACAGTCATGAGGTTCCATTATATCCCAATCTTTAAAAAACAGAAGTTCATCCTAGAGGGCAGTCACTATTGTTTTGTTTTCCATCTTAGCATATTATCTTTAGCATCTAGCATGGTGCCTTATATATAGCAGACATTTAAAAGTTTACTTAATTGGATTCGGATTGGATCAGACTGACAAAAAATAGCCTGGATATTGAAAATGAGTTAAAACTAATCCAGCAACATAGCCTAGAATGTCTAAGAGCAGCAGGGATGAAATGACATTTTTAAGCTGAAAAATACTGCCATGGCAACTAAAGTCTATCAATATAGCTTTTTTTTTTTGGTCCCCCAAGACAGCCATCATTTATTAGGAATGTATTTTATATGGCAGGTTCCTTGACAGTTGCCAATAAAATGCTAACAAAAAAAATCTTTTTTTTCCCTTTTGACATTCTGGGGACAACAATGGTTTGTTCTAACTAGTTCAAGAAACCTAACTCTTAAATAGAACTTATAGAACCTCTCAGAAATCTCCTTCCTCAACTTGAAGTATTGAAGTTATGATACCTTCCTTGTTAATGATGTGGAATATTCATAGAAAAGTCATTTTATCTATATGCCAGAGGAACCTATTCCTCCTGATGGATCACTTCAGTTCTGGAACTCACACTTCAGAATTCCTTTCCCTCTAACTAGAAGATGAACTACTCCTAAAAACTTAATTTATGGAGAGTACTCTGCCCAACTATCTAGGTATTCATTTCCCATAGGCTGTATTCCTCAGGATCTTTCCATCATGCCATCAAGTTTGGTATACCCTCCCCTTTTCAGTTTGCTATTAATGTGTTGTCTCAATTAGAATGTAACCTCTTTGAGAGTAGAAACTTTTTTTTACCAGTATTTGTATTTCCAGAATGATGCTTGATACATGGTAAGCATTTTAAAAATACTTGTTGATTTACTAACTGATTGCTTATGACTACTGGAGAGAATTTTATATGTGAGATCTTTACAAAAAAACTGGCATTTGATAAGGCTTAAATAATTCATATACATAGAAAAAACCAAAATTGAGCATATTTTATAGATAATACAATAAAAATTATAAGAATAATGAAAGAAAATATATTTTTCTCAATAAAAAATGAGAAAGAAATTGGTTATTTGAGCTTGTATCTATCTCTCCAAATACTCTAAGAATAAAAATTCCAAATAGGAATAAAATTTAAGTTCTGAAAACTAAGAAGAGATATAAATGAAAAACTATTGAGATGATTAACAAAATTAGAAATATTTTAAACTAATAAAATAAAAAACCATTAACTTATTTAATAATTAAAAAATCAGGATACAACAGATGACTACAGTCACCTACTATTCAGTAAATCCAAGCTTAACAACCACAAGAATGATTACTCTTTATTCTATAAAAATTGTTAGGAGAACTAGGAAGCAATTTGGCAGGAAATAGTTTTAGCCCTACATATTACAGAAGATATCAGAGTAAAGTCCATATAGAAAAATTATCTCAATATAAAAGATATGCTGAAAAGTATGACAAATCATAATACTTATTTAAGCTAAAAAACAAAACAAACAAAACCTACAAAGCAAAGAACCTTTAAAAGACTTTAGAAAAAAGTTTTAAGAGATAACTATACAGGGCATCTTGGTAACTCAGTGGATTGAGAGCCAGTCCTAGAGATAGGAGATTCTGGATTAAAATTTGATCTCAGATATTTCCTAGTTGTGTGACTGGACAAGTCACTTAAACCTCATTGCCTAGTCCTTATCACTCTTCTGCCTTAGAACTAATACACAATATTGATTCTAAGACAGAAGGTAAGGGTTTAAAAAAAGATATCTAAAATCCAAAGGTGGTATTATATACAATTAGACATCAGTAGGGAATTTCCCCCCAAAATATAGGAGTAAACCATTTTCCTTTTCCTCTTATTTGATATAGCTTTAGAAATATTAGCAGAAACAATGTAGCAAGAAAAATAAATTAAAGTTAAAAAAAGAGAAAACTATCCTTAACTGGGGACATCATAATGTTTTACTTAAAAACTAGAGAGTCTGAAAAGAAACAATTTCAGGATACAAAATAAAACCACACTAAAGAAAGTTTCTTTTTAGTAATAACAAAACCCAAAAAGAAACAATAGAAAGGATTGTCTTATTCAAAATAAAATTTAAATATATAAAATATATTGGAACAAATTTATTGAGGAATAATTAGTACCTTAACAAAAATATCACAAAACATTTCTTAAATAAAGTATGAATTAAATAACTGTTATAGATATTCAGATCTAATGCGTGGGTCATGATGATATAATAAAAATGACAATACTAATTTACTTTATAGACCAAGACAAAATTTTAAAAAATTGTTAAGAAAAACAAAGGATCTGAAATATCAAGAGAAATAATGGAGGGGAAGTAGCAATAAAGGGGACATAGCACTTTCAGATAGCAAATCATATTACAAAGCAACAATTATAAAAAGTATTTGGTTCTAGAAAACTTAGAAGAGTAGATCCCTGGAAGAGATTAGACAAGGAAGAATCAGAAAATTTGAAAACTTAACATTTCACAAATCCCCAGACATTCATTACCTAAGTGAGAATTCCTGATATGATGAAAAATTTCTGGGAAACTACAAAGAAGTTTGGCAAAAATTAAGTTTAAACCAATACTTTACATCACATATAATAAAATTCTCATAATTAACACATGGTTGGGGGGAATTTAGGATAGGAGAAAATCTGAATTCTAAGCTGTCAGAAAACAATTGTCAAAAATTGTTCCTATATGTATCTTAAAAATTAAAAAAAAAATATGGGGCAGCTGGGTAGCTCAGTGGAGTGAGAGTCAGACCTAGAGACGGGAGGTCCTAGGTTCAAATCTGGCCTCAGACACTTCCCAGCTATGTGACCCTGGGCAAGTCACTTAACCCCCATTGCCTAGCCCTTACCATTCTTCTGCCTTGGAGCCAATTGTATTGGCTCCAAGACAGAAGGTAAGGGTTTAAAAAAAATTAAAAATTTTGGAAAAAATAAAATAAACTCTAAGGTTTTATTTCACACCTAGAAATCTGGGGAAAATGAAAAAAGAATATGAATCATAAGCATTTGAACATCTGTAGTACATAATTTGCTATTGGGAACTGTGCTTTTTTAAATGATTCTGGGATGGAATTTGGAATTATTCTAAAATGTGACTAAAATGTACATACCTTCTCTGACCCACAGGTTCCACTGCTAGATAGTGGTACCACTGAGGTCAGTTTTTAAAAGAACAGTCCCTTTAACACCATGATATTTAAAATGGTGTTATTTGTATAATGAAATAATCAAAACCAAGGTACATACCAATAGATTAGGCAAAATGAAACTAGTTGTGTTGTATGAAAGTAATAGAATATTATGACCATACTAAGACCATGAAACTACTGCATGATGATGGGCATGTAAGCCCAAGAGCCCTAGAAATAACAGCTTTCCATAGACCATGGTCCTTACCTCTAGGCAATCATCCAAGGAAACAGGATTTGGGGAAATTCAATCTGACAATTACTTCTGTGGATGTGTTAAAACACCTTCTTCAATGGTAAATATGCCACTGTAAACTCAGGAAAACAAACAAACAACTTGCTATCATATTCCCTAGCACTGTCAAATGGTTTAATATAAGTAACAGTTTTAATTCCTTCAATGGAAATGATACTAAATAAGTTATTTGCTACTCACTGTGAGGATCTTTGGACACTTCTATCTGAGTTGTAGTTGAAACGTGTATTAATTTCCTCACTTAAGAACTGCTAGGTGGATAGAGTGCCAGGTCTGGAGCTGAGAGAACCTGGGTCCCAATCTGGCCTCAAACACTTCCTAGCTGTGTGACTTTGGGCAAATCACTTAATCCTTTTTGCCTGACCCTTGCCCTTCTGTCTCAAAGTTGTTACTAAGACAGAAAGTAAGGATTTTTTAAAATGTGAGCTCATTGAAAAATGGGTTGCCTTGATTAAAAAACAATTTATTCCATTATTTTTAGCACAGTACTTTCTTTGCACATAGTAAGCTCTTAGTGTTTTTCATCCATTCATTATTGAAGTATAAATTAGGTATATGAATGCACAGAAGCATAGTAAAGATCCATATGAACTGATACAAAATACCAGGAAAACAACTTACATGATGATAACAATATAAATAGAAAAAACAGTAATTAAATAAAATCAAACGCTTAAAATTATTACAAATATAGATAATAAGATAGGTTGAGGATTATGGTTATGGAACCATGATTATAATGATACAATTTTGATGAACTATTTCATTTTTCTGAACTGGTTTTATTTTTATCTTTTTTATTCTTTATTACAAAGGATTGTAGTAGGAATTATGATATAATAGAAAGAATGCTGGCTCTGAAGTCAGCGTGTCTGGGTTTAAATCCTACTTCTGATCCTACCTGTGTGACCTTGGTAAAGTAGCCTTCCTAGACCTCAGTTTCCTCATCTATAAAATTAAAGACTTAGACTAGATTATCTCTGAGGTTCCTTCTAGATCTGAATCAACAATTATGCTCCTCTCTGAGAGGAGAGTAAGCAAGAAACTTTAGGAAATTCAGAAGACGCAAAAACTGTCAAAAGAAAGGGAAAGAGGAAAGACTCTAAACTTTCTAAAATACCAATTCAATATTTTTTTCTCAAAGTATACATAAATAAATAATTGAAGGTCATTTTCAGGGGACTTAACAAAGAATAACATGTTGCAAGTCATTCAACTATTCTTCTAAATGTCAGTTTCATATACATGTATATATGTTTTTATTAAACTTAATTTTGTTTCTTGCTTTTTATAAGTGAGATTACAAGCATAAGGGGACTAGGTCCTATTATTACCCCATTTTCTACAGGACCTAGGTCATGTTTGGGCTTGATGAATGCTTCAAAAAGGTAGCTATAATTTCAGGCCTTCCTTAGAGTAAGGCAACCAAGACTGGGACAAAACTCAAATACCCACAACAAAAAAAGGAGCAATCAACTGCTATGACAGACTGCCTTGGTTTCATAACTTCATTCTCCAAAAAGGGTTTGGACTATAATTTCTTCTGCAATTTACTACAACCTATTTCTCTCAGGGCATATTTTAAAATATACCTTGCACTAGGAGGAAAAGTTAAAATAAATTACATGAAGGAAGAGGTGGGTTAAATACAATAATTCATACTCAAGACACAGCCACTAAGACTACCTATACTTGCTGCATCCCTTTACTGAATTCCTATAATGGGAGCAAAAAACATCAAGGGAGAAACAGAGGCGATTCATAAGCAATGAGCCATGGTATAGAGTTGGCAATAATATATTTTAATAGCTGATTGAAGGGCTCCTATGGGGGGGAGGGGTTCTGTGTAGGATATCTCATGAGGTACAAAGTAATTTAAAACTTTGCTAAGCATTCAGAGTTTTTTTGGGGGGAAGGGAGACTGTTTTGTTTTGTTTTGTTTTTTGGTTCTTCATTGTAGCCAAGAACTTCAACACAAGGTAAATAGCATGGAGTAGGACTTGAGTGGATAACAAGAAAAAAGGAAAATGGAAGAGGACAAGACATTCTGGGGAGCAGCAGCCCTAGAGTAATTTAACAACATCCAAGAGGAAGGAGAAACTAGGATAAAGTATGAGGAGAAAAGGGAGGAAAATAGAGGAAGAGAGCAGTATGGGTAGAACAATTGGTCTCCCTGTCTTATCTTTTCCTCCTTCCATACATCTATCATACAGCTGCCAAACCAATATTTCCAAGACAATTCTGATCATGTCACACTCCTTAAAATCTCCTTAAACTCCTTTAAAAAATGTGTCTCTTCATTGCCTTTAGAATCATATACAAAGCTTTCTATTTAACATTTAAAGCCTCCCCTAATTTAGCCCCAGACTACCATTGAAAGATCATTATATATTACTCCCCTCACATGCTCCATATTCTAGACAAATTGGCTTACTTGGAGTTCTCTGTGCATGATATGGAATCTACATCTTCTTAGTTTCCCACAACAGAAATATCCTCCCTCCTTGCTTTTGCTTCATGGGTTTGCTAGCTTCCTTCAAGGCTTAGCATGTGTGCTATTTTCTCCATGCCTTTTATGTTCCCCTAAGTTGTTGTAAACCCACCCCCACTCCCACCAACAATTTTTCTCTTATATTGATTTTACATACATTTTGTATTTATCCATTTTTTCTCTTTAATAGAATTTGCGATCTTGATGACAAAGATTGTTCTATCTTTGTCTTTGTATCCTTAGCATATAAGAGTGTCTTGCAAACAACAAGTATTTACTAAATGCTTGTTGAATGAATTAATATCAATAAAATTTATGACAGCATGCATATTTTTAAAAGTAGTTATAACCTGGCTCAGATACTTCCCAACTGTGTGAACATGTGCAAGTCACTTAACCCCAACTGCCTAGCCCTTACTGATTTTTTTACCTTGGAACCAATACTTAGGATCTATCATTAGGTGGAAGATAAGGTTTTTTTGTTTGTTTTTTTTTTTAAAGATAGTTATATTATCATATGTCTGGTTCATACTGAATTTATAGAGAACTAAAATCCAAGTATTTTCTAAGATCTGCTTACAATTCGGATCTTTACTGTCTCCATATACAATTAATTATCTAAACCCAAAGTAGGATTTTACATTTAAATGTCATCTTTTTGGTTTGGACTCATTTTTTAAATTTATTATTTTAAGCTAATCCCCTCAGTTATTGTATTTGCTGTCTATCACTGCTTCTTTGTCCCTTACCAAAAGGGCAGTGTTATTGAGAGCTCTCTAGTTAAAAGGATTTTGGTAAAGGTTGTCAATACATGCCTCTGCATCAAAATATGCCCTTGCCCACAGAATAACTGAATATGGAAAACTGATGTGACCCTTTGAGAAAATCAACACCTTGCTTTCTACTAATTAGAATACTGCATACTAATTAGAAACCTAAGGCAGCTAGGTGGCTGAGGAGAGGGAGATGAGTTCAGGTCTGGCCTCTGATACTTACTAGCTCTATGACCTTGGACAAATTACTTCTCCTTGTTAGTCTCACTTTCCTCATCTATAAAATGAGCTGGATAAGAAAACAGCAAACCACTCCAGTATCTTTGCCAAGAAAACCCCAAATGTGGTCATGAAAAGTCAGACAGGACTAAAATGATTCAACAACAAGAAATGAGAGACCTCAGGCCTTGCTAACCACTGGTTTGATCTGGCTTCTAATTCATAAAACAAGAAAATAAACAGCAAACAAGCATAAAGGCACGTAAAACTTCTAGTATTCTGGTTCTAGCTTCTCTCTTGAGGAATAGTCTGTTTTCATTCTGCCTGGTATCCTAGCCTTACTCTTTCTTTGGAAACTCCCCTTCCTCAATGTGGAAAATTCCTTGAAGATTTCCTAGATCATTGGTGATTTCCTGCCTGCCTATGATATCAGCGGTGGGTAACCAACCAAATGTACCTGAATGGCATTCCTTCACATCCCTATTAAAAAATCTGATCCTCTTACATTTCATTGCATGGAATAGAATTAGAGTGCCCCCACTAAATTTGGAGGAGTGGCAAAAATCTGGGATAATTGGGAATCCTGAAAGTCTCTCAATAAGCCAAACATCTTCTTCTGCCAGGGCCTAAATATCACCTCACCCAAAGCCTTGACAATAGTGCTAATTAATAAATATATTATATCATTCACGAGGAATAGACAGAAAAAGCATTTGTTAAACACCTACGATTTACCAGACATTGAACTAAGAACTGGATAAATAAATGCAAGCAAAAAAGACAGTCCCTATCTTCAAGGAACTTACATTCTAATAGAGGAAGAGGATACATAAAGGATTAAGAGGCTTTTCTCCTACATAATTTAAAAATTCATTAAATGAAGGCCTATTGCCTTAATAATCACTAACTGGTTTTCTTCTTCTGTGGAAATCTCTGACTACCTACAGTGCAATTACAACAGACAAACAGATATGCCATTTCCTCTTATGGCCCTTTAACATTAAGAATGATTTCTTAACTCTTGGGTTTGACTTATTAGCCAAACCATGGCAATTCTGCCCCCACTGTGCATAGGGCCTTAACAACTGTAATAATGCTCTACAGTTCTCTAAATCAGAAGATTAATCAATGCCATGGAACTTTGTATTCCAGTGCTGGCTCCATAAAAGGACAGTTCTAGATGATGACAATATAATTACAATTTATTTGAGGTAAGTCCTGGAGCAATTGGAAGACATAGTGGATATTAAGCATCAGAAACTTTCTGGAATTCTAGGTCTAGAATTCACACACATACACAGATTTTAAGACCTGTGCCATAAGATAATCAAGAAAATGATACCTTGTGGACAGAGTAACTACCATGAATAACCTTCTTGACTGTTAACTGATATAGATACTTCTGGTGTAGATGGTGCAGAGTTGGGGATGGGGGTGAAGCTAGGGTGGTGAATGAAGAGATTCAGCAGCTCACTGAGCACTGCTGAGAAGTTTTCTGCATGTGCCCATATCTCCCTAGTTTATTGTTGAGTTGAAATTGTTCTTTGACTTCTGGCCTTGGCATTTCTGTGCTGAATGCACTAAGGTAATGTTCCTTGAATGAAAAGGCAGCAATCTAGGCTGTGCTGTCCTTAATGGGAGGTTACCTGTTCCTAGCAAAACCTTATTTTTTATCCACTCATGGCCATCCCTATTATTAACCACACATTATTATAACCTTTTATATCCATTGCTCAGAACCCTAAAAGGAAAAGCAGAAAGCATGCTATTCATTTAGCTCCTGCCAAACATTTTTAAAATAGAAGGACATCTGTCAGTATGATGGAACTGATTCATCTCCAGTCCATGATGAGTCCCTGACTTTCCCAGGAAATAACAACTAAATTATCCATTCTATTTGTGTGTTACTTGAAAATTTTATCAACAAATCTACAATGTTTTCAAGTTGTTATTAAACATTTTCCATTAAACAAATAATGGTAGATGAATAACAGATTATTACTGTGTGGGAAACAATAAATATAATAAATACAGAGAAGCATAGAATGACTTACATGAACTGATGCAAAATGAATTAAGCAGAATCAAAATATATATATATATATGTAAATATATAATAATTACAAAATATAAATGGGAAGAAAAAAACCCCAGCAAAACTATTGATACTGCTATGAAATCAAAATGACTGTGCTTAGTCCAAAAGATTAAAGAAGAAAAGAACTCCCAACTTCCTATTTCTTTGAAGAGGTGGAAGTCTATGGTTGTGTAACATGGCATTCAATGACAGACCTTTTAAATGTGCTGGTAGGTTTTGCTGAATTTTGTTTTCCTTTTCTTTTGTTAAAAAACAATCTTTGTTAAAAGGCATGGCTTTCTGAGAGGAATTAGGGAGAGGCATGTAGGGAAGCATGTAGGGAGAAATGTAGGTGATATGAAAACAAAAAATATAAATAAAAATCTATTCTTATTATTTTTCAGTACATAATAGTACTAAGGACAGTTCTGTGGCATTCCTTATGATATCTCTTTCCAAGCAGATATTGATCCATTCATGAATGTCATTTGGTATGACTGTCTAATGAACTGAGAATTCCTTCTAACTATAAAACAGTTTATCCAGCTATCACTTGAACAAAGTATACATCGAAATTAGAAGGAAGTTTTTCAAATGTTATCCTGAAATCATGATAGATTATTCATGGCATTTCTGTGTTTTACAACATAGCATCCATATCCAAAAAGGGGGTGAGTGAATAGTTGGGGAAAAGAGAATTGAATGTCCTATGTGAAACCTATTTTTCCATTTATGACACATTTATTTTCTAAATTACTGATAAGCATCAGAGGTAATCAGAGAAAATCTATTGGTTGGTTCATTTATCTGGGCTTTGAGTTAAAACATACTTTCTTAAAAAAATCAGAATAACTTTTTTGATTACCTGAATTAAAACAATCTCCTGCTACTGAAGATCATGTCTCTCCTGAACATTTCCTATCATTTCTCAGCTGGAAACTTTAATAAAATGGAAGTGTGTTCTTTATCCCTGTCAGTGGTGGAAACAGAATTCATCTGACAGCTAGAGAGGAAAGCTTTTCATCCTCAACTTTGGTGCTATAATGGGGGTGGTTAAGAGGCCAAATAAAATGGTACAAGAACTGTTTCCTTTACCTGTAAATATTCCTGAGACCAAAAGTCAGAACTTCCTATGAGATTTCTGCAGAGAAATTCAAAAGAAAGGTAATGGAGAATTTCCTTTTCAAAACTAATGATAACTTCAGGAGGGTATAAGAGAAATAAAGCATCTCAGAAAATTATAAAATCATGGATTGAGAACTATAATGATAGCTTTGAAGCCATCTAGTCCAAGTCCTTTATTTTACAGATGAGGAAACTGAGAGTCAAAGAAGGAAGTCACACCAGTGAGCACCCCCATACACACCTGGTCAGTAGCATAGCTAGAACAAAAATATAGGATATAGGATTATAATACCGGTGTTAGAAAGGAGCATTTAGTTCAGTCTCCTCATTTTATAGATGAAGAGACTTGGGCACAGACAAGTACTTGCTCAGTCACACAAATATTATTTGGCAGAACAGAGATTTGAATTCAGATGTCATGTCTCTAAATTCAGTGCTCTTTTCACTGCTTCAAACTACTTTCATGGCTTCTCTTCCCAATATTTAGCCAATTGGGTACATACCTTTATTTCAAACCTATTTTCAGTCCTTCTTTTGCTCTTAACCTGAATAGGAGCAGATAGATATACTTCACTTTCTGTACATGTCTTGGCTTGGCATGCATTTGGTTCTACTTTTCTGGTTTCAGTTTTCTGACCCTAATTTAGTGTTGTCCACCTTTCTCAGTTCTTCCCCAGGTCTATGCTAAGGCCTTCCAGTTTTAAAGGACCTATTGGATAGAACTCATTTATATACCACTCACATGGCCTTTAAGAATCCAGGCAGTCTCCTTCTCCTCCTTGTACTGAGGCATTTGAGTAGGACTTTGGTATCACTGATACTTTGAGTTGTCTTTGTCTTCTAGGAATGTCATTCTTATAATCAAGTGCTGAAGTCCATATTTACAGGCTTCCCTTTAAGTTGGTAGAGTACAATCTGTGTGACTTACATATTAATTTTTAAATATGCAAAAAAGCTTTAACTTTGTCATTTCAGATTATTCCCAGTGTGGGAATTCCCTTTGTCAACCAAAATTGTAATTATTCTATAACTAGTAAATGAACCAGGTGAAAGTGACTGAAATACATAGATATTAATTAATTATGCTTTCTACTTCTGACTCTGACCCTTCCAAAATCAGAGTCAGAAGTAGGAGGCATATTACTATGCCCTGAAACTTCCATTCATATATTTCTACTTCTTTCTATAAAGGCAAACATAAATATTCAGTCTGATGTATTTCAAGTGTAAAGCTCCCTAAAACAGAGTATTATTTACATAAGTGTAGGACACCATGGATTAGAAATGCAATGAATTCACCTACCATTGTGGTAGTAATTATGAACATAATGGAAATGTCAAGTTAAGAGGTGATTTTTCTCATGAATAAGACTGGGATTGTGAAATGCAAATGTGAAAAACTAGTTCTATTTAATATAAACCCAATGTATGCATTAAGAAGGATTTAAATTACAAAGGAGTTAGCATGAATGCATGAATAAATGCCCAAATGGTGATTATGTGTGGAAGGGAATGTGAGGATTTACTGGAGCTGTCATGAAGAAATATTATGAAAGATTGCACTTGCCTGAGTATTAGCACAAAAAGAAAGGCAACAGAGCTGAACTGTTGGGGAAGAAAGGAAGGGTATGCAATCATAGTATTAAATGAATGTACTAGCATCTCTGCCCAGACAATGGGCTGTAGTTAAGAAGCAGATTTAAGCAAAGTTCAGTAATGATACAATACTAGCCTTCATAATTATAGAGAGGCAGAAAGATCTAGTATGAGGAGGGAGAAGGTGGAAGCCAGGCAATAACATTCTTGTAGTGATCATACAGCATAGAGCTAGAAGGAAGACATTAAAGTTCTTGTGGCTAGCTGTGGGCAGACCCAGGGTTCCGTCCCAGGCTCCCTTCTCTTCTGTTCTGTTCTGTTCTGTTCTGTTCTGTTCTGTTCTGTTCTGTTCTGTTCTGTTCTGTTCTGTTCTGTTCTGTTCTCTTCTCTTCTCTTCTCTTCTCTTCTCTTCTCTTCTCTTCTCTTCTCTTCTCTTCTCTTCTCCCTTCCTTGTTGTCATCAGTTCTTACTCCTTTTCCTTCTCCTTCTCCTTCTCCTGCTTCTGCTTCTATCACCTCTCATGAAGTTCATCATCATTTCTATGCAAAGGAATCCCAGGTTTCCATATCCAGCCCCAACCTCTCCCAGAGCTCCTTTTACACATCTCTATGTGCCTATGAACATATCAAATGGGATGTCCCTGAGATATCCTAAATTCAAATGTTTAAAATATAATCATATTTCCCTCAAAACACTTCTCTTCTTAATGTCTTTCTCTCTCTTGATGACATCACCATTTTTTTCAGTCTCCCAGGTTTGCAACCTTGGTAAAATCCTTTACTCCTTTCCCTCTCTCACTCCATGTATCCTTAGAATTACCAAATACAAGTTGTTGCTAAGTCGTTTTAGCCATGTCTGATGCTTGTAACCCCATTTGGGGGGTCTTTTTGGCAAAGATACTGGAGTGGTTTGATATTTCCTTCTCCAGCTCATTTTATAGATAAGGAAATGAAGGCAAACAGAGTTAAATGACTTGACCAAAGTCATAGAGTTACCAAGTATCTGAGGTTGGATTTGAACTCATTAAGAAGAGTCTTCCTAATTCTGATTTTGGTATTTTGTACATGGATGGAGCTTATTTATATACCCCTGACTGCCAGTGTCCTCCCTGCCTAACTACCTTATATTTACTATTTTAAAATTCATTTGCTTATTTTTTACATTAGAATCCCCAAGTAACTCCCTCTCTCCTGTCTCCCCATTAGAGAAAACATAATTTAACGAATAGATATGTGCATGTATAAAACTATTTTCTTGCTTATTTCTATTTATCAATTCTTTCTCTGAAGGTGGACAGACACAAGTCATTCTTCAAATAGTATTTCAGCTTCTGTATATAATGTCCTCTTGGTATTGCTCATTTCACTCTTTGTAATTTCATGTAGGTCTTTCCATGTTTTTAAACACTAACTTGCTAATCATTTCTTATAGTGCCTTAGTAACCCTCATAATCATATACAGTAAATTGTTCTTTGCCACTACAAAGAAATATTTATTGATATTTATTCCTTATCATTTGTTCAGCATATCTATCTATATGTACATGTATATGCATATACATATATATACATATGCACATACAAACATGCACCTTCACACTCACACATACATACACACATTTCTCAAGGTTGGTGGGTCCTTGTTTTCTGCCCCTACCTTTCCCTTCTCATACTTTCCATCAATTATAGATTGTAAATGAATATGAATCCTTCTCTGTATGTTGTCTCCTCAATTAGAATATGAGTTCCTTTATAACTGGAATGATCTTAATTTTGGCAAAAAAAAAAGTACTTAATGAAAGCCTTTCCATTCCATTCCACATCTGATAGAATGTAAACTCCTTGAGCTTATGTACTATTTCATTTTTGTTACTGTTTTACTCTTATGACCTAGTACAGTACCTGCTACATAGTAGAGAAATAATAAATTCTTATTAGTTGACTGATAGATGTTTTGGTCAAGGAACTCTGCATGATCTCCTTTCTTAGTTTGCCAGTATGTCTGCCTATCCAGAAGGCATGTCCCTCTTTATTATATAGCTCCTGGGGGGCATCTTCTGCATCTATGGCCATGGCATCGAGTTGCCTCAGGGTTCAGGCATAATAGCCCACCAATGAAGGGCTGATTTATGAGGATAGTCTCCCTCATGATTAAAAAAAAAATGCTTCATACTTCAGAATACATTCTGAAGCTATTTCCTTTCCTACAGGGCATGCTTGGTAGCATTTTGGATCCTGGAACTTAGTTATAATCAGAGCATACTTCAAAGTATCAGGGCTTAGAATGCACTTCAGGACTTGCTTCAAGTACCCTGGGTGGCCATTTGCATCAGTCATAAATGGCAGGACTTTGCATAGAAAGAATTTCTGAGCTAGTACATCACAAGACAGAAGCCACAGGTACTGATGACCACCACTGCTTCATTAGGGACTGGCCACCCCCAGTGTTTAGTAATTAGAACTGTCTATGCTTCTGTTGAGTTAGAACACCTGAAGTGTTTTGATTAATCAGTCTTTGAAAACCAGGATAGTGTTTGTTCTAATCTCTCTCTCCCCTGATCCTGCTTCACAGTTTTGGCAGTGATGACTCCTAAGCAGCAGTCTAAGGCTAATGTTGACTTCTTTTCTTAATTTTATTATTTTTAGTAAAATATATTTGCCAAATTTCTTTGGAAAAAGAATCTAAGAGGAAAACATCAATCTTAGAAGAGGAGAATGGGGTCCAGATAATGAATAACTAGAGTTTGAGAGGAGAGGCGGGTGAGAAGCTTTTATTGTCTCTTCCTGCCATTGAAGTAGTAGGAAAAGAAAGAAGAAACACAGGAAGCAAATTATGTAGGAAACGAGAGCTGCATATAGACAGGAGAAAGGAAGCCATTTGGCAGAAGCATGAAGAGATCTCAGAGACATAGGAGAGGATGAGAGAAGTGTCTTATAGTGATTTGGAGTGAAGGATGGGGGAGAAGGGCAACATTTTAGGGAACTGATATCTGACAAGACACAGTCATACATCTTGGTACTTATTTCCATTAGGGAGGAGTAAGTGGCTGAGCACAGGAGCTTAATAAATGCCTATTGACTGATGGCTTGAATTAATGATTAATTTAAGGACTTCCTTTAAAACTATAACTAGAGAGAAATTGAAATACAATTTAGGAGAAATTAGATTTAGACCAATACCTTTTACCTTATGCTAAAATAATCTAAATATGTATACATAACTTGAAGATCACTACCAAAAAGAAAAAAAAAACAGAAGAGAATGATATCAAGTACTTTTCACAACTATGACTAAGGGGAAAAAAACAACAACTTTAGCCAAACAATGGATAAAGGAGATTACAAAAGTTTAGAAAAGTTATAATATAATGAGACATTTACATAAAATATCACCTATATGTCTGATATAAAAATATATAAATATTGACATTAATATGTTAATAAGAGCCATTCCCCAAAAGACAAGTGGCCAAAGGATATGAATAGTGTTCAAAAGAATCTCAAATGATCATATGAGAACAAGTTATGAATCACCAATAATTTTAATTATAAACAAGCCAAAAATTATGCTATAGAATATAATACAATAAGGATGGTTTTGCTATGGTGGGTACAGTTAGCCTGCTTACACTCAGCATTGACCTTTTTTCATTATCTATTAGCTTCTGTTATCAACCATATCTTATTATAACAGCTTTAGCCTAGCATTTATAAAATTGCCCCTCAGGTCTTAGTGGTCCCTTTTCAGTCATTTTATGATGTATATTAAGCAAAAAAGTTAAGAATAGATCTATACAACTCAGAGCCCCAAGTCAGAAAACATGGAAGTTCTTAACATTTAGGCAGAAATTTGTGTCTCTGCATTAATTTAAATGTATGCTTATCTCTATTTTATACTGGCTTCTATGATTGAGGCATAATTCAGGTATCAGAAATATTTGGTTAAAGTAAATGGAACACTAGGGGAAAGAATATTAAGCATAATATAAGGGGAAAGAATAGGCTTTTTCTGGTAACTTCCTCAGTCTTTGAGGAGTAAAAGGTAGGAAGGAAATAGCCATGTACCTAATTTGTGTGAGACACTATGCTAGGTACATTTTACAAACATTATCTCATTTGATACTCAGCATAATCTAGAGAGGCAGGTGCTATTATTATCTCCATTTTACAGTTGAGGAAACTGAGACAGACTGAGGTTGAGTGATTTGCTCAGGGTCACATAGCCACTAAGTGTCTAAATACAACCAATATCTTCAGTTTGAGGCCCATATTCCAAGATACCTATAAGGGCCAAAAGGTTTCTTTAATCTGTCTTCTTTACCATAGATCAGTCCTATTTTTCTTTCTCTTTTTCCCTAATGCCCCCATGCCACTGATTTTTTCCAGCTCAGGTTGCTACATCCTGGGCAAGGCTATTATGATATATCCTCATCTCTGCTGGTACTCAGTTATTTCTATTCCCCTGCTTCTCTGCCTATTTCTTGAAGACAGAATGAAAGTGTCTCTTTAAGAACTCCAAGGTAAGGGGCAGCCCATAGCTCAGTAGATTGAGAGCCATGCCTGGAGTTAGAAGGTCCTGGGTTCAAATAAGATACTTCTAAGCTGTATGGTTCTAGACAAGTCACTTAACCCCTAATGCCCAGCCCTTATTGTTCTTTTGCCTTAGAACTATAAATTCCAAAGTAGAATTTAAAAAGAACTCCAAGGCAATGCAATTTCATATTCTTACTCAAAGACTGTGATAGTCCCAAATCATGTCCATGAGGGAAAGGTCTTCTTTGGAACCACAAATCCCAAGATGGTAAGCAGTTTTCAAACACGTCTTATGTAAGTTAATCAATATGCAGTATGGATCAATAAACTGGGTTGATTCTAGGCCTGCTGTGCTCTCTTCTTAGGAGCCCTCCCAGTTGTGAGGTGATCAACGAGACTCATCTTGTTGAGAGATTCTAAGTCCTTCAGGGCATCCTCTGAGGCATCTCAGGCTAAGGTACAAATCTAGCCAATAACAAGCCAAGAGGTGAACTGTGGTTTGTTTGTAGCAAAGATGTCAGTAACTGGTCAATCAAAATAGAATATGGAAAAGCCAGAGATAAAGGGCAAATTCCTATAACAGTGAAGCTGTGCACCCCAGATCAATAAAAACAGAGCTAGAGGCAAAAAATCAAATGCGGATGGGGGAAATCTGGAGTAGAGTAAAACTGACTGGCAAGGCAGCAACAGAATCCTAAGATTTAGAGCTAAAAGAATATACATATACATACACATGTACATGCACACACATATTCCAACCTTTTTTTACAGATGAAGAAACTGAGGCTCCAAAATGGAAAATGATTTGCCTGAGATCATGACAGGCAGTGAATAACAGAAGTGAGATCTGAATCTAGATCATCTGATACCTTAGCCAAGGCTCTTTCCATTTTATTAAAAGGGAAGAGACAAGATCTGGAACACAGGACAATGTGCACAAATCCAGAAACCAGACAAATCTAAGTGGGGAGGGGAAAGATAGAACAGGGTCAAGATTCTATATCTGCTTGCTGTACTCATTATCTGGGAACACTTGTAGGCTGTTAAGCTAGGGTTCACAGAACTAGCCCCATTCATCTGATTTCCCTTATAAACTGTCACTGAAGGGGACAAAGGGGAGTAAGCTTTTATATAGTATCTACTATAAGCCATAGAACTTAGCTAAGGGCTTTTTACAATATTATTTTATTTTATCCTCACAATACTCTGCCATAATTATGTTCATTTAATATTTGAAGAAATTGAAGAAAACAGGGTATATAACAGATGATGATGATAATAATAATAACCAAAATTTACATATAGCACGATATGCCAGGAACTGTGCTTCAGACACTTACTAGTTGTGTGGCATTGGGCAAGTCACTTAACTCTGTTGGCCTTAGTTTCCTCTTCTGTCAAATGAGCTGAAGAAGGAATGACAAACCACTTCAGCATCTTTGCCTAGAAAACCCCAAATGGGGTCAGAAAGTGTTGGACACACCTGAACAACAACAGAATGAGTTAAGAGATCATTGAGTCCAATTCTCTCGTTTTTCAGATGAAGAAACTGACTAACCTAGTGGTTAGAGTAGTAAGAATCAGAGGCAAGATTTGAACCTAGGTCTCCACTGTTGCTCTACTGGTTTTGACTCCATAAAACATGTCCCTACCAGGATAAGTTCATCATTTCTAATCTCACCACTGAGATGCTAACTCAAACTCATCCTCCTCCCTCATCCTCCTCTCCTTTTTAATGGAAGGGTTGACTACTAAACTCCTCCCAATGCCTTCTTTGTTAAGTGCATAAATTGAACTTCTTAGCTCTCTCCCCTCTGCATCTGCTGCTCTGCCTGGTTTCAAATCCATGGAACAAGATATTTAACATCAGATCCCTTGTTTTCTCCTCTTGCCCCCACTATCTTGCCTCTTTCTGTGTGCTGTCTACTCCCCCACTTGAGTACCCAATTAGAGTATAAGTTCCTTGAAAGCAAGGGCAATATTATTATTATTTTTTTTTAATGTATACCCAACACTTAGCACAGTGCCTGGTACTGAGTAGGTGCTGAATAAATGTTTAATGGATTGGATTAGGTCTTCCTTGATTCCAAGCCTTTCACTCTTTTCACTGTTTCAAAGAAAGGCTTGCAATGGAAAGAGCCAAGAGTGATCTTTCATTCAATATGTCTTAATAACCACCAAAAATTTTTGCCTTATGTCAGAATAACCATATCTTACCCATCCTTTATCTCCCTCAGATATGCCTAGTATAATATTTCTCACACAGTAGGTATTCATAGACTGAGTTCTACTTGTTCAACCTATTCCCTCTCCCCAAACCACAAACCACAAACCACAAATCCTTTGTGTTTCAAAAGCCCTGCATTATTTCTGATTGTGCATTCTTACTGTCCCTGCAAGAACAATTTGTGGAACTAGAGTCAAAGGTCAGGCCCCCAGGTCCCCTATTAAGAAATGGTAACTCTTGCTAAAGGTCAAGAACTCCAGGAAGACTGACAAATAGTTCTATAAACATGCTAGGTTAGAATCCTGGCATTAGTCCTTGAGGAAGAAATAACTATATGCCCACCCTGACCCAGTCCAAGAAGCTGTGGTGTCTATCACATAGTATTCAATTCAATTAATATTTATTAAGCTCCTACTATTTGCCAGATCTGGTACTCTGTTCTGGAGATACTGAAAGAGGCAAAAAGACACTCCCTGCCCTCAAGGTGAATATGCATACATGCAAATTTACAAAGCAAATCATATACAAGATATATAGGAAAGAACTAAAAGGAGGAAAGCATTGGAATGAAGAAAGGTTGCAGAAAGCTTCTGGCAAAAGGTTAGACTTTAATTGGGATTTAAAAGAAGCTAAGGGGTCAGAAGTCAGAGTGGAGATGGGAGTGTTCCAGCCATGGGAACAGCCTGAGGAAGTGTTCCTAGCTGAGATACTGAGTGTCTTATTCCTAGAATAGCCAGAAGGCCAATGTCACCTAATATGCTTGTTGCTTGCCAATAATTAGCATTTAACTTTTAGAATAATTTTTGAGATTAAAAAAATTGTTATCTCATAGCCTTGAGATGTTGAAAGATTCATTTTCTGGAAGAAAGACAAAACAAAACAACACCCTGACATAGTTTGAAACAAAACAAGTACATCAGATAAAGGAAGCAGTAGAGAGGAAAACAGCCTTACTTTTGCCTTATTTGAAAAGAAATTGTTTTTTTTTTTAAAGCATTCCCTTTTATCTTACTGTGTATTGGTTCCATGACAGAAGAGCTGTAAGGGGGTTAAGTGATTTGTTCATGGTCACATAGCTAGGAAGTGTCTGAATCTAGATTTGAACCCAAGACTTCTTGTCTGTAGCCTTGGCTTTCAATCCGCTAAGCCACCTAGCTGCCCTCAACATGAAAACTGCTTTAAATTCTCTCCTTCAGCCTATGAACTGCTATCTGGTTAAATTTTTCTCAGTATTTTCCCTTCGTCGTGACATATTCAGAAGGCAGTCTGCCAAGAATCAATCTGGGTAAAAATAATAAAAACAAAAAACAAAATCTAGTCATTCACATAGTCCACCCCAATTACTGAAGACCTTCAGGGGGAGATTCAATCCACAGAACTCACTATATTCTTATTGTGCACTTCTAGAATAATTGTAGTAAATAGCAACAGGATATAAGTAGGCTTGCAGAGCGGATTTTTGTCTTCTAGAAAACAACAACAAGAAGGGGGCTGATTTTTCAAATGGTGATGACTAATGAGATCACAAGTAAGTCACTGGAAAAGGAAGACCATTCACTCATTCAGTCAAATATTTATAGAGCTCCTCTCAAGGAACAATCTCTGTGGGTGATAACAAAGAATAAGAAACAATTCCTTTTCTCTAGGATCTTATATAGTCTGATAGGGAAGGAACAACTAATGAATGGCATGCCTGGTGTTTGGAAGCCTTGAGTTCTAATCCAACTTAACCCTGTTTGCCTCAGTTTCCTCATCTATAAAATTCTCTGGAGAAGGAAACAGCAAATTATTCTCAGTATCTTTGCTGAGGAAACTCCCAAAATAGTCAGAACTGAAAACATAAAATAACAGGTGAAGTAAAAATATGTACATGAACTACAATTTTCAGGATGAAAGTGAAAAGAGAGTTGAAATAAGGAAGGAGTCATTTCTGCCTCAGGTATTTTAAAGTTTTATCCAAACAGTAGCACTAGAGCTAAGTCATGAAGGTAGGATTTCACTAGGTAAAGAAGGGAGAAGGGGCTTCCAAGTTAAAGCAGTAGCATGAAAAAAGTACAGTCCTGGAAAAACACAGGGTTCATTTGGGGAATGGTGAATAGTTTGATGTGTCATGCACATAAGGTCATTGAAGGGGTATATATAGACAGAGAGAGGGAAATACAGTTTAATTGGGTGATTTGGTAGTTGATGATGATAAGTTTGGATTGCTAAACTGAGGAGATTGGCAATGACTTCAGAGGAAATAGAGGACCACTTAAAATGTTTGAGTAGGGGAGCTAACATGATCACAGTGTATTTTAGAAGCATTAATGTGGAAGCAATTTATACAATGGATTTGAAGGTGAAGGAGTAAAGGGAGAAAGGCCAGGTAAAAAGCTATTGTGATATTATAAAAAAGAGATAATTAGGACTTAAACTAAGATGGCAGCAGTGGAAGTGCATTGAGAGATAGAGCAGGATTTGACTATAGGATGAAGGTAAGGGAAGGAGAATTGTAGGCAAAGAGAAAAGAATAAGAAAAACAGTCTAGCTTAAGTAATTGGAATAATTTGCAGACTCTTACAAGCAATGGTAAAGGCTAATAAATGCATGCTCCTGGTCTTACTGAATGGAATAGAGAATGGTTAATGTACAGCTAAAACTAATAAGATCAAATAATGAAATAAAGAAATGAACCTATCCAACAGCAAAGAAGCATTGAACAGTTGTTTGAGCTATGGAGATTGTTTGTGGAAATGGAGGAACTAACCATAGCAAATCAGAACCAGGCCATTGCCAAAAAAAAATTATAAGAGGATAATCTTTAAGGTGCCTAGATTTAGTGGTCAATGCAAATTATGCAAGAAAACTAAGCAACATGTCCTAAACAAAAAGCCAAATCAATCTCATTCTCCCCCTGAAACAGACCTCAAAATATCCTAGACCATTCAACTGTACTATAAGTAGAATGTGATCACAGATAAAGGTGTGATCCACAGTTGCTCAGAAGAAAAATTTATCCAAAAAAGCTTAAGAACAACTTTTTTAAGTTGTGTCAGATACTCAAAATTTCAAAACTTTCAAAATATTGAAGAAAAATTAGAAACTATGTGGAAACCCATTGAAGTACATTATCATCCCCTTCATCCTATTTGCTATTAGTTTTCCTAAAGATGCTTTTAGTCAGGCTATGGAAGATGAGATTATATTCTAATGTTTTTATTCACCTACAAAAAGCAATTATTTTACCAACCTATGTGATAGTACACAGTACATGAAATTCTTTTTTTTTTATTTAAAAATTATTTTATTTGGTCATTTTCAAACATTATTCATTGGAGACAAAGATCATTTTACCAAAGATCATTTTCTTTTCTTACCTCCTCCCCCTCCCATAGCCGACACACAATTCCACTGGGTGTCACATGTGTCCTTGATCCGAACCCATTTCCATGTTGTTGGTATCTGCATTAAGGTGTTCATTTAGAGTCTCTCTTCAATCTTATTCCCTCAACCCCTGTAGTCAAGCAGTTGCCTTTCCTCATTGTTTTTACTCCCACAGTTTGTCCTCTGCTTGTGGATAGTGTTTTTTTTTTTTTGTAGATCCCTGCAGATTGTTCAGAGACATTGCATTGACACTAATGGAGAAGTCCATTACCTTCGATTGTACCACAGTGTATCAGTCTCTGTGTACAATGTTCTCCTGGTTCTGCTCCTTTCCCTCTGCATCACTTTCTGGAGGTTGTTCCAGTCCCCATGGCATTCCTCCACTTTATTATTCCTTTGAGCACAATAGTATTCCATCACCAACAGATACCACAATTTGTTCAGACATTCCCCAATTGAAGGGCATCCCCTCATTTTCCAATTTTTGGCCACCACAAAGAATGCAGCTATGAATATTCTTGCACAAGTCTTTTTCCTTATTATCTCTTTGGGGTACAAACCCAGCAGTGCTATGGCTGGATCAAAAGGAAGACAGTCTTTTATTGCCCTTTGGGCATAGTTCCAAATTGCCCTCCAGAATGGTTGGATTAATTCACAACTCCACCAGCAATGAATTAGTATATCTACTTTGCCGCATCCCCTCCAGCATTCATTACTTTCCTTTGCTGTCATGTTAGCCAATCTGCCAAGTGTGAGGTGATACCTTAGAGTTGTTTTGATTTGTATCTCTCTGATTATAAGAGATTTAGAACACTTTTTCATGTGCTTATTAATAGTTTTGATTTATTTAACTGAAAACTGCCTATTCATGTCCCTTGCCCATTTTTCAATTGGAGAATGGCTTGATTTTTTGTACAACTGGTTTAGTTCTTTATAAATTTGAGTAATTAGACCTTTGTCAGAGGTTTTTGTTTTGAAGATTGTTTCCCAATTTGTTGCTTCCCTTCTGATTTTAGTTACATTGGTTTTGTTTGTACAAAAAACTTTTTAATTTGATGTAGTCAAAATTATTGATTTGACATTTTGTGACTCTTTCTAAGTCTTGCTTGGTTTTAAAATCTTTCCCTTCCCAAAGGTCTGACATGTATACTATTCTGTGTTCACCTAATTTACTTATAGTTTCCTTCTTTATGTTCAAGTCATTCACCCATTCTGAGTTTATCTTGGTGTAGGGTGTGAGGTGTTGATCCAATCCTAATCTTTCCCACACTGTCTTTCAGTTTTCCCAGTAGTTTTTATTAAATAGTGGATTTTTGTCCCAACAACTAGGGTCTTTGGGTTTGTCATAGACTGTCTTGCTGAGGTCACTTACCCACTTACCCTATTCCACTGATCCCCCTTTCTGTCTCTTAGCCAGTACCAAATTGTTTTGATGACCACTGCTAAATAGTATAGTTTGAGATCTGGGACTGCAAGACCACCTTCCTTTGATTTTTTTTTCATTATTTCCCTGGACATCCTTAATCTTTTGTTCTTCCAAATGAACTTTGCAGAACGTGAAATTCTAAAAAAGATGAGAGCAAGACAGAGGCTTCTTCCAGGATCATTTCTACCTGATTCGCAAGATAAGAATGATTTTTTTTGAAATCACTGCTATGACCACAATCACTACTACTATTACTACTAATGCCAGGATCACTACTGATGATGATGACAATGAACCCCTCCAAACTTTACCTATCTTGTAAAGGTGAAGAGGTGGCAAAAAAAAAAACTGTCACAATGATATCCAATGAGGATTCTATGTGACCTGAGACCATTCTAGACCAGCTATAATGATCTGGGAAGAACCCTGAAACTCTAGCAAATTACACTGTGATAAAAACAGGGAGTGTCCCAATGAAGCTAAGAAATAAATAGGGCAAGAGCAGCTAGGAAGCACAGTGGATAAAGTGCCCGTCCTGTAGTCTGGAGAGCCTGGGTTCAATTCTGACCTTTGCTACTTCCTAGCCATGTGACCCTGGGCAAGTTACTTAGTCCCATTTGCCCAGTCCTTGCCCTCCAGTCTTAAAGAACTAAATAGGGTGGTATAGTCTTGTAGACTGGTCTTCCTTGGAACAACCATGGTGATCAATACCTGACAAGCAATTCAGCAAGGTAAATGGTATACTTTTTCAATGTGTTGGTTACATTTGCTTTACTGATTTTTCCCCCTCTCTTTTTTTATTTAATATAATTGTTGTTCCTCTGTTATTGGTCAGAGGAAGGGATATATTGGGAAATGTAGGTGATATGAAAAAATATATGTATTTTTAAATGTATTTTTTAAAAAGGCATAGCCTCTGTGTCATTGATGGGTTTGGGGTCATTTTTATTCTTGAACTATGCTTTCCCAAATTTCTCTCTATTCTCGCTTTTTCCCACCTTTTTACTGAAGTCAACAAACATCAAAGTCTATAGTTATTTGATCTGGAAGGTGTTATTAATTTCTTCATAGAATTTCTCTACTTCTTCATCCTCATCAAACCAATACTGGTACACAAATTGCAATCATTTTAATGGTTGTACTTATTAGTACCGTGATATGTGAAGACAAAAATATCTCATGAAATTATGTCCCTTATTATCTTTAGGCATATTGGAAGCCATTCCTTTGTTTTGCTCTCCAAAGAGAAACTGTGTACTATAATTTAGATGCAACTTTGTTCAATTTTTCTGGTTGATAACATAATGCAATGATATTTATATCTATTTTATTACCTATATTATATTACTATATACATTATATATTATGACATTATACATATATTATCTATTTTACATATATATAAAATATATTCTATATATCAGAGAGATGATTTTTCAAAATTCCTTCATGCTAATAAATATATTCCTGAAAACTTCTCCAAATCAACATTAGTTGAGTTTTAATGATCCAAACAAGATTAAGACAAGGCCTATGTCTTAATTAACTTTTTATTTCCTAGGGATTGAATAAAATACAAGGTACACAATAATTCCTTAAATACTTGTTGACTAGCTGATTGAATGAATGAATAGCATGAGTGGTCGAATTACTGTGGAGGGGTCAGAGTATAAGCATACACCACTTTTGGGAAAACATTGAAAAAAAAACAAATTGTCTTATATAAATGCACTTTTTAAACCCCCCAAGGATGCCCAATAAAGGGAATTCCTTCCATCAACACAGATCACATTTTCTCAGTAACTTGATAGAATCAATTTCAGAGTTACTGAAGTTAAAAAATTTCCTCACCTGTAGTCAAATTGGTGATCAGCCTCACCTAAACAAGATTGGTCCTCACACAGGAGGTTTTATCTCCTTTCTAGGATAGGACTTCAATTTCCAGAGTGCTTTGACATTTGTTAATTCATTTTCTCATTTGGAACTTGATGTTCTTAAAATCCTTTCTCCCTAAAGAAACAACTTAATGACTTCTACAGTGTGATATTTGGAGTCAAAAGTCTTGGGTTTGAATCTTGATTTTAACAAATTTGCTGTATGATCATTGACAAGCTATTTGCCTTCTTTAGCCTTTAGTTTATGCCTCTGAAAAATGAGGGAGATTGGAGTAAATGATCCCTAAAGTCTCTTCTAACTCTAATATGCTATGATTCAATGTATTCCATCCACACACATTTTAATGTTTTGAAAACTCCTATTATATGAAGCATGACTATAAAGAATGAAATATTTGCCAAAACACCAGAAATAGAATCCAACTGTGAGAAGTAAGATCAAAGGAACCTTTTAAATCAGAAATTGAATATTGACAGAGGTCCTCACCTGTGCCTCTATGATTCACTAGAGCACAGCTTGAAGTATATGGAATATGATGAGGTTTTGCCCAGTCTTCCCCTTAGAAGGATCACCCAGCTCCCCTTACAACTCTATCCCTTTGATCAGAATGTATTGGAAATCATAGAAGAGGTCATCAGACTAGTATATTTATGGAATTCCTTAACATGGAATAATATGGGGAGATGTTAAACATAAAAAAAGTATACAAGTGCCCATCTGGGTCAGATACTTTACCTGATGGCAATTTTTGGTTGTGACCAATATTTTAGCCACTAACTATATAAACTCAAATGCCTAATAAGAACATCTCAAGTTTCTAAATATTTTAATAACCTGTAAGACTATGGAAATCATGAGAAGATATCCAGGAGTATTCACAAAAAAGGGTTATCTCAAAGATGATAAAATAATTTTGCCTCTTAGGAAAAAAATTACTTTGCTGCAGCTTGTATGTTGTAATAGAATTATAGGATAAAATTTCAACTACTGATTATTAGACCTATTTTTATACTTCTATAATCTTTATCAAAATAGTCACTTCAAATAATAATCGTTCACTGGGATTCAGGAATGAAGGATAGAGAAGAGGATTATAAATCTAGAATAATTAGAAGGCTGTCAGAGGCCATTTAGCCCAACCCCAACATTTTACAAATAATGTAATTGAGATCTAGGGAGTTAGAATGGGAAGTGGACTTTGAAATAAGATCCTCTGATATCAATTAATTATAATAATAAAAATAAAATTAAAATTTGAACAAGACCATTGGTTTTGAAGAAGATGTCTTTCTCTTGATCTTCTCAACTACTATGACCAAGGTATTAAAGAGACCCTATTTTTAAATCAGTTTTGGAAATAGCATATGTAAAAAAATCACTCCAAGAATAACTTCTATTTAATAGCTGAGGATTGTCTATAGCCATTAGTGCAGCTGATTAGTCTTGAGATTTATTTTCCTTCAGATCTGAAGTATAAGTTAAGACTTTTGAGACTGTTCAAAGACACGTTCATACAAAACAATTCATTTAGGTAATTTGAATTATTCTTCCAATAACTAGTCAGTCATTCCCTAAGGAATATTTTTAATGAATTATCCAAATTAGAGGCAGCTATGAGAATCAGTGGAAAGAGAGCTAACTGGAGATGGGAGGTTCTGGGTTCTAATCTGACCTCAGACACTTCCTGAGCAAGTCACTTAACCACAGTTATCTAGCCCTTACCACTATTCTGATTTGGAACTAATATTTAGTATTAATTCTAAGACAGAAGATAAGTATTTAAAGAATGAATTATTAAAACTCACTTCAGGAAGATAATGTTAAAAGGGAAAGTGAATTATCATTCAATTTGGATAAATTAAGTCAAGGAAAATTTTCACTTCATAGATATTGGGTCTGGAGTTTTTTATCACATTGGAAAACTTCTTGGCATGATAAGAGTCAATATAGTACAGCAAAAGTTGCAGAGAGACTTGGAGTCAATGGTTTAATTTCTGGCTAAGCTATTTTAAATCTTTGGGATCTTTAGTAAATCACCTAATAATAAGTAACCTCTGTTATTTCATCAATAAAATAGGGAGAATACAATCTTTGTCTTAGCCATATCATAGGACTCTTACAAGGCTTATAAGATCTTCCTCTACAAGGATTTTTTTTATTTCATGAATTGTACCACTCTTTCCAATGATGCATAATGAAACCCCAACTATACCTTAGTAGATTATGCTTCAAAATTGCAAAGGATAAAAAATGTTATCACTCTGAAGTCAACTTATGGATAAGTTTCCCTAAATTTAACTAGGCCAAGTTTCAGATGACAAGCATATTGTTAGTGACTCGTCCTTTATATAATATCTTTTCAGTTAGTAAGGGCTTAATTATCATCTATATCCAAATGATTCTCAAATCTATATATCCATTCCCAATATCTTCTCTACCCTTTAGTTCTGTATCATCAGCTGCCTATTGGTCATTTCAAATTGGATGTTTGGGAAAGAGCTCAAACTCAACATGCTCTGTTTCTTAGCACCTTTAGTTTTCTTCAGAACTACAATCAAGCACTACCTCTTTCCGGAAACCAGGTCCATCCTCCAAAGATGCTAGTTACCATCCCTTATTAACTTGCATTCCTTTTTATATAATTTGTTTATGCATAGATGTTCATGTGGTCCTATCTGATGGGATATAGATTCCTTGAGGGCAGGGACTAGTTTTCTTTCATCTTGGAAATCTTCAGCATACAGTAAGACCTTAATAAATGCTTCCTGATTGATTGGGGGAGAATCTTGGAAGTGAATAAGGAACTGAGAGAAGATTGTAGAATGTCCTTCTGAAAAGGAATAAAACAAGAAATTTCTCAATTGTGAGACTGATTTTAGGCATAACCTCTGCCTTGACATGAATGGATGGACTAAAAGCTGAACTTTTGTGGCTCCTTTCATGCTCTGAAAAGTCTATGACTATCCTGAAGTAAACAGTGGTCCTGGTTCAGAGACTAGACTAGTTGATCAAACAACAATAAAGTCAGGAAGTCCATTCAAATTACTTCTTGCTTCCCTTATCCAAAAGAAATGGGCTTGCAGACTGGAGGACTTGCCATTTAACATCTGTAAAAAGGGTCAACAGATTCATTCCCCCTCTATCTCATGGAAGTGCAAAGTGGGGGCATACCCCCTGGTCACAAGCTTTCTGTGAGGCTCTGCTTTCCATTAGCACAACTCAATTCCCCATTTCCATAAACACACTTGACAGGTACCTCTAGAGCTCAAAGAGAAATGCTCCACATCATAGTAATTGCCTGTCAAGACTCTTTATACTGGGATGTTAATGGGGGGAAAGGAGATACTAGTTCCTTTCTCTCTTTCCCACTTTCCATTTTCAATTCTCAACTTATTTCAAGGTTTTAAGAGTCTTTCTTAAACAAAACAAACAGTTCACTTGACACTTAATTGAGATTGAGTGCTGAAAAATGCCTCCTTTTCCTCACACCCATCACCAAATATATCCCTAGCTCCTTTTCCAAATTCTAAAATAAAGTCCCAAACCCCAACCCTGAGACACACAGTTTCTGATGAATCAAGTTTTTGTGTTTCTGCTTCACATAACCACCACCATAGTTTGGGTCATCATCACCTCTTGTCTACATAATTACAATGGCCTCCTAATTGGTCTTTCCTTTTCCAATCAATCTTACACATTGCTGCCAAAACAGTCTTCCTCATATTTGGCTCTTACCATTTTCAATTTCCTCCCTAATCAATTTGAGTGCCTCCCTAATTATTCAAATAAAAGTACTTAAAGTCCTTTATGTCCTTGCCTCAATCCATTTTTATAGTTGTATCTTATATTACTCTTCTTCCAACTTTCTATGATCCAAACACTCTGGACTTCTATCTGCTCTTTACACATGATTTTCTGTGTCTTTGTACAGGTCATGCCCCATGCTCAGAATGCATTCATTCTTCATGTCAGCTTCACAGAAATCCTCTCTCCACATAAGATACAATTCAAGTACCACATTCTACATAAATCCTTGCCTATTTGAGAGATGACACAATGAAATACAATATTAGACTTGGATTCAAGAAGACCCAAGTTCAAATATTACCTTATAGAGTTTAGACAAATGATTTGGTTTCCTTCCTTCCTTCCTCCAACTAAAAGGTTGGAGCTGATGGTCCCATGGTACGTAAGGTCCCAACTTACCCTAAAGCTATGATATCCTCAAGTACAAGTGCTTTCCTTCTTTTAACCATCTCTTATACTTATATTTGTACATGTTGTCTCTCTGATCCTTTAGTGCAAGGTGTGTTTTATTTTTGACTTTGTTACTCTTTTACCTAGAACAGTACTTGTCACATAGCAAATGCTTAATAAGTGACTGTTGATTGACAGCTTGAGTCATCAAAGTAAGATGAAATTACCTTTTGAGCATTAGATATCTCAGGATATTCTGTTTATTTGAACATTGTTGAAGGTATATGGGTGGACTCTATAAACTAAATCAGAATATTTAAAGAGAATGCCCCATTTCCCAATCATTTTACATCAGGGGTCCCCAAACTATGGCCTACAGGCCACATGAGGCTGCCTAAGGCCATGTATTCAGCCCCCACCTCACTTCCAGAAGGGGCACCTCTTTCATTGGTGGTCAGTGAGAGGAGCACTGTATGTGGTGGCACCACAAAGCGCTCACATTCAGTACTACTTCTGGTGACATAATCCTTTCCATGGTGCCTTAGAACAAGGTATACTTGTATGCTGCATGAATTTAGGGTTAGGGTTAGGGTTAGGTTTTTATAGTCTGGCCCTCCAATGGTCTGAGGGACAGTAAACTGGCCCCCTGTGTAAAAAGTTTGGGGACCCTTGTTTTACATACATGAGAGATCATGGTCTAGAGCAGCAATTCTCAACCTCTCAATTTGTAGCAATGAGAATACATAATGCATATCAGGTATTTATATTCCAAATCATAACTGTAGCAAAATTACAGTTTTGAAGCAGCCACCAAAATAAATTTTTGGTTTGGGGTCACTGCAACCATGAGGAACTGTACTGCAGGGTCATGGCATTAGAAAGGTTGAGAACCACTGATCTAGAGGGCAATGAACAAGGAACTTTCTACAGAGTTGCCTTCCTGGGGAAAATAGGTAAAGTGAGTAAAATGAAATTTATATATCAAAATCTAATTAAACTGCACAGTTAAAGGAACCCATTAGGGGCAGCTAGGTGGCTCGGTGGTTAAAGAGTCAAGCCTGGACATAGCGTGTCCTGGGTTCAGATTTAGCTTCAAACACCTCTTACTTGTGAAACCCTGGCAATGTTAATTAATTCCAGTTGCTTAGCCCTTACTGGGTTTCTCTCTTGATACCAATACTTCATATTGATTCTAGGACAGGAGGTAAGAGATTTAAAAAAATAAATAATGGAACCCATAGGTAAATCATTCTAAAATTTAAATCATCTCCTACTTTTTTTGTTGTAGTACAGGTAGTTTTATTTTTCCCCCTTAAAAGTAAGGTGCTTATGCTCTTTAGTCTCCCCAGAATACATGCTTTCCTTAGAAGGGATGAACCATAGATGAAAATTAATCTTTTATAATTCTAGGGAATAGAGAGATGGATGGATAGGTAGACAAACAAATATATAGATAACATTTATTAAAAATGTTTATTATGTACCAGGCACTGTGTTAAGTGCTGGGGTTGCAAAAATAAGCAAGATGATCTCTGCTCTGAAAGAGTCTACATTCTAAAGGAGAAGGACAACCCATATAAGGAAATGGGAAAAGGGAGTGAGGAAGAAGGGTACCTTCGGGCAACTAAATGAATCTCACTGATTCCAAGACTATTGAAATATTTTCCTTTTAGAAAGATTTTGTCATCTTAACATCATTAAAATATGAAGTTTTAACTGTGCAAAGTTCCTAAAAAATTCTCAGCTTCACACAAGAAAAAATAGTGGTCAGAAACTTCATTTGCTATAAACTTTCAGGAACTCTCTTAGAAGAAAGGCCAGCTACTAAAATTCACACAACATTTTTCTCTTGGGATTGATTACTTATTCCATTTTCTCTATAATGCTAACAACTTTCTAATTCTTTTGAGTTTCTCAATGATTCCAGTATCAGATGCATAGCTACCTTTATCAAGATGTTTCCTTACTTGTGAAGGCTAAAACCAGTGCTTGCCTCTCCTTCTTCTTTCTCATTTTCAAATGCAAGGCAAATTGTACTTTGTCTGTACCAAGATCTAGCCAATCTATGATATTCTTTCCTTTCTCCCCATGCTGCTTCCATCTATCCCACCTCTTGTTTTTATCAAGGGTTTGGCAGGTTCCTTAATTCAGTTATATGTCCAGCCTTTCTTTCTATTGAAGTGATATTATTGGCAGCACACAGATCAGCAAGATCCTTCTCTAAGTTCAGCCTTCACCCATTCCTTGTTTCATTAACATAGAGATTCTTTAATATCTCTGAGCCAAATACCAGCCAAGCATATTTCTAAGCATCTTCCCTGCAACTTCTCCATAGCAATAGAAATGGTCTTGTAATTATAGGTTTGCATTTAAAGGAACATTCTGGTTAAGATGATATGAAATTTCAGGTTGAAAACTATAGAATAATGATAATGCCATTCATCTATGCACTTTCTCCTTGTGGAAAAGCCTAGTGGCCCGCAAGATAGTGTTTTGTAATGAACTAGGTAAATCTGTAACATTTCAGAAATTCTGAGATTAAGAACCTCTATGCAAAGCTCCCTCACCCCACATTTAGAGAGAAGTAAATATTTCAAATGTGCTTACCTGGAACAAAACTCCCTTGGACCACCTCCTTATATGCCCACCAGCCTTCATGGATTTTTGGTGAATTCTGTTGAGCTAAAAAATAAGAGGGGAAATTTTCATTAAACAAGTATTATGTCTTAGCTTCTAGAATATAAACTAAGAATGCAAATCAGTTAATGGTTTTCTATCCAGTTGGCAAGCTGCAAAAAATGGCAGCTGAAAACCTCTTCCCCAAATAGTGTCCTTTTAGAGAGTAGGATGTAAGAGTGTGTGTGTGTGTGTGTTAAAAGAACTTAACTGATATTTATCTCATTTTCCATATTACATCCATTTTCCTTAGTAAGAAACTGCCACTGTTCTTAGTATAATTATAAGAATAATAGAAATAACAACATTGTTAACTATAATCATTGCTATTATTATTATGGCAACAACAATTATAATTGTTAACTATAATAATTGTTACTATTGTTAAAACAATAATTTTAACCATAATTATTAGTATAATTCTTACTAACTATAATAATTGTTATTGCTATTATTACAGTAATAATAATTATTAATGGAGTCATTATTACTCATAATAATAATTGTCATTATTATGAAAATAATCATTAACTATAATAATTGTTGTTACTTTTATTATAACAATTATTAATTATAATAATTATTACTATAGAAACAATTATCTATGGTATGTCTCATTATTAATATTATTATAATAGCAATAATTATGACTTTTGATGACAATAATAACAATAAATAATTATTATCATCTAGTTCAACTCTGTCTCAGACTGCCATACAATTTCATACCATACAACATAACACAACACAACAGGCATAGCTAGGTAGAACAGTGAATAGAGTGCCAGACTTGGAGTCAGAAGGACCTAGGTTCAAATCTGGCTTTAGACACTTCCTAGCTGTGTGATCCTAGACAAGTCACTTACCTCAAGTTACCTAGCCTATACTGTTCTTCTGTCTCAAAACTAATATTAAGACAGAAGGTATGGGTTTAACACAAAAACAAAAACAAAACCACACAACACTATAAATATTTAGGAAATGTTGCTCTGTGCTATAGGTTTTATGCTAGTTGCTCACCATAACAGACAAAAATAGAATAATCTCTGTCTTCTAAAAGCTTACATTTTATCAAAAAGATGTAATGTGCTAAGTAAACACAAAAGAAGTGAGAGACAAACAGACAGACTACCAACTGGGCAGACTAAGAAAGCCCTTAGGTAGCCTGAGTTGGGATTTCAATTGAGCTAAAGATGTCATGTGGTAGAGGGAGGAGGAAGTTCATTCCCAACTTGTGGAACTAACTACTTCTGCAAAAGCATAAAGGCAAGAGATAGAATATAATTTCCCAGTAATATGCAGCAGTCCAGGGCAACTGGATCATAGGCTTCGAGCTGGAAGGAAAGAACCTCAGACATTATCTAGTCCAACTTCATTTCATATATAAAGAAATTGATTGTCATAAAAATAAAATGCTTGCCTAAGCTCACGTGCCTAGCAAATGGCAAGGATGTGATTCAAAATTCAAACCTAAGTCCCTGAGCTTCAAATTGAATGTACTTTCTACTGTACCATGAATAGTAAATAGAAGAGGAGGGACCTGGGCCATTCTGATCAACATAACTAACCAAAGAAGCCTCTATTGTCTCCTAAATGTGGTAAAACACTCTAATCTCTCTTCAGTGTTCCTCAATTGCTTTTTGAGCAATTGCATCTATTCCAAAGTGGATTATGTAAGATGATTGCAAATGGTTGTGTGCAAGGCAATCAGATAATCAGAACACAGTCTATTTATAAGTGATCAGATATAAGGAGTTTCACTAAACTTTTCCTTAACATGACTTGTCAAGGACCAGATCAAGCCCTAGAATCAATCAAACAGAGTGGTGCCTACTAAATGTCTCACCAATTACAAAATATCTTAGCTGTAGGCTGGACTTAAAGGAAATTAAGGCATTTTATGGAGTGTAATTTAGGATGCCTTATTCTACTACAAGAATGTTTGATTTTGTTCCCTTCAAAAACCAGGACTGGGCTATTGTTGGTGAGCTCTGCTTAAAGCTTTTTTTTTGTTAGGCTTCTTTATTTTCATTTGGTTAAGGAACCTTTCTACATGAATGTAGACAAGCAACTTCTCTTCTACCTAGAACCTTAAAGAATTGTCTAAAGCAGAAGGGGCCACAACACTCTTGCATGTGCCTGAAATAAATTAAAATACAATTGGGAAATATTAAACAAAATAAATAAAAATATAATAAAACATAGATAATAGTACATTTTAAAATTAAGCAAATATGTGGCTGCAAAGGTCCTTATGTACTGATTAGTAGTCCCCTGATTCTATTTGAGCTTGACATCATTGGTCTAAGTCACTGAGAATTTGTGACTTGTTCAGAATCACTCAAAAAAATCTGTAAGAAATTAATGCATTCTTGGTGAAGTTGTGAACTGACCCAACTATTCTGGAGAGCAATTTGGAGCTATGCTGACAGGGCTCTAAAACTGGGCACACCTTTTGATACAGTAATATTACTACTATTTCTATATCCCAAAGAGAAAAAAGGTATAAGTGTGGGAAGGACATATCTGTAAAAAAATATTTATAGCAGCTCTTTTTGTGGTGTCAAAGAATGGAAATTGAGGGGATGTCATTCATTGGGGAATAGCTGCAGACATTGTGAAATATGATAGTAATAGAATACTATTATGCTATTAGAAATGATGAGAAAGATGGTTTCAGAGAAACCTAAGAGAATTTCTATGAACTACTACAAAGTGAATTGAGTACAATCAAGAGAACATTGTACAGTAACAGCAATATTAGATGATGATCAACTTTGAAAGACTTAGCTATTCTCAGTAATGCAATGATCCAAGACACTCCGAAAAGACTCATCATGAAAAATACCATCTACCTCTAGAGAAAGGACTGATGGAGTCTGAATTCAGATTAAAGCATACTATTTTTCACTTTACTTTTTAATGTGTGTTTTGGTTGCTTATATGAATCTACTTCCACAGCATGACTCATGTAGAGGCAAACTTTGCATTATCACACATGTATAACAAATTGCTTGCCATCTCATGGAGTAGGGAGAAAAAGGAGAAAGAGAATTTGAAACTCAAAATTTTGGAAAACAAATGTTAAAATTTATAATTAGGAAAAAACAAAACATTATATCAAATAAGAAAAAAAAATGTGTGACAGAGCCAGAAGTTAAACCTGAGTTTTCTTGACTCTAAGATTGGCTTGCTATGCATTATTCCACATCTCCAATACTGCTTAAAGTTTCACTGCTTTGAAAGAGGTTAGTTCTGCTCCTGTCTTTTAAAAATTACCTTTTTTTTATTAACTTGATATATATTTTGTATCTACTTAAATGTTTACAGTCAATTTCCCCTTAGAGAATGTAAGTTCCCTGAGGGCAGACTTTTTCATTTTTGTTTTTGTAACCCCAGAATTAAGCAAAGAACATGATACATTGTACATGATAAATTAATGCTTACTGATAGGTTGATGTAAGGCTATAAATTATAGAGAAGTAATCACTTTGCATTAGTAGAGGTGACTCTCTACATTAATGAAATCACAGGTGTGAAAAATATGATTAAAATTTGTTTAAAAATATAGGTATCGACCTTTTGGAAGGGAAAGATTTTAAAACCAAGCAAGACTTAGAAAAAAGCACAAAATGCAAAATAAATAATTTGGAATACATCAAATTAAAAAGATTTTGTACAAACAAAACCATTGTAACTAAAATCAGAAGGGAAGCAACAAATTGGGAAACAATCTTCATAAAAACCTCTGACAAAGGTATAATTACTCAAATTTACAAAGATCTAAATCAATTGTCCAAAAAATCAAGCCATTCTCCAATTGATAAATGGGCAAGGGACATGAACAGGCAGTTCTCAGCCAAAGAAATCAAAACTATTAATAAGCACATGAAAAAGTGTTCTACATCTCTTATAATCAGAGAGATGCAAATCAAAACAACTCTGAGGTATCACCTCACACCTAGCAGATTGGCTAACATGACAGCAAAGGAAAGTAATGAATGCTGGAGGGGATGCGGCAAAGTAGATATACTAATTCATTGCTGGTGGAGTTGTGAATTGATCCAACCATTCTGGAGGGTAATTTGGAACTATGCCCAAAGGGCGATAAAAGACTGTCTTCCCTTTGATCCAGCCATAGCACTTCTGGATTTGTACCCCAAAGAGATAATAAGGAAAAAGACTTGTACAAGAATATTCATAGCTGCATTCTTTGTGGTGGCCAAAAATTGGAAAATGAAGGGATGCCCTTCAATTGGGGAATGTCTGAACAAATTGTGGTATCTGTTGGTGATGGAATACTATTGTGCTCAAAGGAATAATAAAGTGGAGGAATTCCATGGAGTCTGGAACAACCTCCAGGAAGTGATGCAGAATGAAAGGAGCAGAACCAGGAAATCATTATACACAGAGACTGATACACTGTGGTACAATCGAACGTAATGGACTTCTCCATTAGTGTCAATGCAATGTCCCTGAACAATATGCATGGATCTAAAAAACACTATCCACAAGCAGAGGATAAACTGTGGGAGTAAAAACACCAAAGAAAAGCAACTGCTTGACTACAGGGGCGGAGGGGATATGACTGAGGAGAGACTCTAAATAAACACTCTAATGCAAATACCAACAACACGGAAATGGGTTCGAATCAAGAACACATGTGATACCCAGTGGAATCATGCATCAGCTATGGGAGAGGTGGTGGGAGTGGAGGGGGGGCAGGAAAAGAAAATGATCTTTGTTTCCAATGAATAGTGTTTGGAAATGACCAAATAAAATAATGTTTAAAAAATATATATAGGTATCATCAGAAAGCATTCTAAAAGTAATTGGATTAATGAAAGGAAACCAAAAGAGCAAAAAGACAAAAAAAATTGAGCATTTAAAAGAGATCATATAGAAATCTCAGGCTTTCAGAAGGTCTCCTTATGGTTCAAATGACTCTCTTCCAGATCAACAATCATTGTCTTTATGTATTTGCATTTGATTTAGAATCATTGATGATTTAACAGGGAATTTCTCAAAACAAACAGACTAACAGGATGGAGCATTAACTTGTACAAGCTGTTCTGTTTCTGCTTGGCCCCTAGATTGTAATCTTTTTAGAAGATGCATCACCAGCACATGGGGGAAATGTGCTGGCAATGAAAGTGGCCATCAGTGGCAGATTAAAGGGCATACACAGCAAGAACCCTTCTCTGGACAGTAAAGAGAACATATTTCAGTTTTATGTTCTAATATCATTGTTGCCATGTGAGTATCAAAACAAACACAGGAAATCTAAGGGCTAGGAGACTTTGGAGATTATCGAGTCCAACACTTTTATTTTACAAGAGAGGAAACTTGAAACAGAGAGAGCCCAAAGAGGTGAAATAACCCCACAGATAGTCCAGTGACTGCTCACTATTTTATACCATGTAGTTCATTACAGAACCCAAAGAGGTTCATTTATTTTAACTAGTTTTACAATAAATGGTGAGGAAGAAATGATAAACTTAGTGCTAAGAGATTTGGATTTATCTGTTCGATGTTTTATATTCTCAAACTACCTGTGCTGCACCCTCTGAGCATATAATGTTGTCTCATTCTTTAATGAGAAAATCAAGGACTAAGTTTACCTTTCTCTCCTCTATTATATCACAATCGTCCTCAATATCACTCCTTCCTTCTTCCTTCTTTTGATTGTCTCTGATAAAGATACAGTCTTTCACATGACCATGTTCAACTCTCTTTTATGTCCTCTTGATTTCAACCATCCTTTTTTTCCAATTTATTGCTACTTCCACCATTATAATCTCTCTTGAGATGGCTACCAAGGTCCCTTCCAAAGCCTCTTCATATACATTATCTCCACTGAGCATCCTGAGGTTGCAAATTTCCACAGTTCTATTTTGTGGATAAAGAACATGAGGCTTAAAGAGGTGAACTAACCTGAGAAAGGTTAGTTAGTAGATTGGGACTACAATTTGTATATAGGCCTTGTGATGTTGTTTGGTCATCCCTTATATCTGACTTTGTGTGACCTCATGGACAACTGCATGCTAGGCCTTTCTTTTCTCCACTATTCCTTGAAGTCTGTCCAAGATCATGTTTATTGTTTCCATCTATCCATCTGCTATTCCCTCCTCCTTTTTGCTTTCAATCTTTCCCAGCATTAGGGTCTTTTCCAACATTCTGTCTTCTCATTATATGGCCATAGTATTTAAACTTTAGCTTCCATATCTGTCCTTCCAAAGAATATTCTGAATTAATTTCTTTAAATATTGACTGATTTGATCTCCTTGTAATCTAAAGAACTCTTAAAAGTCTTTTCCAGCACAACTCAAAAGCATTGACTCAGCTATGCTCAGGTTTCCTTATAGTCCAACTTTAATAACCATATGTCACTACGGGAAAAAGCATGGCTTTGACTATATGGACCTTTATTGGTAAGCTGATGTCTCTGCTTTTTAGTATGCTGCCCAAATTTGTCATTGCTTTCCTTCCAAAGAGTAAGTGTCTAATTTCATGGCCATATTTTCCATCTGCAATGATCTTTGAGTCCAAGAATATAAAATCTAACATTGCTTCCATTTCTTCTCCCTCTATTTGTCAGAAGTGATGGGACCAATGATCATGATCCTCATTTTATTCATCTTAAGCTTCAAGCCATCCTATATGCTCTCCTCTTTCACTCTTATCAAGAGGCTTTTAAATTCTTCTTCAGTTTCTGCCACCCTATTGTTATTATCTACATATCTGAGATAGTTGATATTTCTTCCAGAAACATTAATTCTGTTGTTTTTTTTTTTATTCATCCACCCTGGCATTTGGTGTGATGTACTCTACATATAAGTTAAACAAATTTAATATAAATAAAAAATAAATACAGCTCTATCACATTGCTTTTCCAATTTTAGACCACTCAGTTGTTTCATGTCTAGTTTTAACTGTTATTGCTTGATCTATATACATGTTCCTTAGAAGACAAGTAACATGATTTTGTACTCCTCTCTCCTTGAGGACTTGCCACATTTTTATAGTGATCCACAAAGGCTTTAGTATAGTCAATGAAGTAGAAGTAGATATTTTTGTGCGTATATGTATGTGATTTTTGGAAATCTCTGGCTTTCTCAATAATCCAAGGAATATTGCCAATTTGGTCCCTAGTTCCTCTGCCTCTTTGAAACCCAGCCCACTCCTCTGGTGATTCTTAGTTCATATATTCTTGGGGCCTAGTTTGCAGAAGAGTAAGCATAATCTTGCTGGTATGTGAAATAAGTGTAATAGTTTCGTAATTTGAACATTTTTGGTGTTGTCCTTTTATAGGATTGGGACAGAAAGTAATCTTTTCCAATTCTATGGCCATTGTTGAGTTTTCATATTTGCTGGCATATTGAGTACAGATTTTAGCAGTATTAACTTTTAAAATTTTAAATAGCTTAGTTAGAATTCTGTAACTTCTCCTAACCTTATTGTTAGCAGGGCTTCCTAAGGTCCACTTGACTTCATTTTGTAGGATGTATGGCTCTAGATCAATAACCACACTGTCCTGGTGTCTTACCATCTCTTCTACTTCTGTTGAATCTGTACCATTTTTGCCTATTCATCATGCCTATTTTTGCTTGAAACATGATAGCTCCAATTTTCCTGAAGAAATCTCTTATTTTCCCATTTTATTATATTCTTTTTCTTTGTGTTGCTTATTTGAGAAAACTTTCCTGTCTCTCCTTCCTATTCTCTGATTCTGTGTATAGTTAGGCATAGCTTTCCCTTTCTCCTTTCCTTTTCCCTTTCCTTCTTTCCTAAGGTTTTTGCAAGACCTTAACAACCACTTTCCTGTCTTGGTCTTCTTTTTCTTCGATTGTTTTTTATTGCTGCCTCCTATACAATATTGCAAACCTCTGTCCATAATTCTTCAGGAATTCTATCTACCAGATCTAATCCTTCAAATATATTCATCACTTTCACTTTATATTCACAAGGGATGTTAATTAGGTCATATTCATACAATCTGATGATTTTTCCTGCTTTTAAAAATTTAAGTCTGAATTTTACAACTAGAATCTCATTACCTAAGCCACAGGCAGATACAGCTCTTGTTTGAACTGATAGCATTGAGCTTCTTTACATTTGGCTGCAAAGTATATAATCAATCTGATTTCTATATTGGCCACTTGATGATATCCACATATGTGTACTCTCCTTTTGAGTTATCAAAAAAGAGCGTTTACTTTGTCCAGTAACTTATCTTGAGAAAACTCTATTAGTCTCTGCTCTGCTTCATTTTGTACCCCAAGGCCAACGTTGCCTGTTATTCCAATTATCTTTTTATTTCCTACTTTAGTATTCTAATCCCTTGTGAAAATTTTTGGGCTGTTATTCCTAGAAGATGTAGTAGGTCTTCATAGAACTGATTGACTTCTACTTCTTTGGCATCAGTGGTTGGGGCATAGGTTTGTATTACTGTGATATTTAATGGTTTGCTTTGGATTTAAACAGTTATTATTCTCTTATTTTTGAGATTATATTCTAGTATTGCTTTTTTCACACTTTTATGACTGACTATAAGGGTTACTTTATATCTTCTAAGGAATTGTTGCCCACAGTAGTATATGTAAATGATCACCTGAGTTAAATTTACTCACTCCAATCTATTTAAGTTCACTAAAACCTTTGCCTTTCAGGTTCCTATGCAATATAGATTGGGCTTCTCTTTTGTCCCTAAACATATCTTGAGCTAAGCTTCCTTTCAGCTTTACCCCAGGTTTTTCATTCTTTCTGGAGCTATTTGTAGATGTTCTTTACTCTTCTCTAGCATTGTATTAGACACCTTCTGATCTGGAAGATTTTTATTTAGGTGTCAGTCATATCTTTTATCATGTTAATACTGTCCATGAGGTTTTCTAGTCAAAGACACAAAAGCAATTTGCTATTTCCTTCTTCAATGGATCACCCTTTGTCAGAATTCTCCACTATGACCTGTCCATCTTGGACATGTCTTGCTCATAGTTTCGTTGAGCTATCCCCAACGTGACAAGGGTAGTTCTCTACTATTTCTATTATGCTGTTTGGAAAGAAATATATATATATATACATATATATACATATATGTATATATATATACTATGTTGTTCTGTAAAAGAAAAATCCTCTCCACAATGAGATTTATATAAAACAACTGTGATATGGCTTATAATTTTTAAACTGATCTAATGGGATTCCACTGAAAACCTATTCTGCCATCTTGCTGTAGCATGAATATGACTGTAGTTTAGTAAAAGCTATGACAGAAGAATAATCAGAAGATCTGGCTTTGAGTCCTAGTCCTGAAGCTAATAGTCACTTTGTGACTTTGGAACAATTTCTTAACCTTTCTAAACCTCCCTGCCATATGATGAGTTTTTACTAAATGAGATCTAAGATTCCAGAGTCTCTGATCCATTATTATGAGAGTTACTGAACTGTGAAAGCTTTGGACATGGCCTCTTTGAGATATTCACTATAAAAGATCAGTCTTTCTAAGTTTATAAAGGCTTGCTAGAGGGGTTTTCTCTAGAAATGGTTTTTATTTGGCTAAATAAACTTATAAAATTGTCTGTCAAGGCATGGTGGCAGCAGAGAAGGCAATGGCCTCCATACTAATAGGCACTTTCTTGAAGTAGAAAAAAAGGCATTAATTACTGTAGAAAATGATTAATGATTTATATTTTGTATCTGCCTCTCATTGAATAAACTTTGGTAATCCATACATTAAAACTATAAATATAGTAAACATTAAGGTAGAGGTAAATGATAAAAGTAGAAATTCATACCATTTCCAGACCTCAGATTATATAAAAAAGCAACAATCATCAAAATCATCTGGCATTGGTTAATAACTAGAAAGACCAACTGAGCAGAGTAGATAAGGGAGAATCAGAAACAATGGAACTTAATAACTCAGTGTTTGAAAAGTGGAAAACAAAAATCACCTAGGAAAAACCTCTTTATTTGATTTTTTTAATTGCTGAGAAAACTGGAAAATAGTTTGGGAAATATCAATCTACTTCCTTATATAGTATTCCCCAATACTTTCTAAATGAATATATAGAATTAATATTAAATGTTAAAAATTAAAAGAGAAGCAGATCGTGTACTCACAGTTGTAGGTAGAAGATATATTCTTAACAAACCAAGATATAAAGGACATTACAAAAGATAAAATAAACAACTTCAAGCACATGAAATTGAAAAACTTCTGCACAGGCAGAATTAATGTACCTAAGAAAGGAAGTGGTTGAATGGGAGGGAAAAAAATCTTTGTATCAAATTTCTCTTCTAAAGGTTTGATATCCAATATAATGGATATGTTTTCTCCAAGATGCACATATACATATACATTTGTATATAGCCATTTTCCAATAGACAAATGGTCAAAATATAAGAATAAACAGTTCTCAAAATAATTATAGAATATTCAAAACACCATAATAGAATGCTCCAAGTCACTAATAATAAAAGAAATCAAACCAAAATAAGTTTGCCATTTCATTTTACACCCAGAAAATTGAAAAATATTAGGAAAATTTGCAATAACTAATGTTGCAGAAGTTGTGGGACAATACACATATTAATACATTGTTGGCAGAACTGTTAAATGATATAATTATTTTGGAAAGAAATTTGGAATTATGCAGATAAAGTGACTAAAATGTCCCAATCCTCTGAACCAGAGAGCTCATTCCTGAACTTATACCCCATGGAAAGCATTAGTAATATGAAATTCCCTATATACACCAAAATATTTACAATAGCACTTTTGTGATAGCAAAAGTAATTAGAAACAAAGTAGATGCCCATTGATTGGGAAATAGCTAAAGAAATTTGAGTATACATGAATGTAATGAGTAATTGTACTGTAAGAAATGATGAATCTGATGAATACATAGAAGAATAGAGAAATCTAAATAAACTGAAGCAGAATGAAGTAAGTAGATCTAAGAAAGCTAAAACAAGGCAAATGGAAAGGACAATCATAAAAAATAAATAAAAGAGACCATAGCAAAATTATAAAGATAAAGCATGACTTGAATGAAGAACTTTAAAAGAACAATCCCAATCTATGAAATTCACTGAAGCAAGAGATGTACAGGTATTTCACCTTGCACATATTTTCAGATTTTTTCAAAGTATCGATTAGATTTTCCCTTCTTTTTCTCTTATTTTTAAAAATACTACTTGATATATGAGATGGTACTCTGGTAAAGTAGAGAAAATGCTGGAAAAATGATTGTATAAAAAACAAAGACATCAATAAAAATTTACTAAAAATAAGCATAGCTATATAAATAACCCGATTTAGAAATAAGGAGGCAGCATATTCTAATAGAAAGGACTAAGAATGAGTAAGTCATTTCATCAGAGAATCTTAGGACTCATCTAGGAATGTCTCTTCCTGAAACATGAATCCCTTTATAGCACTCCTACTAAGTGATATAATTTCAAAGACTTCAAATAATAGGTAGGTCAAGCCTATAACTTTTAGCAATATCTCTAATTGTTAGCAAATCCACTCTTTTGTTGAGCAAAAATCTTTCTATACCTTCCAGTTTGGATACTAGTCTTATCCTTTGAAACCAAGCAAGCAAATTGAATCCCTCTTAAACAAACAGTAATGAGGAGGTTCCCAGAAGCTCCAACAGAGGCAGATAGATGGAGATTGAAAGTGGTGAGACTTGAGTGCAATCACAGAAGATTTCAGAGTTTTTATTTTTGTCTTCTTTTGTCCTTGAAAGAGCTTCTGCTGGAGACAGGGAAGGGACAGCAGTGGTGCTCAACTTTTTGGAGGAGTAGTAATGCATTTATAATCTAAATATCCTCCAATGATTAGTGTGCATACTATAATTTTGTTTATTTTAGCAAGGATATTCTACACAGTTGCCAGGGCAGTTTTGATAGAACCAATTGCATTGTAGATGAAATAATATTTGGTGGGCAATTCAACTGTAGTGACGCCTCTCCAGATAATTGATATAGTGACATACTGTCTTTCAGGGGTCTTAAAGAGAACGATGTGGGCTTCTGGTACCACATTAGTGTTCCAAGCACCATATGCTGTTTTCATTTTCAGCAGGTAGGGTATCTTGTGAGATATTTTAGTTTTATAGTTTTCTCTTTTTTGTATAAATCTAAGTTACACAAAGAAGTCACAATTAAAAATTTTAATCATTGAACTAGATTTTTTTATGTTTTTGAGTTTTGAGTTCAATATCATTTTTAGTACTTTCTTTCTTTTATTGTATTTATATTTTAATTTGGAAAGTATTTTCTTGTTTCCTCACTGGAATAATCTGTTTCAAAGCCAGATTTTAATGCATCTTTTAATTTTAAATTTTCATTTTGTTTTCTCCTCCAAGGAATTTTGTCCTCTCATGATTGGCCAGTCATCATTCTTATTTAACAGAAATTAGAAAGATATTTTGCTGATGAATGCTATTAGATATTAATTTATTATTTAGGGTCATTGATGAGGTTGATGCTTATTTGCATGTTTCATTGACTTCATAGATATTGACTGCCTTTTCATATGCTGTGAACCTTAAAAATTCTCAGACCCTACTTCATAAGGTTTGGTTAAGACCATTCCCCATTTTAAACAATGAAGGGACTTAGATCAGGAATGTGAGACCTCTACTCCACCCCTACTTAAGCATACTTTAGGGGAAGAAACTCCTTGTTGAACAATGAAAAATACTTAAACCCATACTTACAGTAAGGCAAAAGTTCTTAAGCTGTGCCTATTTTTAGATCTAATACAAAAGGGTGCCAAGTACCTATAAAGGTCAGGCAACTTGTTTACAAGGAGCAAAGAGGTGAGAACTTACTCAGAGGTTTTTTCAGGTGTGAACTTAATCAAAAGTTAAAGCCTACTTAAGTGTGAATTAAGAATGGTCTGTCCTTTGGAAAAAGTCTACTGAAATTGGTAGATGTGAGAACTTAGGGGAGGAGACATAGGAGAAAATTCCCTTTAAAAGGAGATCAGAAGCTGAGAGCAAGGGACTCTCCCTGGAACTCCCTCTGAGGAGACTCTCTCTCGGGACAGTCAGCTGGGAAAAGCTGAATTGGAGGAGGCAGCTGGTGTCTCTCTGAACACTAGAATTTTGCTTGGGACAAATCTTGTGGTGTGTGGATTGAAGACTGACTGATCTCTTTCTCTTAAGGCTGGCCTAAGCTGGCCTAGCCTTTTTTCTCATTATTCCCTTTCTCTCTCTCTCTTTCTTTAATTCCTTATTTGTATTAATTAAAATCTCTATAAAACTCAGTTGACTTGGGTATATTTCATATTTGGGAATTTTTCCCTGGCGACCACGTTATATTTTGATTTAAAACAAGACTGTCTTAAAACCATATTTCTGCGGTCACAATTTAAGCCAACCACTCTTTATCTGTAACAATTTATTTCTCCCACTATTTTAATTATCACAATGCTAATTATCACTTGATCAGTTAACAGTGTCTTTAGCTGTATAACTCGAAAAGCAGGATATACTCATTACATTGCATGTTGATTTATAGCTTAATTATTATATGATAATGTATGACAATCACTGATTTTGCAAAAAGGAGTTGTTAAATACAATTTTAACTGAGATTTGGACAAAATAGAAGGTCAAATTCTAAATGTATTGTAAAATAATAGACAGAAATACAAGAAGAATTTTTAATATTAAGAAACCAGGAGTATAAAAAATTATGAAATAGTGGCTAAACAAAACATCAGATATATACACTGGAATATTATTACATGAGAAAGAATGAATATAAAGAATTCAGACCAGCATGAGATGTTAAAAATGAAATGAGTAACAAGAATAATTTAAAGGAAAACAACTTTTAAAAACTTCAGTCTTATATGAATGTAGTGACCAGGTATGAAGTTAGATGACTGATGATGACACCTGCACCCCACATCTTACTAGTAAAAATATGACATACTGAAGTCCAAAAAGGGATAAACATTTCTAGACATAGATTAATGCCATGTCCTAATTTGTTTTGCTTAGTTATACTTATATGTGATAAGGCAAGACTTCTAGTGTTAGGGAAGGGGTAGAAATAGTGGGAAATGATAGGAAGAAAGAAAAGAAACATCAAAGAAAGAAAGAAAAAAATAAAGGACACAAAAAATAAACTGAATAAAAAAGTTCTATTACAAAGTGGAATTTTTATTATAATAGTGATGAATTTTATATATGCTTTAGAAGCCAACCTGTATGTAAAAGAAATTCATGATTTCATAACCATCTATGTTGAGAAGCCTGTGTTCACTTATGATTATTAAATTCACATTAAACTAATATTATGACAGAAAAAAGAAGATAGTTTTAATATTTTCAGAATGAATTTTACAAGTTTTAGTTTATTCTTCAAGATTTCTTTGAGGCATTTGCTACTCCCATAGCTAATAGAAAAAGTAGCTGGAGATAAGAACTTCTTAAAGTGTTGGTGTATATAGATGTCCTCATTGTTTTTTAAAAGACCCTGAGGACCATGAGAAATGATTGATGGGAGTGCCAAATTAATTAGAGAATATTAGTCAGAAGCCATCAGCTTATAAGTGTGTTTTGCAGGGGTCTTGTTAAGTTTCTAGGAATAATACTATTCCAGAAAGGTTTACTTAAAGGAAGAACTCTTCCACTGGCTATGTCCAAAGAACCTCTAAGAGTTAGGAACTCTTCTAGGACCTGGTGACTGTAAACTTAAATTTATAGATAATTATGCCATCATTGCAAAACCACTACTTGATCAATCTCATACATATACAAATAAAAAGAACTAGAAACAAAAAGACAAAACAAATTATCCTGAAATTACATGGAGATCATGATATAAACAATATGAACACATTTTTAAAGATTTGGTCAAATGCATCACATATGTACCAGCATTAACTTTATTACCCATATAGGAATCTTTACCTTTGGGGAAAAATTAGAAATGGAAGCTATACAATGCAATACTATATTGCTGATTTCACACATGGTACTAGGTAGAAGCTAGTGTTACCCAAAGCATGGCACTCTATGGCCATGAAGTTCCTGAACAGAAAGAAAACCCTAAGCTAGTAAAAATTCATTTTTAGAGGCAGAGTCAAGATGGCAGCGTAGAGGCAGTTGAAAGTTCAGACCTCTGAAAACCCTTCCTTACCAATTAATAACCAAATGCTCTTAGGGGACTGAAAACCAAACCTAACAACAGGACAGAGTGAAGGAATGCTCCTGCTGGACTCAACTTAAAAGGTACACCCCCCAAAAGCCTGAATTCTAGAACACTCAAGTTTAAGGGGAAGGAAGAAGGAATGTCTCAGGACCCTTCAGTGCTAAGCCTCCAGCAGAGGCTGGAATCTCAGGCAAGAAAGCTAGTCTGGAGGGAGTACCTTGCAGGCAAAGCTGTGCCAGACTCAGGGCTCTGAACACAGGTGTTGGGGAAGCAATTGAAGAAGAAGCACAGAGCAGTGTAAACACAACATATTGCCTCCACCTTCCTGTGGTTTTGGCCTCTAGGCACATCCAGGTCTGCAAGTTCAACTCTACTGGGCTTAATCTTATCAAGGCCTCAGAGGGCAGGGAAGCTCACGCTCCAATATGCCTGCCCCCAAAACTGCTCTGAGATCCTTGCTAAGTTCCAAGTGTGAAGATTGACAGAAAAGCACAAACCCACAGATCCAACACATAATGAGAGGAGGAAGAGTGCAGGCAACTACAGGGGGGAAAGAAGGGTGTAAATATGAGCAAACAAAAGAAAAAGAAAAAAGAAATTACAATCAACAGCTTCTATCCAGGCAATGAACAAAGAGCAAATGTAACAGAAGAGAATCAAGGAACACCAAGCAAAAACACAGAAACTCCAGTGAATTGGACGCAGACTTTGGAAGAACTCAAAATACAATAGAGGGTCTGAAGGGAACTGGGAAAAGAACTTAAAAAAAGCAAGATAAGTCATCTGGAAACAGAAAATAGCTCCCTGAAAGCCAAAATTAATCAGCTTGAAAATGAGGAAAAGGAGATGAAAGGTCAGAAGGAGAAGGATAAGCAAAAATCCAGGGATGAAATTCAGTCTTTAAAAACCAGAATACAACAATTATGAGAGAACAACTTCACAAGGCAGCAGAAAACTATAAAACAAAATCAAAAGCATGAAAAAATTAAGCAAAATAAGAAACATCTAATTCACAAAAAAGATTTAGAAAATCATTCCAGGAGAGACAACTTAAGAATCATTGGTATACTGGAAGACCATGACAGAAGAAAAATCCTGGATGTCATCCTACAGGAAATTATCCAAGAAAACTGCCCTGACAATCTAGAACAAGGCAGAAAAGTGGAGATTGAAAGAATCCACAGATCACCTCCTGTACTTAATCCCCCACTGACAACACCCAGGAATGTTATAACCAAATTCAAGAACTATCAGACCAAGTTAAAAATATTACAAGCTGCTAAGAAGTCCTTCAGGGAGTTAAGATGGCAGCCTAGAAGGAGCAGAAGTTCAGACCTCTGAATACCCTTCCTTACCAATCACATACCGAATGCTCCAAGGGGACTGAAAATCAAACCTAAAAACAATACAGATCCAAGAAACTCTCCTGCTGGGCTCAATTCAAAATGTATGCCCCTCTCCCCAAAGCTAGAATCCGAAAACAATCGGGTTTAAGGGGAAGGTAGAAGGAAGGTCCCAGGACCCCTCCCCCTGCCCACCGAGAGCACTGAGACTCCCAGGCCCCAGCAGCAGTGGGAACTTCTGGGAGGGCAAAGGTGCTGGTCTGGAGGGCGTACATTGCAACAAGGTCTGTGATAAGTTCAGAGTCTCCAACTCAGAAGGCAGGGAAGGAGCTAGAGAGGGAGCATAGAGCTGGCAGCCTGGCCAGAGCTGTGGATATCCTCTATATTTGCTCCAGTCTTCCAGGAGGTTTTGGCCTCAGAGCACACACCCCAACTCAGATGAATTTAATCCTATCAAAAGTCTTCAGAACTCAGGGAAGCCCAGGCCCCATACTCCTCCCTCATTGGCTGTTGGACTTTAATCCAATAAAAAGCCTCCAGAGGACAGGGAAGCTCAAACCCCAACAACCCTCCCCCAGAGACTGCACTGAGAGATCTTCTGTCAAAGCTCCAAGAGGGGAGACTGACAGAAGCCCCCAAAACCAAAAAAATGAGAGGAGTAAGAGCACAGACAAATACAGGGAGCAAAGAAGGGATGAATATGAGCAAACAGTATAAAAAGAAGAAAGAAATTACAATAGGCAGCTTCTATACAGAGAAAGGAACGGAGAGGGAGGGATCAGCAAACGATACATCAGAAATTCCAGCAAATACAATACAGGCTTTGGAAGAACTCAAAATGCAATTCAAAACACAATTAAGAGAGGCTGAAGACAATTGGGAAAAGAACTTAAAAACTAAGATAAGTCATCTGGAAACAGAGGCACTTGAACTAAAATAAGAAAATATTGTCTTGAAAGCCAAAATCAACCAGCTGGAAAATGAGGCAAAGAAGATGAAAGATGAGGCAAAGGAGATGAAAGATGAGGTAAAAAAGATGAAAGATGACCTCCAAAGAAAATCAGACCAGAAAGAGAAGGATGACCAAAACACCAGGGATGAAACTCAATCTTTAAGAACCAGAATACAACAACTAGAATTAAGTGACCTCACAAGGCAACAGGACACTATAAAACAAAACCAAAAAGATGAAAAAATTGAGGAAAATATGAAGCATCTCATTCACAAAACAGAGGATTTAGAAAATCGTTCGAGGACAGACAATTTAAGTATCATTGGTTTACCAGAGGACCATGACAAAAGAAAAAGTCTGGACACAATACTACAGGAAATTATTCAAGAAAACTGCCCCAATATTCTAGAACAAAAAGAAAAAGTGGAGATTGAAAGAATCCACAGATCATCTCCTGTACTTAATTCTCAACTGACAACACCCAGGAATGTTAGAGCCAAATTCAAGAACTATCAGACCAAAGAAAAGATATTACAAGCTGTTAAGAAGAAGTCATTCAGATACCATGAAACCACAGTGAGGATTATATAGGATCTGGCTGTATCCTTACTGAAGGACTGAAAGTCGTGGAATATGATATTCTGCAAAGCAAGGGAACCAGGTCTACAACAAAGAATCAACTACCCAGCAAAATTGACTATATTCTTACAGGGGAAAGTATGGTCATTCAAAAAAAAATAGAAGAATTCCAAGAACTTGCATAGAAAAGACTAGACCTGAACAGAAAATTCGATGTTCAAGCATAGAACTCAAGAGAATCATCAGAAGGTATTTTTTTTTACAAAAGGGAAAAAAGAAAAACCAAACCAAACAAACAAACAAACAAAAACCCTGTTTTAAAGAGAGTCAATAAGTTAAAATGTTATGTATCCCTATAAGAAAAGAGGTCATTGGTAACTATTAAAAACTGTTGTTATCACCTGGGCAGCTAGAAGAATTACACTTAAAGGGAATAGTGACAAACTGTATAGGATGAAAGGACAAGACATCAATAGGTACATAGATATATCCATGCATAAATACATATACATGTATACACACACACACACACACACACACACACATACACACACACACATATATATATATATATATATATATAACTTGAGATAAAAAAGAGGTTAATACAAAAGGAATGGGAAAAGAAACAAATGGGGGTAGATTTATATGCCACAAAGAAGCTCATGGCAGGAGGGCATAGAACATCAATACACTGGAAGTGTAAAGAGGTTGGAGATAGGAAATACTCAACTCTTACATGCTTTGAAATTGACCCAGAGGGAAGAACAATCCAATCCATTGGGGCAGAGAATAGATTTGTGCCTTATAGAGGAGTAGAAGGGTAACAAATGGCCTGGGGGGGGGGGAGAGAAGCAGTATAAGGGAGGGAGAGAGTGGGTGGGTAATTTTATAAAGACTACAGGGAATATAAGGGGGGAATAAGAAGGGGAGGGTAGAAAGGGAAGTAAAATAAGGATGGGAACTAGGGGGACTGATTAAAAACAAACATTGGTGTAGAGGGAAATAGTGAAAGAAGAAAAGGCAGGACCAGGAGTAGAAATTAAAATGCTGGGAAATACACAGCTAGTAATCATAACTCTGAATGTGAATGGAATGAACTCACCCATAAAACGCAAGCGAATAGCAGAGTGGATTAGAATCCAAAACCCTACCATATGCTGTCTGCAAGAAACACACAGGAGGAAGGTAGATACTAATAGGGTGAAAGTAAGAGGATGGAGCCAAATCTACGGAGCATCAACTGATAAAAAGAAGGCAGGAGTCACAATCATGATATCTGACAAAGCCAAAGTAAAAATAAATCTAGTTAAAAGAGCTAGGGAAGGTTATTACATCCTGATAAAAGGCAATAAAGACAATGAGGAAATAACCATACTCAACATATATGCACCAAATGGCATAGCATCCAAATTTCTAAAGGAGAAACTAGTTGAGCTCAAGGATGAAATAGATAGAAAAACTATACTAGTGGGAAACCTGAATCATCCTCTATTCGAACTAGATAAATCAAACCAAATTGGAAAAATATTTAATGCTCATGGGTGGGACGAGCTAACATAATAAAAATGACAATCCTACCCAAATTAACTTACGTATTTAGTGCCATACCCATTTAACTACCAAAAAACTTTTTTACTGAATTAGAAAAAAATATCACAAAGTTCATTTGGAAGAACAAAAGATCAAGGATATCCAGGGAAATCATGAAAAAAAAAATGCAAAGGAGGACTTGCGGTCCCAGATCACAAACTATACTATAAAACAGTGGTCATCAAAACAATTTGGTACTGGCTAAGAGATAGAAAGGAGGATCAGTGGAATAGACTTGGGGTAAGTGACCACAGTAAGACAGTCTATGATAAGCCCAAAGATCCCAGATTTTAGGACCAAAATCCACTACTTGATACAAACTTCTGAGAAAATTGGAAGACAATATAGGAGAGATTAGATTTGGATCAACATCTCACACTCTACACCAAGATAAACTCAGAATGGGTGAATTACCTGAATATAAAGAAGGTAACTATAAGCACATTAGGCGAACACAGAATAGTATACTTGTCAGTTCTTTGGGAAAGTAAAGACTTAAAAACCAAGCAAGAGGTAAAAAAAATCTCATTATATAAAATCAATAATTTTGATTACATCAAATTAAAAAGGTTTTGTACAAACAAGATGAATGCATCCAAAATTAGAAGGAAAGCAACAAATTGGGAAACAATCTTCATTACAAAAACCTCTGACAAAGGTCTAATTACTCACATTTATAAAGCTGAACCAATTGTACAAAAAAAATCAAGTCATTCTCCAATTGATAAATGGGCAAGGGACATGAATAGGCAATTTTCAGTTAAAGAAATCAAAACTGTCAATAAGCACATGACAAAGTGTTCTAAATCTCTTATAATCAGAGAAATGCAAATCAAAACAACTCTGAGGTATCACCTTACACCTAACAGATTGGCTAACATGACAGCAAAGGGAAGTAATGAATGTTGGAGGAGATGAGGCAGAGTTGGGACATTAATTCATTGCTGGTGGAGTTGTGAATTGATCTAACCCTTCTGGAGGGCAATTTGGAACTATCCAAAGGGCGATAAAAGACTGTCTGCTCTTTGATCCAGACATAGCACTTCTGGATTTGTACCCCAAAGAGATAATAAGGAAAAAGACATGTACAAAAATATTTATACCTGCACTCTTTGTGGTGGCAAAAAAAAAATTGGAAAATGAGGGCATGTCCCTCAATTGGGGAATGGCTGAAGAAATTGTGGTATATGTTGGTGATGGAATACTATTGTGCTCAAAGGAACAATATACTGGAGGAATTCTATGTGAACTGGAATGACCTCCAGGAATTGATGAAGAGTGAAAGGAGAACATTGTACACAGAGACTGATACACTGTGGTACAATCAAATGTAATGGCCTTCTCCATTAGTGACAATCTAGTGATCCTGAACAACCCAGAGGGATCTATGAGAAACAACACTATCCACATTCAGAGAAAAAACTGTGGGAATAGAAACATCGAAGAAATACAACTGCTTGATTACATGGGTCGAGGGGGATATGATTGGGGATATAGACCCTAAATGATCATCCTAGTGCAAATATCAACAACATGGAAATAGGTTCTGATCAAGGACACATGTAATACCCAGTGGAATTGCATGTTAACTATAGGTATGGTGGGAGGGGGAGGGAGGGAAAGAATATGATTCTTGTAACCAAGGAATGATGTTCTAAATTGACTAAATAAAATTTAAAAAAATAAGATAAATTAAAAAATTTCATTTTTATTGGCCTCAAATAGCAATAGTTACTATAGAGATGTCAATGAGACTAGTTATTGAGACATATTCAATGAAAAGTACTATAAACTTATTCTTTGTATATGGAGGATACTCATCCTAGCAAATGTCTAAAACAGATGATTGTTTGGGATGTTTTATCCCAGGAAGGTAGTAGGAAGAATACAAGTCATGTCTTAGTGGTAATTGAATTTCAGTATACCCAATCTGTTACCAGAAAACTTCAATAGTTACCAAAATGTTGTTGGAGAAATATTTTCCTATATATTCCCTACCAGAATCCATTCTGATTGAAGTAGAGACTTTGAGAGGAAACTACTCAAGGAAGCATCAGTTTTGACAGGAATTGAGAAGCCTAGAACTATATCTCATCATCTCCAAAAAGGCTCATGATTCCATTGTATATTGTTGAACATGCTGGGACCATGAAGACCTGAAACAGAAATCTCAGTGGAATTTATAGTGAATTTATGGAATCAGTTCTTCCAGGACTATAACAGGTTTTACACCACACTTGTTGATGTCTGGACAAGAGTAACATTTTGTCTTTTAGGGTCTTAGAAAATAGAGAAGATATAAAGGCTCATGACCAACATCTAAGGTGGCTGAGAGACCAGCTAAAGGAATCTAATCATCTAGCAATAGTTTGAGTTTAGAAGAGCTTTGATAGCACTAACTGCTAACAAGTTGCCTTGAGTATTTTATCATGAACTTTGGCAAGGTACAGAATCTTCCTGAAAAGCCTTGATGTTCAGGTCACAAATAAGAGAGAAGGCTAATGGAAAACTACTCTGCACCAGTAAATGAGAGACTAGTCAAAATGCTTTATTGCAAAATAATCCTAGAGCATGATGAGTGCTCTACATAGACAATTCATAGCTTCTACATATTGCCCATTTGGAGAGTTAAGTGGGATACTCTAGTGAGTAGGAGAGAAAGGAAGGAAAGTCAGCTAAGCAGTGTCTGAGAAGAGCCTACCCACCAGCTGCTGAGAGATTGATTCAGAAAAGAAGTCAGAAAGTAGAGAAAATAATGATTTAAATGTAGAAGCTACTGTAACTGACTGACTGTTTCAGAAGGAGGAATTCAGATCAGATTGGGAATGGGTAGGTGTAGGACTGATGCCAGAGCAGTTCCTTTTCTGTCTAGAGATTCATCTGTGGCAACCCATAGGGTATATGGAAAACATTCATTGATTGCAAATAATGATATTCATCCTAGGACTGTAAGATGATGGTACATATGAAAAGCATTAGATTTGGAGTCAGAGAATCAAGATTTATCTTCTCACTTGTCCACTTACTATCTTGTATTAATTGACTTTGGGCAAGTCAATTAACTTGTCTGGACTTCCTTTGCCTCAAAATGAGGGGTTGGACTAGACCCCCTGAATGAAATAGGACAATTACTATTGCCTGCATTTTGAGTAAGAAAACCACAAATTAATATGATCTATTTTAATTTTTTTTTACTTTATTTTGTTAAACATTTACCCAAATACATTTAAAATAGATAGAGGTTGCATTATTTTGCAGGCTGGGGTTTTGCAATATTGTGGCTTCTGGATACAAGTTTGATACTTCTGGACTAGATGACCTCAGAAGTTCCTTGCTGTTCCAAATCCATAATGGTAGGATCTAAGGACAGTGATTATACCAATCTATACCATCCTCAGCTCAGGTTTAGGCAAACAAAGGCCAGTAGGGAGAAGGAGAAGAACTAGAATCATTTAAGCAGTGATGAGAATATTGCAGGAGAAGAAAAATTTCCTGGTGACTCATTTCACTAGATGACAATATATGCATTGGATGTAACTTTTATTGGTATTTTGTTGTTTTTTATTTTTTGTTGTTGTTTATTGTTATTAATTATCATTATTTATTGGTGTTGAATATGTCCATTATTATTGTGCATCTCTGTTTTCTATTTTTCTGCATGTTATTATTTTCTTAGACAATACCATAAGTATGCACTGATTCTATATATGTCTATTAGCTATAGGTATTATTGCTGTTATTCCTTTACTCTTAGATGCTTATTATGAAGAGTAGGCATCTATCATAACATTAATATACATGAATATTCTGTATGAAATTTTTTATCTCTCTTACTTGAAACAGCCTGAGAAGTGATGTCTTGCATTCTGCTGTATTTGTTCCATATAATGTTAATATGTGTTTCAATAATACCATGGGAGGTTTACCTATGATGTTGGGTTAATTGTCCTAGATAGACTGGATATTGATTTTTGTTATTTTGCTTATTATGTGTTTTTGTAGATGTTCAAGTGTGTCTTGAGTAATTTGTTGGGGATTAAAGATTTTTTCAGCTAAAGAGAAGAATATGGCAGGTTGCTCTGTCAGAAGGTGAGAAAGACATTCTGAAGTTCTAACAAAGGGAAATAGATAGGTGAGACCCTAGGAAGTGACAAGAGCTGAGAGCAAGCACACGGGTTTCTAGAGTTCCCTATTTCTTTTTTCCTTTGCCCTGGAGGGAGAGTTTGTGTATGAAATGCTGGATAGAGGGAATAGGTAGTCATGACATAGGAAGACTGATCCCATGAGTGCAGTTGCAGCCCAGCATGATATAAGCTGGCAGAAACTGTCTAAAACCATAGCTGCAGAGAATCTCAAATAAAATTGAATCTATTAAGATATAGTGCAATATGTAAGCACAAAATCTTACTTGATTATAAATATCAATGTCATAGGTACAAAATGGGAGAGGTACAGATAGATAGCAGTTTTAAAAATATTTGGGGACATAATTGACTTCAAGATCAACATGAGTTCATATAGTAGGAGGTCTCTAATGAAGTACTATAGGAATTTGTGCTGGTTAACATTTTTATCAATGACTTTGAAGAAAGTATAGATGATAAGTTCATTAAATTTGTAGCTGATATTTGCAGCAAACATGCTGGATGGCTGAATCAGGATCCAGAAGGAACTTGAGAACCTACAGCATTGGGCTGAACTGAATAAAATTAAATTCAATAGGGACAAATATAAAATATTATACTTGGGTACAAAAAATCAATTGTACAAGTTCAAACAGAAGGAGGCCTAGTTAGTAGTTATTTGAAAAAAAGATCTGGGGGTGACAGAGCACTTCAAGATCAATATGAATCAGAAGTAAGTGGCAGTCAAAAAAGCTAATGCAATCTTGGGTTGTTTTAAGAGAGGCATAGCACCACTATATTCTACCTTTGTCAGATATAATCTGAAGTATAATGTTCAATTCTGGATGTAATGGTGCAGAAATGATATTGATAATGTATAGAGTAGGGTAAACAGAATGACAGGCTGTCTTGAGTCCATATCATGAAAAATTATTGAAATTCTCAAGAGGCAGTATTTATCAATTTTAAGTTAATTTAATAATTGACTACTTAAGACAGTCTAAAATGACCAGTGGACTTCTAAAGTCTGAACCAAAGATAAGTAGTATCTACCTACCTAAAATCATCAGCAAGTAGTATCTGCAATGGGGAGAAGTTAGAAACCTTCCCAGTAAGATCAGAGGTGAAACAAGGATGCTCATTATCATCACTATTATTTAATATTGTACTCAAAATGCTAGCTAGAAATTGAAGGAATTAAAGTATGTAATGAGGAAACTAAACTATCATTCTTTGCATATTATATGATGATATACTTAGAGAATCCTAAATAATCCATTAAAAACTAAGTGAAATAATTAATAACTTTAGTAAAGTTGTAGGATATAAATAAAATCACATAAATCATCATTTTATATATGACCAACAAAGCCCAGCAGCAAGAGATAGAAAGAGAAATTCCACTTAAAATAACTCTAGAGAGAATAAAATAAATATCTGAGAAAAGATTTGCTGTGACAAACACAGGAATTACATGAATGCAATTGCCAAACATTTTTTAGACAAATAAAGACAGAGCTAAATAATTGGGAAAATATCAATAGCTCATGGGTAGGCAGAGCTAATTACATAAAATGACAATTTTACTTAAATTTGTTTAATTATTCAGTGACATGTCAATCAAAATACCAAAATTAAATTCAATAGGGACAAATATGTAGAACTAGAAAAAATCAATGACATAACTTATCTGGAAGAAGAAAAAGTCAAGAATATCAAGGGAATTAATGAAAAAAATTGTCAAGGAAGGTGGCATAGAGGTACCAGATTTCAAATTGTACTATAAAGCAGTAATCATCAAAACAATCTAGCACTGGCTAAGAAATAGAATGATTGATCAACAGAATAGATCAGTGGGGTCAAAGAGTAGGGCAAAAGAGCTTCATTAACAAAAAAGAACGTAAGAAAAGAGGGGCAAAAAAGAGAGAATTCTTCTTTCACAGGCCAATATATACCCCTTCTGATCTCACCACACAATCCCTCCACTGGACATAGCATGACATCTTTGACTGGTAAAGAGCCATTAAGGAAGTGGATTTAGAGACTCAATTCCTCCCTCCTTACTTCATCACAGGAAGACGAGGGTCTCAGAAGGATGCCAACATACCATTTTCTCCCCCATGTAGCTGGGCCAATCCAACATGGTGGTAAAGCATAATGGCTTCCACTAATCTCTCCAATGGGTCAAAGTTTACCTTGCCCTGAATCCTTTCATCCTTTTAATATCCAAACAAAAGAAGAGAGGGCATAGCCTGGCAGGGAAAACTATTTCATCCTGACCTTAGCATCAGGTTATTTCAGACTTTAATGAGGAAGATCTAAGAGGGAAATTATTTCACAATTTGATATTAATTTGCCACATATATGAAAGGATTAGTTGAAGAAACTGGGGATGTTTAAGTTGGAGAAGATAAAACTCTTAGTGGGGACATGATATTGTTTTTCATGTAGGAGGTGCTCCTAGAGTAGCTAAGTGGCACAGGAGATAAAGTGCTGGGCCTGAAGTCAGAAGGACTCAACTTCCTGAATTCAAATCTGGCCTCAGACATTTAGTAGCTGGGAGTCCCTGGGAAAGTCACTAAACCTTGTTTGCCTTGGTTTCCTTGTGTGTAAAATGAACTGGAGAAGGAAATGGCAAACCACTTCAGTATCTTTACCAAGAAAATTCCAGATTGGGCCATGAAGAGTCAAATATGACTGAGCAACAACAAAAAATGTTGTTCCTAGGCTAGTAATCTACAGACATATTTTGGGTACTCAAATATTTATTTAATGAAAATAGTTAATACATGTAAGACACATAATCTCATACCTATTTATTTGGTGAAAAAAAATTAAAAGGGAGGATAAAATCCATTGTGGTCAGTGCAATGAGTCAGAGTCACTCTGACTGTGACAATGTACATAGTCTTTCGAGAAAAATAATCTAGCAATGTGTCATGGGAGTCATAACCTGACCCAAGTTCCAAACTAGTATTCCAAGGCAGGGAATATATCTCAAGGAAAGAACTTGATAGATCCATCTATATGAGTATTCCCTCCATCAGAGGAGGCTGTAAAAGGAAATAATTGGAAAACCTAAAAAGAACTATCAATAAAATTATATTAATAGCTGTGCAATATGTTATGGAGGAAAATAGAAACAACCAAAACACTTGGTCTTTGGGGAGTAGTTAAACACAAGGGCATTGGTGTCTTTGAGAAATGACAAATACAAATAGCATACAGAAATAATGAAAAGTTCACATGAATCAATGCAAAGTAAATAAAAATTAGAAAGACTTTAAACACAGGACTAAAATCAATGTTAAAAAATACCTATATATGCATTATTTCTAGATGATATTTAGCAGAGAGGAAAGAAGACAAGAGAGGCATGATAACTATTTTTGAGAATTTGAAGGGCCATTAGAGGATATAGAAATTAAATCTGTTTTGCTACTTTTAGGAGCAATGAGGAGAAGTCACAGAATTATACAGAATCAGAATGGGCTGCGTTAGAAGAAAAGATCTCCCATCCCTGTGGGGTATATGAGTATCTACTGGGGATGTTCAGTGGATCACAGTTCAGATATGGGTTGGATTTGATAACTTTTTGAAATCTTTTCCTAATAATAGTAATAGCTAACATTTTTATAATGTTAGGCAGTCTTCTAAGCATTTACAAATATTATCTCAGTTGATCTTCAGAACAGTCCTGGGGAATAAGGTGTTGTTATTACTCCCATTTTTCAGATGAAAAAACTAAAGCAAAATATCATACATCTAAGTGTCTAAGGCCAAATATGAACTCAGGTCTTCTAGCCTCTAAGTCCAGGGCTCTATTCACTAAGCCATCTAACAGATTTAACTCATCAACATTTAGAATTTATAATTATAAGGGGCAGCTTAGGTGGCAGGATGTTGATCCCGGAATCAGGAAGATGAGTTCAAATCTGGACTCTGACACTAATTATGTGGCAAATCACTTAAGCCTGTTTAACTCAATTCCTCCTCTGTAAAATGAGCTGGAGAAGGAAATGACAAACTCCTCCAGTGTCTTAATCAAGAAAACCCCAAATAATGTCATGAGGAGTTGGACTGGAAAAACTGAACAACCACATAAGAATCAGAATAGGAATTAAAGGATGTTTCTAATCAGCTGCCCCTGCTATTTATTTGCTGAATTGTAATGTTGATTGTAAGGTGGATTAAATAGATAAATAGATAAATTGAGCTGTCTTTTCTCAGTCCCCATCCCTCTGAACCTCTTTTATACATTTAACTCTACCATCTCCCATCTTCTCTTGGGTACTCTCTCCTCTTAAAAACCCAAGAAAGTTTCTGTGACTTTGCACTCTTTCAGTTCTCCACCCACCTGTCTGACCATTCCTTTTCAGCTTCCATTTGCTAATTCACTCTCAATATCATATAGGAGTTTTCTCCAAGTCTCAGGCTTGTGTCTTCTTCTCTTCATTATTTCCATGTTCTCTCTTTGTAATTTGATTAGCTCATAAGAGTTCAATTATCATCTCTAAGCAGATGACTCAGATCTCTATATCCGGCTCTCCATCACTAACTGCATATTCAACATTTCAAATTGTATGTATTGGAGACATTTCAAACTCATCATGCCCAAAATAGAACTAATTTTCTTTATCCCCAAATACACCATTCTTCCCTATTTCTGTGAAGGGCATCACTATTAAACCAGTTTCCCAGGATCATAACTTCAGTATTGTGCTGTTTCTATTTCCTCAATATTTCTCATTTTCATCCCCTATTTACATGGCCACCATTTTAGTTCAGGTCCATATCACATATTTTTTAATAGCCTTTTTAAAAATTTATTTATTTTTTTGTAATGGCCTTTTAATTGGTCTCCCTGCCTGAAGATTATCCCCATTCTAATAAGTTCTTCATTTAAATTGTGCCAAAGTGTTTTGTCGCAAGCCTAGTTCTGGCCATGTCATTCCTTCATCAATAAACCTTACTGGCTTCCTATTACTTATAGGATAAACACATAAATTCCTTGACATGACTCTTGATGTCTTTCACAACCTGGTCCCAATTTATCATTCCAGTCTCTTCTTATACTCTTTGACCCAGGCAACTTGGCCCTCTCTCACACATAGCACTCTCCTTCCTATCTCTGTGTTTTTCCTTGCCATGCCTTTACCTGGAATGTATTCCTTTCTTACCTTTACCTCACAGTATCCCTTAGCACAGGCTCTAACACCTTCAGCATAATTGCCTTTCTACATCCCTCTGACCACTAATGCGTCCTATCTGGTATTTAATTACATTACATTATTTTGTTCTTATATTCATATATGTATATATGTACTGAATATACTGTATAAATGATGTACTTAACACATAATGTACTTATATTAATACATAGATTTTGAGCTATTGAAAAGCACAATGATCTCATGAAGCAGTGGCTTCCTCTTTACTGGGAAACTCCAAACAAAGAGTAGATAGATACTTGTCTTATATTGTAAAAAATAGACTCAAATACAGGACTACAATCCCCATGAGCCTTTGCTCCACTTCCCCAGAATGCCTTGTAATCTCACTTGGGCCGAGATCGAGAAGGTATTTAAGTTGATTCAAAGGCTTTTGAGTCGCTCTCTTGGTTCTTTTTGGACTTCCGTTTTGGAGCAGGATCGTCTCTTGCGTGATGTGAGGTTATTTTGTCTAGGCCTCTGGCCTAGGCACATGTTTCTTACTTGTATATTCTTTAATCTTTAGCCTTTAATAAACCTCTAAAAAATATAATACTCCTTGCAGAGAGAAACTAATTTCTACCTGCCTCAGTCTCCCCATCTCCCCTAAATTTTAATCTTTACAATATGTTGTCATATACTAATGCTCATGTTTCTAGGATTTTTTCTATTCCTGATGGCATACAGGAAATAGCACAAGAATAAGGCCCTTTAAACTTTTCATATTTTTTTTTCTTTAAATGGTTGAGTATGACTCAAGAAGGTTGAATGAAGAGAGGGGGGGAAACTCCTTAATTCATCTGAAAATAGTTTCAATTTCTTATGAACAGGCAACCAACCAATAAAACGGCTCAATTGTGGCTGTGGTCTACAGAATTCTTAGGGGTTGATGGATATGTCTATTCTTTTTCACATCAGTGGAGAGCCAGCTATTGACCAAACAAGGAAATTGATGTTTTAAATGTCTGCCGATATTTACGTGTTTGGATATTATTCAATATCACCACACACACACATACACATTAGCTTTTAAATATTATATTCATTTCAGGTATACTAAATATATTTCCTAAACACAAAAACAAATACAGACCCAGAAAAACAAGCAATTTAATCCAGGATACACAGTGACCCATAAGTAATAACAATAAACATGAATGCATGGTACATAGAAGATAATTGGAATACTAAAAAAAGTGAATTTCAACCCTAAGAAAATATTGATAAATTCTAAAATCAATAGTATAACCATGCAAATAATTCTTATTTTTATAAGAGTTTCATATCCAACAACAAAAGGCTTTTAATCAGATTAATATACTATATCATAACACTTTTAAATGAGGAAATGAGTCAAAAACCCAAAGAAAAAGGATAGAGTAGGTTACTTTGGACACCATAGAGTAGAAAGGGGGTCTGCAGAAAGATTAAGAAAGAATGAGGCAGTATGGTACAATGGCAAGAGCACTGGATTTCACAGAATCTTCAAGTCTGAAGGGACCTCAAAAGTCATCTAGTTCAACTCCTACCAGACACTTGAACAGAAAAGCCTTCTTTGATATCTCAAAAAATCTCCATTTGTAAACCACCAATGATAGGCAAATCAGTACTTACTTACCAAAGCAGTTCCCTCAACCTTCACCCAATTCTAATTGTTAATGAAGTTTTTCTTTAAGTTGAACTTGAATCTGCCTCTCTTCAACTTTTTTACTTTTCTCCTACTTCTGAAGCTAAACAGAAAAAAGGCCATTAACCCTTTCTCACAACAGCCCTTAAAATACTTAAAGAGAATAAAATCTTTTCTTCTTTAAGATAAATATTTCCAATTTAATAATCTGAAAATTCTCTGGAATATTCTGCAATTTTTTAGCCATGCAGATTGCCTTCTGGATTTGACTCATTTACCAATAACATTTCTAAATTCAAATGTCCAAAACTGAACAAAATATTCCAGATTGTATAGGCTAGTTATGGAAGAATATGACAGTGAACCATCATTGTGGATAGTATAATTCTATCAAGGCAACCTTAGAGTAAAATAACTTTTTGTACTGTCATCTCACACAGTTGATTCATATGAAATTTGTAGTCCACTAAAAATTCCATCTTTTTAACATGAACTAATCATATATTCTCTAACTTGAACTTGTGAAATTGACTTTTTGAACCAAAGAGCCCAGTTTACATTAGTCAGATTTCAAATTTATCACCTATGTAAAGATTAAATCAATACACCTATTTTTCTGATGAAATATTTTGGAACTAAAGAACTTGTGTTTTCATTCCCTTTCTGTTTCTTACTCTACTTATGAGACTTTTGATGAATCACTTAATCTTTTAAGTCTTATCTGTTAGAAGACAGAGCTGGATTATATGAACTCTAGATTCCTTTTCATTCTTTATCATAATCCTGGGACTAAAATATCACTATGGTATATCTCAGTTCTAAATCAATGATGATGACACTCTTGAAGGAGTAAACAAAAATGTGGAGGAGAACAAAGGCCACAAGTCCCATTTTGCCCTTCTTTACTTCAGAAGGAATGAGTCTTAGACCTTTGTAATCTCCACATGCTTTCAAATCATTAAAGTTACAGAAGCGATAATAAAATAATTTAGTCTTCAGCATAAGTATTTTCAATTTTGTCAACTCATCATTTTCCAGAATATTCTCCAGTCCTTTAGCCATGTGGTTGCCTTATGATGTGATTTAGTTTATTGGTGATAAAAGGCAATTTTCATCATAGGTCAGGGTGATCTGTAGTAAAGTAGCTAATAGGTCATAATCTTGAATGTAATTTGTCCATGGTTCTGAGTTAAAATTGAGACTCTCCTAGTACTGCCACTCACTTGGTGTTCACTGGCTTGTCTCCCAAAACCTCTCCCTTCTAGAAAATTCCATAAGGGAGTTAATACAAAAATTTTACCTCTTTAGATGTCTCTGCAGAGGGTTATTTTTTTTTTCTCTTCTTCCATAATGGACTAAGGAAGATCTCTCACTTATAACCTGAAATTTGAATTTTACCACCAAGACTTCTTTGTTCAAATGGATTTATGTTTACCATGGTCACATAGTAGCCTTTTTTGCCTCCTTTATGTTAGGCAAGGTACCTCCCAATAAAACTACTTCTTGATCTCATTTCTGGGTAGGAATTATCCAAACTATTTTAGAGGGAAAAAAGAAACTTTCCAATTGAAGGGGAATGAAAATATTTCTCCCTTTTGTTTATGGAACACTCTGAGGGGTCAAGGACTTTGACAATTAGGTTACTTTGTGCTGAGAAAGGAATAAAGAAGGGATAGAGGTGTTTGTCCGGAATGATGTCCAAAATAAATCTGAACTTAGGTAAGCATGTTTGGAATTAGTAGGGAAGGGAAAAGTAGCTATGAAGAGACTGAACAGTAAAGAGGGAGGGATGACTGAATAGGTAATCTCTTGAGAAGATGTAAGGGGATTGGATTAATTTCACCTGAGAAGCAATTGGCCTTAATAAGGAGAAGGACCATCTCATTATCCAGGACTGAAGAGAGAATAGAGGTTGATGTCAAAGAGTTTTGTGAGGAAGAATAAAGAAGTATAAGTGGGATCTCACAGAAAATGGGCTCAATTTTTTTCAATAGTGTAAGAATGAAAGATTTTTATCTGGCAACAAGATAGTATAGGAAATTTGGGACAGGGCTTTGGGAAAGAATTTTGAAAGAACTTCTATGAGAAGTGAGACAGGAAATCATCTAGGAAAGAATGAAAAGGTTAGGTTGCTCAAGTAAGGACCCAGTTGAAATTGGATAATATAAATATTTACATTACCCAGTCAGCACAAATGACTTCTTCTACCTCTATTTAGCATCATACCAATAGGAATGGAGTGAGAAATGTTGGGAGCAATACTTTGGCAAGGAGAGGGCATTGGCATGGCCATGAAGCAAGGATTTTTTGAATAGAGGAATTGAATAAAGAGCCTAGATAGGGAAGAGAGAAAAGTTAAATCAGAGCAGAGATAATTGCCCCCAGAAAGTTCCAAGGGACTGAAGAACTGGAGGTCATGATAAGCAAGTGGATAATAACAGAGTAGTAAGAAGTGGTGGCCCCATAATAATGGGCACTGGCAGTATACAATGACAATAGGGCAGTCCCTGGAGTATGAACAATGTCATAGGTACTAGTAGTACAACTCATAAGTGAGAGTAAGCAACATAGCAAACAGTAACATAGGAAGTAATGTAGGTGGTAGAATAGTCAGCAGCACAAGCAGTGTCCCTGTAGCACTTTGCTTACTAAATTTGGAACTGGTAAGATCCATCTTCATTGTTGCCAGTATAGCACTCAATGTTCAGTTTCATAATTGTTCACTACCTAGGGATGAGAGGATAAAAAAGGGGCTTGAATTGATACTAGAATGCATTCTTTTTTAACTAAATTTTTTTCCAATTACATTCCAATTCCAATTCCATTCCAATTCCAACTTTTTTCCAATTACACATAGAAACTATTTTTGACAATTGTTTTCTGATATTTTGCAATGTAGATTCTCTCCTTCTCCCCTCTCCCCCAAGGTTGTGGATATCATTTTTTATCCTGAGTCCCTTGGGATTACATTGGAATCTTTAGCTGATAATAGTTAGTCCTTCACATTTGATCATTGTATATTATTTCTGTTACTGTATATACTTTCATTCTAGTTCTGCTCACTTCACTTTTCATCTGTTCATATAAATCTTTCCAAGTTTTCCTGAAGTTGTCACAATAGTGACAGCACAATAGACTTAAGGCACAATAGTATGACATTACAGCCATATACTATTGCTTGTTCAGCCATTCCTTAATTAATCAAAACCCTCTCAGTTTTCAATTTTTTGCTATTTCAAATTTTGCTATTTTACAAGTAGTTCCTCTTCCCTTATCTCTTATCTATTTGGGATACAGACCCAGTATCACTGGGTCAAAGGCTATGCAGTTTTATGGTCCTTTGGGCATAGTTTCAGAGTGCTCTCCAGAATGGTTATATCAGTTCACAGTTCCACCAACAGTGTATTAGTGCCTCAATCATTTTTCATTTTTCTTTTTGGTCATATTAGCCACTCTGATATATATGAGGTAATATCTTTAACGTTGTTCTAATTTTAATTTCTTAAATCAATAGTGATTTGGAGCATTTTTTTATATGACTAAAGAGAATTTTCTGAGAACTGCCTAGTCATATCCTTTGACCATTTATCAATTGGAGAATGCTTTGTATTCTTATAAATGTGAATCAGTTCTCTCTAGTGACTCAGAAGTGAGGCCTTTGTCAGAGATACTTGCTATAACATTTTCTCCAGGGAATCAAGATGTTGGCTTAGAGACAGTAACAGCTCAGACCTCCATAAACTCTTCCTCTGATCAAAAACACAATGCTTCTAGGGGACTGAAAACTAAATATAACAACAGGACAGAGCTAGGGAACCCTCCTCCTGGACCCAACTTAAAAGGTATGCCCCCCCAAAAGCCTGAACTCTAGAACATGCAGATTTAAGGGGAAGGAAGAAGAAAGGTCCTAGGACCCTCTGCCCCACCTACAGTGCTGAGCCTCTAGCCATGGCTGGAATCTTTGGGCAGGCAAGGGTACTAGTCTGGAGGGAGTACCTTGCTGGCAAAGCTGTGCCAGGCTCAAGGCATAGAACACAGGTAGCTTAGAGTTACCTGGAGAAGAAAGGCAGAGCAGGCAGCCAAGACACTTCATCTTGCCCCCCCCCCCCTTTGGAGGTTTTGGCTTCAGGGCACATCCATCTTTGTGCATCAACTCCTCTTCCTTGGCTCAATCTCATCAATAGGGCAGATAAGAGGCCTTCAGAGGGCAAGGAAGCTCAAGTTCCAACATCCCTCTGCCACAGAATGACCTGAGAGACTTGCTGAGTAGGCTCCTAAGGCAAAGACTGCAACAAATTACAGAAAACAACCTTGATAACAGGGCAGGAAGCCCAGCCCCTATTCAGCTTCTGCTGTCATCATGGGAAGATCTGACTAACCTGATCAAACAGCAGAACAGAGAAGAAGCCCCTTCAGGACAGCATAGCCCAAACCCACAGATCCAGCACATAATGAGAGGAGCAAGACTACAGGAAACTATTGAGGAGACAGAAGGTGGAAATATGAGTAAACAACAAAAAAAAAGAAATTACAATCAATAGCTTCTATCTAGGCAATGAACAAAGAGCAAATGTAACAGAAGAGAATCAAGGAACACCAAGCAAAAAAAAAAACAAAAAAACTCCAGTGAATTGAACACAGACTTTGGACGAACTCAAAATACAATTCAAAACACAATTAAGAGAGGCTGAAGGGAACTAGGAAAAGAACTTAAAAAAGCAGATAAGTCATCTGGAAATAGAAAATAGTGTCCTGACAGCCAAAATTAATCAGCTTTAAAATGAGGCAAAGGAGATGAAAGATCAGAAGGAGAAGGATAACCAAAAATCAAGGGATGAAATTCAGTCTTTAAAAACTAGAATCCAATAACTAGAAGCAAAAGACTTTACAAGGCAGGAAACTATAAAACAAAATCAAAAGCATGAAAACATTGAGGAAATATGAAACACCTCATCCACAAAACAGAAGATTTAGAAAACAGGTCTAGGAAAGACAACTTAAGAATCATTGGTCTAATGGAAGACCATAACAAAAGAAAAAGCCTGGACATCATTCTACAGGAAATTATCTAAGAAAACTGCCCCAACATTCTAGAGTAAGAGGGAAAAGAGGAGATTGAAAGAATCCATAGATCACCTCCTCTTCTTAATCCCCAACTGACAACACCCAGGAATGTTATAGCCAAATTCAAGAACTACCAGACTAAGGAAAAAAAAATATTACAAGCTGCTAAGAAGAAGTCATTCAGATGAAAACTGAGAGAATAACTTGGGGACTTGGTGATAACAACCACCATTTGGATTTGGGAAGCATGAAAAAATTTAATAGCATGAACTTCAAAGAAGAGGAAGTTGCTGAATGATGATGGTAAAGGAAGCCTGCAAGTGGTAGTGGGGAGCAAGGAGTATTCCAACTTAATCTCTAGGTCAAGTGTGTAGAAGTGTGATTGAAAATATAGCTAGTGCTAGAGAGAATAATCAAGGGTATGGTATACTTAAGGGAAAGTTAGGTCTTACTGAGATCTAGTAGATAGAAGGAGTATAAAACAAAGAGGTCCAGAATTAAAGGACATTTAGAAAGAAGTCCAGGATGAAAAAAAAATTTGTTTCTTATGAAATGGGGATTAGATAAGGAAAAAGGGAAGATATAGGCAGAGTTGAAGTAGGATATGATTAGGGGAGGATTGAGAATTGAGAATTAAGATTGAGAATGGCAGAAAAAAAAAGAATGGTCCTAAAGGGCTGGGGATATGGTAGTGATGGCAAATGTTTTAGAAGCCAAGTACCCAAACTGCACCCTCATATGTAAGCCATCCCCTTATCTCAGACAGGAGGGAGGAAGCACTCCAATTGAGCTTCTGGGCAGAGGGGCAGGTGAAGTGAAAAATGTCCTCAAGCATGGTGGATAGGGGGAGCATAGCAGTTCCCTCTGGCACACATGCCATAGGTTCACCAATACAGGGATAGGGTATTCCAGAGCAGTCAGTAATTAAGTTATACAAGGGTAGGAAGAGAAGCAGGTGGTAGGAGTCATATTGGGTAGAAGATGAAATTCAAAGCTTATTTTACAACAATTTTATTATATATATATATATATATATATATATATATATATATATATATATATAAAATACAAAAATTACAAGTTACAACAAGTAACTTGACCTTGCTTAGCCTCAGTTTCTAATTCAATAAAATTAGGTTGGACTATATTATCTCTACAGTCTTCTTCCAATTATATATTCTATAATGTTATTTCCTTCTTGAAAAGGTACCTGGGGACATGGTACAACTTCACTTGGATCTGATGGGAATTTAAAGATGCAGCTGGTAAATGGGCCAAAGATGCTGGCTTCTTCGACTCTCCTTGCTGAGTCAGCCCTCAGTAGACAAAAGGTCAACCTTGCCTGGCATGGGTTGAGAAAAACGGGCCCCAGTGGATAGCTCATGACATTTGCTGAGTACAAAGTGGACTGGCTGAAGAGTACATATACTGAGCCTGAAAAAAGACAGAGAGCAGCAGAAGGAGGCCTATGACTCACCAGGCCACATATGGGAAAACTATTTACCCTTTCCTATAAAATTTCAAACTGCTCATTTTTACCCAGCACCCAATAGAGTTTCAGAGAAATTGTCAGCCAAAAGGGTCCATCAATATTAAATGGAGCAATCATAAGATATACATATGCCTAAGGCATCACAGCCTCCCAGGAAAAGGCTAATGCAGGGGATATGTGTCTATATATTCTCTCATCTACCAGAAGCTCAATGAGGTTTCCTATTATCTATGTTTGTTTACTTCCTTTTTATAGCACAAATGAGGAAGCCTGGGAAGTAATCAGAAAATCTGAGTTGTTTAAATATGTCAACCAAATAATTCAAACATTAAGAGAACATTTCCTTCAGAGATTTGGATAATTAAAGCCAGAATATAGTTTTTAAAACTTTAATTATCTGGGAAATTTAGTGACTGTATGATTCAGACAAAGACATATCCCATTGTACCTGGATATTTGCATAAAGCTGTAGTAGTTGTTCATTCATTCCTTTACTAAATAACTGAGGTGGAAGGTAGTGACAGAACCACAGAGTCTCTGAAATGTGTGTTTTGGGGGACAAGTAAGGTTTAGAGATCATCTAGATAACTCATACCTAAATAAGAATCTCCTATATTGAATACAATAGAAAATATATTCAACTTTATTTGAAAATGTCCAGTGAAGGAAAATAGGTTGACATGTACCAATACCAAGGAAACCCATTTTAATTTGTGATGTCTCTAATTATTTAACTCAATTTCACAAATATTTAGTATAATTGTTAGAAAGTTTTTTGTCTTTATTTTTCTTCATATAAAAGTGAAATGTCTGAAACTTTCCTACTGAGACTAAACTAAGCAATTCCAACCTATTCTATCCACATGACAATTCTTTAAATAAATGAAGAGAAAGACTTCTAGATCATTTGACCAACAAAATAAAGGACTACCAGATTTTTTTTTCAGATCCTCATGACTTTTCTAACATTTTCAATATAGGAATTATGCATTTTAGCCAATTACACAGTCTAGGAAAAAAATAACACAAAACAAAGTAAAAACTTGATGAACTAATAGTAGAAAAGGTTAATGACTAACCTGCAACTCACCCAACACAACCCCCCACAAGACTCTTAGCAGTGCTACATCAGCGGATGTAAGCACTAACTACCTAATTCAAGTTTATCCCCATCCTCACACCCTTTCCATTGCTGTAGAGATCCAAATAGACTGGTTTTGAGAGCAAAGAGAAGCACTCAGAAGCACGGAAGAATAGAGTTTGGTGCTACAACAGAGGCTGGCCAGAGATCTGAGGAAAAGAAGAATCTAGGACTGTGTTGGTGAAGCTGTGGCACAGGCCCTGGGGCAGCATGGGGAGGGTTGTTCTGTTCCCCCTCTCCACAGTGCCCAAGGACATTTTTTGTATGCCTCACCCCACTGTTCATCCACCTAATGTGAACACTTCCTCCCTCTGCTGTCTGGGTAATGAGGCTCATGGGCAGCTTTATGTTGCATCTTGGGCATGCAATCTCAACAACATTCACCAACAATTATCTAGGAGAAGATCATTTGTCTGTGGATATGTGGCACAACACTAAGCCCAAGGCAAAGAGTCTAATATTCAGCTAGGACCAGTTCTATCTCCCCAGAAATCACTTGAGTAGAGATGGAGGATGGCAAACTATGCATTGCCCATAATAGGAAGACTCTACTGTGGCTTTGAGATCTAATCCCCAAAGTAGCTATCATCAATGAGTAGGAAGTCAAAAAGTGAGCAACAGAAGAAAATGAAGGGGGAGAGAGATGAAAATTGCCAACAACTTCAGCAGAAAGAAAATTTGATTAAAGATTATGAAAGCAGAATTTATTATCTTTATATCAGAAATCATTGTTATAAAGAAATATTTGAATCCCAAAAGGCAAGTCTCCCCAAAGAAACAACATGGAGGATAATTAACTGGGAATGCAAATACATGGAAATGAAGGATGATCGCAAAGAAAAGAGGCAAAAAAATAACATGTTTTGAGAAGCATGATATATAAAATCTTCATGAAAACAGGATTATAGAGATAACGAATATTGTAGGACTACCAGTGAACATAACATGTTGAAATATGTGAACACTGTTATGTGAGAAAAAAATATAGAATTTCTAAATGCTGAATACAAAGTGCTGACCAAAAGAAGACACACATCACCTTCATAAGAAACAAAAGAAAAAGAAAGAAACCAATGTTTCAAACTCCAAAACAAATCATGCTTCAGTTTGACAATTCTACTAACACTCAACAAATTTTGCAAGCGAACAGGGGAAAGGTCTCCATTATAAATTAAAAGAAATTCTAATAACACAAGCCTAATCTTCTCCCATCATAAACCACAAGAGATTATGGTAAAATGTGCTCCAAAGAGCAAAGAAGTTCAACATGTAGCCTAAGGTGACATGCTCTTCAAATTTGAGCCTAACCATAATGAAAAAAATGGATATTCAATTTAAAAAAGAGGTATCCAATACACCCCTAGAAAGAGAGTCAAACTAAAAGAAATTATTTGCTTCTCTAATACCCCTAGACAACAGAAATATAAAAAAAGGTAAACAATTACAGTAACTAAATGATGATGGTGACAATAATACAATAAATAGACTCATATTAAGAAATTTCTTTTTAGATGTATATGTGCAACAAGAGTCAAAGCAGGTCAAAAAATGATAGAGAAATAGCTCTGAAGCATCAGGGACTAAACCTCAGAACATTTCATCTACAAATGAAGAGTGTGTGTGTGTGTGTGTGTGTGTGTGTGTGTGTGTGTGTGTGTACTTGTTTTTAATAAACTGAAAAACAGGAGGGCACATAAAATGAGGAAAGGGAGAAAGAAGAGAGAGGGAAACGTGTACCCTAATCTAATTATAGGTTAGCAGTGAAGAGAAACCAACTCTTGCAGTCTCTAAAGAAGACAGACAATAGAAAAAATAGGTAAAGGGCAAATGGAGAGATTGAAAAGAGGAAAAACCAATGAGGAGACTTAGTTTTAGTGGTAGAAGGGGTACCACAAATAAGTTTTCCTATAGAAGAAAAGAGATATTTTTTGAAGGGAGATGGTACTTTTTCATAGATAATGAGTATTATCTGTGAATATTTGATACTTAACAAATCATTCATCTTGCCTCAGGAGAAGGTGACTCATAGGTGTTGGCATAATTGTGAGTGATCAAGGGGCCACTGACACTGGAAAGAGTGGAACTTATGGACCCAGGGAAGAGATTTGGAGGCAAATAGAAAAACAATAACCAAGGAGAGGGGAAAGGTTAATAATGAATTTCACAATCAACAATATAAGAAGATATCTATAATTGGGCAACATTGTTTCTGTCTCCTTCATAAATTGTTATTTCTAATAGTGAAACAAAAGATAATGGGACAGGGGTAAAATATAAAATATTTACAAGAAGGAACCTCAAATATTTCAAGTCCACCAGGAACACAGAGAATAGAAAAGAACTAAATAATGACCATGAATCAAAGAATTTAAATCAAAGAATTTAAAACAGACAGAAAGGGAAGATGAATAATGAAAAGAATGATGGAAAGAAATTCTCTTTTAGAAAAAGGTACAGAAAATATTTTTAAACTAACAAAGCAAATTCAAGGAGAGGAAAAGAAGGGAAAAATTGAACTTAAATGCTTAATTGAGAAGAAAAAAAGGAAGGAACCAAATAACTATATATAACAAGAAAAACAAAGTAAGGAGTAAGCAAAATGTCAAAATTAGGAAAAGAGAAGACAATGCAGGTGGGGGTGGTTTGAAGATTGAAATAGGATCACTTTAAAATAGATTCAACTAAAATAATGGAAGAAAAATTGTTCAAAGGAAAAGGGAAAAATCTTAATTTGGAAAAACTAGAAACAAATACGTGAAAATATAAACCTATGTTTCAGAACTCTAAATGTGAATGGACTAAACAATTGAATAAAGTGAAAAATGCCAGATTGAATAAAAAAACAAAATCCCACATGTCACTTACAAGAGACACTTTTTAAAAACAGATACACATAGAATAAAAAATTATGGGCTGGAGAAATTTACTATGGAATACAAAAAGAAGAAAATAGGAATTACAATCATGCTATTAGATAAAGTCAAAACAAACATTTAAAGGAAGGGAGTGCAAACAGCAATATTCAGAAAAGAACCATATGCCACAAACTAATGTCAATATTAAACATATATTCACCAAGTGTTAAGGAACTTAGGCATTTAACTCACTAAGAAAATATTAACTCAGTTACATATTTTTCACTTTATTCAATTGTTTAGTCCATTCACATTTAGAGTTCTGAAACATAGGTTTATATTTTCACATGTTTGTTTCTAGTTTTTCCAAATTAAGGTTTTTCCCTTTTCCTTTGAACAATTTTTCTTCCATTATTTTAGTTGAATCTATTTTAAAGTGATCCTCTTTCAATCTTCAAACCATCCCCACATAGATAATAATATAATAGTGAGAGGACATATCAATTTTCTTTTCTTATTTTTGGATAATACAAACAGAAAGATAAACAAAAGGAAAAATGTAGAAATGAACAAAATTCTGGTGAAATAAGAACTAAAAAATATGAAAATTTCTAAATGATACTAAAGAATATACATATTTCTCAGCACTACATGGAACTTAAAAAAAACAACAACCCTGATTATCCATTTGGGCAGAGAGATATTGCAAACAAATGTATAAGGCATGTTTTACACACACCCTTTAAAAATCACAATATAATGCAATTAATTATTCTAAAACAATAAGCAAAAGACACATACTCAAAATAATATTTCACAATTAAATGCTAAATAATATATATATATATCAGAGTAAAAATCATAGAAATATGCAATAATTTTGTTAAAATGAGAATGATGGGAAAATATGTCAAAATTTTGGGGATCCAGATAGAGCATCAACAAAATGGGAAAAAGTGAGGAATAACAAACTATATACTTTAAAAATTAGAAATAAAAAAGAAACCTAAAGTATGCACAATAATAGAAATAAATAAGGATAGAATAGGAATGAGAAAAGAAAGTGATAAATAGAACTAACATGCATAAAAGAGGAGATTTGAAAACTCAGAAGAGAAATAGATAAACTGGAAATTTAAAACTTTAGAAAATGGAAAAATAAAACTAAAGCCTCAGTCTTTGAAAAGACTAATACAGTTGATAAATCTTTAGCTGCACTGATTTAAAAGAATATGGCAGAAAATTAAATCAACAAAAAAGGAAATGAGCAAAGAAAAGTCACAACAAAACCAGAAGAAATTAGGATAATCAAAACCATTTTACACAAAATAGAGAATACAAAAGAAATAAAAGAATACCTTCAAAAATAGGTCTTACTCAAACTGAGAGACGACTTAACAGAGATATTCAATAAACCATCTCAGGATAGCACCTAGAAGTAGTTATAATATAATTACAAAAGGGGAAAAATAAAACTTCTAGACCTACTGGATTAAAAAAAAATTAATTAGTATCTGTACTACACAAATCATTCTCAAAAATTTAGAAACAATTCCAATGGAACCCTTTTATGAGACAAATACAATTCTTATACCTAAACCAAGGAAGGATAAAATATAGAAGGAAAGTTATAGTCCAATCTCATTAATATCAATTAAAATTTGATATATATATATATATATATATGAAACTACCAAAAATTTTTATAGAATTATAAAAAACAATAACAACCTGGAAGAACAAAAGATCAAGAATATCAAGGGGACTAATGAAAAAAATGTGAAGGATGGGTGACCTAGCAGTACCAGATCTTAAATTGTACTCTAAAGTAGTAATCACCAAAACAATATGGTACTGGCTAAGAGATAGAAGGGTGGATCAATGGAATAGACTAGGGGTAAATGGCCTCAGCAATCTAGTGTTTGATAAACACAAAGATCCCAGCTTTTGAGATAAGAACTCACTTTGAGAAAAAATGCTGGGAAAATTGGAAAACAGCATGACAAAAATTAGATTTAGATCAATATCTCACACTCTATACCAAGATAAGTTCAAAATGGGCATATGATTTAAATATAAAGAGTGATAGTATAAGTAAATTAGGTGAACATAGAATAGTATACCTGTCAGATCTCTGGGGAAGACCAAGCAAGAGATAGAGAACATTACAAGATGTAAAATTAATATTTTGATTGCATTAAATTGAAAATGTTCTATACAAACAAAACCAATGCAACCAAAATTAGAAGAGAAGCAACAAACTGGGGGGGGGTGAGTTTTATAAGAAATTTCTCTGGTGAAGGTTTAATTTCTCAAATATATATGGAATTAAGTCAAATTTACAAAAAATCAAGCCATTCCCCAACTGACAAATGGTCAAGGAATATGAATAGGCAGGTTTCAGATGAAGAAATCAAAACTCTCAATAATCATATGAAAAAGTGTTCTAAATCACTTTTGATTAGAGAAATGCAAATCAAGTAACTCTGAGGTACCACCTTACCCCTAGCAAATTGGCCAATCTAACAGTAAGGGAAAATAATAAATGTTGGAGGGGATATGGCAACATTGGGACACTAATGCACTGCTGGTAGAGTTGTAAATGGGTCCAACCATTCTGGAAGGCAATTTGGAATTATGCCCAAATGGCTTTAAAATGGCTTTGATCCAGCAATACCACTACTAGGTTTGTATTACAAAAAGGTTTTTTAAAATGAGGAGGAACCCATTTGTACAAAAATATTTATAGTGGCCCTTTCTGTGGTGGCAAAAAAGTGGAAAATGAGGGTATGTCCCTCAATTGGGGAATGGCTGAACAAATTTTGATATATAATAGTAATGGGACATTATTGTACTATAAGGAATGGTGGGTCGCTTGATTTCTATAAGAACTGGAAGGACCTACATGAACTGATGCAAAATGAAATAAGCAGAGGCCAGGAGAATATATGATTTGGAGTTTTGTTTTTAAAAGATTACTCTATTACAAAAATTAAATAGTATGGAAATGGGTTTTGAGTGAGAATACATGTATAACCCAGTGGAATTGCTTGTGATCTCCAGGAGGGGGTTCAGAAGAGGGGAGGGAGACAACATGAATCATGAAATCATGGAAAATATCTAAAAATAAAATTATATTTTAAAAATATGAATATAATTATCATTTCCCCCTTAAATCAACTCTTGACCAGATTAAAAATCTGTAGTTTTTTTTGACATCCTGATCCCTATAAAGAATGAGCTCAAAAGCCTCTCACTATTAGTATTGATTTCTTCTGAACATGTTCTCTCTTGTCAATGCCCTTCCTAAAATATGGTAACCAGAAATGGATGTAATATTACACATGCTTACTATGACATAGTATTCAACAGAAATATCATTTCCCTATTCAAGATACTTTGTTTCTCAAGTACATGTTTCCCTTAGTTTTTCTGGTGTCCATAGAATAATTAGCTTATATTTAATTTGAATTCCACTTTTGTTGTTGTTGTTGAGTCATTTCAGTCATGTTTCACTCTCCATGACATCATTTGGGTTTGGGGTTTTGTTTTTGGCAATGATACTATAATGGTTTGCCATTTCCTTCTCCAAATCATTTTACAGATGAGCAAACTGAGGCAAACAGGGTTAAGTGACTCACCCAAAATTCCACAGCTAATAAATATCAGAGAGTGGATTTGAATTCATAAATTCAAATGGGTCTTCCTGACTCCATGCCCAGCACTCTACCCACTGTACCACCTAGCTTGCCACTATTCCGTGGTAACTTGAAATCTATTCCATGATAGAGAGAGCTTTATTTCTTAACCATTCCTTGGATTTTGCTCACTTCTAGTTTCCTATCCTTTCACTATGACAAAATTAGTATGTTCCTTCAGAATATTCTGCATGTTCCTTTGTAAATCTTCAATATATACTTGTTGAATTGAAGTCTGGCCAGTAAATTGCAGGATCTGTATACATGATTTGTGTTTCTTCAACTCCACAATTTGTCCTTTTTGCATTAGTGTTTCTCAATCAGAGAATCACAGTGAAAAAGTCAGAGGTCATTAAGTCCCATTAGTATCTGAAGAAGAATGCACTTTATAATACCTCCCAATAAGTGGCCATTTGACCCTCATCTTGAACACCTTAAGTGTTAGGGACCATACTTCATTGCAAGGAAGCCCATTCCTCTTTTGACATCCTTAATGGTTAGGGAATATTATGTTTTATTTTACCCTGAACCATTTCAAGGCTTATTTTTCTGTAGTACCTTCTATATTCTGAGAAAGGGGGAAACATGTTAAAAAAACATCTGTATGGTCTTATACTGCTCTTTCATTTTTGATAACAAAGTAACATAAGGGGAAAGATAGAACTTACATCTCTTTTACTATTGTAATAAGGGACTATTTTGAATGGTAATTGATGACTAAAGATCAGGCTGTTAATCTTCTTCCTTTCTCCCTTCCTCCCTCTTCCTCCCTTCCTCCCTTCAGCCTCCCTACTTCCTCCCTCCCCTTTCCCTTTGATTTTCTATTAGTCCCTTAAATCAACTCAGGGTGAGTTTTGTGATATCTCAAATAAAATACCCTTTCTCTTCTCTAGCTCAAATAAGGGGTTTATTGGGGAAGACAGGAAAGGATAATAAATGAAGGAAAGAGGGTTGGGGATTTTCCTAATACTACAATGAGTCTTGTTGGAGGAAGGTGGAATATTTCAATTTGGAGAAATGGCTGATAGGTCTGGAGTTCAGTCCCTATCACAACAGAGCAAATCAGAGAGAGAGAGAGAGCTGGACTTTGTCCTTCTTTCTTCTGTCTTCAAAGCCAAAACCACCTTCATGCTTCAATCTCCAAAACCAAGAGAGAACAGCCTTTTTCCCTCTTTCAAGTCAGAAGGTCCAGCTTCAGTTGATCTGCCTCCAACTGCTTCTCCTAGTCACATTCCAAATCAGAATGCTCTCATTTGAATGACAGGTTATCAGACCCAGCTATTCCAAGCTCCTGCTACAAACCATTCTCAATTTCTCACTTCTACACTCTGTGTTGTGCTTTGCTATTAGAAGAGACTTGGAACAGACTGGACAATGCCAAATCCCCTGTTATTGGCAGGAGGAACTTAGAAGTTTGCCAGTTGAAATGACCCATTTATCACTGAAAGGTCTAGAAAAATCAGAGTCCAAGGAAGCTCATTCATGGATTCAACAAATATTGATTGGTTGTCTACTATATGCTGTATATAACTATATTTTCAAACATTACTGATCCTGGGAATGGGAAATTTATGTATGTGTGTGTACATATATATTTGTACAGCAATGGATATCAAGAATCTGTGATTTAAGGCATGTGAGAACTCTTTCTACCATGGAAAACCACAAGTTATGGCCTGGGGAAATTATCTAAATATGAGAGATGTTACATACATTTTCCATGGGCATCAAGCTAGTAAATGTTGAAGAATTTAAACCTGACTCTTTCTGACTCCAAGATTAGAAATTTGTCCACTGTTCCACTGTCTAAGATATGTGTGTATTTGTGTGTGTGTGTGTGTGTGTGTGTGTGTGTGCGTGTGTGTGTGTGTGTGTGTGTGTGTGTGTGTGTGACTGGAATAAAAGTAGAAATAACTTGTCTAAGACCACACAACAAGTTAGTGACACAACCTTGACTAGAAACTCAGGTCCATACTCTCTCCCAGTGGTCTTTCCATTTTACCATTTACTTCAGTGTTAGAACATTTTCAATAACAAAAATTTCTGTAATAAATATTAATTTTCAACTACCCAGAATATCTAATTTCCCCCCAATATCATCATGGTCCAATCTTGATAACATGGAAAATCAGGAAACTGGGATTTAAGTCCAAACTGCTACTAACTCACTGCATAACAGCATAACAGGTGGCACTGGTACCAGGGCTTTTTCTCTAACTTGCTTATGTCAGGAGGGACACACACACACACACACACACACACACATACATACATACATCTATCTATATCTATCTATCTATCTATCTATCTTATCTATCTATCTATCTTATCTATCTATCTATCTATCTATCTATCTATCTATCTATCTATCCACTTCCTGGTGGAGCATATCTCTTTAAAGACTCCCTTTCTACAAGTGAGGAATCCCACCATCACATCACTTAGTTTGACATCTTCACCATTTCATATCCTCAGAATGAACACAATTAGTTTAGGGACTAATGATAAAGGCAGTATACAAAGGATCCATTGGGGCCCTTGAACATATTCTTTATTCCTTTCTTTCTCAATTACATGTAAAAACTATTTTAATATACATTTTAAAATTTTGAATTCCAAATTCTTTCCTCCTTCTCCTCCTTTCCCCTCTCCTTAAGAAGGCAACCAATTTGATAAAGATTATACATGTATAGTCATGTAAATATATTTCTACACTTATCCATGATTCTATTACTGTCTCCAAACTACCTCAACTATGAATAGGAATGACCTGACATAATCTTTATCTTCTCTACTAAAATGAATTTGTCCTTAGTTTCAGAATTCTGAATTTTAGCTCTGATCATGAGTAAGTCACTTATACTCTGTCTCATTTTCATTTTCTATAAAAGGAAGGGTTTGTATGAGATCACCTTTCAGACTCCTTCTAGTCCAGACAGTCTACATGAATTCATATTTTTTTCATTTAACAGTATTTCCAGCCATCAAATAAGGATTTTAAAGGCAATTATAGACTGAAAAAGGACATAGAATCTGGATGCATACCTCACTGAGGAAAACAAAATAAAGACAATTCAGGATAGACAGTAGAAGTTACTTTTTATAAAGTATCAAGGTTGTGTTTTTATTTTTTACTGGGTTTGTTGATTTTGTTGAATTTTTATCTTGTTCTCTCCTTTTAAAATATATGTAACATGATTCTGAGATGAGAAGAAAGGGGAATAGAAGTGTAAATTTAAGCAATTTGAAAATCAGACCATATCAATAAAATGTAATTTTTTATAAATTAGAAAATTTAATTTAAATTAATTTAAATTTTAAAAAGTACTTTTTCCTAGAGCTGAATTTGGTAAAAGATATAATTGATATAATTGTTATATTCCAAAATTCTCTGCTTGTTAAAGAGACAATGATAGTCTCTGTAGCGTCTATAAAAGTGATCTACAACTTTATGGCACAGTGGATAGAATGGCAGACATGGTACCAGGGAGATCTGAATGTCAATTCTGCCTAAGATATTTATTAGCTTTGTGAGAATTAACAAATCACCCTCTCTCAGCTTTAGTTTCTTCAGTGGTGAAATAAGAGCATTACACTCTGTGGCCTTTATGATCCCTTCCAATTCAAAATTTATGATTCTATGTCTGTCTTAATTTTCAAGTAACAGACAGATACATGTGAAAAGATAAGAGAGAAAAGTTAAGAAAAATGTTTATAGTTTACTTTAATGCCTTATTCAAAAATTAACTCATGGGATCATGTGGAGAATGTACAAAGAAACAAATGCCTGTAAGCTTCAAATATCTACAGTTTGGAGAAGCATTAGAAAATAAGAATATTCCATTCTTACTATAAAAGTTTATTTACAAATATATGAACACAATACAGAGATACAGAAATAATCCCTTACAAGCAAATAGATTTTGTAACCCAGACAAGGTTATGCCACTCTTGGTAGCTACATGGGCTCTGTTTTTCTGAGCAAATCACCAAGCTAGAGAAAAGGAAAACACACCAAAGGATTATAAAAAGCTCAGTCAATAAAATGCTTTCATCATCCTGGCCAGATTTCCCTGGACCATATTTAGTATTGGAAACAAGCAAATCCTCTTTCATTATTATGTTAATACCCTGCAATTCCACAAATCCTCTTCTTTCTTTACATTCAGGGTCACTGTGGTTGTGAATTCTGACAGTTGGGCAGCTCAAGTCACAAGATGGATCTAATGGAAGATTTTAAATGTTTCATTCTTACTACCTGGGGCAGAAGAGATGTTGGGAATAGAACCTTTTTGCCAGCATTCCTAGCTAAAGGAGAAATCCCAGAGTACCAAAGAATATTAGAACTATGCCTCAGGGAATAGGCCACTCCCTCTCTTCAGTAAAGAATTGAATGAACAAATGAATGAATGAAAATACTAGGAAACACCAGTTTTCTGTTACTAAATTTATTACTTTTTTTCAAAGGCCTCTCCTACAGAGGCTATAGAAACTATTATCATCTCTTTAAGGAGAAGAGAAGATAGGAGTGTACTGGCTTTTTTCCCTTTAATTTTTATTACTTGTGGAGCTAAGAAAATGTTTAACTCTCATCTATGAAAACATATGAAGAGTTTGTGAAGAAGACTGAGAGAAAGAATGTGTAAACTGCTTCCTTGGGAGAAGTTATATAAATGTTATTTTAGATTAAAAAAAAAACTTATAAATTTCTGAGATGTGAATTTGGAAGCTGTTAAAAGTGAAGGCTTGAAAGATGTTGAAGGGATTGTTTTCCTGTTCTGGGTAGCTAAAGAAAGCTAAGAAAAAGAGGATATAAGGATCTTTTTTCCTTTATGAAACTACTACATATAGCCTCTACCTTTTGAAGAGGATGAAGAGGATTTGGGGTGACTTTGTTCCTTTGAATAAACTAAATTATGTAGGACTGTGCTCAAAGAAGTTATCATATAATTATAATGATGGTTTGAAGTAGGTCTGGTTGTTATAATTATCACAGCTAACACACCATAAGTAGTATTATTAATGTCTTCATTATTGATTTCATTATTGATATATGGCACATTAATTATTAATACATTGAATAATAGAATGTATTTAATTGTTAAGATGTATGTTCAGTTACTTTAAAATATAGTTAATCTTTAAAGATTAAAGGTTTTAACATATAAAGAGATATGAATAATATGAAAAAGGAAGTTGCTTCAGTCTATTAAATATACATTTGATGAAAAGATATGGTGATCCTGAAATTAGCCAATTAATTGAGTGTTATGGTCAAATTTTAGTAATTAATGAGCAAATATCTAAAAACACCCCTGGAACTCCCTAGAATTCAGGATGATCAATTAAATAAAGGTAATGAGTTAAGTACCAGTCTGAAGAGTAACCTATAAGTTTAGATTGGTGATTCAAGAAACCCTGTCACCCAGGGAATTGTCCTCTGAGCCTTGTTATTTGTACTAAGCATTAATTGCAATAGCTGAAAATGTACTATTTGACCATCCTGAATCACAGATTAAATTTTCCTGGAAAAAGGTAATTTATCTTCATATGGAAGAATGTATTAAGTAGAGGGAATACTGAATATATTAATTCTGGTTTCTTCAATGGGAAGTAAAAAGATGCTTGACATGGTATTTCTGAACCAAGTAGTTCTGGTTTCAGGGATCAGAAAAATTAGTGCATTTCTCTTGGTGAAAATTCACTATCCCAATTTAAGAAGTAGGGAGGAGAGTATTAAAGATATGGTTAGTATTGTGTTGGCAAACTTATGGCACATGTTTTAGAGCATGCTGTAGGGGGCTGCTCCCTTTCCCCTCTCCACTGCACCTGAGGACATTTTTTCACTTCACCCACCCCTCTACCCAGCAGCTCAATGGAAGCACTTCCTCCTCCCCTGTCTGGGGTATGATATGGGGTTCATATGTGGCATGAGGGTTGCAGTTTGGGCACTTGGTCTGTAAGGTTTCTAAAAGGTTCACCATCACTACATGGGCTTTAGTGGGCACAAAGGGATTTTTTGTGTTTAGTATAATAAATAAAACTAATAGATAAACAATATATACTAAATTTGTTTCAGGATCATAGGCCCAAGGTTAAAAGGGATGTTGGAAATTTGTAGATGAGGGAAATGAAGCCCAAAGAAGAAATATAACTTATCTAAGCTCATATATCCAGTAACTGTCAGAGTCCGGATATGAAGCCAGGTCCTCTGACTCTTTACAAAAATCAGAAGGACCAAATTGGTCCTTTAGTAAATGCTGACAATTGACTCTTTCAGTAAGTCACATGAATTATACCTAGCACTCATAAAACTTTTAATATAGTCTGCATCCAGGGGAAAAAGAAGACTTATGAGTAGTTCTTTTCCCACTCATCTATCTTTTGAATATCAATTAATTTCTAACACTTCAAACTTTTATTTTGACTAGATCTTAAAAGGAAATTCTCAATGAGTAATTGTACCCTGTGTGCTAAGCACCTTGAGATGAGTAACTCAGATCTCAAGAAGGAACCCCCCACACACACACCTCAAACTCACTCTCTCTCATAAGAAAGTTTGCCTAATATCAATAGTTAAAATATTCAGCTGCAAATATGGAAAAATTATGAATGGGAATAGAATAGAATACAATGAATAATTTTCATTTCTGAATATCACTTCAAATTCTGTGTATTGGTTAGCATAGGGATGATTAATCTTATTTTTATTCCTTCTCTTCCACCTTTCCCCTCAAAAATCTTTGTTTACCCTGATTGTAAAAGAGATATAGGGTTAGCGAGTATGAAGGAAGGGGCTCAGGAAATTCACATCAAATTAGAACTACAGAAACACTTGGGATTCAATTAAATTTTTCTACTATAAATGACAGATGGCCCTGGAGTGCTTGTCATGTACTGTCCTAACAACTCAGTGTAACATTAAGTCTCATATGTTGATATGCTGTCCCTGAACCAAAAGAGCATCCCTGTGAAATGTAACTCTTTCTAATAGGACATCTTCCACACAATGGTACACACAATATAACAGATCCATCTATAGACACAACTAATGAGTTAATGAAGACTCAGTATAACCAAGATTCTAGATGGAATGCAAAAAAACAAAATATACCCGAGTGAAAATCACTTATGGCAGATGGATTGTGGTCTAACCTTTTGTCAGACTTTCTTGCTTCTGAAACATGGTACACTCCCAATTGGCACTAGGGAACATATCAGAATGGATAATTGAGAAATCCTTCTTTTCTTAACTCTAGAAATGATTTTTATGAGTAGGAAGGGGGTGATTAGAGAATTAATTTTAGGAAGACTTTTTAAAAATCTTATATATATATATATATATATATATATATATATATATACATATGTACATGTATATATATAAACACTTTGTCTATACTTTCTACAACAACTATTGGTTCAGTTCAGTCCAATTAGATTCAACAGGCCTTGAGGAAATACTTGCTAAGGGCTAGTCATTGTGCCCAGTGCCAAGGATATAGAGACATAAATAAAACTGTCCTTGCCTTCAAAAAGCTTACATTTTACTGCAAGGACACAGCCCATAGATGGAGAAGTAAATGCAAAATATATGCAGAATAAATCCATAGTAATTTTGTGCAAAAGTATGGCATATGCAGAACATATTAAAACTGGAATCAGGAAAGACTTCTTGTAGAATGTGGAACTAGAGGTGAGCTTTGAAGGGAACCAGAATCCAAGAATTATAAATGAGAGAAGAAGGGATTTCAGGCAAAGAACACAGCCTATGAGAGGTACTTAAATGGGAAGATAGAATTTCTTCTATAGGAAACATTAAGTCTCCTTCTATCTCCCTGTACAGGGATGACAATGGAAAAGAATCTTCCTCAAAAAAACCCAAAACAACAACAACAAAAACCAATTTTTGACTAGATAAGAATATAAACTCCAACATAAACCTGAAGACTACAAAGAGATAATCCTCCACATAGCCACTAGACATGTACCAAATAAGAATTAATGACTATTCATGTATTCATTTTTTTCAAAAACCATTATTAAGTAGGTGGTACAGTGATTAGAGAGCCCCACCTGGAGTTAAAAGGACTTAAGTTAAAATCTGATCTCAGACACTTACTAGCTGTATTACTTTAGGGAAGTCACTTAACCCTGTTTGCCTCAGTTTTCTCATCTGCAAAATGAGCTGGGAAAGGAAATAGCAAGTCACTCCATGATTTCTACCAAGAAAATATCAAAATCCTTATTGTCAGTCATATGTTTATATGTAAAGCAGGTAACTAAAACAATTGAATGAAAACAAAGCCCAACATTTATATACCATTTAAAGGTTTGCAAAGCACTTTATAATAAAATGTCATTTGATCCTCACAGCAATATTAGGAAATGAGTGCTAGTATCTTCCCCCATTTTGAAAATTAGGATACTTAGGAAGGGATTACATGACTTGAATTCAAGGTCACATAGCTAGCAAGAATCTGAGGCTGACTTTGAACTGTCCTCTTGGTTAGTCCAGAAGAAAGTAAAAAGTAAATCCCAGCTAGGAACTCAGGGAGCCCAACAAGCTTCCTTCAGTTGACTCCAATGAGTTTAAGGGCCATTTTGATGCCAAGAACAAGGCATAAAATAATTTAGGGTCATGATACAACCATGTAAAGAGATACAAGAAATGTGGGTCTTAAATAAATATGAATCTCTGTTTTCAAAGGGGAAACCTCTGTGTGCATGTGGATTACTGGGCAAACCTGCCAATCAATAAATTAAAGAGCACTTATTAACCATTTCCATTGTTCCAGGCACTCTGAAGGCAACCACAAAAGTGAGAATCTCTTCCCTCAGGGAGCTTACCTTCTAGGGGGTATAACTCAGTAACTAATAGCAAAGATGATTATCTTGAGTTCACAGCACTCTTACAAATGTGCTGTTAGAGACACATACTCCCAGAGATAAGATGATGATGATTGATACTCCTAGTGTTGTTAGAGCACAGGCAGAGTTTTGATTCTATTCCCTAGATTCTCCTTCCCTTAAAAGCCAGCTTTCCTCTCCTGCCAGTTGGAGGCCACCACAGTCTAGCATCTCTGCACTGAAGAAATTATGGAATGCCTCAACTATAGAAATATCCCTAGTACCCAGCCCAAGGGTTTTCTCATAGAACAGAGCATTATAAATGTTTGAGGCACTGGTATAGACATACTCTGGCATGTTTAGGTCGATGTTTAGCTTTATGTAAATGCTTGTGTATTAAAAATTGTGATATTTCCTAGCTCCATGACCCTGGCCAAATCATAGTTTCTCTAAGCCTCAGTTTCCTCACCTTTAAAATGGGGCTAACTCTTGCTTTTCCTAACTCTCAAGGGTCTTTGTGAGGAGACCACTTTTGAAATGTAGTCCATTGATATTATTCATACTTCTATTGTTTGTATTGTTGCTCTTATATGGTGTGACTTAGTTAAAGGAGGAAGCCAAACTGATTTATGCTGCCTGAGGAAGGAGCAGGGGAGATGAAATCCTCTGCCAGAGGTTTGTTTATTTCTGAGCCCTTACAAATTGAATAGGGAGGGAGAGGGAGGACTGAAGAATGAATTAAAGACTACATTCCCATCTGACTTCATATGGGGCCCTTTCACTCTAGAAGAAGAGTTGTTTTTTTAAAGAAATGAAAATTCCACAAATGCTATAAACAAAACAGAACCAACCATCTGAACATAATGAGTTTCTCCTTCCCTTTCTCCCTCTCTCTTTTCTTCCCAACCCTCCCAGCCCCCCACCACAGAGCTAAACCTGCAGGAACTATGCCAAAATCATCATATGCCTGTATTTCTGTAGTTTAAGTAATGAATCCTTGTTTTTAAAATTGTTTTTTAAAAGACATTTCTGAGCCTTCTGGCTACTCCCTGGTAAATAACTACACATGTGAAACAAACAGCTTTCTTTATCTCCATTTAGGAGATATTGATTGGGGGATTTGTTTTACACCATTTTAACTAACTCGATCCTTTGTTTTATTTATTTATTCATACTCATGCACTGGGAAGAGAAGCAGCAGGTGCCACAGCTGAGATTGTATTAACATGTGCGCCCTCTCCTGGATAGAGACTAGAATACACACTTGATTTTGACCTGGGTTCTACAAAAGCCACTGTGCATTTCATGAAACCCTGGTGAGCTTTCTAACAACTACAGGCTTAAGGAATGAGGGAAATTCTGAGCCTAAAGACTTACTGTGAGGACCCAATGAAATCATATTTATGAAAACACTTTGCAACTATAAAATACAATGCAAATCATAATCATATGCAAGAGATAGTCTATAATAGTCTATAAGAAAGAATATTGGATTTGGAGACAAGAGACTAAGGTTCAAATCCTGTCTGTTAATTATTCAATGAAGAGCTGCAAGCAACTGGCTTTGATTCTCTGGACCTCAGTTTCCTCATCTGTAAAATAGGGATTTGTATTAGATTATCTTTTAGGTCCCTTCCAGTTCTAGTTTGATGACCCTAGAATCTTATAGTGTTCTCACTGAACATGATCCATCTCTCCAAATCTAAAACAACAAAAACAAACAAACAAACAAAAGATTTCCAGAGAAAGAACTTCAATAAGTTTAGCCTTTTACTTTCATTTCCATTTATGGAAATGAACCTGTGAATTGACATAGATTTATGAAGCACTTATCACGTGCTAGTCAGGGCAGCTATGGATAGTGAGCAGATTCTGGGGTTAAGAAGAATCATCTTCCTAATAAAACCAGCCTCAGATACTTACTAGCTGTGTGACTGTGGGCAGGTTCACTTAATCCTATGTGCTTCAGTTTCCTCATCTGAAAATGAGTAGAAAATGGCAACCACACTGATATCTTTGCCAAGAAAACCTCAAATGGAATCACCAAAGTTGGACATCATGTAAACAATAGAACAATAAAAATGTGATAGTCATTTGTTGAAAGCTAGAGATATAAAGAAAGATAAATCATTGTCTCTGCTCTCAAGGGGCTCACTTTCTAGAGGAAAATATAGCATGGAAATAGCTATATACATATGGGATCTACATGAAGTAAATAGAAGGTAATCTCAAAGAGCAAGCACTAGCAGTGGGAGAAGCCAGAAAAAGAACAGGCTTACTGGAGAAGGTAAGAATAATGTTGAGTCTTGAAGGAAGCCAAGGAAGCCAGAAGGCAGGGATGAGGAGAGAGAGAGCTTCTCCAGCATGGGAATATGAAAATGCACAGTCAGGAGATAAAGAGATGCATTTGGGGAATGACAAAGTTTGGGTAGTTTGATCAGAGAGGTAAAGGGGAGTAAAATATAAAAAAAAAAAGATTAGAAAGATAAGAAGGGACTGGGTTGTAAAGGATTTTAAATACCAAACGGAAGATTTTTATTTGATCCCAGAAGTGACAGGAAGACATTAGAGTTTACCATATAGTGGGGGTGACATGGTTAGATTCAGGCTTTGGAAAATCACTGGCAGTTGAGATGAGGGTAGAGTTGAGACAGACATGAAACCAACCAGAATCACATGTCCAGGGATGAAGCAAAGAGGGCTCATAATAGCAATATGAATGAAGAAAAGGGAACAAATGATAACAGACTGCACATGCAGAGTGAGTGAGAATGAGAAGACAAGGATGGTACCAAGGCTGTGAGCCTAGGTGACTCTGGTTATTCCATGAATTTAATAGGGAAATTTTAGAGGTGAGACAAAGACAACGAATTCTGTTTGGGGTATGTGAGTTTGAGAATTCATTTTCATATCACTTCTGTGATTAACTACCTAGTTCAATGTATTCTAAGCAATGTTCTAACCCTAACTCTACTTCTAGGTACTATTTTGTCTCCCCTCAGGTAGTCAAATGATTTTGTAACTGAAATTATGTTATCTGAGATCTCAGCAGGAACAGTTTATATTTGACCCTTTAAAGGAAAATTTGAAGAAGAGGAAAGGTGAGGAAGGAGATCAAGAAAGCCAATAGCTACTAATCTTAGAGTTGCCCTGAATTTTTTTTTTACTTAAAAATAAAATTTTGTGGCTCATCAGATCAGACTAAGCAGCTGCTGGTGAGTATTTAAGGTGGGGAGGACTGAGTTATTTTGCTCTGAGAAGCAGACCCCCAACCTGAGCAGCAATTCTTTTCCTTCATCAATTTTTGTTGGACTCATTGGTACATGGCAGCTGAGCAGTCACAGTTCAAAGGAGCCATTAACTCAATAGCCCACAGCTGCTCAGTTAGGAGTCAGCAGAATATGATGCTTGAAAAGGATTGAGGTGCTTTGAGGAAGCCAAAGGAACCCAATCTCAGCTGAGAATGCTCCATCCTCTTCCTCCATGAGGAAAAGCAAAAACAATCCCTGTCAATCAGCCTGGAGCCAAAATACAACCAGTGGGACGGCTAATTACTTTTAAATGCATCTGAGCACATCAGAATCATGCTTGGAAGTCACTTCAGCAGTCTTGACTTTGCTGGTTCATATTAAAGACTTTTCAGAGTTGCTTAGTTACTTACATATATATATATATATATATATATGTATGTATGTATGTATACATACACACACACACACACACATATATATATTGATGTAGACATAATTTCGTTGCTGCAAAGGATCTGTCTAGCAAACACACATGCACGCACACTTCCAATATACTGACATCTGCTCCTGTAACTCATGAATTTAGAGGCTTAGTAGAGGCTCAAAGAGGTTAAGGGACTTGCCCAGAGTCACATAGATGGACAATATCAAAGGTAAACCTTACCCTCAGTTCTTCCTGACACTAAGACAAATGACCTTTACAATATGTCATGCTGCTTTTCTTGCCTCCTCTTATTTACATTCAACTTAAATGCAATGAGAGGCAGCATGGGAAGGGAAGGGGAAGACAACATGTATATGTTAAGTGCCTACTATATGCCAGGTGCTTTACATATACTCCCTGGGAAGAAAGCACTATTATAATTTTCTCTTTAAGTTGAGGAAATTGAGACAGTAAGAGGTGAAGAGACTTAGCTACAAAATGTCTGAGGCCTGATTTAAACTCAGGGATTACTGACTCGGTGTAGAACTCTTTCCACTTTGCCACCTAGATAAATGAATTGGCCTATAAACCCAAAATACTAGAGTTTTGGTCCAACCTCTAGCATATTCTGAGTGACCCTGGGCTAGTCTGTAAGTGCTCTTAGGTGCTCTTTAAGATTATAAATCATAGAAAAAGTGCCATTGCTAGAATTCCCTATACCAAGGAAATCACAAGTCCCTATTCTGATCCTTAAATCCTTTTCCAAGGGACAGTATATTTCATGCATAGAAACCCTGCATAATTAAGAGAAGCAGGAAAATGTATAAAGGAGGAAAATAAATGGTTATTTCAACAGGTTTCTAATAAGTAAGTCTCCTAACAAACCAGGCTAAAGTCTTAGGTTGAGGAGTAGAAGGATTTAGAAGATAACAGTCCCTGCTTTCATGCTCTCTCAGACAAGTTGGAGAAATAAATTATAAATGTAGAAAAAACTAACTCATGAGAGCAGGCAGTAAATGATAATTGCCAGATATGAGATGTAAGCTCATTTTGTTTAGACACAGTGAAAGCATCTTCCATTCAATTCCACTAATGGACAGGAAGTTGGAATCCTTTCCCCATGTGATTTCAATTTCTCCCTCTCTATATAATTTGAATGCTTTTAATTTCATATAGTTTGGATATTTTGAGTTTATGGTGAAAAAATACTACTCTTAATTTTTTCTGGATCAATGTTGTATCCAGATGATTGTGGACAAGATTCATTCTGTAATAATAGCCTAGTTTAATTTATTGGTTTAATTGTCAAGGAAATTTTGAAGTCTGTATTTGTAGCAGGGGAATTTGTCATTTAAGATTTTATAAATGATAGGATGATTCTGATGTATAATTCTAACCACCAAATCTGTTTTCATTTTTTTTGCTAGGTATTCAGTAGGTCTGAATTTTTTATAGTCTGCATTAACATTGTAGTGCCTATAATTTCAATCTACATTGATTAAAAAACAAACTCTGGATTCTTTAAGGATAACCTATCTGCCATTACAACTGAAGGTCTCACCTCATACTTTAATTAAAAAACAAAAAAACCCTGAAAACACTCACTCCAAGACTTCCCTTCTCTCCTTCCTCCCCATCCAACAATTGCATTAACATTCACTCAGACAATGTAATGCAAACTTGTTTTTTTTTAAATACCCAAGTTTAGTGAGAATACAAAGGTATTTGATATCCACAAGGGGAATGGCAATAATGAGGATCCTACCTATCTCCTAAGAGAGGGGTTATCCAGAATGAGAGACACATTTATGGACATGAACAATGTGAATAAGTGAATGCAGAAATAAGTAAAAAGTTTTATAATCAATAAAAGTGGGGTATATGTTATAATGCTTTTAAGATGATTGGTCAATAAAACCCAAAGACCCCAGCTTTTGGGACAAAAATTCAGTATTTGATAAAAACTGCTGGGAAAATTGGAAGACAGTGTGGGAGAGATTAGGTTTGGATCAACACCTCACACCCTACACCAAGATAAACTCAGAATGGACGAATGACTTGAATATAAAGAAGGAAACTATTAGTAAATTAGGTGAACACAGAATAGTATACATGTCAGAACTTTGGGAAGGGAAAGATTTTAAAACCAAGCAGGACTTAGAAAGAGTCACAAAATGCAAAATAAATAATTTTGACTACATCAAATTAAAGTTTTTGTACAAACAAAACCAATGTAACTAAAATTAGAAGGAAAGCAACAAATTGGGAAACAATCTTCATAACAAAAACCTCTGACAAATGTTTAATTACTCAAATCTATAAAGAGCTAAACCAGTTGTACAAAAATTCAAGCCATTCTCCAATTGAAAAATGGGCAAGGGACATGAATAGGCAATTTTCAGTTAAAGAAATCAAGACTATTAATAAGCACATGAAAAAGTGTTCTAGATCTCTTATAATCAGAGAGATGCAAATCAAAACAACTTTGAGGCATCACCTCACATCTAGCAGATTGTTCAACATGACAGCAAAGGAAAGTAATGAATGCTGGAGGGGATGTGGCAAAGTAGGGACATTAATGCATTGCTGGTGGAGTTGTGAATTGATCCAACCATTCTGGAGGGCAATTTGGAACTATGCCCAAAGGGTGCTAAAAGACTGTCTGCCCTTTGATCTAGCCATGGCACTGCTGGGTTTGTACCCCAAAGAGATAATAAGGAAAAAGACTTGTACCAGAATATTCATAGCTGCGCTCTTTGTGGTGGCCAAAAATTGGAAAATGAGGGGATGCCCTTCAATTGGAGAATGGCTGAACAAATTGTGGTATATGTTGGTGATGGAATACTATTGTGCTCAAAGGAATAATAAAGTGGAGGAATTCCATGGAGACTGGAACAACCTCCAGGAAGTGATGCAGAGTGAGAGGAGCAGAACCAGGAGAACATTGTACACAGAGACTGACACATTGTGGTACAAGAGAACGTAATGGACTTCTCCAGTAATTAGCTTTACAATGTCCCTGAACAACCTGCAGTGATCTTCAAGGAAAAAAAAAAACAAACTATCCTCAAGCAGGGGACAAACTGAGGGAGTAAAAACACTGAGGAAAAGCAACTGTTTGACTACAGAGGTTGAGGGGACATGATCGAGGAGAGATGCTAAATGAGCGCCCTAATGCAAATACCAACAACAAGGAAATGGGTTCAGAGCAAGGACACATGTGATACCCAGATGAATTGCGCATGGGCTAGGGAAGGGGTGGGGGGTTGGGGAGGAGGAAAAGAAAATGATCTGTTTCCAATGAACAATGTATGAAAATGACCAAATAAAATAATGTTAAAAAAAAAGATGATTGGTCAATAAACACCAAATTCACAAGTAGTTCTTTGTGGTCTCCTCCACTCCCTGAACTTCTTGGAATATGCTGTTTGTTCCTCAGGTAATATACCATTTTCTTTTAAGTGTGTATTTTTTTAGTAATATAAGTTGTAAGCATTTTGTATTAAGTATGTAAACAAATAATTGGGTTTTATTTTTGAGGGATCATTGTCATTCTCATCTTTTTGGTAATAAACATACTATGACTTCTGTTTTTTTTTTAATAATCAATACTGCATATTGGTTTCAAAGTAGAAGAGTGATAATGGTGAGGCAATGGGGGTAAAGTTACTGAGGTGAGATTTGAACTCAAGAAGTTTAGTCTTCCTGACTCCTGGCCTGGCATTCTATCCACTTTGTTACTCCTGTTCCCCATCATTAATAATACTAATAATAAAATACAGCTTTTGTGAATCGCTCTATTTTGAAAGGGGTTAGTGTGTTCATTGCATTCATGACATTAAACTCTAAAAATACTTTTCAAAATTCTAAATTAAGTATGTCCTTTTTTGTTTTAAAAATAATTTGAAACATCAGCTTTATTTTTGTTGCCTTTTTCATTTTTATGTAAAAGTTCCAGTGTTTGAATTAAAGACTTTTAATGACTTTAGATTATTCAAATTTTACTTCACCAGATTTTAGTAGCTCCTTGGTTTCAGTTCTCATTTCATGTAATCTAGGTTTAAGGACAAAGCTGTTTCTTATGATATTGAATTGCTTTCACCTGCAATATGTTATTGCATGACTCCAAGCTGTTAGGTACCATTGATAAAAAAGCAACATAAAGCCCTTAACTATAAAATGAGCTGTTTTCAATTTTCTGTGATGTAATATTAACATAAAATTAATTTCTTCAGTCAATTTTAGGAATAACTATAGTTGGCTTATTTTACTCATCTGCACTGGAATATTTTTATCAGGTGATATATTGGTGTCTCTAATTTGTTCCTAAGTCATTTTACCATCTTGTAGCAAAACATGAAAGAGTACTTACTCAGCTCTCCTAGAAGACAATACAATTAATACAACTGTTTTTTTGGTAGGGCCAGGCTGCCTTCAGTGCATTCCTGGTTAATCTGGTTTTTGTACCAATTTTTTTAATTTGAAAACCATACTTAATTTACTTAAATGAAATATCATGAACTTAATGATCTCTGTGATCATAACCAACTATTCCTGAAAATACTACATATTGCATAAATTATTCTTGACATTACTATATTTAAAAAATATTTTAAATGGAAAACATTTTTTTAGAGAACAATATTTTAAATAGAGAACCATTTTCCAGGTGGAAATAAAATAGTCTAGTGGTTTCATTAGGATACACTTGTATATTCATAATAAATGAATAAACGAGTACAAAATGAGTCAAAGGTTTTGTGGTATAAAATAAAAGCAGCATCTATGTTATAATTTCATAAATTATTTTTGTCTATTTCAAGTATGTATATAAACCCTTAAGAATGAATATCATGTGTCTATTACAGCAACAAAACATTCTTTAATTATCTGCTCTTTGAAAAGCACTGTGCTAGGTTCTAGGGGTGATAGAAAATTTAAATAAAAGTAGCTATTGCTTTCAGGGAGTTTATATTCTAGATGAACATAATACATATTCTATATACACACATAGATAATTGTAATATGCAATATTATGTAACTAAATGCTTCAGGAAAGTACATAAGAAGATCCCCTGTGAGGTTAAAGTAATGAGGCCATTACATACTGAGGTATCAGGGGAAACTCTTTGCAAGAGGTGCCATTTTAAATTAGACTTTAAAGAATGTTTCTACATGTTGCTATATTGTTGTTTGTCCTTCATTTATGAAGAGGACCAAGGTGCACTTGACTTGTGCATGAATTGGATTTAAGTGAGGCAAAGTTGCACAAAGTCATTAGCCTCTCTCTCTCTTCCAGAGTCATTGAAGTCCAGTGTCAAAACAAAAGCAACCATGATTGATGATGATCCGGGATGCAGTTGATGATGTATGTGTGCTTATACAACATACAAACAGATATAGACTTAAAAAGACAAAATGTCGAGGCCCTACCACTGCACCCCACCCCGTAAAAGGACTTTGAGCAAGTGCAAAGTACAAAGCATACCAAACTAGATTTCTTTGTAAATGTGCTTAATTTTTCTATAAGAAAGATATACATGAAAGTGTTGAAAAATCATTACAAAAATTCAAATCTCATCCATAGGTTAACTAGCTAGTGAAGCAGCTATCTTCCTTTCTTTCCTCAATTGGTCCTCAACATTCTCAAGGCCACCTCATGTTTCATTGTATTCCTTAATACTTTGATGCAAAGGCTGCATCAGAAGCCGATTTTACATCCAATTTTCTTGCTTCTGTTGTTTCAGAGATTTTTGGGTGTTAATTACACCTACGCTTACATCCAAATATTTCATTGTGATGCAGATTATACTTGTAGGTGCATGAATTAATTATTCTTCGAAGGCAAAAGAATTACTAATGTTTCACCACTCACTGTGACATGTTTCCAAGCATGTAAATGACAGTTGCACATTTAACTGATGTACTTTCTCTTCTGCTTCACACACAGGGGCCCAGATTAAAAAAGATAGAAGATTCTGAGACCCTGCTTTCCAAATACACTGATGTCATGCTTGGGTTTCCATCTCCAAGAGCCATTTCATGAATAAGTAATGTGCTTAGGTCTCAGTACCTGCTCAGATTAGACTGTATCAGCAGCCCTAGACTCTGAAACACCATTAGGACAAATCTCTAGGCACCAAAGGGAGGGAAATAGGTTGAACCTGTCATTAGCAACATTATGTTAAAAGGAATTTCCTTCCTCTCTAGCTAGTTTCATGCACAAGCTAGCTTTTCCCCACCTCAGCCCATCATTATCTGATAGCACCTCTCTCTGAGGCTGCATCCCAGTTTCCAGAATCAAGTTCCCACCTGGGATATGGCAGCTAAGAATGGGAATGCCATTAAGTAATCAGCTTTCTTTCTGTCTCTTTTTCTCTTTGGAGTAGCCAAATCAAAATCAGTTAGAAACACCCCTCTGGATCCAGGGGAAATTTGGAAATAAAGGTCATCAAGGAAATTAGAGTACCTACACTAGTGGAGTATAAGAGATTTACAAATATCACTCACTGAAGACCATGGGAAATAAATCAGATTTCAGAAATCAGTCAGTGGGGAAGAAAAGAATAAGCATTTATATAGTAATGCCTACTACTTATCAGACATTGTACTTAGTGCTTCTTACAAATATTATTACATTTGATCCTCACACCAATCCTGCATGGTGTGGTCTATTATTACCTCCATTTTATAGATGAGGAAACTGACACAGAGACGTTGTGATTTGCCCATGGTCATACAACTAATAAATGTCTGGTTCTAGATTTGAACTCAGCTCTTTACTATCCCCTAAGACCTAGCACTCAATCCATTGCACCATCAGCTGTTTTGGTGAGTTTAGGGGAGATTTATGTGAACCAAATGAGCTAAATGAATCATCTTATTATTTTTTTCAGTATTCCAGTTGGGTAAGCCTAACCTGCAGAAGCTAAGAAATAGTATGAAAACTTAATCCACATTTCCTTGCACAGAAAATTTTCATCTTGGTACAATCATTGTATAATATATATTCAGCCAGAAAGACTGTTACAATTCTTTCACTCAACTCATATAAATTGTAAGTCCCAGGCACTATTTACAAAAAGGATAAACACTATGCCCACTTAATCTGAGAGGAGAACAATTTGTCCATTAGTATTGGGCAGCATCATGAAACTAGAAAAGATGAGGAGAAATGCACTCTACTCTCAATTACATATACTAGTGAAAATGAATAGATTATTTTTAAAGTCAGATGATCAAAAAAACTTCTGATTAACTTCACATATTTTTAATATGGTATTTATTCTTTTCAGAACATATTTTCCATTTAAAGAGGCATACTGGCACTAGCCATTAGATGGGAAGTCAGTCTTTTAACCAGGAAGACCTTAGGTTCACATCCTGCTCAGATATACTAGTGATAGGATCCTTGGGAAATGACTTAATGTCTCAATAATATCAGGTTAGTCTTTAAGACTCTTAAGTTACAGGGCTGTCTTTGATGTGAATCAGGGTTTCCTTTGGGGGGGGATTCCTTACACCAGTGAAATCACAGATCTGACAAATGAAAATAAAATTACAATTCATAATTGGCTGAGGCTAATATGAAGGATAGCTAGGTGGTACAGTAGATTGAATATTGGATCTGAAGTCAAGAAGATTCATCTTCCCAGATTTAAATCTAGTCTCAGACACTTAGCTGTGAGATCCTGGGCAAGGTACTTACTCTTGTTTGCCTCAGTTTCCTCATCTTTAAGAAAACTGACTTGGAGGAAGAAATGGCAAACCACTCCAGTCTCTTTGCCAAGAAGACTTGGAAAAAAGGGATGGAAAGAGTTGGACATGACTTAAATGAGTAAACAACAAGACTAATACAAAACTAAATTAACATCTATTAAATTAATCAAAGGAAAATGTAAAACAAAAAAAAAAACCTTCCCCCCCAAAAAAAACCCAAAACAAGAAAATTATTTTGGCTGGGAGGAAAAGCCAGCTAAGGGTTTTATTGCTATTTTTGAATAATGTAAAAAGAGGGATATTTTCAATATCAATGACTAAGAGTTGACTCAAGCTTATCTTCAAATTAATCTGAAAGGAAATTAGAGCTTAGCCTGAATTTTATAAAAAAGGACCCTTTTCATACATATGACTGACAGTAACAAAGTCAAAAAGGCCCTGGTTCAAGTCCAACGTAGACTGGTAAATGTTTAACAACAATCTCTCCCTCCCTCCAAAATATACACACTTTTAAGTTTAATCTACAGTATCAATATTTTCTCTATCACTTCTTTAATAATAGACAATAAACAAAGTAATTGTTCAAGCCTGAATTTGTTGTTTGCTGGTTTTTGAGGAATAGTGACCCAGAACATTTAAAAATTGTCTCCTGCAAGTTAATATAATGACAAAATATGCTTCAATTGCTAAAATTGGAACATCGTTCCTCTCATGCAAGACTTTAGGATCTCCCCTGATAATTTACCACCTTGACAATCCATCCTTACACAAAAAATACAGATGGAAATCATTCATTTTATTTAAAAATGAATTTTCCTTCTGGGTCATTTGATCAGCAAGATGGGAGACTAATCATTTTCTCCCATTCACTTCAACTTTTCTATTCTCTGGATCTGATATAAATTTTGCCAAGCCATAAGAAAGAATAGAGTCCACAGAGGAATGAGGACAGAGTACCACTACAGGAGAACTGAAAAAGAGCTTCTTACACTAACTTAAGTTGATGGGAGTTAGGGTAAGGCTCAGGGAAGTCCACCAATTAGAGAATAGATAAAGAACTTGTGGCACATGAATATTATATCACTGATCTGTAAGTAATGATGGATAATAATAAATATAAAGAAGTATGGAAAGATATATAAACTGAGGCAAAGCGAAGCAAGCAGAGTGAAGAAAATCATACACAAAATGATAAAAATGATGAAAATAGAGAGAATAACAAAACAATTAAAATTGAACACCATGAAATTTTAATGGATGACCTTGGTCCCAAACAGATATAAGATGATACATCATTCCCAATTTTTGAAGATGTGGACTATTATTAATGTGGAACAATATACATACATACATATAAATGTATATATGTAAAATATCTGACTTTTGTAATGTTCTGGTTAAAGTGACTGGACTATTCTTTTTCCTTTTTTATTCTTTGATAAAAGTGATGTATCTTTGGGATGTGGAAGAGGAGGAAGAGTAAAAATACACAAAAATGAATGAGATGCTTATTAAGAGCTACTCCAATTACTTTCTCCAAATCCTCCCAATTATCTTAACTATTGCTAGATGAGGAAGATGAGTTAGGAACTGGTGAAAACTTCACAACTTCAGTACCAGAAGTTCAGAGATAGATTGAAGAGAGAAATTGCACCTTGGGGTCCCATAAAGAGGACAGAACTACTTCAAACAATTAAAGAGGACCAAGAGAAAGTAATCTTACTCTTCACATCACTCTCCTTTGAGATTTTTCACAAGGTGCCAATGGTATACATCAACTGGCAATGGTTACTTATCCCACCCAAAAGAATGCCATGGCAGCATTTTCTGAGTATAAAAACCCAAATATCCTCAAAGAGAAAGAGGTTGAGTTGAGTACTTACATGAAAAATCTTACCCTGACTCACTGCCTTCTGTGATTATTGGTTCTTGTCTTGAATTTGCAATAGGGCAGCTTTAGTGGATAATAGGTAGGTGCTTATTTATATTGATAAAGGGAGTTTCCATTCTATGAGTGCCCAACAGTGATGAACTTCCAGGTCCAATCTACTCTTTATCCCCATATTCCTTATCACCAGAAGAATATCATTAACTAGCAGTGTTCCCACTACATTCAACTCTTTGTCTTTCCTGTAACTTCATTTGAAACTTCTGCCACACATAATAATCTGTGGTGAATGATAATAACTGTCTTTCTGAGTCCATAGTACCAACTATGAAACTTGGGCATTTTTCTCCTTTTCTCTTTTTTCCTTAAAGAGGAATGCACCTATCAAAGTCTGTATGTAGATTTCAGACCTTCTGCTTGGTCCCAAAATAGTCTATGAACAGATGAAAATAAGGCTCCCAAACACCTGACAAAAGCCTGATAAAATAATGATTTTGTTTTTCCTTCTAATAGGGTTTTCTCATGGAAAAACATCGATTAGGAAACCTGAAGTTACTGTAAACTACAAGGATTACAATTTACAACACCAATATGAATTCCTAAGAGAGATTATTAGTGTTTACAAATTCAGATTAGGTGCACTAAAAGTATGATAGACTTCCTTACATGTAATGGTCCAGCCTCTTCAATGGCTGAAAGTTAGGAGGAAATATTGGCACACCTTGTGAATAAAACCATCCACCTCCCTGACAATTATAAAATGATGGGAAAGACTATGGGGGGAAAATGATAGCTATCTTCAAGCATTGAAGGGCTGACATGTGAATGAAGGATTAGATTTGTTTTACTTGGTCCCAGGAGGCATGGAATCAGGAGCCACGGGTAGAATTTTCAGAGAGGCAAATTTCAATTCAATGTAAGAAGAAAATTCCTAATAATTGGAGCTGTCCAACAGTAGAATTAACTGCCACAGGAGATTGTGGGTTCCTTCTAGCACAAGGTTTTTAATTAAAGTCTAGGTAGTCATTTTTCAAATATGCTATGGAGGATTCCTTGTCCAGATGTAGGATGGACTAAGTGAAACTCTGAGTTCCCTTCCCACTCAAAGATTTTGCATTTCAATGAATTTTGAAAGAGATAGAGAGGCACAGAAGGAGACAGAGATACAAAGAAACCAAGTCTGAGGTAAAAATGGAAATAGAAACTGATACACATCGAAAGACAGAAAGCTATAGAACTACTTTGCAATTTATATTCTATGGCTAATGTTTAATAATAAACTAATGGCTACAATAAAAAAGATTCAAAAAGCAATTATAATTTGTTGGGGATCTTCTGTGCACAGTGTTATTTGAAGCACTGGAGTGAGTAACAAGTATAACTAGTGATGATTCGTAATCAAAAGAACTTAATGTGGAGAGACAGACCAGGTATAAACAATTTAAAAGTTTTGTAGTAATCAAAAATTTTGATAACAGTATAAAAGAGTGAATAATCAACTGCCAAATTAATTGGACAAAAAATAATGGCTATATAGAAAAGAGTGAACAAATAACATTTTAGCATTGTGGATTCATTTATCTCTTCTGTAAATGAAGGGGTTTGACTAGCTGACTGTCTCTAAAAGGTCCATTCTTGTTCGAGATCCTATAACTACAAGTACAAATGCCTAGGACAGAACTTTACACATGGTAAGCATTTAAAAATGCAAGTTGAAATGAAGAAAATATGTTTTCTGTCCTCTCCTATTTCTTAATTCTTAAAGGAATGCTACAACAGTGAAACAAAAATAAATTCACATCTTCTGTAGGTGGTTTGCGTGGTGATACCTGAAGCAGCTAGGTGACACAGTGGATAGAGCACTAAGTCTGGAGTCAGGAAGACCACTTCAATTATGACTTCATGTATTTAACCATCTGTGTGACCCTAGGAATATTACTTAGCCTCTGTCTGCATCAATATTCTTAACTGTAAAAATGTAAATAATAACAGCACCTACCTCCCACAGTTGTATGGATCAAATGGGCTGATGTTTATAAAGCAATTAGCAGAGTGCCTGGCACATAATAGCATTCACCAAATGCTTGTTTCTTTCCTTCCCTTTTTCCCTTCCTTCCTTCCTTCCTTCCTTCCTTCCTTCCTTCCTTCCTTCCTTCCTTCCTTCCTTCCTTCCTTCCTTCCTTCCTTCCTTCTTTCCTTCCTTCCTTCCTTCCTTCCTTCCTTCCTTCCTTCCTTCCTTCCTTCCTTCCTTCCTTCCTTCCTTCCTTCCTTCCTTCCTTCCTTCCTTCCTTCGTTCCTTCCTTCCTTCCTTCCTCCCTTCCTCCCTTCCTTCCTGTCAAATTCAATATAATTAAACAAATATTTATTACATATTACATATGCAGTATTCAGGGAATCAATGCCATAGCGACAATATAATAACAAAGAAATAGTCTCTGTCCTCTGGAAGTTTACATTCTACTTGGAGGATAAAAATCCATGTCAAGAAATAGGAAATTCTTACAAAATAATACAAAGTAATTTCAGAAGGGGAGAATACTAACAACTAGGAGATCAGGAAAGCTAGAAAGTAGCATTTGAGCTATGATAATAATAATAATAACTGATATTTATGTATTGCTTTAAGGTTTGCAAAACACTGTAAGTATATTTTTCCTTTGTACTTCACAGCAACCTTGTTAGATACTATTATTATATTCATTTAAAAGGAGACAGGGATTATGAAGCAAATGTGGAGGGAGTATATTACATACATGACACCAACTGTGAAAAAGCATAGATATGGAAGTTTGAATGCTTTATATGTTATGTATACAAGTATCAAGCTACTTTATTGGAATACAAAGTGTAGGAAGGGGAGTAAGATGAAATAAGCCTGGAAAAGTAGGTGGTACCTTATTACCTTATTGTGGAGAGCTTTCAATGGCAAACTAAAGATCCTCTATTTAGTCTTGGAGCCCATTGGGAGATATTAAGAGCTTTTACAAGAGACATAAACAAACCTGTCAAAGTAATATTCCCATAGTCAAGGGTTGAACAGTCTTGTTGAAGTTCATGTTGGTGGTTAACCTGTTTTATATTTGTGTTAGAGAGGAAAGAATGTGGAACTTCAGAAGACATATGCAGTCACATATGACTGTCATATAATACCTCTGCAACCTGGAGCATGTCATTTTGAATCTGTTTTTTCATCTTTAAAATGGGAAGAAGAATAATGCTGATACTACATTGTTTTGAGGTTGCTTTGAGTATAAAACAAAATTACATAAATGAAGCATTGTATAAATTATAAAGTAAAGTGTAAATGGATGAGTTGTGTAAACCTTAAAATTTCTTAGACTTATAAATGTTGGAAATTTCATCATTGGGAAATTTCATACTTGAAAAATTCCCTATTGATAGTGGGAACTCTATTGGAATGTGAACCCCATTGGCATGGGAGGTTCCTCCTCCTCCCTTCTTAAGATTACTTTAGGACAGAAACCTTTTGCTGAACAATGGAAAGGACTTTGACCTATGCTTAAGCATAGAACAGGAATTTCTTTGAGTCATGATTGATTTTAGAATTGATACAATAGAGACACTTGGAATGACAGAACCAGGTCTTGGAAAATACAATTTCCACCCCACTCAGTCCTAACAGGATTTAGGAAGGGCTGCAGCAAAGGATCAATATTTAATTATTTGAGAATATGACCTTCAACAGACATGTGCAAAGCCACAGACCTCTGGGCGGTCCTGGGTTAAGCTAGAGCCACCATTGGCACAGGGAAGACATGGACAGTGATTGGTAGATGTGAGAACTGAGGGGAGGGAACTTGGAGGGTTTCCTTAAAGATAGAGGGGTCTGAGGACTGGTGGTGGTTGGTTGGAGAGGTTTTTGGTCTGAGAGGTGGTGCTTTGAGAGTTGGCTCTGAAGGAAGCTGGAGGTGGAGGAGGCCCCTGAGACTGTTTCTACATTTTGGTCATGTGAGTAATAGGGACTGATCTCCTTTCTTTGCCTCAGCTATCTAAGGGCTTGGGCCTTTTGGCCCAGCCTAAACAGAAGGGGTATTTAAGCCCTATTCCCTTCTCTCCCCTTTCTCTCTCCCTCTCTCTCTCTATCTCTAATTCCTTTCTTCCTCCTGTTTGTAATTAAACTCTATAAAAGGTTGACTGCTGACTTGAGTTTTCATTTAGGAATTACATAGCTGAATTCCTTGGCGACCTTAAATTAATATATATCAGTCTTTTAAAATGATTTCCTTGTCACAGTTGACATTAAGAATACTGGGTTTGAATTCAGAAGACCTGTTTTCTAGTCTCGGATCTGCTATGAATTAGCTGTTTTAACTTGAGCAAGTCATCTTCCTTTGTTGAACCTTTAATTTATTCATTCATAAGATTTATGAGTTTGTAACCTTCCTTAGCAGAAAAAATTATACTACTACTATCTTTAGTTGGAATGAGAGAAAGAAAGGGGAGGAGGGTCCAGAAAGAAGGAGCTTCCCCTATACTACTCTGGGAATATCAAATTTAGAGAATCATGTGCAGTTTCAGTCATCATGATTTAGGTAAGACACAAACTAAATGGAGCACTCACCAGAATTGTGAGAGAACTAAAAACCATGCTAAGTGAACAAAAAGATATTGGATTAATTACAATTTCCAAACTTTCCCACTTTCCAACCCTCCAAAAATTATGAACCAGATACAAAGTAATTACAGCTAAGTCTATGGGTCAAAGAAGATAAAATATGGAGAAAGGTAAAATTCTTAATAATTATCACTAGAAAATGGTAACCTTTAGAGACAATACTCAACACCTCTCCCCAACCAACCTCCACTCTCCAATGACAGAAGCACAAGTTAATCTACAGGCTTGTAACTCAGTCCTATCATAGAATCTCTTCCCTTGTTACTTTGGAGATTCTGACAAAAAACTCTATTGTCTCACTTTTTACTCACCACTAAAAGAGTAGCAAATGCTAACTGTTCAGCTATATATAAATGAAGTGAATAATAAGGAGAGAGAGTAGGTTAAAATGTGTTGGCCCAGTTCTAGGTTAGGGACTACCAAATTATGAGACTTTGTACACAATAACAAAAGGATTAATAACAAAAACATATGAGCAGAAGACTAAAAAAAATTCAAACATCCTCAAACAACTGGCACACAAGGAAAGAACAAGTAATAAAATCAACTACTGCTGCTTAGAAGTTATGTTTTCAAAGGGAAGAAAGAAAAGGATTGACCCATGAAGGTTTTAAAAAAGAAAAAACATTGGGTTTGGATCAACATCTCAAATCCTACACCAAGAGGAACTCAGAATTGGTAAATGACTTGAATATAAAGAAGGAAATTATAAGTAAATTAGGTGAACACAGAATAGTATACATGTCAGATCTTTGGGAAAGGAAAGATTTTAAGACCAATCAAAAGTTAGAAAAAATTACAAAATATAAAATAAATAATTTTGCTTACATTAAATGTAAAAGGTTTTGTACAAACAAAACCAATGCAAACAAATTTAGAAGGTAAGCAACAAAATGGGAAGAAATCTTCATAACAAAAACCTCTGACAAAGGTCTAATTACTCAAATTTATGAAGAGCTAAATCAATTTTACAAAAAATCAAGCCATTCCCCAATTGATAAATGGGCAAGTGGCATGAATAGGCATTTTTCAGATAAAGAAATAAAAACTTTTAATAAACACATGAAAAAGTGTTCTAAATCTCTTATAATCAGAGAGATGCAATTCAAAACAACAACCTCACACTTAGCAGATTGGCTAACATGACAGCAAAGAAAGTAATGAATGTTGGAGAGAATGTGGCAAAGTTGGGACATTAATGCATTGTTAGTGGAGTTGTGAATTGATCCAACCATTTTGGAGGGCAATTTGAAACTATGCCCAAAGGGTTCTAAAAGACTATCTGCCCTTTGATGCAGCCATAGCACTGCTGGGTTTGTATCCCCAAAGAGATAATAAGGAAAAAAAGACTTGTACAAGAATATTTATAGCTGTGCTCTTTGTGGTGGCAAAAAATTAGAAAATGAGGGGATGCCCTTAAATTGGGGAATGGCTGAACAAATTGTGGTATCTGTTGATGATGGAATATTGTGCTCAAAGGAATAACGAACTGGAGAAATTCCATGTGAACTGGAATGACCTCCAGGAATTGATGTATAGTGAAAGAAGCAGAATCAGGAGAACCTTATACACAGAGAATGATACACTGTGGTACAATCAAATGTAATGAACTTCTCTATTAGTAGCAATGCAGTGATCCAGGACAATTCTGAGGGACTTATGAGAAAGAACAATCTCCACATTCAGAGGAAAAACTGTGGGAGTAGAAACACAGAAGAAAAACAATTGCTTGATCACATGGGTCGAGGGGGGTATGACTGGGGATATCGACTCTAAATGATTACCCTAGTTCAAACATCAACAACATGAAAATAGGTTTTGATCAAGGACACATGTAAAACCCAGTGGAATTGCACACCGGCTATGGGAAGGGGTGGAGATAGGGAAGGGAAAAATATGATTCTTGTAACCAAGGAAAAATATTCTGAATTGACTCTTTAAATAAAATTTTCAAAAAAATAAGCACATGAAAAAGTGTTCTAAATCTCTTATAATTAGAGAGATGCAAATCAGGACGGCTCTGGGGTGCCACCTCACATCTAGTGGATTGGATAATGTGACAGCAAAGTAAATGTTGGAGGGGATGTGGCAAAAATGGGACATTAATTCCTTGCTGGTGGAGTTGTCAATTAATTCAATCATTCTCGAAGGTGATTTGGAACTATGTTCAAAGGACACTAAAAGACTTTCTGCCCTTTGATCCAGCAACACCACTACTTATACCCCCAAAGAGATCATACAGAAAATGGCTTGTACAAAAATATTTATAGTTGCACTCTTTGTGGTGGCAAAAAATTGAAAAATGAAGAGATACCCTTTGATTGGGGAAATGGCTTAATAAATTGTGGTAACTGTTGGTTATAGAATACTATTGTGCTAAAAGGAATTTTTAAAACTGGAAGAATTTCATGTGAACTGGAACAACCTCTGGGAACTGATGCAGAGCAAAAGGAGCAGAACCAGGACAACATTATACACAGAGACTGATACACTATGGCACAATTGAATGTAATGGACTGCTCTACTAGCAGCAATGCAATGATCCAGGACAATTGGGAGGGAATTATGAGAAAAAATGCTATCCATATCCAGAGACATAAATGTGGGAGTAGAAACACAGAAGAAAAACAACTGCTTGATCACATGGTTCAATGGGGATATGTAGGATCTAGATGATCACCCTAGTACAAATATTAATAATTTGGAAATAGGTCTTGGTCAATGACACATGTAAAACCCAGTGGAATTGCTTGTTGGCTATGGGAGAAGAGGGAAAGAATATGAATCATGTAACCATGGAAACTATTCTAAATTAATTAATTAAACCTAATATTAAAAAACAACAACATAAAAAATAAAAAGAAAGAACAAGGATGTTTTACCAAGCCATAAAAAGTGTACATGGAGTTAAAAGATATAAATGAAACCAAAAGAAATAGGAAATGTCAAGGTACAGGAGTAGAAATGGAGCTGCATGGATGGCCTAGAAGTAAATAAATTTATTTTGGGGGAATGGAACTGCAAAGTGAGATGGTGCATAAGTGAGGAGAGATAGTAGACAAAGGGAAATACATGATGTTGCTTTAAGAAGTATATAGGTAGAGAATAAAGGAATGGCGATTTCTCTCATGTCAAAGTAAGAAGAGAGGATGAAGAAGAAAAGGGAAGGTGGCAAAAGGGAGGGACTTGATATAAGGGGCTTTAAGAAAGGCCTCACCCCAGTAAAATGAATTCATCTCAATGAAGAGGTGTATGCCTGTGATGGAAGATCATTAAGGGTTTAATGTTAGACTAAATAGATAAATGATGAAATTAAGTGACCACCTACTTTAAAAAAAATGTAGTACCTACATGAACAGTAACCTTGACCATGATAAGAAATGTTTGATCTCTTAAGGACAATTGGCATTTAGATTGGTGGGAGAGATAGAAAACCTGAGATGAGATGACATAACTTTTGGGAAGGATATTGATTATGTTGAGTGCATGGAGTAGGGCTGGGCTTTATGATTTGGGGAACAGAATAATTTCTACCAAGTCATTTTGATTTTATATACTACTTTCTTCACAAATAGATACTTCTTCAGTTAAAGCAGGAACAAAAGGTGAAATGTGGCAAGTTCTATAAAAATAATAATAATAGAGAAACTGGCTAAAAATAGGACTCAAATCAAGTACTTCAGAAGCATTAACCCTAGAAGGAACATAGAGAGATTAAAGGTCTAAAAAAGGGAATGAAGCACCTATAAGAGAATTACATTTAAAACAGAATGGGATGGAAGATACACAAGAAAATTTTCCAAGAAAAAGGCACAGTAAAAGAAACATAGTATATAATAATATAGACGGGAGAAAAGGAGAAGAAATTTTGAACTAACAATTTAAATGAGAGGAGAAATAAAAGGAACAAAAGAGAAGAAAAAGAGATAGTCAAGTGAATAAAAGAAAGAAAAATAAATCAGCATTTACCCAAGAACTAGAGAAAGGGATGGAATATAGTAGGAAAGGAGAAAACTTGAGGGAAAAATTAGAATCATAAGATTATATGATAATAGATTTAGAGATGAAAGAAATCTTTTTTTTAAACCCTTACCTTCCGTCTTCGAGTCAATACTGTGTATTGGCTCCAAAGCAGAAGAGTGGTAAGGGCTAGGCAATGGGGGTCAAGTGACTTGCCCAGGGTCACACAGCTGGAAAGTGTCTGAGGTCAGATTTGAACCTAGGGCCTCCCATCTCTAGGCTTGGCTCTCAATCCACTGAGCTACCCAGCTGCCCCCTGAAAGAAATCTTAATAATCATGAAATGCAATACCCTCATTTTAGACATAAGAAAAGCAATGGATGGAAAGCTTAAATAATTTTTCCAGTATCTCATACCTATTAAAGTTACTGAAATGGAAATTGAAACCAGGTCTTCCTAGATTAATTACAAGGGGAAAATTCTGATTTCTAAGAGGAAAGTGATAAAAAACAATCCAACAAAACAAAAAAGAAAAGAGAAATGAAATAAAATACAAACACAATACTCATCACTTTAAATGTGAATGGGCTAAACAAAACAATAAAATGAAAGAGTGACATGCTAGAAAAGAAAACAAAAATCATCTATTTCCTATATACAAGAAATACATCTAAAAATTAAAAGCACATGATTTAAAAAAAAAGTAACGAGTGGAACAAAACTGCATAATGAATAGTTGCAACCATACAAAAATGAAAATTCAAAATATCAAAAGAAGTAAATAATGAAATTATATTATGCAGAACGCAACACCAAATAGAAATACTAAATGTACCAAACACCATAAAATATGAAATTCATCAAGGAAAAGTCAATTATATTACAAAAGAACATAAATAGTAAAATAATATTAGGAAATGCATTCCTCTCTCATAGTGGACAAAGGTAATAGAATGATAAAAGGGAAAATATAAACAACAAAAGGCTGGAAAGATTAGAATTAAAACATCCTGGTACATTTTGAATGAAAACCATCATGGCCTAGACAGAGAGTGAATTCTTAAATGAAGAATAGAGAAAATAAAAAAAAGAAAATATAAGAATATTTTTATTATATGAACTTGAGAAGCTTTACATGAACAAAATAATATTACTAGGATAAGAAAGCAGAAAAAAATGTATAATAATAGAAAATGATCTTTGTTATCAGATATTTATATGGTTCTAGTACCCAAATTACATATGGACCTAACAAATATAGAAAGCCAAAAGATATTCTCGAATTGATTTGTAGTCCAAGGATTTTTTTAAGTTCTCTAAAGAATTAGGGACTATTGATTACCATATGAAATGTTGCTCTAAATCCCAATAATAAGAGAATGTAAATCTAAATAGCTCTGAGATTTCATTTAAAAGTTAGCAAATTGGTAATAATGACAAATGATAGGAATAGTTAATTTTAGAGTAGTTCTGTAACGTTGGTCACACTAATATACTATTGGTAGAATTGTGAATCTGGAACATTCTTTGGAATTATGCTAAACATATGGACAGATTTTCCATTGATTGGTGCCACTGTTAGGCATATAATCACCCCAATAGGATAAAAGACAAAAAGAACCATCACTAAAATATTCTTAGCAGTATTTTTAGTGGTAGAAAAGAACTAGAAACTAATAGATGCCTATTTTTTTTTGGCAAATGACTGAGCAAATTTTGTTATATGAATATAATGGAATATTACCATATTGTAGGAAAAAAATGACTGTGATGAATATAGAAAATATGAGAGGATTTATATTGATATAAAGAGAAGTAAGCATGATAGAAAATAATATACAAAATGACAATAATGTCTGAATGGTATAATATTGTAATGACCAAACTTAGGCCTAAAGTTATATCAGAAGATATTTCTTCCACCTTCTTTGCAGATGTGCAGGAACTATTAATATAGAGAACTGAATAATTTAATATCAGACTTTCTCAGTATATTCAGGGACATTTTGGGTGGACATCTCTTTCTTTTTATTGTCTGGGAGGGATAAGGAGAGATATATTGGGAAATGAAGGTCATGTTAAAACAAAACATACAAAGTTCTGTTTAAAAAAATAATTAAGAAAGTAGACAAGTCAGGATTTTATTCTAATTTTCATGATTCAAGTTTCTGATATTTTTCTATTTTGTCACTTCATCTAGAATTCTATGCTAGCTGCTTTTTTTTAAGATGCAGTGAGTGTCTCATGAATGAAATTGTACACAGTAAATATGCATCTTGGCAGCATGAAAGGGCTAAGTCCAACTAATCACTCTACAAAGTGTAGACCAAGTAGCTTGTGAACCAATCCCAGAATCTCCATGAGAAAAGACAGTCAAAGCAAAGAAAAATAGTTCCTGTTGTAAAAGGGCAGCCTTGAAAAAGGAATCATTCAGCAATCACATAAAAGCAAAAGAATTGTAGGCATGGGTAGCACTCTCAACAAAACCCGTGTCAAGGTAAAATGCTGGACATTAACTTGCAATTACCTTTAAAAAGGTATTAGACCCATCACAATAACCAACAATCAAGAATACACAGCATGAGTTGTGCTCCAAAGGGAAAGCCAGTTATCCTAAACAACAATACTCCTGCCACTCTGTGCTTGTGGGCAGTTTTTCCATCTAACAGCCTAAGGCAATTTATAAGCAAGAAGCTTATCATTATGAGCTACTGACCCCAGCTTCTCTCCCTCCCTCACTTGACTGTACATCCTGCAGAATTTAAATCATCTTTATTATGCTACCAGTATGTGTGTTTAGGGGAGAGGGGAAGAACAAATAATAGCAGTTTTCCACAAATATATTTCTTGTAGACTGCTTGGTAGACTGACCTAAAGTACATAATAAACTAATCAGAACTATCCAAATGGCATTTACACAGTTTGAAGAAGAACTGTAAGAGAACCCTACAATTCAAATGCCAGAGAGATGATCTTCAGTATCAAGTTTGTGCCAGGTGCTTTACAAATATGCTGAGTTTCTCAAGTTACTCATCTTAGTGGAGCAAGTAAGAAGGCTGGTTTCTGACATAGCCTCCTAAAACTCTGATAACTACTTTCCAGAACATATGATGTTTCCCAGACAAAGCACCATGGAACAGAGGCCAGTTTTTCCCAAGATATTCTTTGGCACATGAAAAATTAATCTTATGCTCCAATGCTACTGGGTTTTCATCTGGAGAGACTGTCATTGGAAAATCTCCAGGTGTTAATGCTTCAGTCTCATCCACATGATAGATTTTCTTCCACAGCTAATGACTTTCTAAGGGAACATGTGGTAAGATGCAGGATTTGGGGGACAATGAATCTCTATGCAAATATTTAGGAAAGCAAAACTTAATAGATAGACCAAAAGGTAATAGGGCATTGAGTGAAGAAGTTAATCATATTTCACTAAGGAAATAATGCTATTCCAGATGTACAGGAGACTTGGCCACATCATGCAGGGCCAAAGGCTAGTTGGAAAACATGTTGATCCATGATTTACTCCAAAAAGAGAAGTAGAAAATAAAAGTGCCATCTTACTCCTATTTCTATCTTTTTTTTACAAGACAAAAATCTCTCATGACAAAACGTTCTTATTCTTTGGCTCCTGGATGTGTCCTTTAAAAATAAGAGATCTTGGCACTATCAGTCCCCACCACAAATATGTCCCAAATAGCTCAATGAAATTATGGCATTTTGAGGCTTATTCATTTCCAAACTCACAACTTTGATTTAATTCAACATCCTATATGGTTTCTGTCTTAGTTTTATCCCCATATGATCCAATTCAAATATCTTTGGCTACTTATTATATTGATGGCCAGAAACACTTACTGAGACTAACTCTTGCCATAGGAGGAAGTATGTAAGAGGATTTTGTTGAGGCAAAAATGACTTTCATTTAAGAACCTTTTGTCCTCTGGTGCCTCATTTTCTTTGTCCTGACTACTAGTTTCTGAATTAGTCTCACTTGCCATGTAGTAGTTGTATAGTCCCTGTTTCTTAGCTGACAGAATATGAACTTTCTACCTTGCTGTGAGCTCTGAAACCTCTTTGTGGCCCAGTCCCCAGGTCATTTCAGATTTCTGATTAATCACCTTGCCTCTATATCTGATTATGGTGGGTTCTTATTCCATACTCATCATCTTAGTTGACATTTTGTCTCTGGGTGCATCTTGAAAGCCAGTTATAAGACATTCCACATCAGCACTAGGTAGGTAGAGGTAGGAAAGGCAGCTGATAGCACAATAGATAAAGCACTAGACCAAGAGTCAGGATGATCTAAATTCAATTATGGTCCCAAACACTTACTAGCTGTGTGATCCTGGGCAAGTCATTTAATCTTTTTTTCCCAAGTTTCCTCATTTGTAAAAAGGGAGTAATACTTTGCAATACCTATCTCCTAGAGTTATGAAGATAAAATGAGATAATATGTGTAAAGTACTGTGTAAATATTAAAGTAATACAAATATTAACATTTGTTAATAGTTTCTAGCTACTTCCCTTAATTTCTAGCTACTCCCAGTCATATCTCTTTGATCTTCTATGGTACTGGAACAACAGTAGAATCATGGAAAGAGAAATAAATAGGATTCAGGACATGATTTCTAGTCTAGGTTCTTTCTATTGATTCCGCATGATCTTGAACAAATCATTCCAGGTCTATATTCTTTGGGTGTTAGTTTCATCAACTACATGGAAAAGTGAAGAGGTTTCTTCTTCTTATCCTGAGAGATCAGAACTATAAGCAATGGTTAGAAGGAGCAAAGAGCCAAATTTAGGTTTGATATGGGAGAGGGGTGGAACTTTCTAACAAGTAGAATTATTCAATAGTAGAATGGGCTGCCTTGATAGTAAGTTCCCCTACAGTGAAGTTTGTCAAGCAAAGGTTGGATGACCAGGTGTTATGTAATGGAAAGGATACTTTTAAGAGATGTGCCAAAACAAATTCTCATCAGCTTATAAATCAATTGTTAAATTTCCAGTGTAAGTATTTTTTTCAGAAATCAGCAACAAATTAGAGTTCAATTTATTAATTTATTCAATGTCTAGTTGGAAAAAAGCATTACTAATACAGATGAAACTTCAGAGCGTGTGTACATGACAATAATAGCAATATCACGCAATGATTGTATGAATCAATATATTATACAAAATTTGTAGTATAAATAAAAGACTTAGCTTCTCTGACCAAAACAATAATCCTAGACAGTTCTGAAGAACTCATGATGAAAAATTATTTCTACCTCCAGAGAGGGAACTGATGAACATACATTTTTTACTTTATTTGTTTTTCTTTTACATTATCATATTACTCATCTTCATAAAAGGTAGGGGATGTTCTTTTTTTTTTTAATGGATCCTAAATTTTTTAAAAAGTAACCAGAAAATATTTAACAAAATAAATAAAAATACTTATTTTTTTAAAGTGTGTTTACATGCATTTTTTTTTCCTGGAGAGCCTGATTGTTAAACTTTTGCTAATCATTCTTGTATTGTTTCATATTCATTGCATGAACTCAGCAGAAGTGCAGTAGAAGGTTCAAGGAATGAAGTCATCACTAGATTGGAGGCTTGGTGACTGAAGGCTGCTGCTGCTGCTGCTGTGGCTTCTGCTGTGGCTGCTGCTACTGCTGCTGCTGCTACTACTACTACTAACTGTCATTTATATAGCATTTTAAAGTTTGCAAAGTGTTTAACACTAATTATCTCATTTGAGCCCCAAAGATCCCCTTCTTTCTTAGTTGTAGTTTAGATTATAAACCTACTGGGGTCTCTTCCAGCTCTAAAATTCTGTGAAATATCTCACAAGGATAATGTAAACATCAAAAACAACAACAATACAAAAGCATTTAGAAAAAGTATAAAGTACTTTCCAAATACAGGTTATTAATAATATAATCATAGGTAATGAATTGTTGCTATGTCTACCTAATAAGCATTCACTTAACCACATTGGTCAATATCTGAATGATGGTCAATCATCTGTATATTTGTATCTTGACTAAACAATTAAATATTTCAGTTTTCACATAGGAAATTGGTAAGTTGTATGTAAAACCTGTAAGTTATATTAGCAGTCAGAGTTGGGCACTTGGCTCTATGCTTTGATCTGAAATAATTTTTAAAATTATTTGATACATTTAAAATCTAAATATAAATTGAAAATTGAATACCTACATATTAATTTGGTAAAACTACATAGGAGTATCAAGCTCATAATCATTATTTATGGCTGATATTTTGCAAAGCTTCTGTGTATATAAAACTGACACATTGTCCCCACCAATATCCTTTCCCTACATTGGTTAATAAAATGTTACCAAGAATCATCTTAACATCTTTATTTCCTATTACAATGTCTTTTAGACTGTCCCCAAATACCAGACAATATCATTCTGGAGGCCCAGTCTAAGTCTTTTTCTTCCACTTGGGTTGCTTTTTCAATGTAGCTGCCCCATTCACACAAGCAGAAAAGAGACAAGACATCTCATTTCTTCAGGCATTATTATTTCCTTTTGTAAAATAAGGTGTTTGTACTAGATGATTTCTATGTTCTTCCTGGATTTAAATCCTTAATAATAAATTGTTCTACCAAGCTGCTTCTGGAATATAAATGAAAAAGAACCAGGAAAAAATCATTGAAGCTGTTTTTGTTTGTTTTTTAACATTTAACCCAACTTTTCTATAAGCTCAAAGTTCTTGTTTCCTTAGTTTCTCTCTTCCTCTAGTGTATGGAAAATGAGTGTATTTGCTCACTTCCCTTCACAAACCTTTGGGCTCCAGGCTTTAGCCCTTTCCCTTCATATGGTCATAGATTAAAACTATAAGAAACCTAGGGGACCATCTAATCCAGCATCTTCATTTTCTAGATGAGGAAAATGAGGCCCAGAGAGTATACTTTGCTCAGTATAACATAGGTCATAAGTGCAGAGTCTGGATTGGAAGTCAAGTTCTTTACACCAACCCAATACTTTCTCCATTTTACAACATCATTTACCTAATGCATTGGGCTTAGTATTTTGATGTTGTATTATCTCTCAGAAGATATGGACTCTCCCTTCTTCATATATGCATAGCAGATTTATTTAGAAATATTTTTTACCTCAAAGTCATCTTCTTCATCTTAATGGTATACTAGTGATTAAGACATTTCTGTAGAGAAAACAAATAGATCTATTTTCCATTCTCCCATTTTTCTTTCGAAACTATCACTACATTCTTTTTTTCTTATCCACAAACTGGCTACCTTTCCCCTAATTTCTCATCAGATCTATATACACAAACACATCTGGCCAGCCCCATTACAATCTCAAATCTCTGTAAAGATCAATTCTAAATACTTAATAAAAATTTTGGCTGTCAATGAAAGCATCTTATATTTAAGGCATTGTTGCTGTACAATTAACTACCCCCAGGAATATTGTTTCATCTTAAAGTTGTGTTTCCTTAAAGCCAATTAATGGTATGTAGTATGCTACACTGTGTAGAGTATTTTAAATGTTTTCAAATGAATCAACATTTAAGCATATTTAAACTTAAAAAGTATAGATGTTTGAGAATACTAAATAAAATTTATACACCAAAGTTAACTCTACTGTTTCTTTATAACAGGTGGTGGTGGTGGTGGTAATGGTGGTTGGCAGAACAGGTCTGACAAAGTAGGACAATAATCCCAGGCCTAATGTTCTGCAGAGCCTCACATTGCTACAGGAATGAGTTAGCTAGAAGTTAACAGGATGGTGGCAGGAAGGAGAGAAAACAATACCTTTCAATTGGTACTAAAAGGTATCCTGAGATAAATGATAGATATTAGAAATTTCAAGAAACACGCGACTTGTAGAAAATAATAAAGCATGAAGAAAGCAGAACCAAAAGAAAACAATATGTGTGTATATATATATATATATGACTACATTAATATAAATGAAGAATAATACAAAAGGCATTAGAATTTGGGTAAAATATAATGACCAATGTTGATTCCAGATACTGAAATAAAAATATACTTCTTTTTCTGGTAAGAAGTACAAATTATAAGAGTAGAAAGTTATATTGGCATCACTCACAATTTTTTTTATTAAGCAGTTTTGCTCAATTATCCTTTTTAATGTTAAAATATTATTGTTGTTTTTGCTATTGTTGAAAAGTGCTATTTGAAGGAATTGTTTATTGGGGAAGACTGTTGGGTTAAAATAAATATATAACAATTGAAATAATTTTTAATATTCCAAGGATAATATGCACAAAATAAATGTGCTAATTTTAGTAATAAATTATTGGGTCTTCTAAATTAATTAAATAAAATTTTTAAAAAAGAAAGAAATTATTGGGAGGGGAGAAGAGGTTTTTGGAGAGACAATGCCCAGTATTGGACTTCCACAATATTCTACTCTCTCTATGCCACACTGTCCCATAGGCTATGGAAGTTGACTTTTCTGATGTTCTCTCTCCTTTTCCCATTCAAGGCTATGTTACATGATTACATTAACCAGATTTTATCAGAATAGAAGAGTTAAGGGAGGAGGGATGAAGCATATTTGATATCACTTATCTCAAGTCACCAATGGTCTTCAGTCATAGGAAGGTTCTGGGAAAAAAATGTTGTCAATCTAATTTATCTCAATTTTCTGTTTCATAATGATTTTTCCATATAACCCTCATATAAGTAAAGTTCTGAAGGCTTTAGGATGAGGGAAGAATTAGAAAATAATTACTTAATATTATATATGTATATATATGTATATATACATACATATATATATATTCTTTTCGAACACCACAAAACAATGTAATTTGTAGCTTCTTGGATTTGAAAGAGATCTTTGAGAAATAATCTAATCTATTTCTCTAATTACCATAAATAATGACAATACGGCCCAGAGAGGGACAGTGACAGGACTTAATGATAGAGGCAACCTTATTTAAAGGAGAAAGAGCAGTGAATCTGAAGTCAAAAGATTAGGTTCAAGTTCTATATCACTTATTACCCGAATTTGGTAAAGAGACAACTTCTCTGGGTCTCATTTGTCTCATCTATAAAATGGGAGAATAAAGGACCTCTGAGTCCTTTCCAGGACTAAAGCAATAATCTTGTGAAATCAACTGTCCCAAATCCCAGACTAGTGCTTATTCTACACAACTACACTGCATCTGCTCTACCTACATATTCTTTTTGAGAATAGGAACCATTCTGACTACAACTATCTATACTCCTGTACTCGTTGCTGAACACAATCACTTGGCAGCTGATTAACTACTGAAGTTTAAGTTTTTTGAATTGAAGCAGGCCTGTCAGTCTCCACAAGCCTCAAGGTACAATCTTCTCCAACATGATCAGGGCCTCCCTGTGCTTCAACAGTGGGACCTCGTTCCTTTGGACTGGATGTGCCAATTCACTCAGCATGAGAGCCATAACTTAGCAGGAGTTGCACAGCAGAAGGCTTTCAAATGTCTATTTTATAAAAGTGGTTAGCAGTGGGAGGAGGTGGGCTTGTGGGTGATGGAAAATAGAGAGAGGAAGAAAATGCCAGAGAAAGTATTTTAGAAGGCTTTAAGCAAAATAATAAGTGAGCAAACAAAAGGGAGCAGTTAGGTCGCACAGTGGATAGAGTGCTGGACTTGGAATCAGAAAGACCTGAACTCAAATTTGAGCTGAAACAAATAGAGCTGTGTGACCCTGTGCAAGTCACTTAATCCTGTTTGCCTCATCTTCTTCATCTGTAAAATAAGCTGGTGAAGGAAATAGCAAACCTTAGTGTTTGTCAAGAAAATTCTAAATGGAGTAATGAAGGGTCAGGCATGTTGGAAATGACTAAATAGCAATAAATAAAATTATAAGACAAGAAGAAAGGGGGAAGAATTGCATTTTTCTTCCTTATTGAATAAACAGCATGGAGAAGAGAAAGAAAAAATAATGTATAATAAAATGAAATCACAGAGTTTGAGATGGAAAGTACTTTTGGGGCTAAGTGGTCCTATACCTGCCCCAGAATCCTCTCTACATGATCTCAACAAGTGGTTGTCCAAGCACAACCTTGCTCGATAGCCTATTCCACCTTGAGACAATTCTCACTGTTTACATTTCACCTTTTACAAAGCCTAATATGCTTCTTTCTACCTATTGTTCCTATGCCCTCTAAGGCCAAATATAACAATGTTTATCTCCTTTTCATATGAAAGTCCTGTAAGAACTTGAAGAAAGCTATTCTTCAAGGCCCTCTGCAATCCTTCTCTTCTCCAGGCTAAAAATTTAACATTCTTTCAAGTCATGCTCATATCAGAAAAACATAAAGGAAAATGAGATAAAGTAATTATTGCCAGGAAAAGTAAGATAATATCCTTAACCTCAGATTGGCATGATGTTTTATACCTTTAAAAGAACATCATTTTATTATCTCATTTGACCTGAATGACATTTGATTAAGGTAGCCTGGGATTGCCTATCTCTACTTCTATAATGAACAATAAGACTCAGAGAACTTATGACTTGCCCAAGCTCAAATATCAAATTAATAAGAGGATTAATTTGTCTCTTCTTCAGAACCCTTTAAGTGGAAGTCAATGTGCATAAGTGCTACCAACCAATTATCAAAACCAGGTAGGGAATCCTTTAAAAAATAATGGAGAATTATGCTTAGGATTCTCAAACATAATCTATTCTATTCCATGTGGAATAGAAAGAATCATAACCCAATATATGTGAAGAAAAATTAGTGAAAATTTTTCTGCCAAGAGATAAGAAACAGTCTCCAAGTGCTGTCCCCACTACCCCATTTTAAGTCTCTATTCTACAAATAGATACAACAATAATCTTCAAAGCTCATTTCCACTAATTTCCATTTTCACACCAGTCTCTTAATTCAAGAACTTGCTGTGATTTCCTGTCATCCATTTCATACCACACTGTTGACTAATATTGAGCTCTCATGTCACTAAAATTCAGATCATTATCAAAGTGCTATATTGCCATACCTCCCCTATTTTGCACTTTGGAAATTGGCTTTTTAAAATCCACTATTAAGACTTTGATTTTCTTTCTATCCATTAAATTGCATCTTAGTTTTTTTTTTATTCAAAGATATTTTATTTTCCAAATTACACAAAATAACAATTTTCAACATATGGTTTCTGAATTTATAAGATCCAAATTGTCTCCCTCCTTTCCTCCTCACTCCTCTTGGAGATGGGAAGCATAAATTACATTTTAGTAAGTTTAGTCCAATATTCAAGTTCAGAGGTGTCAAAAACACAGCCCACAGCCTTCCTGAGCTTGACTTGAACCTTATTTAAATATAATTTGGGGGCATCTAGATGGTGCTTAGAGATGATAGGTCCTGGGTTCAAATCTGACCATAGACATTGCCTAACTGTGTGACCCTGGGAAAATCACTTAACTCTAATTGCCTAACTCTTACTGCTTTTCTGTCTTGGAACCAATATTTAGTCTTGCTTCTAAGACAGAAAGTAAGGATTTTTAAAATGTAAAATAAGTAAAATTACAACAAAACAGATAATATTATATTTTAAAACTAACTCCATATAAAGCCTGTAGGGATCCATAGAGATAGAGATAGGGATAGGGATAGAGATAGAGATAGAGATAGAGATAGAGATAGAGATAGAGATAGAGATAGAGATAGATTAGTGATCTCTGTTTCTTTTTGGGTTTATAATAGCTGTTTTAACTTAGGGAGATTTTACTGAATATTGGCACTGTCATCTAGTATATTAGCTATCCCTCTTGGCTTTGTGGCATCATCAGATTGGATAAGAATATTCTCTATGCCTTTATTCAAGTCATTGATTTTAAAAATGTTAAAATAGAATGATGATAAGCACAAATCTTTGGGGTATTTCATTGGAGTATTAAGTATCAATCAGCTATCAAGCCCTTTAGGAGATTTTCTCTCCCCAACTCTTACATCTAACCTCAACTCTATTTTCATTGCTACCACTCAAAAACAGGATTTTACTACTACATACTTAAACTACTGCAATAGACACATAACAAGTTTTTCCTTTTTTTAATTTCACCTTTATTCATCTTGAAATTACTATCAGAATAATTCTCCATCATCACATTACTTTCCCATTCAGAAAATCCTTAGCAGCTTCATATTTCCCTCTGAATACAGCTCAAACACCTTTGTCAAAAATTCAAGTCCTTCTGGAGTCTAGTGTTATCCTTTCCTTTCATATACTTTCATCCACACACTCCATAATCTGGTCAAACCCAACTATGCTTTGTTCCTAGAAAACACACTTATAATTTTTAGTTTTTAATTTTAGTTTTAATTTTTTCATGCCTTGCTCATGCACTTCCCTGTACCTGTAATTTTTTCCCTGAATTCTTTTATCATTTTTATCTCCCTTCCACTGGAAATGTGTATTTTATCTCTGGGTCCCCTTGTTCTTCTTGCCTTATTTTCTAGGGCCCAAGTTTTTCATGGGTCATCACCATACCTGTTACTCTAGTAATGTCACAGCCATTCCCCACTTTCTACTATTTCATTACATGGGGACAGGTAGGTAGCATAGTGGATAGAGGCTGGAGTCAGGAAGACTCATCTCTCTGAGTTCAAATCTGGCCTCAGACACTTACCAGCTATGTGTTCCTAGGCAAATCACTTAACCATGTTTGCCTCAATTTCCTCAACTGTAAATGAGCTGGAAAAGGAAATCTTTGCCAGGAAAACCCTAAATGGGATGACAAAGAGCTAGACACACCTTAAAGGATAACAACAAATTACATGTTGACTTCTCTTAGAATTTAAATACTTCAATGGTAAAGAATATCTTGTTCACTTGTACTTGAATCGCCCATATTTAACACAATGTCTGTCACAATTTATTTTTTTTTAACCCTCACCTTCTGTCTTAGAATCAATACTGTATAGTGGTTCTAAGTCAGAAGAGTGGTAAGGGCTAGGCAATGGAGGTTAAGTGACTTGACTAGGATCACACAGATGGGAAGTGTCTGAGGCCAGATTTGAACCCAATACCTCCCATCCCTAGGTCTGGTTCTCAATCCACTGAGCCACCCAGCTGCCCCACCCCCTGGCAAATTTTAAATGGTTAATAAATGTTTTATCTATGTAGTAGCTATCAGTATTCTGGTCCATCCTTTGAAGCTCAACATAAATGCCATATCTACTATGAAGTCTTCTGTAATCCCCTCTTTATAATGTGTTCCCTCCTTGGATCTTACATTACCTTCTCTGTTTTAAATTATTGAGTCATTTATCATGTAATATCATGTATTATGATTATCTGTAGTTAAGTCTCACATTCCTTAATAGAACTAAAAATTCCATGCGGGCAAAGGGACTTTCTTATTTATCTTCATATCTTCCCCAGAGCCTAGTACATACAGTAAGGCCTTAAATCAATTTTTGTTAAATATATGGTTGACTGAAAGAGCAAAAGGAAATGTTTTCTACTTTTTATACCATCAGTACACTAGCCATCTCACACACACACCCCCACATACGCACACATTAGAGAGGGAAAAAAAGAGCTAAAGGATCATTTGCAGAAAGGAGGTAGAAGGGAAATGGAAATGAGCCTTCAGACTTAGCTATGGACGCATATATCAATGGGTTCTTAAAGGATTCAAAGTTCTTAAAGTCTTCAAGGAGACACTGGAATAAGCGGGAAGGCTTACTTCTTCATTCAGGCATTCATGCAAAGGGTAACAAGATATTTTTAAAAACATTCCTTTGCCATCTTCATATGGAGACATCCTTTTGGGGTTACTAGGTTGACAGTCATGCATATGAATGTGGAATTTATCCTTTTTAGAAGTCCTTGGACCACAGCTACAGGGCACAGGGTCCAAGGGGAAGATACTACACATAGAAGAATAGGAATTGTATGGACAGACTGCTACTGGGTTGAGGATGTTGATTCAACCATCTGAATATGTATATGGTAGGAGAACCTGCGCAGAATAAGTTAAAGAGAAACAATCAAGTATTTTTAAGAACTGTTCTTCAAAAAAGGATTCAACTTGTTCTGTTTAGCACCTTATATCAGAACTAGATGCTTTGGGAGGAATTTGTAGAAAGACAAGATTTCAGCTCAAAATAAGGAAAAGACTTCCTTATATATTAATACTAAAATGTCTTGGGAGTCCTGACTGAGGAAATCTGAGTGGATGCTAGATGATTTATTGGGGATGCTGAAGGTGGAATTTTGTACAGATTCAGAGGATCAAGTCCCAAGGGTGGCCAATGAGGTCCTTTTTAATTCTGAGGTTCTGTGATTTTTGTAAGCCAAAGCACACCACCTGATTATCCAAGGAGTCATGTGGGGTTGAGCCTCAATGCCCAGAGCTGCTAATCATGTTTTAGTTCAGGACACTAAGAAAAGCTAATATAAAATACTATGTAAAGGCAGTAAAAAAAAAGGAACATGCCTGTATAATACCAGAGAAAGTAATGGATGGAGGGCTTGCTGTGCCTAGGAGCTCTCCATATGACATTTCTAAATGCATTTTGTCAAAGCCCTGGGAATGAACATGCCCAGCACAATAAGGCTTGAGTTTCTAGATGCACAATGAAGTGGAATATTTATCTTTATGTTCACGAATCATAGCCCATTCAGCATTAGAAACAGACACCAGGTCTTTTCCCCATGTCTCTAGTCCTTAGAGGGGTGTTGATTCTGGCTTAATGAACAGCACAGACCATCTGTCATGAAGGCTGCTGAGAGGCCATGGAGAAAATAGTGACTCTAGGAATGTAAGAAGCAGTACTAAATGTGTTGTGTTTGAGAGAGAGCATAGAGGACCTGCTCTCCCTACACTCAAAGAAACTTGATCTTTTTGGTTTACTTGGAATCAGAAAGAGATTTTAGCTATAGGGAAATACAAAAGGACCCTGGCAGCACCTCTATGATCATTCATAGTTTGGCAGGGAAATATATGGGTTCAAACTTTGCTTCCTTCTCCATCCTTGCAGTCTGCTAGCTAGGAAGTTCCTTAAGGGTATAGTTTTCATATTCCACCCCCAAGTCCAGTGATTAACTCAAAAGATTGTACATAATTTGTTATTGTTCAGTCATTTTAGTCATGTGTTACCCTTTCTGACCCCTTATTGGGTTTTATTGGCAATAATACTGGAATGGGTTTGCCATTTTCTTCTCCAACTGATTTTATGGATAAGGAAACTGAGGCAAACAGGGTTAAATGACTTACCAAATGTCAAACAAGTAGTAAGTGCCTGAGGTTAGACTGAACTCAGGAAGAATATTCTTCATGACTCCATGTCAGATACTCTCTCTACTGTACCAACTAGCTGCCCTTGTACATAGTAGGTGGACAACATATGCTTGATGAAGATCAATGAATATGTCCTTTTTTAAGGTTATGAATCAGAGTGTGTTTCTTAACTACCCAATTAAAGATCTGGCAAGAGACTATAAAGATTTTAAATATGTACTCTTTTACTGTTCTTTTGAAATAGTTATTGGGATGAGAAAAATAGGGGAAGATTAACATTAAAATGAAATAGTTAACTAAAACACATCCTGTATATAATTGTACTTACACCTTCCATACTGTCTAAATTTCAATCACCTATCTGATTTTTTCAACAAACAGAGCAAACCTTATATATCCTGGGAAGACTTCCTACAACATGGAATAACATACATACATACTTATATAGGCATAAACTTATGCATAGAGACAGAGCAGGAATGGGATGGAGAAAGGAATGGGATAGAGAAAGTCAGTAGACTGTAATGGTCAGAGAACCAGCCAAGTTATAAAAACCTAGATTAAGGGCTACCTCTGTCACACTACCAGTTGGACATTGAGCAAAACTAGAACTAAGATGAATCCACCAATGAGTTAATGACTATTAGAAAAGACAAGAAAATGACTATGGACTGGCTTTTGAGAGCCTATCTCCAAGGCTATCCCACTATACAACTCAAGAATAAAAGCATGGACACAAAATGACTGTCTGCTCTTTGACCCAGCCATACCACTGTGAGGTTTGTACCCCAAAGAGATAATAAGGAAAAAGACTTGTACAAAAAGATTTATAGCCACACTCTTTGTGGTGGTAAAAAAAAATGGAAAATGAGGGGATGCCCTTCAATTGGGGAATGGCTGCACAAATTGTGATATCTGATGGTGATGGAATACCATTATGCTCAAAGGAATGATGAACTGGAGGAATTCCATGTGAACTGAAATGACCTCCAGGAATTGATGTAGAGTGAGAGGAGCAGAACCAGGAGACCATTATACACAGAGACTGATACACTGTGGCACAATAGAACATAACGTACTTCTCTACTACCAGCAATGCAATGATCCAGGACAATCCAGAGGAACTTATGAGAAAGAAGCTATCCACATCCAGGGAAAGAACTATGGAACCAGAAATGCATTATAAAAATATATACTCGATCATGTAGTACGATAGGGATGTGATTAGGGTTTTGATGTTAAAAGATCGCTCTACTGCAAATATAAGTAACATAGAAATATATTTTGAACAATGATACGTGTATAACCCAGTGGAACTGCTTGTCAGCTTTGGGAGAGGGGAGGAGAGAGCAGGGGGGGCAGGATTATGAATCATGTAATCATGGAAAAATATTCTAAATAAATTTTTTAAAAGGGTAAGCATGGAGGTAGCATCTACTTTCCTTGTAGAGAATAGCTCTCTATCCTAGGCATGTGGTGAGGGGAATCACTTGGGAGGCAGAGGATTTAATATAGTACTTAGAGTTCTTAAGCAATAGAATCTTGAGAAATGCAAAAATAATGAAACCAGTAACATCTATCAATTAGCTACAGTTTGTGATGGGAAAGAGAGAGACTTGGTTCCTGTCAGATGAGCACCAATCATCACCTTCCCCAACCAAACAGACCAATTACATTATGAAGTCCTTATAGTCATGATAATAACATAGAGTAATTATAATAAGATATTCATTAGTAGTAAAATAAAATAATAATTAAACTATGTGAAGTTTACATGATTATTAACAATCAGCCTATTGTCTGACAAAACATTTTAGAGCTTTCAAGTAAGAAGTCTTATAATGTCATCAGAGCCCAAGTCCTTGTAGGCTTGAATCAAAGATAATAAAAATGCCTGGAATTTATATAGTACTTTAAAGGTTGCAAAGCATTCTATATACATGATCTCTTTTGATTTTCACAACAACCCTGTGATATAGATGATGCAGACATTAATGTCCCCATTTTGCAAAAGAAAATGAAGCTTTACAGAAAGTGACTTGCCCAAGGCCACACCTCTAATATGTATCAGGGACCAAGTTGGAACTCAGGTATTTCTGACTCCAATTCAGGCACTTCCTTTGCTATGCCATGATGCTTTTGTGCACTATCCAGTAACAGCACAGTGTGCAGAATGCAAGTTTGCTTAATTTAAAAGAGGGTCATTAGCAAAATGATTGGTTGCCAGGTGGTGATTTTATTTTTCCTGACTAGAACAAAAAAAAGGAGATCCCTAAATCGTGGAAGGTTTGTGATATGCATTGATGTAGGGATTATCTGCTTCGATGGAATCAGACCTTTAGGGAAAAAGTCCTGAAGAAAATAAAGTTTTTAAAAAGCCTTACTCTCATTCACATTCTTATGATTAAAACTCTAACCCAAGGCCTTCTGCTTATATCCCCACTGTTTCTACTTTCACCACCTGCCTTTGCAGAATTCTTGTGATTACCCACAAATGTCCTTTACAGTTTCTTACTTTGCATACATCTTTGAAGGTAACTGAAATGGGCTCTTTATGTTTTCTATTCCCCCCCTCCTTGCCACCACCCTAGAGAAAGCATTTTAAAGTGCCACTTTTAATTACAATTACCCCATTGCCAGGAGTCCCAGGAGACTCTGGGTCAAGGCAGCATATTGAAATTTGCTTCTTGAGTGTTCTCAGTGCAAAGGCAGAGTCAGAGCTGAAACACAGGCTTGGGAATCTAGATCGCTTACATTCCAACAAAACTTCTCAAGACAACTCCCTCTGTGGCCAGGGGCAAGCTGCTTCTTCACCTCAATTTCCTCATCTGTCCAAAGAGGGAAACTATCTGCCCTCCTCACCTTGCAGTGATCCTGGGGGTTTTCTTTTTATTTTCCTTTAGACCAGCGGTTCTCAACCTCTCAATTTGTAGCAATGAGAATACATAATGCATATCAGGTATTTACATTCTGAATCATAACTGTAGCAAAATTACAGTTTTGAAGTAGCCACCAAAATAATTTTTTGGTTTGGGGTCACCGCAACATGAGGAACTGTATTGTCGGGTCACGGCATTAGAAAGGTTGAGAACCACTGCTTTAGAGGAAGGTGTTCTACTCAAGGACAATTTGCCTTGGATCAGGCCCATTGCCTGGCATATCTCTAGCACTAGACAGAAAAATTTGATTTTTCTCATTGTCTCTCTTGAAATTACTTAGCTCTCTTGGTGAAGTCCATGTTTTTTACCATGATGGAAGCTTTACTTTCCCCAAGGAAAAGGAGTCTATTTCCTAATAGTCTGTGGTGTAAAAATACTCCTAGAAAATCTATCCCTTCCCTAATATGCCACCATCCTTAAATAAAGGGCAATTTTTTCTTCTGGAATTAATGTCCAGGAGTTGTCAGACTAACTTCTGCCTTATGCCTTCTGAGTTTCTATGATAGGAAAAAAGGGATGGGGCAACATTTTTTATAAATGTAATCTACCACAAAACAAGGGCTCCTATTTGCCTTTAAGCAATGGCAGCTAGAATATAAATTCTACTAAAGAAAATATGAAAGTAACCTTCTTTCTTTTAAGAGTATTCTTAAATACTTAAATACTAAAAAAATAATTTTTAACTCTATTTAATCCAACAAACATGTGTTATATACTTCTTTTAAGTTCTAGGCTCCATGCTTGATACTGGAAATATAAAGACAACAAAAATAGTCTCTGATCTCAAGGAATCGAAATTCTACTTGGAGGAAAGAAAATGTACACATATGAGGAATACAAGTCCATACTGTGTTTTTCCAGATTCTTTAAATGAATATGCCTCCTCTACCACACATTAAGGGAAGCAAACTTTCACTGTCGTTTGTGAGTAGCTAAGTTGTTTTGTTAAGGGACACAATTGCCATGAATAGCTATAATATGGTTGAAAGTAGCTTCATCTTTCTTTCTTCTGCCTTTATAGAAGTGCTTGTCCTCATGTTTCTCTACTGATCTATTTTAAATATATTTTATTTAACTATATTTAAATGTATTTTAATTATAGCTAAATGCACTGAGCCTCCTTTCCCCATGAGACTATAAGGCCGATTAGGCCAGGGAAAATGTTATTCACCCTTATAACTCTTCCAGTGTCCATCACAGTACCTCATACAGAGTATTTGACAAATATTTGTTATATTAAATCTGTAAAGATGACAAACAGGAAGGATTTTTTGATCCTCTATCATGTGTCAGTAGTTGTACAAAGATGCAGTGGGGAGACACAACAGATAGTCATAAGAACAGTTGTTACCTCTTCCCCTACCCCGTATAATTTATTTTTGGGAGAATAGGGGTGGTGTACAAAGAGGCAGGTTACATAGAGTGCTGGAAGAGCTGAGTTAAAATTCAGTCTCAGCAACTCTATTCACTGTACTTGGTGACACTGGGCAAGTTTCTTGACTCTGTTTGTCTCAATTTCCTCATCTATAAAATGAGCAGAGAAGGAAATGGCAAATCATTCCAGTATCGTTGCCATGAAAACTCCAAATGTAGTCATAAAGAGTTAGAAATTGCCTGAAATGACAACAACAACAACTCTCTCTATACCCTTTGAACAAAAAGTTCTAGAACTGAATCTGGCCAAAGTCCACCCAATGTGATCATCCTATTTGCCTAAATCTCTGTCATAAAATGCTGCTTATTTGTGATTAATTTCAAGGACATGTTTGCCAACATCTTGTTATCTAATTCTCCCTCCATGAACTTTTTATCAAAGAAAATTCTAATTATGCTAAAACACAATGAAATCACAAATATAATGAAATAAATTATTGACTACTTCCAACTTGCATGGTAAAGTTGTCTACACCCTCCCAAAGTAAGGAGGTATCATCATTTCCTTGAGATCTGATAGCAGCTTAGTTTGTCTATCTTAGCCTTCTCTAAGTTCAGTCAATTTAAGGGAAATGTGATCAGAGGTTTAGTAGGTTAGTTACAACAGGCCATTAATCTCTGAATTTTCTGTTTTAAGACATCTGTGGCCAACATGATTGAGAAAAAAAAAATATCTTTTCATTATGACTAGAAAACCTCTTAGGCAGGTTTCTAACATTCCTATAGAACAACAAATTCATGTCACAGTTTGCTTCATTAGCTCCACCTTATTCAGACCATTCTTTAGAAGATTAGATCTAGCTATTTCCTGATCAATAACAATAGAGATACTTGAAATAACAGAATCAGGTCTTGGAAACTACATTCTCCACCCTACAGTTCGAGGTTATAGTTTGATATTGGAGGAGCTCCTCAGACTGCTTTCCTTCAGATTGGTCACATGAGTGATAAGGACTGATCCCATTCCCTGCCTTGGCACTCCAAGGCCTTAACACCTGCTTTGGCTCAGCCTGAGCCAGAGTGGTTCTGTTCTGAGTTAAACTTTTTTTCCTTCTCTCTCTCTCTCTCTCTCTCTCTCTCTCTCTCTCTCTCTCTCTCTCTCTCTCTCTCTCTCTCTCTCTCTCTCTCTCTCTCTCTCTCTCTCCCTCCCTCCCTCCCTCTAATATTTTCTTCCTCCTGTTGTAATTAAAACACCATAAAAATCTGGCAGCTGACTTGGGTACTTTATTATTTGGGATTTCCCTTGGCGACCATTTAAATTTAGATTTTTCTCAGTCTCAACCATAATATTCACCCTTTACAGTTTGGCTGACCACGTTGGTGTGGCGAAATACCCTCAATCTTCTTAACTTTCCTAAACTTTTTTCTACTGTGACTATTTTTAATAGCTTATTTTGATCAGCTATACAGGTAAGTAAATTTGGATTTTTTTTTCTTTTCTCCCTCTCTCCTAATTAGATAGAACACAGCTGTTTTAAATCTTAGCAACAGGGCCCTAAGGTCCTGGCTGGGAGAGCTGTTTCTAAATCACCTTTCCCTTAGGGAACAACTGCCTAGATTAGGAGCAGAAAAAAAACCTGCAGAAAGTTTTGGCTTTGTCCTGCTCCCCACGTGTTTTGTGAAGATTGTTAGAAAAATAATGACTATCTATCTATCTATCTATCTATCTATCTATCTATCTATCTATCTATATATATATATAAATGAATACTACATTCTTCGACATTTATATGGCGTTTGAAGAATTGGGGACATTGAGAAATACAGCATGCCTCCAATTTTTTATATTAATAGGTAATGTCATTTTTGTACTCCTCAGCACTGTGTTTAGAGATGCTAACATAAAAAAAATAATTGAAGCTGAAATTCAGAAAAACACTCAAAAAATTGAGGACATAAAAAAGATGCAGGAGAACATGTAAGCCCAATTTGAAAACTTAAAATATGTATTGCAGGATCAATTGGCAAACATCCACCCTACCAGAAACAGACCTGTTTTAGAACCTTTGAATGAGGAAATTTCCTTTCCTGAAATAGAGATGGAAAACACCTTCCCTATAGCTCTGTTAACAGACTGCTTCTCTCGTGTAGTGCAAACTTTGACTGAATTTAATCCCCAAAACTCTCCCCCTGCAATCCCAGTTTCTCATGTTCCCTATCCTACAGAAAACCAAATTCCATCCCAAAGGAGATCTCATCCTCCTAGGGAAACTTGTCCGAGTCAAAGTCAGTACCTTGACCCACAGGTACAAAATTCAACTGCTTCCTCTAAGAGAAGTACCTGAAATAGGATGGAATGTGGATGTGGTGACTTTAAGACACAGAATAGTGTTTACTCCCCAAGAAATAAATGAATTTATACAAAATATCCCCACATATGAACAAGATCCCTTTCTAGTAACAAAAAAGATTTTTTCAGTATAATCCATCTTACAAGTACATTGAGAACTTGCTATAGGCTTTTTTAACTGAACATGAGAAAAATAAAATAATTGCTCATGTCAACAAAACCTGGGGGAGTAATGCAACACATTGACCATCTCAGGATCCCAAATGGGACTATAATTGAGGGAGATCAAAATTGAAAGTTGCCCTGAGAAATTCAGCCAGGAAAAATGCCAATGCCCCACAGACAGATAAGCTCCGGGCTTGTGCTGGGGCCTGTCCAAGGTCCCTGATAAGCTTCAGCACCAGACCCCAGGTGCAAAAAGCAACTTTCTAACAGGGGCTTGTGCTGGGGCCTGTCCAAGGTCCCTGATAAACTCCAGCACTGAGACCCCAGGTGCAAAAAGCAACTTTCCAACAAAGGTTATTCATGAAAAAGTATTTAAACCCCAGCCTGTCAGAAGGAACTTGGAACTCTGATGGTAGAGGTTCCCACTGATGCGCGTATCAGTTTTCCCAATAAAGGCTTTCTCCTTGCTTGATTACATTGTCCATGGACTTCCTTGGTGGTGGGTGAAAACCCGGACCTTAACATAACAATCCTGAGGATTATCTACAACTATACCGTTGTAGAGAGGCCATCCTTACAACAATGAGGGAATGTGCAGACAGTACAGATAAGTGGATGGAACTTGAAAAAATTAAGCAAAAGGAGGAAGAAACACCCTCCAGTTTAATGGATAGAATAATTGAGTTTGGGGACAGATACCTAGATTTTGACCTAATAAAGAGAATAGCTTAAGACAAGTTAGAAGGATCTTTGTCAATAACTTTGTCAATAACTTTGCAAAGTGATTAAGGATTATTTTAGAACACATTGTCCAAGATGGTCAGAGATGGACCTTAAAGAATTGTGAAAAACAGCTACATATGTTTTAAAGGGAAACAAAGAAAAGGATGAAGAAAATAATGATGCCATGGAGGAAATGAAGAAAGAAATTATATGTTTAAAAGATTAGAAAGTGGGCATGATAATGAACCAATGACACTTGCCCCTCTCCAGAAATCTAATTATCAATCCATTACCTGCCACTTCTGTGGGAAGAAGGGCCACAATATGGTAGAATGTAGAGCTTTTCTCAAGATTATAGGAAGGAATATGTAGTTTAATAACTACAGAAGTGATAATTTTAGAAATGACTATAATTATGACAATGTAAAGCACAACTTTAGGAATGATGACTATAGGAATAGATATTGGGAAAATGATAACTCAAATCAAATGACTCCACAACAATATATATAAAAATGGTGCTCATCCAAAAAATACTCGAGGTGCTAATGCCCCTCAAGGTGGGGGGGTGCCCTTCAGGAGGGTGCCTAAGGAACATCCCAAACACAATGAAGGTGCCCAGTGGGGGAGGGGCTGGGGCACAGGAATCAGAGGATACAACCTTAGATTTTCCAGACCCTGATGTCCTACTACTTGTTGTCTCTATCCACTACCCCCCATACTAATGAACCCCATGTTACTTTAAAGGTGGGTAACACCTATTATGATTGTCTTTTAGACTGAAGCTTCCTGGTATGTATTAAAGAGAACATCTGATTTACATTGTTATTCTGTTGGCTCAGAGAATGTAATAGGAGTATCAGGAATACCCCAAAGAGTTAAAAGACTTCCCCCTAGAATGGTGTCTGTGGGACCCCTAGAGGTAGAACATTCCTTCCTTTTGATGCCTGACTCCCCTTTAAATTTGCTTGGGAGGGATCTCAGAGCCATAATAACTTGCTCCCCAGATGGTTCCTTATTATTGGAATTATCGGAGGAATCTTTAAATTTACTCCCTATAATTTTCTCAGAGAGTCAGGAGGAAAAAGAGCATCCCACCTTTGCAATACCTGAGGATATACTGGAGTCTCTTTGGGTCACATCTTCTTCTGATGTAGGCTTACTTAAGTCGGCTGTTCCTGTGCAGATATAAACTAAATTTAGCCCACCTTCTTCCATTCCTCAGTATCCCCTCTCAAAAGAGGCAATTAAGGGAATTACCCCAGTAATTAACTCATTAATTGCACAGGGAATAATAATCCCTTGTAAATCTGAATACAACATGCCCATCCTGCCCGTTAAAAAACCAAAAAGAGGGCCTAATGGCAAACACCTTTATAGATTCGTTCAGGATTTGAGGGCTGTGAATAATCATGTTATAAAGAGACACTTTGTAGTTTCCAATATCAATACTATTATTTCTTCTATTCCTAGCACAGCTACATACTTTACAGTAGTAGACTTGTGCTCAGCCTTCTTTTCTATACCCATACAAGAGAACTCCAGGAATATCTTTGCTTTCACCTGGCAAGGCCGTAAATACTCCTGGAGTCATTTCCCACAAGGTTTCATAGACAGCCCGAGCTTATTTGTGCAAATTTTGAGCCAAAATACAGATAATATAACATTTAAAAACAGCAAATTAATCAAATACATAGATGATCTACTCTTGGCTTCAACAGATGCAGAAGCATGTAAGGAAGATAGCAAATACCTTCTTTTGGATTTGCACAAAAGAGGGCATAAGATCTTGAAGGATAAGGTTCAGTGGTGCCTCCCTAAAGTAGAATATTTGGGGTTCATCCTGACTGTGGGTGCCCACTTTATTTCTCCCAAATGAATTGAGAATATTCAAAATTTAAGTGCTCTTATCCACTAAGAAACAGTTGAGAGCAATTTTGGGAGCAAAGAGGTTTTGTAGACAATGGATTCCTTGCTATGGGGAAATTACTAAACCCCTTATAGCACTAACAAGGGATTTGGTCCCTGAACCCCTCAAATTAGAACCAGAACACGTCAGCTCTATCAGATCTGAAAAAGGCTATCCTGTCTGTCCCCACTCTAGGCATCCCAGATTACAACAAGCCATTTACTTTGTATGTACATGAGCAAAGAGGGGTAGCTTCAGGTGTTTTAACTCAAACTTTGGGACCTTCTCAGCACCCAAATGCTTATTATTATGCCCAACTGAACCCAGTAGCATCAGGAATACCACCATGTCTTAGAGGAGTAGCTGCTACAGCCTTACTAGTGACAAAAACTGTTGATCTAGTATTGGGATGCCCATTAACAATTATGTGCCCACATGAGGTAGAAGCATTGTTGCTAAGACAGAGAACACAGACATTTTCTGATCAGCGAATTACAAGGTATGAAATAACCTTATTAAACAATGAAAACATTACCTTGAAGTACTGTTCAACTCTTAACCCTGCCACCTTGCTTCCAGATTTACCAACTTTAGGAGAAGCATTACATAGTTATGAAACACTAGTGTCCATGGCAGAAAAGCCTTGAGATGATCTCTTGGACACTCCCTTAAACAACTCAAATCTGGTCTTATTTACTGATGGTTCTTCTTTTATGAGAGATGGCATACGCTACACTGGAGTTGCTGTAGTCACAGAATTTGCCACTGAGGGGTCAGCTTCACTGCCCTCTAATATTAAAGCTCAAGGGGCAGAACTCATCATACCTCTGAAACATGCCTGTATAATTGCCATGGGTAAAAAGGCAACAATTTATATGGATTCTAGATATGCTTTTGGCATCTGTCACTCAGTTGGGATGCTATGGCTCCAGAGAGGATTTTTAACCTCAGCTGGAAAATCCATAGCTAATGCAGAAATTATTAATGAAGTTCTTTCTGCTCTCAAATTGCCTGAAGCCCTAGCTGTAGTTCATTGCTCTGCCCATACAGTTACACCTCCATTATTTCGTTTATAATAGATAGTTCAGTGCTCATAATAGGGAAGTATTATGAAATGCTCATTATAAACTGGAGTGAATTCTCTAACAAAATATTAAGTTTGAGGACATTAACTGGCTGGAATGATCCTCTTTATTTTAAAGATTTAGTACCTGGGTTGAGTATCTCCTATAAGGATAAAATGTTTGACTAAAATTGAAGGGGAAAAAGAAAAATCTGAAAAAATTTGCTAGGCAAACATAATTTCTACAATAGTCTTTAGGAAAAAAGAGCTTCAAGCTAAGAGAGCATGGTAGCAACTACTATTCCTCTGGGGCATATAGAGAAAAAGAGATAGCTAAGAACTCCATGTGAATCAAAAGCTGGAGAAAGAGGGAAACTCCACAGCTATACATCTAGCATAATAGTGTCCAGTGGGATCTCTGCCCAGCAAGGACTGGACTCATGTGTTTATAAGAAGAACAGAATCCAGGTAAGAAATACAAAGTAAAAACAATAAGACCAGTAGGGTACAAGTCCAATGGGAGCATAGTATGGTGCCATTACAAAAGGATATCGGTGTTTCTGCAGTGTCTGCAGGCCTAAATTGTCTCTTCCACACATGTATTCTGTGTTCTAAATATACATGATTCTTATGAATGTCCACCCACCTATACATGCACCATATTTGTTCCTTTGTAGGTTCCTTATTCACATCCCTTTTTTCCTCAATGAGGTTATGGGTATTTGGGGAGAAATTTTCAGTGGTTTTATAGGCAGAAAAACTTGGTTGCTTCTTTTCTTAATATGTTATTTCATTAATTGCCTCTGTTTTGAACTAATCATGTCCTCTGGCTGAATTATGTCCCAGTTACTAATGCCTCCTTGTTTCAGATTAGCTTCATCTACTCAGTAAATATCCTGTTAAGTACCTAGTTATTACTATTCTCTCTCCTACATTAGAATGTCTGTTCCTTGAGGACAGAGCCTACATTTTTTAACCTTTCGTTGTCTCCCACAATGCTTAAAGCAAGCAGGTTCTTCTAAGAGAACTTTAACTCACTTCAACTTTCAATCCAAGGCTGAACTATCCTCTTAACCTTATTCTGTAAAAAGTGGAGTCCTTTTTGCCTGGACACCAGATCCATTTTTTTACTGAAATTTCAGTTAGTCCCGTCACCCGAACTCCAACTCAGTAATGTCCCTAAAGTCTGCCTACAACAATTCATTAAATGTATATTTCTTATTTTTAGACATATAGTTTGGCTCTTCTTTTTAAAAATAATAATTTTTGTCTATTATAATCTTTCCAATGTTTCTAGCAAGTTAATTACCTTGGCCCCTCCAGTATCAATCATCTGATCTTTCCCTTAGTTAACATATGGATTTTCTTTTTTCTTTAAAAGTTCTTTTATGCCTTAATCATTTTCCCTGTCTCCCAAACTTTTACTTAGGGCATCACCATATTTCCCCTTTCAAGGAACCATATTTTTATACCCTGGCCCTTCTTCCAGCCTTGGCCATCAACTTCCTCAATGCATTATTTATAAATTATAACTAAAGATCTAATATATTGGCAACATGGCAGAGAAATTAGCGAATTCTTTATACTTCTGTCAATTCAAATATTTTTTAACTTAAATCCATTCATACTTTGATTATAAATGTATGAAAATTTTGATTGAGCCAGGATCCCTCTCCCCATCATACACACTTTTCAATATCCTTTTATGTGTGACTCTGAGCAACTCACTTAACACGTACAGGCCTCAATCTCCTCATCTGTAAAAATGAGAGTGTGACCTACATACAATGTCTTTTATAGGTCCAAAAACTATGATACTCTTATCATGATATTCTTTGGGTCTCATTAAAATGTAAGCCCCTTGAGAACAGAGACTATCTTTTTTTCTGTTTGAATATTCAGGGTTTAACATCATGCCTGCCACATAATAAGTGCTTAATTAATGCTTTTTGACATGAATTGAAAATATGTGAAATTAAGAACATAAATAAGACCTACTCTCTACCCGAACTAGAACTGGTCCTCAAGGGATATTTTATGGGGCATTTGTTCTCATGAATGTTAATTTTCAAGTTAGGTTATATCTCCCAAAACACATCAATGATTTGTTATGTGAGTATTATTCTTAAATTGCCTAGAATGCGAGAGAGAGAGAGAGAGAGAGAGAGAGAGAGAGAGAGAGAGAGAGAGAGAGAGAGAGAGAGAGAGAGAGAGAGAGAGAGAGGGGGGGGAGAAGAAAAGAGAAGAGAAGAGAAGAGAAGAGAAGAGAAGAGAAGAGAAGAGAGAGGAAAAGAGAGGGAGAGGAATATTTTATAAGAATATTTAGGGAATTATTCAGAACTTAAAGAGTATAATCCTATAAAAACAGAGGTCAGATTCTTTCCTCCTTAATAATTTCTTTGTATATATCTACCTATACATTCCTTGACCTTATTTTATTCACTCACATAGGCTTCAAAGTCTTTCTATTGTTTATCCAAGCTAGTTTTATGCTTTACCTAGAAAGCTAGAATTACCTGAAAATGTGAAAATTTTCCCAAAAATTCACTAGAAAAAATATCATCACAGATTTAGATCTGAAAGGGGCCCTGGAGACCAAAATCCAATCTTCTCATTTTTACAGAGGAGGAAAATGAAGCTTGAAGATGTAGGTGTTAAGTAACTTATCAGGGTCACACAGCTATTCAATATCTGATGTAGGATTGGCCTCAAAGCCAGGAAAACTTCAGCTCAAGTCTTGCCTTTCTCTCATAATCACCCTATTGCACTAGGCAAATCACCTCTCATTGCCCTAGGCAATTCTCTAAGACTGGTAGATGGAGTTACCTCATTTGGGAGTTCCTCATGTCAGTGAAATCACAGGTGAAGTTTTTATTCTTGGGAAAGAATTATCAAAAACCTATTTGCCTCTAATGTACCTCCTGGATTCAAACATTTATGAAGTGAACACTTTTGTATTTATTCATGGCCAAAAAGTGATCTTAATCAAGGTACCTCACTTATACCAATACATGATTACTGTTGACAAAAAGAAATATGAATAAAATACTGATTCATTAATTCATCCATCATATTTTAATTTTTGATATGTGTGACGCTGTAAAAAGAACTATGGATTCAGAGGGATATCTGGGTTCAAATTCTGACTTTGCTTCTACCTTTGTGTCCTTGGGCAAGGAGTTGATATCTCCCTTGGTGACAGGCTCCTCATCCCTAAAATGAAGGGAATAAATGGAGATGGACAAAATGACTGTTAAATATCTTTGTAGCTCTAAATTTATGATCCTTTGCATTATGATTCTGCATAAGGGTTAATGAAACATCTAATCCTAATCTACATATCTATTCAAGAGAGGAAAGTGAATGGCTTTTACCAAAAAAGCACATTTGCTTTCATTTACCCAGCATAGCTCTTCAAGTGTGCAAGCAAATGACATATTTGAGAGGTGGAAATCAATGCTTCACTACTGTGAATAATCCTAAAATGAAATTTGTTGGAGATTTTTTTTAACACTGTGATTTCACTAGTTTTTATCCCTTACACCGAGATATGAATCATGGTAGCTCAAATATAGTACATAAGAAGATATAAACTATGAGTGAAACATTACTGCTACTTGAGGCTATGAAACAGAAATTTTATAAATGTCAACCCTCTTGCATCGTCCTCCTCTTTCTGAACAATTATATGCCTTCCACAAAGATAAGCAAGTGTCCCTTTTCCTCTATCTTTCTGTTTAGCACCTTGAGAAAAAAAAATCTCTCTTTTTCTCCATCTCTCTCTGTCTCTGTCTCTGTCTGTCTCTGTCTGTCTCTTTCTCTCTCTCTTTCTCTCTCTCTCACACACACACTCCATACCATCCATTTCCACAGAGTCACAAAGATGCCTTGCTAGAATCTAGAACTATATTGGAAGCTACATCAAAAAGTATTAATTTGGCAATATCTACAACCAAGAATTATGGACATAGAGCTAAAAAGAACTCAGAGATCATCATGGGATCATAAGACTGAAAGGGGACTTAGAGATCATTTAGTCCAATCTCTTTGGCAATCTGGTGAAACCTTAAGATACCTTCTCAAAATATGAAGCCTGTTGCTACACACATAACTCAGAGAAATACTAAATTTAGATTAAAAATTCATTTTCCCAATCCAAGTCTACTGTCTCCTAAAATATACCCCAAAACCCCAAAAGTGTGTTAAAACTTTCAATCTAACGAATAGGGCATTGAACTACGGAAGACCAGAATATAATATAATCCTGGACACTTGCATCTATATAACCTTAAGTAAGTTGTCTAACCTGTGTCTTAGTTTCTTCATCTGTAAAATGGGGATCACAATAGCACCTCCCTCTCAGGGTCAGTAGGTGGATAAAATGAGATATCTGTAAAGAGCTTTGCAAATCCTAAGGTATTATAAAGATATGATAATGATGATGTTACTAATACAAGGTCATATAGGCAACAAAAAGCAGAGCCAAGTTTTGAACTCAAGTGTTCATGTCCTCACACTACATCTAAACCAGTTCTTTAAATTCCTTGGAGACCAGAGTCCTGGGACAAAAGACAGGAGGGACTAAAGTGTTTTCTGACATGTAGTTGAAAAAAAAGTTAAAGACCAAAAGCTAATTTATGTATTGTTCTTTGTAAAGATAAGACTGAGCCTGGCTATGTCAATCAATCTTGTCCCTTGGGATTTTAGTTGAATGGGACCTGAAATACAATTAACTTTGTGAAGGGTTACTCTCCCCTAAGCAGGATTCCTAGTCAGTTAGAAGAAGAGTATATCATTCCGAAAGCAGTCAGCTGTCACAGTGGATAGTGAATGGTCTGGAGATTGGAAGATTCATTTTCCTGAGTTCAAATCTGTCCTCAGACTCTTACTATCTGTGTGACCCTGAGCAAGTCATGTCACCCTATTTGCCTCAGTTTCCTCATCTGTAAAGTCAGCTGGAGAAGGAAATGGCAACCTACTTCAGTATTTTTACCAAGAAAAACTCAAATGAGAATTAGACATGATTGAAATGACTGAACAACAACAACAAAAAAAGCACTCCTAGGAAGAGGAAACTAGAAGACTTTGTAAAAGAAGTTTGAATATATTTTTACTTAATTAACTCAAATCTCCTAACTTGGCTCTTGTGCCTTTACCTTAGTACATATGTGACTTCTTGACAGAAAAAAAGTTCAAATAAATATCTCTTCCAATTAGGATTGGAATTTGAGTCTGAGAAGGGAACTAAAAATGTCCCCAAAAGTCTCATTTTGGTGAAATTTTATGATTTTCTTCTAGCTTTCCCTTGACTCCCATACCCATTACCTGTCATTTCCTCCTATCTGGGCTTCCACTTCCTCATCTTAAAAATGAAAGGGGCAAATAGGTGACTCAAAAGATAGAAAGCCAGAACTAGAGATGGGAGGTTTTGGGTTTAAAACTGGCCTCAGCCACTTCTGAGTTGTGTGTCTGGGTAAATCACTTAACCCCCATTGTCTGGCCCTTACCACTCTTCTGCTTTGGAAACAATATTTAGTTTTGATTCTAAATATAAAGTAATGGTTTAAAAATGAAGAAGTTGGGCTAGATGATTTCTAAGGGCCCTTAAAACCCAGGACTATGACATAAAACCCAAGGCATATGCAATTCATCAATAAATATTTACTAAGTACTGTTAACCATCCCTACAAGTAAAAAGTTTAAGCAGAGAAGTAACTCATCCATTTTTGCCATTGAACCTTAGCTCTCCCTTTGATAGACTGACTTCAGAAGGGGGCAAAGATATTTTGTTATTGCATATGTTATTTAAATCCAGGCCTCTGCACTATCAATGAGAGATCCAAAAAAGCTCTGTGTGTGTATGTGTGTGTGTGTGTGTGTGTGTGTGTGTGTGTGTGTGTGTGTGTGTGCACGCACGCATGCCTAAGCTCACGTGGGTTTGTGTTGAGGGGAGAAAGGGAGTGCAGACTTTTATCCTTCAGCAAATGGATCTGCTCCAACTCAGGCATCCTTGCCAATTCTGCTGTGCTGTGCAGCCAGTGAGAGTTGGCTCTAAATGGTTCACCTGAAAGTCACTGATTTCCTTTGATAAAACCAACCCCTTCAATTATAGGCATGGAGTATTCAGTAAAGGTAAAAATAAATTCCACATTTAACATAACAAAGATATCTCCTCTCCAATGGCAGAGGGAAATAACATTTGGGGGATGTTCCTTGATAATGGCTTCCATGATGCCTGATGGTATGATAATACAAATGCAATCATCCCCAAACTGTAAACATTGGCCCAGAATGTTCCTTTCTCAATCCACAATTCTGTTTACAAACAGCACTCATGATAGCTAGGTGATTCAGTGGGTAAAGTGTCAGTTCTAGAGTCAGGAAGCCTTAATTTCAAATCTGTCCTCTGACACTTACTAGCTGTATCACTCTGGGTAAGTTATTCATAGCCACAACATCCTCATCTGTAAAATGGGGATAATTATGACATCTACCTGTGAGGATCAAAAGGGATAATAATTATAAAGTACTTAGCATATGAAAATCATTATTTATTAACTATTATTATTATAAAGTTAATCCTGAATAACTACACAGAACCCTCACTGCATGCTATATCAACAGATTTAAATACCTAAAATGTCCTCTTAAAAGTCACATTATAAGAATATAGAGTTTTATTGTCATAGGATTTAGGGGGGTCAAAGAATCAATCACTTTCATTTGTTGGTCCTCCCCTTAGCAGGCTACTTGATACCTTTACTATATTCATTTTCATCATTCTGAATTTTAAGGTAAATAAGAGACATTTTGGGGAGAATTTTCTCAGAATTTATTAAATAGCAACATCTCATTAAATTTGTCAGTTGAACTAGTGTCCCTACTCTAGTTTATTTTTATTTATTATCAAATGAGATAACATGTATTTTGTAAAATTTAAACTGCTATATAAATGCTACCTATTAATAAACTGAGGAAGCCTTTCCGCAGAGGAATTGTTCTTATCTCTCTAATTATCAAAACCTTTTACTTCCTAGGATTAAATCAATATTAAAGTAACTACTTGTATATTGTATTAACAAAGTAATCAATAATAATATAGACATGAACAATTATTTGCAACATTTGAGCTTTTGGAAAGATCACCACAACTACAACTATCACTAAACTTCATACTTTTCTATAAGCACAGTTGAACCATTAACTTCACTCAGAATAATTAAAATCTACTCTAATGAATTCTCTTTATCCTTCTTGTGAGATTAAGATTAATATAGTCCCACCAAGAAAAGTCTCCAACATATTTCTCTTTTCTCTGATTTCTCTCTAACCATCTTCATTAACTTTTCTCATTGTCTCCAAAAACTGCCATAACAGAGCTTTCTCTTAGAATGATATTTAATATCGTTATGCTCCAAGTTTCTCTGCTCCTTAACAAGACAATAAGAGTAACTCTAGCCCCAAAGGAAACACTTTGGAAACAGATATTACAAAGGAAAAATGAAAACTTCAGCGTTTATTGCTAAAATAGGGTCCCAGGTCAGGGAGGTAAGAAAATAATTGGTCCATCACAAAACCTAAATTCATCCAGTTGGAAACCTGGTCTGGAGCTATCCTCTCAGTATCTACGGATGGGGAATCATAAAGGAGAACTAAATATTACACAAATGTTTCTTCCAGCCAACTCAAAAGCCCCTATGTGAATCTTTGCTTTGACAGAATGTGAGCTGAGTTGAATGAAATACAGTTTAAATAATGTCTAGCAACAGAATGAAGATTCAGTCTATTTATGCTAATGACAATGGCTTGCATGAGATTCACATTCTAGTGTTTGTTGAAGTGGGATATAATCATCCCATGATGAATATCATTGAATCCCACATATGTCAGAAGAATGATATTATAGTAGAATTAAAAACAGAACAATATAGTAATCTTTAGAAGCTGAGTTCTAGTTCTGGCCCTTTTACCAACTCATTATATGATCATGAGTAAGTCACCTGAGTTCTCTTTAAGCCTTTGTTTTCCCATCTGCGAAAATGGGGGATGCAGAACTTTCTAGGCTATTTCAAGGAAATTATTTTGTAAAGCTTGAGGTATGCTCTAATTTTCAGCTAGAATCAAATGAAACATACAAGATGGTTTTCTGACCAAAACACAAAGCTGTGAGGGATAATAAATACATTTGATGACAGAGTCAGGATTCAAAATAACAATGATAGCCTGAACACTAAATCAAATCTAAGAAGATGAAATTTAATAAGGATAAATAGATTCACTTGAGAGTCAAAGAATCAACTTTACAAATGCAAGATGAGTAAGCATGGCTAGAAGCAAGTTCATTTAAAGAAATCTTAGTTTTAGTGGCCTGGAAGGTCAATACTATGATATGACAGTGAAAAAAAAAATAATCTTAAGCTCATTAAGAGAAGCATAACATCTAGAACTTTTAGCTGAAATGTCATCTTAATGTACAATGATATTGTTAAATTGTTTCTGGGAGACTATGAATTCAGCTTTGGGCAACACAATTTTGGATAGACACTGGTAAACTGGAGAGCCAAGAGAGGATGTAAACCAGGATAGTAGAGGAATTGAGATGATGCCAAATAGGGAATTGGTTGAAGGATCTAGAGGTATGTATCCTGGAGTAGAGAAAATTTAATGAGTGTATGACTTGACTATTTATTCCTTTTCAGTCTCCTTTGCTGATTCATCATCTAAGTTGAGCTCACTAGTAGCCTAGAGATAGCTAGATGATACAGATACACTGGACCTGGACTCAGGAAAATTCAAGTTCAAATCCTGGGCAGATCACTTGAACTCTCTCAGGTTCCTCATCTATGAAATAAAATAATAATAGCACTTACGTTACTATTTGCTATGAGGAACAAATGTACTAATCTATAAAGTGTTTTGCAAATATTAAAGAGCTATGCAAATACTAGTTATTGTTGCTTATTGTTCCAAACTATGAATATATCTTACTCCCAGAGCTCTGTCTTGGGTTCCCAGTCTTTTTTCTCTACACTCTCCCACTTGGTAACCTAATCAGCTCTTGTGCATTCAGTTGCTAACTTTAAACCAAAACTCTAAAATTTGGTTTATCCAGCCCTAGCCTCTCCCATGTCCTTCATTACACACTGCCTATTGACATTTCCTACTGAGTGTCCAACTGACATCTCAAATATAACAAGCTCCAAACAGAACTATCATTCTCTCTCCCTCAAATCTGTTCCCCACCAAAAATTCCCTATTATTGTTAAAGGTGATACAACTCTTCCAATTTACCAGCTTCTGAAACATGATGCTTCCCTTGATTTCCCACTCCATGTGGCCAATCAGTTTTCAATTCTATCTTGTCCATTCTATCTCTGCAATGTCTGTCTATCCATATGTCCTCTCTACTCATATCTACCACCCTAGTTCAACCCTAACCCTTCACCTGGACCGCTACAGTAGCCTTCACTTTGGTCTTCCAATCTCAAGCCTCTCTTTACTCCAACTCATCTTCTACACAGCAACCAAAGGCATTTTCTTAAGTTGTAGGTCTAATCATGTGACTCCACCATGCAATAAACTCAAGTAACTATCAATAACTTCTAGGACCAAATATAAACCTTTGTTTGGCATTTAAAGTCCATAATTGGTTTTCTAGCTACCATTCTATTCTAGCCTTCTTACACAGCCTTTTTTGACTTCATGATCTATCCATACTGACTAGTAGTTCCTCAGATGCAGTACTCCATCTCTCATCTCCACATTTTTGCATTTGCTGATCCACATTGTTGTTGTTTTTTCATTTTCAGTTGTGCATGACTCTTTAAAACCCCCCTTTTGGGGATTTTTTAGTGAAGATACTGTAATGGTTTGCCATTTCCTTTTCCAACTTATTTTATAGATGAGGAAACTGAGGCAAACAAGGTTAAGTGGCCTGCCATGGTCATACAACTAGTAAGAGTCTGAGGCTGGATTTGAATTCAAGTCCTCCTGACTCCAGGGCTCGCACTCACCCATACCCAGGATTTACTCCCTCTTCACCTCTGCCTTAAGTTTCCTATTTTTATTTAAATACAATATGATCCATGTGAAACTTTTCCTGATTCCCCATAATTGCTTGTGCACTCCCTCCAAAAATGTTTTATATCGTTTTTGTCTATGTGTATGCACACACATGTATGTATGTGTGTGTGTAGTCTCCACTATTACAATGTGAGCTCTTTCAAAGTCAGGGTCATTTTATTTGTATCAACACATCCCCAGAATTTAACACAATGCTTGGCACATAGTAAGTACTTATAAATGCTGGATATCTACCTCCATGTATTTGAAGTAATGTCACATGGAAAAGGTTCAATAGCTGTTCTTCTTGTTGACAAAGCCCCAAACTAGTAATAAAAATTCAATTTGAGATGGATATAAGGAAAACACTCGCCTACAAGTAGAGCTGTACCAGTATTAGATGGCTGCCTGAGGAAGGTTGTCTTTCATTATAGATCTTCACATCAAGAGATAGAATAGAGATCCTTGGTCAGTTATAGATTGGACCCTCAGATAGCTTCTTAGATCTGTTCCAACCCTGATATTTAGTGAAAATATCAAAAAGTAGGAACTACCCCATTAAATAATATGTATAATTATTATTGAAATCATAAATGTTAGTCTTAGTAGACTTGCTGAGATGATATTTGCTGAGTTTGTGTTAAGTTAGTATCTGGTACACCAAGACATTAGACCAGACCCACCAATTAGTTCCCCACACCCTTGCATTTCCTACCTGAACATTTAAGCTAATGCAAAGGGGAATCATACAAAACTACACTGTGATAACAGTACTCTGGAATATTTTGTAATATTTCAAGCATCTGTTTCATGTCATATGGTGCATCTATTCTTTGGTATATAATTAATCTTCATGTCATAAAAGCATATATGGATGACTCATTTCTCCCAGCCTTCAAGCAATGTTAAAGAGATTATTATCTCAAGTGTTAAACTGAAGTCATTTGTGTTTCCTTCATAGGGAAAAACTGTCTTAAAGATTATAGTAAATGATGACCCTCCTGATATGATATGAATTGTCATTGTCTTTAAACTGGAGCTGAGAATATTTGGAAAGATCTAATCATTTCTTTTTCTCCCAATGGTCTTACTTAAGTTCACATACCTAAAATGGCTTGCAGTCTTTCCTCAGCACTTTCCTCAGAGTAGCCTTTTGAGTGAAAAGATTATTATCCCCAATTTACAGGTGAGCAAACTAGGGCTCTTGAAGATAGGGGCCAATTTCAGTTTTGACTTTATATGACAAGCACCTGACACATAGTAAGGCACTTAGAAAATGTTTGTTGAAAGATTGACTGGTCAATCAGAGTAGTCATGGATACACAGCTAGTTAATGTCAGTGCTTAAGTCTGAATTCTATTTTTGACTATGAGTGTTCCTCCTACTAGTGTATGCTTCCTATTAATAAGAATAAACTTTCCAAGGAGGTAATGCAAAAGAATTGAATCTTCATTGTTTTTATAATAAAAACTAATTCCTCCATTAAGTCATCATTAATGTGTTTATAAAAATAGATCCATTTTTTTCCTTATACATCCTCACACACAAAGACTGCAATAAATCAGGCATTATCTCTTCCTGTCTGCCTCCCTTAGATTGTTGTCTATGTATTTCCATATATTTATAAATGTGTGTGTGTGTGTGTGTGTGTGTGTATAACTCTTGTTATAGATGCAAAAAAACCCCACAGTAGTTCAAAGTAGTATAAGGAATTTTAAATTCCACCAAAGGTCCTTTAAAAATTTTGGACAGAATTCTGTTCTTTAACTAAAATAGTTTCTCCAACTACATTTAAAGATCCAAAATATCTTTTAAAGCAAATTAGTTGGGTAGTTAGCTAACACAGTGGATAGAAAGTCAGACTTGGAGTTGGGAGGACCTGGATTCATATCTGGCTTCACAGACACTTCCTAGCTATGTGACCTGGGGCAAGTCACTTAACTTGTTTGTCTGGCCCTTCCCCTTCTATCTGAGAGTTAAAACTAAGACAGAACGTCAGAGTTTAAAAAATATAGCAAATTTGAATAAGTATTCTATACACTATGTTATTTGTTATCCTACCCCAAACTGATCTATCCTACTATTTCTGGATCTGATCTTCTATTTCTGTCAAGCCAATCTATTATTATCAGTAGTAGTAGTAACAGCAACAGTAGCATTATTATCATTAGTAGTAACAATATCAGGGGCTGCTGCATTATTTAGTAATACTAGCAGTACTGTTTGTCACAGTAGTAGTAGAAGCATTAGTAGTAGTAGTAGTAGCAGCAGTAGCAGTTGCAGAAACAGCAGCAATATTATCAGTAGTAAAAGTAGCAACAAAAGCAATAGTAGTAATAGCAATAGTAGTATTAGTAGTAGCATCAGTACTATTAGTAGTAGTAGCATAATTATTAATAGTAGTAGCATTATTAGTAGTAGCAGAAGCAGTAGTAGTAGCAGCAGCAATATTACTATTATTAGTAGAAGTAGCAGCAGCAGTAGTTGTAGTAGTAACAGTAGTATCATCAATAGTAGCAGTAGCAGCAGAATTATTATTAGTAGGAATAGTGGTAGCAGAAGCAGTTGTAGTAGCAACAGCAATATTATTATTAGTGGTAGTAATAGCTGCAGCAATATTATTATTATTGTTAATAGTAGTGGTAGTAGTAGCAGCAGGAACAGCAGTATTACTATTAGCAGGAGTAGAAGTAGTAGTAGCATGACTAGTTACTGGTAGTAGTAGTCATAGTAGTAGTAGGAGTAGTGGTAGTAGATCACATTCCTCACAACAACATTGTTGTGAGGAAAGCACTTTATTAGTACAAGCTACTCTTTAATTAAGCTCTGAATGCAGCATAAAACTTGTATCTGAATAAAAAACAAAAATACCTCCTACCTTCAAATCAATAAGTCAAAGATATGTAAACAAATATAATTTATTTTTATAATTTTATTTTTATTCAGTGTAAAAACTTCCTAGAGTGATTGAGTTCTCCCAAATAGCTGTGTAAACTCAGACAAGTTCCTTAGCCTCTCTAAGTCTCAATTTCCTCCTCTATAAAATGGAGATAACAATTTCCCTACAAAACAGACCCAGGATGGTCACTGAATTCCCTGAAAGTCATAATCTCCAAAATGAATGACATATTTCAAGAAATCAGAAATGAAAAATGATCTATTAGATCTATTAGAGTATTAGAGTAAGAGGGCCAGCTGAAAAATAGAAAGAACCTATTATTCACATACTGAAAGATATCCCAAAACAAAAACTACCAAAATTATCAAAGCAAAACTCAAAAGGTTCCAAGTCAAAGAAAAAAATGTATAAGTAATCAGAAACAAAAAGTTCAAATATCAAGGAACCACAGTAAGGATCACACAATATTTAAGCAGAAAATATTTCAAAGCAGAGAAAATATTGGATTATGATTTTTTTTAAAAAAAGGAGAGGCTATATCCAGGAATAATTTACTTTATAAGAGTGATATAATCCCATCGGGGCATAAGATAATTAAGCACATATACTAGACTTATGATTTCAGTGATATTGGAAGATAATAGTGAGGAAACTTCCTAAACCAAAGCAGGTTAGTATCTACTCTTAAACTTCACATTTCAGTGAGTTAACTATGTCACTGGTACCATAACTGATTTTCCCAGTTACATGACCAGCATGTGTCAGAGATAGCATTTAATGAAATAAAAGACTTTTAGGCATTCTTCATGAAAATTCTAGTGTTAAGCATAAACTTTGAAATACAAACATAAAATGAAGAGAAACAGATAAGAAAATATATTTGAGGGAAAGAGGCTAAATGACAAGGAAACATTTACATTCTGATTGTGGAAGAGGGGATAAATGTCCTTTCAGAATTCAAGCATCTCGAAGAATCACAGATGGAGTTAAATATGACAAAAGGGCTCAGAGATTTTTGTTGTTCTGTTTTTACAGTTCTGAGAGGAAACAAGAGATTTTTTTTTTCAAAAAAGAACACACTGAAGAAGAAAGGAAAATAAGGTGGAAATTTACTATTTCTCATAATTAAGGTGAGTAACAAGAAGCATACATAAACAATGAGGAAAGGGAATGGGAAGTAGGTATTATAGGAAGTTCACTTTTATCTTACAGCAAAAGAAAATTGATTATATACAGATAAGCATACATACACTTACTCATACACAAATAGTTTGGTTGGGGTAGTAAAGGAAGATACAGAGAAGAGAATCTTAAGGAAGAGCACAGAGTTTGGGAAGAACAAACAGAACAAACCAACTCCAGATGGTAGATTATAGATGTGAGAATCTAAGGGAAAGAAAGAGTAAGGGTCTACAAAAAGGGAGGATGTATATTGAAGCGGAAGAAGATTACAGATCACTTCTGTGGATCATATTCCTTATTCAACACCATTTTATTTGTAAAGAGTCAATGAAACGGAAAAAAATATGAAGACATGATAGAGAAAAACATAAAATTCATCATCATCATCATGAATGTTAATAAGATGGCCTCACCAATAAAACGGCTAAGGATAGCATAATTGTCTATCAATGGTGTTCACAAAATAACATAATTGAAATAAAGGTTCATGTAGGGTAAAAGTAGTTAAAGCACAACATATTATGCTTCAGGCAAATTCCAAATTCAGGGGTAAAATGGTTAAAAATGGCATAATTAAAAGGGATAAACGATATAAAGGGATATAGCTATGTTATCTTAAAGACACAATAGAAAATAAAATAACATCAATAACCATTGGCATAGCATGTAAGTACTTAAAAGAAATTGTACACAAATGTGAGTAATAATTAGCTAGCAAAACCATAAGTGGGATTGTATGTTCCTCCAAAAAAAAAAAAGATAAGTGAGAAAAAAGTTAAGGATATGAATAGAATTGTACAAAAACAATCTGGTGATAAGAAAAGAAAGAAATAAACATATTTCTGAGTTATGCATGAAACTATTACAAAAACTATTAGGGAATAAAAGCCTCAAAGAAATGTAAAAACAAGTCAGAACATTTACACATTCCTTAGCAAACGGAACATAATCGGAAGTATAAACAAGAAAGAGCCTTTAAAATAAGGATTCAAATTTTAAAACCCCAAAGACTAAATAATTGTATACAAAATTATTTATTGATCAAAGAACATTAAGGAATTGATTGATCAAAGAACAAAATCAAGAAAACAATAGACTATACCATCCAAGAAAATGGCAATGAGAAAACTACCAAAACTTAAGGAATCCAGATGATTCAATTCTTATGAAAATGTTGTATATCTCTAAACACTTTCAAAAACAAAAGGGAAAAGATTAGATCAATGAATGAGATGCAATTAAAGAAAACTCATAAAATAATAAATTAAAATATTATAATTACACACAAAATTAGAAGCTGGGAAGATCAAAGAAGAGATTAACAAAGTGAAAAGAAAAAGCTCCCACTGAATTTGAGTTAAGAAGTATTAGTTGTTTTAAAAATAAAACTCCTAAAATAGTTAAGATCAACTAATCTGATTCAAAAAAGAAAATGAAGTTAGCAATATTAAAAGTTAAAAGAATTCATGAAAGAAAGAAAAATAAATAAGTGGAATTTTTGGAAATCATTTTGCATAATTATATGCCAAAATGATAACATAATTGGAATAGATAAATATTTACAAGAATATAAAAATATTTAGAATAACATAAAAAGTAGAGAATTTAAATGACCCAATTCCAGATAAAAAGAAATTAAACAGTTCTTAGATGAATTCTTAAAATGGAATGGGTAAACAGGACTAGACAGATTTGCCAGTGACTCTATCAAGCATGCAAAGAAAAATTAATTATATGTATTAATTATAGCTTTAAAAATTAACAAAATTAATTATATAATTATATGTAACTTTATTCAATATTCTATAAACTCTGTATAAAAAACAAAAAAGTTGATTTGTCATAAGTAATAAGGAAAGAAAACTATTGACCAATAAATCTAATGACTATGAGCACAAAATATTTAATAAATTGTCAGCAAATATGCTATAGTGATCTATTAAAAAGATTATCCAATATGATATTACCATTTTGGATTTATACTGAGCATGCAATATTTTTTCATTATTCAGAAAATTGTAGATACAGAAGAACAATAACAAAAAAAGTAAAAATCATATAACAACAAATGCAGAAAAAACTTTATAAAATATGATACATGTATACATATATATGTGTATATGTGACTCCTCCCTTAATTTGGTAATTAATATCAATTTAAAAACAAGAGGTAGTATTATGTGTGATAGATAAATGCTAGAAGTCTTTCTAATAAGATCAGGGGCAAAGCAAATTTGCATGTTATTGTCACTATTGTTTAATTATACTTTTTTTGAATGCTAGCTATAGCAATAATAAAAGAAAAAGAAATTGAGGGAAATAAACACACAAGAGGAAATGCATTTTTTAGATTTGCAGATAATATGGTTGTCTACTTAAGTTAATGTATTCAACGACTTCAGCAAAATAGCATGATTTAAAATAGATCTACATCAATCATCAGCTTTTCTCTTTGTTACAAAGAAAATCCAACAGAAAAAAATTGCATTTAAATGACCTACAGAATAACAAAACTATCTGTGAATCCACCAACTAATACATGTCCACAGTAATTACATTACTATAAATACAAAATATACTTTATGTAATAAATACAGATAATTGGAAAGCCATTAATTGCTCTTAATTGGGCCAAACTAATATAATAATGGCAATATTACCTGAATTAATTCACTTATTCAGTGTATCATTCAGGCTACCAAAGGGTCACTTTTGTAGAGCTTTTAAAATTTATGAGATTCACCTCCAGGAGCAACACATCAGAATCTCAATAAGAATAATGAAAAAAGTGGGAAATAGAAGCCTAACAATACTGGATATCAAACAAAATTATAAATCAGTAATTATCAAAATAATTTGGTATAAACTAGAAAAGTTGACCACAGGAACAGATGATATACACAAGTTAAAAAAAAATGAATGAATGTTGTTACATAGTACTTGCTAAATCCAAAGATCCCAACTATTGTGATAATGACTTGCTAATTGATTAAAAAAAAAAAAAACTTTGGGAAACATAGCAATCTGTTTATAATAAATTAGGTTTATATCAGCATATTAACATCTTATGCTGTTTATTACAAAAAGTTCCACATGGATGTGGATTTAAATATGATGGTTTATACAATTAAAAAAAATTAGAGGAACACGGAAGGATGTCACAACAAGATGAGAGAAGAATTAATCAAACAAGGGGTAGAGAGAGTATCAAAGAAAATGAAATGGACACTTTCAGTTGCATAAAATTAAAATGCTTTTTGTATAAACAAAACCAATGTAACTAAGTTTAAAAGGGAAATGATTGACTCAAGGAATACATATCTGTAGTAATTTTGTTTGATCAAGGTCAGATATACAAGATATAAAGAGAACTGATTCAAAAAATATAATAAGAGCTATATCCCAACAGATAAATGAAAGGAAAACAGTTGTGAAAAGAAGAAAGGCCAGCTATTGGCAACCATATGAAAAAAAATAATCTAAATTTCTACAAAAAGAAATGTAAGTTAAAACAACTCTTCGATTTCACCCATTAGAGGTAACAAAAAAATGGAAAATGATGTAGGCACACATATGTTTGAGCTATGGATTAGTTGGGCCATTTTGGAAAGGAATTTGGAACTATACTCAAAAAAGTCTTTAAACTATGACTATATAAACCCTTTTGACCTAGCCAATATTACAACTAGAAATATGTTCCAAAGAAATAGAAGAAATGTAAGAGAATCCATCTGTAAAAAAATATTCATTATAGTACTTTTTAATTTTATCAAAGAACTAGAAACAAAGATGGTGCATATCTATTGGAGAATAGCTAAATAAATTGTATTATACAAATATAATTGAATAATAGGACAGGTTTAGGTGCAGGAAGAACTGGAAAAATTGTATAAAATTATGTAGTGAAGTGAAAAGCAGCAGGAGAACAGTTTATACAATGACTTCAAAACTCTAAAGAAAAACAATTTTGAAAAACTTAAGAATTTTGATCAATGACCAATCATTACTCCAGATGACAGATGACAGAGGCATGATACTCACCTCCTAACAGAACTAATAAACTAGAGGCACAGAGATCTTCTTCTGTGGCCAATTTATGATTTGGGTTTTGGGGGGGACATTATAATTTATTCATAAGGATTTCTATTTAATTATTTATTTATAAGGAGATTTGAGGTTTTTTAAAATGTGTTGTTCCTTAATTAGGAGTAGAATTAAAGGAGAGCTAATGACAGTGAAGGCCCATAAAATCAAAGAAAGAGTATCAATGTCACACCAGAACAAAAAAAGCATAGAAGAAGGGGGGGGCAGCAAGGTGGTTCAGTGGATTGAGAGCTAGACCTAGACCTGAGTTAAAATCTGACCTCAGAAAGTTCCTAGCTATCTGACCCTGGGCAAGTCACTTAATTCCTATTGCTTTCCCCATATTGCTCTACTGCCATGGAACCAATACACAGTATTGATTCTAAGATGGAAGGTAAGGGTTAAAAATTAAAAGCATAGAAAAGAATTAAAGTGAGATCAGAGACATAAAGGACAACTTGTTGAATTTATCATCTCCTGTTTTTTAATGTTCTTCATGGAAATAGGTGGTTTCATATGCATTTCCTTTTTCTCTTCTTTGTATCAATATTCACATTCATTGGTGTTAAATTCAGAATAACTTTAAAAACTTAACCTTTTTGTAAACCTTAAGTACTATATTCATTCATGTTATAAGTTTGAATTAATGATAGTAATCATGGAATCACTGATATAGAGTTGGAAGAGTTTTCAAAAACCATCTAGTCGAATCTCACATTTTTGAGATGAGTATATAAAGGTTTGGGGTAGCTAGGTGTCAGAGTGCCAGGTTAGAGCCCCAGTACAACCTGAATTCAAATTAGGACTCCGATACTTACTGTCTGAGTTATTCTGGACAACTCACTAACCCTGTTTACCTCAGTTTCCTCATCCATAAAAAGAATTGGAGTAGGAAATGGTGAACCACTGCATTATCTCTGCCTAGAAAACCCCATGGGGTCATGTAAATTGAGCCTAAACCAAAGAACAGTAACAAGAAACACTAAGCCAAAGTGAGGTTAAATGATTTGTCTAGTCAAGAGAAGTAGTAAGGGTCAGAGGTAAAACATGAAAAGAGGTACTTTGACTCCAGAGCTGATATTCTTTCCTATTAATTATGATTTCAAAAGAACATTTTGAACAAAATTTGAAAAAAAAAAAAAGCATTTGAAAGCATTCCTTCCAAGTGAGATCCAATTTTCATGTTACCAAGTGAGAATATGCTATAGAAGGGACAAGTGGCTATGTCTGAATTAAATACAAGAACTATTCTATACCTAGAAGGACCTTTCCCACAGCTGGGGGACCATAAATACTACCTTGTCTAAGTTGCTTTTATGGGGAAGAAGTGAAACTTCTGATAGCACAGAGGAAAACAACCTCTGCTTCTTTCTTTCCTCTTACAGATCCTGTCTGTCTTATATTTTCAGCTGAATGAGCTTTTATTTCATTGTGGATTCAGAACCCACTCCATAGCCCTTTCTCTTCCCATTCTGCAGGGGGAGTCATTAAGTGACTGAAACTGATGACATCTGGATCACAGGCCCAAATGCTACTTACCACACTACCAGCTAAAGCCAACCATGGCTTTTGGTGTTTTTAGCTTTTTTCTTCTTCATTTTATTTTATCACAAGCAGATTAATGCACATCCCAGGAACACAGAAGCCCAAGATTTTGAAACAGTGTCTTCCAACAATCCCACAGAGAAAAAGAAAAGCATTGCAATTCTTATTTCCTGAGATTAAGAAAACAAAACTCCAAACTAACCTGTTAAAGGAGACAGTGGTCTTGTTTTTTGCCTTCCTTTGCATCTCAGCACTTAGCACAGTGCCTGGTAGACAGTAAGGGCTTAATAAGAGTTTGCTGACTTGATTAAAAGCAAAGACTGCCTCCTGAAACTAAATCAATGATCCTTCATCCTTGGCCTAAATCTCCAACTAAGGTTTTCTTTTTTAGCATGTTTACACTGCAGAATTGTGCTTCCTTTTCCTGGTCTGGTATTTCTCGATAATACAGCAAACCATGCCAATGCATCAATTATTGATGCACAGTGACCCAATAAACCAACACAGCACATTAGGTTCACCACTTGCCTGGCAATTCACTACATTGAGTGGGAAGAAGGAGAGAAAAAAGAAGGGAAAATCGGCAAGATTTACTCGGCTCTCTGGGTGATTCTGTGTTCCCTTTAGTGAAGTCCTATCTATGCTAAGTAAATTAAAACTGCAAATCATGGAAAATCTGAGATGGGAAAGACCCACTAGTCTCTTCCTGAGTCACATTTCTTCAGACTTAGTCCCCATGTACTACTTCTGCCTCCCCCTCCTTTCCAGACCTCCCCAGCAATATCCCAAAGCTGTCACATGGGAAGGAAAGGGAGGAGTCAGAACACCCCAAAGTGTGGCAATCGTGAATCACAATTACAATGCCCTCCTGAATGCTGACATAAAAAGATGTAATTGGATAAGCAGCTAGACTGAGGCAAAGAGGCTGGAGAGGCAAATGCCTAAACCATTTAAAAATAATGGGTCTTTAAAGTAGGTGTGTATAATACATAAATGTGCAAAGCATAATGCTACATCTCTGTCTAAACAGCTTCATAAAGGGCAAATTAATTCAAGACCTAACTAGGCATTTGGAACCATAACCTAGTTTTCCATATTAAGCTAATAGCTAGCAATTTTGCTTACACTTTTATTCCCTCATAATACATCAATGATTATTTAGTGAATATGTGTGAAAGGCCATGTGCTCAATACTTCCATTTCTTACTTGAAAACACTTCTCATCTTTCTACGTCAATGCTTTAGCTGCTGGCATACTGAGCACAATATAGCTTTAACCATATACTATTAATACTATATACTGTTGTTACGCTCTTTTAGGACTCCACATCTGAACATACACAGAAAGAGACTTTTTTCCCAGTAGGTCCTTATACATAATCACCATAAAAATGCATACTATATGTTTATAGGGGAAGGATTTGCTAACAAACTGAGGTAACCAAAGGCCTTAACTCATCAAAAGTCTTGACAGGAATTAGACTTTATACTTGCCAAAATCTGAAAATTATTTATGAGGAAGAGGTGGGGGAGGCAAGGGAGAAAGTTGTTGGTGATCTTAGAGAGGGATTTTTTTGTAACTTTACTGAAATATTTTAGAAAGGAGAATTGAGAAGGGAAATTTGGAAAGGCATATAAAAAGACTGACTAAGTGATGTGTATATATGTATATGTTTATAGAAATACATTTATAAACATTTAGATATTATATGCATATATGCATAAATGACCATTCTCAGAGGCACTGGAACAATCTCCAGCTGCAGCAAGAGGAAATCTAAAGGGGGGGGGGGGGTCTAGGGTAGTGGAAGAAAATGTGCTAAAAAGAAAATACCTTAATTCAACAAAAGCAAACTCCTTGCTAGGTTGTCAGTGGCAAATAGGAATAAGGGAATATGGAGGAAGATGCTGCCCACCCCTACCCCTTTCATATTGGCATAAAAAGGAAATTGAAAAACAAGGTTTAAGAGTTAGTTGGTGTTTTATTTCACCAGGGCCAGGATGAGCTCAAGCTCCCTAGAACAGGATTAAGTGGGAGGAGCACTATTATCCCAGATCCCCCTTGCCTCTGTTCCAGATGTGCCTGGTTTGAGGGACCACGGGTTATTTCTCCTCAGGCCACTGGGAAAGTTGGCTGTATTCCCATTCTTGCATGAAAATGGGGACCAAGGGCACAATTGTAAATATAAACTACTAACATATAACTAGGTGGGCTTTGGGTAGTAAGAGGCAACAGCTGTTGGGTAAAGGGAAGGAGGAGATATCAAGTTTTTTAGTATTTCAGGGGACAGACTCCTTCCTCCCTTAGCCACCTGAGTAACATTTCATTAACCAGCACACTGTTGGAAAATCCTCTGCTCTCAACCCCAATATCCCTATTTTGTACCTTAGGATACTTATTCTTCCCTTCTCTAACCATAGCGAAGGACAGCTACACTTGCTTGAGATTTGGAATACAAGGCCAGGGCTACTCTAGCTAACTGGGAAGCAGCTATTGGGGAAACGGAAAAGTCACTGTGGTTGTTTTGTGACAAGGAGGGATGGAGGTTTAGGTAAGATACTTAGGCAGGAACACGCTAGTAGAGAGCTGCCTGCTCTTCACATATCTGGAAGAAACACACACACACACACAAACACACACGCAAGCACCCTTATTCCCCTCCCAACAGTTTTCTGCCGGCATGATCTAATCCCCGCATCCTCCGCAGTCTCTCCAAAGTGACTACATACAGGGGCAGGGCACTGCGTCCATTTTGCCAGCTTCAAGGCGCTGAGTTTAGGAACTTTGAAGCCCGGGAGACTGGGATCGGGTGGGGGTTGGGGTGGGGTACTGTGGGCTGGATTTAGACACAAGATTTCTCTAGCCGATAATCAGTGGAGAATCAAGACCCACCTTCCACCTCCTCTGCTCCAGCCTCCTCCCTCGCCCTCAATCCTCCGGCATAACTGAATCCCTCCAGTACTCTCCAGCGCTCTTGGGAACAGAAAGGAAGAGGCGCTCGTAGTTTTGCAGGTGGGGAAGCCCGCAGAGCTCCCTACCCCCAAGCGGCCGGTCGGGTTCCCTTCCCTGCCTCCCTCCACGGGTGTTTACACAAGATAAAATCCATATTTTTCACACTATACAAGACAACCTTCTTTCGAATCCGATTTGTTCCATACCTGATATGCAGACGATGAAATTGGCTTGAAGGAGAAAAAGCACCTCCCAGACTATTTCCATCCTCCGATTCTCATTCCAAGTGCATCACTCGACGGAAAAAAAAGGGGGGAAGGGGAAGGGGGGAGCCCACCACCACACACGCGCGCGCGCACACACACACACACATACACACACTCTCTTACGCGCGCACACACGCACTCCCACCCCAAAGCCGGCCAATGACTACCACCCCCAAGATCAATATCGCAGTTTGAATTGTTCCAGCAAATCTCCCCTCGAGCTCGTAGGATCTATTCCCCAGATGTGCTGACACATGTCCAATGTTTCGCTGCCCCGACGGTCTCTCTCCTCTATTTCCTGGGCTCTCGAAAGCAGCGACAGCAGAAGCAGCAGCAGCAGCAGCAGCCTCCACCTGAGGCCACCAGCGCTGGACTCTAGCTCCAGAAAGCGAGACCCCAATCCACCAGGCCCCCCAACAAGACATAGACGACAGCCCCCCAGTGGGCCGCGTGGTCGAATGCCTTCCCCTGCGTTCGTTCTCTTGGTGCCCAGGCGGTCAGCTACAAGTTGCCCTCGAAGTCCGCCCACCTTACCAAGGCATGGTTCTTCGGGGCTCCTCTCCTGCTGCCCCGAGTGGGGAGGGCGGGTACACCAAACAGGAAAAGGAGGGGGTGGAGGGAGATGGAGGGGAGAGAGAGAGAGAGAGAGAGAGAGAGAGAGAGAGAGAGAGAGAGAGAGAGAGAGAGAGAGAGAGAGAGAGAGAGAGAGAGAGAGAGAGAGAATTTGAATTTGAATGTGACTTGTCATAAATCTCTGACAGCTTGCAATCTCCGCCGAGCCCCAGGGTTACTCCAGAAGCTCCCCCCCCCCCCCCCTTCTTCCTCTCTTTCTTCTTTTCCTTCTCTCTGCTTCTTGTCTTGGGCCCTAGGCTGCCCTCTTAGAAAGAAGACCCTGGCACCTTGGGCGAAGAATCCTTTAGGGAGAGGAAAGTGCGCGCGGCCTTGGCTCAAGCTCCTTCCTGAGGGATATGGGCCGTGGCGCCTGAGTCACATACTCCTTATTTATTCATCTATTTATTTCCCTTGCTTTCATTCGTTTATACATTTATTTCTCCCCGGCTCCCTGGCTTCTACAATTTCCTCTCCCCATCAACCGTATCGCTGAGATTTTCCCGCAATGAAACTGCAGGGGTCGTTCTTTCCTCGCCTATAGAGCTTGCTGCTTCCAGAGAGTTGGGGGGAGGAGGGGGGAGGAAGGAAAGGGAAGGGGAAGGAGGTTTGCAAACGGAGGGGGCGGCTAGGCCAGGTAAGCACTCTCGCTTACCCCGACCTCTGCTGCCTCAGTGTACTGTACCCAGGCCCGAGTCCCAGGCAGCTGGACACATGGAAGGAGTTGGGGGGGGAGGGGATAGGAGGGGACATTTAAGGCTAGAATCCTGGAGCATCACATTTGGAATGAAAATGGGAAGTTTCTCTGGGCTTTCTGGCCCTTGCCTCCGCCCCCGCCAGGGGCAAAGCTTCTCACCAGAGGGCTATGGGCTCTGCCCACCTGCCAAGTTCCCCATCCCTCTCGGGGCTACAAGGTAGCCTTGTCATTTTAGTTTCCAATCTCATTAAAAATAACTTCGCGCGGGTCTGTGTAGCGCCAGAGCCTAGGACGGGACTTAGCCTAGGAGTTGCATTGCGGTTCTTTCCCTCGGCTATGGTTGTCCTGAAACATTGGAATCTCTTTCTCCTCTACCTCTCTCTTTTCCTTTCTTTTTATTTTTTGCATAATTCATTGCTGTCCGCTCGCCCCCTCCTACCTCTGCCAACTCTCCTTTCCCCCTCCCCCTTTGCAGTTCAGCGCCAGAGCGCTACTTACCCCCAAAGTTCTCCTTTTTCCGGCTCGTAAACCAGGTGTAACTCCCTTCTGCAATCTCCTCCCTTGCCCTCCCTTCCCTCTGCTTCTCCTTTTCCCCCAAAGGGGGTAAAATAATTGATCAAAGCTTTTCCAAGGCTGAGTGGACGCGGCGGACAGCAGCAGCCCGTGGATCCTGAGCCCTGCTCCGCGCCCGAGCAGCCCGGGACTGAAGGCTAGGGCCAGAGGGAGGGGCGTCGGGGTGCTGCTGTTGCCTTCCGCGCCTAGCCTCCCCTCGCCTGGCTTTTTTTCCGCTTTTTCTTTCTTTTAGCTCTAGCGCTTTCCAGTCCTTTGCTGGGCTCCAGGATATACTCCCCGCTGGCGGTGCAGCTTCCACCGAAGGAGATTTCCACACTAAACGCGCGCGCGCGCGCGCGCGCACACACACAAACACACACATACACACGACCACAGCAAGAGAGCGACTTTCCCCGGGCCCCGGGGAAAAGTGGAGGAGGGCGCGTGCACCTGGGCAAGGAAAGAGGTGCCAGGGAGTGTTTCATCAGCGAGGGGTATATGTGTGTTTGTGTGTGTGTGTGTGTGCGTGTGTGTGTGAGAGAGAGAGACAGACAGACAGACAGACAGACAGACAAACACAGAGACAGACAGACAGAGAGACAGAGATAAAGACGAGAGAGAGAGAGAGAGAGAGAGAGAGAGAGAGAGAGAGAGAGAGAGAGAGAGAGAGAGAGAGAGAGAGAGAGAGAGAGAGAGAGAGAGAATGTGTCTGGAGATTGGGAGGCAAGAGGGTGATTCGCCCTAGGTCAGCGGCTTGGCCCGGGGACACTTGGAAGGAATCCCCGCAGTCAGTCAGATTGTTTGAATGGGGGCGGGGAAGGGGGGGTGAAGAAAGAAAGAAATGAAGGGGAGGATAGGGGAATATAGGGTGAGCAGGCTTATGTAGTAGGAAGGTGGGGAGTAAAGAATTCTAGTCGAGGATCCCTGCAGATATCTCTGTGGCTGCAGCTGCTGTTATGACCGTGGTGGTGGCGGCGTGACAGCAAAGACCTCCTTCCTTTGGGGGAGGGGGTGATAAAGGAGAAAGGGGATGGGTGGGGGCAAGGTTTTGCACAGTCCCCAAATTCTCAGCATGATTATACTGGTTGCAGACCGTGACATTGGAATATTTCACATCATCGTGCTCACACACACACAGGCTTGCACACACGCCCTGTAGGGGATTTTTTTTTTTTTGGCACTTTTTCATTCTAATATTCAAATGACTTTAGAGCAAGTCTCGGACCATATAATTGCAGAACATATGCGGAGAGGAAAGGAAGTCCCATCTAGATGCTCACAAAAACTAGCGTGTTGTCCCTGGACATCCCCCGGGGGGGGGGGGGGATAAAAAGCAGTAGAGTACTGGGTCATATGGTACTTGAACTCAGAAGAACAGTGTCCCTAGGACTTGGGTGGACAGGACCAGAGAGGACTGCGAAAAAGTGCTATCTCTGAGTTGTGCCAATTCCGCTGTTGCCTCCTAGGGGGTCAGCAAAAAAAAAAAACCTCCAGTCCAGTTTCCACTCAATCTCCTCCCCTCATTCTGTCCCTCCCCCAACCCCGTGCTGGGAGATGGAGGAATATTGAGGTTGGCAGTGGTGTGGTCTGATTTCAGAAGCTATTAGAACGAAAAAAATCATGAAATAGAAAAAATAAAAATAGGGTGTTTATGTAGTGTTCCCCATCAGCCTCAGAAAACAATGGTGAGAGAGAAGTACTTTGAAGAGATTGGAGTTAGGTTTTCAAAATAAGTCACAAGATGTGGCTCTCTCTCTTTGTACCTTGGGGGGGGGGAAACTGAGAATAGAATATTTGAAAAGTCAAGGGAAGGGGCTGCAAGCAGGTCACTGAGAATAAAATTTAATCTTTTGGCAATATATATGCATGTGTGGACTTAAATGTTCAGAACTCCTGAGAGAACTTCACCTTTTCATTATCACAATTCCTTCTCCCATTTCAGATCATTAAAGATTATAAGGGAAATCCTAATATGTCCAGTGAGGAACAGACTATTTTTCTCAAAAGGCATTTATTGAGTGTACATAAAGTAAGCAAGACCATCCTCCAAACATTTGTAGGTTAACCACTTTGAAGGATATTTATTTAGGCATTCCTGTATTTCAGACAAGATAGTCAATGACAAGAATAGGAAAAAAATAATAACAGTCTTATCAATGGTAATGTAAGAAGGTTGGGCTATTTTCCAATATAACTGAAACTAATTCTGAGAGGCAGTGTAAAGAGGTAGAAAAAGTCCTGGCCTTGGAGATTGAAAAAGTCTTGTATTTGAATTCAACACCTCTAGAACTGGTATGTGACTAATGCCTTCACTTAACCTCTCTTTGCCTGGATTCACCTAATTCAGATTTCTCACCTGTAAAATGGGAATAATAGCCCTTGTAGCCTTTACCTAAGAGTTGTTGTGAGGATTAAATGAGACGATGTTTGTAAAGTGTGTTGGTTCTATTAAGCAGTGTTTGCCCTGGCCCTTATGAATGCTAAATAGAGCCAGCCTCAAAGTCAGGAATAGACAGGTTTAACTTTTGCTTTTGATACTGGCTTCATAACCCTGGGTAAGTCACTTAAGCTTTCATTATTATAGGACTTAAGATTAAATTGCTGATAAAATACTAATCTTTGGTAGAAATTCCTTAGGTAGGACTTCCCTACATCAGTAAAATCACAGGTCCAATACCTGCCCCTTTCCTTAAACTCTGCCAATAATTATACAGCTTTGGGCAAATTACCTCAGCTGTCTAGGTCCCATTTAATATATATATATATATATATGTATATATATATATATATAAGTATAAAAGAGTTGGATTGGATAATCAGTTTCCTTCTTTAAATTGTATGATCCAATCAATAACCAGGAACTAATAGGCTATAGTCAACAAAACACTATAATTCATATAATGCTTTGTAAACTTTTGCAAAATGCTTTACAAACATTATCTAATCTTATCCTCACAAAAACAGTGGCATATTGTGAGGAAAAAAAGCAGTGGAAATCGAGTCAAAAGATCTTGACTCAATTTCTGTAACACCATCACAGATTCTATGACTTTTGGTAAATCAGTTAACCTTTTAAACTCAGTTTCTTCCTTTGCAAAATGGGAACAATATTTTTATACTATCAAGTTCATAGGGTATCAATGACCAAATAAGCTATTATTTGACCATAAATATACAATTATTAGAGTTGTAGAAACAAGATGCATACGAGACAAATACAAAATTATACAATGAAAAGAAGCATACAGTGAGAGTAGCAAACTTTGCATTGCAGAGAATGAGGACTTTTGTATTGAGGAAAGGAAAAAAAGTAGTCTTGGCCATAATAGTCTGAGTCATCATGAAAAAATGGAGAAAACATGCGGTTTGGAGTCACATAACCAGGGTTGAAATTCTGGGTGATTGTGTGCAAGTCATATCTTCTTGAAATAATCTTATTTTATTCTTTCTTTAGCTAATTCATACAGGGTTGTTGGCATGTTCACTCCCATTTGAATGCAAGCTCCCTGAAGGTAGGCACCATGCTTTTTCTTTTGTTTTCCAAGCTGCTTATGTTGGTCACAACTTTTTTTTTGATAAGCTGAACTTTCCTTTACTCTAAAAGGATGTTTCTTTTAGCTTTAAATCTATGGTATTAATCAGAAAGAGTTTTTAAAAGGAAGTTGAATTGAACTGAGTCTTGAAGAACATGTATCTATTTGCCATTTGCATTTACACATACCTGATCTCACTGATGAGACCCAGTTACTACTAGATGTCTCCGCAGGTCACACAGTCATATCAAATACATTATGTCCAAACCTCCCTATTTGCTTTGAAGGGCACTGCAACACTTTTTGTCACTCAGCTCTGGACTCATCATACACTTTACTTTTCCTCATTCCCCATATCAAACCATTTGCTGCATTCAGTCAATTCTATTTCAATAAAATCTCTTGTTTCTTTTTTCTACCTGCTTGGCTACTACCACAGTCAAACTCTGATTACCTCTTTTCTTCCTATTGCAATAATTTCCAAATTGGCCTCTCTGCTTCCAGTCTCTGTTCTCCAAACTATCCTCCATACAGATGCCAAAATAATGTGTTTTTTTTTCCCCCTGATGGACAGATCAAACCTGGTCATTCTCCTGTTCAAGGATCTTTAGTGGTTCCCTAGTTCCTTATGGCAAAATACGAATTTCTCAGCTTGTCATTTAAAGATTTTTACAATCCCCCTCCAGCCTATTTCCAAACTTATTTAATATAATAAAAATAGCATTGATATAGTTCTTTGAGATTTACAAAGTAGTCAATAAACATGTATTAATACTAATTATTACTATTATTAAGCTTTTCAGATATGAACTACTTTAATCCTTATAACAACCTTGTAAGATATTATTCTCCTTTTACAGATATTGGGAAATAGAGACTGAAAGAAGTTAAATGACTTGACCAGGGTCACACAGCAAGTAGTGGAATTCAAACTCAGATTTTCTATAGATCCTCTACTTACATTTGATGTTCTAGACAAATCCTCCTACTAGCTTCATCAGCTCCCGTTTTCTGTTTTTTGTATAAGCTTTCTACTTTAACTGAAGTGCACCCCCCCAACTTCATCTTTCATAATCCATAACTTCTTTTAGGTCTCAATGAGATCCCTCTAATGGGAAACTTTTTCTCATCCACACATACTTTTTTGTGCTCTTTTCTTCTTTAAACTAACTTGTATTTACACTTTTCTATACATGTATCTCACTGTAGAATGTAAACAATTTAAGTGCAAGGATTGTTTTATTTGTCTTTGTAATACTTTGTAACACTAGATTAATATTTAGGATGGAGAAAGAACTTTATAAATTTCTGTTTTATTGAATGGCTTTGAGAGCAATATTGAGCTAGAGATGCTAGAGATCTGAGATGTGAAACAGTGCTTTGTGTTGTTGGGGTCTGAGATCATGAATCTGGAATATGCCTATCGTATGATGGAAATGGAATGGAGGCAAAGATTTCATAAGTGTTAAAGGAGGTACAATGTAAAAACGAAAACAAAAAATGGATTTGTGATTTGTAAACCTATTCCCAAATTCCAGCTCTGCCATATGCCAGCTATAAAACCATGGGCAAGTCACTGAATCTTCCTAGGCCTCAGTTTCCCCAGATATAAAATGAGAGGATTGGACTCATTGACTCCTAAGATCTTTTGCAATTCTAAGACCTGTGATTTAAAATGATTAAGAAACCCTGAAGTCACACTGTCTAATATGTTAAAATTACTTTGGATAGTGTCCAGAGAAAGGGAGAGTAACTAGAAATTTGATTTCGTTCATTTCCCCTTCCTCCTTCTCTCTCTTTCTTCATTTCTTCCTCTTGATCTCCCTCCCTCTCTTCCTCCCTGCCTCTCTCTTGCTTCTTCCATTTCTTCCTTCCTCCCTTCTTTTCTCCCACTTCTTCCTTCCTTTTCTCCCTTCCCCTTCTTTCTTTCTTCCCTCCCTCTTTTCTCCTCCTCTCTTCTTTCTCCCTCTCTTCTCTCCTCTTCTCTCTCCCTCCCCCTTCCCTTTCTTCCTTCTCCATATTTTATACAAAGGAGAGAATATATAATGTATATATGTAAATATATGTGACAAAGACAGAGATCTATTGCTTATACTACAGAAAGAGACGCACAGAGACAAAGTGAAAATGTTGTAATATGGGGACCAAGAACTTTACTCTTCCATAATTTGGGTGAGCATTCAGAAAAGTATCATGCATCTCTGCCCTAAGATAATAATTAGAAGCAGTCTGAGCATTGTGGAACACCAATCTTGGGATGCAGGCCTACCTTTAGCTCTGTGATTCTCTAAATCTTTCTGAAAAGAGGCCATGAAAGGATGTCTCTACTACATAATCCCCTCTTATAGGGCAACACTAAGGGATAACTATGATCTACAACAGTTAAATCCAACCAATTCATTTTCAATTAATGAGATAAAAACCCAAGTTCCCCAGAAGTCTCACTACCCTATAAGTTCATCAGACTGACCAATGAACCCTTCTACTCATCTTTCTACAATAAGAAGATGGAGAGATGACTTGATCATCTCAAAATTCTCTCTCCCTGAAATTATGTGGGTTTTCCCAGCCTGCTTGGGTATGTGTGGAATTTTATCCTAGGGAAAAGCAAAATGGTTATTTTAAAATTGAGACTATTTTCTAATATGGTAGTATTCCAACAGGAACCCTATCCTGCTGTTACTTTAGCCAGCTGGAATACCCTTAGGTAGCAGTTATATATTATCAGCAAGGATTTCAGTTTTACAACGTTTCTCAGTTTTAGAGCAGGGCTCTAATTAGGACAACAGTATGCTCCCACCTCAGCTTGTATAATTTAGGAATTAGAGGCTAGCACAGAAGGTTTTCACATCATTTACCAGCATTTCTACTTTTTCTCCCACAATGTAGTAGCATTACAACCACAGGAATGAAGTCTGGCTTTTCATTTAGCACTTTAAGCACTATCCAATTCTCCTCCATTCAGGATTTCTTTGCTGGACTACAGTGATATATCCTATGAGTTTCACTATGTAAAGTCTCTTATTAATAGTGGGACTGACCAACACCATTATCCCAGTGGGCCTGCTAGCAAAAGAGATGCACCTTCTTGACAAATTTCTGACCCTTTATCACCTTGGCAATCTTTCCCAAGTCTCTAAGGAAGGATGACAGAAAATTGCTCTCAAGTTCATGACCATTACAATTTGTCATCTATTACAGATTTTGTTTCACCTTAGAAAATTATTAACATAGAAGGTAGAATCCCCTTGATACCTTGATTCTAGCTTCCATTGCTTCCTAAGAACTGAGAGAGTTTTTATGAGTTCTTAAATACTCTCTACTAAATATGTGCATATGTAGTCTTTGCTATACATAAAATAAAGTAGAGAACTAAAAGTTCCTTTCCTTATCTTGGCAGGTCTCAGGACTGCCAAGCTACTTCTCAACTGTCAACATATCATGTCACTATGCTTGTGCTTACCTACCAGCTTACCAATTTTACCTTTGAGAATAAGAAAGTCATCTGAATTAATTACCCTATTCCAGTTATCATTCTTTCTGGCTTCCCTTTTCAAAATATTACTTTTCACCACTATCCTACATGCTACCTTTCCCAATTAGAATGTAAGCTCCTTGAAGGCAGGTACAATGAAACTTCCTTCTATTTTTATCACCACAGCCTAGCACCATGCCTGGTGTTATATAGTAAATGCCTAATGAATGTATTCATCTGGTTGTATTGATGCACAGTCTAAATCATCCAGATTCCAATTCTAGCAAAACCTAGATTTTCAATTCCCCTATTATTGCTTCTATTTCCATGGTAGTAAAATTTGATGTCTGAATTACCAGGAGACTTTTTTCCAATCACTGTCTTTAATTCACATCTATAGATATGGCCATAGTTCATATACAACATGATCATTAAAGGGGGGCTTTGTTTTCATAGTGGAATGAGTTTAACAGATGCATGCTTCTATGAAGAGACATGTTTAATGAGGAAAAATGGGATCTTTTCACTGGGTGTGGTCTATGGAGATACAGTGCTTAGAGAGACCCCCAGTCCTGCTTCAAGAGGGTGGAAGCAGATGAAGACTTTCACCAGTAGAATAAGCAAATGAGAACATTTGTTTCCAAGACCACAAAGGTGGTTGAAGCAGACACTGTGGAACATTTAGAGTTTGGTCAGGTACTGAAGTCACCAACATCATCTACTGTATCCAAGTCATTGACTGTCATTCTGGCTTTTGTCCTCCCACTAGATTTCTGTGACTTTGGAAGAGAGTAAGATTGATGACTTTGTGCAATTCGGTCTCATTTAAATCCAACTTATGGGTAAGGCAAGACATCACTCTCATGAAGTTGTCGGTTCTCTTAGAAAACAAAGGGCAAACAACTACAACAACAGCCATATTATTCTATGAAGGTCTTAACAACAAATAACAACACAGTAAAGTCTGTAAAGCATTTCACATGTGTTATCTCATTTGATCCCAACAACAACAACAATATTATTATTATCTTTGTATTATGGAAGAGGAAATGGAGCATGCAAAAGATTAAATGACTAGTCCAAGGTCTTAGGAAGTATCTGAGAAAGATTTTGCGCCCAAGTCTTCCTGACTCCAAGTCTGGCTTTCTATTTACTGTTCTATCTAACTGCCATTTTTGAAACAATCTAGTTCAGTTCCCTAATTTTATACAAGAGAAGTCAGTCCAAGAGATGTTAAGTGACACCTAAGATTGTAAAGTCAGTAAAGAGCAGAGGAGAAGTTTTAACCCAGATCCTCTGACTATAAACACAAAGTTTTTCCCACTGCTCTATGACCTATTGGCACTACTGAGAGCCATGATGAGGAAGAGTAGCTAACATTTATCCAATGAGTCATATGGACTGAATGAATCCTGAAGGAAGATAGGACTCATTAGAGAAGCTAATTTTTTGGCTCCTTAGAAATACCAAGTTCTTTTCATTAATTAAATGAAAGTATTCAACCCCAGAGTGGCATTTCATTCTAGAGCAATTGCATTGGTTCTTTAGAAATGTGAAGAGCACCAGAAGTGAGGGCTTCGTGAATCAAAAGTATCCCAAAGTTCTTTTCTCTATTGAGGAGAATGAGGATCTCCACTCCAGGATGGTACTATAAATAAGAGCAACTTATAATGTTATTATGAGAGATTGGACCCATTGCAAAGGTGGAGCCATAACTCAAGCTTGTGTGGTAGTTAAGGGCAGTTAGGTAGCACAATGGATAGTAGATAAAGTGCTGGGCATTAAGTCAGGAATACTCATTTTCCTAAATTTAAATCTGGTCTCAGACATGTAGTAGCTGTATGACACCAGGCAAGTCACTTAAATGCTATTTGCCTCAACTTCCTCATCTGTCAAATGAGCTGGAGAAGGAAATGACAAACCACTCCAGTATCTTTGCTAAGAAAACACCCCAAAACAGGGTCGTGAAGAGTTGTACACAACTGAAATGGCACAATAAAGCATGGAAAGAATATGTAACCTTTTTGTGTCTATATAGAAACATGCTTGATTAGAAGGGTATAGTAAATTGCATTATAATGGCATATTTGCCAAGTCTGAAAGGGTCTTGAGTCCTTGGGGGCTGGTCTCTTTTATTCACTTAAGTGACCTGGAAACTTCAATTATTTATACCCCTGGACTAATCAAGTCTACAGATACCTTTCCTGCCTTTTAGGGATAAAATATAAAACTATCCAAATCTGTATGATACAACATACATTTTGCTCCTATACAGGAGGGTTTTTTATGGCAGTAGGCATGGGTCCATTATATTTTCTGTCAGGTTGAATAAAACTTATCAAATATGTAATGTCTTCTTACTCTAAATACTTAAAGGCTTACAGAACATCATTTCCCTAGGAAAATGTCAGGTCAAATAGGTTTTGGGAAGGAACCCATAGGATGAACCCAGGTTATATAAGTAACCCATGAAGAATATTATTTCTTTAAGGAAATAACTAGCTAGTACCCCAAAATGAGAAGTCATACACAGTTGAATAATTATGTTAAGCTATTGATTGATCAGTTGAATGATTTAGTCTTCTCAATGCCATATCTCAGTGCTGCAAGCTTGACTAATATTCAGTTTATACAAGACAAGAAAATTGAATCACTAAGAAGTCAAAAGAAAGTCCTCATCATTTTTTCCTAAAGGGAAGAGTAAAGATGATAAAGAAGAAGCATTTCCCCCTCCTAACAAAGCACACCTCCTCTACAACAAACTAGAAAAAGCAGCAGTCTGAATTCTGATTGAGAAAACAAGAAAAAAAAAAACAAAGAGAGTCATTTTTCTAGCCCAGGGCAGCTAAAGAAGACAGATAGACTGGTCTGTGGGCATTTTGGAGGAGACTAGCCAGGAACACAGTGTAGGGTGGTAAGGATAGGGGCATTCTAGCATCCAGGGACTGAAAGGGAACTAAAAAGAGAACCTTAGGGAAGGAAGCATTAGGACAGAAAGATGTCACAGGTAACCCATTAACTAGCTCTGGGAGCAGGAATGAATGTCATCTGATAACTCTGTTATCTGTTTCCCTGTTTCAAGTCACAATTCCAGAGGGATCAATTGTAAATGGACATTGCCTTAATTGTGTATAGATCAAAGAATGAGTTCAAGAAACTTAGCTGTGCGTTTCTGAACCTAAGTGCAGTATAGAGACTAAGTTCTAACATTTAGCTCAATCTATAGCAGTTTATTCAGGCCAAGAACAAAGGGGAATAGCCAATTTGAACCTCCAGATCCTTCCACTTGATTGACTGTGACTGAGTCTAACCAAGATACACCCTGTAGTGTCATTTATCTTCTTAAAAATGAAAGAAAAACAACAAAAACAATAAAGAAAACCAAAACACAATCACACATAATCCAAAGAGTTAGTAATTTACAGAATTCAGACCAGGAGAGAAGGGAACAGATATCTCCCCATATCACACCACTCTGGAACTACTGTAAATTTGCAGGCTGACCGCCAGAGGTTTGAAAGCAGCAGAAAGACAAAAGGATAGAAACTGAGATTATTCATCTTCCCTTCTCTCCCTGGAAGTTAGAAGAGCCCAGAACTAACATAAAATCTAAAGTTAAAAAGTAGACTAGAAGAATGAGCAAACAAACAAAAAAAACCCTGAATCATAAAAAAAAAAATCTCCTGCGGTGACAGGGAAGTTTGACACAAATACAGAAGAAAATAATTACTTCAACACATATATAAGCATGTGTGTGTGTGTGTGTGTGTGTGTGTGTGTGTGTGTGTATGTATATGGCACAAGCACAACAAACAATCCTTGACGAATTAAAGAGATTTTTAAAAAGCAATTTTAAAAAGTAAAAAATTTTCAAAAGCAATAAAAGCTGGGGCACCTAATGGCACAGTAGATAAGAGTACCAGACATGGACTCAGGATGACTTGGTTCAGATCTGGCCTCAGGCACCTCCTAGCTGTGTGACTCTGGGAAAGTCATTTGAGTCCATTTGCTAAGCCCTTGACTTTCTGACTTAGAATTGTCTATAAGATAGAAAGTAAGGGTTTAAAAAAGAAAAGAAAAGCAATGCTAGCTTTGCAAGAATGTTATGGAAACAGCATATTAAAAGAAGTACACATACCACACAAAAAACCCCAAACCATTTCTTCCCATTGTAACTATATTATTAGTCACCTTTATTTTCCCTCCAAGAGATTTGTAGTAACATTTCTATCAATGTTCTTTCTTTATCTGCATTTTTAATTCCCAGTGCTCTACTTTCTCATATTGATGTTGCTATTAATGTTAAGTTTTCAAAGAATATCTTAAATACAAGTGACACCTACCCTCACTGAGACAACTGATTGGAGTTTTTAGCAAAGTATCTTTGGAGAATGTTAAAATAATTCTTTCGAGGCATTTGTAGGGTGCCTGTATAAGGACTGTGAATATCTTGGCATGTTTTGGCAAACATCACGATAACGTGATTCATTCACAAGTTTTGAACACTGTATTATTTCAAATAATGAAATAAAAAGAAATTTATCAGCTTACTCATGAGTTGTCATTCAGTTTAGATATTTTACCCTGTTAGCTAGTTTGAAAGTTATTATAAAGGCTTAATTCATCAGTTCAATTCATTCTTTCATGTCAGAGAGCCCAATAAATAGTATTAAGACATCAAATGACAGTGTGAAATAGCATTCCTTTCATTTAAAGCATTGAAAAGTGAAGTAAACTACAATCATTCAAACATTCAAAAAGTGAGAAATTGGGCAGCCAGAGCTGCCTAAATAGAACTATATTTTCCAAATCTTCCTAAAGGATGATTCTTTATCCTTGAGGACTATATCTTCCCTTTAATCTGTTTTCCTGTATATGAGCTTTTCCTGAGTGGTATCTGACAGTAGTGGATGTTTTCCTTTAGTCCTGGCTTTCTTCAGGTTCCAGCTAAAATCCCACCTTTTGTAGGAAACCTTTCCCAGTCCATCTTAATCTAAGTGCCTTCTTTCTTCTGCTTATTTCCTTTTTTAAAAAAGGATGGTTTGCACCTAGTAGCTTGCAAGTTGTTATCCCCAGTAGAATATAAACTCCTCAAGGGTAGGGACAAGCCTTTTGTTTTTGCCTTTCTTTGTATTCCCAGTGTGTCTAGACCTAGTCTTAATTAAGTGCTTAATAAATACTTATTGACCGAGTTGCTGACTAACCAACAATGCTGGGGCTGAAAAGTAACATGGAGAACATATAACCTTACTCCGTCTTTGTAAAGAAGACTAAGGCAAATTCCTGTAAAGGGAAATGGTTTACTCAGAGTTACACATGGGAAAGTGGCAGATTCAGGACTCAAACTCATTCCTGCTGACTTGAAGTCCAGTACTCTTCCCACTGAATAGAGCCAGTTCACTATTGTGCACCATCTGTGCAATCACTGTTAATTGGAAAAAAGTAGGACCTTAGATTTATAGGAATTTTAATCCTAAAGACTTGGGTACACCTCTGGTTACTGTTATATACTTCTCATACTGTTTCTAGGATAAAATACTAACTTCTCTACGTGGCATTTAAAATCCTCTTAAATATGTCTCCAACTTATCTTTCTAGATTCAGTATCACTCCTTATCATGCAAACTACATTCTACCTAAATGGTTGTACTCGTTCTTCCTTGGATAGTCATTACTTACCTCCATGTCTTAGCATAAGCTGTCTTCTATGCCTGGAGTGCTCTCTCTCTCCTCATCTCTGTCTCATGGAATCACTAAGTAAGAATAATAATGATGAAACGTAGTCATCAGCATTCATAATGTTTTTTATTTTAATGATAGAAATCTTGAGAGCCCATATTTCTTAATTTTAAATTACTTTATTAATTAGCTGCTTGAGAAAATCTAAACTAGCCAGTAGACTCCCTTCATAATACAAACAGATGCTAAGGTGTACAAGCAGGACAAAAGAACAGGGCTCAAAAGCTATGGGGCCACAGAGCTGGGTCATAAAGAGCCACTTCCTCTAGCTTAGGTCAATATATATTAGAATCAGACAGTTTTCAAGGAGAGGACTATTTCACAAAAAATAGTCCAATTCAATATTAATTTTCCACATAGATTTAAAGGATGTATATGGTATTTAGGGAAGAGTAGCAACTCTGATATGAGTACTTGTTAAGCCCTTTTCAGGGCTGTTCATCTACCTTTGGTGTCCACCTTTCACTCAACTCTGACCTGTGACTTCAAGAAGCTTTAGCATATGAAGCAGCCACACACCAGCAAAACAAACCGGCAGATGGGGCTAAAGCAGGCTAATCAAGGGTAAACAGCAGGCCCTAAGCTCATCATTGAGTTAGGGGGAATGCCTGCCTCAAGGATATAAAGATTTCCCCTGATGGAATGGGTGAATATGAATAATTTGTTCCAATTAATGGACATGAAGTGCTGTGGGGTAGTTAGAATTAGGTTAGACATCAAAAATGCTAAGGTCATACATTGCATCCCAGGCCATTACCAGTCATCCTGACTTGTGTATTTAAAAAAAAAATTACTTAATTAATTTGTTTTGTTACTTTAAAATTCCTAGATATCTCACTCCTCTCTCTCTCTCTCTCTCTCTCTCTCTCTCTCTCTCTCTCTCTCTCTCTCTCTCTCTCTCTCTCTCTCTCTCTCTCTCATATATTCTTTAAATATAACCCAACTTATGGATATCCCCTCAATTTCTAGTTCTTTGCCACAACAAAGAGAGCTGTTATAAATATTTAAGAACATGTAGGTTCTTTTCCTTTTTCTCTGATTACTTTAGTAACAGATCTAATAGTGGTATTGTTGGATCAAAGGGTTTACATGATTTTATCATTCTTTGGGCATAATTGCTCACCCAAATGGTCAGATCAGTTCACAATTCCATCAATGTTATATTAGTATCCTCATTTTCCCACATCCCCTCCAATATTTGTCATTTTGCCCTTTTATCATTTTAGCCAATTTGATAGGCTCAGAGTTTTGATTTGCATTTTTTAATTAATAATGATTTAGAGCACTTCCCCCATATTGTTACTTATGGCTTTGATTCCTTCATCCCCAAAATTATCTGTGCATATTTTTTTTACCATTTATTAATTGGAGATTGGCTCATATTCTTATAAACTGGACAAAGTTCTCTATACATTTTAGATATGAGACATTTAAGTAGGAAACCTTTGTCTACAAATCCCCCCCCAATTTTCTGCTTTCCTCCTAATCCTGGGTACATTATTAATTTTATTTATACAAAACTTTAAATTTAATTTAATCAAAATTATTCATTTTACATATCACAGTGTTTTCTATCTCTTGTTTATTCATAATTTCTTCTCCTATCCATACATCTGACAGGTGACATGGTCCCTATCTTCTAATTTGCTTATGATATCTTCCTTTATGTCTAGATCATGTATCCATTTGATCTTATCCTGGTAAATGGTGTAAGAGATTGGTCTACATCTAGTTTCTGCTAGACTGCTTTCCAATTTTCCCAGCAATTCTTATCAAATAGTGAATTCTTATCCCAAAAGCTTGGATCATTGCTTTTGTCAAATACAAGGTTACTATAATCCTTTGCTACTGTTATATATCTGTTCAGTTCCACTAATCTATTTTTCTTTTTCTTAACTGACTTTGGTTTTGTTATTGGACTTTGATGATTCTGTAAGAGAGAGTAAGGCTAAAGATTCTGTTCAACTCTGCCTCGTTAAAGTCCAATCACACTCAAGTCAAAACATCACCCAGTGATGTTCCCAGACATTTTCAAAAATGAAGGACAAAGGGACAACTAGGTGGCTCAGTGGATTGATAATGAGGCCTAAAGATGGTAGATCTTGGGATCAAATCTGGCCTCAGATACTTCCTATGTGTATAACTCTAGGGAAGTCACAAACCCATTGCCTAGCTCATACCACTCAGTACTGCCTTAGAACTATACACAGTGTTGATTCTAAAATGGAAGGTAAGGCTTAAAAAAAAAAAGATGAAAAGCCAACAATGGAGTAGTAAGGGTTAAAAAGCACTTTACATGTGTTAAATCATTTGATCCTCATGAATAACACTGAAGATGTAGATACTATTATCACCATTTTTACTAATGAGAAAATTGAGGCACCAGAGGTTAAATGATTTATCTAGGATTATACAGCTAAGAGACTGAAGAAGAATTTGAATTCAGATCTTCTAAACTCCATATCTAGTTTATTCACTGCCACAAGGAGCCCTCAGGTCATTTCCCACAAGAGACCTTTTTTCTGATCTTCCCCATCCCTGCAAAACTATTTTGTGTTTATTATGTATGTCTTTTTATAATCTCTATATTCATTAGACTCTTCCTCCCACTCTTCCCCCACCAAGAGATCATACCTACCTTGAGAACTGTTGTCATTTTCTTTCTTTGTCTCCCTAGTGCCTAGCACTGTGTCTCACATATACTAGATGCTTAATAAATGCTTATTTTATTGAACTGAATTAAATTGAGCAACAAAGTATATGAGGAAGACAAGAGTTCATATCCTGCATCACCCATTTACTATCTACTATCAATTAGTCTCTCTATACTATATATTCCTAATCTATAAAATCAAGAAGTTGAAATTGATGGCCTTTATGGACCCTTTGAGCTCTAAATTCTAAATAGGAGTTCACCTACTCCTCTTTAAAAACAAGAAAAACTTCCTCTGCTCTGGTAAAATGTTTATTTACAACTTTAAAGAATTCTATAATTAGTTCTTTTTATTTCATTTAGGTTTTTTTTTTGTCTTTTACTAGATTTCAGCAATGGTAGCAACTCTCTCCTTTTCCTTGGGAGAAATCAGTTAATGTCTGCGAATGAAAACTGAATTTACTTTTTTTCCCTTAATGAATTGTACCCCTTATTGTCTAGAGTATTAAAATCTTTCTCTCTTTTCCTTAGTTTTCCATTCACAGAAATAATAGCAAATGAGGGAGATTCTCCTCTTTGACTAAGTGAGTCTCAGGAGTAAGTGGAGCCTTTACAGAAGTCACCTTAATACTTTGGGTACACTTGGGTAGAATTTAGTCAATTGCTGCTTTAGTTAGTGCTGGAGTAGTTCCTTAGTGGCTAAAAGGAGTAGGTATGGTTCATTCTCAGGTTGCCTTATAATTTCTTAGGTTTAGAGAATTATCACTAGGGTTATTAAAATTAATTAAAGCAAAACAACAGCATTCTTCATTGACATTTGAGGGAAAGAAAAAGCGAGAGCACAACAATGTCTAGGAATTCAATTTAATTATTTTATTATTAATTTACATGATAATATACTATATTGATATAACATTTGTGGTTCACAAGACTTTTTACAACAACCCTATGAGGTACAGGATTAGTTATTTTTAAAATGTTTAATTTCTTCTTTTTGCTTTTTATAATACATTAATTTCAGAATCTCTCTCCTTTCTCTCCCCTGCTAATTTAGCTTTTTCTTGTAACAGAGATTTAAAAAATTAGATCAGTAAAATTATATATCACATTGACAGTGGCCCACAGTCCATGCAATAGTTCACACCTGTGATCCTCCACCTCATCAATGTAAGGAAAGAAGTATATTTCCTATCTCCTTTGTGAGTTCAAGACAAGTCAATATAGAAAAACACTCCAATTCATTTTATTATTTTGTTATCCATTTATACTGCAGTAGCTATTGTGAATATTTTTTCCTGGTTTTGCTCATTTCATTCTATAGAAGTTCATCTACCTTCTTATGTTACCCTGAAGTCTATATTCATTGCTTCTTATGGCACAATAATACTTTTTATATTTCTATGCCATAGTTTGTTCAATCATTCACTATTGATGTGTTCCTACTTTTCCCCTAGTCCTTTATTACCACAAAAAAGACTTTGTGAATGTTTTTTTATTCAGTTTTTGTTTTTAATTTTGATTTAATTGGGTATGCCCATTATTGGGCAGGTAGGTAGCAATGTAGACAGGGCAATGGGCCAGGAGTCAGGAAAATTCATCTACCTGAGTTCAAGCAAAAACTTATTAGATCAGATTCTGAAATATTAAACATGACTGAAATTACTAAGCAATTACAACAATAGCATGTCCAGCAGTGGAATATTGGGTTAAAAAGTATTGACAGTTTATTCACCTCTTTAAAGCACAGTTCTAGATTGTTTTCCAGAATTTTAAGATCAGTTTTCAGCTCCACCAACAGTATAGCTATACTCCTTTATTTCCCAACAACATTTTCTGCCAATTTTCTTAGTATTCTCTTATTAGTAACTTAAGCTATCTATCCTATAGATGTTAATAGATTAGAATTATTTTGAAGACTGTTTAATTCAATCTAATTCGCTATCTAATCATATCTGATGTTGTACAGAACACTATATTTGGTTCTTTGTCAAGTTAATGCAAATGCCTAAAGCTTGACAATCATTTTCCAAATGCATATTTGCAGAACTATTTTGTTGTTATTTTGGTTTTCAGTTCTTAGCTACACATCAGCCTCATCATATCTCACCTGGATTGTTGCAATAGTTTTCTAACTATTGTCTCTATCATAAATCTATCCACTCCACTCTATCCTCCACTCACTTTCAAAAGTGATTTTCCTAAGCCACAGATTTGACTATATCATGCTCCATCCCCAATCCCCACATTTCCCAATAAACTTTAGTGACATCATATGACTTCTAGTATCAAATGTAAAATTCTCTGTTATTTAAAGTCCTTCAAATCTGATCCCTTCCTACCATTCCAATGTCCTTACATATTATTCCCCTTTACATATCCCAAGATCCAAATATAGTGGCATACATACTGTAATCTGTTCATTAAGCTCTATTTCTTGATATGCCCTTTTTATTTCCTGTCCTCTTTGTCTGGAATGGTCTTCTTCATCATACCTGACTCCTAGCTTCCTTGTCTTCTTTCAAGACTGACCTCAAATCCCACCTTCTGAAAGTTCTTCTACCTTCAGTTCATTCCTTCTTTCTAATGTTACCTTTTATTTACACTGTATATACCCTCTATGTCCATATTGGTTGATATATTGCCCTCCTTGTTATAATGTGAGCTCCTTGAAGGCAAAGGCCATATTCTTGCTTTTTTAAAAAAAATCTCATTACTTAGAATAGTCCTCAGCACAGATTAACTGTGTAGGAAAATGGAGATCACATTGTACAGAGGAAAAACTAAAACTAAAACTATTGCAATTAGAGTTATAAGATCTGGGTTTAGTTAACATTACTGTTGCTTATTATCTCTTTGGGGTATATAGAATGTTCTAGAAGGACTAACCCTTATGGCCTGGGGGGTTTGTGGAGTCCTCTTCAGGAGTGCTCATACACTTTTGGTGTTCGTTTGTCACTCAACTTTCACCTGTGGCTCCAAGAAGCAGCCACACCACGGTAAAACCAGATTGGCAGACAGGCTAAATAAGATCTATTATAACTGACAGGCACCATACCCATCTGTGACTTAGGCAGATTGTCAACTTGAAGCATATGAAAATTTTCTCCTGTGGAATGGGCAGATGAGAACAATTTGTTTCATTGTCTATGAAGATTGTTGAAGCAGGGCATTGGAAACTTGAAATGAGAGTGAGGCTAGTGATCTTGTGCAATTATGCCTCACTTAAATACAATTTACACTCAAGTCAAGATATTACCCTGTGATGTCTTTGGTCCTCTGAAAATGAAGGACAACCAGCTTTATGACCCTGTGCAAGTCACAACTCTCATTGCCTAGCCCTCACTGCTCTTCTGCTTTGGAACCAATACACAATATTGATTCTAAGCCAGAAGGTAAGGGTTTAAAAAAACAAAACAAAATAAAATAAAATACCCAGCTAACTCTTTCCCCGCTCCCTTTAGAGAAGGTATAATTTAATAAAATGATACATGTGTATATAAAACTAGGTCTTACCCTTTTCTATTCATCAGTTCTTTCTCTTTTTAAAGGAAAAATTAAAGCAGTTACAGATAGAAATATATAATGAAACTATAATAGTAGGGGAATTTAAACTAAATCTAACCAAAAATAAATAAGAAAGAAGTCAATGAGCTAAGTACAATTTTAGATAAGATAGATATGATATATATATCTGGAGAGAATTTTATAGGAAGAGAAAGGAATAACAATTTTTTTCAGTGGCACATGATACCTTTATAAAAATTGAACACATATTGATATTGAAACTTTATAGTTAAATGCTGGAAAACAGAAATATTAAATGTATCCTTTTCATATCATAAATTAATAAAATTATATTTAATGAGAGAACATGGAAACAGACAAAATTAATTAGAGACTAAATAACTTAAAGAATGAATGGATTAAAGAACAAGCCTTAGAAACTAATTTTATCAAAGAAAATATCATTGTCTCCTCCAGGCAAGATACATGGAGGATAAAGGTAGTAAAAAGAAGATTGATTGAATATGTTAAGAAATTTTCTAGCATTCTAAAATCAAAGCTTTCAACTTTGTAAGGAACATATTTAAAGCAATTAACATATGTACATATTTTAAAACAGTCTAAATATGAATTAGACACTGTTAAATGAACAAGAAGAGATTCAGAAAGTATCCTAACAAAAACTCATACAATATAAATAACACATAAGGTTCTCACCAATAAACCATCTAAGGAAAATGAAGACTTCCTTGCCAAAAAGGAGGAAAAATATTAGTAATTGTTCTTAGAGCACATGGTAAATATATTAAAAAGCTACAGAATTACTATTGGAATGAGTAGACATCAGTTCACCAAGCAGTAGTAAAGATGGCTAACAGGAACATACTACTGGATTTATTGACTGCAAATAAAAGTTGTTTAACTCCAGATGGAGTCTAGAAAAAAAAGGTAAGGTATGGGAATAAAATCAAAAAGTCCTTCATGGGCAACAATTCATAGCATAAAAACAGCCAATAATATATCCACAAATATACATGGTATGTGTGGAGGGGAGGGAGATGAAAGGCTGTATCACAAGGATTTGTTTATAGAAATGGAAAGATTTATGATGTCAATTCAGAACCAGCTAATTGCCACATGAAATTACAAAGAAATTATTTTAGGGACTCCAACTCAATAATCAACATAGATTGTTTAAGGAAACATTTCTGCAGGATATAAACATTAGAGTTTAATGAATACTTATTAAAAAAAGAAAAAAATACTTATTAAGATATGTCCTGGTGGCTAGAATTAGTCAATAGAAGCTCACTATCTTTTAAAATGTAACAGACAACAAATCTTCACACAACCAAGTTTTCAAAATATCCTTGAGAGTTCAATATGACTGTATTGGAACCAAAATATTATTACAGATAATAAAACTGTTGCCAGCAATCATCTGGATCTACATAGGAGATATCATGGGGGGAGGATAGAAAAGATCTGTTTTCTGATTGGAAATGTGTAGTAAGGAAAATGAGATATCAAACCTTACAATAAAATTGCAAACTGAGCACACAGAAAAATTTTACTTTGATAAAAAAACTGGGAAGTTTGGAAGATTTGAGGGTAATGGGTTACCCTCAAATGGATTTGAAGGTAAATATGTTATACACATGTTAAGTCTGAGATGTTTATGAAACATACAATCAGAAATGTCAAGTAGGTATTTGGTGATGTGGATCCGGAGCTCAGGAAAGCCACTCCTGCTCAATATATAGATTTTAGAATCTGTACTGTAGAGAAGAAAATCAAATCCATTTGAATTGATGAGATCACCAAGAGAAAGTGTTGAGGCAGAAAAAAAAGACTCAAGTTAGATACTTGGTTAGAGTTCAGAGTTAGGGCATAATGTATGGATGCTGAACCAGTGAGGGAGAGTAAGCAATCAAATAGGTAGGAGAAAAAAATTATCATTAAAACTCAGAGAGGAAAGAACATGTAGTAAGAGAAATTGTTCTGTAATTTTAAATGCTGAAGAGAGGCCAATAAGAAAGAGGCTTGAAGAAAAGGTTGTTAGGTGTGATAGTTAAGAAATCATTAGCAACTTTAGAAAAAGATTGTTTTTAGTTGCATGATGATGATAGAAATAGCATTGCAAAGATTTCAAAAGTAAATGACAGGAGAGAAAGTAAAGGCAATGAGTAATGATATCGTTTCTCAGGATATTGTTTAGAAATGGCAATGTGATGGAAGACCATAGCTTTAAGGAATGGAGGTGCCAATGGTAAGATCAGAGGAAGGAGTCATTTTTGAGGGAACAATATGCTAAGAGAGATGGGAAAGGGTTGGCTATTTGAGGCAAAAGGCCAACTCTTCATTAGAAACTCCCAGTAAAAAAACTGGGAAAATAAAGAATAATGTCAGAGGGTTGTGAAATAAAGACAAAGGGAGGAAAAGGAGTTCTTAATGAATAGTTGCTTTGATTGTTTCTATCAATTATGAGATTAGGTATTAAGGTAGGAGGTTGAAAGAAGCTGTGGTGTAGGTGGTTTGAGGGGGAACGATTTTAATCAGTCAGTGTGGTCAGTGAGATAGAGAATAAATTTAGGAGTTTGGGAAGGCTTACCTATGTCACAGTGAGGGCTAATTTGAAATTAGATAACAAAATTTTGAAGTATGTTCAATTGGCACACTTGTATAACTCCATTTAACAGAAGAATATGAGTAGGATCAGAGGGGATGGAAGATAGGCATAACATAGGGTTTAAGTTTGGGGAAAGTATTATTGGTGAGAAGATAAGAAAAGAAAGAATCCAAGAATAAGGGACAGCAAAGAGATAAACTTTCAATATCCCTTTTAATGCTAGTGCCTACCCTCTGTTAATTTTCCCTAATGTATTCTGTATATATTTTGTTTCATCTATCTATCTATCTATCTATCTATCTATCTATCTATCTATCTATCTATCTATCGACCTATACATACTATATATCTTGCTTTTGTATTAAATCGTCTATATGTTGTTTCTGTATAGATCTTGCATCTTATTTGCATACTGTTTCCCTCTGGAGTCTGTGAGTTCTTTGAGAGCAGAGATTGCCTTTTGATTTTCTTTGTATTTACAGAGCTTGGCCTGGTGCCTGACACAGAAAATGCTTAATAAATGTTAGTTGACTAACTGACTGAACAGATTCACTTAAACACCAGCCAGTTGAGCACTGGCAATACCACTGATTGGATCACTGACTTTTAAAAGCTGAAGTCAAAATATTAATGCAATACAAAGTCTAAGCTGCACAAAGAACCAAATAAACAATTCAACACCACTAAAACAGTTTGCTACAGAGGCTGGAGAAATAAAGAAGTTGGAGAAGATAAATGGAAATTATCTGGTCATCTATATTGTTGCATATGTGTTGCACAAAGAAAACACAAAGTAGATCTAAAGAGAAATAGACAGTTTGTGTACCATTAATATTGTGGTATGTAATATAACATATAACATAACATTAATATAATACAATAATATAGTATAATAAAACATAATATGATATAATAATCCATGGTGGGCGTTGCTCAAATATTTCTTAGTGGCCCATGGCATGCTTGGGTAACTTGGGTTTTAATGTCTGAAGCATTTTGGATGAGACTCCCAAATGGTGGAAGGAATGCTAAAAACAAAAGACTTAGTGCCTAAAAGGAAGGGTAGACTCAAGAGTTTTGGACAAGATATTCTTTTGGCCTTACAGAAAGGACATATGTTGACCCACAAACTTTATAAGACCAACTTCACAAGGACAGAAGGGATGTCTCTACTTCTGAAAGCTCTTGCAACAGTTTCTCTTCACCAGTCCCTTGAGTCATGTAGTGATGGCACATTGTGTCAGCATTCTTTCTGTTGGTTACAAGATTCTCATTCAAAATGACTCAGGTTTGGCTAGATACTCACCAAGTACTTTGCCAGGTTTCTCTCCAAATCAATACTGACCCCATCTTTCTTAATTGAAGGTATCTCTTATCTGTTATCCTAAGAGGAGGATGAGTAACTCTCCACATATGAAACAGTTATGTATCTACCTATTTTGTACAAAGCATTTGCAGTGTGTACTGCTCAACCCATAAATACAACAAAACAATGTCCTGGCTGAGGAGAAAAAATAGACTCAAAAATCCCAGGGGTATAAAGAGCAACTTATTGATTTGGGAATTATTGAACAAGTTACCTGTAAGACTATTAACATCTGTACTACCTTTACTGATTATCACAAAGCTTTCCACCCAGTTCCATATTCATGATTTGTCCATGCATTAAAATATGTCAAATAGTCCCAAGTATATTGAAAACACTAAAGTTTCTGATTTCCAAATGGCACAATTTTCTCTAATATTAAACATGCCCCCAATACAAAGAGGATTGTTATAAAATGTAGAATATTCAATACAGAAAATAATAGCAAGACAACAACTTGGACCAAGATAATTTCTAATTGAACTCCATTGAACAATTTGAGAATACTACTACTGTTACTACTATTACTACTTCTATCAACAACAATAATAAAATAATGGCATTTGCCATCAAAGGATATACTCTAAGTCTCCAAATTGTATGGAATAAAAAGGTTTTTCAAAATATAGATACAGTGGAAGAAATGAAACCTATGACTTCTGAAACATTGGATAATATATTCTGGTGATACTTTTAATCAAAAGAATGTTGTATTCTTCACTAGTGCAATGGTTTGTAGAGCATTAAATATGAAAATGTATATCAATATAGGGTTTTCGTCTTATAAGATTATTCACTTACAAAAATGAGTAATATGGAAATGAGTTTTGCTTGACAATACATGTATAACCCAGACTGAATTGCTTGTCAACTATAGGAGTGGGGAGGGAAGGAGGGAGGGAGACAACATCAATTATATCTTTGGAAAACTTATGTGGAAATTTGTTATTAAAATAAAATAAAGATTTACAAATAAATAAAATTATGCATCAAAATAATGATTTTTTCCCCAAACCATTTATATTTCAACATTTTGAGGAATATGTAATGAGGACTGGCCATATTCAGTTCTTATGAAACTGAACTATGTGAATACCTAATGAATTTACTATTTGGTCTTTGGAGCAAACATATAAGCCAAAAGTATTAGAGAAAGACATTTTTTATAGGAGTAACCCCTAGAACTTCAAAGGATTGTGTAGCTAGCCTTACTAAAGGAAACTACAGTCACTCCAAATATGAGAAATTTTTCATAACAATAACCAAACATATATGTGAAACTTTAAGGTATATGAAGTGCCTTATGTACATTATATCACTTGATCATTGGAAAATTATATTAATTCAGAAGAAAAAAAACTCTGGATTTTGGATTGCGAATCAGAGTTTTCTGGGTTCAAATTCCAGCTCTGCTGGTTACTCCTTATATCATCTTGCAGAAGTCACTAAATCTCTCAGGACCCTAGTTACTTCCTCTGTAAAATGAAAGGGTTTGACCAGATGACTTCTTAACTTAAAATCTCTTCCCGCTCTAAATATGTATTCCCCTAAGTTATAGCTATCATGCTAAAAGATTATTATTATTATTAAAGTTGTGTCTTGTCCAAGGCCACAGTTAATAAAACTGAGTTCAAAGGTCTTTCCATAAAATATTAACTAACATATAGTACTTTTAGGTTTGCAGAGTTTTTTACATGTATCATTAAATTTGCCACTGATTTACCTAGACCTGACTTAAATATTTTAACTTATCAGAATGGGTGTGAATAAGATGTTCTATATACATCTATCCTTATCAAAGAAGGAGAACCAAATCAAGTCTCTTTGCAAGCTTGCTTATATCAGAAGGTGTCTTTGCAATGGCTCTGAAATGGGAGTTTACTAAACAAGTCAGGAAAAGAATAGCCCATTGTACCTATAGAAGAAAGCAAATGTAGACTCATTTGTTACAGATAAACTCATCTCTTTATTCTTGTCATTAATAATTAATTGCCCTAGGCTTTGTTTTCAGTATAGTTGTACCTTATGAAAACATAGGACTAGGAAATATTGTGCAAAATGCAAAACACCAACTTTATCATGAGTAATAAAAATTCAATTAAGTCGAGAATAAAAATGTGTTAGCAGCCCAAGCTTAACATCAAGCAGTAGAATATGAATAGATTATAGAAAACGAAGTAATGCATGTGTGACAATTTATAAGTGTATGAAAAATCCATCATTACCTTCCATAACTTATAAGAAAGAATTTGAATAAAAGGAGCAAAGATACCATGTAACATTTATAGCAAGTGCCAGGACAAGACCAGCTCTATGAGTTCCCAGAATAAGTGACTGCTTCCAAAGGGGTTATTCATTATAGTTCAATTCAGTTCATTAAGCATCTATTGAATGACTGCTATGTTAGTACCATATGTTAGTTGCTGGAGATGCAAGGTTAAAAAACAACAACAACAACAACAACAAACAATCCTTGACCTTAAGATTATATTCCATCAAAAGCCCATATGCTACCAACTTTCTGACAAAGCTATAGAAGTTACTGAGATTCCACCATATGAGCCACTCATTCCTTTGAGTTGATTAAAGGGTAGTATGAGTCTTGTTAAAAAGTCAGTAAGAGAAGTGACCATCAACCTAAGAGTGATTTTTTAAAAACTGAACTTCAAATATTATATGACTGAGAGTCAAGGAGAAAAAGCAATTTAAAATCCATCTTCAAAATATTTTTTCAGAAATAGGAACAAAAATATTGTCACCATTGTGTATTCTAGGAACTTTCAGCACCATCTATTCAGACAAATAATTAGGATATGTGGTCATGTATATATCAGAAGTAAATAAAGCTAATAACAAGTGAATATTCACTTTGGTTACTGACAGCCCCCATTTCCAAATGAACTCTTCCTTTACAGAAACACTCTTTTGAGGTCAGATGAAAATTGTTGTATTTGAAGTCTAAGGACCTGAGTTCAAATTCCAACTCCACCATTTATTACTTATATCACTGTAGACAAGTCCTTTGGCTTTAGTTTTATTAGCTATCATATGAAGACTTTGAAGTGGATAATTTCTAAGATCTTTTCCAGGGCTATATCTATCCCCAAATTGAATGATCCCTAGGAAGTTGTGTTTATTCCAATGATGTCATCATTACTATAAAAATCTTTGGAACTCTTTCTTTAAGGATATACTCAATGTGCAGAGTGAAAGGAGCAGAACCAGAATATTGTACACAGAGACGGATACACTGCGGCAAAATAGAATATAATGGACTTCTCTACTAGCAGCAAAGCAATGATCCAGGACAATTCAGAGGAACTTATGGGAAAGAATGCTATCCACATCCAGAGAAAAAACTGTGGGAGCAGAAACACAGAAGAAAAACAACTGCTTGATCACATGGTTCAATGGGGATATGATTGGGGATGTAGACTCTAAATGATCATCCTAGTGCAAATGTTAACAATATGGAAAAAGGTCTGGCTCAATGACACATGTAAAACCAGTGGAATTGCTTGTTGGCTATGGGAGCGGGGTTAGAGCAGGGGAGGGAAAGAGCATGAATCATGTAACCATGGAAAAATATTATTAATTAATTAATTAAATTTAACAAAAGAATACACTCAATGATAATACATGTATAACCCAGTGGAATTGCTTATCAACTCTGGGAGAGGGGAGGGAAGAAGAGAGGGAAAGAAAATGAATCATGTAAACTTGGGAAAATTAAAATATAAAACATAATTTATTAAAAGGCAGGTTGCCAAAAAAAGGAATATACTCAAAATGGGGCAGCTAGGTGACTCAGTGGACAGAGCCAGAGCTGGAGACTGGAGGTTCAAATTTGACCTCAGATACTTCCTAGATATGTGACTTAACCATCACTGCTTATCTCCTAATTGTTCTTCTGCTTAGAACCAATACATAGTTTTAATTCTAAGATGAAGGTAAGGATTATGAAAAAAAGAATATAAGCAAAATTCCCATTTTTAATAGTTGCAACTTAGTTTTAATGCCAAGCATTATTTTCCAGCTCGACTACCCACTTTACACACCAAATTTGCTTCCAAATGACATCTGGCTATTTCCTCAAATCGAACTCATTTTTAATGATGCAAGATTTGGCATCGTTGAGGACAGAAAGTGTTATAGGCTCTGAAAGTAGTTTAGGAGAGGAATCCCAAAGCTATTTTGAACAATAGCAGCAGGAACATTGGAATAAGTGTACAGACTCACAGAGGAACTACTTTAAAAGATAAAGCAATTGAATTCAGAAGTTTTGGTAGCTTGCTAAAATAATCAATCAAATGGATTTTTAGTCATATCTCCATGTTACCTTGATGTAATGTAGTATGATAGAAAGAATGCTGGAGTTGTAGTCAAGAAGTCACTTTCCCACTTTGAGTCTTTATTTATTCATATGGAAAATATGGATAACAATAATTGTACAAAATTGAAAGTGTAATATAAATGTTCCCTATTATTATTGTGGTGTTTGTATCTAAGGGAGGCAGTATCCCATTAATGCAGTAACCCATTAACCCCATTAAATTAATTCAGTCTAATTTAACAAACATTTATTAAGCACCATCTGTGTATAAATCACTGTGCCCAGGGTTAAGAGAGACAAAAAAATTTGATAGATAAGATAGTGTCTGCCCACATGAACCTTGTAGTTCTCTAAGCAATATGAATGCAAATAGTAATAATACTACAAAATAACACACATAAGAGATGTACATTTGAGTTGGACTTTCAAGTGGGAAAAAAGAAAGAGCCAAGACTTGTTATTTCATTAGGAGAGGGAACTTATGGAAGGCAGAACTCCCTCTACTAGGCAGCTAGGTGGCGCATTAGATAGAGTTTGAAACTGGAATTTGCTTTAAATACTTACTAGTCTGTATGCCTTTCACACAAGTAACTTACCTCTTTATGTCTCAGTTTCCTCATCTCTAAAAGGAAAAAAAAATAATGACATATATCTCATAGGGCTGTTGTGAGAATTAAAAGGTTTTAACATATGTAAAATACTTTGCATATAATAAAGTGATACATTATCATTATAGATTATTAGTAGTATTAATATTAACATTAATAATTAAACTATTAAATTATAAGTTATTAGTTATTAAATTTTAAATTATTTATTGTGTTGTTAAAATTAAATTTATTAAATCATTAAATTTATTTATTATTGTTATTTCATTTTTGTTTAATTATTTGTTAAATAAATAAGTATAATAATATGTGCAGTTAGACACAGTTTCTTCAACTTGTCTTCTTAGAGTGCTGCTTAGAGAACTGAGAGCTTAGATGACTTGCCTAAAGTCACTTTGTCAATTTGTTTTAAGAAACAAGATTTGGACCCAAGTCTTCCTGAATCAGAGACCATCTTTATTCATGATATCACCTACTTCTCTGGGATTGAAATTGGTTGGAAAAAAAGGCATTTCATGTATAGGAAGAGTGCAGGAGAGGTGTAAAAGACATCAAGCAATCCAGTTTTGTTGAAGAATATAATTCAGAGAGTAGCTGTATGAGATGACATTGGAAGGGAATATAGAGAGTCTTGAATTGTAGGCTTGGTTTTAGGCATATTGAGTATGAAGTACCAATAAGATAGCTCTATGAACATGTATTATATGCAGTTTAAGACACAAGTCTGATGCTTGGGAAAGAGGTCTTAGGAAAAAAGCTAGATGCATTTATTTGGGAATGATAAATATAGGTAATAGCTAAATTCATGACAGTGAACTCTTTTCATTTATACTATGTTGCCTCTAAGTGAAGAGAATCTAATAGTACCATCAAAAAAATCAGGATCTACTTCTATGAGATGTTAGAAATCCTGGATGACTGAAGTGGGGGGGGCATTGCCTAAAAGTCCTGGATATCTGGGATTAATGGTAAGAAAATAAGAGACAAACAAGAAAAAAATGCTGGACAGGAAGATCGGAAAGCACAACAGACAAAATTCTCCTCAAAAAGCATGCTTACAGTAACTTTGCTCTCATTCATTCATTTGTTCATTTATTAAACAAACAATTACAATTGTCTACTCATAAATGGTATTCTTCCTGGGATTGGAAAAGTTATTAAGTTTAGATATAACATACTCTTTGGGACCCCTGTAGGAATCATATTCTTAGTTCGGGTCCTAAGAAAGACAAATAATTAAATTGTCCCTCAGGATTCTAAGAGTAATCTTGGGAGATTGAAGTTTCTAGACACTCATGAGTCCCCATTTGGTATATTCTCGATTATCAACCAACAGGCAGGTTTCTATTAACTTTTAGGAAAAGGATTTTCTGGAAAGAAATAGTAAAAACACTAGTTATGAAAACAGGCTCCTGCCCTTATAGAGGACACTTTGCATTTAATAGAATGTCGGGAAAACAGTTTATTTAGTTCCTGAGGATTTATCAGAAGGAAGATAGAATAAGATAGAATCCCTGAACAAAATTTCCTTAAAAAAAAAGAAGAGTTCAACCACCCTATTTTCATAAGTTCATCTTTCTACTCCTGGTAGTGAATTTGTCCTGAGAATTTGGAAACAATTTTACTTGAGACCTCTGAAAAGCAATTTCCCTATTTAAGATACTTTCCCAAGAATTATATGACTTTAAATATCTCAAAGGCAGATCCACTTCCGCTGACTGATAGAACTGCCAGGAATTAATCAATAAACATTTATTAAGGACTTACTATGTGCCAGGCATTGTGCTAAGAACTTCTGAGGAGTACTTCAGAAGAGCCATACAAACTTTCTCTGGGCCCCAGAAGAGCAGAAAAGCAAAGAAAGACTGTATCATAATCTTAAAATATAGACCCTGATATTTTAGTTCTTACAACTGTGAGAAGCTTCGTTGTACCACCCAAAGTGGATATGCTTAGCTGAAGTTTTTGTCAATGGAAATAAAATCCTGATCCTAAAAATCCTAAAATTCTAATATGAAGATTCCAAGCTAGCATACATTTTTAGGGATCTATAACAGGTAAAAACAAACAAACAAACAAACAAAAAACAAACAAACTCTTTTTTTCCCCAGTGGAAAGGTGTGCTACAGTCAAATATCTTTAACACACTCAATAAATTAAAATACTGTTTTCAGCTCACCAACATTCTCCTTTTGTCAGGCTCAATTGGCAAATCAGATGAAGTGCAAAAAGAGGGATCTGTATCAGCACTGCCTCGTGGTAGAAAGTGGTTGGCTATGGTGCTTACACAGAAGTCTGTTTGACAGAGTTATAAGCCTCTCAAGTCAAAAGATTAATCTAAAAAGTCAGTAAATGTTTGTTCAGTGGGAAAAAGAAAGCATGACGATTGAATCCTATATTACAGTTTCATTGATTGACAGCAGAAGAATTGCAATATTTGGGCTGGTAAACTAAAATTCTGTTGCATTAAAAAATCACAAAACCTTGATTTTGTAATCAGAGTATGTTAACACACTGTTAACATTTCAAATACATGTTTTCTCCTTCTTGCCAAGAATCTGAAATAGTGTCCCGGTTTGCTTATGTAAAACAATTAGATGATAGGATTTATAAATGTAAACTGGGGGAAAAGTAGAAGTGAGAGATAATGTAGCCTCAGTAGGCATTGAGGAGTAAGTCGAACTGGGGACCCAGTGATAGACATGCCCAAATAGAAAAAAAAATGGAAGAATAAAAGTAAATTTAACCTTTCTCATTTTTGTAAAGAAAGATGCCCCAGCCAACACACTTCTAAAGTATGGTGTTCAGTTTGGGGTATCACAATTTAGGTATGGCATTGGTTAACTACAGGACTCTCAGGGAAGAACAAATAATATGGCAAAAGGTGCCCTAATCAGGTCACATGAAGGTGGGAGGAAAAAATTTAGAATATTGATCCCGATCCTGGAAAAGAGAAAGTTCTCCTTTCCAAATGGCAGCAACCATCAGGCAGGTAGGATTTGCCAGGATGTGGGGCTACAAATACATTCAAAAACTATGGAGGAAGGTGTAGGAAGGAGCAGTCAAATGTCCTACGGTTCCTGCTGTGGGCGTGCTGCTATTGAAGGGCACACAGTTAGCATGCATCTGAGCAAAAGTTGAATTCAGATTATTTTTCATGAAGTCCAGTGTCCTGTGCATTAGATCACATTATCAGAAGACCTGATCTCGTGCCTTAACTTTGTGATTGGCTTTGGACAAATGGGCAAGTTATCTAAGCCCTCTGAGATTCAGTTTTTTCAGCTATAAAATTTACAGGGCAATTGAAAAGAACAAATGAGATAATCTTTCTGAAGTCCTCTGAAAATTATAAAACACTATATAAACATGCATAACTACTCTACTTTTAGCCAAGCTTAATGAAGCATGCTAGTACAACTCTACCTTTCTTTTCCTCGAGGCCAAGCTGTAAAAAACTTTATGATGGCGATATTTCTGTTTAGAAAAATCTGTAGGCAACCCTTTATCTGGGAAAGTGAGATGTATGACTCTAGCCAAGTCACTTGACTTCCTAATATGCTAAATAACTCTATATAACTATAAGTTGTAAGAAAAAATAATAATATCTATAACTTACATATTCTGTTATAGAGTACTATCTTTTCTATATGCAGCAGTACCAGGCATATGCATATGTACATACACACATGAACACATGAATATAGATCAAGAGCAGCGAAGAGCAGGGACCCCTCTAGGGGCCATATGGACCAGAAATGAACCTGGTTTGTTGTTGTTCAATCAATTTTCAGTTGTATTCATCTCTTCCTGACTCCATTTGGGGTTTTCTTGGCAAGGGTACTGGAGTGGTCTGCTATTTCCTTTTCCAGCTCATTTTACAGATGAGAAAACTGAGGCAAACAAGGTTAAGTGACTTGCCCACACAGCTAGTAAATGTCTGAGGTTGATTTTGAACTCAGTTCTTATAAGGTTCAGACCTGGCACTCTATCCACTATGCTACCTAAGCACTGGTACACATGAACCCAAAGCCCCTTGTGCAGGGACCTCCCTCCCTATGGCATACAAAATGGAGAAAGAAGTGATAAATAGAAATAAGTTAAATGTAGTTTTATATACACATTTACCTTTTTGTCAAGTGATGCCTTCACTAATGGGGAAAGGGAAGGGAGGGAAGAGAGTTAACTAGGTATTTGAATGTAACAAACAAATCAACCCATAAATTTAAATAAAAAAAAAACTATTAAATAGAGGGATTGCAATGGGTGTTGTTGGATGGGATTCCCACATTGAAGAAATTAGACATCTTTTGAGGTACTGAAGAAATATCTTTATGGTCCAAACCTCAGGCGATCCTTGTAAGTACCAAATAGCAGATGCTCAAACAAATACCAGAGTCCTACAGAAGGAGGGAAGAAGAATCAACGCATCATTCTATCAGTCTGATCTTGGAATTTGACACTTTCTGTCCTGGAGGGTGATCCAGAGTGAATGAGCTTTTCTGGGAAATCCTTGAAGGGAGTAAAAATTGCCAACAACAAAGTTATGATACTATAAAGGGTTCCCCAGCAGTGTCTGAAAGCAGACAGGGATTTTCTGATGTGGATAGGAGACATAGGGACATAATTAATTTAAGTACCCAAAGGTCAATATTATTTTATACACAAACATATGTGTACATATACATGTATGTTATATGTATAGATACATGTATGTATATATTCATATATATACATGGGTATATAAAGCATTCCAAATTTCTTAGTACAGTATTAAGTTTAATAGCTTAATGCTTAAATAGGTAAAAATTTCACTTAACTTGTATATGTATAAACATATAAACAAAATTAAAAAAAAAAAACCCTTACCTTCTCTCTTAGAATCAATACTAAGTATGGGTTCCAAGGCATAAGAGAGTTAAGGGTTAGGCAGTTGTGGTAAAGTGATTTGTCCAGGGTCACATAATAAAAATGAATTATTAAACCAATTGATTTCAAATCATGAAAATAACATTTAGCATTTATTTAATGATTAAAGGTTTGCAAAGATGTTTATAAATATATCATTTTATTCTCATCACCCTAAGAGAGTGGTGCTATTATTATCCTCATTTAACAGATGATCAAACCAAATCTAACTAAAGTTGTGTCCTGCCCACAGTCACATGGAAAGATCTGAACTCATATCTTTCTGACTCTGTACCTAAGACTCCATTCACTATACCCAACTTCTTCTCTATCTTTAGCTGTCTCTGTATACCTGCATCTCAGGACACCTATATGGCTCAGTGGACAGAGCACAGGACTTGGAATCCAGAAGATTTCTCTTCCTGAGTTCAAATCTGACCTGAGACTCCAGCTATATGGAACTCTAGAGAAATCACTTGCCTTGTTTGCCTCAGTTCCTCATCTATAAAGTGATCTGGAGAAGGAATTGGCCAACTATTCCAGTGTCTTTGCCAAGAAAACCCCAAATGAGATCTCAAAGAGTCAGGCACAACTGAAAAATGACTGAATAATAACAATCTCTATCTATATTTCTATCCCTTTATCATCTCTATATCCACAGCTCATCTATCCATAGATGATATTTCTATAGACACAGATTTTCCTTTAGAACATTTGCAATCCTTTAGGATGTAACAATAGGGGTAGAGAATAGTGTGCTGAATGATGAGGGCAAGTCAGCCAGAATTAAATTTCAGTATTGCTACCGTCTAACTAAATCAGGGATTTCCTCTCATGGGGAAAAATTATGATTATAACCCTTGACATCAAAGGAGTTTTACCACCTCCAGTGTTTATTCTTTCTAACCTAATCACCTTTAGTCCTTGGAGTATCCTTTGTTTTTCTATGGACAAAATGGCACTGGTTCTACTCCCCTTTGGTCTACTTACAATTGTGCTATAGTCCTGGGTAGGGCTGGATTCTTGGATTGTGGTTACATCTGTTCAACTTAAATTCACAGAGTCAGAACCAGACTAGTCCTCAAGACTAGTGGATGCATGGATGCCATTTTCTCCCTTCTTTTCTGGTGAGTGAATGTCTCACTACTGGTTTGCATGTTATCTTATAATAAACTGGAAATGGTGGCTGTGTTTTTGCTCCTAGAAATCCAAAAAAGTATTAGTGCAATTATCTATAAGTTTATAAATTTGATTGAGAAATATGCATATATTTATATCTAAGTGTACATGTGTGTGTATGTTCATAAACCAATTTCAGCATCAGAAAAGAACACTTAGGATTTTCATTAATTATCCTGCTTGCAATTCAGTTCAATAGCATTAACTGTTTATGAAATTAAGAAAGTCATCTGCACTTAAGAGGTTGGCCTATGAAAGTATTCCTGCTGTGAAAAATGGCTTGCATGATTAAAATAAAATTTCATTTACTAATTGTCATTCCCATTCTGTAACTTGATTATATTTCAATCAAGCAAGTCTTACATTAAATACCAGTTTCAAGCAGTAGTTTCACATAGTAACACCTCTGAGAAAGGCATTAGGGTATCATTAAACAAGTCAACAAGAAGTTTGAGAAGAGAATTGATAATGTAAACATAATTTGTGGCATTTTAAAAAAAATTGCTAATTATTCCCCCTCAGGTATTTTAATGAACATAGACCATTATGGCAGAACAAGTACCAAAAGGTAGAAGTTGCAGGGAAGTTAGATCTGTGAGAATATATACTTCTTCCTGGAGTGCTATAGTGATAGGTGAGAATCTTATAGCTATTTTTGAGATAAAAGGGCAATCTACCTTAGTCTAGAGGCCCTCTTATCCTGGCAGGTTCTATCCCACTTTCTAGTTTCTTCCAACTATCCACAAAAACACACAGAAAAATATAGTCTTTATCCAAAATATGTGATTCTATAGTAAAAAAAGACTAACATATTGCTCCTAAGATAAAGATCCATAGATATAGATATATCTATATGTAATGGAGAAGTTTCATTGATATAGGTTTGATTAAGAAAAGTATGTTGGTAATTTTTTGTTTTTTTTAAGAAGACCAATAACATCATTCTTGATGGAGCTTTTGCTTCTTCATGAACTGGATTTTAGGGACACAGTATTGGACATAATTGTCAATCTCACTCTTTCTTCTAGAGTCATCAGGGTCCAATGGTAAGACAACAGGTAGGATGGCTGGTGATGCCTTACCAAGTTCTAAGCATTTCACAATGCTTTAGTTGCTTTTATGGCCATTGAAACAAATTGTTTTCATCTGCTTCTTATGGTGGTAGAAGTGTTCATGTGTTTAGGATAGACATCCCTCTATGATTACCAACAAGTTTAAGTCTGTTGGCTACCTTCAATCCAGTTTAGCTCATTTGTCTAAATGGTTTTACCATCATGCTCTAGCTTCTTGGAACTGCAGATGAGCCTTAAAAGGTACAATCCCTGGGTAAAACATAAAGACATTGCTCCTGAATGGGGAACAACTCTGACTCATGCAAGGATTTCTGACACTATTGATCTTTCTACAATAAGTTGCCTTAAGGAGTCTATAGTATCTTTCAGTAATAGCTGGAACAGATGAGCTGTCACCTAAACTTCAGCTTCCTCCATACCTCTATCCCACTCCATATATTTGCTGGGTACTGTAAAATTTCTCTTCTTTCTTCAAGTCTCCTACTCAACTTCGCCATTTCCCAGTCTTCACAGGTAAGGATCTCACCATCTTAAATGAGAAAAAAGAGTTCATTTACCAATAGAGGGATAATAAGGGTAACAATACAATAATAGATAGCATTTACAATAGTGCTTTAAGGTTTGGAAAACATTTTACACATGTTATATTCTTTGGTCTTCATAATAACCTTTGAGATTGTGAAATTAGAATCTGTTACCCTAAAAACTATGATTTTCAGCAAAACTACAACCCTCAGCAAAAACTACCATTCCCAGAACCCCACTCACTTCCTATTGTTGTGTGCTGATGTAGATAGGATATAAATTGGGTGGAGTTCCATGTCTAGCTCTTTTTCCTTCCTGTCTCAGCTTTGGTGGAATGGGCCCTTTTGAGCAGGTAGATAAACTTAGTTATATGGTTCTATTTTGTCAGATAATAAACTTAAAAAAATAATATTTGAAGTATTGGACATTCATTTAAATCTTATAAGATAGGTGTATTATTTTTCCTATTTGCATATAAGGAAACTGAGGCTGAGTGATTTTAAGTAACTTATCTTTGTATGACATAGTATATAGCTATTGAGTGAGACAGAATTGATAACTCAGTACTGCATTCCCTAGCTGCCATTTGCTATGAGTTCTCTCTTTTCACCTCTTTACCTTAACATGTCTTGCCATTACCACCCATTTTCTCTTTTATTTCAGTCTCTGATGAAGAGGTGGGCACTTCATCTTTCCAAAGGCCTCACATGTACACACACCCTTTCATCCATTTGGGAATATAAATATAAATGTAAATAGTTTAACCTTATTAAGTTCCTCATGATTTTTTACCCATACTTACTTAAAAAAAAAAAAACAACCACCACATCCCTTATTCTAAATTACAATGAATGCTAAGTATTGGTTCCAAAGCAGAAAAGCAATAAGGGCTAGGCAACTGGGGTTAAGTGATTTGCTCAGGGTCACACAGGTAGGAAGTGTCAGAGGCCAGATTTGAACCCTAACTCTCCAATTTCCAGACCTTGGTCTCTATCTACTGAGCAACCTAAATGCCCCTCATATTTACATTTTGTGCCTCTCTTGAGCCTTGTGTTTGAATGTCAGACCTTTCAGAAAACCATATACCAAACCATTCACTTCTTGGTAGATGTAGCTGCTAAATCCTGTGTGATCCTGACTCTTGGCTCTATGATATTTGAATTATTTCTTTTTGGTTGCTTTATGTTTTTTCTTTCTTGACAGGGGAGCTCTAGAATATGTCTGTAATATTCATAAGAGTTTTCTTTTGGTGATCTCTTTCAGGAGGTTATTGAAGGATTCTTTCAAATTCATTTTGCCCTCTGATTCTGAGATATTGAGGTAGTTTTCCTTAATAATTTAGAAATTATTATATCTAGGCTCTTTTATAAGACTTTCAGATAGTAGAATAATCATTAAATTTTCTCTCTTCTCTATTTTCCAGGTCAGTTGTTTTTCCTATTAATTTTCCTATCAGATTAGATTATTTTCACATTTTGCTAATTTTATTTTTTAAATTCTTTTTTTCTTGATGTCTCATGGAGTCATTAGCTTTCAATTGGGCCAATTCTAATTTTTAAGAAATTATTTTCTTGAGTAGAATTTTGTACATTTTTTTCTTATTTGACCAATTCTGATTTTCAAAGTTATTTTCATCAGTATTTTTGTCCTTTTTTTAGCAAACTGTTGATTTTCTTTTCACAAATTTCTCATTCCTTTCATTTCCTTCCCCAGTTTTCTTCTATTCTTACTTAATTTTTAAAATAATTCTTTGTCTTTTAAAATATGTATATATAGAAACACACATATATGCATATACTTATATTCACATATTTACACATATATATATGTGTGTGTGTATGCAGGCATTCATACACACACTAAATATACAGTTGTTCAGAGGAGACAGTAACAACTGGAATAATCAGGAAAGACTGCCAATTATGCTTGAACTGAGTCTTGAGGAGACTGGAGTTAAGAAGAGGAGAAGCAAAATGTGAGATTGAATGTCAGGTATGGGGCAGCTCTGTAATTTTTATACCCAATTTACAGAGAAGGCAATAAGCTCAGAAAACCTAAGTGGCTTATCCATGGCTTCATGATTAAAAAGCTTCAGAGGCATATGTTGGACTAAAGTCTTTCTAACTTCAAGTCCTATATTCTATTTACTATACCAAGACTGTCTCTCTTTTGTAGGCTACTGGCTCATGGCAGAGGAGGGAGTTACCATGTGTTTAGGATTCTTTTTTCAGCCATTTGGTTCCTGCTGCTTCCTTTCCCTCCAGCTGTGCGTGCATGCTTAGGCTTTCCTCCTGACTTATCATTTGACAACCAACTGCTATGCATCTTGCATGAGAGGCAGGGCTTTCCCTGTGCTCATGGAGGCTTGTTTTGACAGCTGACTCTCTTGTGTGTTATAGCATAAGGTTCACAATTTTCCTCCATCAAACCATTCACAGCTGCAATGGCAACAAGAATTTTCATTCTTTCTTTTTTTTTATTCAACCCTTACCTTCCTTCTTAGAATCAATATTGGATATTGGTTCTAAGACAGAAAAGCAATAAGGGCTAGGCAATAGGGTTAAGTGATTTGCTCAGGGCCACACAGCTAGGAAGTGCTTGAGGTCAGATTTGAACTCACCTCCCATCTCTAGGCCTGGCTTTCAGTTCACTGAGCCACTCAGCTACCCCCTCAACAAGAACTTTTTAACAGAGCTTTCCAATGTTGGAACAGGCTGCTGTTTTTGGCATAATGAATTTCTTATTATTTAATATATTCAGAAAGGTGTTGAATGATCATCCATTAGGGATTTTATAGAAATAATCCATGTATGAGTTGGAAAGGTGGATTAGAAGTCTGATAAGACCTATTCCCACTGTAAGAGCCTATAATTCTTGGATGTTTGGCTTCTGAATCACCTGCCAAGGATCACCTGGCCAGACAATTTCCAGTCTGACTAATGTGATTGACCAAAATGTGTAAAAATATAAATTCTGAGTTTAGGCAGGCAAGACTGTGATTAGGCTTAGTCCATAAAATAAATTAGTTCTGCTAATGGGTGAGTATTTTAACTATTTCATTTGAGTTAGGGCTTGAAATTTTGAGTGGCTCATTTGTCTGCAAAAAAGGGAACTAAATGAGGATTGATAAAGACAATAGATTTGTCTTTGCTCTGATGAGAGTTTAAAAATGGAGGAGGAAGGGAAGAACTGCCTCTGTAGGGAGAGAATTTGATGCCTGGAGCTAGGATGCTGTTGAGACTATATGAGAGTAAAATTAGAGTTCTGGTTCTAAAGAACCTGGCATTTCCCTAGCAAAGGATTATATATGGGCTAGATGTGAGGAGTAGTAGAAACTATAGCCATAAAGCAGAACCAAATGGCCAGCTTAGCTGAGATGCTGTATCCAATGAAGTGTACTATTATAACACTATGAAAAGACACCAGGGGCCCTGGAATGAGTTGTTTTTCAGTTGTTCCTGACTCTTTATAAGCCCATTTGAGGTTTTTTTGGCAAAGACAGTGTAGTGGTTTGTCACGACCTTCCCCAACTCATTTTACAGATGAGGAAACTGAGACAAATAGGGTTAATTGATTTGCCCAGTAGAACTAGTAAGTATCTGTGGCTAGATTTGAACTCAGGAAGATGAGTCTTCCTGATTTCAGGGTAGGTGCTCTATCTACTATGCCACTTAGCTATTCTTGGAATTAGTACTACTAGTCTAAATCATCAGTCACTGCATCCAGTGCTCTAAATTGCCCTAGATTCTCAGCTCTTCCTTAGTTGGCTTTTGGCATAGTCAGTACCACTCACTTTCCTCCAGTTTCAATTTCTCCTCTATCTTCTGCTTTCATTACTACTTTGTTAACTCTAGTGTAAGTTTCAGGGCTCAGTTTTCTCTCTTCTATAGGACATAGTTTATCTGGCTGCTGGTAGTTCATCCGTTTTTGGAATTGTGGTATGTTGACTAGAAAGGATCTTAGAAATTCTTTTGCTCTTGCCCTTATTTTACAGATACAGAAATTGGAACTTAGAGAGGCAAAGTGACTTGTCCATGGATGCACAAGTACAATGTAGAAGAAAAAAGATTCAATACAGATCTTCCATCTTCAAATCCAATGCCATTTCTAAAAGAGTGCTCCAGTCACTTTCCATAGAGAGTACACCGAATGTGGACTAGCACAGCAGTTCATTAGTCAATATTGTGGGGGAAAGTACTGGATTTGGAGTCATAGGTTATTGTTGTTCAATTATTTCATTTGTGTCTCTGTGACTCCATTTGGGTTTTCTTGGCAAAGATACTGGAGAAGTTTGCCACTTCCTTTTCTAGATCATTTTACAGATGAGGAACTGAGGCAGAGGTAGGTGACTTGCCAAAGGTCATACAACCAGAAGATGTCTAAGGCAAGATTTGAACTCAGGAAGATGTCTACCTAATCTCAGGCCTATCACTCTATCTACTGCATAACTTAGGAATCATAGGACCCACTTTAAATCCTGTCTCATTGTGTAACCTTCAGCAAATCATATAAACTTTTTGAGTCTCAATTTCTTTAAATGTAACATGAGGAGGTTGGATCAGATGACAACTCATCCTTGTCCTCTTCAAGGTCACTTCTAGTTCAAAATATATCCACTTATCATCAATCCTTCATAAACTCAAATTGGTTGACTGGAAGTCACACTCTTAACTCCCTTCCTACTTCCTGACTTTCCAGATAATTCCCTTCCTTTCATGCTAAATGTTATCTTCCTCCCTGACTTCACTGGTTTGGTTGCAGCTACCCTGTTCACCATACATATAGCCTGTCACTTCTCTCTTAGGTTAACATTTAAAATACCCCCCCTCCCCCTTATCTCCCTGTCTCCTCCCATCTACCATTCTCTTTCCCTTGTGTTCTGCTTTTCATCTTTTCAGTGATTACTGTTGTTTACTCTTTTATTCTGATGTAACCAATCCCACCAGTGCAAACCCAATTTATTCTAAAAAGAGACTTAATGTGCCATAAAACTAACAGTGAGATTGCTCTCAGGTGCTCAATAAGCTGACACAGCACACAGGTAATATTTATATGGCAATATTGCTCCTAGAAATACCAGACCCTGCACTGCTTGCAAATCACAGGATAATTATCCGCTTTAGGTCCTTAATCACAGGAGCAAGTCCCTTTATAAATAAACAACTACAGTAAATATAAGCCTGGAGAATAATTAAAAGACGGGACAAAGCAGGACTAGCCAGTCTTTATGTCATCCTCCTTCAGCCCTCACACGATGTTGGAAATCCTAGAAGCATGATCCCACTGCAAGTATGCAGGATATACAACAGATCTCTCCTGAGGAGGAAGGCTTATTTTCCAAAGGAAGTCCTCTGTAAGAGACAGTGGTCATGAGTTGATTGTGTTGGCTAGTATTTCTAGCAGCAACCAGGCATAAGAATCATAGAGCCATAAAGTTTCAGAAAGGGACTTTAGAAAACATTTATCCAAATCCTATCATCTTACAGATGAAGAAACTGAGGCCTCCAAATGTAAAATTATCTCCCCAAAGCCATATAACACATCATTGGAGGAATCCAAACTGGAACCTAGCCTTGGAATATGAAAAGGAGAACCAAATTAATGAGCAAGTCAAATAGGTAAAGTACCTACATGCTAGGATATTATGGCTGTTGGGAATCGTACCACTTCATCTTTACTGGCTTAATATGCACCAGCAATTTCCAACATTAGAATTAACCACTAGTTAGAATGATAAGACAATTCTGACGTTTTTATCTTTATTCACCCATTACACCAACTTGAAATCCATTCATGTTTCAGGATAGACTCAAAAGTTCTATTCAGTAGGAGACTTTTTGCACATTGGAGATAGAAGACTTTTAATGAATATTTTCAGGTTTTACCAGCAAAAGAACCAAATCCCAAAGCCTTAAAAGTTGTATTAAAAGTAGAGCAGACTGATGTCATGGGTAATGTGTCTAGCTTAAATATGCATAGTCAGAACTTGCAAGGTTTCTAGAGACTGCCTTATGATGTGATTCTTTAAAAATTCTACCCAGGTACCATTTTCATGAACATTTTGTGGAATTATATAACTTTGGAGCTGGAAAGGAACTCAGAGATCATCTTGTCCAACTCTTATGTGAAGAAATAGATTCATGACTTTATTTACTAGCTATATGACTATGTACAAGTCAATTAACCTCTCCAGATTTTGGTAGAAATCTCAGTTTCCTCACCTATAAAAGAGGGATAATTGTATTGGCAGCTAGTTAGCACAGTGGATAGAGTGCAGGGCGTAGATTTTTTTTTAAGAAGACTCATCTTTTGAATTCAAAAGTGGCCTCAAACACTGACACAGACACTGTGACCCTGGGCAAATCACTTAATACTATTTTCCTCCCTTTCTTCATCTATAAAATAAGCTGGAGAAGGAAATGGCAAATCACTCCAGTATCTTTGCCAAGAAAACCTCAAAAGGGGTCACAAATAGTTGGATGTGACTTAAAATGACTGAACATCCACAAACATATTGGGAGTACCTAGTGACTGAACTTTGGGAAATTTGGAGGGAATAAGATATAGTCCCTAATGTGATATAACATTGTATTAAGCACTGTAACAAATATTTCTCTTTTAATTCTCACATGAAAAAGAAGGTATTGTTATTATTATTATTATTATTATCATCATCATTTGACAGATGAGGAAATGCAAGCAAACAGAATTTAAGTTATTTGCCTAGACTCACACAGTTCTTCAGCTGCCTTTTGTTATTCAGTGTCTATAGATTTCTACAACTTATAGGTTTGTGTTGTGACCTGGTGAAAGTTGATGTTAAAATGTGGACTTGTATTCTACAGAGAATCTTGGTGTGCCTAAAAGCACTGAAAAGGGGAACATTTTCCATCAATCTTTGTTCTTTGAAAGTCATCATGGAACCAATTGATGGGCAGATTAAGACTTCAGACATACTTAAGCAGCTGAAATGAAAGAGATTTTTCTGTGTTTGGTTAGAGTGACATAATAATGTAGGAAGGCAAGTTTCCCTTCATTTAATAACTCCCCTATAGTAAAGACAGTAACTGTGATAATAGTTACAAATGATAAATAAATTTTATTAAGTTGGAAATTGTATTTACTGATTATAACCTTATCTATAACCAGGGGCTTCAGCTTCCTAGTCAGCTACTTCTTTTTCTGACAGTGCCCACAGCTTATTACTTTCTCTAAAGAGTGTAGAATTTTACAAAGGCATAAGGAGGCATAGTCACAGGATTATCTCCAACAAAACAATCTGTGGCAATAGTTTACCCCACTGCCTCTTCCCTTTTTTCCTGGGAAAGAAATAACATGTTTTTTGTCTTTCAAAATAAGTTATATTTTCCCCCTTTCTTCTTATGAGAGAAAATTATAAGGAGGTTACAAAAATCAAAATGTCACATTGCCTCTATGTCCACTTTAAAAATTCTAGACATGCTCTGGGTTAAGTCTTTATTATTTTGTCCATGATTGGAGCTTAATACTTGCTTTCTAGCTAGCTGAATGAATGAATCAATAAGTGAGTCAATGAATGAGTCAATGAATGAATTAATTCTCCATTATACATTTTAATCGGATGTAGAGTGGTTTTTGTGTTGAATATGGAGTCAGAAAACCTGGGATAATATCTTGGTTGCTATTTAACTCCTTTGTATGGCATTGAATGAGTCATTTTACCTCTGAGAGACATAGTTTCTTGTCCATAAAAAGGATACATTGGTCTAAAAAACTTCTAAGATCCCTTCCATCTAAAAACCAATGAAGATTTACCCAGAGTCACACAATTAATAAATGTCTAAGACGGGATTTGAACTTGGGAAAAGTCTCCCTGACTCTAGGCTCTGGCTGTCCCACCTAGCTGTCCTTCTTTGAAGTTAGGACCTGTTTTTCTTTTTCCTTATATTTATATCCCTCGTACCTTGTTTCCTGGAAGCAAATATGCTTGTAAATGTTTTTCTTCCTTTATTCAATTTTCTGATTTATAAAATGAAATAGTTATACTAGAATAGAGTTTTTAGGCATATGGCCACAGCCTGAACCAAATTAAAATATAACTGGGAAATATTTAACAAAATAAATAAAAATAATAATCTATAACACCATTTACATTTTTTTCTGAAATATTTTGTGCAGGTAAATGACAGTGGATAGAGCACTGGGCCTGAAGTCAGGAAGACATCTTCCTGAATTGAAATCTGGACTTAGACACTTACTGGCTGTGTGACCCTGGATAAGTCACTTAACCATTTTTGCCTCAGTTTCCTCATCTGTAAAATGAGTTGGAGAAGAACATGGCAAATAATTCCAGTAGTTTTGCTAAGAAAACCCCAAATGGTGTCACAAAGAGTCAGATGCAGCTGAAACAACTGAATGACAACAATAATAGAATATAGATAGTGTTTCTATTTGATTTTCTAAGTCTACATGTAGCTCCCAGGGATCCTTAGCTATGGTTCATGGTCTCAGTTTCTGTTCAAGTTTGACCTCTGTAATAATTAAAATTGGTTTCCAAATGTAATAGTTAAAATTTTGGTTTGACAAAGATAATAATGGTTTAAAAATAATTGTTGTGTTTATCATTTATAAAAGACAAACTATGAGTCAATAGGCTTATTTAGTAGTAGCTTATTTACAGCAAGGTAGAGATATTAAGGTGGGAAACATAGGAAGGAAGGAGGTAGAAAATATCACGTAGCTAAAAATACCCTGAGTCCTAATCCTAGGGCCTCCAGACCATGAAAGAGAATCCAAATGGGAATCTCACCAGAATCCAAAGTCTGGATCAGGGAGCCAAAATCCAAAAAGCCAAAGATGCTGAGAAAACTACTGAGAACCTTCAGCACTGTGAACTTTAAATTACTCCACCCTACTTAGATCTTACTCTATGGTGAAGATAAAGTTGTGTATAAATGGAGATTTTGAACCCTAGACTTCAATCCTCAGAAGTCCTTGGTATTTCCCAGAATTCCCTATAATCTCACTTGAGTCTCCACGTAGGTGAAATCACAATTGGTATTTAACTGGCAGTAATACCTACCACATGCTCTTCCATTCCATTGCAATGATGTAGTAAGTAAGCTAAGCGCAAGGATTCTGAATTGGTTAATCATCCATGGGCACGTGGTTTTTATTTGTATCTTCTTTATTCCTTGATTTCTAATAATCCTTAATAAACCTCATAAAATATATTTTTATTATTAGAGATATAATTTAATTTTTACAGTTGTAATCTGGTTGAACAATGAAGGTACTTAGTTCTTACTTTATAGTGAAGCTAAAACTTTAATTTAAGTCTATTTTCAAATCTTAATACAAAAAGGTATTAAGTAACTATAAAGGGTAAATTAATCACAAAAAGGTCAAGTAACTAACAAAAGGTGAACTTAACAAAGAAGTGTTAAGTAACTCTAAAGATATAATCTAATCAAAGAAGATGAGAACTAAAGAATGGGCATTTAGAGGAGGGGACAAAAGAGGGGACACAAGATATTTGGCTCACTTGCTCTCTCCTGGACCTTTTTGGCTCTTTCCCGGAGAAGTGGTTCTGGCTGGCAGCGTGCTAAGCGTTCTGACATCTTGGCATGGTGTCAGCTATTGTCTGGTTTGGTGGTGAGTTTTCCCTTGATACTATACTGGGAGAAGCTGAGTAGCTAGTCCAGGTTCAGGCATCTTAGCTGAGCCCTCTTGGAGTTTAGGCTGATTCCTTTCTCTACCTTCCAACACTATCCTCTTAGAGAAAGCCTCTAATCTTTCCCCCGGCACAGGCCAGATGGGAGAAATCCTACACCTTTTCCCTCTCCCTTCTCCTTTAATTCTTTCTTCTATATTAATTAAAATCACCATAAATTTCCAGCTGACTTGGATAATTTATTTGGGGTATCCCCTAAAATTATCCTCAATAGCACACAGCACACATGAGGCCAAGACCACCAAGAATCTCACCAGAACTTATGCTCCCTAGGCTAAAGGTTGCCAAGAAAAGTCAAACAAGAAGCCAAACCTCCAAGATGAAGAGCCAAGAATCCAAGAACGAAGAGAGAGAATCTCTCTCTCGGGCTCCTGCTTATATACAGTTTTCTCCACCCATCGGCTTTCCTCCACACATCTCAAGAATCAATCACAGCCTTTTAATTTGCCTAGCACTGCCAGGGGTAAGGGGGGGGGGGTGTGTAGTGTTTGTGGTCTTGTAGGACATAAACTTTCTTTGTTAGTGACTTACTAAGTGTTAAGTAGGGATATTTTAAGTTCATGACTAATTAACTTAAAATAGACAAAGGGAATAAAAAAATTCCCTTTCACATCTCACTGGACTAGATAACCTCTGAAGTTCCTTTTAGCTCTGAACACTATAATTCTACAAATAAGGGAATGCAATCTTCATCAAGTCTAATCTTAATTTATAGAGGAAGAAACTGAGTTCCAGAGAGGGATGACTTACTCAAGGCCTCGAGGTATCTTCTTACTGGGTTTCTTGTATTTTCCTACCTTCACACCTTTGCTCATGTTATTTCTCTTCCTGAGAATTCTCTTCCCTGTCCCCTGCTTGTCTGAAGGCTACCCATCCTTCAAGACTCACATTAAATCCCTACTCCCTCTGTGTATTGCTCCATTACCACTGCTGCAATTAATCCTTCCTCAAGAGTTATGGGTATCACTTTTTGTCACTTAAAATAAGATAGAATATCTCTTTTGTATAGAGGTCATATACTCTCAATGTGATTTTAAATACTTAGGAATGTGGATCATGTTTCCCAAATCCTGACAAAAGACCTTCTATCATGGAAGGGTGTAAGAAACAATTGTCTAAGTGGTTTCTCTCTCTCAGAGGAATCACAGATACTCAGAGATGGAAGGGAGATTAGAGGCTATCTACTCTAACATACTTAAATAAAAATTCCCTCTGCATTGTACCTCTAGGCATTTAGCCTTGGCTTAAAGGAAGTCCAGTGACAGGAAACCCATTACATCTTCAGACAGACCATTCCACTTTTAGATAACTCTAATTGTAAGGATTTTTTCCCCTTACAACCAACTTAAGAGATGCATTCATCCTTGCTGTGGACTGTCTAAAGTTGGTTCATAAAGTGATGTTGGCAACTTCTGGTGGCAGAAACTCTCTGAACACTGCTTTTCACAAATTATAACATATGAATCTCACACAGAGGCTCAGGAAGAGAGGATCATGAATTAGAGTTGGAAGCAATCTTAGAGCTCTTCAAGTCTCATCTCCTCAGCTGACACTTGAGGAAACTGAGGTCCAAAGAGCCTAAGTGACCCTCTCAAGGTTTCCCATAGTTAATAAGCAGCAATTTTAACCCTGAGTCTTCTGACTAATGGACTTTCAAAACTTTGTTGAGTTCTTTAAAATGGTTTTTTTATTCATTGGTTCACAAACCATCTTGCCATTTTATTGCATGAATGGTTTATGTGTACTTTTTCACAGGATAAATAACTTGCCATTCCAATATAATAGATTTTCCTTATGCTCACACTCTTTAGTTCCCAGAAACCTTGAAATATAATGCACAGCCTTACTAGAAGGAATGGGATCAGAAAAGAAATTCATTTTTTTTCCATGGGTATTTCTTGTCTCTGAGTCAACAGCTTTCTTTGACTTCTGCCCCTAATAAAATAGAAACCATTACAATGAATATAAACTATGCAAATTACTCAATATTTGGGGTTTTTAAAGTTCAAGTTTGTAGCAATGTCTTGACTTTGCTAATGGGAGGATCTGAGTCAAATATTAATTTCTTGCTATGAAATATAACAAATTATAATGTGAGGCTTTTCCTCACCCTTCATATTCAGGATATCACTAACTTTTATTGATTACAACTCTATAATGTCTCCAGTCCTCCTGTCCTCTCTGGTCATACTGCCACCATTGTAACATAGGTCTTCATTAACATCAAACTGTACTACTCTATACCAAATGATGGAATGAAGAAGCCAGAGGACATGGGTTGGGAATCTTACTCTGGTATTTATTATGTACAAATTATTAGCCTCTCTGTGTCCTACTTGCCTCCTCCTTACATGAGGGAGTTAGATCTCCAAGATCCTTTCTAGCTCTAAATTCTGTGATCCAATGAATAACTGCTTAATGATCTTTGTGACCTACATTTATTTTTTTCTCTTCAATCCATCTCATATACAGTTACTAGATAAGTTTTTTATATGCATAGATCTATTCATGTATTTTGCAAACAACAACCTCAGTACCTCCCAATTGCCTAACCAATTTAGTTAAAACTTCTTTCAAGGCCCTTCACATTCAAATACCAACTTATACTCTAGCCATATTGAGTTTTATTTCTGCCCCTTCAACAGGACTTGTTTACTGCTCATGCCATGCTCTAGTCATGGAATTCCTTCTCTTTCCCTTCTTTCACTGATGAATTTTTACCTATTCCAATTCCATTTCAACCATCATTTCCACCTCCTTCCAAAAGAAACCTTGGACTCAACTTCTAAAACCACTTCAGGTTCTTATAAGTGAACTTTCACTAACTTTTCCCAGAACTAATCTTCTACCTCACTTTCTGCCCATTAGTCATAAACCAAGCTATGCCATTCTTTCCTTTACATTTCTGCTTTATGCATTCTCTTCTTCCATTAGAATGTAAACTACCTGAGTACAAAAACTATCTTTTCTTTCTTGCTTAAATTTGTAGGTCTAGCATTTAGCACAATGTTTGGCATATAAATAGTGATTAATAAATCATCTTTATATATATATATATATATATATATATATCTTCCTTCTCTGTCATTAGCTTGAGCCCTGATGACATTCTTTCCGTTTGACCACTTAACACTGGGTGATTTTTACAAAGGGATATTTATTTTCAAAGACATAATAAGAACAAACATACAAATATCTAGTGGAGGGATAAATAAGCTTAAAATATAGCTCAGTTCCTACATAGCCAAGATACGATCATGCTCATGTTCATGTGTAACATAACTTCAGGATGGGCCTGTGTCTCAACTGTTGTTCATCTTTCATTTTCTTTCATTTTTTTTTTAATTTTTGAATTAATATATTTAGTCAATTTAGAATATTATTCCTTGGTTACAATAATCACATTATTTCCCTCCCTCCCTCCCACCTACCCTTCCCGCAGCCAACATACAATTTCATTGGGTATTACATGTGTCCTTGATCAGAATCTATTTCCATGTTGTTGGTGTTTGCATTAGGATGTTTATTTAGAGTCTACCTAACCAGTCATATGCCCTCAACCCATGTATTCAAGCAATTGTTTTTCTTCTGTGTTTCTACGCCCACAGTTTTTCCTCTGAATATGGATAGTGGTTTTTCTCTTAGATTCCTCCAAGTTGTTCAGGATCACTGCATGGCCACTAATGGAGAAGTCCATTACATTCAATAGTACCACAGTGTATCAGTCTCTGTGTACAATGTTCTCCTGGTTCTGCTCCTCTCACTCTGCATCAATTCCTGGAGGTTGTTCCAGTCTCCATGGAATTCCTCCACTTTATTATTCCTTTTAGCACAATAGTATTCCATCACCAACATATACCACAATTTGTTCATCCATTGCCCAATTGAAAGATATCCCCTCATTTTCCAATTTTTGGCCACCACAAATAGCACAGCTATGAATATTCTTGTATAAGTCTTGTTCCTTATTATCTCTTTGGGGTACAAACCCAGTAGTGCTATAGCTGGATCAAAGGGCAGTCTTTTAGTACCCTTTGGACATAGTTCCAAATTGCCCTACAGAATGGTTGGATCAATTCACAACTCTACCAACAATGAATTAATGTCCCTACTTTGCCACATCCCCTCCAGCATTCATTGCTTCCCTTTGCTGTCATGCTAGCCAATTTGCTAGGTGTGAGGTGATACTTCAGAGTTATTTTGATTTGTATTTCTCTGATTATAAGAGATTTAGAACACTTTTTCATGTGCTTATTAATAGTTTTGATTTCTTTAATTGCAAATTGCCTATTCATGTCCCTTGCCCATTTATCAATTGGAGAATTGCTTGATTTTTTGTACAATTGACTTAGCACCAAGAAAGGCCCATCTTCTTGAAACTCCTTTCCCCTGACTGGTGTCTTAGAATTTCTAACTGGTTTAGATGAAGCTGGAACTTTCTCTCTTTCTCTCTTTCCCCTTTTGTCAATTCCTTAAATCTTCTTCTATTGTAAAATAAACTACCATAAATTTCATTTACTTGAGTAATTCATTTTGGGATTTTGAAATTAAATCCCTAGAGACCACCAATTTAATATTAAGTCCAACCATATATTTAATGAAAGGAAAGATTTTAAGACCAAGCAAGAGTTAGAAAAAAATATAAAATGTAATATAAATGATTTTGATTACATTAAATTAAAAAGGTTTTATACAAACAAAACCAATGTAACCAAAATTAGAAGGGAAACAATAAATTGGGAAATATTTGCCTTCACCTGGAAAGGTTCCCAGTGGACTTGGTCCTGGTTTCCAGAAGTGTTTGTGGATAGTTCTATGTTGGGCTCACAAATTTTAAGGCACAATTCAGGAAATATTAAGTTTTAGGAGAGCTGTTTGATACAATTCATAGATGATTTGCTCTTGGCCTCACTAAATGCCAAAGTATGCCAGGAAGATAGCTGACATCTTCTTTTAGAGCTACTTAAGAGAAGCCAGGTCTCAAGGCAAGGTCTCAAAGGCAAAGGTTCAATGGTGACTCCCCAAAGTGGAATATTTACAGTTTACTTTAACTGCTGATGCCTGCTCTATTTACCCTAATTTCATTGAAGATATTCAGAAAACAAGTGCCTCTTCCACTAAGAAACAGTTGAGAGCAATTCTAGGAGCAACAGATTTTTGTAGGCAGTGAATCCCTTGCTATGGGAAAATTACTAAACTCTTTATAGCTCTGATAAAAAATTCAATCTCAGAACTGCTTAGATTAGAGGTGGAACACCAGTCAGCTCTTAAAAAATAAAAACATTCTCTAGGTATTCCAGATTACAAAAAGCCATTTACTTTTTATGTACATGAACAGAGAGGGGGTAGCTTTAAGTGTTTTAACTCAAACTTTAGGCCCTGTTGAGCATACAATTGCTTATTATTTGGCATAGCTGGACCCAGTAGCTTCAGGAGCCCCACCATGTCTTAAAGGCTTAGCTACCATAGCTTTGTTAGTAACTAAATCTACTAATTTAGTATTGGGATGCCCATAGACCATAATGGGCCCACATGAAGTCAAAGAATCATTGCTAAGGCATAGAACACAGGCATTTTCTGATCAAAGGCTCATAAAGTATGAGATAAACTTGTTGGATAATGAAATGCTGTACAGTTCTTAATTCTGCCACCTTGCTTCCAGATTTACCAGTTTCAGAAGAACCATTACATTATTGCAAATCTTTAGTGTCCATGGCTGAAAAGCCTCAAGATAATCTCCTGGACACTTCTCTAGACAACACAGATCTAGTCTTATTTACTGATGGTTCTTCATTCATGAGGGATGGCATATACTCCACTGGAGCTTCTGAAGTCACAGAATTTGCCACTGTGTGCCCAATTTAACTGCCCTCAACTATTAGGGCTCAAAGTGCAGAACTGATAACTATAAAATATGCTTATATAATTGCCAAAGATAAGAAGGCAACAATTTACACAGACTATAGATGTGCATTTGGAATATGTCATGCAGTGGGTATGCTATGTCTCTAAAATGGATTTTTAACCTGGAAAATGTATCACAAATGCAGATATCATTAGTGAAGTTCTTTCTGCTCTCCAACTACCTAAAACCCTAGCTCTAGTTCATTGCTCTGCCCATACAGGTGGAACTTCCCCTGTTTCTAGAGGGAACCACCAGACAGATGCTACAGAAAAGCTAGCTGCCTTAGAAGGACTAGGATTTATTTTAACTTTGGCAACTAGCAGTGACTCAAATTTATCTTTGTGTTACAGTGAATAGGAAGTGGAAAAATGGAAATAAAAGTTTAAAGCAAAAAAGATAAACAGGATATGGGTGTCATCTGAAGGAAAACCCCTATTCCCTAGTTTTTATCACCAAATATTCTCATCCATTTGCAAAAATGGTCACTTTGGCATCCAGGGCATTGTAGACTCTGTTAAAAGAGTATGAATAGCCACTGGTATAACTACCATAACCTCTAAAGTGGCTGCAGCCTGCCCCACCTATCAAGCCTATGATCAGCATAGCTTTTGTGGCAAAGCTTTTCATGAATGTCCTCTGGTTTACATACCTTTTGAGCATTTACAAATCAATTTTATTACTATGGCCAAGGCTGGATATTATACATTTTTCTAGTCATAGTGGATCAGCTAACCTGATTTCTGGAAGTGTTTCCTAGCACCTGAGCCACAGAGACTTTTGTTGCCAAAGTGCTCTTAAAAGAGGCTATTCCTCACTTTGGCCTGCCAGCATATATTGATTCAGACAGGGGAACTCATTTTAATGATAGAGTTTTGTCTCAAATTTATTCTTGTTTGGGGATAACTCCCAAATTCCATGCACTATAACATCCCCAGAGTTCAGGTCAAGTTGAAAGAATGAATAGAGATCTTAAAATTATGATTGGGAAATTGTATATGGAGACTTATTCAAAATGGCCTGAAATTCTCCCTCTAGCTCTTTTCTATCTTTGAAGCAATCTCAGGGAAGATCTACACATCTCACCATTTGAGATGCTTTTTGGCCATCCCCATATGTAGGCTTACTCTTTTTCTCCTGCATATATATCATGATTAGGGTGACGGGGACTTCTATTTCTTCATATATACAGGATTTACAGATCAAATTGTAAGAACTTCATGAATCCAGAGCTGTTGTACAAGCAAGACCTATTGACTTCTCACATCATGACCTACACCCAGGAGATAAGGTATACATAATGAACTTCCAACCCACTGGAGGAACTCATCCTGCCTGGGAAGGTCTGTTCCAAACCTGTTAACCATTCCAATAGCTATTAAAATTGGAGAAAAGGATTCTTGGATTCATTGCTCACATATAAAATGTGTACCTTCTATAGACACTGATTCACTGTATCCTATAATGCATTTAATTGTTTTTTTTTTAATTTTTACTCCTTCTATGATTGAACTGGAGATAGAAGTCCATAAATAAGTTGGACACTGTTTTGACTGACACATTGTCATGTAATCAATATTAATGCTTTTTTATTTTGAAGAATAAGTTTAAAATGTCCATTAAGCCTAATATCACTGCATACCCAATAGCTTTAGACTATAGAAACATGTCATTAATTGTGAAGTGTTATGGGACTTTGAATAATAATTATGTATGATTTCAGAAGAAGGAATCACAAATGATACACTGTATAGTGCCAAGAAGCACAAGGTCAAGGAGACCAACCAATTCTGGTGGGATTGATGAGAATCTTTGCCAAGACAGAGGACTTGTTTTGAGGTTCAAAGAAGAGGCTGTTTGACAATGTCAGAAGCAGGATTTTCCCATGCCAGGTTTCTGACAAGTATCTCAGTTTGGTTGCCCTTTTGGCTCCCCTCTCCTTGAGAGTGAAGGTAAAATCAGACCAGGGAATCATCTTTCCCTTTTTCTTCAAAATCTAGTCCCTTTTCTTTCTTTTATAGTATGGCAGATATAGTAAGGCTGCAGAGGCCATATACTGAATCAGGAGATCCAGAGTGAACTTTGGGATGCAGTGAATTGAATTAAAGGGGGTTGAATATATTTATTTTTATTGTAAACTTTTATGCCAAAGGGAATTTCCCCCTAATTAGCTTTTTGTCAACGTGTCTACCAATCATTGGTTTTGTTCTCTTTCTCTTGTATTTCTCTCATATCTCCAGTTATTGTAATTTTCCTTTTGATAGTACAATATTGTATGCACTTTTTGTAAGAGATATAACCTGGTTATTCATTGGGGAGAGGGGCACACAGATCTGGGAGATTCCAACATGCTCATCTCCCAATAGAATCATAGGGGGATTGTGATGATAGAAACCATTGCTTAAGTTTGTTCTACCCCACATTCCATATTTTGCTTGTGTATGGAATGGGACATAAGGGCATGGAGGATAAAATGTGTGAGGTGGAGCTGTCTCTCTCTCTCTCTCTCTCTCTCTCTCTCTGTTTCTTTCTCTCAATTGGTGCTTGAGGGTTTGTGTGGGCTAAGCAGCTTAGCAGGCTTGGGATTTTGGCTTAGGCATTTTTCAGGATAGGTAAGATTTTCTGTCTCCTTCCTTCATTTCCCTTTTTCATAGATCGCCATTTTTTATTAAAGTTACATTGTTAAGACTACCAATGGACATTTGCCTTGAGAGTTCATTTTATAACAGTGATCAAAATATTTTTATGAATGTTACATTTAATAAATTTTATTTTCATTTATTACAATACCTTGGGACACTTAAATTGCAAATCCAATCTTTGGAATAATTTGATATCAAGGAACCCTTTGGACCTCTCAAAATCATAAGATCATAGACTCCCTGGAACTTGATCTCCTCTTTGGATGCTGGGACAAAGACAGAACCTAGAATCTGAGATTTTCTTACTATGGTTCTAGGATTTTTCACCTCTTTTTTTTTTAGTCACAGATCCCTTATGCAGTGGCAAAGTCTATGGATTCCTTCAAAAAATAATGTTTTAAAATACATCTCCTGGCCTCAGACACTTCCTAATTATGTCATCCTGGGCAAGTCACTTAATCTCCATTGTCTACCCCTCACCGTTCTTCTGCCTTGGAACCAATATACAATATTGATTCTAAGACAGAAGATAAGGATTTAAACATAAATCATCTCTAACATTATTTAATATTGTATTAGAAATGCTAGCAATGGGAATAAGAGAAGAAAAAGTAATTAGGGAAATCAGAATGGGCCAAGAGGTAATATAACTATCTTTTTTGCAGATAATATGATTATACATAAATATATAAAAACATATATATAAAATCCTAGAAATTCAAGTAAAAATTAGTTAAAACTATCAATAATTTTAGCAAATAGCAATAAACCAGTGTAAATCATTAGCATCTCTAAATGTCATCACTAATGTCCTATAAGCAGAGATAGTAAGAGATAACCCATCTAAATTCACCATAGACAGAATACAATACCTAAGATATATGCCAAAATAAACCAGAAACTATATTAACATAACTATAAAATGTTTATATAATAAAGTCATATTTAAAAAATTGGAAAATATTAATTGTTCACATGTGAGCAGAGTCAATATAATTAAAATGACAATGCTACCTAAGTTAATCTACTTATTTAATGACATCTCTCTTAATATGCCAAAAATTTTAATAAACTAGAAAAATATTCAAATTTCACTTGGAAAAACAAATTGTCAAGTATATCAAAGGAATTTTTTAAAATGTAAAAAAAGAGCAGCACTAGATTGAAAACTATATTATAAAGCAGTACTTATCACACTATCTTTTACTGACTGAGAAAAAAATCAAAGGAACAGAACAAACAATATACAGTTGTAAAAGATTATAATAACCTTATGTTTGACAAAAATAAAAATCCAAGTTTGGGGAATAAAAAATTCACTATTTGGTAAAAGTTGTTGGGAAAACTAGAAAATAGTTTGGCAGAAACTAGATGTAGACTAATATCTGACACCATTTACCAAGATAAGATCAAATGGATACATGACCTAGATACATGACAAAAAGGGAAATATCATGAGTAAATTAGAAGAGGGAATACATTACTTATCAAAGTTATGGATAGGAGAAAATTTTATCAATAAACAAGAGATAGAAAATATTACATTAAATTGCCAAGATTTTGTACAAATAAAACTAATATAGCCAAGATTAGATAGAAAATAATAAGCTGTTAAAAATTTTATAGATAGCTTATCAGAAAGAAATCTCATATCTAAACTATATAAAGAACTTTGTCAAATATCTAAGAAAATGAACTATTCCCCAATTGATAAATTGTCAAAAGACGTGAACAGATAGTTTTGGATGATGAAATCAAAGCAAATATACTTTTAAATGCTCTATAGACGCAGCTAGGTGACTCAGTGGACAGAGAGCCAGGCTTAGAGATGGAGCATTCTGGGTTCAGATATTGGTCTCATACACTTCCTAGACATATGATCCTGGGCAAGTCATTTAATCCCAGTTGCCTAGCCCTTATCACTGTAGAAAAGTAAAGGTTTAAAAAATGCTCTAAATCATTATTAATCAGAGAAATGCAAATCAAAATACTTCTGAGATAACATTTCACATCTATCAGATTGGCTAAAATGATTAAAGGATGAAATAACAAATGTTGGTGGGGAAAAGAGGACATCAATATATTGTTGATGGAACTGTGAACTGATCAAACCATTTTGGAAACCAATTTGGAGTTATGCTTAAAGAGGTTATAAAACTGTGTATACCCTTTGACTCAGTAATACCACTCTTAGGTTTATTTCCTAAGTTGGTTAAGGAAATTGGAAAAGAAACTATGTTCTAAAATATTTATAGCAGTTCTCTTTGTGACAAAGAACTGAAAACTGAAGGGATGCTTATCAGTCGGGGAATGGCTGAACAAGTTGTTGCATATGACTGTGAAGAAATACTACTGCACTGTAAGAAATGACAACCAGCTCAATTTTGGAAAAAAACATGGAAAGACCTACATGAAATTATGAAGAGTGAAACAAGCAGAACCAAGAGAACATTATATATTGCAACGGAAATATTGTTTGAAAAATTATTTGAGTATGGCCACCTCTAGAGAAAGGTCTGATAAATAGAAATAAGTAAAATATAGCTTTACATATCAATGCATATATCTTTTTGTCAAATGATTCCTTCTCTAATGAGGTGAGGGGAGGGAAGGAAGGAATTAGCTAAGAATCTAAACTTAGCAAACAAAGAAATTTTTTAAAACCACCATTAATACTAATAGCAACATGAGTGCTTTTTAAATAAATATTTAAGCTTTTCCAAAGGGGGAAAAAACAAAAAAATACTAAATCTCATAGGATTGCAAAGAAAATCATGATATTGAAATGATCATCTGTCTATTGTCTATTTCTTTGTCTCTCTATTGTCTCTCTGCCAGTCTATCCATCTCTCTAACTGTTTATCTATCTATCTCCCATCTATCAATCAGTTTCTCCTGTTAATCTGTCTGGCAAGTTCATAGCCTTAAGTTAAGAATCCCTGATAATACTGGAGAATTTATCAATGTGGTCTATGAAAATCTCAGTCACTAGTGAGTCTATGAGGTTGGGGGTCAAATAAAGTGAGTAATCAAATTAAAAGGAAAAGTAATTTATTATTGGATAATGAGAGACTGCCTGCTGCTGGCAGCAATGGTATCTGTCCTCTCTCTCCTCTACCCCTTCCCACATTGAACAGATTTGGTTTCTCTAGTTTTTTTGTCCCTCAGTACATAAAGCCAATCAGCAATGTTTTGCATCATTTAACTGAACCAAAGCAAAGATAGCTGAGAACTGGACTTCCAGTAATGGGAGGCTCAACAGTTTGTTAGTAATCTGTTTGATCAACCAGCCTGTTAGTGTGTCCAGAAAGTCCCTCCCAGGGAAGGGAAGGTTGGCATTTTAGTAACATAATAGTTCCTAAAATGGCATGCCTTCTCTCTCTCTCTAGTGAGTACACACTCCATGCTGTGTTGAGCTCTCTTTTGGCACTTTGCATACAGACTGCCTTTTATTATAGTGGTTCGGGTACATTGAGAAGTTTCCTAAACAGGCACCATCCCAGGACCAGGCTAAAAAAAACTTGCTTCTATGTCACATGTTTACCACCTTATCTTACACTTTGGGGGGATAGGGCGGCTCTCTGATATGTTTTTTTTGTATTCCCCAAGTGCCTAAACAATAGTTTCTGCAGAGTAGCTTCTCAGGAATATTTGTGCCTAAATGGAAGCATGAATGGTGTTCAGCTATCTTAGCCTCATTCACTCTGCTTTAGATGATAAGCTGTAAAGCCAGTCTGTTTTTATGCAAGATACTCATACCTTATTCCCTCCCCCCTCCCCCATTTCATCTCCCATATGCATATGGATCAAGTAATAGGGATACTTGTTATTTAAGTTAAACAACTAGGGCTGGCTGCTGCCAAGAAAACCCCATGGAGACGCCACCGTCAAGAGAGTCCAGAGGTGGGCACTAAATTAGAGCAGCTTCTTCTTCCCAGGGAGCTGAGGAGCCCGTGTGCCAATGAGGCAGGCAGCTTTGTCTCTTCTTTAGTTACTCTCCTAGTGTGTGTCAGGAAAAGATTTGGGGAAGCAGAGGGTTGAATGGAAAGGCAGATTCTTCCACGCCAGCTTGTGTTTTTATTGAATTGGAGGTCTCAGCGGGGAGCTGCGGAACATGCTCTGCGTGGGCAGCACCCAGCTATGTGATTACCCTGTCATGTAGCATATACATAACCTCATTGTGCTGTGAGGCAGAAGGCCGATTAGCAGGAATGTCATCAGGACCAGAGATGCTGGATTGCATCTGGGCTCTGGCCTGCCCTGGGGGCTGCTCCCCCCCCCCAACCTGTGGATGGAATCAAGTATACATACTCCCCCTTACCAGTAATCTCCCCATGAAGTGTTATGACTTTTTAGCTATTATTATATGGTGAGTTATATCTAAAGGGAAATAAATCCTCCAAGTGGGGGTCATTTGTCAAGGCAATATTAAAACAAAGTGCAGGGGAATGAGCACTTCAGCAAAAGCTGGAATCGCTAACCTTTTAAAAGTAAGTGTATTTAATTTGGGCTGAATCAGTAGGAAGGTTTGGATGGCTTGTGTATTTATGAGTACTACATTCAGGCTTCATTTTAGCCTGAAGGCTGCTCGAAGCCTGGTCCCTTCCTGAAATTGTTTCTCCCCGAGTTTTAATTTGAATCCTGAATCTTCATTACAGCTTTACAAACTCAGCTGGCATGAGAAAGCAGGAAGTCCTGATTGGTAACACTCTGTAGTGTGGGGCACAGGATGGCTATCCTTCATATCCCAGCTCCTACCGATCCCCCTTTCCATAAACTTTCCTCTTTTCCTCAAAAAGAAGGGTAGGGAGGATTGAGGGGTAAGAGGAGAGAGGGAGGGGTAGAGAGAGGGGGGGGGTCTTGAACTCTTTGGTAATAATGATTAATCATTATTATGATTATCTCTATGCCTGAAATTCGGCACAGAATCTCTAAAAAATAAATATACTTAGGTAGAGAAAGAAATAGGCTGGAACAGGCATAAGGGAATGGGAAAAAAGTGCCAGCACAGCTCTTTTCTAGAGGATTTTCATATACTTTAAAGAGGGAAATTGGATCTATTCTGATCCTCTACACAGTATCCTCTGATACTCTACACAGCAAACAGTGATTTCCTTGGAATGGGCCAATAGTCTTAGAAAGGTTTTACTTTGATAACCTAATCTAGTCTTATAAACAACTGTTTTGCACCCAACTGTCTCTGGTTCTCACTTGCCATTCAGTGAGGTCTTGAAGCTCTATTCCATCTGATACTATGAATTAACCCTTTGTGTGTTCTGGGATGAGTTCATTTGTCCAAATCCATGGTGGTAACCGTGGTTTCAACTCCCAAGATCTTAGGTAATTTTGCAAACTAGGCAGTTTGTCTTTGTCTTCCTCCCACTTTTTTTCTTCATCTATCTCTTTCTTCTTATATTCCCTGCTTCTAGCACAGTACCTAGAAAATAGGGGGTGATGAATAAATACCTACTGATTGATTGTTCTACTAAGGTGTCCTGGATCCTCACTCTTTCCTCAAGAAGACCAAAGACCCTCTGTGTAACTCAACTCAATCCTGCCCTCCCATACAGTGGTCTACTTTCTAGTAGTCTACTTTCCCCTTTAAAAATCAAGTTAACCCTCCTCTCCTCACCCTAATCTAAATGCCTATTGCTTCTTGGAGGGAATCTGAATGAACTTTTAGACTCTTATCTTATTAAGGTAATTTATATTATTGACATGTAGAGAGTGCTCCATGGGTAATGAGAGCACTACAAGTTTTAAAGGCCATCCTTCCCACTTCTAGCATGGGGATATCAGTATGTGCTTAGAAGGGAGCCAAAATATAGATCTAGCCTCTTTCTTCCCACTTCCGTACTCCAAGGGAGTTTTTCATTCTTTACAGGAGGGGAAGGAGGAGGTTGGGGCCAGAGGCCACTTTACTTTGCTTAGGGAGAGGAGTTACTGAGCTAGAATTATAATCTTTCTTCTCCTTTAAATACTGTTAGTCTAGGGGATTCAATCAAGCTCAATCTAACTTCTAATCACTTTGTCATTTGGGGAGGAAAGGGAGAACTCTAAGCTCTATATCCAAGATTTTGACCCCCTTCCCTCCAAATGTCAATTCCACAATCAACATGCCTAGCAAATAGTAAAGAAATTTATTTATCCAAATTGGTAGCAAAACATAAATCAGAGAAGGTATATATAAATTCTCATATACTTATTCTTATGTACATATTTTATTGTTATGTATATAATTTATTATTATGTATATAATAATATACCAGAAAATACAGAGTGAAACAATTCTCCTATTGGAAATGAGATAACTCAGCCTAACCAAGAAAGTTCTAGATCTCACCCAAGGGGAAATTCCTCACAGTCTGTAGTGCAGCAAGCTGAGATAAAGGCATTACAGAGTCTTCCAGCTCCTCTCCTGTCTTACCAGAGTCTTTTCCTTCAGCACCCTGAAGTGGGTTTGGCATCTTCCATTTTCCCTTTCAAAGCTGGAAGCCAGCAGTGCCTGAAGCAAACCTACATGTGAAGAAAACTTGAAGCTTGAAGAAACCTGAAGAGGACTCAAGAAGGAAGCTCAGCTGCTCTCAGTAACTCTACCCTACCCTTCACAGAGGGGCAGGGCATTCATTTCCACCAATAAGGAGAAAGTGTTATACCAATGGGCTTTAAGATAGCTTACCATTTGCTTTGTGAATTAGAATGATTTATCAAACACTTCCTTTAACAAACAATTATTGAGCAGATATTTTGTTCTGTTATGTGCAAGGCACTAGTGAAAATAGAAATATGAATAAGACCAATACGTAACCTTAATGAGGTTAAAATCTCTTTGTAGTAAAAAACAAAGCAAAACAAAAACAAAAAAAAACAAAATCCCAACCAACCAACCAAATAAAAAACAAAAATAATGATATATGCATGAGAGGTAGGAAAAATCCCTTTTCATTGAAGGGAGAGGAAGAAATTTCAATCATCTGAGGGGAATATGACTATTTCATGGAGGAGCTGGGATTAAGTTGCAAGTAGAATGACAAAGGAAATTTTTATTTCCTTTCTTTGCAACAAAAGATACTAAATTTAAACACATACACACACACACACACACACACACACACACACACACAGGACAAATATCAATAACTTGAATCTAATAGGAAACATTGTCCAAACCTCTACAAAATGGCTACTACCTACCACAATTTCAGAGGTCCATTAGATAATTTCCTCAATGAATTCCTCTTTTTCTCCAATATAGCAAGATTGGGACACAGATTACTCCCACAGAATCAATGTTGAAGATTAAAACTAAGGCTGCTCAGCTTAGTCACTTCCCTTTCAATTTTGGGGAAGCAGTCCAGTGAGTGCTGACTTGTCAGCAAGCAGTTGTGAGGGCTTTGATTTCTCTCAAACCAAATAGTACACCATCTTGGCACAGTTCCCTGTGCCCATCAGCAGGTTTTGGATATGACTGCCATTTATTTCAGTCTTCCATCTTTAGTGCCTGTGTTTTATCACTCAGAGCAAAGCTCTCGAAGCCTTTTTATCCATCCCCCATACAGAGCTTTCTGCCTAATTAGAGTTCATGCTGGGTGACATTCATATGCAGTAGCCCCATAGAACATCTTCTGGGAAATGTAGTCCAGATAATTTCTTCCAATGTTCATAGCCCCAAGAACTATGATAAATAAATTGTCCAGTCACCCCCTACACAATATAACATTCTGGGGTTCCCAAGATATTCCTTAAATGTTCCATAACACTGACATTTTGGAGCTCAGCTGAATTTATTTCTTTAAACAGATCTGACTACTGTTAAGTAAATGCTGTACTCTAGTTTATACATTCAAATGTCATAAATGCTTCTTTTTAATGATAGCTAAATTCTTATTTTCTATTCTATCTTTCAGCTATTTAGGTGGAACCTTATATTTCTCTCCCAGTTCTCCATACTCTGCATCCTTCTGGATGTGGAAATAAAAAGACATAAAACAAAGGACACATATTTTTGTTATTGTTCAGTCATTTCAGTAATGTCTGATACTTCATGACTTCATTTTGGACTGTTGGGTTTTTTTTTTTAGGCAAAGATACTAGTAGTTTGTCATTTCCTTCTCTAGTTTATTTTACAGATGAGGAAACCAAGGCAAACAGGGTTGAGTGATTACCCAGAGTTACATAGTCATTAAGTGTCTGAGGCCAAATTTGAACTCAGGAAGATGCGTTTCCCTGTTTCCAGGCCCAACGTTAGCCGCAGCACTGTCTAGATACCCATATATATACATATATATGTAAAATATATATATATTATATATTATACAACCTTTTGCCTTACTTATCCTCCACCTCTCAGCCATGAGGAGGGAGTTTGTTTCATTGTTACTTGGAATATCAGTTGGTCTTTCAGTTTCTCAGAGTTCAGCATCCCTTCAGTGATTCAAAAACAAATTACATTGTTGTAGTCGTATATATTATTGTTTTGATTTTGGTTACTTTATTCTCTATTAATTCATAAGAAAATCTCATGTTTTTCTGATTTCCTCTTATTTGTCATTTTTTACAGCATAATAATATCACATTACTTTTATTACAAAATTTTCAGACTTTTCTTTCCTAGTTAATGGAATACCATTGTTTAGTTCTTTTTATCACAGTGAATGCTTTTATAAATATTTTGGCATATATTGGACTTATTTTTCTTTTCTTTGACTTCTTTTTTTACACACCCAGTATCAACGGATATTGTCAGTTCATCATTTTTATCTTTCATGTTTCCAGTTGTATATCCAGAACTCCTAGACAAATTTATAGGTCCTCCAAAAACACGTTAGTGTATCTTTCTTACCAAAGCTGTTCCAATACTGACCATCCCCATTTTGGGGGGTATCTTTACTGATTGTGACTGGAAGAAATCATAAAACCATGCTGAAAATGTCATTACCAATTGATTTTATTTAGTTTTAACTGGGCCCTCTTTCCACCAAAGCAATCTTACTATTCTTTCCTAATCAATTCTCTATCTCTCTCACTATAGCAGCTTTTCCAAATCTTCTTTCCTCAGGTCTCACACAGAAGTCAATCAATAATTATTTTTTTATTCACCTACTATGTGCCATGTATTGTCCTAAGCTCTGGAGATGCAAATATGAAAACCAAAGATAGCCTTGCCCTTATGGAGCTTACAATTCAATGGGGCAATAGAGGGTGTTAACACAGAAAGGAAAGTTAAAAAGGGGAGGGAAAGGAAGTTACCTGGGGGAATGACAAAGTCCAGCTGACGTAAATTTAGCCAGTGGGAAATGAAGAGATCGCTGGCCTCGGAGTACTCTTTAAATAGAAACTTTGGGAAGAGTTCTTAGCTCACTATCCAGAGCTTCAATCATTTAGGAAGGGCACACTGAAGGAACTGATGAGCTCTGAGTACAAGGCTGATGCAATGATTAATTTCCTAATAATGATGCTTTCTGGGGGCATGACAGAATCCCGTGCAAAGAAGTACATCTCCATGAGAAGAAACATCCTTCCTCTACCCTTCTGAGAATGTTGCCTTATACTTAACCAAAAACAATGGAGGCACCTCTCATTTTACATATCTTATTTCATCCTGAACTATCTCTTTCTTTGCTTGTGTCAGATGAAGAAACAGCCTTCCTCCTTCTCAATGCAAATCCTTTAACATAAAAACATAAAAATACCCTTAATCTCATCTTATTCCAACTTCCACTTCCTCCCCACTCCCATGACCTATCACCTCACTCTGTTCTTATTTATTGCTCTTACTTGCTTATCTAGTTGGTTAACAAAGCTGGAAGAAGTAATATAACTGTGCTAACTGGGTACACTATACATTCATGTTATCTAACAAGTTTCCCCCACTGTAAAATGGGGATAAAAATAGCACCTACTATCCAAAGTTGTTATAAAGATTAAATAACATCTTTTTTGTAAAGTTCTTAGCACAGTGCTTATCACATAGTAAGTGCTTAAGGAATATTCTTCATTCTGTTGTGGGGGTGAAGAGATGCACCCCTGTGGTTTGGGAAGTATACCTTTTGCAAGAATGCAAGACTCCAAAACTTAGCTTAAAAATAAAAAGAGAAATTTATTAATTTAGAGAGTAATGTTGAGAATGGCCAGAAGGATGGTACAAGTGAAACAGCAAGATGGAAGGCTGCTCCTTGGGAGGACAGCATGGATAGAAAAGCTGTCACCATGGGAGGACATCAGGGACAGAAAAACTGTCCCCCAGACAATATATGATGCTGTGTCATGGTGTGGACAGGACTCTAGAATGGTAAACCCTCAGGTATTCAGTCAGGGGCTTGGTTATCTGACTGGGGTCTGCCTGGAGACATAGGGAATGACCCTCATAAAAGATTCTTTGGTTTTAGGGAACAGACTGATGTCTGAGTTGTAGCCTGATAAAATTGAGGCGTAGCCTGGAGGTGCATCTCTCTGTCCATCTTAAAACTAAAGAAGGATCAAAGGAGGACAATTATCTAAGGGTCCTGTAGGAGTCATTAGATGTTTTAGGCTAGAAGTAATGAGGCTGTAAGGGAGCAAAGGAATTTCCCTGATAATAGTTTGCCTGAGCTTCTAGGAGTGCAGTGCCCATGTCACTTCCTTCCTTCCTTCCTTCCTTCCTTCCTTCCTTCCTTCCTTCCTTCCTTCCTTCCTTCCTTCCTTCCTTCCTTCCTTCCTTCCTTCCTTCCTTCCTTCCTTCCTTCCTTCCTTCCTTCCTTCCTTCCTTCCTTCCTTCCTTCCTTCCTCTCTTTCCCTTCTCCCATTCCTTCCCTTTTCTTCCTTCTTCCTTCCCTTCTCCCTTCCATCCCTTTTCCCTTTCTCTACCTCCATCCCTTCCTGCCTTCCACCTCCCTCCCTTTCTTCCTTTTTCCCTTTTCTCTTTTTTCTCCTTTTCCTAGGACTAAGGAATATCTCTTGATTTATTATATCTCCTATAAATTTCTCCAAGGCAATGGAGAATTATAAATTACAGGATCATACATTTGGATATGGAAGGAATTATAGAGGCCATCTAATCAAAACTACATATTTTATAGATGAAAAAGCTTAGGGCTAGAGAGGTAAGCTGACATATAGGCCAAACAGCTAATAATTAGCAGAGCCAGGATTTGAACTCAGGTCCTCTAACTCCAGATTCAGGATTCCTTACATTCTTCCTTATGTCCCTTTCCTTCTTCTTTTTAATGTGAGCTAGAAAGATATGTATTTTTATAGGATAGATTGTATTATGCAAGGGTATCATTTTTAAAGGACAACCAGGCAAAAGTTGACTACTTTTAGTTTTAAAATAGAATTACTTGATCTATTTTATGCTTTTAATCTCATGGAAAAGGTATCAAAGAGTTAAGCACATAAGCATCTCTATGCTTCTTTTCAAGCTAGAGTGAAATGGCATTGAAATTAATTTATTATTTAAAATGATAGGAATAGAATATATAATGCCTTGCACCATAATGTGGGAATTAATTCCAGCTATAAATCTGAGACCAAAATGAAAAACCACTAAGAACTATTAAATCTGTCTGTTCTCACCATCATGTAACAAAAAATACATAACTATAGAGGTCATTCCATAGTCTGTTCCATTACATAACTACCACCTCTCCTTCTGCAACCTGGTTAGTTTTCCTAACTATTGGCTACATAGTTAAAAGAGGATAAATGAAAGATGATTCTATAACCACTGTTTTCCCTTCAGTATCCACATCTCCTTCTTCATTTTCAGGTTTGCTGATAACTTTATCTCTAGAACTGTCCACTAATACTAGTGCTGCCAAACCTTTTGCAGAAAGCAAGATTAAAACTTAAGTCTCTTTAACCCCAGTCAAGCTGTCTAATAACTTCTTCATAAGGATTTTTCAGTACTTTAAAAGGGATACAGTAAAAATCCATTTCTAGGAGACTTCCAGGTGAGATAATGATGAGAAAGGTCATAGAAGAATCCTTCTTCTCCGATATATTTCAGCAAAGATCAAAAAAGGGTATTGTATCTAAAAATGATCAAGGAATCCTAGTAAAGATATCAGTAAGGGTCTTCGTACTGCTTAGAATTACAAAAAAAAATTATAGCCAGAAGCCTGTGTGAATTGGAAGAAAGATCCTACCAGGGAAGCTAACACAAACCCAGACTGGAAGCCTGGAAATGCTCTTACTAGGAATGCTCCAGGGACACTTGAAGCATGATAAGCTCTCATAACAAATGCTCCAGGGCACTGCCAGTCTATGGAACTTTGACTGGCATACGCTAGGCATGTCAGAATCCATCAGGAATCTTATTGGAGGTTCTCCAGGTACTTAATAGGCACAGTGGACAGGTGGATAAATAGGTGGAACAGTGGGTTGCATAGTTATAATTTTGAACACTTGAACTTCATTCCCCAGAAGTAGTTCAGTATTTCCAAGAATTCCTCTCCTCTGTCCACCATGTTGCTGTTGTGTGGTCATGTTTGTATGTAGTTTGGGGGCTCCCCACCTCACTCTCTTTTCCATGTGGGAGGCAGGTGATCTCTGTTTCTCTAGCCTTTTATTTTCCTTTTGCTTCAAGTTAAATATTAATAAATCTTATTAAATATAATACTTGGAGTATTGGATATTAATTTTTAAAATTTACAGGGTGGAGTTGTGAACCTGTAGTCAGGAAGACCTAAGTTCAAATATGGACTTAACTATTTCCTAGCCATGTGATCCTAGATAAGTCACTTCACTTCTCTTTGCCTCAGTTTCCTCAACTGTAAAATGGAGATAATTACAATACCAGCTTACCAGGGTTGTTGTGAAAATGAAATGAAATATTTGTGAAGTGCTTAACACAGTGTCTGGCACATAATAGATAATATAAAAATACTAGTCATTGTTAGCTCTCACATAAATTCTGGGGAACATCGGAAGAGGCCCACATTGTTCTGAATGAGGATAATATGGGGATGTGAAACCTGCAGGTGGTGTAACTTCAAACACATAAGCTAAAATGGAAATCAGGGCTCATGAACTTAGGAAATTTATAACAGTATCAAATTTTTTAGGACCAGCAACACCATCCAAGACAGGTGTAGTCAAACTCTGGTACAAAATTTTAAACAGGATCTGAGGGTAGAGATGTGAGAAAACAGAAATGAAATACTCTATGTAAAGAAACATTTAACAGAAAAACCTAAAAGAAGATAATAGCTTTAGAGAAACAACAAATAGAACCTAAAAAGAGAAAAGAATGGTAAAGCAACAAAAATGGAAATGAAATAAATATTAAAAATGAAATTGTAAGTTTTTTAAAGTGCTCTAAAAGAAAAAAAAATGGATGGTAACCATTGATTTAGAGAGAAGGTAGCAAATTTTACCCAACTTAGAGACTCCTGAAAATTAGAATGGAGGAAACAGAACTCAATGATTCCATGAGATAAGAGGTATCAGAAAAATAAAAAAAAGTAGGACATTAAAAGAAAAAGGAAATTTGAGATCCAAGACAACTGACCAGGAAAGCAGGATGAGGAGATATAGGAAAAATTGAAATTTATGAAACCCATAATAAAAACTTTAAAATATAGATAGCACAATTAAGTAAATCTCTGAATAAAACTGCTTATATTCATTAGATCTAAAAGGAAAAGTGAAAATTAAAAAATATCTACCAGATACTTCATAAAAGCCTCCAAATCAAAACAATTAGGAATGTCATGTCCAAAATCAAGAGTTTCTAGACTAAATATAACACTGCAAATCTCCATAAAGAAAGAGTTCAAGTCCCAGGAAACTATAGACAGGATCACAAAGTCACGATAGCATCACTTTAAGGGAGCAACCCCCCCCCCAAAAAAAAACAACAACTAGGGATATAATCTTCCACAAGGCAAAATATAAAGGCTTTTAAACAATAAAAACTTACTTGATAGAGAGAGAGCTTCAAAGAAACTTTGAAAAGTAAGCAGAGGAAATGAAAGTCCTGGAAAGGAAAATATATTAGAGCAAATAGAAGTTAAGTGTTAAGGAAGCCCTCCTATTTTAATGATAAAAGGAAGATCCAAGTATCTTCAAAATGATGATGCCTTCAAGGCTCAAGAGGAAGCTAAATAAGACAAATACTCCTCCTAATGTTGTTTCTGCTCTATTTTGATGATCTTAAGAGAAGAAAAGCTGAAAAAAAGGATAAAAATAAGTCCAGAAGTGGAAGGAATTTACTATTTCTCATAATTAGAGTACATAGCAGAAGAGAGTAGAGGAGCAAATATCAAATGAACCTCACTATTATTTAATTAGATAAAGGAAAAATATGATACATTGTTAAACTGTTGTTAAACTAGAATAAAAGAGAGTATGGATATTTCTCAACTACACAAAGTATTATTACAAAAATTTGCCATGTTAGGGCATAAAAACTCATAAATTAAAAAAAGTAAAATTGATAAAAAATATCCTTTATTGACCACAGTAAAATAAATTTACAAATAATAATAACATAAATAACAATAGCATTCAAATTTAAATAGAAATTAAATAACTCAATCCTAAGGAATTTGTAGACCAAAGGACAAATGATAGAATGCTATTTTTTTCATTGAAGAAAGTTACATATAGGAGACAATATAACCAAACTTATGGGATGATAGTCAAAGTAATCCTTAGAGGAAATTCCTATTGCTAAAGTTTTTCATTTATAAAAATGGAAAAGAATGGATCAATGAGCTGGGACTATAACTAAAAACAATTTGAAGAGTAATAAATTAAACATTCCAACTAAATATAACAATATAAATTCTCAAAATCAAGGAAGAGATAAATTAATTAAAAATGTTGCCTCCCCACACACAAAAACAAAAACCTCCTACCAAAACCAAAATCAAAAAACTCTAGACAAATAAAACTAGAACCTATCTTTGTGTGAGAGGAAAAAAAAACAAATAAAATATCTAAGCCATAATAATTTGATTTTTTAAAAGAGAACGACCAAATAATTAATATAGAAAAGTGGAAACAGACAATTTACCAAGATGAAGAACAAATACAGGAAATTATTAGAAAATATTTTGCTCAATTTATATGCCAACAAAGCTAGTAACAAATGAAATAAGTGAATATTTTAAAATAATATAAAATGTACCCAATCAATATAATACGATATAGAGAATTTAAATAATTCATCCCCCCCCAAAAGAAAATTAGCAAGACATTAATGTGCTCTCAAAGAAAAAAAATCCTATAATTTGGCTTTACAAATGAATTCTGTCACATATTCAAAGAAGGGTTGATTCTGATATCTAAATTCTTTGCAAAAATAGAGAAATACAGAATCTCACAATTTCTTTATAGTATACAAATGTTATGTTGAGGTCTAATTCAGATAAAAACAAAGAAAATGTAAGCCAATATCCATAATTAATCTATTTTCAAGCATATTAAAAACTATATTACACAAAATGTTTATAACAAAAGAATAAAAAGTTTATATATTGTGATTAGTTGGTATCTATACCAGGAATACAGGGTCAATTCAATACTAGAATAACTTGCTTTTTACTTATAGTTGTGTAATTCAAGAGTTCTGTGCTCTCTTTCATTAAAATAAAATTAAATTTAACTTTGTTATATTTTAGATGAAAAAGGAATGGGAATGACAGTAATAGACAAGATTTACCAACAAATATTATAAATAGCTTCCTCTTATTTTTACTTTATAAGGGATCAGGATAAGATCTGATATACCTGAAAAAGAGTTTGATTTCATATCATAATTCCTCCATCCTCTTCAAAGATAATAGAGAGAAGAGAGAGAATCCTCTGTATTCCAAAATGCTTCAAGAGGTTCTTAATTCAAATCCTGCTTTGGCAAAACCTTAAATATAATAGATTAAATTAATAATAAAAATGACAAAATTATGTAATCATATCAATAAAAGTGAAAAACTTCTGAAAAAATTTCTAATGTTAAACCATTAAAAGTCAAAGGAATTAATTTTTTCTTAATATGTCAAATATTACTTACCTAAAACCAAGAGCCAATATTATCTAGAATAAAGAAACGCTTGCTTTTCCCAATAAGATTAGAGATAAAGATGTCCATATCACCACAATTATTTGACATTATCATCCTAGAAATGCCATCTATGGGTATAATACAAGAAAAAATGAATTAAGGGAATAAACATAGCCAGGAAGGAAAAAAAGTAACTCTTAAAGCTAGACTTAAGAATACTAGAGTTTCCAAAGAAACAATAAACTGGAGGAATTCCATGTGAACTGAAATGACCTCCAGGAATTGATGCAGAGTGAAAGGAGCAGAACCAGGAGAACATTGTACACAGAGACTGATATTCTGTGGTACAATCAAACATAATGGATTTCTCTACTAGCAGCAATGGATCCAAGACAATTCTGAGGGACTTATGAGAAAGAATGCTATCCACATTCAGAGGAAAATCTGTGGGAGTAGAAAAACAGAAGAAAAACAACTGCTTGATCACATGTTCCAATGGGGATATGATTGGGGTTATAAACCCTAAATGATCTCCCTAGTGCAAATATCAATAATAAGGAAATAAGTCTTGACCAAAGACGCATTTAAAGCCCAGTGAAATTGTGTGTCGGATATGGGAAGGGGTTGGGAGGGGGAGAGGGAAAGAACATGATTTTTGTAATCCTGGAAAAGTGCTCTAATTAATCAATTAAATAAAATTTTAAAAAAGAAAAAGAGTTTCAACTAAAAGTATGAAACAATAATGCTGCTGCTGCTGCTGCTGCTGATGATGATTGCTATAGGTATATGAATTATATAGGTAGGTAAGTGGCACAGTGATAGAGTACAGGGTCTGGAGTCAGGAAAATTCATCTTCTTGAGTTCAAATCTGGCCTCAGACACTAGCCCTGTGACCTTCACTTAACCCTGTTTGCCTCATTTTCCTCATCTGTAAAATCAGTTGGAAAAGGAAATGGCAAACCATTCCTGAATCTTTCCAAGAAAGCTCCAAATGGGGTCATGAAGAGTCAGACAGAACTAAGAAACTAGTGAAAATTATTATAATAACTTGCAATTATGTAGCAATTACTATGTGTCAACCTCTGTCTTAAGTGCTTTGCAAATATTTCATTTGATCCTCACAATAACTGTGGAAAGTAGGTGCTATTATTATCATCTACATTTTACAGATGAGGAAATTGAGGTAAACAGAGGTGAAGTAACTTGCTTGGAGTTATACAGCTAGGAAGTATATGATGCTAGATTGAAAATCAGGTCAATTAATGACCTTAGCAAACTAGCCAGATATAAAACAAATCTACATAAATTATTAAATATTCTATTTATTACCAACAGTATTAGCCTGTAAAAAGAGACAAATAATTCCTTTCAAAATTCCTATAGGGTATATAAATTATTTGGAATTCTACTTATTGGCACAGATGGGAATTATATGAATACAACTATAGAACACTCAGTGGAAATAGTGATAGACAAATTGATGAAATATTAATTGTTCATGGAGGGCACTGTTAATTTAACAAAATTACAATAATACCTAAATTAATTTCCTTGCTCAACATTATGTCAAAATGCGCAAATGTTGGAACAAAATAGGAAAATTCACCAGGTGGAATAGTGATTAAGAATCTGAAAGGAAAAGAAAATATGGGATAGATGGAGTATAGCAGTACCAAATATCAAATTAGACTATAAAGTTTTAATCATCAAGAATATTTGTTGCTGTTTAGAAAATAGAAAAGATGATCAAGGAATATATTAAGGACATAAGCTCCAGAAGGAAAAATATATTATAAGTAAAACAATGTCAGATAAATCTATAGACCTCAACCACTAGAATAAGAATATACTAGTTAACTAAAACTGCTATTAAAACTGGAAAGCAAAATAGACTGAGACCAATATTTCACATACCACATACAATGAAAATCACCAAAGGATGACATAGGTATGATATAGATATTTCTTTGATATAGACCTATGTATAGACATAGACAAAGATAGATCTTTTTTATTAAATAAAATTAGATTCTTTATTTCTGGGTCCCCATTTGAACTTCTGTAAGAAACTGAGAACTTTCTTTTAAAAAAACTTTTGACATACATACAAAGCTCTGCAAATTCCAACAAAATATAATAATATTGTTATCATAGTTATTTGCATATATATATATATATCTTTTGTTCCTACTTACCTTTTGACTGCCTCAGTTTCTTCATATGTAAAGTGGGAATTTTTCACCTTTCACCCAAAATTATTGTAAGGACCAAATGTGATAATATAGGTATCGTAATTTATGCAACTTAAAATGCTATATAAATTGTAGCTATTGTTGTTATTGCTACCACTCCTACTAGTATAACTATTATACTGAACATTTTTTGAGATCAGAAACAATTTCCTTGGCCTTCATTTATGCATAATAAGAAGCACTCAGAAAGTGTCTCTTCAGCTGAATTATGAATGTTTCCCAATTCTAGAACCATTTTCAAATACTCAGAAACAGACTGCTTAGAAAGGAAAACAAGCTCAAAACCAAAATATAGATTAGGAATATATATATATATATACATATATATTAATATAAATATAGAATTGATATGTTTAAATAGAATTATAAATGCACCAATGTACACACATACATATATACCTGTAATATATATATATATATATATATATATATAGTTTATATTAAGGGTACTGAGGCTAGAGAGTAAACTGTGTTGTGATCTACAGAAATAGATATCAAAATAGGACAGGGCAATGACTACATGTTTTAGATATGACAAAATTAGCCTTTAGGTCCTCATAGCACATATAATCTAATCGGAATCTGTATATATTAGACTACAGGTCTAATTTGAATTGAAGTTAATGGTTTCTTTATTTCTTTCTCTTGGCTATCAGGCCAGGCTTGTTAGGGTTTCAGTGAAGTGTTCTGAATCTATTCTCTTTTCATTTAATTTCAGGGTAGTTAGGAATTTAGTTGGACAGTCACTAAAAAGTTATAAACTAATGGATTTCAGTTGCATTTTTTAGGTCAACACTGTCCTTTTCCTGGCCCACAATTACCAACATTAGCATAGCCATCTGTCCTCCCTAGAGCAGATCCCATACTTAAAAAAATAAAACAAAAAACTACAAATTCCAACTGAGAAAAGCTTGACTATTTTGTTTCCAGCAGAAGACAATGACCCTTAGTTATTTACAAATTTGAGTGAAATGTTTTTTTTTCCTTTTTTAAAAGCAGAATAATGCATATTCCTTCATTTTGTATGCAAGGTATTCAATATCATCATGCCTTGACAAAGGCAAACATTTAAAATGAGAGAGAGATAAAAAGCAGAAACCACATAAATCTGGTGAGGAGCATAATGGTGAGTTCATTTTGGAGTCCAGTTAAGATATCACAGATGAGTATACACATTTGTACACATGGCATGAAGAGTCAAATCTTAACATAAATTCTTATTCTCTTTTATCTCATGGACTCCTTTGGCAGTCTGATGAAACCAATAGATTTCTTCCCGGAATGATGATTTTAAAATAAAATATAGAATATTACAAAGAAAACTCATTATATTGAAATATAGTTATTCACATAGTAGGTTTTTTTTTTCAAGTTTACTGACTAAAGGTCAAGGAACCTGTTCTCGGAGTAGAATGAACCCTAGCTAGGGAGTCAAGACTACCATTTTAAACTACTCCACTATGACTTTTCTCTTCTCTGCCTTTAAAAAAAAAACAAAACAGGAGTGAAGCTTACAATATATTTGTGCCTTAGGCAGTAGGGAAATTAATGATCATAGTCTAGATAGGAAGGTAGCTAGAAGACTCCAGAAGTCTAATATAGTCTATGCCCTCAGTTTCCATATGGAAAAGTTGGAATCTGGGGAGGTCATGACTTGCCCAAATTCCTATAAGTAGTTATTGTCTGAGGCAAGATTTGAACCAGAAATCTGGAACTATGCTTAAAGGACAAACAAACAAACAAACAATGCATACTCTTTGATCCAGTAATACCACTATGATGTCTGTATGCCAAAGAGATTTTCAAAAAGGGAAAAGGACCTACTTGTACAAACTATTTATAGCAGTTGTGGTGGCAGAGATTTGAAAACTGAGGGGATGTTCATCAATTGGAGAATAGCTGATCAAATTGTGGTATATAATGGCTGATGGAATTGTATTGTGCTATAAGAAATGATGAACAGGATGATTTCAGAAAGAGCTGGAAAGACCTACATGAAATGATTCAGAGTGAAATAATAAGAACCAGAAGAACATTGTACACAATAACAGCAATATTATAGAATGATCAAATGTGACACACATTGCTACTAAAAACATTACAATGATCCAGAACAATTCTGAGGGACTTATGAAAAAGAATGTTATCCACTTTCAGAGAAAGAATTGTTGGAGTTAGAATGCAGATAAAAGCATACAATTTTTCACTTTAGTTTATTTGGAGGTTTTGGTTTTATATGAGTATTCTCTTACAAAATGAACAATATGGAAATTTGTTTTGCATGATGATACATCTATAGCCCAGACCAAACTGCTTACCTCCTGGAAGGGGGAGGGAAGGGAGAAAGGGAAACAATTTGGATCATATAACTTCAGAAAACTTATGTGGAAAATTGTTATTACATGTAAGTGGTAAAATAAAATATCCTTGCAAAAAATGAAATGATGAGGGCTTGAAACAGAGAGACAGTCATTGGAGTGATACCAACTAATTAAGATCATAACTTATTCAAGTGTGTAGAAGTAAATAAAGTAATTCATTTTTCCTTTTCTAAAAAAATAAAATAACATTTAAAAGATTTGTGCCTGAATCCTTCAGTTCTAGAGTCAATGTTTGTCAATGCCTACTTTGAAAGATACCGTCTGAAACATACACATGATGAAATTAAGCCTATGTGTATATGATCAGTCAATAAATGAACATTAAGTAGCAACTCTGTGCCAGGTATTATACTAAATGCTGGATATTAAAACAAAAAAAGGACAAACTAAATTCCTGCCCTCAAGGATTTGATAATCTAGGGGAGATGACATGCAAACATATATGTTTACATTATACAGATACATATTTACACAAGTAAGCAATATATTAGAGAAAAAGGAAATAGTCAACAGAGGAAAGGCAGTAGAATTAAGAGGGCTCTGGAAAGGCTTACTGTGGAAGGCAAGATTTTATCTCAGATTTGAAGGAACCTGGGGAAACCAGAAGGTAGAGATGAGAGGTAGTTTTCCAAGCATAGGGACAGCTAGAGAAAGTGCCAAGTAAGGAGATGATGTATCTTGTTTAAAGAATAGCAAGGAGGCCAATGTCACTGGATCAAAGAGTATAAGGGTGGGTGTAGGGTATAAGGTGACAGAAGACTAGAAATGTGGAAGAGGGAGAGGAAATAAAGGACTTTAAATGCCAAGCAGAGAATTTTATATTTCATTCTGGAAATGATAGGAAATCACTAGTGTTTATCAAGTAAGAAAATTGACATAGTCAGACTCCTTTCTCAAAATGACATGAGTAGCACATGAATGGCTATATTGTTAGGTAAAGAGTAGCCCTTTTATGTATGGCTGATATAATGTAGCAGAAATGATGCCCCAGGAGTGAGTTATAGAGTAGAGATGGAGCAAAAATGATTGAACCATATATTTGTGTCTTTTATTTGGAGTTTACTTGACATTAGGGGTTTTCTTGGCAAAGATACTGGAGTGGTTTGCCATTTCCTTCTCCAACTCATTTTACAGATGGGGAAACTGAGGCAAAAAAGGTTAAGTGACTTCTTCAGAAACACACATCTAGTAAATGTCTGAAGTTTGATTTGAGCCCACAAAGATGAGTCTTTCTGAACCCAGGCCCTGTGCTCTATCCACTGTGCTACTTATCTGCCTCTTCTGAGGCATTATCTGGCTATTACTTATGGGGAATGAATATTCTCAGGACATTCTGTATTTTTATATGGACAAACTTACAAGGATAAATATATAATTATAATTATTTTATAAATGAGTATAAGGCTGGATCTAGTTGCAACCTTCAAGTTAACCTTTTGAGAGAGAAATTAATTCTGACCCTTTCTTATATGAATCTATACTGCAGGTTAGAGTGCTGTTAGTAGTCTCATTGTTTAGGGAGACATCTATTATTTCTCTAGAATAGGGAACTCCCAGTATGTAATCTCCCTATATCAATGCAAACTGATTTCTTATAATTTACTGATTTAGAGAATTAACTGGAGACTTGAAGAGATTTAATGATGTGCCATGGTGAAATTCCAATAGGTATTAGAGTTGTCTCTTACTAGGTCTTCCTCACTCCAATGTCAATGCTAACCAGATCCCCAAGACAATTATTTTAATATGTTCATGTAATGAGCAGTTTTGAAGACATATAAATGGATGGATAATGAAAAGAGCAGAATCAGGTGAAAAATGTATGCAACATAGCAAGAAACAATTTTGAAAGTCATAAGAAGTCTGGTCTATGCAATGATTCCAAAGGCAAATGAAGCATGATGGTACAACTATGTTCTAACAGAGAAGTGATACAGAATGAGACATGTTTCTCGAATGTGATCAAAAGGGAAGTTGGTTTACTTGACTATATTTTTACCAGGGGAGACGGAATCAAGATGGTGGCATACAGGAAGCAAATGTTCAGACCTCTGAAAACCCTTCCTTACCAATTACAAACTAAATGCTCCTAGGGGACTGAAAATCAAACCTAACAACAAGATAGAGCCAAGGAACCCTCCTGCTGGACTCAACTTAAAAGGTACATCCCCCAAAGCCAGAATTTGAGAACACTTGGGTTTAAGGGGAAGGAAGAAGGGAGGTCCTGGGACCCCTCACCCACCTAGAGCACTAAGCCTCCAACTGCAGCTGGAACCTCTGGGCAGGCAAAGGCACTGGTCTGCAGGGAGTACTTAGCAGGCAAAGCTGTGCCAGCACAGTGTGGGAGGCATAGTTGTTGCAGCAGAGACACTCCATATTGTGCCCCCCCACCTTTTCCTGAGGTTTTGGCTTCAGGGCACATCCAGCAACCCAGCCAAACTTAATCCCAAGAAAGCCTTCAGAGGGCAGGGAAGCTCAACCTCCATAACCCCTCCCTCACAGACTGCACTAAGAGATTTACTGACAAAACTCCAAGGGTGAAGGTGAAAAGAAAAGTCCAAAAGTCCAAAAAAAAAATGAGAGGAGCAAGAGCTCAGGCAGCTGCAGGGAGTAAAGAAGGGGTAAATATGGGCAAACAACAGAAAAAGAAAAAAAGAAATGACAATCGGCAGTTTCTATATAGGCAATCAACAAAGAGCAAATGGAACAGAGAAGCATGAAGGAACATCAAGAAAAAAAAATGAAACCCAGCAAATTGGATACAGGATCTGGAAGAACTCAAAATACATTTCAAAACACAATTAAAAGAGTCTAAAGACAACTGGGAAAAGAACTTAAAAAGCAAGATAAGTCATCTGGAAACAGAAAACAGTGTTTTGAAAGCCAAAATTAATTAACTTGAAAATGAGGCAAAGGAGATGAAAGATGAGACAAAGAAAATGAAAGATGAAGCAGAGAAGATGAAAGATAACCTCCAAAGAAAATCAGACCAGAAGGAGAAGGATGACCAAAAATCCAGGGAAGAAATCCAGTCTTTAAATCTAGAATACAAAAACTAGAAGCAAGTAACTTCACAAGGCAGCAGAACATTATAAAACAAAATCAAAAGAATGAAAAAAATTGGGAAAATATGAAGCACCTCATTCCCAAAACAGAAGATTTAGAAAACTGTTCAAGGAGAGACTACTTAAGAATCATTGGTCTACTGGAAGAAGAGGACAAAAGAAAGAGCCTGGACATCATACTACAGGAAATTATCCAAGAAAATACCCTGATATTCTAGAACAAGAGGGAAAAGTGGAGTTGAAAGAATCCACAGATCACCTCCTATACTTAATCCCCAACTGAAAACACCCAGGAATATTATAGCCAAATTCAAGAACTATTTTTACCAGGATTTTTTTAAATGTATGGAGGTAGGAAGGATAAAAAATATGTCTGTTAATTAAATATGAAATTTAATTAAAATATATAAAGTGTATATAAAACTTAAATTGTCTCTTCTCGAATGGTTTCCTAAATCGTCTGTTTTGTGAATGAGATGCTTCATATTTTCCTCAATTTTTTAATTCTTTTCATTTTGTTTTATAGTGTCCTGCTGCCTTGTGAGGTCACTTAATTCCATTTGTTGTATTCTGGTTCTTAAAGACTGGATTTCATCCCTGGCTTTTTGGTCATCCTTTTCCTTCTGGTTTTATTTTCTTTGAAGGTCATCATTCATCCTCTTTACCTAGTCTATCATCTCCTTTGCCTCATTTTCCAGTTGGTTGATTTTGGCTTTCAAGACACTATTTTCTCATTTAAGTTCAAGTGCCTCTGTTTCCAGATGACATCTTAATTTTTAAGTTCTTTTCCCAATTGTCTTCAGCATCTCTTGTGTTTTGAGTTCTTCCACAGCCTGTATCCAATTCGCTAGGATTCTGATTTATCGTTTGCTGATCTCTCCCCCTCTGTTCTGTTTGCTGAGTAAAAGCTGTCTATTGTAGTTTCTTTCTACTTTTTCTGTTGTTTGCTCAAATTCACCCCTTCTTTACTCCCCATATTTGTCTGTGCTCTTGCTCCTCTCATTTTTTTTCTGTCTGTCTCCCCTCTTGGAGCTTTAACAGGAGATCTCTCAGTGTAGTCTCTGGTGGGGGTTGTTGGGGTTTGAGCTCCCCTGTTCTCTGGAGGATTTTGATTGGATTAAAGTCCAACAGTCAATTAGGATGGGTGTGGAGCCTGGGCTTCCCTGAGTTCTGGAGACGTTTGATGGGATTAAGTTCAGCTTAGTTGGTGTGTGCTCTGAGTCCAAAACTTCCTGGAAGGCTGCAGCAAATATGGAGGATCTCCAAAGCTCTGGCCAGGCTGCCAGGTCTATGCTCCCTCTCTAGCTCCTTCCCTGTCATCTGTGTTGGATGCTCTGAACTTGGGCAGTCCTGCTCGCAAGGTACCCCCTCCAGACCAGCACCTTTACCCACCCAGAAGTTCCTGCTGCTGCTGGAATCTTAGCACTCTGGGTGGGAGGGGGGATGGGTCCTGGGACCTTCCTTCTGTTTTCCCCTTAAACCCGAGTGTTATCAGATTCCAGCTTTTCGGGGGGGGGGGTGTACCTTTTGATTTAAGTCCAGCAGGAGGGTTCCTTGGCTCTGTCTTGTTGTTAAGTTTGATTTTCAGTCCCCTGGGAGCATTCAGTTTGTGATTGGTTAGGAAGGGTATTCAGAGGTGGGAACTTCTGCTCCTTCTAAGGTGCCATCTTGACTCCTCCTCCAAGTGTATATAAAACTTGTCTATTAAGACCTATATTCATCTAATGTAGTAGTTTCCAATACCTATTGAATAACAAACTTTAGTAACACTTTACTGTATTCTAAGTAGCACTGTGGTAGATGCTAGACAATTCTTGCTCTCAAGAAGCTTACAATTTTTTTGGGGGGGAAATAGTATGTTCATTTACAATTACTTATAGAATAAATACATACAGCATAAACAAAAATGGCATTTAAAATACATTCTTGATAGGATGATAAGGAGAGAGAACATTAGCAAATGAGAGATCTGGAAAGGCTTCATATATGGGGATAATGATTGAGCAATGCTTGTTTTATTTTTAAAATAATACCTTATTTTTTAATTACATATAAAACATTTTTTAACATTCATTTAAAAAATATTTTTAGTTCCAAATGCTCTCCCTTCTTCTCATCCTTCTTTCTTCATTTCCTCTTCCTCTTCTTCAAGATGATAAGCAATCTGATATAGATTTTATATGTACAATCATGTAAAATATTCTTCCATATTAGTCATTTTATGGAAGGGATAACAAAAAAGAATAAAGTGAAACAGTATGTTTCAGTATGCATCCAGACTCCATCAGTTCTTTCTCAGAGGGCAGATAGTATTTTTCTTCAGGAGTCTCTGAGTTTATCTCAGATCATTGCATTGTTGAGAATAAGTAGATTATTTATAGTTGTTCTTCAAAAAATTTGTTTTTGATTCTACTCACTTCACTTTGCATTAACTCATGTAAGTTCTTCCCAAATTTTTTTCAGTATTGCTCTGCTCATCCTTTCTTATAGCACAATAGTCTTCCTTCACAATTATTATTCCTCCCTTCACAAATATATTCACAACTTATTCAGCCATTCTCCAATTGATGAACAAACTCTAAATTCCAGTTCTTTGCTACCACAAAAAGAGCTGCAATAGATATCTGTGTGCAAATAAGTCCCTTCTCCACTCTTTTTTATTTCATTGGGATACAGACATAGTAATGATATTGCTGTATCAAAGGGTTGGCACAGTTTTAGAATCTTTTGAGCAAATTATTAAGCAGTGTCTTGAAAGGATTCTGAGAAAAAGAGGGGAGGGGTGAGTGCATTCAAGGTTTGGGGTATAGTCAATGGAAAGGCACAGACAGTAGAAATGTAGTGCTATTTGTGAAGAATAGAAAATAATGCAAGTCTAGATGCACAGCAGAGTGCTTGGAGAGGAATAATATACAATGAGGATGGAAAGATAGGTAGGTGCTAGATCATGAAAATTTTTAAAAACCAAATAATGAAGCTCATATTTATTTCTGAGGAAATATTGAACCAATGGAGTTTATCGAACAGGAAATAAAAGGATCAGATTTTTTTTTTATTAATATTTTATTTGATCATTTCCAAGCATTATTCATTAAAGACAAAGATCATTTTCTTTTCCTCCCCCTCACTACCCATAGCCGACACGTGATTCCACTGGGTATCACATGTGTTCTTGATTCGGACCCATTGCCATGTTGTGAGTATTTGCATTAGAGTGTTCGTTTAGAGTCTCTCCTCTGTCATGTCCCCTCAACCACTGTAGTCAGGCAGTTGTTTTTCCTCGGTGTTTCTACTCCCACAGTTTATCCTCTGCTTATGGATAGTTTTTTTTCCCTAGATCCCTGCAGATTGTTCAGGGACATTACACCACCACTAATGGATAAGGCCATTATGTTCAATTATACCACAGTGTATTAGTCTCTGTGTACAATGTTCTCCTGGTTCTGCTCCTTTTGCTCTGCATCACCTCCTGGAGGTCTTTCCAGTCCCCATGGAATTCCTCCACTTTATTATTCCTTTCAGCACAATAGTATTCCATCACCACCATGTACCACAATTTGATCAGCCATTCCCCAATTGATGGGCATCCCCTCGTTATCCAATTTTTGGCCACCACAAAGAGCACAGCTATGAATATTCTTGTACAAGCCTTTTTTCCCATTATCTCTTTGGGGTACAAACCTAGCAGTGCTATGGCTGGATCAAAGGGCAGACTTTCTTTTATCACCCTTTGGGCATATTTCCAAATTGCCCTCCAGAATGGTTGGATCAGTTCACAACTCCACCAGCAATGCATTAATGTCTCTACTTTGCCACATCCCCTCCAGCATTCACTGATTTCCTCTGCTGTCATGTTAGCCAATCTGTTCGTTGTGAGGTGATACCTCAGAGATGTTTTGATTTGCATCTCTCTGATTATAAGGGATTTAGAGCACTTCTTCATGTGCTTATTATTAGTTTTGATTTCTTTATCTGACAACTGCCTATTCATGTCCCTTGCCCATTTTTCAATTGGAGAATGGCTTGATTTTTTTGTACAATTGATTGAGCTCTTTAAAATTTGAGTAATTAAACCTTTGTCAGAGGTTTCTATGAAGATTTTTTTCCCAATTGTTGTTTCCCTTCTGATTTTAGTTACATTGGTTTTGTTTGTACAAAAGCTTTTTAATTTGATGTAGTCGAAATTATTTATTTTACATTTTGTGATTCTTTCTATGTCTTGCTTGGTTTTAAAGTCTTTCCCCTCCCAAAGGTCTGACATGTGTAGAGGGTGTTCTGTGAGCTCTTTCAGTGGCTGTATTGCCCCCTTTTTCTAAAATCTCTGGGCAATTTTCTTTGATTATCTCTTGTATTATGATGTCGAGTTTGCTATTTATTTCTGGCTTTTCTGGTAGTTCAATTATTCTTAAATTGTCTCTTCTCCCTCTATTTTCCAAGTCTATGACCTTGTCGGTGAGATATTTTATGTTCTCTTTTAATTTCTTGGTCTTTTGGCTTTGCTTTATTAATTCTTGCTCGTTTTCTTCCCGTTGGCTGATTCTGACTTTTAAAGCCTGGTTTTCCTTTTCAGTTTGGTCAAACTGGTTTTGTAGATGCGTGAATTTCTTTTGCATTATTTCCCACTTTTCCTCCCAGAAGGCTTCCATCTTTTGGATCATTTCTGATTCAAATTCTTCATGGGTTTGTGGAGAGTTTCCATTTCCTTTGGAAGGTTTTGGAGCATTTGTTTGTGTTTCCTCTTCTATCTCCTCTGTATTTTGTATTTTTTCTCCATAAAATGTATCCAAAGTCTCCCCCTTCTTCTTGTTTTTCTTGGAGTGTTGAGGCATTTCTGTGCTGTTTTCCATCTTTATCTGAGTGGGGAGGACTAGCTTTTATAATCTCTGTCTGGTGTTCAGAGTCTGGGTGTTACTGCTCTCAGTTCCCTCCTGATGCTTCTTCATTGCCTTACTCCCACACTCTGAGCCTGGATTTGCACTGTCCCCGAGGTATCTCAGAGCCTTTGTGGGCCAGAGAGACCTGTACTCTGAGGGGGGAGAAGCCGAGGCTTCCCAGAGCTCCAAGGGCTCCTGATAGGATTAACTTGCCCTGGGTTGGATTGAGTGTGTCTTAAAGCAGGGACCTTCCCTGAGACTCAGATGGAAGGATCCAGCCAGGGGGCTACAGGCTCCCTATGTCTCTCTGTTTCCCGGCTGTCTGGGTGCCCCCTCGACTGGCTCAGGTTGTTTTCAGGGTACGGCCTTCAGAATAGCTGGCCCTGGGGTCCTTTTGCTGGCTCTTAGGTTCCCGCTGCTGCCTTGAACTCAGTGCTCTGGGTTGGGGGGATGGGTCCTGGGACCTTCCTTCTGCCTATCCCTTAGGTCCGAGTGATCTCGGGTTCTGGCTTTTGGGGGGCCATACCTTTTGATCCAGGTCCAGGAGGAGGGTTCCCGGGATCTATCCTGTTGTTTGTTTTGAATTTCAGTGTCCTAGGAGCATACAGTTTGAGATCGGTAAGGAAGGGGTTTCTGGAGATTTGAACTTTAGCTCTCTCTAAGCTGCCATCTTGACTGGAACAAGGGTCAGATCTTTAAGTAGAATTGCTTTAGCTGTAGGATGAATTAGAAGATGGATAAGGGAAGGGATCTACAAGGTAGAGAGATCAGTTAGGAAACTATTGCAATATTCCAGGTGAAAGGTGAAAAGGATCTGAATTAGTAGTGCTTATGTTCATAGACGGGGATGCATATGAGAGATGTTGTGAATGTTTCATTGCACATATGTGAGAGTTTGAGATTGAGTAGGAGAGAATAACACTGAGATTACATACTTGGGAGCCTAGAAGAATGGCTGTGATCTTTGCAGAAAAAGAAAGATAGACAGAAGGGAGAGTCTAGAGAGATAGGGAATAAATTCTATTTTGGACATATTGAATTTAATATGTCTATAGCACATCTAGTTGTAAATATCCCATAGACAATATAGGTGATGACATGGGACTAGAACTTGGGGGAAAGACTGGTACTACCTATATCTATATCTCTTTGGGTAGATTAGATATAGATATTTCTATTCATGTATCTATCTATATGGAGAGAGATCTGGGAGTTGTCTGTAGAAATTATAATTAAAACAGTGGGAGATGATTATATTGATGATGACAGAAATTAAGATGAGAAAGAAGAAGGGAAACAGAAATTAGAAGAGTAGATATGACAATTTAACATTCTGAAAAACTGGTTTCTGCGTAAGAATATCAATTTATTGATTAGGTTAACCACAACCAATAAATTAATTGGCCAGTGATCTCCCCTACCCACCATGATCAAAGACTAGGAAATCCTCTTGCTCAAGTTCATAAATATAATCTGAGAGCTCATTACTCGTCATCCTATGACATCTCTAAATGATAAATGACCAAAGGGGAGGTGTTCCACCAAAACTCTCAATCCTTCCCATCCTCTGGATGATGATGATCACCCACATATTTAGTGTTATATCATTAGCAATAGCTCTTAATATAAACCATTTCTTCTTTACTAAATAAGATGAGCTTCATTAACTCCCCTTCCTATTTTCCAGGTTCTGGGCAGGAGTGGGGGGGACATTCCTTCAAGTTTTTGAAAACAAAGGAATATGTATAAAGGTCAAAGAATTGATTTGGGCTTCCAATTAAAAATCTAGATATAGAAATAATATAGTACATATTAAAAATAAATCTCCTCATAGAAGTAAGAATAGGTCCAAATGGAACTTTGTAAAATAAGTGGGGGATGGGATATGGACCATGACTCAACAAAGGAGACTGAGAAGGAGTGGTGAGGCAGGATAGAAGAGAACCAAGAGAATAAAAAATAGTCCCTTCCCTCCCAGAGTTACATCTACATAATATATGAATTATGTGAACCTGTGAAAGTACTATTATTTCCTTGTCCCAGGCAAAGATCTAGAACCATAAATGGCAAAACATATTCATTTGTGTTAGAAGTTTTCTTTAATGATGTTGAAAATTATCAAGGAGAAAGCTCTCTTTCCAATTGCAGATGGACACCTTCTTTTAAATTTATAGTTTAAAAGGAATCGCCCAGTGTTTATGGAAGGCAGCAGTCTACAATTGGCAGTGCATTGGACTTCAAATTCTAATTCAGGCATTTATTAGTTGTAAAAGTTAAAATTAATAGTTGAATGATGATTATATGAAATTTTGTGATCACCAGTATTTATTATATCTTGGGTCAGAAATTTATTTTCAAATATTTACAAATAGAGAGGAAACAATAAAGAGGTGAAATGTAAGGGGGATAGAGAAGTTATCTATCCTATCAATCTAAATGTTTTGCTCTGGATCTGCTTAATCCAAACAGAGATTAAAGCTGCAGTCTCCAATAAAGCTCCCTCGAAGACTTTTTCCAACCAGAAGACTATCTCTAGAAGACAATCTCTTCAGACTATCTTCTCAAAGACAATCTGCCCCAAAAGAGTTTGGGGGCTTGCTTTTTATGGTGACTTCTAGTCTCCTCCCCTCTTCACAGGGACCAATCACAGTTTTCAAATTGTCTAGCACTGCCTATGGGTCAGTGTCTGTGGGATCGACTTCTCACCTTCTGAAGATGAAGTTCTTATCAAAGAAGATTCACAGGTTCCTGGGTGATTCAATTCCTAAGGGTTTGAATTCTCTAAGTATCTTTCTAGCTTCTTACCTAGTACTAAGTAAGGAGTTTAATCTTTTGTTGATTCAGTTCAAAAGTATACAAGGGGGAGTTAATCCTGTCTTCATTCTAGTGAGTTACTAAGTAGGGGTACTTATGTTAGTGTTAACTCAGGATAGACAATAGAGTAAAGTATTCTCTTTCACATAGTTATGTAATCCTGGGCATATCACTCAATCTGAGACCCTATTTCCTCAATGAAATCAGGGAGTTGAACTTGATGGATTCTAATGTCCCTTTCAGCTCTAAGTTTATGATCCTATTAATCATGGACTGCTATGATTTCCTTAGAATCAAAGTTCTAGTTTATCCCTAGGATAATGGAGCAAAATATAGAGCAGTGATAGCAAATGTATGGCACCCATGCCAGAGCACTCTCTGTGGGTATGAGGCCACCCTGCCCCACCCCCAAGTTCGTTACTAGAGAGGCAGATGGAGTTGCTCTCCAACCCCTCTCTACCGTATCTAATGACATTTTTTCACTTCTCCCACCCCTCTTCCCAGTAGTCCAATGGGAACATTTTCTCTCTCCCATACTCCCCTGAGTAAGGGGGAGGTGGGTGGCACATGCAACATTCGGGGGCAGGGTATGGCATAAGGTCTCTAGGGGTGGGGCACAATACATGGTCTCTAAACGGTTCACCATGACTGGTATAGAGTATGTTACATTGGCTTTATTATGCTACCAACAATGATTTGCATGTAAGAATTGACATTAAATACACAATTGAGGAAATGTACAGTTGGCAATGGAGGTTGTCTGGTCCTTGTGGGAAATTGAGACCTAACAGAAAGTTTGAGCAATATAACAGCACCCAAGAGATGTAAACAGACTTATAGCTAGCCATCTAGTGTTTAGCAGATTTTATTTTGGAATATGTAAATAAGATATATACAATGGGAAGATAAGCAAGTGGTATGAGCTGAATCAGAGGAGAGATTATTCATTTTTCTGACATCATAGGTATATTCTAATGTTAAAGTAATGAATATCAGTATGTAATTTCCTACATTCAATAACTGAATTCAACAGACATTTGTTAAGCACCTACAACATATAGGCAATTGAGCTAGAAAAGCAAAGATGAACATTGTTAGGCAAGTGTGGTGCTGTGAGGAAGGCAAAGGCAGAAAGTTATCCTTTGTTCTAGAAGATTACCCCCTTAATTCTGATTTTATGGGAATGGCCTGAAGAGGGAAACAAGTACATATATTTCAAAGGTGGGTGTCTGGGAATGTTAATAAATATCTTTGTGACTGATTGTTGGGTGGTTTGAGAGATGGGGTAATGTGGATCCAAGGAAAAGTGAAAGGAATCAGGGTAATCCCTGAAAATGTGCTCCAGAATGAGTTTATATGCTAGTGAGAAGTAATGGAGCTTGATAATCCAACTGTGCCAACTTGGAGATAGTATGAGGACAGTAGAAGTAAATAAGGATTATGTGTCCGAGAATTTAAGCAGATGCAAAATATTTTGTAAATGCCATGGGAAGAGAAGGATAATGCATGACAGGTTATAAAAAGATCAAAATCTATCCTATGAAATATATTAATTGAATCATGGGCTTCTGAGTAGGCTACACCTTATAGTGTGGATAGAAAGGAAAACCTAAGTTCAAGTCACATATCCAATCCATGCAAACTGTGTGATCTCAGACAAATAATTTCTCCTTTTGATGCTTGTTATTCTCTAAAATTATAAGCTTCAAAGAAAGAGACAACATATTTTAAAGTGGAAATTTCCTCATTTAAGAGTTCTCTCTGTCAGGGAAATCATAGATCCAGCTCTTATTGCTTGTGGGTTTCTTAGCTTTTTTCTGGATATTCTTTTGAATAGAGATTGTTGCAGATGGTGGAGACAAAAACTTAAATAGAGTGATCTAGGACTCTAGGTAGTCTAGGAAGTGTGATAAAATCAAGGAGCTTAGCAGCTATTTAGAAACATACAACACTGTTTATAAACAATTTAATTTAGTTAAGGGCATAGAGGTCATCCAGAATAAAAGACTATGCTGCCGGAGGAGGAATGAACCATTCCTAAAATGATTAGAAAGGCTTCATGGAGGATAGGTTACCTGAGTAGAGTCTCAAAAGAGGACCAGGATTAAAATGGGAAGATTGGGTGATAATAAATACATTCCAGGTATGAGGAGAGCAGATGATAATATATTTCAATTCAGACAGTTACTAAATGCTTACCATGAGCCTTACTGAATAGAAGTTGAACCTGAAGTTAAGAAATTTGGGTTCAAGTCCCATATACTAAAATATACTACTTTTTTGACCATAGACAAGTCATTTAGCCTCTTAATGCTCTAGACAATTCTGTATCAGAGAAAGTACAGAGGAATAATGAAATCACAGAGGTAGAAAGGAAAACTAAAACAAGTTCTGGACTTTCTGCCACTGAGCTGGAACAAACAGTAGTTGGAGTGTTAGAGAGAAGATATTGACAAGACTGACAGTTGGTTGGGGAAGGGGCAACTGAGAGTGGCAGTTTGTCTTGTGACTCTCTCACTTCCTGACCCTGGAACTGGAAGGAGCCTCTCTATCTGTCTCTGGATAGAAGTGCCTCTATTCCTGAATTTCCCAACAGTGATACTGTTCATCAGACAAAAGACTAGTCTTTAGGGCATCAGCCTGAAGAAACAAGCCCAACCAGCTCTGAAGGTCAGAACCTTTCTTCCTCTTGCTGTTTACTGCTAAGACTTTGAACTTAAGATAATTATCACAGATGAGCATAGACAGGAATAACAGAAACCCACCACCAGCCTGTGAGGCCTGGCCTCAGCTCAAAAACTGAGAGAGACTCAAACCTCATCTAGGGAAATCCCTCTTCCTTGATACCTCCCCAATCCAAACTTGTTATTAAAATTTATCTTTATTTGAATATTGCAGTCAGATAAGAAGACTATCAATTCAGGGGACATAGAGGGAGCTGAACCTCAGGACATCCAGTCAACTATAAACAGTCCTTATTGGACTCCTGCTGGGTGACTAAGTCTGGGAGGAGGCTTGTCCCTCAGGAGGGTCCATTCTTACCTGCTCTGGGGTATCTGCAACATTAATCTATAGAGAAGACATCCTTTCAGGGTGTCATAAGTGGCCCATTTCTCAGGACCCCATTTTTCAAAAATAGCCTCTCAGCAGGGAGCATCTCTCTCCTTTTACCTCACCTGCAGCCATCTTATCTCTCTCCTTTCAACTCCTCCATTATCCCTGTTAAAGGGATACCTTTAGTATCCCCTGTTTTTCAATCACAGCATTTTCACTATAAATATTACACAGATTAATCTATATGTATGTATGTATCCATATGTAATCACAAGGCATGAAATATGGCATGGCTCCAACCTTTAAGCTCCTTAAAATCCACATGATACATATGCATAGTTTTCTCCATTAGATGATGAGCTTCTTAAGAGCAAGGGCCTTTTGTTTGTTTTATTTTGTTTTATTTTTGTCTTTCTTTGAATCCTGAGTGTTTAACACAATGCCTGACACGTGTTAGGCACCTGAGTAATACTGGTTGACTGACCAACTAATATATATATAGATAAGTACGATTCAAGGCAGGGAGGAGAAGATGCAAAGGACAAATCTGGATAAGGTATTCTATAAAAAAAGTGGTGTATAATTAGAAAAATCTGGACTCCATCTCCCAGAATTCTTTACTTGTCCCAAGAATTCTTTTTCCTTTCTTCACATTTGAGTTTGTTTCATGTGTATATAATTTTGTGGCTCCTTCCTCTCTTTTTTTCCCCCACATGTGAGGCTGGGGGAGCTCTTTCTGTTTCTCTAGCCTTTTATTTTCCTTTTTTTTTTTGCTTCAAGGCATTATAAATAAATCTTGTATCCCCAGAGTATCTTATAATTTTCCTAAGTCTGACCTAATGTCTTTTGGAAAAGAGGGAACTTATCTTACTGGATATCTACAAAGTCCCTATTATTCCTTCTTTCAGTGTCCTTACAGATTTCAGAAAGGGAAATACCTCTAATAATTCAGAATAGCCCAATACAGATAAGATATATCAATGCTACAGGACCATTCAAATATTGCTTTCATCTTTTTCTTCTTTTACAAAAGAATCAAGCCAGCAAAATAACAGTCTCTTATTCCTAATACATTCTTGTAGTAATTGGCTTCTCTTCTCCAGTCAATCACAAAGCAAAATATAGTAGTGTATCCTATATGCATTAGTCTGTTTTGTTTTTTTTTCCTTTGGGGTCATATTATTTATCTATAAAATCTATCAGTTTCTTGAAGGGAGACTACCCAGGGAACTGAAATTCCACCCTTTGTTCATATAAATTCTATTCTGGAAAGACTGGTTAAAGCAAATTTTGTGCTTGATAGGGAGCTAGGAAACTTACAGGTCAAGGGGACTCACATCTTATTAATGACACCAGAAGTCTTCCAGCTCAATCCCAGCATGCCACTTGGAAAATGCACTCATTCACCTCCACTATAGACCTGAAGCCTCTGCCCTAGGCATGCTGTAATTGTCCAGAAAAGCTTGCAATCAATTGGGTAGATATAGATGCAGTTCTGAGTGCTTCCATCACCTGGAAACTAAGCTGCTCTTTCTGACTATGTGAGCTTAAAGTAGTGCTATTGATCAGGTGCAATACCATCTACGTCTTTAATGACCTCCTAATTTGGCAAGAGGCTATTTTAAGATTGTTCTGATGGTTGTATATGTGGTTATATCAGATAGGAAAAAAATTCCAACTGAGCAGAAAGGAATTACAGTGACAAAACCCCATAACCTCTTGGTAAAATGGGGAGTTTTCTTGTTTCATTCCTCAAATCAAACAATCGTCAGTCCTCAGAGAACAAGGTGTTCACCTTTTAAAGGATTCCAACTTTCTCCATCTAAACCCAACACACTGCCTTCTGATAATAGCAGTTCAAAATTCTACAGCACAATTGCTCTATGAGGAAGGTTAAATGTGAGAAGTGCCCTTCACATGGTCATATAGCTATCAAGTGTTAGAACCAGGATTCAAACCCAAATGTACTGACTCCAATGCTATCTCTTTTTCCATTACTCATAGTGTCTCCAGCTCCAGAAGTAGGGACATTCCTGCCTAGGAAAAGAGTAAGAAATCATTCATTGTGAAGCTTGGATGATCATGAAAATACTGCCTGTCCAGTACCTAAACATCACCCTTTCACCCCCCACCCCAATCACTAATGAACTTCTGGACTCCTTTATACTACCTTTTGGGAGAGTATGACTTGTTAGCTAATATTTTAGCATCACTTAGTTTTCTAGATTAATCAAATATTATGGTAATGGAAAGATAAGTTTTTGCTGAGAAAAGAGGATACTTCTTTAACATGGACTGTTGCCTGAGGTCCCATATAGTGTCTACAGTGGAAGACTCTTTCTATTTACGACCCACAGTTTAAATTTTTAAATTTTATTTTTTTAACACAGTTATGTTTAGTCAAAAGGAAATGCTGAAGGCAAATTGAGGTTACTCCACACAACTTTATTTGGGTTTAGATCTAGGAAAGGTTATTTTACAAGCTTTTCTCTAAAAGAAATATGATACAATAATGTGTTTATAACCCAGATCAAATCGCCTGCCAGCACCAGGGTGGGGGGGGGGGGAGGAAAGGGAGGGAGGAAGACAAGTTTAATCACATAATTTAGGAAAACTTATGTGGAAATTTGTTATTACATGCAATTGGTAAAAAAAGAAAAATATTTTTAAATGACAGGGGGAGAAAGAATATCTCAAATTCTTCTTGCAAATTTTCTATGTCTAGGCCACTTGGAATTGAAGGTTAAGAATGCCAGACAGAAAGAATGATCTCAAGTCATATTTGAAATATTAGGCTGAACTGATAAATGCTGAAATCAAGCTCTTAAGGGGAGATGACTCAGTAAAAAGGAAAGGTGGCCCAAAACATAGAATAACAGTGTTACATAGGAGATATTTTTTCAAGAGCAAAAAAAAATTGAACATGGAAGTAAGACCACATCTCAGGGCAACCTCTACCACTTGCTAGGCATATGACAATGGTCAAATTATTCAACCTCTGTGAGGTTCAGTTTTACACCTGTAAAACAGACAATAAAATTTCATCATTTAACTCATGAGAATAAAAGAAAATAATGTATCTAAATTGATTTTTCAGTCTTGAAGGCCTAGAAAAAATTTGTTAATAATGTTTTTATTCTTCATTACTACTCCAATGTCACAAAGGTGACCTAGGATTTTGAAGGCTATGCCAATAGAATGTCAGAGCATACTCCCTTGCCTTCTCATCCCTTCACTGATCTCGACTTGCAAAGTCTTAGCCTTGGATTATTCCCACCATTTACCTCCCTGGCTCCTACTCACATGCTACTAAAGGTGGAAAAAATCAAGAAATTGTTCTAAGTCCACTAAAAATGCATCTTCCATAATCTCACTACAGCAAGCAATCTTTTTACACTTTTCTGATTAACTCACTATCCCACTCACCACAAAGGCAAACTTTTTCAATCCTTCTCAAACCTCCAACCTCCCATAGTGCCCCTTTCCCCACCTATTCAGCTTTGCCTTTCCTCTAAAAACTTCCCCCTTTTAAGCTTCCCTATGACTGTCAAAGGAACAACTATCCTCCTAGTCACCCAGGCTCAAAATTTGTCATCTTCCACTTTTCATTCTCTCTCACTTTCCATATCCAGTCTGTTTACCTTCATAATGTCTTTTGTATATGTCCTATTCTCTCTTGTGACACTGCTACTGCTTCCACCTGGTGCAGGCCCTTATCACCCCATGCATTTAATATTGTAATATCATTTTCTTTGTCTCACTGTCTTAAGTAGCTTTGCATACCAGTCCATTCTTCATGCAGCTCTCAAAATGATGTTCCTAATGTGCAGACATGACCATGTTAAATGTATACCCTGTCCTTCTTTCAATAAATTCTAGTGGCTCTCTCTATCACCTCCAGAATCAGATATAAAATTCTGTTTGGCATCCAAAGTCCTTCAGAACCTGTACTTTCTTATTTCTCTCTCTCTTTTCTTAATATTATCTTCCCCCAGTTATATGTAAAAACAACCTTTGGCATTCAGTTTTTATTTTTTACTCCTGAATTCTCTCTCCCCTTATACATTCCTGAGATGGCAAACAATTTGATATAGATTTTACATGTACAATTCTATAAAATATTTTTCGATGTTAGTCATCTTGCTAAAGAAAACCTGAATAAAAATGAAGAAGGAACGTGAAATTTCATATGCTTTGGTCTGGATTCAAACTCTATCACTTTTTCCTCTGGAGGCAGTTGGCATTTTCTTTAAGTCATGAATCTTTTGGAATTGTCTTGGATCATTGTATTGCTGAGAATATCTAAGTCTCTTATAATTGTTCATCATACAATATTTCTGTTACTGTGTGCAGTGTTATCCTGGTTCTGCTCACTTCACTCTGTATCAGTTTATATGTCTTTCAAGGTTTTTCTGAAGTCATTCTGTTCATCATTTCTTGTAGGACAATAGTATTTTATTACTATCACATACCACAATTTATTCAGCTATTTCCTAGTTGGTGAGCTTCCCTTCAATGTCCAATTCTTTACCAATACCAAAAAGAGCTAATACAAATATTTTTGTATATTTAGGCTCTTTCCCTTTTTAAAAAAAATATTTTGGGGTATAGACATAGTAATAGTATTGTTAGGTCAAGGGTATGTAAAGTGTTATAGACCTTTGGATATAGTTTCAAATTGTTCATGAGAATGGTTGAATGATGGGGCAGCTATGTAGCTCAGTGGAATGAGAGCCAGGTTTAGAGACAGGACATCCTTCGTTCAAATCTGGCCTCAGAAACTTCCCAGGGGTGTGACTTGGGCAAGTCACTTAAGTCCCCAGTGCTTAGCCCTTATTGCTATTCAGCTTTGGAACCAAATCACAATATTGATTCCAAGATGGAAGGTAAAGGTTTCAAAAAAGAAGAATAGTTAAATCAGTTTACAATGCTCCCCAAAATGTATTAATGTCTCAGTTTTCCCACATCTCCTCCAACATTTGTCATTTTCATTTTCTTTCATAATAGTCAATCTGATAGGTATGGAGCAGTACATAAGAATTGTTTTAATTTGCATTTCTTTAATTAACATAGATTTAAATAATTTTTTTCACATAACTACAGATAGTTTAGATTACTTTATCTGAAAACTGCCTGTTCACATCCTTTGGCCATTTATCAATTGGGGAATGGCTTGTTTTCTTACATATTTAACTTATTTCTCTATAAAATTGAGAAATTAGTATTTATTAGGGAAACTTGTAAAATTTTTTCACCATAGATTATTGGGTTTTTCTCTACATCCTATTTTTCCCAGTTTATCTTATTGCTTCACTCTTCTTTCTCCCTATCCATTCTCAAAAGTGTTTTGCTTCTGACCACTGCCTCTCCCTATCTGCATTGTCTTCTATCAGCCCCTTTCCTTTTCCTACTACTTTTTGGTAGAGTAAGATATATTTCTATAGCCAACTGAGAGTTATTTCCTCTTTGAGCCAATTCCAATGAAAGATTCAAGCCTTTCCCTCTCTAGCTCCTCATTTCTTCCTCCACTGTAAAAGCTGTTTTGTGTCTCTTTTATATTTTATCCCATTCTACTTCTCCCTTCCCCCTTCTCATGGTATATTCTTTTTTTCACACTCTAATTTTACTTTTTAAGATATCATCACATCATATTCAATTCATTCCTGTACCCTCTATTTATACTATTTCTAACTTCCCTAATAATAAACTCTTTGGGTTTACAAGTATCCTCTTTCTATATAGGAATGTAACCAGTTTAACCTTATTGAATCTTTTAAGATTTCTCTTTCCCATTTATCGTTTTATGCTTCTTTCAACCCTCATATTTGAGAGTTAAATTTTCAATTCAACTCTAATTATTTCATCAGGAATACTTGAAAATTCTCTATTTTATTCACTATCATCCCCCCCCCCCTTTAAGGATTATTCTAAGTTTTGTTGTATAGATGTTTTTCTTAATAAATCTGGATCCTTTGGCCACCAGAATATCCCAGATTCACCAATCCTTTAATCAAAGGTGTTAAATCTTCTGTTATCCTACCTGTGGCTCCATGATATCTGAATTTGTTTTGACTGTTTCCAATATTTTCTTCTGGACCTGGTAGCTCTGGAATTTGGCTATAATAATCCTAGGTGTTTTCATTTTGGGATCTTTTTTAGAAGATGATATGTAGGTTCCACTACATATCTATCAGATTATCTAATATGACAGCAAAGGAAAGTGATAAATGTTGGAGGGGATGTGGCAAAACTTGAATAATAAATGCACTGTTTGTGGAATTGTGAACTGATCCAATCATTCTAGAGGGCTATTTGGAACTAATCCCAAAAAGGATCATAAGATTGAGCATACTCTTTGATCAATAGACAGGTCTGTTTCACAAAGAAATAATAAGAAAGGGAAAGGGACCTGCTTGTACAAAAGAATTTATAGCAAGCAACTGGAGTGTGGTATTAAAAAAAAATTGGAAATTAAGGGAATGTCCATCAATTGGGGAATGGCTAAACAAATCGTGGTATAATTTGGTGATGGAAAACTATTGTGTTATAAGAAATAGTAAGCAGGATAATTTCAGAAAAAGCTAGAAAGATCTACATGAACTGATGCAGAATGGAATAAGCAGAACCAGGAGAACGTTGTATATAGTAAAAGCAATATTGTATGATGTAATATTTATAGGGAAAGATGGGGGGGAATTGGAAAAACAGGGGATAAGGAAGGTTTGTAGCAGGGAATGGATGAGTTTAAGGGAGAGAGGGAATATTGCTGCTGGTGAGGCAAAGATGAGAGATGCCCCCTGCCAAGAGGCAGCAGCAGGGGTCCGATAAGGACTGTTTGTTGTTGAATGACTGAGCTGATGTTCAGTTCCTTCTATGCCCAGAAAAGATAGTCCACTTATCTGACTGCAATATTCAAATAAGAGAAATTTTAATAACCAGTTTGGATTGGAGAGATATCAGGGAAAAAGGGAAGAGGGGGGCCCCTAAATAAAGTTGGGGTCTTTCTCAGCTTAGGAGCTGAGGCCAGGCCTCATAGGCTGGTGGAGGGTTTCTCCCACTCCCATCTATGCTATATCTGTGCCAGTTTTGTCAATTTCAGAATCTTAGCAGTAGACAGAAAGCAACACGAACAATTCTAATTTTCAGAGCTGGTTGGGCCTGTGTCTTTGGGCTGAACCAAGTAGAGGCACTCCTAATCCAGACTGGGAAGCCAACAGTCCTCCAACCTCCAACACCAGGAAGGAAGTAACCCTGGCAGGAAGGAAGTGCTATTCACAAGACCCAACTGCCACTCTCAGTTGCCCCTTCCTCCACCAACTGTCAGTCTTGACAGTTTCCCCTTTATGGATATTCCCACTGTTGCTTATTCCAACACAGTGGCAGAAAGTTCAGAACTTGTTCTTGTTTCCTTTCCACAATGATGACCAATTATGAAAACTTGGCTGCTCTCCGCATTGCCCAATCTGAAACAATTCTGTAAAACTTATAACAGAGAATGCTATCCGCCTCCAGAAATAAAGTACTCTTGGAGTAGAATGCAGATCAAAGCATATTATCTTTCCCATCAGTATATTTAAAATTTTATTTTGGGGGGCTGGTTTTGTATGAAAGTGCTCTTACAACAATGACCAAGATAGAAATGTGTTTTGCATGATAATGCCTGCATGCATGTGCATGGCCAAACTGAATTGCTTACTATCTCTGAGTGGGGGGAGGGAAAGAAGGGAGAAAATTGATTTGGATCTTTTAATTTTGGAAAATGTATGTTGAAAATTATTAATACATGTAATTAGAAAAATAAAATATCTTTGAATCATTTTTAAAAAGGCATAATGGTCTTCCTTAAGAGGATAAAATCTCATTTCCTAAAAGAAATCTTCCCATGTATCCCTTAATACCAGTGTTTTCCTCTTAATTACCTCCAATTTATCATATAAATATATGTATAACACATCTTGTTGGTACATAGTTATTTTCATAATATTTCACCCAATAGATTGTGAATTCCTTGAGAGAAGGGTCAGTCTTAGTCTTTTGCCTTTCTTTCATTTCTAATACTTAACACATTTTTGAAACATATAAATAAATGTTTTATTGATTGTATATTTTATAGCCTGAAAAAGAATTGAGTGAACAGTCAATCAGTCATTCAATCAACAAGTTTTTGTGAAATGCCTACTATGTACTAGATTCTGTAGTAAGCACCAGGATACAAAGACAATAAGTGAAACAATACTTATATTCAGTGAGTTTACATTCTAACATGGGAGAAAATAAGGAGTTGAAAAAGTCTTAGTGAAGTTTTAAGCTACTCAATACAGGATAAATATGAAAAAAAAATACAAAGCAGTTAAATTCAAGATGGTTTGAGAGAAAGAGTAATAGAAATCCCCACATAGTCATTGAGGCTATATCTGTTCCTCAACTTCTATAATTTAGTTGAAAGGATCAGAAAAGACTTTATCTAGAAGGTGGCTTTTGAGCTGCAACCTAAAAGAGAGAAGGATTCTCTGAGAGAGAAGTGAGTAGCACAAGCATTCCAAGCATGAAGGTCAGGCAGTGCAAAAGCATGGAAATAAGAGATGGAATGTTCCACGTAAAGAGTAGAGAAAACTCCAGCGTGGTCTGGTTTGTAGAGAGAAGACAAGAATAATATATGTTGAGGCTGATTAATAATATAGGTTGGGGCCAGGCTGTAATGCATTTTTAAATCTAGATGAAGGTTTTTATATTTTATCTAAAAGACATTAGGAAGTCACTGGCATTTATTGATGAAGGAAATGACATGGCTGGATCTTCCCTTAAGGTACATCAATTTGGTAGCATTGTGGAAATGGACAGATGAAGAGAGAGGCTAGAAGTAGAGAGACAAATAGGAGGGCATTTCTATAGGGCATTGCAAATCTAGGTGAGAGATAATGAAAGCATGGATTAAGACAGAGGCTGGGGAATAGAGAAAAGGGGGTCAAGAGACCTTGTGGAGGTAGAGATGTATGACTCCTCTGCACTATACACCACACAGACACAATGATCTGTCCAGTTATGAGTGAGATGCTTATTTGTCATTGGATGAAAGTAATTTTTCTGTTTCATTAATTTCAAGTTTTGTTTCTATCTTATTCTTTCTGAGTCTAGATGGAATTTAAAGTTCCTAAGGGCAGGGAGAATGCAGACATACAATGGGGAGGAAGAAGTAAGAGTCCATTTTCATATTTGTCTATTGACTTGTCACTATGAATCATAAGGGACTTTAGAGGTCACCTAGTTCAATCTCCTTTTTTTTTTCTTCATAGGCAACAGAAGCCCAGGAAGGTTGTCTTGCCCAAGGTCACATAGATATTAAGTAGCAAAACTAAGATTTGAATACAAGTCCTCTGCCTTCAAGTCTAATACCATTCCACAATGCCATGCATGATCATAGTATTTAGAGTTTGAAGGGCCCTTAAATGGTCTTTAGTTTTACCTTTTAACGACTGCTCATGATCTTATTTGGATTTTTCTTGGCAGAGATACTGAAGTGATTTGCTATTTCATTCTCCAGCTCATTTTTCAGATGAGAAAACTGAAGAAAATAGGGTTAATTGATTTTCCCAGGGTCACATAGCTAGTAAGTATCAGCGACCAGATTGAGCTCAGGAAGATGTGTCTTCCTGACTTCAGGCCTGGTACTCTATCCATTGATCAAACTAACTGCCCTCTTCTTCAGTTTATACAGATGAAGGAACCGAAGTTTAGAGTATTTAAATGTTACTCAAGTGGTAAGTGGAAGAGCTACGTTTTAAACCCAGGTCTTTTGACTCCAAAAGCAGTATTTTTCCAACTGTGCCCTGTTGGATGATAGGATTTAGAATCCTAACGTACCTTAAAGAGTATTTAATCCAAGAATTATAAAATTTCAGAGTTGAAAGGAAATTCAATGTCCTTCTAGTCCTGAAAAATAATTCCCTCTACAAATAAAGGAAATTTCCCTATACGGTCTAATAAATAATTCTGTGACAAGTAGTCATTTACCTTTTGCTGGACAATTTCCACTGAAGGGTGACCCTCTATCTTTTGCGCAGTCTATTCTACTTTTGGATAGCTATGACTGTTAGAAATATTCTTTCTTTCTTTTTTTCTTCCTTCCTTCCTTCCTTCCTTCCTTCCTTCCTTCCTTCCTTCCTTCCTTCCTTCCTTCCTTCCTTCCTTCCTTCCTTCCTTTCTTTCTTTCTTTCTTTCTTTCTTTCTTTCTTTCTTTCTTTCTTTCTTTCTTTCTTTCTTTCTTTCTTTCTTTCTTTCTTTCTTTCTTTCTTTCTTTCTTTCTTCCTTTCTTTCTTTCTTTCTTTCTTCCCAAAACACTAAACATCAATTTTCTTTTTTTTTTTTAAATTTTTGCCTATATCTATGACTTCTGGATTCAAAGATAACAAATCTATTACCTCTTTCATATGAAAGTCTTTCAAATACTTGAAGAAACTTATGGGGACCTTTGACTTTTTTCCCAAGCAACACATTCCCAATTCATTCAACTGATCTTTATATGACATGTACTCAAGGCCTTTCACATTAATAGCTTATCTCCTAAAATGTAGTGCCTTGCAGGATTCCTCTTTTTTCTTTTCTTTTTAAACAGATGAGGAAACTGAGACTTGGAGGGCAGAAGTGACAAACACAAGGGTTTAAGTAGAGATCACATTTACTACTCAAAAAATATTTCTTAAAATATTCAGGCTACCAAGCATCATTTACTATGGATATAAATGTCAGTTGAAAGCATAGGGAGAAAAAAAATCCCTAAAGAGAATTCACCCTTTCTCTCATTCATTTGCATAATTATCAAAATAGAGCATAGAATTTTGTTGTTGTTGTTGTTGTTGAGGGGGGGGGCTAGGAATTTAAATGAGAATGACATTTAAGTCTTTACTTCAGATATTTAAGCTGCAATTAAAAAGATTTAGCATTCCAACCAGGGAGAATAGATAAGTGATCCCTCCACAAGTTGAAATGAGCCAGGTTCTTATCATATTTTATGAGTCCAAATATGAGATGTCCACTTTCCCGTTTCCTTCTCTGCCCAAACTTCATAAATCACATTAACCCAGACTGAAACCACAGCAGATGGTTATATGCATAATTTTAAAAATGCCACTGCATGTCATAGTTGACCCAATGTTTCCCTGTAGTTCTGTGATTCTTGATCCTTTGATTCTGGAATGCTCAAGATACGTCAATTGTGACCACAAGTGCCAGACTTAATCAAAGGAATAGAATAAAGGTAAGAACCACAGATAAGTGTATTTCTTCTTGTTTTCCCTATTTTGGGCACTCTACTTCACGTGGATTAATAAGAAAAATTTAACAGTGCAAATGAACTAACTCACTTGAATTATTTTTGTTAAAACAATCTTTAAATATTGCATTCTCTCCATGGTTCAAGCTGCTTCCAGTAAGTGATTAGATTCCTGCAGAGAAGTTGCCTGAAAGTTACCAGAACAGTTGTATCAAAATAATTTTCCATCTCCAGGGCACATAGTCCCTGGATGGAAGTCTTAAAAAGAAGAGTGATGGATTTAAAGTTCAAAGAGAGGCGTTCAAATTCTCACCCTGTCATTAAATTCCTGGGTGACCTTGGAATAGTCCCTTAAATTAAAGCCTCTCCATTTCCTCACCTGAAAAACAAATGAGGAGTTTGGACTAAATTATCTCCAAGTCCCTTTCCAGTTTATAAATCTCTGATCTCATGGAAATATATTTAAATTTTTGTTGAAATGAGAAATAGTGGGTGGTGTGGGGAGATGTGGGAAAGATGGGGGGGCAAGGAAAGGTGTCCAGAGAAATAGTTGATACAATTTATAGTCTAATGGTGAATAGAGCAAGTATGGGGAAAAAGAGGGAAGGAAATAAATGAGGATGAGGGGGAGGAAAAGGAATAGAAGGAAAGTGCTACAGAATTTAAACACCCCCATCTCTAGGTGCTTGGAATCTTCACTTTTATTTCAGGAAATCTAAAACAGTCCAGTGAAAAACATTGCTAAAAAAAATTTCAATCTTTGCCCTGTGAAAAACAGGGATATGGGAAGGAACAAATCTATTTTTTTCCCTAAAGAAAGAAAGTTGTTGGGATGATTTCATTAACTTTACTTGGTAGCTGTGAAGTTAAAACAAAACAACATAGGTGATTATGGGGTACTGGATGATTCTATTATTTGGGAAGGTTGAAGGTGCTGAAGATCCCTTCAATTCAGGAGCTCTGAGGGCCAAAGCTGTCTGAATGTCTTCCCTAAGTCTAAGTTCAACATTAATATGCAGAGAGAGAGAAGAGAGAGAGAAATCAAGGAGAGGGAGAAAGAGATAGAGGGAGAGGGAGGAAGAGAGAGAGAAAAGAGAGAAAAGAGAGAGAGGGAGGAGAGGGGAAGAGAGGGAGGGAGAGAGGGAGAAAGAAGGAGAGGGGGAGAGAGAGGGAGAGGAGAGGTAGAAAGAGAGGGAGAGAGAAGAGAGAGATAGAGATGGGAGAGACAGAGATGGACAGACAGTGACCGAGACAGAGAGACAGAGATAGAGAGACAGAGAGGCAGAAAGACAGAGACAGAGAAATAGAGAAAAAGAGACACAGAGACAAATAGACAGAGCCAGAGAAACAGAGAGAGGAGAGAAACAGAAACTGTGTTTGCATGTACCAGGCTTTGACCTCTAGATCTATGGGATCTGTTCCCTAAGAGACTACTGACCTTCCAAACTAGGTTAGATAGAGAAATTCAGTCTTAAAAACAAAACAAACAAATACAGCCACCCGAAAAACAAACAAACAAACAAAAACAAAAAAACCCAAGTTCAGAACAATAAAAAGTCACTGGAGCTATACTAACAACATCCCCATCCCATAGGGAGATGAGAATAGTTGACAATGAATAAGATGCCCTGGATATAGACCTTTACTAAGGAAAGAGTCAGAAAGGCATCTGAAAAGATGAAAAGATTTAGGCCTAAAACACACAGGGCCTAATTCCCCTGCTGGCTCGCACAGTATGAGACTTGAATTTCCAATTTCTCCCTCCTCCTGCCACTCCCTCCCTCCTCGAGTCCCCATATTTTATTGAAAAGGAATTATTACATATACTGAGTAGAGTCTAGGGCAAAAGATATAATATACAAAGCACTTGAGAGCTTAAAAAAATATCTGACAGATCTTATAGATAAAATGCAGCCATATTAAATTAACCCTGCTAAAAATAAACAAAATGTAAAACTAGATTTAACAGCTCACTCAAAATGTAAAAGGCTGGAGAAAAAAATCCCTGGGTAGTTTTTATTTGGAGACTCTTTAAAGCATCACTTCTTGGTTCTTTTAAAATGGATTAAATAAAGGGGTGTTAATATTTTCCCCCTAAACAAATCATTAGGAAGGGAGAGAGGGCAATTTTCTGTAATTTTTAAAAATGAGAGCCACTGAGTTTGTTTCTGTTTATTCCTAACCATGCTTGGATATTTTAGTCTTTAATATTAACTATTTCCTTAATAGTTGTGTCCCAGGCTCACAAGGCATGGGAAAGGGTCCTTAGAGAACATCTTTTCTAACCTAATTCATTTTATAAATGAGAAAAGGGAGGCCCAACAAAGTTCAGAGAGGAAGGAAGAGTGGAATAAAGCAGGAATAAAGGAAGTGAGGGAGGAAAGAAAATAAGCATTTATTAAGTGATCCTTAAAACAACCATTTTAATGTAGATACCTTCATTATCTCCATTTTTAATTGACAAAACTAAGGCAGACATATGTGAAATGGATTGCCCAGGGACACACAGCTAGGAAATATCTGAGGCTAGATTTGAACTCCAGTCTTAGATAAAGGTCCAGCATTTAATTCATTGTGTTACCTTGCTGCTTTTTCATTGTTAGTGATGCTGTTATGATTTGAACTCAGGTCCTCAGATTCTAAAGTCAGCAGTCTTTTTCCTGTATCATATGTAATCATAGACTCTTAAAGCTGGAAGAGATGAACAATAAATACTGTCTTGGACTTCTTTCTTAGTCATGACCCTATTTGGTAGTCTGGTGAGATCTTTGGACCTCTACTCAGAATGAACATTGTAAATACACAGCTTCTTAAAGGAAACTCAGTTATATTGTAATGTGGCAATCAAAATGTGTATTTTAAATAAGATCTCTGACACTTCCTAGCTGTGTAATCCTTGGTAAGTTACTTCTTGTGTATTTGCTTTATTTCATCATCTATAATATAGGGATAATAATAGTACCTACCCACAGTTTTTGAGAGAGAAAAAAGAGATAATAATTGTAAAATGCTTATTATGGTCTCTGGCTCAAAGTAAGTAGTGTTAGCTATGTAGTCATTCATTCATTTGTTTATTGTTATAGTATTTATTTTATATAATTAGCCAGAGTCCCAGGACTAGAACTTAAGGACTCCTTTCTCCTAAGTAAATATTTTTTGCATATTACTTTATGCTTTCTCTTGTTGCCCTCTGGATTTACTGTTTATAACAATCACTGCTCATATTCTTCTGCTTCTTAATTTAGAAGGTTAATTTTTCTCTCCTAAGATACAAAAGTGTTATGCCTGGATCTGAACATAAGAACAATAGTCCAGGCTGATTCTCAAGGTCTAATGATTAGCATGTTGAGTGATCTTTTAAAATCTGGAATCCATGAAATATTGGTGCAGGAATTCTTTTGGAGTCAGAATTAATTTCCCCCCTTTTTAATGACTGTCTAATTATTGGAGTGTTAGCCTACTCAACTCACCATCTTTGACTTGCAGAGAACCAGGGTTTAGACAAAAAAAGTTCTGGGTTTTATAAGTATTCCTGCCACTTAGTGGAAGAGTTATAGTTGCAGAAGTATGAATCAGCTTTGTAGGACAATCTGTTTTGTTTTGTTTGTTTGTAGATTTGGGGACTGCTTTTTTTCAAACTTTTAAGAGAATATAATCTTGCTTCCATGAATGGAAGATATATAGGCATCTAAAAAAATGTATATGTTTTGAACCACAGGGCTAGAATAGGGCTTTGGGGATAGCTGACCTTCCCACAAGGTTATAAGAATCAGGCAAGGGCAGTGAAAATTCCAGACTAGGAAAATGGAAAACAAGGGAGAGAAATGTAATATTCTTTCAAGATTTTTCTCTCTCTCTTTTTCATACTCACTCAGCCAGACAGACACACACATAGGCAGACACACAAAAGATGAGGATGAATTATACATCACTTTTTTCCCTTTCTCTCCCCCCTCCACTTCCTTTGACTTCTAACTCCTAGGGTTATTGCTAAAACTCATATAAATTATTCCAGCACATTATAAAAAAGTGGCAAAGTTACTGGTGCTCTGAGTTAAATTATTTTCACTATCAACATGCAGCTTAATGAAATTTCTTGTCCTCATATTGACAAAATCTATTAAAAAAAACTGACCAGTATTACCTCATTGCTCACTGTCTAATGATTGGTTTCTTGACTAAAGAAAGGGCTGGACTCCAAATCAATTGACTATATTTGAGAAAGGCATAATTTTATGGACAACTATATATTCCACAAGTCATTCCCAAAGGCTCTTCCTTGCCCTCCTCTCCCTTCTACTCCCAAGCCCTCTCTCTCTTGTCCCTCTCTTCTCTTTTGGGAAAGAAAACTTGGGATCATGGTATTTAGGTTTGGAAGGTACCTTAGAGATTATCTAATGCTATCCTCTCTTTTTTTAGCTGGGGAGACTGAGATCCAAGAGATGAAGTAACAAATCCAAGTTAATCAAGTTAATAAGTAACAGAAACTAGATTTAAACCCAGTTCCATTGACACTAATTCCAGTGTCTTACATACACCAGTGTATTACATACTCAATAATACTTGGTTTGTCAAGACGCCTAAATAATATCTATATCTGGGTCCTGTTAAGGCAGATTGTAGTACAAATTCTCTTTCTAAAATTCCAATCTTCTTTGGCACAGGACCAGAGAGGTCCTGCGTTCAAGTGCCACCTTGTCTGTTTACTACTTATGTGACTCAGGAAAATCACTTAAACTTCTTGGACCTCAGTTTCTTCATCCATAAAATGAAGGGGTGCCACTGGTCTCTGAGGTTCATTTCAGCTATGATCCTGTGATAGAAGAGAATTTCTCATGGTCAGAACAGTAGAGGGAGGCTGTACAATATTGTAAGTGCCTTCAGAAAGCAAACCTATATTTATGGTTTGTTTATCCTTTTAAAGCTTTCAAGATATGTGTGTGTATGTATGTGTGTAGGGGGTGTGGTTGTTTATAGAAGAATTATTGATACATCTGCTTTGGAATGCATTTATTTATGTTTTTGTTCCTTGTATAAAAAGAAAGTGCTTTGGTAGTTTTCCTTGTTTTTTGGGCAATATTCCCTGATACTACATGCTATGCAGTTCTATGTGATCAGGGAAGTGCTCTACATGGGAAGATCCCAGAGTGATGAATTTATATTTCTAGAACCACCCATTAAGGCTGCTTTTACTTGCAGAAAAACAATACAGCTTTATATTGAGGGTATTTATTGGGAAGTCTATCTATGCCAAGACTCTCCTTTCCCTTCTTCTCCCATGCTCTCTCTCCCATGCTCTCTCTCTCTCTCTCTCTCTCTCTCTCTCTCTCTCTCTCTCTCTCTCTCTCTCTCTCTCTCTCTCTCTCTCTCTCTCTCATCCCTCTCTTCTCTTTTGGGAAAGAAAACTTGGGATCATGGTATTTAGGTTTGGAAGGGACCTTAGAGATTATCTAATGCTATCCTCTCTTTTTTTAGCTGAGGAAACTGAGGTCCAAGAGGTGAAATAACAAGTCCAAGTTAGAGTGCACCTCCAAAGCAAACACAGAGTCTGCCATGCCCACCTTGCTTGTGTAGTGATCCAGGGAGCCTTCTGATCCCATAAAGCCGTGGTGGAGTAATTAGGCTTCATGAAGAGGTTTCCATGCTCTGGCCCTTTGCTAAAGGCTTTGTCTGACCAGCAGTTTCTGGCTGGTGCTCATGGGTCACTGTAGTTGGGATCTATGGCAGCCAAGATGAGTGACTGAGTCAGGAAGAGCTATCTACTTTGTGACCATAAGGAAAGATGGCATCTAATCTTTTTCAAAGTAGCATTTTCTTTGGAAAATATCCAAAGTCTTCTGTCCTTTGGATTTCCAACAAAGAGGTTGAAGATTTCTCTTATTAATGTGCTGCCCCCTTCCCTACCCACTGCCACCTGAATTCCCTTCTAGGCAATGATTGCATTACTTGGCAGAGAGAAGACGGGCTCACCTAGACAAATATGAGCTTCGAGGTCCCCTTTGCCTTTCCTGGGTTGTGTTTCTTTCTCTGAGTAGAGATGACTGAATAGCAATTCTGAGGTCAATGTTTCCAGCCCCTGTGGCTGCTCTGTGAATTCAAGAGGTCAAATATTCCTTGAATAAGATGATTGCTGTCCAAGAATAATTAATGAGATGATGTCGGCACAACTTTTCAGCAGAGATGATGCCCAGAGCCTAGGATGTTGGAGCTGAAAGGTCAAAAGCAACTCAAGCCAAGTAGTCTCTATATGTTAGTCTACTCAGAAAATACAGGCTCAAAGAGAATGTGAAATATGTTGCTGGTTCTTATAAAATTGTCTAACTTCAAAGTGAATGTAATGAGTGTGACGGGATATTGTGTCATGTTTTAAGTGTTAATGTGTACTTCTGAGGATTTTAACTTTTAGCCATTTCTTTTCTGGTAGAATAAATAAATAGTCACTCTATGCCTAATTCTGGTATCTATTTTGTACATGGAATTAATTCCTTTCTAGAATATACCCTGCCCTTTTAGAAGATACTCTAGACATTAGGTATAGGTGACTCAGTGGATAGAGTGCTGATCCTGGAGTGAGGAAGGCTCAACTTCATGAGTTTAAATCTGTCTTCAGTCTTGTAGTAGCTGTGTGACCTTATTTACCTCAGTTTCTTCATCTATAAAATGAGCTGGAGAAGAAAATAAAGAATGACTCTAGCATCTTTGACAAAAAACAAAACAAAACAAAAGAAACCTCAAATGGGATCAAGAAGAGCCAGACACAACTGAAAAACACTGAACAAAACAGATTTATTGAATATATTTTCCTGAGAACTTCAAGGTGGGGGTTAACAAGCCAGAATGCATAATATTTGATTCAGCCTCCCCTTTCAGAAATCATTCTCCTCTAAGACTAAACTCAGTACTAGTATCTCTTAGCCCAGAACTGGAGACTTCAAGGAGAGTACACTGGATGCTGGATGCCACTTGAAAAACTTTCCTTTTCAGGGTGTCCCAAAAGTCTTAATACATATTTTTAAAAAGATTTGTTGGCTAAGGTTTTTGTAACACTTTGTATATTGCTTACATTTCTAAATAACAATGATAATATACTGTAGTTTAAAGACCATTTTTGTCATACATGTACATTCATTGTTCTCCTAGGTAATAATGCAATCTTCATTTTCTAAATGAGTTTTACCTTGTGTTAATTATAGCCAATCTTGTAAGTAAGGAATCCCCAGGCATATTCAATTACAAAGTATTTGTGAATGCATAATCAACCTACCTTCTACTCCACCTGTATACACAGAGACACAAGCCAACAAAAGGGGTTAGCCTTTACTTCCTCTTTTTTGTGCCCCAATGCTTTGTAATCTAGACATGTTGACACATTATCTTATTTATTTTAACTTGAATGAAAATAAAATAAATACTGAATCTGATTTTGAGGTTTAAGCATAAAATCCCATCCCCCAAATTGGTGTTATTTGAAGATATTTGGTGCATACTAAACTAGTTGTGGAAGTGTGAAGAGAACTTCTGGTCATACCAAATGACTTGAAAATTACAGAGGTAGGTATTTCAGACAAATGAATGGAAATGAGGCAGTTTATACTGCTAAGCAGCCTGCTGACTAAGGCTAAATATGATATCCAAGAATTCTCTCTCTGTACTGATTTTTTTAGAGGTACACAATTTTTATGAACAGAATTTATTCAATTAAATTCTGTCATTTAGCTAGTTTTATTTATGCCTTGTGGTTTCACATTGTAGTAATTTCTAGATATAATCTCCTGTGCACCCCTGCCACTATCTATTGTGTTCTATCTTATAACAAAAGGCCTATGTATTATAGGACCAGGAGACTCACTTATATGGATGCATAGATCTGGAATGCCTTACTCTGTGTCTCAGGGAGACTAGAGATCCACCTTTGTAGAAACCTGCAGGATGACTTTGTTTGAGTGATTACTTCTTCATTTTTCTAGCTTCTAGAGGGATGCTGAATTTGTAAGTATAGCTATCTATTATATTCATATATTCTCAGTCTAGAAGAATGATTGTTTTTTTGAGGTCAAGGGTAAAAGTCACTTTCCTTGGTTGTTGAGGTGTTGGTAGTGGGACTATATTCCTGGCACCTAAATTTATTTTATATTACTTGCTTCATTCCTTTTTTACTGAACACTTAATAAAGGAAATTCATGGATAGCAACATTAATCAAAGCAAGCAAGGAAAATATGTAAACTATGCCTTCCTGTCACTCAAGGTCATAGTCTTGGCATTTTCCTTATCTTCTCACTCTTTTATTACAAGTCTGATAAATTGCTAAACCTTGTCATTTCTGTCTCTTCCACTTCTTACATCTCTCCCCTTCACTCTCCTAACAAAGATGTTATTATTTTTTTTTAGTCATTTAGGTTGTGTCTGACTCTTCATGGTCATTTGGAATTTCTTGGCAAAGGTACTTGAGTGGTTGGTCATTTCCTTCTCTAGCTCATTTTATAGATAAGGAAACTGAGGCAAGCAGGGTTTCATAACTTGTCCAGGGTCACACACTAGTAACTGTCTGAGGTAAGATTTGAAGTCAAGAAGATATGTCTTCTTGACTCCAAGCCTGGCATCCTATACACTTTGCCACCCAACTGCCCTTACATAGATTCCACACATAGAACCCACCTTAATGTAGACCCTTATCATCTCTCTTCTGGAATATTGGCCTCCAAACTGATCTCCTGACTCAAGTTTCTTCCCTCTTCAATCCATCCTCCACACAGCTTTAAAAGTAATTTTTAATTAAATTTTCCAAATTAAAAAAAAAGTAATTCTGGCATTCTCTCTCTTTCTCTACCCATCTTTTTCTGTCTCTTTCTCCCTTCCTCTCCCTTATCCTTCTTCCTTCCTTCCTTCCTTCCTTCCTTCCTTCCTTCCTTCCTTCCTTCCTTCCTTCCTCCCTTCCTTCCTTCCTCCCTTCCTTCCTTCCTTCCTCCCTTCCTTCCTTTCTTCCTTTCTTTCTTCCTTTCTTTCTTTCTTTCTTTCTTTCTTTCTTTCTTTCTTTCTTTCTTTCTTTCTTTCTTTCTTTCTTTCTTTCTTTCTTTCTTTCTTTCTTTCTTTCTTTCTTTCTTTCTTTCTTTCTTTCTTTCAAAAAACCTGCCTTTAAGATATTCCCTTTACTTATGAGAAGGAATGCTATCCACATCCAGAGATAGAACTGTGGGAGTAGAAACACAGAAGAAAAACAACTGCTTGATCACATGGTTCAATGGGGATATGATTGGGGATGTAGAGTAAAGGATCGCCCTAGTGCAAACATCAACAACATGGAAATAGGTTTTGATCAATCAAGTTGAACTGCTCATTGGCTATGGGAGGGGGAGGGAAAGAATATAAATCATGTAACCATAGAAAATATTCTAAGTTAATTAACTAAATAAATTATTTTTTTAAAAGAGATCTCCTTTACCAATGCTCAATAGCATATTCTCTGCAATTTGAGTCCTTGTGAGTTGCTTGTGTCATTGAGAAAGCAAGTCACTTTCTAGTCTCATATAACCAATACATGGCAGGGGCAAGACTTTAAGCCAGATCTTTCTGAATTTGGAGGTCAATTTACTCTTTATGCACTCTATCCACTTATATTCTATCATCATTCTATTCACAATATATGTGTATACATTTACATACCTGTTTGTATGTAAATGCATATGAATATGAGCTATACATATATGTCTGTCTATGTATATATATGTGGATAGACAGATAAGTATGATAAATTTTGCAGGGAGACCTAGCATTTGGGGAACCAGGAACATTTGGTGAAAAAGCTATCTCTTGAGCAAAGTTTTGAAAGAAAACAAGAGGTTCTAAGAAGCAGAGGTTAGACCATAATGTGGTCCAGAAATAGAAAACAATCAAAGCAACATAAAGAAATGGGGGATTTCCATCCATCCATCATGAAGTGAAGGACCCAGGTAAGCATTAATAAATGTAGAAACAAAACACATTCAAATCTCCCCTTATGCTCATTCTAGTCCTCTTACATAATAAAAACCCTTTGTCAATCAGCAAAACTGATATTTCATCTTTTTCAGACCTACACTGTCTGAAATTCACATCAGTTTCCATGGAGGGTTTCTAAGGTCTACATCTTCTACTCTTTTATCATATGATTTCAGTCCTAAAGCTATAGTAATCTTTTCCTCTGAGAAGTGAAGCTGGTGAAATCCTATTTTTCTCTGGATTTCTGTATTACTCTTAAAAATCATAGAAGGATTAGGTTACTTCAACAAGTGTCCATCTCTCCTGACTCAGCAATCAATTATCTTTAGTGAAGGCCCAGGCACTAGGGGCCACCATCTAGAAAATGCTGGGAAATCCTAGAAAAGAGATAATATGTATGTCTAATTCCATGAAAGCTTCTCCTTTCTAACAAAAGCACATACCCTACAAAATCAAGTGGATTTAAAGACTCCTCAAATTGGCTAGGAGTTCTCTTGATCATTCCTCCTACATATATATATATATATACCTTTGTATCACTTTTATCACTTTTGTAACTATGAAGATGTGGCTTTGCTCTAGCAAAATGTTTGCAGAGGTGTGCCTTTTATATTTTGATCAAGATTAACTTCAATGCATTTGGAGTCATGCTAATATTTTATTGGGATAAATTAGATCTGAAGATTTGTAGTTATTGTCTTTTAGATCATTTTTGAGAATAAAAATTAAAAATAATTTGCTATGATTGTTTCTAATTATTCCATATCTGCCTTTTTTTTGAACATGTTAAGAATCTGAATCACAATCTCCTCAATATTGTATGTCTATTGTGGATTTCTTTGTTGTATATTTGATCTGGCCTAGTTTTCATTTTCTTTCAGCCATTTCTACTTTTTCATAAAGAAACATCAAACACTGAACTATTAGGGTTGAAATATGGTGGTTTCACTATCATTGATGAAAATAGATTTTATGGAAATAATCACAAATCTGTGCTTTCTAAAATCCATTTGTTGTCCTCTCAGATTCATCTATAAAAATATACGACTTGACTTGACTCTTTTAGTCTCTTGCTATGTTTCCTGCAAGGCGCTTTTTCTTACTCCTTTTCATTCTTTTTTTGGTGTGGGAGTCTCATCTTTTATCACCTTCTGTAATGTTCTGCAAATAAATCTATGTCCTAAATGAGTTTATGTTTTCTAGTGTCATTAGGTGGAATAGTACATAAATATGAGCTGGTTAATCCTAAAGAAATCACTTAACATCTTCTTCCCTCAGTTTCCTTATCTCTAAAAGGGAGGATAATAGTTCCTAAATCCTAGAGTAATGTTATAAAGGTAAAATGAAATAATATTTACAAGTATTTTGCCAACTTTAAAGTACTATATAAAAGCTAGCTAATATTCTTATTGCCTTTGGATACCGTGTATCTCTTCTTGGCAAAGTGAAAAAAAAATTATTACTTGAAGGTCTTTCCAGGTCCTTTTTTGTTTCCTTGTTGAGAAAATTGCTTTATGTCAGATACATTTTGGCAGGAAGTGCTGATGTTCTATTGGCCGCTGTTTTTTTTTATTTGTCCACATAATAATATCAAGATTAAACAACAATGTGCAATAACAAATGGTGTCTCAACCCATGTATGGTAAACATGATGCATTTCTATAGCACTCAAAGATTTATAAAGCACTTTCTTAAGAACACTGTGACATAGGGTGTAAATTTTATTAGTCCCATTTTATAGAGGAGAAAACCAAGTCTCAAAGAGATTATGAAATTTCCCTATGGTCACATGGCTTATAGCTGCACTGTAAACCAGTATTCTTTGGACTGCAAGTCCTTTATTATTGAATATCAATTAGTTGATTAAGTAATGGGTTGAGAGAGGAAGAACTTTCTAGAAATTTCTCCTATGAAACTTTGTTAGTTTTGTCATTTCTCCCTTCTGTGTGGATTTAGTGACTGGGGATTTTACCTCAAAAATTAGTATGATATTCAGGTTTTTAGGGATTTTTTTTTTAAGAAAAGGAATATAAAATTATTTATTGCAACTTTTTTGTGGTAGCAAAAAATTGGAAATTCAGGGGTTGCCAATCAATGGGGAATGAATAAACAAGTTGTAGTATATGATCATAAATAAATACTCTTTAGGGTACTATAAGAAATGATGAGTGGGATGATTTAGAAAAAATCTGGAAGGACTTAAATGAACTGATGCAAAGTGAAGTGAGCAGAACCACAAGAACATTTTACCTAGTGACAACAACATTTTTTGATGAAAAACTATGAATGACCTCTTAGCAATTTAGACAGTTGCAGAGACTCATGATGAAAAATACCATCTCCCTCCAGAAAAAAACACTGATGGAGTATGATAATAGAACAGAACATACTATATTTTCCTTCCTTCCTTCTTTCTTTCCTCCATTCTTCTACCTCCTCATCCTCTTCCTTCTCTTCCATAAAGTGAAAAAAAATGTTATATGTAACTGCACATATAAAATCTATATAAATTACTTACCATCTCAGAATGGTGGGATGGATGAGAGCAATTGAAGGAACAAGGTAATTTGGAACTCAAAATTTAAAAAAGAATGTTAGAAAATAAAATTTCCAAAAGAAGGGGAAATCTATAAATTCATTGGTATAGGTAATTATCACTGAATACATTTCCTATATCAATACTGATCAGATATTTTGCAAGTTCTTATTGCTTTAAGATAAAATGTCCACTACTTATACCCCTCAAAGGGGCTTGTTGATGGGTTTCAGGAGATTCTTGAACCTTTACAATTTTTTTTTTTGCTAACTGCATTTCAATATAATTAGTTTCTTTTGTAATCCTGCATATTTTACTATATGCATATTCTGATGAATCCAGGACAGAGAAAAGGATTTTTGATCATAGAGAATCCCTGAAGTCACTGAAAGGAAATATGATTTGTCTGGAGTGACCTATCCAGTAAATTTTAGAGTGGGAACCTGAGTGCACATCTTCTTGACTGTCAGGATGGCTTTCTACCTACTCTACTGTATAACACACTGGCTCTCTGCAGAAGACAGTTTAGGGGAAGGAATTTGAGAATAGGAGTAGACTGAGAGATCTGGCTTCAGGCATTCTAGCAAACCCCATTTATATATCCAAGGGAGCCAAGAAGCATGGCTCCTTTTGCTCTCTCCCCTGCCATTAAGCTGAAATTTGTGCCCAGGGGTCAGGGATACTAAGTGGGTAGGCTTATCAGCTCTGACACAGACTCCTCCCACGAGGCATTCCTTTGTCACCTACAATAAGCAGAAATAGACCAAGATTCCTCCTCCTAGTGGAGATAGGTGTACCGAGTTAGAGTACTATTTTATCCTATCTGGAAATAAGAAACCATAATCATTAATGAGATTTGTAAAATTATGGCCCAAACCAACTTTGACTTTTGTAATAAAACATATCTCCCCATTGCCTGCTAACATCTATTGTCATAATGAAACCCTCAGGAGACTAAGGCACGTCCGCTTTGATATATGGATTGATTAAAAGGAGTACAATGTGTTATTTGAAGGTTGTGTGAAGGCTAAATATTCCCATCTGTGTAGGACAGGATACAATATTTTATGCTGTCTGTGGAGATTTGTCCAATTATGTTTTATGGTCTAAGCTCAAGAAAGATCCTAGCTTCTTTTATTTCACTCCACAGGAGAATATTCATCAGGGAATTTGCTCCCTCTAAAGAAGAGAATAAGAGAACTGGGAGTGTCCCAGATGCCTTTTTTTTTTTTGCCTTATGTCAGTCTGTGGAATTCTTCCTGTGAATTCTTGGCTTGAGCACAGAGTCAGCCACCTCCTAAGCCAAAAGGATGACCCCAAGTCACCTGATTCAGAAAGAAAACTTCAGAAAGAAGACAAATGATATCCTGTTTTATTTTACACAAGCAGTGGCATTATGAAGCATTTGTATATAACTAGAATTTGGGGAAATAAATGTGCTAGAAAGGTTTATTTCAGGAACTATCAGTTACTAACCTTCTTTTTGTCCCATTTACCCCTTATAACCAGGTAGTCTCACTTATTTACACGTCCCTAGTTAGGTATTCTTGGCAAATGGTTACATTCTTTAAAAACAAAAACAAAAACAAAAACACACACAAAAAAACTTCTGTCTTAGAATCAATACTAATGATCAGTTCCAAGAATCAAATACTGTGTATTGGTTCCAAGGCAGAAGATTGGTAAGGGCTAGGCAATGGGGGTCAAGTGACTTGTCCAGGGTCACACAGCTGGGAAATGTCTGAGGCCACATTTGAACCTAGGACCTCTGGTCTCTTGGCCTAGATCTCAATACACTGAGCTACCCAGCTGCCCCCTCTTACATTCTTAATGAGTATTATTGACAATTCCTTACTCTTGTTATCTATGTTCTTCCTTATTACAAGATCACTTTAGCAACGTGTCTTCAGCCATGTCTTCAGCAATGATTTTTTCTCATTTCTTTGATTACTATGGATCTCCTTTTCCCTGACTGTCTATACTTTGTACCATTTGTCTTGTTCTACCCAGTGGTGTTTTTGTCCTCTTGGTTCTTACCTATCTGACTGCCAACTGCTTCATTCTTACTAATTGTATTAGGCTACTACTATGACTTCAGTCTGGCCTTCTTGGTTCTTTTTTTTTTTCCTTCCCTATGTAACATTTATTAGGAATAAGCATAGTACATAAAATTGTAACATAGAGGTCAAGTAATTGATAATGACAAATTAAGAAGAATCAATAGCAATCAGTGGAAAAAAATAGTAGATTTCCTTAATCCTCTTCAGTCCTTTCTGGATCACACTCCCTGATTACAATGAATGATCTCTTAGCCAATACTATTCAGGAGGATCAAAAAGCAGATTAGTAATCACTAACACAAGGTTTGTAATCAACAAGTTAGAGCCCCTTTTTTCCCTTGTTTGTCTTTGAAAACAAGCTCTTAGACTTTCCTTCATTCTGTGCCTATGTATGTTTTTTTATTTGTTTGTTTTTTGTTTGTTTGTTGTTGTTTGTTTGTTCTTGGTTCTTATTCATGGTCTTGTTTGACATTCAGTTGCCTGTGTGAAGCCATCCAAACTTGTTTATCTTACCTACTACCAAACAGCTTATCTTCATTCCATAGTCAAAAACATTTAATAAATGCTTATCAAGGGCCAAGCAATGTGCTAAGTACTGAGTATACAAAGAAAGACAAAAACTCAGTTCCTGCCCTCCAGGAGCTTACATTCTAATTTGGGAGACAATTAAGTACAAACAAGATATACATGGCCTAAATGGGAAATGTTCTCAAATGGAAGGCAGTAGCATCCTTCCTCCCCTATTATAATATGAGTTCTTTGAGGGAAGGGACATTATTTTTCACTTTTTCTTTTCTTTTTTTCCTTTAAGTTTTGGAAATTTTTATTTAATTAATTAATTTAGAATATTTCCCCATGGTTACCAGATTAGTGTTCTTTCCCTGCCCTCCCTCAAACCCCCTCCTGAAGCCAATGGGCAATTCCTCTGGGTTTTATGTGTGTCATTGATCAAGACTTATTTCCATATTATTGATATTTGCACTAGGGTGATCACTTTATTTTCTAAGGTCTTTCATGTTAAAAAAATTAATCTTTGGCTGATCATTGTCAGTGGGTATACCTAAGAACAATAGGAAGGAACAAAAAAAAAAGATATTTAGGATTGCAGTCAGAAAAAATAACAAACTTTTCTTTTAAACCCTCACCTTCCATCTTGGAATCAATACTGTGTATTTGTTCCAAAGAAGAAGAGTGGTAAGGGCTAGGCAATGGGGGTGAAGTGACTTGCCCAGGGTCACACAGCTAGGAAGTGTCTGAGACCAGATTTGAACCTAGGCCTGGCTCTCAATCCACTGAGCCACCCAGCTGCCCCCAACAAACTTTTCTGAAAGTAAATTGGGTCCCTGGTATTAATAAAGAAGACCTGGATTCATGTCTTTCCTCTGACACATGCCACCTATATGACTGCCTGGATATTACTTAGCCTTGCAGTACTTGAAGCAGCTTAAATCAATAAATTGTGCAAAGATCGATGGATTGATTTAAGAAATTGTAGTATTAAGAGAGTTTTTATTCATTTCCCCTTTATTTTCTATTTAAGAGGCAAAGGAGTAATAAGATTTCTTAGTGAGAGACCCCCTGCTGTGTCACTTATCAATTGGGGACCCCTGCTATGCAGGTTGGCAGTTGGTGACAGTTAGAAGTGTGTGGCTGAGTGTGGTTTGTAAGTTGCAGACTATTGGAAAGGGTTTTCTGTCTCTTGGTCCCCTGAGGAGAGGACTGTGCATGGCTTGCTTTCTCTGGAACTGTTGGAGTCAGAGAAATGGATTTAAGGCCTTAATAGCCTCATTGATAATTAATAATTTGGGTAGATAATGTAGATAGATAGTGGTTATATTATTAGAAAGTGAGAGTATGAGAGTAGGCAAGGGTTTCAGCCTAGCAGAAGATACTGTCCTCTGAGGCATATAGATTTAAGGATTTTTAGAAAAATTTAGTTAGAATTGGGATCAGGGGTATAGTTACAAGCTATTATAAGATTACTTTCACTTTCTTCCTTCCTATTTCCTATCCACATTTTCCTAATAATAAACTAGGTGTTTTGCTTTTAATAAACTGCATACTGGCTTTTGTTGAAACTCCTACCTCAAAATTTTAACCCTTCACAGTAGCAAGGACTGTCTTCCCCACATAGAAATACCATTGGGTGACTCAGAGGAAGTTAGGATAGACAACTCTAGCCTATTCTTCCCCCATCCTTCTCCAAGGGAGACTTTCATTCCTGCCAGGATGGGAAACAGGAGGTGGAGTCAGAAGCTTGACCATTCTCTTCTCAGAGAGAGGGGGTATCCGACTAAAATTTTATCTCTCTATTTGCTTAAATATACTTAGTCTAGGGAATGTAATTTTCAGGTTTAAACTAAATTTCTAATCCCTTCCCACCAAATACTGGTTCCACAATGAATGCTCATAGTAAGTAGCAAAGAAACCCATTTATCTAAATCTATAGCACAACATAAATGAAAGGAAAAAAAGAAAAGAGAATATATACCACACAATATAGAGTGAAGAAGTTCTCCCACTGGATAATTCAGGTAATTCAGCTCTTCTAAAAGAATTGTAGATCTTATTCAAAGGGAAGTTTTCTGAAGTCTGTAGAATAGCTGGGGATAAGGACAAGATGGAGACTGCCAACTTGGGTATTTGACTTCTTTGAAAAATCTTTTCTTTTAACAACTTGAGATGGGCTTGGCATCTTCTGTCTTCTTTTTTCAAAGCCAGAAGTCAGAAACACACAAACTCCCCCAAAAGACCAAAGAACCCCAATGATATTAGTGTTCTATTCTCTCCTACTCTTGTCAACTCTTCATCATCCTGCCTATGGAGAATTGATTTCTACCAATGTGGAGAAAGTCCCATGCCAATGGATTTTGGGACTTGGGTTATAGATGAATATACTGCATTTAGAGAATTACATAATACAAGATCCCCAGGGATACATACATATATATGTATATATTTACAATTGGAAAAGAACTTGGAGTTCATTTAATCTAACACTCTCATTTACAAATGAGTAAAATGAGGCATAGAGAAGTATATCAGTATAGATATTCTCACTATAAATAAAATTAGACCACATAAGAAGTTGAGGCTTAAGAAAAGGATGTCTCACTGAATATCCTTGGAGAGATAAATAAAGGACTTGGCATAATTGGTTTTACCATGTGCCTAAAGGTAATAGAAAGCTTCATTTCATGAGACATGGTCATTTTTTTTTTTCAGTTCTCATGATAAAGCATGTAACTTAGATACAAATATGTTAAGGAATGATGTGATTCTATTGAGGAACTTGAAAGTATCCTCAGAAACATATTCATATATGTATGTAGACATATGTATATAAATATGCATTTATATGTATGTTTGTATATGTATATGGGTGTATGGGGTGCTCAGGGAGGGGTAATATCTCTGGTATGGAGGGCTTGTCGTGCCCTTCTAGGGCAGCTCTCCAGCCACTGACCTGACACCCAGCTCTCACCTGTGGCTCCTAGTAGCTGCTAGCATGCGGCAGCGGCCACACCCTGGGCAACGGCTTCAACAGGCCGGCTAAACCGGATTGTAGACCCCTGGTGAACCAGGGCTTTGCTCACCCAGCATGTGAAGACTGCTTCGGTGGAACAGGTGGAAGAAACCAACAAGAAGGTTCAACGGCTGAGATGGCGATGCAGCAAAGCACTGTGGAGTGCTTAGGGCGTGATGGAGCACAAAAGACAACACGGCCATCCAATGCAGCTGAGGATGTCTCCAGGTGTAACGACTTTTCGTGCCAATGGACCCGGGCTTCCAATGCTGAGAGAGTGGGACTGTCTCTGTGCATCGACTTTTCCACTTAAATCTTCATGCACAGGTGTCTTTGTGCACAAAAACGCACAAAGACAATCATCATCCTCTGTTCGAGAGACAACCAACATGTATATGTATATATGTGTGTATACGCCTTCTACCACATAAATACCCACATTCACACACTTCTTGGCTCCAGGGTAAAAGTGTGCATGAAAGAGATCAGCAAAAGCTATGCTGAAAATTATGGATCAGAATTTAAAAATGACAGATCCTAAAGGAGTACAATCTAATTTCCCCCCTTAAAACCCTTATTTTCTATCTTAAAATCAATATTAAGTATTGGTTCCAAGTCAGAATATCTGTAAGGGCTAGAAGATGAGGGGTCCTACAGCTTTGGAAGTATATGAAGCCATTTGAACCCAAGTCCTCTAGACTCCAGGCCTCTCTATCCACTTGGCCATCCAGCTTTCTTGCAATCTCTTTAAAAATACTTTATTTTCCCAATTTCATCTATTAACAATTTTCAATATGAATTTTCCAAGTTGTTTTCCTATCTATTTTCCCTCCCCCTGCACCAAGGAGATGATGAGCAATTTGTTCTAGGTTATCCATGTATGATCATGCAAAACATTTCCATATTGGTCATTGTTGTGAGAGAATATTCATATAAAACCAAAACTTTAAAATAAAAAACACAGATAAACTAAAGTGAAAAATAGTATACTTTGAATTGCATTCTGACTCCAAGATTCCTTTCTTTGGAGATAGACAGCTTTCTTTTTCCTTTAGAACTGTCCTGGATCATTGTATTGCTGAGAATAGATTGGTCTTTCACAGTTGATCATTGTACAGTATTGCCATTTCTGTGTATAATGTTCTCCTGGTTTCACTTACTTTACATCAGGTCTTTCCAGTTTCTTCTGAAATCCTCCTCCTTCCCATTTCTTATAGTGCAATAGTATTCCATCATCATAATATGCCATAATTTGTTCAGCTATTCCCCAACTAATGGACATTCCCTCAATTTCCAATTCTTTGCCATTTCAAAGAGATGCTATAAAGATATTTATACAAATAGGTCATTCCACTCCTCCCTGATCCCCAGCCTGGTCCCTTTAACTCTTTGGGATACAGGTTAGTAGTGATATTACTGGATCAAAGGATATGCACAGCTTTCTAACCTTTTGGACACAGTTCCATATTGCCATCTAGAATGGTTGAATTCGTTTCACAAATTCACCAACAATGCATTAGTTTATAATTTTCCTAACTATCCTATTGGCCAATCTGTGAGGTGGTACAACAGATTTGTTTTAATTTCCTTTTCTCTAATTAAGAGAAGATTTAGAACACTTTTTTTGTGATTGGTGGGGGTGCGGTATGAATATTTGGCATTGACTTGCTCTGGTGTGCCTTGGTGTAGGCTTGCTGCAGGCTGTGCTCCCCTCTCATATCAGTGAAACAGACCCTCTCTGCCTACATTCTTAGTTATTTTTCTGCAGAAAAATTGCGTTACTCTCTCTCCTTGTTTATTCTGCCACTCCAATATTCATGTTGAAGCATTATTTTAAAGTTTGTTGGATAGTTTTCTCTGATAATTTCTTATATTATGATGTCTAGGCTTTTTTTTATAATGGCTTTCAGGCAGTCCAATAATTCTCGAATTGTTTTTCCTTGATCTATTTTCTAGATATTATTTTTCAAATGATATATTTCATAATTTATTCTATTTTTCATTCCTTTGATTTTGTTTTGTTGTTCATTAGTATCTCATGAAGTCATTTGCTTCCACTTGCCCAATTATAATTTTTAAGAAATTATTTTATTCAATGAATTGTTGAACCTCCTTTTCTATTTAGTCAATTCGGATTTTTAAAGTTTTATTTTTTTGTATGTCTTCTTTTCCAGGCTGTTGACTCTTTCTTGCATTGCTTTCATTCCCTCCCCCCCACCACCATTTTTTCCTATTCCTCTCATTTCATTTTTGAAATCTTTTTTGAGATCTTCCAGTGCCTGAGACTAATTCCCATTTTTCTTTGAAATTTTACAGGTATTTGCTTTGATCTCATTGTCCCTTTCTGAGTTGGTGCCTTGCCCTTCCTTGTCTCCATAATAATATCCATGGTTATGTTTTTTTATTGTTGTTTTTGTTTTTGGTGTTTGCTCATTTTTCCAGCCTTTTTCTTCCCTTTTATTTTTAGCTTAAGGAGGGCTCTGTCCTCAGGATAGAGGGGTCATGCTATTAAACTTCAGTTTTTACTTGGTGCTACTCTCAGTTCTAGTTCTGGGGTTCTGCAAGTTTTAGTTCTTCGAAGGTAGTATGATGGTCTGTGCACTGAAAGCTCTGGAAACTACCATCTCATGGCTGATTCAGTTTTTCCCAGGACCTGATGGTGTCTTGAAGTACTCAGTGCACAGAGAAGTACCTTGTTTTAGGGCTTGGGGACTCACTGTGGACTTGTGCTGGAGCTTATAACTTCAAGGGGTGAGTATGGGGGGTACTCTGCTGTTGACTTAGTCAGGGTCTTAGAGCTTTGATATTGACTTGGTTCAGAATTTTGAGCAGATGGAGAGGATTCTCAGAAAAAGTTCAAGTTTTCTATGCCTCTACTCTGCCATTTTGGTTTGGCTTCTTGCAGTATACTTTTAAAGTGACAATTGGAATGGGCTGGATATGTGAGGTTTTGAATATCATGGATTAAATTATCTCATATAACTAGAGAGAAAAAAATGGCTAATTCTGTATAATTGAAAGTCTGTTACCCTAAAAAAAAAAAGAACTATATATCCCAAGATCCCACTGACTTCCTGTCCTTAAGTACTTCCTATAGATAGAGGATAAAGGGAGTGGTTGTTGAGGCTCCTCCTCTCTGATGTAAAATCAACAGAGATGGTGGTAAGTGGGGATTTTGAAAATGGCTAACCAGCCATGGGCACATGGTTTTTGTGTCCTCTTTATTCCTTGATTTCTAATGATCATTTAATAAATCTCTTAAAATATAATATTTTTATTATTGAAATTTAATTTTAACTTTTACATTGATGGCAACCACTAGTCAGAGAAGAACCTCTAAATTTTTTAGGATATCCTAGATAATATTTTTTTAAGCCATGTTTCTCCTGCCAAGGTTTTTTGCCCACCCTACCCACCCTCACAAACTCCAACTCTCTTTGGAGCTGCTGTGTTTTTCTTTTTCTACTTTGTGCCTGGTTGCTTGCACTCCCTACTGACTGGGATATTTTTAGCTTGGGGACTCTTGGTGAAGAAGAGATAAACTGCTTCTCTCACCCAACTGCTTGAGTACTCCTTCTTCCTTTGTTCCTTGTTCCTCACTACTGACTCTGGTCTTGCTGATACTGCTTCCTCCAGCTCCTGACCCTGATCACTCATCAGGCCCAGCCTTAGCCCCTGGCCTCCAGAAATCCTCCTCCTGATCTCTGGCTCTGCTCCTAAATTGGCCTCTGTCTCAGCCCTAACCAGTGTTGCTGCCCCTGCTGGTGTGATTGCTGCCACTGAGAAGCTAGTAGTCCTTGGATTCATTCCTCAGGGCAGATGGTAAAAAACCAAAACAAAAACGAGGGGTGGGGTGGGGTTGGGGGTGTTTTTTTCCTTAGGCAATGATTAGCCTCCTAACTCCCTCCAAGGAAACTAATGTTTTACCTCAGGGGGATGAGGAGAAGGAAGAAACTCTTCCAAAGAAGAAGCTGATTACAAGCATGGCATATTATATGAAAGAGCAGTGCATTACCTATTTCAAATAGCTTCCAGATTTAGAATGGTTTTTTCTCTCTATCACTGATCCTTTCAATTATCTTGCCTGAGATCCAGGGGAGAAATTCATCCCCCTACAACACTTTGCCATTTGGGCCTGCCCAGTCTCTAAGATTCATGAAGTTTGAGCTTTCTCAAATCCATGTTCTCCCTCTCTATGGGAAATACTACAGTTCTGACAAAAGGAATCTGAACAGATAGAGAAAGGAACTTTAAAGAGACCGGAGGTGAAATTTTTAAGCCTTTTCAGACTGCATTGTTTTATGAAAGTCTCTGTATTTTATTGTATTTTTCTGATTGTCTGTTTATGATTTAATTTTGTTGTTTTAAGTTCATATATTAATCTGATCAATACTATTCTGTTACACTGAATCATTTTAGTCTACTGTGTTTTAACTATTAGATATATTCTGTTACCTTTCCCCTATGACTACTGAACAAAATATTGTGGAATATTGTAAAAGCCCATAAACAGCTTTTTTTTTCCATTTTGCATTTGTTAATTGTCACATAGATGATTGATAGACTTAACCTGCCCAACAACCTTTGAAAAATTTAATGAGCTAAGAATTTAAGTGGTAATTCTAAGGGATCTTCAGAAATAATTTTAGAAACTAGTAGTTTCTGAATGGATGATTTAAAAAATATTTATGTATATATTTTAAAGAATGCTGTACAAAAGGTAGAAAAACAAATAAATGTTCCTATTAAGGTGTTTCTATGAATCAGGAAACCGAAAAAAGAGCTCCTGAAAAACCTCTTCAAGTTGACTTACTTCCACCAGAAGAATCTAGATTTCTTGGTGATGTTTTAGACCCAAATAAGTTTTACTTTGTTTAAAAATATATTTTCCAAGGTTGAAAGAAGTGCTATGTCTGTAAAAATTGTGACATATATACATCAGTACGTAGCTGTTTTTTTTTTTTGTCATACAGCAACTTATATGAAATATGATAATGGGTTTGTTTGCTATTGTAATTAACTGGGCTATTGTGAATTTTGGGGACTTTGGTACTTCTTTGAATGTGCCTTATCTACTGTTTTACTGTTTTATTCTGAAAAATCACTTGTACTCACACAGTGGTTAAGTTAGAAAGGAAATGGATCTCATTTTGGGGGTGAGAAACCTTTGTACTCTACATTTCCTCAACTTTGTACTCTACATTAGCTGACACAGGGTGTCAATGATTGTAAGCTATATATTTTTGAAATTTAAAACTCTTTTATTATTGTTTTTGCTTGCATGTGCAATATCCTATTTCAGTTTTATTTTTTCTCTCCTTTTTTGTATTTGAAGCACATATGAACAGTATTGAGATTTTTCTTTAACTTTTTTTGAGTTTGCAGTAATATAAGTTTAAAATGTATTTGTTATAATAGGAATGTATACCCCAAAACTTTAGACTATGGAAACCTGCCATTTATTAAAAATAATTATGGGACTTTGCTTAATGATTCTGTCTGATTCCAGGACAAGAGAATACAAAAAGAGCCATTTCATAGTGCCAAAGACAAGAACCAAGACAAGAGGATTTGAACTTGTTTGGGGTTCAAGGTTGTGGCTATTTTGACATATGTCAGAGTCAGGTCTTCCTTGTCCCACATTGTACCAAATATCTCAAATTTGGCTCCTACCTGGCTCCTAAAATCTAGTCTCTATTCTAGCTTTCATAGTGTGGCAACTTCCTGTAGTCTTGGCTGCAAATGGGTAAGTAAAATAGTACTGCATTTTGTCCTTCAGACTTGTGGGATAGAAATTACTTTAATTGGACCATAATATAAAGGCATGTTATTAATTTTTCTTGTTTACTCAAAATTTTATATACATACATTTTTGATATTTTGATTCTGATCTTGAATTTTTTCTTTCTCCCAAAAAATTTCACTTTTTCTTCCATTTGTTTTTCTTTTCTTTTTTTTCTTTTGATAATTGATTCATATACCTCATAACTCAGCCAAGCATTCCTATATGATCCTTGTATTTTTCAATATCCTCTTCAGGGGGGAATGTATTATTATTTTAAATTGAAAAGTTTAAATTCTTTTTGAGAGTAATTTTAGGTTACGAAATATGCTACCTCTCCATCCAGAAAGTAAACCCTTTGGAGAAGGTGCCATGAAGATACCTCCACAGACCACTCACTGCACCAGATGATCCAGAATGAACTTTGGGATGTGGTGATTTGAACTGTGTGAGGTTGAATGCATTTGTTTTGTATGTATAATCTTATGCTGAAAAGGACTGCTTCCTAACTGGCTTTTTGTCAATGTGCCTAGCAATTATTGGTTTTGTTCTCTTTTCCTCTTATCCTCAAATTATTGTAATTTCAAAGTTGGTGTCTTTACAAGACCCACTGGAGAGACTAGTCTTCCACAGGTCTCAGGTGGGTATATATAATTGAAAATCTATTACCCTAAAAAAAGAACTACATATCCCAAGAGCCCACTGACTTCATGTCATTACGTACATCCTGTAGACAGAGGATAAAGGGAGTGGGCATTGAGGCTCCTCCTCTCTGATGTAGAATCAGCAGTGATGGTGGTGAGTGGGAATTTGAAAATGGCTAACCAGCCATGGGCATGTGTTTTTTTTATTTTTTATCCTCTTTATTCCTTGATTTCTAATGATCATTTAATAAACTTCACAAATTCATAGTTTTATTATTTGAGATATAAATATAATTTTTACAGTTACTACCCTTGTGGAGTTTGCAGACATTTCCCACAGATCCTTGAGCATTCATTTATCCTAGTTTCTGAGTAAATATTTATGAAATATAATATAATTGAAAAGTAAAGTTGGGTCTGTAAAAGTTATTGCTAAGATTATACTCCTCTTATCCCCTACCAAGACTCTTTGATTGTATTGGTTGTCTCCCATCCTGGGAGTCTCACCACAAGAAGACTAGTTTCTTTGTTCTGTTGCCCTTATCTAGAGTATTCAAGTAAAATCTTTGAATATGATCATATTATAACTCATGTTTAAGTTTCTCTAAAGATCAGCAACAAGTTCCTTAACTTCTACACAAATACATAAAATACAATATACCCTTTAGGTATAAGAAAACCTTTGTTTCACTTCCATAGAAAATCTATAAGAAACAAAGCATTAACAAGAATGGACAGATAGAGATAAGGAAGCTCATAAAGTACCCATACAAGCTATTAGATAGTCTCCAGAAGGAAAATACACTTTAGATGGTTGCTGGTGACAATGAATCCCCTTCTTATTAACCTATACAGTTCATATATCTCATGACAAAAGTGCGATTGGCGAGATCCAAAGCTCCTGCCTCCTCACCTTTACCTAACTTTAGTTCTTTAGCTGCAGAGCAGTCTTTCATTGTTGACCTCTTTTATTTCAGAAAAGTATGTTGCTGAAGAAAACTTGCTTCCACTCATAATACCAATGTAACAGCTATCAAACATCAAACACATGAACTGTCAAATTTAGAAACTTAAAAATTGGGAACCCTCAGACTGAGGGTTACCAATGAAACATAAATAACTGTTCCTACTAATTACTAGGTGTCCCCAAACTACGGCCAATGGGCCACATGTGGCCCCCTGAGGACATTTATTGGGCCCCCACCACACTTCTGGAATGGGCACTATTTCTGGTGACATAATCCTTTGCATGGGGCCTTGTTCTGAGAGTAACTGAATGAGAATGAGGCGCTGCACAAAGGATTATGTGACTGCACAATGGAAGACATCAGTATGGTGAGCAGTGATTTGGGGGAGGGGATTCCACACTGTATAGACTGCTGCCTGGTATAGAGGTACCAGTGATGGGCCTGTGCAAGGTTTGGCAGGTCCATCACAGCCAGCACTGCAGCCTCTGCTATCCCAGACAGTGGTATACAGATTTGTTCATAGTTTGTTTTGGTTTTTTATTGTCCGGCCCTCCAATGGTCTGAAGGACAGTGAACTGGCCCCCAGTGTAAAAAGTTTGGGGACCCCTGCACTAGTATTTGGGACTTCCCTTTTCATCAGTTATGGAAATAGAATTAACTTAGATTCAAATTTCTTTAGAGGATTCCTATGGTTCACCGTAAATTTACTATAAATTACATTTAATAGGAATTCCCAGGGAGGCAAAAAATTTTCCAGTGGATCCCTGCAGTACATGGAGCAATAAAAATTAAAAAAAAATTGGATAAGTTGTTTTAATTTACCCTATGCTGGCACAAGAAGACTTGCTAGCTTAATATTTTTTTGTTAAAGTCAAACATATTCTAAAAATCTGTGGGAATCTCCAAAAGGAATTAACCACTTGGAGTTGATTTCCTTAATCCCTCATATTCCAGAAGAGTTCCAATCAAAAGAAAAACCCCTGAACAATCCTCAGAGTTCTATAGTAGTCAAATGCAAAGTGAAAAGAAATTGTTTAGATAATTATGAAAGAAAAACAGTCTAACTTTGCTATTGGTTTGAATGAGTACTTATCTTTCTACTTTGGATAAGTAAAAAGTTATATCCTGTTTTCTTCCTTGGAGTTTGTCCTGAGATGTGCCCTGAGTCTAAGAAAGGTTCTAACAGCAAAATCTCTAACTTTTTGCCTAATTCTATTCTATAAAAAAGATTTCTTTTTTTTCCCTTTTAGACCTAAAGGACATAGACATCTTCTTCTATAACAATCTCCTCAAGCATGTAGGATTAGGTAGAACCTTGAAAGCCACATAAATTTGGGAATATTAGCTCTTAAGGTTAGACATCAAACTAAAGAGGCCAAAGAGGAATATAACCTTATAACCCAGCATAGAAAGAAACCAATCAGTGGGCAGAGAACATATCCCAGATCTAGCCAGTCATTGTGCAAACAAAATCTTGGTTCTGAAAGCCCAGACAATGGGCTACTAGTAGCTCAATATAATAATACAAATAGCAAATCTTGACACAAATGATGATTTTTCTGTTCCAAAAATAAGGTTCTATATAATGGACTTAAAGTTCTACTGGCCAATTGTTTGAGAAAAGTTTTTCCTCTCTTGCCTCTGGGTAAAGTCACTGTTGGAGAGTAAATGATATCTAACCTGGGGCTCTCTGCCAGCTAAGGAAAAAAGGGAGGAAAACCTCAAGGATCCCACTTGGTTATTGTGACCAGATTAATAAAGCAGATAAAGGGAAATTTTAATCTTGGACCTAGGTTCTTTGACTCTAAATCTGTTTCCTATATTATCTATGATACATAGAATGGTAGAAAAAGTCTAGAATTTGGAGTCAGAAGATCAGGATTTAGATGCCAACTGGATTAGATCAGGGGTTCTTTTCATCTTTTTGTGTATTCCAGACACCTAGGGGGATTTGATGAGGCCTATGGACTACCTCAATTCCCTGCCCCCCCCCACACTTTCTAGGAATAAACTTTTTGAAGGCATAAAATAAAATACATAAAATTACAGAGAAAACCAGTGTATTGAGTTATCAGATTTTTTTAAAAAACAAAACAACAACAAATAAACCAAGTTCACAGACTTCAGGTTAAAATTCCCTGGATAAGATGATCTTAAGGGTCTTTTCCAGCTCTAAAACTGGAATCTTTTGATCCTATGGGCTCACTACTATCATCTTCCTATAGAGCAGACAATATTAAAGCATCTCTGGGTTACACTGATGGAAGAGCTTTTCAGCCAACTATGGATAGTCTATGTAATGTTTAATTGGCCTTGCCAGTTCATTAGGAACTGGGGAGAGCCATCACAAACTCCCCAAAGGAAGATGAATTGGGACTCAGAAGCTTACACAATAGGAAGCCACACTTGAACTGAATAGTACACAAAACAAAATCTTCCTGCTTTGTCTGCGAGGGAGGAATGTTTTGGTTCAATTTGCTGTATACTCATAGCATCAACGTGGCATTATGTTAGTGATAATGCCATGAACAAAGAGGATGTCTGGAAGATTGGGAGTAATTCAAGAAATATTTCATTTTCAGCTTAGGAAGTATTGATCAGGTTGGTTGCAGGAACTCGTGAAGCAATGAGCTAATGTTTGGAGTTTTGATTTCCATCCCTGACAATAGTACAGTTCTGCAATTTCCGTAGAGCCCTGCAGAAAGGAATGCATGCATGGAGTTAATATAGTTGAGCCAAAGGTGACACTAAACCAAACATAGAATAAACATGTAAGGTTGTTTGAATTGTCAAGAGACTGTGAATCTGCAAACCCCCTCAAAGCCAAGTGGGAGTAACAAATCATTTCAGATATGGCTGCTTGAGGAAGGGCAGCAGCAGGACTGAGGGATTTATTTTCTTCCTTGATTAAAATTCTTACTGGGCCCTGCAGGGTCTACTGTCTCTCATGGCCTAGGGCAGTGGACCTGTGGTAACCACACTAACATACTTCAATTCTATTAGTGCTATTTAGCTGAATAAGAGTTTGAAAGAGCCTCTCAGGTGCTTTGGGGAATGTATAAGTGGAAACTTGTATCCTTTGGACTTTATCTCCCAGCATTCTTTCTTCTCCCAAAGTTTCCTTTTCCCTTTCATGTACATTTGCCCTTACATTGTTTGTATATAGTGGGTGTGGCTCCTCCTTCTGGCTTTCTTTTCTATGTGGAAGACTGGTGATCTCTTAATTTCTCTAGCCTTTTACTTTCCCTTTACTCCAAGTTAAATATTAATAAATATTATTAAATATAATACTTGGAGTATTGAATATCAATTTTTAAAATTTACAGTTAAGAGAGTAATTGTGTTAATTTGGGCAAAGGTTCTTTAGAATTTGAGAGGTAGAATGAGGTTGGTCTTGGAAACATGAAGGACTGAGTTCAAGTCCTGTCTCTGCAACTTGCTGGTTATATGAATTTGATGGGGTTAGCCACAAGCTGTCTGTGCTGCAAATCAATAATTGATTGGGGAATTATTGATAAGTTTTGGCATAGGGAGTCTCCACACGGAGACTTGTCCAAAGACAGAGAGGAAGTAACTCAATAAGATACATGAGAAATTAGGAAAATATATGTGAGTATTTGTTGCTGTTCAGTCATGCTGTCCTGCCTGATTCTTCATGATCCCATACTGACAGACCTTTCTACTTTCCTCTCTCTCTCAAAGTCTGTCCAAGTTCCTGTTCATTGTTTCCTTGACACTGTCCATCTTATGCTCTGCCATCTCCTTTTCTTTTTACCTTCAAATTTCCCCCACAATTTTCTTGTAAAAGACATATCAGGGTCTTTAACAAAGAGTCCTATCTTCTTGTTATGTGGCCAAAATACTTAAGTTTCATCTTCAGTCTCTGACCTTCCAGGGAAAAGTTTGAATTAATTTCTTTAAGTGATTGACTGATTTGATCTTCTTTTTATCTAAGGAACTCTCAAAAGTCTTCTCCAGCACTACAATTCAAAAACATTGATTTTGCAGCAATATAGATCGCCAAATATCTGAGTTTCTCTTGCCTTTGTTTTTGGGAAAACTTATAGTTAGCCCACTGGGTTCTAGTCAAGAGAGAGAGAGAAATGGAGAGAGATAGAGAGAGAAATATATATATATATATATATATATATTTATGGAGAGAGAGAGAGAGAGAGAGAGAGAGAGAGAGAGAGAGAGAGAGCGCGACTTTTGTTAGCCATACTGACCACTGCGAGTGGTTGGCTGTTGTGCCTAAAGGGATATTTTTGAGGGGTTTGGCTGCCACTGCAACAAGGGCCTGAGATTCTATCTGTTCTTTCTGGAAAGCAGTATGAAAGCAGTAAATTTTACAGGACTAAGGGTACAGAAGTACAGAAAAGAGCAGAGCAGAGTGAGACTGAAATGGCAGCTTATAGAAATCTCATCAGAGAGTGAAATAGAGGGAACCATTTTCATTCCTTCTGGCACTTCTCCTTGCTGCAGTCAAAGCCCTTGAGATGGGCCCTGGAAATACAATTCCCATCCTTCTACATAATCCTTCAATAGGCGTGCAGGTTTGGGGTGATCAACTGTACCCCAGAAGCAATGAGAGTGGTCAGTTAGATTATTTCATAATAAGTTTCCTTTTTGTTTGCTTTTTTGTGTACAATAAAATGTGGGTTACCCCAGTGTGTATTACCTGAGTACTTTAAATAATACAACTATAGAGCTTGGTTTCTTAAACTGAGGTCCATGAATTTAAAACAATGTTTTGTTTTGTTTTTCAATAGGCATATTTGTATGTTATTGGTTTCCTTTGTAATCTGATTTAATCTGAATAAAATCATAATTCTGAGAAAGGGTACACTGGCTTTGTCAGACTTTCTAAGAGGGTCCATCACACACGATCGTGCATACACACATTAAGAATTCATGCCTTGGAGGGTCAATTGGATCAAAATATATTTCCAAGATATGAGGTTAGGAAGTTATATTTTTAGAATTCAAAGTGATATTCCATTATCTTCTCCCCTAGACTTTTGAATTGGGTTAGGAAGGTATATTAAGCTTGCCAAATATATTTGTGTGTGTGTGTGTGTGTGTGTGTGTGTGTGTGTGTGTGTGTGTGTGTGTGTGAATGCTGGGTAGAGATAGAGAATTGAGGGGTAAGTGATTTCTTGCCCAAGCCTTGGAGAGACCTTGAAGATGAAGTGAGGTGGGATTGGCTGGTGATTGGAGTAGATTACCACCTAGTGTACAAATTATATATTGCACGTTCTTGTTGGATAATTAATTAATTAATTACTATAGTGACTGTGTGCTTTTTGGTAGGACAGAAGAAAATAGGACTTGAGGTAGTAGAGGTCAGTATTGCCATCACAGGATCCCTAGTGTGACTTGAAATAGCTACCAAACTGACACTTCATAAAAGTATGCATATACATAGGCACACACAGTGACTATATTAGCATATAGGACAATTTGTAAATAAAGTAAGCAAAATCATCTATTTGCACTACTTAGGAAGAAGCAACTTACTAAGGAAATTAAAGAGCAAAAATATGTTTGAGAGTAAAAGCCTAGCTACAAAAACTAAAACTGTTCTTAAAGAATGTTAGCAACAGAGACATGAACTATCCTATTTTAAGGATAATTTACAATTTGTGTAGCACTTTACTGTTTATAAAGTACTCTATGTATGCTTTCATTTGAGCCTCACATCAAGTCCTTGGGGTCAGTTGGTATGGATTTTATCCTCATTTTTTGATATGAGGTAACTGGAAGGTAGCTCTAGTACAGTGGAAAGATCATCTGATTTTGCAGAGAGGGGAAATGGGTTTAAATTCTGATCCTTTAATACTTTCTAGCTTTATGACATTAGGTAAGTCATTCAAGACCTTTGGGCTTTAGTTTTTTCTTCCCTAAAATGAGGGGGGTCAGATTAATTGGCAATTAAGCACACTTGTAGCTATGAACCTAAATTGGATGAGGTTTAGAGAGTTGAATTCCTAGTGTTAGGGGAGTGATTTAATCCCAAATCTTCCTGACTACAGATCCACCAGTCTATGGAGCATAGCATATTAGCCACACTGATCCCAGAGCTTATCCTTTTTCCAACTTTCCTATATTACTGTGCAGGGCACCAATATCTCCCAAATCCTCCACATTCACAATTTAGGTGTCATCTTTGACTCTTCATTCTCTTACTCCCTTCTCTCCCTCCCCATACCCAATTTTTTTCCAGATCCTGCCAATTTTGTCACCATTATATCTCTCAGCTTCTATTCCCTTTCTTGCTTCTGATAATGCTGCCATTCTGATGCAAGTCATTACTTCAAACTTGGAGACTATAGCAGTAGTCTTTTGTTGGTTTTTGCCACAAGTTTCTCCATACTCTAATTTAGTTTCCTTTTTACTCAGCTGTCAAAGTAATGTGATTAAATCTTTCCATGCTACTCCTCTCCACACAACATTCCATAAATTCCTTTGGTTCCCTATCACCTTCATGATCAAATATAAAATCTCTATTATTATTTTAAATTCTTCATAAAATTACTGTCTCCAATTTCCCTCTTTCTTACTTCTTTTCTCCCCCACTCCAACTCCATACACTCTGCAATCTCAGTGACACTAGTCTTCTTTGCTCTTCCTCGAACAAGACAAACCATCTCTTAATTCTGGATATTTTCACTGCATGTCTTCAATGCCTAGAATGCTCTTCCTCCTCATTTCTACCTCCTGGATTCCCTGAACTTCTTTCAAGTCTCTGTTAAAATTTCACCTTTCAAAGCAAACATTTCCTAAAACCCCTTAATTCTAGTGCCTTCCTTCAATTGATTATTTCCAAAGTATCTTAGCTATAGTTTGTACAAACCTGTTTGCATGTTGTTTCTCCAATTAGATTGTCAACTCCTTGAAAAAAATGATTGTCTTGGTTTCCTTTGTATGTCTGGAGCTTAGCATAGCGCCTGGCATATAGTAGACATTTAATAAATGTTTATTGGCTGACTGAATGGAGTGGGTTGGCTGCTTTTCCTAGACTGACACTGCAGCTTCGGGCCCAAATCCTATCTATGTGGCAAAGATGTGGAAACTGAAGGAATGTCCATCATTTGGGGAATGAATCAAAAAGTTGTAGTATATGACATTGATATAATAATATTGTGCCATAAGAAATGACAAACAAGATGATCACCCCCCTAAAAAAAAAAAAACACCTGGAAAGACTTATATGAAATGATGCAAAGGGAAGTAAGCAAAGCCAGGAGAACATAGCATAGTAACAGCAATAATAGAAGATGAATAACTATGAATATCTTGATTGTAATGAATGACTTGATTTTTCAGCAATGAAAGGATCCAGAAAAATTTGAGGGGACTCATGAAAAAAAAAAGCTATCCACCATCATGGAAGGAATGGACAGCGTAAATGCAGATTGAAACATAACATCCTTCTCTTCATTTCCTCCATGAATTTTTCTCTAGTGTAAGCAATATGTATCTTCCACAACATGATGAACATGAAAATATGTATTGTATGATAAAACATGTATAACCTCTATTATATTACCTGCCATCTTGGGGAGGGTGAGGACTGGGAGGGAGGGAAGGGAATGGGTGAGAGGGAGGAAGAAAACATGGATTGATTGTAAAAGTCAGAAAATGACTTGAAATTTTTTACTTATATGTTAAAAAAATTATACCTACCATATTTGGGGAATACTATGGGACCATATTGGACCAACGTCACAGAAATGGGAATGGCAACACTTTCCCCTATAACTAGTTATCCAGTAGGTAAACCAAGAGCACTACTTTGGGTCTACTTGGTTCATTGGATTGTGTTACCATATGGATAGGGAATTATCAAGGCTGCATGTTTCAAATAATATTAATAACCCAGACTTTTCATTAAGTCAGGCAAGACTTCCCCTGAGTTTGTCTAAATTCATGAGGTTTTACTGTACTTTGTTATATGAGTGACTGTGGGGCCTTTTCCCAGTGGTGTTCAGCAGTCCCAGCATGCCCAGGAATGTAGCAAACAAACTAGACTAATATTGATCTGTTCTCTTTACTTTTCAATATCAATCTTATTTAATTTTAGAATTAGATTGAGTGAGTGAAATAGAATCAGTTGCTGCTGAAGGCAAACTTAGCTTCTAGCTCTTTGCAGTCAGTTTAATCTGGTTTAAGTGCCCAGGGTTGGTTGCTGTTTATTAGTGCATGAACTGGTGAGAAGGCAAGTATTCTGTCTGTGTGGTGAATAAGTATGGGGGGATAATAAAGAGGAAATAGTGGGGGTAGGGATATGGAGTTATCCTAGTGTAAAATATTTGACTCTGATCTTAGTCTCTCAGGGCCATCATACCTATTACATTTCTCCAACTTGGATTTATCTGGTACCCCAATTAAAGGAGGTTAAAGACTCTTTCTGCCATCAGCTCAAGACCTTGACCTATTATATCCCCCATCGCATTTTAGAGGTTCTAGGATTAGCTCCAGTTCCATTTAGTCATTCAATTAGATTGACTTTTACAAAGGGATATTTACTTCAAAGATAAAGCAAGAACAAATACACAGACATTGCCCCTAATACTTTGGGGGCAATACTTAGTTTTCTAGTAGGGGCAGCTAGGTGACACAGTGGATAGAGAGCAAAACCTGGAAAGGAAAACTTGAGTTCAAATATGACCTCAGATACTTACTAGTTGTTGTGTGACTTTGGGCAAGTCACTTTACTTTTGTGTGTCTCAGTTTCCTCAAAAGTAAAGTAGGGATAATATACTTACCACCCAGAGTTATTTTGAAGACCAAATTAGATATTTGTTAAAAAATTAAAGACAGACTGAGTTTGGAATATCATGAACACTTAAAATGCTTTTTTCCTTCTTTCCTTCCAGAGGGAGAGGGTCTAGTCTCCCAATTTAGTTCATTTACAACAAAGCATTAGTCTCACTGAAGTCAAGACCAAAGCCTTTTGGGATTCTCGCTATCTTTGCTCCTCTGTGCTTTGCTACTGGGTTGCCTTTTACTCTTAGGATGCAATGTAGACTCCTAGATCCTAGATCCTCTTGAGTTTCTGAGTTGGAGACTGTACTCTCTGCACTTAGAATGAAACAGGATAAGGAAAAGCCAAAGAATCAGGCTTATTTCACAGAATGATATGACCTAAAAGAGTAGGAGTTAGTGAAGGAGAAAGCAGTGTCTATCAGATAGTCTTTTCCCTTACCTCATGGTTTGAGTGAAGCAGTCCTTCACTCACATAGATGGAAATATATGAACCACTGCTACTGAGTTAGCTTGTTTTAAAGAATACAAAAGTTCCATTTACATATTTGGAAGACAAAGACCAGTCATGTGGTAGGTCACCATAGAATTTCTACTCATGCTCCAATCCTTTCTCCTAGAAACATGTCATGATTCCATCTTAGGTGGTTAAGGCATGCACCAAAGTCTCATTATGGGGGACTTGCATGAAAGAATATATGATGACTGACTTTTTACTTGCTTATATTACTATATATACTTGAAAACAATACTTTCTTCAATGTAAGGTTTCAGATTTAGAGATGAATGGGATTTTAGAGTCCATTGAATAGAACTCCCTTATTTTACAGATGAAGAAACATTGATGTTAAGAGATTTGCTTTGTGGATCATACACAGGTAATGTGTCAGAGGTAGGATTTTAAATTAAGTATTCCTGTGTAATTCTAGCATTCTCTGCACTGTACCACCAAGCACATTATGTAACAGGAGGATGCAAGGGAGAGGATGGAATGTTGAGAGTGAGTTTGACTGACAGTCAAAAACCATTGGGACTGGGGAGCAGAGGAGCATGGGAAAAGAACCAGGAGAGAGACCTGGGGGAAATCCCAGGGGAAGTCAGGGCTTTTGGAATAAGACCTGAGGGTGAAAGATTTCCTGCCTTGCTCGTGATCGTCCAAGAGCCAATGAAGAGACTAGCCTAGAGAATCAATCTTGAAACTTCCCAGCTTGAGACTTGCTGTTACCTTATCACTTTCCTCAATATCAGAAGAATGATTCAGGTCCTGGCAGTCATGAGAGACCTCACCAGCCTTTGAGCCAAGCCCCCCTAAAACCCTATAGCACCTGCTTTATGACCATCTTGATTCCTTAATACCTTAGATTAGATTAATATATAGCTGGGTAAGGGGAGGAGAATTTCTGGTTAGCCTCAGGCCTTCCAGAAAGATGGAACTCAGGGATAAGAATCTAGGGGACACCTCATACCTTCTACCCAACCCCACCTCCAGATACCTTGATTTATTAAAAACTCATTCAAAACCACAGTCAGATGGATGGAAAGACTTTGTTCAAGAGGCATAGAGGAAGTTAATACTCTGAGGCAAGCAATCATCCATTACTCGGTACCAGTAAGACCCCCTGCTAAGTCAGTGGACAGGGGGGAGGCTTGTACTTCTGCGTGGCCTGTGCACTTTCATTCATTGGGGGAGACCTCCCTCCAGCACACCAGCACTAGCCCAAGACTTGAGACACCCAACTTCCGGAGAAATACCTCTGTTTGCCTCAGCCCCAGGGTAGTGGGATAGGGAGTGCAACTGGCAGACATAACTTCTTGACTCCTCCCTTTCCTTAGTCATTTATCAACTATAATAGCTATCACTATTCAGGAATTTAACCTTAACAGTTTTGGCAAGCCAGCTAGGAGCTGAACCTAGGATTAGGGAGCTGGAGTATGGTTACAATGTCCCCAGATAAATTCACAACTCTTTTAGACTTCTATCCTTGTGACTTCCTTTGGTTATGGTGATGCAGTGGTAAAATATCTTTGTACATGAAATGAAAAAAAAAATCTGGGCTTGAATAATGGCTTTCCTGTTTATATCTTTTGTTACTTTGCGGGAGTCATTTTCAACTCTCTGAGGCTAGATTTACTCATCTGTCAAATAAGATAGGATTGTAAGGTTGCTTTTATACCTAAGCCTACCTGATTCTGGGGAATAGAGCAATTTCTTGACACTGCCTTGAATAAGAAGCATATGGAATATGATGGGAAGAGCACTGGTGTACAAACAAAAAACACAAGCAGTTCCTTTCTACCTTCATGACCTTGGGGAAGTCACAATCTCTTTGAACCTTAGTGTCCTCATCTGTAATATGAAGGAATTTTTATGTATGTGTCATAATAATGTTGGAAAGCCTATGAACCTCTTCTTAGAATGTTTAACTTAAATGTGTAAAATAAAAATTCCAGCATTATAAATGAAAATAATTATATTAAAATACATACATACATGCAATATACACATACCTATCTATCACTGCCTTCTAACTACCAGGGCATGATGCTCTATGGCTTTTATTTTTTATCTGTATAATAATAGGGACACCTGCCCCTCTACTCATATCTCAAGGAGATGTGAAAACTAATGTAGAGCCCTTCCAAAAGGTTTATAAAAAGCCCTATGCATGCTGAGTGGGATTATGGATACACAAAACTGGCATATCCTTTGTTTAAATCATTTATGTTTGGACCTGCCTGATGTGCTGCCTCTGTCAGTCTGTGACACTGCCTCCCCAAACACTTTATTCTTTGAGTTGCCCTGGTTCCATTCCAACCAGTGGGGTGTCCCTTTCACTGGCAGCAGCTTGGTAGTGTGGATTCATGTGCTTCTCCCTAGATAACTGAAGACCAGTGTTCACTGCCTGAAATTTCTCCTTTATCAAAATACCCTGTGTAGAATAGCTCTACTAGAAGACAACATATACAGTTCTTTTCTTTTCTGAAAAGGAACTGCATTTTTCAATAGGGTTTCATATTCTACCCTCCCCTCCTTCAAATGAATAGCTTTCTGTCATACTATAATTTTAACTGATTCCAGATAAATTTTTTGATGAATTATGCCTTTTTACTGGTATATTCAATTATTCTTTAAAGATATGTTTTTACTTCATTAAATATTTTCCAATTACATGTAAAAGATTTTTAACAATCATTTAAAAAATTTTTGAGTTCTTGATGTAAAGTGAAGTGAGCAGAACCAGGAGAATATTATACAAAGTAATAGGAATATTGCTTTGGATGACTTAGCTAATCTTAACAATAAAAAGATTTAAGACAATTCTAAAAGACTCAAGACAAAAAATGCTATGTACTTCCAGAGAAGAACTGATGAGCTTGAATACAGACTGAAACATACTGTTTTTATACTTTATTTCCTTTATTGGTATGTATGCATGTGCATATGTATAAATATATATATATATATATATATAGGTATGCATGTGTATACATTTATATGTGTATTACATAGATATTTTTTCTTCTTTCACAACAAGAGCAATGTGGAAATATATTTTGCATGATCACACAAGTATAATCTAGATCAAATTGCTTGAAATTGTAGGAAGGAGGGAGGGCAAAAGAAAGGAGAGTGAGAATTTAGAACTCAGAATAAAAAAAAACTAAGGTAAATATTATTTTTCATGTAACTGAGAAAAAGACAAAATATTATATGTAAAAATTTTGAGTTCTAAATTCTCCCTCTCTCCTCCCTCTACCCCCACCCCTCTTTAAGAAAGCAATCTCAGAGGTGGCTGGGTGGCTCAGTGGATTGAGAGCCAGGCCTAGAGACAGGAGGTCATAGGTTCAAATCTGGCCTCAGACACTAGCTGTGTGACCCTGGGCAAGTCACTTGACTCCCATTGCCTACCCTTACCACTCTTCTGCCTTGGAACCAATACACAGTGTTGATTCCAAGATGGAAGGTAAGGGTTTAAAAAAAAAAAAAGAAGACAATCTCTTTGATTTCAATCATACATGTGAAGTCATACCAGAAATTTCCATTAGCCCTTTTATAAAAGAAAACATAGACAAAATAATACAAGAAAAATGAAGGATGAAAACAAATCTTATCTTCCATCTTAGATAAATACTTAGTATTGGTTCCAAGGCAGAAGAGTGGTAAGGGCTAGGAAATTGGGGATAAATGACTGGCTGAGGGCCACACAGCTAGGAAGTATCTGAGACCAGATTTCAGCTTGGGGATCTTTTGTCCCCAAGCATGGCTCTTTATCCTCTAAGCCACCTAGCTGTCCATAAAGAAAGTTGTTGTTGGAGCTTTTTTTTAAAGTATGCTTCAAAGAACATATTATTGCTAGGAAAAGTGGAAAACAGTATGATATAAACTAAATGTAGACCAATATCTCACATTTTATATCAAGATAAGGCTGAAATGGGTATATGATTTAGAAATAAAGGATGATGCCTAAGTAAAAATTAGGGTAACATAGAATAGTTTACCTGTGAGATCTATATAAAAGGGAATAATTTATGACCAAACGAGAGATAGAGAACATTATAAGATATAAAATGAATAATTTTGATGATGTTAAATTTAAAAGTTTTTGTGCAAATGAAAACAATGTAAACAATATTAGAAGGGAAATACCAAACTGGAAAAACAATTTTATAACAAATTTCTCTGATACAGGTCTCATTTCTCAAATCTATAGAAAACTAAGTCAAATTTATAAGAATACAAGTCATTCCCTAATTGACAAATGGCAATTAAGGATTTGAACAAGCAGTTTTCAGATGAAGAAATGAAAGTTGCCAGTAATCATATGAAAAATATTGTAAATCATTCTTAGAGAAATGCAAATTAAAATAACTCTGTGGTACCACCTCACACCTATTAGATTGACCAGTATGACAATAAAGGAAAGTAATAAATGTTGGAGGAGATGTGGCAAAATGAGGACACTAATGTATTGTTGGTAGAGCTGTAAACTGAGCCAATCATTTTGGAGGGTAATTTGGAACAATGCCCAAAGGGTTATAAAACTTGCTTACCCTTTGATCCAGTTGTATCACTATTAGGTTTTATTATAATTAAATTAATATATCTACCCAGTTATTCATTTTATAAAGTTTATTAATAGGAAAGGTAGATCAGCATAGTTTAAAATTTCATCCTTTACTCTAAGCCCCAGACCACATTTCTCCTAGTCGGCAAAACCTCTTCCTCTCCCCTGTTACCTCTCTCACCCAGTTGTCTGTGCCAAAAAGCCCCCAAAAGATCTGCCCCCTTTATTTTATTGACATTTGCAGATGCTGTACTGGCATTTGAAAAATGTTTGATGGAGCAGATTAGCAACCCAGGACAGGTAAGGGATAAAATCCCCTTGGCACAGTTTGTGTCCCAAAGAAAATTTTCAAAAGTGGAATAGACCTACTTGTACGAAGCAGCTCTTTTTGTGGTGACAAAGAATTGGAAATTGAAGGAATGGCTGAACAAATTAAGGTATATGATGGTGATGGAATACTATTGTGCTGTAAGAAATAATGAACAGGGTGATTTCAGAAAGGGTTGGAAAGATCTAGATCTACATAAACTGAAGCAGAACCAGGAGAATAATGCACAAAGTTATAGCAATATTGTTGAATGATCAACTATAAAATACTTGGCTACTCTCAGCAATACAATGATCCAGGACAATTCTGAAGTGTATGACAAATAATATTATCCAACTCCAGAGAAAGAATTGTTGGAGTTGGAATGCAGATCAAAGCATATGATTTTTTACTTTAGTTTATTTGTTTTTATTTGGGAATTTTGGTTTTATATGAGTATTCTCTTACAAAAATGAACAATATGGTAATATGTTTTGCATGATATTATATGCATAATGCATATCAAATTGTTTTGCTTGCCATCTCTGGCAGAGGGGTGGGAAGGGAGGGAGACAATTTAGATTTTACTAATTTGGAAAATTTATGTGAAAAATTGTTATTGCTTATAATTGGTAAAAAAATATATTTACCAAAAAAGATTCCATTCCTGATAAAGTATGCTTCATATTACACTTGTGCAATCGAAAGTGACAGAACTATTGAGCTAATAAACAAGACTAGAAGCTGATACTTTGAAAAAACAGACAAAATAGACAAAGTACTGGTTAATCTAATTAAAAAAAGGAAAGAAGAAAGGCAAATTAATAGCATCAAGGATGAAAAGGGGGATCTCACCTCCAATGAAGAGGAAATTAAATATACCAACCTAGGTGATATGGATGAATATTTACAAAAATATAAATTGCCTAGACTAACAGAAGAAGAAATAGTTTTCTTAAATTATCCCATATCAGAAAAAGAAATCCAACAGGCCATCAAAGAACTTCCTAAGAAAAAATCCCCAGGGCCTGATGGATTCACCAGTGAATTCTATCAAACATTCAGAGAACAGTTAATTCCAATACTATACAAACTATTTGACATAATAAGCAAAGAGGGAGTTCTACCAAACTCCTTTTATGACACAAACATGGTACTAATTCCAAAGCCAGGCAGGCCAAAAACAGAGAAAGAAAATTATAGACCAATCTCCCTAATGAATATAGATGCAAAAATCTTAAATAGGATACTAGCAAAAAGACTCCAGCAAGTGATCAGAAGGGTCATCCACCATGATCAAGAAGGATTTATACCAGGGATGCAAGGCTGGTTCAACATTAGGAAAACTATCCACATAATTGACCACATCAACAAGCAAACCAACAAGAACCACATGATTATCTCAATAGATGCAGAAAAAGCCTTTGATAAAATACAACTACCATTCCTACTAAAAACACTAGAAAGCATAGGAATAGAAGGGTCATTCCTAAAAATAATAAACAGTATATATCTAAAACCATCAACTAATATCATCTGCAATGGGGATAAACTAAATCCATTCCCATTAAGATCAGGAGTGAAACAAGGATGCCCATTATCACCTCTATTATTTGACATTGTATTAGAAACACTAGCAGTAGCAATTAGAGAAGAAAAAGAAATTGAAGGCATTAAAATAGGCAAGGAGGAGACCAAATTATCGCTCTTTGCAGATGACATGATGGTCTACTTAAAGAATCCTAGAGATTCAACCAAAGAGCTAATTGAAATAATCAACAACTTTAGCAAAGTTGCAGGATACAAAATAAACCCACATAAGTCATCAGCATTTCTATATAATTCCAACACAGCTCAGCAGCAAGAACTAGAAAGAGAAATCCCATTCAAAATTACCTTAGACAAAATAAAATACTTAGGAATCTATCTCCCGGGACAAACACAGGATCTATATGAACACAACTACAAAACACTTTCCACACAACTAAAACTAGAGTTGAACAATTGGAAGAACATTAACTGCTCATGGGTAGGACGAGCCAATATAATAAAAATGACCATCCTACCCAAACTCATCTATCTATTTAGTGCCATACCCATGGAACTTCCAAAAATTTTCTTTACTGATTTAGAAAAAACCATAACAAAGTTCATTTGGAAGAACAAAAGATCAAGGATATCCAGGGAAATAATGAAAAAAATACAAAGGAAGGGGGTCTTGCAGTCTCAGATCTCAGACAATATTACAAAGCAGTGGTCATCAAAACAATTTGGTACTGGCTAAGAGACAGAAAGGAGGATCAGTGGAATAGACTTGGGGCAAGCAAACTCAGCAAGACAGTATATGACAAACCCAAAGATCCCAGCTTTTGGGACAAAAATCCACTATTTCATAAAAACTGCTGGGAAAATTGGAGGACAGTGTGGGAAACATTAGGTTTAGATCAACACCTCACACCCTACACCAATATAAATTCAAAATGGGTGAATGACTTGAACATAAAGAAGGAAACTATAAGAAAATTAGGCAAACACAGAATAGTATACATGTCAGACCTTTGGGAAGGGAAAGACTTCAAAACCAAGCAAGAATTAGAAAGAGTTACAAAATGCAAAATAAATAATCTGGATTACATCAAATTAAAAAAGTTTTTGTACAAACAAAACCAATGTAACCAAAATCAGAACGGTAGCAACAAATTGGGAAACAATCTTCATAAAATCCTCTGACAAAGGTTTAATTACTCAAATTTATAAAGAACTAAATCAATTGTACAAAAAAATCAAGCCATTCTCCAATTGACAAATGGGCAAGGGACATGAACAGACAGTTCTCAGCCAAAGAAATCAAAACTATTAATAAGCACATGAAAAAGTGCTCTATATCTCTTATAATCAGAGAGATGCAAATCAAAACAACTCTGAGGTATCATCTCACACCTAGCAGATTGGCTAACATGACAGCTATGGAAAGTAATGAATGCTGGAGGGGATGTGGCAAAGTGGGGACACTAATTCATTGCTGGTGGAGTTGTGAATTGATCCAACCATTCTGGAGGGCAATTTGGAACTATGCCCAAAGGGCGATAAAAAACTGTCTGCCCTTTGATCCAGCTATAGCACTGCTGGGTTTGTACCCCAAAGAGATAATAAGGAAAAAGACTTGTACAAGAATATTCATAGCTGCACTCTTTGTGGTGGCCAAAAATTGGAAAACGAGGGGATGCCCGTCAATTGGGGAATGGCTGAACAAATTGTGGTATATGTTGGTGATAGAATACTATTGTGCTAAAAGGAATAATAAAGTAGAGGAATTCCATGGAGACTGGAACAACCTCCAGGAAGTGATGCAGAGCGAAAGGAGCAGAACCAAAAAAACATTGTACACAGAGACTGATACATTGTGGTACGATCGAAGGTGATGGACTTCTCCATTAGTGTCAATGCAATGTCCCTGAACAATCTGCAGGGATCTTAAAAAATACTATCCACAAGCAGAGGATAAACTGTGGGAGTAAAAACACCAATGAAAAGCAACTGCTTGACTACAGGGTTGGAGGAGATATGACTGAGGAGAGACTCTAAATGAACACTATAATGCAAATTCCAACAACAGGGAAATGGGTTCGAGTCAAGAACACATGTGATAACCAGTGGAATTGTGCATCGGCTATGGGAGAGGGAAAGGTGGTGGGAGGGGGGGAGGGGAGGAAAAGAAAATGATCTTTGTTTCCAGTGAATAATGTATGGAAATGACCAAAAAAAATAATGTTTAAAATTTAAAAAAATAATACACTTGTGCAAAGGGACAAGGTAAAAGAAAAGAGAGAAGACTAAACAGAGGGAAAGAAGGATGGAGGTAAATATACAGTTAATTATCATAACTGAAAATGTGAATGGGTTGAACTCACATATAAAATAGCAGATGGCAGAATAGGTAAAAACCCAGAAGCCTATAATATAATGTTTGTAAGCAACACATTATAAACACAGAGATACACATAGAGTAAAGGTAAATAGCTGGAGTAGGATCTCTTATGCCTCAGGTAAAGAAAAAACACAGGGGTAGCAATAATGACCTCAAACTTAAAATAAAAATAGAACTAATTAAAAGAGATAAGGAAAGAATCTATATCTTGCTAAAAGGCACCATAAATAATGAGGTAATATCAATATTAAACATATATGCACTAAGTGGTATATCATCCAAATTTTTAAAGAAGTTAAATGAATAACAGGAGGAAATAATAAAAGCATACCAGTTTGGTTCTCAACTTTTCACTCTCAGAATTAGAAAAAAATAACAACCAAAAATAATCAAGAAAGAAGTTAAGGGGGCAGATAGAATATTTGAAAAGCTGGACATGATAGGCCTTTGGAGGAAGTTAAAATGGGAATAGAAAAAGAATATGCCTTTTTTTCAGCAATGCATTACACCAACACAAAAACTGACCATAAATTAAAATATAAAAATCTTATAATCAAATACAGAAAAGCAGAAATAGTGAACATATTCTTTTTAGATGATAATGCAATAAAAATGACATTCAATAAAGGTTCATGGAGAGATCAAGAATTAATTGGAAACTCAATAATCTATTCATAAAGAATAAAAGGATCATAGAACAAATCATATAAACAATATGAGAGAAACAATGACAATGAGACAACATACCAAAATGTTTGGCATACAGCTAAAGAAAGCCATATTTAGGGAAAATGTCATATCTCTATTTGCTTATATCAATAAAATAGAAAAAAAAACAGATTACTAAATTGAGAATGCAACTAAAGAAAAACTAGAAAAAAGAACAAATTAAAAATCTCCAACTTAACACCAAATTGGAAATCCTGAAAATCAAAGGTGAGCTTAATAAAACTGAAAGTAAAAAAAAACAACTGAATAAATAAAACTAGAAGCTGGTTTTATGGGTAAAAAAAATAACACCAATAAAATAGACACACTATTGGTTAATCAATTTAAAAAAGGAAAGAAAAAAATAAAATTACCAGTATCAAAAATGAAAAGGTTGAATGTACCACCAATAAAAAGGAAATTAAGACAAGTATTAGAAGCTACTTTTCCAAATTATTTACAATATATCTCACAATCTAAATGAGATGGATAAATATTTACAAAAATATAAGATGCCTAGATTAACAAAAGAGGAAATAGAATACTTAAACAATCTTATCTCAGAAAAAGAAATCAAATAAGCCATCTCTGAACTTCCTAAATCTCAAAGACCAGATGGATTCACAAATGAATTCTATCAAAAAATAAAGAATATTTATTTCTAATACTGTATAAACTATCCAAAAAATAGCTAAAAAAGGCATCCCACCAAAATCCATTTACAATAAAAATGTGGTACAGATACCTACACTGGGAAGAGCAAAAGAGAGAAAGAAAACTGTAGCTTAATCTTGATAATAAATATTAATGCCAAAGTTTTAAATAAAATATTTTCAAGGAGATCAATATATACCAAAGATCATACACTGTGACATGTGGGATTTATGCCAATAATTCAGGGCTGGCTAAATATTATGAGAAGCATAATTGACTCCATCCATAACAAAACCATTCCTATCAAAATACCAGAGAACAGAAATTACTGAAACTTTCCTTAAAATATAAGCAATATGTATCTAAAATATATCTAAAATCATTAGCAAACATTATCAATAATGGAGATAAACCAGATACCTTCCCAATAAGATTGAGTGTGAAGCAAGTATGTCCATTATCACCACTATTATTCAATATTATACTAGAAATTCTAACTATAGCAATAAAAGAAGGAAAAAAGAATGGAAGGAATTAGAATGGTCAATAAAGAAATGAAACTATTATTTTTGCTGACTTAGAATATACTAAAGATTCAACTAAACCTAATTGAAATAATAACTTTTGTGAAATTGCTGTATATAAAATAACTCTACATAGATCATCAGCATTTCTTTATATTACCAACAAAACCCATCAATGATAGAAAAAGAAATTCCACTTAAATTAATTGTAGATAATATAATATATTTGGGTATCTATCTGCCAAGATAAACCCAGGAATTCTCTGAATAGAATTAGAAAACACTTTTCACAAAAGTAGTCAGATTTAAACAATTGGAAAAAAAAATAATTGCTCATGGATTAGTCAACAAAATATAATAAAAATGTTAATTTTTCCTAAATTAAACTACTTATTCAATGCCATGCCAAATGAAATGTCCAAAAGTTGTTTTACAGAGCTAGAAAAATAATATCAGAATTCATATGAAGAATAAAATATCAGGAATATAAAAAGAATCAATGGGAAAAAATGCAAGAAAGTGGTCTAAGAGTAACTGACCTCAAACTTCATCACACAGCTGTAATCATCAAAGCAATCTGGTGCTGGCCAAGAAATAGAGTAGTAGATCAGTAGAGCAGATTAGCTATATACTACACAGCAGTAAATGACCATAGTTATTTAGTGTTTGATAAACCCAAAGATCCAAATTTTGGGGACAAGAAATCTGTTTTTGAAAAAATCTGTTGGGAAATGGAAAGAAGTATGGCAGAGCCTGGGTGGAGACCAACATCTTACACCCTATACTAAGATAAGATCAAAATGGATACTGATTTAACCATAAAAGGTACTACAATTAGCAAATTAGAGGAGTATAAAAGTCAACCTGTCAAATCTATTTATAAGGCAAGATTTATGACCATACAATAGATAGAAAGTTTTATAGACTGTAAAATGGATAGCTTTGATTATATTAAACAAAAAATATTTTGCACAAACAAAACCAATGCCACCAAGTTTATAAGAAAAGGAGCAAGCTGGGGGAAAATTTTTTTACAACTAATCTCCCTCATTTCTCAGATACATAGAGAACTTAGTAAAATTTATAAGAATACAAATAATTTCCCATTTGATAAATGTTTAAAGAATATGAATAGGCATTTCTTCAGATAAATCAAGGGTATATATAGACACATGAAAAAATGCTCTAAATTGCTCTTCATTTAAGAAATGCAAATTAAAACAAGCCCGAGGCACCACCTTATACCTATCAGATTGGCTAACATGATAGAAAAGGAAAATAATAAATGCTAAATAGAATGTGGCAGGATTGAGACACTAATGCACTGCTACTGGAGTTGTGAACTGATCTACCCATTCTGGGAAGTGACTTGGAACTATGCCCAAAGAGTTTTAAAACTATGCATAATCTTTTATCCATCAATATTACTACTAGGTCTGTATTCTGAACCAGTAGTACATTGTACAGAGTAATAGCAATATGATATTATGAACATGTATAAATGACAACTATTTCTAACAATAGAGTGATCCAAGAAAATTCTCAAGGAATCATGATGAAAAACACCATCCACCTCCAGAGAAAGAACTGATGAAGTTTGAATGCAGACCAAAAACACTATATTTCACTTTATTTCTTCATTTATCTTTCAGTTTTTCTCTTTCACAAAAAGACTAATATGGAAACTATTTTACATTATTACACATGTAAAATCTATATCAGGTTGCCATCTCAAGGAGGGATGGAAATAATTTGGCTAAAACTTAAAGAAAATGAAGGTTAAAATTGTTTTTTCATGTAATTGAGGAAAAAATATTAGTTAAAAATCATGTTTCAGTCTGTTTTCAGAGCTCATTAATTCTCTTTCTGGAGTTAGATAACATTTTTCAACCTGTTTCTTACTCATTTCTGTTTAATCAGGTTTTTATCCCTATATGTTTGAGAAATGAGACCTTTATCAAAGAAACACTTTAAAAACTTTTCCCAGTTTTCTATTTTCTTTCTAATTTTGATAGTATTAGTTTTGTTTGAACAGAAAATTTTAATGTCATATAATGAAAATTATTTATTTTAATTTCTGTAATTCTATTTTGTTTGTTCATAAACTCCTTCCTTATTCATAAAGTTGACAAATATATTTTCCCACATTCCCCCAATTTACTTATAACACTCTGTATGTCATTCATCCATTCTGACTGTATCTTGGCATATAGTGTGAGGTGTTTGTGTCTAGTTTCTGTCAAACTATTATCCAATTTTCTCAATAAATTTTGACAAATGTTGAGTTCTTTTCCCCAGAGGTTTAGATTTTGGAGTTTATTAAACAGTAGATTACTATGGTCATTAGTAACTGTTTTGTGTAGCAGATCTATTCCACTGATCCACCACACTATTTCTTAGCACCAAATCATTTTGATTATACTGCTTTGTAACATAGTTTGAAATCTGGCATTGCTAAGCTACCTTCTTTCACATTTTTTTGTCAATTTTCTTGATATTTATGACCATTATGATGAATTTTGTTTTTACTTTCATAGTTCTATAAAATGATTTTGGGGTCACTTGATGGGTATGGCAGAATAGAAGTACATTAATTTAGTAGTAGTGTTATTTTTATTATAATGCCTACCCATGAACAATCAGTATTTCTCCAGTCTTTAATGGTTGTGTCCCTCTCCAAATTCCATCTTATAATCCTTATCTTCCAAGAATGAAACCTTCTGTTCTTGAGTAGTCTAGTCCCCAGAACAAATACATATAACCTTTGCTAACTCAGAATTATCTCTATGACCTAATGAGGCATCAGCATTGGACTTGCATGGAATTGGTTTCATCCTGCAAACTATAGGCAGGGGGAAATATTACTTCATGGTATGCTCATTTTTTACACCTACATTATAAGTAACTGAAGAAAAGAGATCATCATGGGAAGGATTATAGTTTATTCACCAATGTCTATTGTAAGGGGTGAAAGAATTGAGAGATTATTCTATGAAATATTTCAGAATATTTTTAAAACTGGAAGCATATACTTTGATAGTTGATAATTTCAGTAGAAATTTAGGCATCCATTCATATAATATAAACTACAATAGAAAATAATTTTAGAATAAAAAATGAAAGAGATTAAAGGTCTATGGACTATTTAAAAGCTGCAGACTATATAATGAATACTATCTTCAAGAAGAAACTCATAGCGTTATCTGTCTAGAGAAAGAGGGAACTTTTGAGGCCACCCTTTCTTTTAAACATGAGGAAGGAAGGCTGAGAGGTAATAACTGACCAATGTGACACAAGAATTGACCACTTATAGGCAAAAGGTAATTTCAAAATTAGCAATCTATATGAAGTAAGATCATTGAAAAATTAGAGAGAAGGTCAAAGTAAATACCATCTTAGAAGACAGGTTAAAGAAGAAAATATAGTATGCATAGATACAGGTCTAAGCTGACCTATGGAAACATGCTCCAACTGCAAAAAATAGAAAATTAATAAAATTAAAGTAATAAATTCTATCATCATTTCTTTGAAATATAAAGGATTACCACAAGGATGTGGTATCTGAGTCTCAACAAAGGGATAGTTCCTAATGGTAAGGTTGTTCTAATGCTCCTAATAACATATTTTACTGTGCTCATTTCACAGGGCCCCATGACACCATAAAATGCCCTCAATGAAATTAGCAATGATTTAAAAGAAATTGGTCTAACAATTAAAACAGGAAAATACTATGTATAAAATGTATACTGTCTAGGTTATGGCATTTGATGGTACAGGTTACCCATTGAGCTGAACATGGAACAACTCAATGTGTCTATGTATACACATATGTGTATATACATATTTATGTATTTACACACTTACATATATTTGTGTTTATATATACATACACATATAGAAGAGGAGAAAGAGATAGAGACAGAGGCAACTAGATTAAAGAGACAAAGAAAGTTACAATGACAGAGAGAGAGAGAGAGAAAGACAGGGAGATTGAATGAGGAAGAAAGACATAGAGCAAAAGAGACAGAGGGACAAGAAGAAGGAGAAAGAGAATCTGATATAGTTGATAGAGTATCAACACTGGAGTCAGGAAAACCTGGATTCAAATCCTGTATTTGACACCTACTGGCAATATAGCTTTGGCCATAATTTCCTCACTTAAAAGTTCTCCAGACCAATTAAATCATAGTTCTTGTTTAAATATATATATATATATATATATATATATATATATTTATATATTATATATTTCATGGCTTGAGAAAGAATTGCAGATTTATTATAAACTAGGTCCAGAGTCAAGCAGGAAAGAGAGAATGGGTTGTCAGACTTTGGAAATTATAAAATGTTTTAAGTGATCCAAGGATGCTTACTTCAACAGAAATCAGTCTTTTAAACCCTGATATTCTCTCTGGGATGCAATATGTCTGAGAATAATAGAATATTATTATCATGGATAAATTAAAATGACTTAATAATACACAGGGCCATGGGAGCATGCTCAGTGAATAAAGTAGGCTTTGGTACAATAACATGCTCATGAGAAGTAAAATACACTGAAGACCAGAAAAGGGAGATGGATTGGCCCAGTAGTGAGATCAGGAGACAAGAGATAGATAGCCTAAAACTTATATTGGTATCCCTGAGATGTTAAAAGTAATCATAGCAAAACCTCCAGTGCACTGGGTGAATCTTGTATGGTGAATTTGCTTAAAGGAATAGACAAGAATCATGAAAAATGAGTAAGTATGGCAGAGAAGTTTTCGTCTGTAGTAGAGAATGGAAAAATCACGTCAGAAATGTATCTAAGCAGCCAAATATGCTATGTCCTAAATTGTATACAAACTATGTGTATAGAGGCACTCTAGGAAAATGATGAGGGATGCAGAGAAGCCAGCCTAAGAATTAAGCAACGAGTATATAGAAAACTGAGAATTAATTGTGTTATATGTATATATTGGCCCAGTAGTGAGATCAGGAGACAAGAGATAGATAGCCTAAAACTTATATTGGTATCCCTGAGATGTTAAAAGTAATCATAGCAAAACCTCCAGTGCACTGGGTGAATCTTGTATGGTGAATTTGCTTAAAGGAATAGACAAGAATCATGAAAAATGAGTAAGTATGGCAGAGAAGTTTTCGTCTGTAGTAGAGAATGGAAAAATCACGTCAGAAATGTATCTAAGCAGCCAAATATGCTATGTCCTAAATTGTATATATATATATATATATATACACATGTATATATATATACACATGTTTGTCCAGCTAATCATTTCTCTCTAATTTTTGGTCACTTTCTTAGTCATGATGCACCGTGAGTTGGACTAGTTCATGGATGTTCATTTCAACTAGATTTCACTTTTATATGGAGGTGACTGCTTTTTTCTGGACTGTGCATCTTAGGGATTGCTTTGATAGTGATAGTAGAAATTGAATGGAAAAGGGAAATAACCAAGTGACTGGCATTTTGAAGGAAGAAGTCAGAAAGGATATTGGAAGACTTGGCAGAAAAGATAAAGAGGGAGGAATCAGATTATAGATTTAAAAGGTGTAAGTCCATCCACCAAAGGTCATTTGGTTCACCCCTTCATTTTACATGAGGAAACTGAGTTCCCTAGAGGTTAAATAACTTCTCTGAAGTTGTTTATTTTTAATTATTTTATCCTTATATCTTTAAAATTTTCATTTGATTACAGTAACAAATCTATACATAAGTTTCCAAGGTTACATGATTCATGTTGACTCCCTTCCCTCTCCTGTGGTTGACAAGTAATTCTACTAGGTATTATACGTATGTTATCACTCAAAACCTATTCCCATATTGTTCATTTTTATAATAGAGCAATTTTTAAAAACCAAAACCCCAAATCACATACCCAAATAAACAAGTGATAAATCATGTTTTCTTCTGCATTTCTACTCCAACAGTTCTTTCCCTAGATGTAGATAGATAGCATCTTTTTCATAAGACCCTCAGAACTGTCCTGGATTATTGTATTGTTGTTAGTAGCAAAGCTTATTGCATTTGATCTTCCCACAATGTTTCAGTTATTGCATGCAATGTTCTCCTGGTTCTACTTATTTCACTTCACATTTGTTCATGTAGGCCCTTCCAGTTCTTATAGAAATCAATCTTTTCATCATTTCTTTTTTTTTTAAACCCTTACCTTCCGTCTTGGAGTCAATACTGTGTATTGGCTCCAAGGCAGAAGAGTGGTAAGGGCTAGGCAATGGGGTCAAGTGACTTGCCCAGGGTCACACAGCTGGGAAGTGTCTGAGGCCAGATTTGAACCTAGGACCTCCCATCTCTAGGCCTGACTCTCAATCCACTGTGCTACCCAGCTGCCCCCTTTTCATCATTTCTTAGAGCACAATAGTATTCTGTCACCATCATATCACAATTTGTTCAGCTATTCTTCAATTAAGGGACATCCCCTCAGTTTCCAATTTTTTACTACCTCAAAAAGCACAGCTATAAATATTTTTGTACAAATAGGTCCATCCCCATTTTTTTTCCTCTTTAGAATACACACCTAGTAGTGGTATTGCTGGATCAGAAGGCATGCCTTCTTTTAAAAACACTTTGGGCATAATTCCAAATTGCCTTCTTAAGTCATATTTAGTAAATTGTAGATTAGAAAATTTTAACCTAGGTCTTTGTCTACTTTACTCTGCTCATGGTAGAGGTTTCCAGTCTTGGAGGAGTTTAAATAGGGCCATTGGGAAGAGTAGCTGATTCAGGTTAGTTCCACAAAAATGTCTTTCACTTTGAGGTAACCTCAAGAAACCCAGATAGGATTTTATAGGATACCTATTTGAAATAAAAGTTGTATTTATGTAGCACTTGGTAAAAGCTCTTCCTCATAACCCCCCCTGAAATGAGCAGTACAAGTATTATAATCTATATTTTACTTCTAAGAAACCTGAGGCCCAGAGGAGTTAACTTGGCTACTGTTGCAAAATGATAATGACTAGATCTGAGATACCATTCCAAATTGTTTGAAAAACTGATAATCTGTCTTGGAGAACAGAAAAATGAAACACAATCTGCCCCTTAACCCTCCCATCTCCTCATAGGGAGCTGGTGGGGCCTACTAGGTAAGAATGTGGCATACTTCATCAGATGTAATTACCAAGTTGAGTATTTGTTGTTTTTCTATTGAGGTCTATGTGTATGGGGTGTTCAGGGAGGGGTAATATCTCTGGTATAGAGGGCTTGTCGTACCCTTCTAGGGCAGCTCTCCAGCCTCTGACCCTCACCTGACACCCAGCTCTCACTTGTGGCTCCTAGTAGCTGCTCCTAGTAGCCACACCCTGGGCAACGGCTTTGACAGGCCGGCTAAACCTTGTGAGAGTAGCCATCGGGTCATCGACCCCTGGTGAACCAGGGCTTTGCTCACCCAGCATGTGAAGACTGCTTCAGCCGAACAGACGGAAGAAACCAATAAGAAGTTTCAAAGGCTGAGAGGGCGACGCAGCAAAGCACTGTGGAGTGCTTAGGGCATGTTGGAGCACAAAAGACAACACGGCCATCCAATGCAGCTGAGGAAGTCACCAGGTGTAACAATTTTTTCGTGCCATTGGACCCAGGCTTCCAACACCAAGAGAGTGGGACTGTCTCTGTGCATCAACTTTTCCACTTAAATCTCTCTCACGCACAAATGTCTTTGTGCACACATGCACAAAGACAATCATCATTCTCGGCTTCTGAGAGACTACTACCAGACCAGACCATTTCTCTCTCATGATGAATTAATTAATATATGGTTCAAACCTGAATTGTTGAAACTAGTAATCATTTTTTGGATGTTTTATTTGATTGTAATCATTAATAACTATTAGTGGGTGAGAATATATTTGTATTTCATCAGTTCTTTCACTTCTAGCAAAGAGATGATTAAGTTAATATTCTCATCTTTGTAATACAAGCTCAGCATGTTAATGAAGGCAACATCTCTTTTATAAATAAAATAGAAACCAAACCATTTCATAAAGTTTCTAATTGTTCTTCGTTTAGTCTTAACACAACATACACACACACACACACACACACACACACACACACACACAAATACATCCATGAAGTTTAGTTCACTTTTTGGTCTTGTACTTTTTTGTTTTGTAAGTATTTTTTCTGCAAGTGTACTGCTGCAGTAGCAAAGTTTGGCATTGTCTTCCCTATCAGTACATGCAATCACACTGACTACATTATACTCATGCAGATCTTATTTACTCATTGCCATTTGTAAATTAGTCATGGTAGCATCAAAAGATGTTCCATTAACAAGCTAGTAGAGTTAGTAAACTCATCAGGTGAAAACTTGAGCCACTACTTAATGTTTGAACCATGCCTAGATTGTCCCTGTGAGTTATGCTCCAGTCAAAGGAATCATTGCCTACTATTATAATTTTATCACTGTCAAGAAATCGGTTGCATCAGAAAACACTAGAACTAAGGATGTTTTGACAACATCATGATCATTAAAAAAAAGAAAATAATGACCTGTATTATGGAAATTTAATCTCTTCTCCCTTAGTGACCATATATTGCTGTTCCATTTGGGGTTAATCACCAATATTCTGACATTGTTTGCTGAAAGGGATTTTAAATTCAGCTCAATTGGGAAGCCCCAGGGAATGGCAACTGTCCGTAAAAAGCAGTTCATTTTCTGACCACAGTCAAACAGGGCAGTTGGTCTTTTGTCAAGGAAGCCAGAGAAATAGAAAGCAAATGATTTTTTTTTTCTTATTTCTACATGTATTTATTTTCCTTGGCCCCGCTTCAAGCAGAAGTTAGTCCTAAGCAGTGGATGGAGGGTCTATAATTGACTTGTTGTAATTGACTGGCTGTCTTGCCCCAGGTGTAAACTAAATAATGATTTGAAATCCTGGCAGAGGCCTTTGGGCTTTGACATTTTCTGTTCAGGATCTCCAATTCAGACCACTAGTCACTGAAATAGAAAGTTTGAAATTCAGAGTCCATTCTATGGATGCCTCATTATAATTCTCAAATTGGTTGTAAATTGTTGATAGAAAATGAAGCCACCAGGAGAGAAAGGAGCAAACTCCAAAAAAAGTCATTTTTTTCAGTACTCTTCTCTGACCAGGACTCCCAGATTTTTCTAGTGGGAAATATGTGACTATTGAAAAAAGAACATTCTGGAAATGCATGCTAGCTTTTATGGCAACAAATTAGGTTAAAGGGCAGGAGAGTTGATTTTTGACCAACATGCAACCATAAAGTCCAGAATGTAATACCAAGGTGTTAAAAGGATACATCTAGAACCCAATCCCTTTTTTGAATATGTTTGCATATTTCTCTGATAGAATTAAAACTAGGAATCTCATTAGATAAGCAACACATTAAACTGCTAAAGTCAAGGGAACAGAGTTAAGTTTTAGGGATGTGAAATCTCATGAACTCTTTCTTAAAGAGTCCCTTGCAGGGGGTGAGGAAGAGGAGATGATTTGCCTCTCTTATCCCCCATTGTCCACAGCCTTTTTTATTTGCTTATTCAGAGGGAGACTCCATTTAGCAACATGGAAGTTGTCATTTCTAGAGAGTTAGAAGCACAAGTGAAGGAATAAAGATATACTTCAGATAGATGTGAATAAAGAGAGATTATTGTTGAATAACATGACCCTGGAAATAGAGAAGAAACCTTACTACTGAAAGGAGAAGACCTTGGGAGCCTAGTTGAGCAATTTACCCAGCAAAAATGCTGTTTTAAGAGAGAGTCACTTGAAGATTCTACAGAGACAAAGGACTTTTAGGCCCTATCACTCCCTATATAAGGAGTTATGAATTTTCTTTACCACATGTGTATACTACATAGGTACCTTACTATTATTGTACTTTAAGTTTTACCCACTCCTTACAAGGGTGTGTGTTTGCATTTATATGAATAAGTACCTTAGTTTTATGGAGAGTAGGGGAAATGTTGTTTGTATCATTTTTTTTGCCATTTTAGTTAATGCCTTTGCTAAAAGCTAATTTTGTCTGTTGGCTGATTTTTCATGAGAATTATATTAATGGGGGCTCAAGAGCTATGATGTTGAAAGGAATCTTGAATCCCAAGAACTCCTCTAGGGATCCAATATGCAAGCCTCTGAGTAAGAGTTAGGGAGTAGACTAGAGGGTATATTAAAGAATGATATTAAGTTCAGGTCAATTAAAATCAAGTAGGTGTAAACTTGGTTTTAAGGACATGTATTTAGCTGGTACAAGCCCTTGTATTCCTTGTACTGTAGACTCTAATCTCAAACATAATTATTTTTACATGAGTCATTCCTCTGAGTCTCTTATCATTGGCTTTGAACTGATCAACAAAGGACTAAATATTTTGTAGTCTGAATGCTTCATATGACTTCTTATTGCTAGACTATGCTTCCTCCTATAATAAAATGGTGGCAAACCTAATTAGACTATTGTGAAGATTTTATGCATTCACAGATTCTTGTCTGTGTAGAATTCTTTGGTAATATATTTTTAAAGCATAAATGGTTTAATTCCAAAGTCTGTTTTCTATTCAAAAGCTGTAACTTTTTTCCCAAGGAAACACAAGCTGATGTGAGCCAGATTGAGGGCAAACAAACAGTAAAGAAACAAAAAAATTCTTAGTTTTTTTTTTAAACCTGCTTTCAGAGTAACTGGGAATCTGGGGAGTAAAAATCATGAGCTCACCATCTATCTTTTTTTCAAACCTAGTATAACATAGCAAATCTAAATCCCCAAAGCCTCCTCTGCCTATTTCAGTAGCTTTGGAGCCTGCACAGTACATTTTTATTCTAGGCAAGGAAATATAATAACAGCAACAAAAATGAACCTTTAGTTATCTCAGTTGAATTGTCTTAGTACCTATGATGTGATTTTTTTTTGTCACTGATTTATTTACTCAGAAATTGTCTGTTAATGATAGGTATATTTTTTCCCTTTTATTTCGGGGAATGTTTCTATTGGGTAAATTTGAACCTGGTGCGTTCATGAAACTTCCACATATGATGAATGAGTGATGAAAGGAAGTCCTTTTATTAGTCTCAATTCCTAAGAAATTATTTTAGAACTTAAATGGAATTTAGCTATCATTCTAAGTTTCATTTTCTACTTCCCCACTATAGAAATCCTCCACTCCAGGAAAATCAGTTTATTTACTGGCCCCAAACTTTTTCACTTGTATTTCCATAGATTAATAAGATTTAGAACTATAAGGGACTTCAGTGATCATCAAGTCTCACCTTTGCTACTTTGAATTCTCATGTGTTGGGTAGATATGAAACTTATTTAAACACCTTTGTGAATGAGTTTCAACAAGTAAAACAAGATTAGATTAGGTACTGCCTATAAGTTAAACACGTTTAAAAGGGATATCCATATGTAACAGATTCCACATGTGATTGGGAATGCTAGGTATAACAATGTTGATCCTGGAAATTATAATAATAATTACATACATACATATAAATTTTGTATCAGTAGTTTTGTCTACTAGTCCAAGAGCTGTTTTTGATTTATATGCGTCTCATCTATGGGGATTTAATATCTTCCTACTCTCTACTTCACCTGATCTCTAAATAGAGGATAAAAATGCCTCATGTCTCACCCTGAGTCAATGTGTAGTTGGATGGGCATTTGTTTTATAGAGAGGGTGTTGTTCAGTTGTTTTTGTTGTGTCCAACTCTTTGTGACCCCATTTGGGACTTTCTTGGCAAAGTTATGGGAACGGTTTTTGTCTAGAAAACCCAAAATGGGATCATGATGAGTTGGACATGACTGAACAAACACTATAACTTTCATATGTTGACCTCAATCTTGGAAAGAAAATATCCTGGGGTCATTATCCTTGTTGCTATGGAGTAGGACAATATGCAGCAATGGCCCTTCTAATGTAAAATAATCCTATGGTAATTGGAGCTAGAAAGTGTGGAGTATGCTATTTGAAGTGACTCATAAATCTAGAGTGGAGAGGTCAGATTCCATTTCCAACTCTAGTACTGCTATGTCCTTAGGCAAGTCAATTCTCCAATGTGAGACTGAGTTTCTTCCATTTTATATATTAAAAAAAAAAAAAAAACTGGGCTAGATGCTCCCTAAAGCCCTTCCTATTTCAGTGTACAAAGATCAAATGCATGGGTGCTTAATTTTGTGACTGATGTATTTCCCATATCCTAAATAGCCATATTCTGAATGTAGCTCACAAGATCTTTTTTATCATTTTTATTTTATTGTTTACCAGTAGCTCTTATGTATGTGTGTGTTACTATTTGTACGTTCTATAGTTTCTAATGGCAGGCTCTGCCTCAACCAGTCAGGAAATACTTTACTAGTATGGAAGCTTAGTTTTACATGCCTATAGCCTGCAAATCCTTCCCCCACCTCCCCAGCACATGTTTTGGGTAGGAGCTGTAGAGTTAAAGAAAGGTATATAGGTCATTCATCACTGCTTCAAAGCAGCAGATGCCATCATGCTAGAATCAGGAGTGGGCATTAAACTAGTGGAGAATCTATTACACTGGTGGCATAACAACATCATATGAAAGAAAGAAAGGCACAGAGAAAAAGCTCTTTGATTTTCCACAAGTTTAAGAAAGCATGCTTCCATCTTTTCTATTGGGAAAGAACATCAATGAGATTGATTGGGAAAGGGCTATAGAATGTTAAAATTATACAGTTCTGCTTTCTATTGGGTAATAATTCTCAGACACAATGGGTCATTTCATATGCATTGTCTTGTGGAAGAAAATAATAAATTAATCGCTTTCTTCCTTTTCTCTCCTTCCTCAATCCTCCTAAATTTATCAGTGATTTATCTTTGAAAGCTGCTACTGTGGTGAGCTCTTTAATGCTTGCTTCCTGCCCCCACTCTATGTGTTCTCCCAGACTTTAGTTAGACAGACATATGTGTGTTACCCATCAGAGCTTGGCAGATGCTGAAAGATAAATGTAATCCATGTTGGGGTTTCTCCAGGCAGATTTGACAGATGCCCAGATGTTTGGGGAAGCTGATCAGCAACTCTGATCATTTGCTATTTAGAACAACTGTGTGAGGGTCTGGAGCTCGAGAGTTCCATTTTCAATCTTCAACATTAAGTACGGTGTACAACAAAATACCTGATCAAGTAAAACAAGGAATTAAGGGGTGAAGGGAGCTGGGGCAGAAAGAGAAGGGAGAGGTTCAGCAGTTCCTTCTTATAAACTTCATTTGTTTCTTCAGATGGGGAGCAAATTCATCATGCATTTCTCAAGCACCTAATGTGTGTTTATCCTTGTGCTAAGCATTGAATAAGCTTGCTTGCCTTCCAGGTCCAATCTTATTTGAAGAAACATGATATTTCATCAAAAATACTGTTTTGTATCAAAATCTTATTAAAATGGAAGCCAATTACTACATTCTACCAAGGGATTGTAAATGATTGTTCATCAGACTTTGTTTTTGTTTACAAAAAGCCAATATTTGGTACAATGTACATAAGTGAAATATGACAATTTTGGACCCCACTATATTGAGTGAATACCTTTCAGAGGATTTATTGAAGAGCATGGGCAAGAGATATACAGAATGAGCAGATATGGATGAGATGTGATCAGCATCACTGGATGGAATTCTCATATGGATGAGATCACAGATTCATCAAAATATCCAAGCACAGAAGAAAAAATTGGGGAGACTGATATGGCAAATTTATTAGACAAAGATATGTGGTCAAAACTGTGTTATCTGTATTAGTGGTGCCTGAGAGTTATTATTTCCTTGTACTTTTTTCTGTTATATTTGAATCAGCTAATCATGAAATACTTTTAATCTCTTCCTGGTGAAAAGAACAAAAATGTAGTTGTTATCCTTTCCCTGAAAGACCTTGTGTCTTGTCAGGGGTATAAGTCTGGTAAAGTTAGTAAATTAACAATATAAAGAAGGAAATGGTGAGTGGCTTATCAATGAAAGACTTCCTTTGATGTCTTTTCATAGCATGGAGGTGACCTTAGCTTCTTGAAGGACATTCTTACCAAACAAACTCTGAAAAGTCCTCATGTAGTAGAAAGGTTCCAGATACATATACAGCAAAATACTTTTTTTTTTTTTGTCATATCAGAAATTACCTAGCTCATTTTAGAAAGAATAATCTCTTAAAGATTGGCTAGAATAGGTTGGCAAACTCATGAAGATCATCTGCTATTGTGGTTAGAGTACATAATATAATGCAATAATATCTTATTGATGATACAGAATTGAAATTCAAAGATATTTTATAGAATTGAAATATAGAATTGAAAACTCATAATAAACTCAGGTTCTTATAAGTTTGAATATAATATTGTGTATTCTTGTAATGTGATAGGATTGACATAAGTATAGTGTTTCTGATACAATCTTCTCCATGTGGAGAGTCCAGAGAGTCTGCTTCTGGGAGAAAATGTATGACGTGTAATGAAAGTACCTCAGAGATATATTAAGCATGTGTTCATACTGTATAATTGGTTCTTGTCTATTGACCATGTGATTGGGAGAAGCCATTTTGATTGGCTGTTTAGCCAGAACTGTGAATGACATTTTATTTTTTTTCTTTAGAATATTTTTCCATGGTTACAAGATTCATGATTCCCCCCCCCCAACCTTCTTCCTTCACCACTCCACCTATTTCCATGTTATTCATATTTGCAATATAGTGATCTTTTAACATCAAAACTCCAATAATATCACCATCGAACCACATGATCTATCATGTTTTTCTTCTGTTTTTCTGCTCCCACAGTTCTTTCTCTGGATGTGGATAGCATTCTTTCTTATAAGTTCCTCTAGATTGTCCTGGATCACTGCATTGCTGCTAGTAGAAGAGTCTATTACATTTGATTTGCCATTATGTATCATTTCTGTGTACATTGTTCTCCTAGTTCTGCTCCTTTTGCTCTGCATCAATTCCTGGAGGTTATTCCAGTCCACATGGAATTCTTCCAGTTCATTATTCTTTTCAGCACAATAATATTCCATCACCATCAGATACCACAATTTGTTCAGCCATTTCTCAATCGATGGACACCCCCTCATTTTCTGATTTTTTTGGCCACCACAAATAGTGGGGCTATAAATAATTTTGTACAAGTCTTTTTTCCTTATTATCTCTTTGGGGTACAAACCCAGTAGTGGTATGGTTGGATCAAAGGGTAGGCAATCTTTTAAAGTCCTTTAGGGATAATTCCAAATTGCACTCTAGAATGGTTGGACCATTTCACAACTCCACCAACAGTGTATTAGTGTGTTAATGATACTTTTTTTTTTTAAGCGTACTCTGTCTTTGTTTTTTCCAGCTGATTGCTCTTGGTTTGACTATTGATACCACAAGAGCCTGTGAAAACAGAACTAAATTCTTGGTCTGCATTAACATTTGTCCTTTTCTAGTTGATGCAGTGAATAGAGTGCTGGGCCTGGAGCCAGGAATACTCTTCTTTCTGAGTTCAAATCTGGCCTCAAACACTTACAAAATGTGTGACTCTGGGCAAGTCACTAAACATGATTTGACTCAGTTCCTCATTTGTAAAATGAGTTGGAGAAGGAAATGCCAAGCCACCTATTATTTTTGCAAAGAAAACCCAAAATGGGGTCACGAAGACACAAATGGAATGACTGAACAACAAAAATTTTAATTGAGGGAAGTTCTAATTAAGTAAGTTTTTAATTGGTAGGAAGAGTGGGCCTCTGGGAATTCACACCCATGCCTCATTTTTCAGCCAGTTCAACATCGATATCCCTTAGGGCAAGGAGTATTGAGATGGGGACTCATCTAGTGGTGGTACCATTTTTGGATATAAACTTGGTGAAAACAATATATTTTTTAAAATTAATTAATTAATTAATTTGTTTTTAAGTATTATCCATGATCACATGATTCATGTTGTTTTCCTCCCCCTTTTCCTCCCCCCCTCTTGGAGCCAATAAGCAATTCCATTGTGTTATACATGTATTATAATTTATAACTCAATACCTAGTTCCATATTATTAATTTTTGTTATAGAGTAATCTTTTAAAAACCAAATCCCCAAATCCTATACCCAAATAAATCATATGTTTTTCTTCTGTGTTTCTACTCCTATAGTTATTTTTCTCTATGTGGATAGCATTCTTTCCCGTACCCCAGGATTGTCCTGTATCATTGCATTGCTATTAGTAGAAAAGTGGATTACATTTGATCATTCCACAATGTTACAGTTTTTTTGTACAATATTCTCCTGCTTCTGCTCATTTCACTCTATATCAGTTCATGGAGGTCTTTCCAGTTCATACAGAAATCAAGCAGTTCATCATTCCTTACAGCATAATAGTATTCCACCAGCATCATACACCTCAATTTGTTTAGCCATTCCTCAATCAAAGGGCATTCTCTCATTTGGAAACAATATTTTTTACTAACTGTGTAAAGTTTGAATTTACTCTCCTTCAGAGACTGAGGTAAGATGGGTGGACATTTGACCAACATTTTGGGGAAGGAAATATGTTTGCTTTGGTTATTACTTCTGTATCTTTAAAATAAATATCCTTTTGTGAAAGTTAATGGAAATCAAATGATTAAATGGAGCTGGGACTATGAAACATTGGTACTTAACAGTTGAAAGAATACAAACATTGGGAGATTGGTCTAATAGCATTGGAGAAGGAATACCCCAAATTGTTCAGAGTACCCTTAGAATGGGGAGGGAATATGAACCTGAACTTTCCTCTGGGATAATGAGCACAGGACACACTTCCTACAGAAGCATTTGCTACAGTTAAATTGGTCATATTTTCCAAAATTTATCAGTCCTTTTGTTAGAGATGGGAAATTGCTATGGTATGTTTTGTTTTTCAGGGCACGAGAAGTTGGTAATACTTCCTTTGAAAACAGGAGAAGGTTATTAGCTATTATGGAATCTCTTTTTTCAAACTGAGTCTCTAGGAAAAAATGAGTAAGGAATAGAAGCAGAGACTTCCTTTTTGATAAAATGAATATAGTTTAGTAGATGTCAAGAGTTCATGGGCTGAAGGCATTTTTTAGAGAAATGACTTGGTCAGACCTGAACTTTAGGAAATCACTTTAGTGTATGACTGGAAGATGGATTGGAATGGGAAGACTTGATCCTGACAGACCTACCAGCAGCCTATTGTGATAGTCCAGACAAAGTGAATTGGCCCTACTCTAGAATAGTGGCAGTCAGTGTAGACAAAGGAGCATATTCAAAAAATGTTGCAAAGGTAAAATTATTAGGCCTTGCCAATAGCTTGGATAGGAGAATGAAAGATAGTGAGAGCCTATGATGACTCCTAAGTTTTGAGTCTGAGGAACTTGGAGGATGTTGATGCCTTTTACAGTAATAAAGATGATGTGGGTGGTGGGATTTAGGGAGTAATATAAATAGTTCTGTTTTGGACATGTTGAATTTAAGCTGTTTATTGAATGTTTAATTGAAGATGATTGAAAGCCACTTAAGATGAGAGTTTACAGGTCAGTAAGAGGTAGAGGTGAGAGACATCAGCATAGAGATGATAATTAAATCCATGGGAGCTGATGATCACAAAGTGAAGTAGTATAGAGGGAGAAGAGGGCCCAGGACAGAATAATGCTGAGGGAATCCTATTGTTAGAGGTCATGATTTCAATGAAGATCCAGTAAAGGATGCTGAAAAGTGATCAGATAGGTAGGAGAATAAGGAGAAAATGGTGTCCTGAAAACACAGTGATCAATAGTGTAAAAGGCTGCAGGAAGGTCAAGGATAATGAGAATTCAGAAAAAAGTCACTATATTGGATAACTAACATCCATGTTAACTTTGGAGAGAATAGTTTCAAGGTATTATCAGGGTAAAAGCTTGATTGAAAGGGGTTAATGAGAGATTGAGAGGAAAGAAAGTGGTGGCACCCATTGTAGACAATATTTTTGAGGAGTTTAGTGATAAAGAGCAGAAGAAACATAACATGACAATTAGCAAAGATGGACACATGAGGTAAGGAGAAGGTGGGCATGTTTGTAGACAGCAGAAAATGACCTAGTAGAGAAGGAAAGTTTAAAAATAAGTAAAAGAGTGGGAGAGACAGATACGGCAATCTATTGGAGTAGATGGGACAGAATGAGATCATGAGCAGATAAAAATGAGGAAAAATGAAAACTCATGGTGAATGGTCTTAATTTTATCAATAAAGTATGAGACAAGGTTCTCAGGTTAAAGAAGGGGAAGCCATGGATGGTTGGAGGAATAATGAAAATGTTTAGAAGAACTTCTGTGGAAAATGGGAAAGTGAGTTAATAAAGGAGGAATAGTAGAACTACCTAGCAGCAGTGAGGGTCCAGTAGAGGTTGGGTACCATAAATTTGTAGTTGACCCAGTCATAATGGTGGCCTGATTTTCTCCACCTTCTATCAGCAGCACTTGTCTAAGAGTGAAGATTGTGAATGAAACCAATGATCCAAGGATGAGGTTTGGGAGGATATCATCAGTGAAATGGTAAGGGAACTAGGGAGTCAAGAGAGAAGAAGAGTGTAAAGTCAAATCAATTCATCAAGGGGTCAAGATGGAGAAAAAAAGGAGAAAAAGTCTACTGTTTACCCAGGTCACAGCAATAGTCACAGGATTTGAAATAAAGTTCTCCAAACTATCATTTCCAAACTATCATTCTTTCCATCACATTATAGCATGCTGGTCCTTGCATTGTTGCTCAGCCATTTCAATTGTTTCTGTCTTTGTGATCGCATGCAGGGTTTTATTGGCAGAAATACTAGAATAGTTTGGCATTTCTTTCTCAGAAGAAAAGTGTATATATACATATGTACATATATATATACATATATATATATATATATGTGTGTGTGTGTGTGTGTGTGTGTGTGTGTGAGTATCTGTCGGGGTCTGTGGGGGGGGACAGATTGAAAGACAGAGACAGAAATGAGAGAGACAGATAGACAGACAGACACACAGAGATAGAGACACAGAGACAGAGATGCAGAGAGAGAGAGGGAGAACTACTATTAAGTCAGAGATTTTCAGCCAAAATCTGATCAGACTGTAGTGGTGCTCAGACAGTGGGGTGAATTGAAACAATGCTGGCCTAGGATTCTAGGACTAGCTTTATCATTTTCTATATGATCTTGGGCAAGTTACTTCCTCTCCCTAGACTTCCATGTCTATATCTACAAAATGAATGAGTTGGATTTGTTGGTCTGTAACAGCACTAACATTTTCTTTTTATGGCCAAAACTTTGATTTTAGCAATGAAGAGACAATGTGTTGCTCTGGAAATAGTGATGGATTGAGGATTAAAAATCAAGGAAACTCCCAGCTGTGTGACCCTGGGTAAGTCACTTAACCCCGATTGCCTAGCCCTTACCACTCTTCTGCCTTGGAGCCAATATACAATATTGACTCCAAAAAGGAAGGTAAGGGTTTAAAAAAAGTCAAGGAAACTTCATTAAAATCTTGGTTCTGCTACGTTCTGCTTTCAGAGTCATGGGCAAGTTATTTAATGTCTTCTGCCCTCAGTTTCTCCCTCTGTAAAGTGAAGAGATTAGACTAGAGCTCTGAAATTCCTTTCCATTCTAAATCTATGATCCTATAATCTCCCTGTATGGAAACTCCTTTTCCTGATTCTGATGGGCAGCACTTTTTTTTTTAACATTATTTTATTTGGTCGTTTTCATACATTATTCACTGGAAACAAAGATCGTTTTCTTCCCCCCCCCCACCCCACCCCCCCCCCACCCCCCCGCCTTTCCCTCTCCCATAGCCGATGCACGATTCCACTGGTTATCACATGTGTTCTTGACTCGAACCCATTTCCCTGTTGTTGGAATTTGCATTATAGTGTTCATTTAGAGTCTCTCCTCAGTCTTATCTCCTCCAACCCTGTAGTCAAGCAGTTGCTTTTCATCGGTGTTTTTACTCCCACAGTTTATCCTCTGCTTGTGGGTAGTATTTTTTTTTAGATCCCTGCAGATTGTTCAGGGAAATTGCATTGATACTAATGGAGAAGTCCATCACCTTCGATTGTACCACAATGTATCAGTCTCTGTGTATAATGTTTTCCTGGTTCTGCTCCTTTCGCTCTGCATCACTTCCTGGAGGTTGTTCCAGTCTCCATGGAATTCCTCCACTTTATTATTCCTTTTAGCACAATAGTATTCCATCACCAACATATACCACAATTTGTTCAGCCATTCCCCAATTGAAGGGCATCCCCTCATTTTCCAATTTTTGGCCACCACAAAGAGTGCAGCTATGAATATTCTTGTACAAGTCTTTTTGTCCATTATCTCTTTGGGGTACAAGCCCAGCAGTGCTATGGCTGGATCAAAGGACAGACAGTCTTTTATCGCCCTTTGGACATAGTTCCAAATTGCCCTCCAGAATGGTTGGATCAATTCACAACTCCACCAGCAATGAATTAATGTCCCCACTTTGCCACATCCCCTCCAGCATTCATTACTTTGCATAGCTGTCATGTTAGCCAATCTGCTAGGTGTGAGGTGATACCTCAGAGTTGTTTTGATTTGCATCTCTCTGATTATAAGAGATGTAGAGCACTTTTTCATGTGCTTATTAATAGTTTTGATTTCTTTGGCTGAGAACTGTCTGTTCATGTCCCTTGCCCATTTGTCAATTGGAGAATGGCTTGATTTTTTGTACAATTGATTTAGTTCTTTATAAATTTTAGTAATTAAACCTTTGTCAGAGGTTTTTATGAAGATTGTTTCCCAATTTATTGCTACCCTTCTGATTTTGGTTACATTGGTTTTGTTTGTACAAAAACTTTTTAATTTGATGTAATCCAGATTATTTATTTTGCATTTTGTAACTCTTTCTAATTCTTGCTTGGTTTTGAAGTCTTTCCCTTCCCAAAGGTCTGACATGTATACTATTCTGTGTTTACCCAATTTACTTCTGGTTTCCTTCTTTATGTTCAAGTCATTCATCCATTTTGAATTTATCTTGGTGTAGGGTGTGAGGTGTTGATCTAAGCCTAATCTTTCCCATACTGTCCTCCAATTTTCCCAGCAGTTTTTATGAAATAGTGGATTTTTGTCCCAAAAGCTGGATGGGCAGCACTTTTAAGGACTGGCAGAAGACTGTGACATCTCAGTGTCCCGAGTTAGCCACTATATTATGAAAAGGCTGAAAGGTATTACCAACCAGTCTGTAAATGGGTGCACATAGCCACACCTGTAACACCCTGTTGATTTCTTATCCTATCACTTCCACTTAGTTTTTGGAGAGGCTAAGAGAATACTTTGCACATACCATTACCTTCTTTCTCAGAATCTCCCAGGGAGAAAGAAAATATGGTTTTATTATGCTTCCTATTGCATCAAAGGCAAAAGTAGACCCAGGGTGGTTAAGTATCTTGCTCTAGGGGTCCCAGTTAGCTAAATGTAGATTGAACTAGTTAATTGCAAGCACTGAAGGATTTCTTACTGCTTGGCCAAATTCTCCTCCCATTAGCTTTGGCTTCTGCCTTTTTCTTTAGGTATTAAAATGGTACTTAAAAAAAACTTTATGAGAAATGAAGACAGGTCAGAGAAAATCTTTTTGGCAGAAAAACTGGTCTCCTCAGCCCTGCTCAGATTTCTCTTTTTCCTTCTTAATGGGGGTAGTTAGAAATATTCATCTATTGCTTTAATTAGAAGCATCACAATTGTCCTGGTTTATTTTGGAAAAAATAAAAAAGGAGAGGAAAGGAAATGTGGAAGGAGACAGAGAGGTGGGAAAGTCTGCTATTCTAAGTCTTGATAATTCCTGAGATTTTTATAGAATTTTAAGCTTTCTGATTTTTCAGCATATTGTTTTATTTTACTCTTATAGCAACCTGATGCATCTTCACTCTTAGCTAGTATTCTTGTTTCTCAGATAAAGAGAAAAGCAATATAGAATAATGGATAGAGAGCTGGCCTTGGATCCAGGAACAACTGGGTTCAAATCCTGCTTCTGACAAGTACTGTCTGGTGACCTTCACTAATTCATTTAGCCTTTCAATGCCCAAGACAGCTAAGACTTCCTTGCAAAGAAGGTACTGACCGCCATCTATAGAGGGAATTTCCTCAACTAACACTTCTCCATATTAATGAAATCACAGATTCAGTCTACCTCCCTATCACAGAAGAAAAAAAAGTGACACTTAGAGGTGAAGTGACTTCCCTAGGCATTATAAAGCTAATAAATGACAGAGGTAGATTCAAACTGAGTTCTCTGAGATCCAAGTTCCAACCTTCTCTCACTTCAACTGCTTTTATGATCAACACAATTCACATTTTAATAATCTGTATAATTAAAGGACAATAGGGGTGTAGGTAACTTAGTCTACCATCTCACCAACAGGTAGGAATAAGGGGCAGAGGGACAGACAGAGAGAGAGAAAGAGACCAAGAGAGACAGAGAGACAAAGAGATAGCAAGGCAAAGAAAGAGTCAGAGCAGAGAGAGACAGATACACACACAGAGTGAGAGAGAGAGAGAGAGAGAGAGAGAGAGAGAGAGAGAGAGAGAGAGACAGAGAGAGAGAGAGAGAGAGAGAAAGAGACAGAGAGACAGAGACAGAGACAGAGACAGAGACAGAGACAGAGACAGCACTCTGGTGAAGGTTATAGAGCCCTTCTCAGAATATTGTTTCAAATGCATAAAATAAACTGGGTTACAAAGGAAGCCAATTACATTGAAATATAGTTTTCTTTCCTCTGCTCTGCTTAGCTTTCAACTACTCCCCACAAGCAGATCACCTGAAATCTCATCACTAGGAAGAATGACTTAAGTTTTAATATTATACACCTTTTCTTCTCTCCCTTAGTTGCCTTCCTTTATTGAATGACTAAAATGTGGAGCACTAACATCCCCAAATCTTCCTTGATAGAAGGCTCACAACCTTCTTGTTAATTCCACTTTCCATCAATTGTTCTGGTTGGCTTTGACTGCATAGAACAAAGTTCCTTGCTCCCAACCTACCCCTGTCCCAACACCTGTGTCCTCACCCCAATCCCAATTTTTCAACTTCCTTTTTCTTTTCTTTTCTTTTCTTTTCTTTTCTTTTCTTTTCTTTTCTTTTCTTTTCTTTTCTTTTCTTTTCTTTTCTTTTCTTTTCTTTTCTTTTCTTTTCTTTTCTTTTCTTTTCTTTTCTTTTCTTTTCTTTTTGTTTTCTTTTTGTTTTGTTTTGTTTTGTTTTCTTTTTGCTTTGCTTTGTTTTGTTTTGTTTTGTTTTGTTTTGTTTTGTTTTGTTTTCTTTTCTTTTCTTTTCTTTTCCCGGTTAGATTGTAAACTCCTTGAGAGCAGATTGTCTCTTTTTCTTATTTGTATCTGTCTCCAGCACTTAACCCCATGCTGGGCAAATACTAGGTCTTTATTAATTGCTTCTTGAATTGAATTGAAAATAAAAACAAAATAAACAAATATAGTACCTTCTCCAAAAGTTTTATTTAAAATTTCCCCCAAGTCAGAAATAATCTTTCCTTTTATCTTTCCTTCTCTGTCTCTAGACTGAGTATCCCAACTCCCCTTTCCCTTCTCCCACTGCTCAACTCCTCTCCCTCTCCTTTGTGTCCCCCATCCCTCCTCTCCCTTTTCTTGCCATCTTTCTTCCTTTCCAGATAGAATCTTCCTATTTCACTCGGAGTGGGGATTTCAGTCCCAGTACTGCAGCTTTTACCTGCTCTATTTTATTGATATGGCTGTTTGCCCAACTAACTAGCTACACGCAAGCTGGTAGCCCTCATCCCAGGGGCTCATCATATTAGTGCTTGCCATTTTGTACTGTCCTCAGTGTGAATAGTTCATTGGTTTTGTAGACTCCAAAAGCTACCTGCCTCAGTCTCACCTTCCTCAGTGGGTTTGTGCCACCATACCAGACTTTCTTTTTTTAAACCGCTTACCCTCTGTCTTAGAATGGTTACTAAAATCAGGTCCAAGATGGAAGAGCAGTAAGGTCTAGGCAATGGGCCTTAAGTAACTTGCAGAGGGTCATACAGTCACATTTGAACCCAGGATCTTCTGTCTCTGGACCTGGCTCCCCTGAGCCATGTAGCTGCCCACAAACTCCTTTATATCTTGTAGAACTCTTGGATTATGTCTCTCTTACTGCTCCTTTCAAATTTTCTTGTATTATATTTATTGTGTAATTATTATATAGTTATTTCCATGTATTAATAATTCACCACTATATATTTATATAGACTAAAAAGTCTATGAGCATAGAAACCATGTTTTAATTATCTAATTATTTCCCTACATCCCAGAGGAGTGTCTTATACTTAGTAGGTCCTTAACAAATGATTACTTACTGGATAGCTGGATATAATTTGGTGTAATGTGATATAATATAAAATGTGATTTTCATTATCTTTGGCAGATTATGTTTGCTTTTGGACAATATTAATGCAAGTTTCCATTCTTGCAGCACATATCTAGTTGTGTGTGTGTGGGCGGGACTTGCCCTGTGATTGAAAAATTGGTCATGGCTAATCCAAAAATGAAATAATATACAATTTACCTTCTTGAGGAAATTAGGTGTGTTTTGAGTAATTCAAATATAAGGAAATGCTTTCTAGACTTCCTTTCCAACATCTGTCTTTCTGAAGATGATATAAAATCGAGGTGCCTAGTGATACTTTCTCATTCCTAATGGTTCACCCTATTCTACAGTTGGGTACAGTGAGAAAAATACTGAATTTAAACTTAAACTTGGGGCAAGGGAACTTGGGTTTGAATATGAATTTTCCTAGGTCTTTGATCTTGAAAAAATTACCTGTCTTCTCTTGGGTCGATTTATTTTTTAAAATCCTTACCTTCTGTCTTAGAATCAACACTAAGTATCCATTTACTGGAGTGAAGTGACTTGCTTAGAATCATGGAGCTAGCAAGTTTATCTGAGGCCTAATTTGAACCTAGGACCTCCCCTTTCCAGACCTGGCTCTCTATCCACTGAGTTACCTAGCTGTCCTGGTTCTCCCCCCCCCCTTTTTTTTTTTTTTGCAAAATGAAGAACCTCTGAGACTCTGCTCTGTGAGAAGAAATGGTTCTGGGAAGCCAAAGTCAATTAACCATTTAAGCCTTTATTAATTATGTGCTCTGTGCCAGGCAGTGTGCTTAGGTACCAGAAATGAAAGACAAAAATTAAAAGTTTCTGTGCTCAAAGAGTTTGCATTCCTTTGAGATAAGAAGTGGAAAGCTCTCTTTTCTTTCACCCAACAGATATTCCAACTCAAAAAGAAGAGAATATAGAATATTTAAGTTTTCAATCTTGGTACCCACTTTTTACCTACCCAAGGCTGAGGCTGAGGAGAATCCTGTTTCAAGCCTTATGCTATTCACATCATCATCTAGCATCATGATCAAGGAAATTTTGGGCTGTTAGCATTACTCATCTCAGACAATAAGGCTAATAAGACCTGCCATAGAATTTTTCTTGATGTAATAAAGGGACCCAGGCACCTTCAGACATCATACACAGGCAGTAATTCTGGACTAATGGCCACACTCATGGCCCCCTCAATGCTTTTAAGTCATTCTTTAGGATCGTGGGGACTTCTTGTCTCCAAATTGCCATCCAGGCAGGACATATGTCAAAAGAGTTTGCAGAAAGAATCAGAAATGACTGTCAACAATGATAAAGACTTTTTCCTTCCACAAACTTTGTTTTACTAAGAAAGCTGCCTCCTAGGCACATTTTGAGGTTAGGGTTAAAGGCAACTTTATTTCTACCACCTACGCAATTAGATAATCAATCATCAAATATTTATTAAGTGCTCACTATGTACCAGGCACTATGCTAAGCACCCAGGGATGCTACAAAGAAAAATCAGAGAGAGTAAGGGGACTTTTGTTATTTTTCTGTTGTTTCTGACTCTTCATGACCCTTTTTTAGGATTGTCTTAGAAAAGATAGTAGAGTAATTTGCCATTTCCTTCTCCATATCATTTTACAGGTGAGGAAATGAGGTAAATAAGGTTATATATGACTTGCCCAGGGTCATACAACTGATGAATGTTTGAGGCCAGATTTGAACTCATGAAAATAAGTCTTCCTGATTCCAACCCCAATGCTCTATCCACTGTGCTACCTAGCTGCCCAGGAACTTGCATTCTTTATAAACACAAAAATTATTATATAAAAATATATATGTGTGCATATAAATGCATATATACATGTAAATGCATCTATATCCAGACAGAGATATAGATATGTAAAATATATTAATATGCATAGACATACCTACATGAATAGCTATACATATAAATTCCATTGAATTATCAAGCCTTTTTTTTTTCTTGTAACTTTTAACCTGGAAGTTAAAAATCTTGTTTACAAATCTGCATAATCCAGTAAAACAAATTACCATGTTGGCCACATACAAATATGTGTTTCATGCTGTATATTTAATCTTTCACCTCTCTGACAGAAAATGAGTAAGACTCTTCATCATCAGTGCTTTGGAGTCATGGTTGATTGATCAAAGTTCTTAAATCATTCAAAACTGCTATTTTTAAAAAATATAGCTACGTACATTGTTTTCCTGGTTCTACTCTTTACATTCTGTATTAGTACAAATCTTCCCAAGTTTCTCAGAAGCCATTTTTTCATCATTTCTTATAGCACAAATTAATACTTTAATATATCATATTTTTTCAGTTACCATTTGATAGAAACCCTCTAAATCTTTGGGGTTTTGTTATTATAAACAGAAAGGTACAAATATTTTTTCTATATAGCACCTTTTCCTCAATCTTTGATTTCTTGCAGTATAATCCCAGTACTGGTAATACTAGCTCAAAGAGTATGTATTGTTCAGTAATTGTGTGTGTGTGTGTGTGTGTGTGTGTGTGTTTGTTTGTAATTACTTTCCAGAATGACTGTACTAAACCATAGCTCTACTACCAGTGAACTAATGTTCCTATTTTCCACAGCCCTTCCAACATATTACTTCCCTTTTCTGTCAAATTTGCCATTCTTATGCAGGTGATGTGGAATCTTGGAGTTGCTGTAATTTGCATTTATTATTACTGATGTGAAACTTTTCTTAACATGGCTTTTCATAGCTTAGATTTCATCTCTTGAGGACTACTTATTCACATCCTTTGATAACTTATCAGTTGGGGAATGATTCATATTCTTAAAAATTGGAATTTCTAAGACATATTCTTATAAATTAGAATCTCTAAGAAGTTCTAAGAGGAGGCAGCTAGGTGGGATCAGTGGAAAGAGCACCAGATTTCAAGAAAATGAAGACCTATGGTCAAATCTGTTTTCAGACACTTACTAGCTATAGGACCTTGGGGAAGATATTTAACCTCTATTTGTCTTCATTCACTGGGGAAGAGAATGGTAAACCACTTCAGTATCCTTGCCAAGAAAATCTATCTATCTATTTATCTATCTATCTATCTATCTATCTATCAATCTATTGATATATATATATATATATAAATGTATGTGTGTATAGATATATATGTATATATATATATATAGGCATATCTGTGTATATATAAATATATGTGTTCTTCTGGGCATACTGATTTATTAAGCAATGTATACCAATTGCCTAAAAAATCTGGATCAAGCCCCATCCTCAGTTTAGGACTGAGCCACAAATAGAGGAGTACAGACTTTTATGTAGAAGAAAACAATCAAATAAGGCCAATGAATTAAAAAGAAACAATCCAATATTAGGTAATCTGATTTTTAAGTTGAAAAAAAAAAAGATTAGGGACTGTCCAAGTTGGAAAGCAGGGAGGACATAGATATGAAGAAGATATTGGTCAACAGGTCTTTTCTACTACAAACATCATCTGACTGAAGCAAAAGGATAGAATAATGAGCATTAGGAGGTTTACCATCATAGTCACAGAGGCTGGCTCTAAGTCAATCTTCCTGAGGGAAGTGAAGCAGTAATATGTGCAAAGGTCAGCTTGATCATGCTTTGTGCTTAAGGAAGAGCCCTTTGGGTACTGAAACAGAAATTTTCTAGATGATCCCTGAGTAGCCTGAGAGAATGAAAATATTTTTCAGATGTATCTAGTGCATTCAATTGCAGTTGGCAGGGATGTATTTATGGGTGAGAGAGATCTGGCTTGATATACAATCCTGATGGTTTCAGCATAATTCTAGATATAACCATTTCTGATGATTAGATTGGTCAAATAGTGTGACTTAGATGCTGACAGCTGCCTATCACAAATAGAGTGTGTCAGCCTTCAAGCCTAGCTGTACATTGAATACTAGCCACCCCTCTAGCATCTGGCCATATGTTCATTTCTCTTATTTTATAACATGGTTCTAGCTGAGCTGGAGACTGAAAATCAACTTATTTTCTATGGTAGAGCAAGGATATATTCCCTCTGACAAGCCTAGGCTGACCCCTGCAAAAGAAGAGTATTTGCTTTAGGGATTTGTCTGGCAACTGAATATGGAGAATGAATTACATTGGGCTATAGAATATTCATTTCTAAGCTATTGGTTCAAATAAAATCTAGGTTTATGGGAACAAAATTATATTCATCTAGGATTTTTCTGTCTATTATTGGCCCAAAGTGAAAAAAAGCTCCAATTATGGGACAGTGGAAAGAGAATTGAACTTGTAGTAATTGGAACTGGGTATGAATCCTGGTTCTGCTAGTTACTATCTGTGTAATCTTGGGCATACCATTTAATACTTCTAGGTTTTGGTGTGCTCATCTATCAAATGAGATGTTGGTAAAGGATTAATAATATACACATGCACACACATATACACACATGTGTATACATATATAACAAATTTGCATATAGTGTATATTATGTTTACATATATAAATATGGCATAAACAATGTGAGAATTAGTTTTGGTTGACCATACATATTTGTCATGAAGGCTTTATCTTTCTTTATTCCTTCCTTCCTTCCTTCCTTCCTTCCTTCCTTCCTTCCTTTTCTTTCTTTCTTTCTTTCTTTCTTTCTTTCTTTCTTTCTTTCTTTCTTTCTTTCTTTCTTTCTTTCTTTCTTTCTTTCTTTCTTTCTTTCTTTCTTTCTTTCTTTCTTTCTTTCTTTCTTTCTTTCTTTCTTTCTTTCTTTCTTTCTTTCTTTCTTTCTTTCTTTCTTTCTTTCTTTCTTTCTTTCTTTCTTTCTTCCTTCCTCCCTCCCTCCCTCCCTCCCTCCCTCCCTCCCTCCCTCCCTCCCTCCCTCCTTCCTTCCTTCCTTCCTTCCTTCCTTCCTTCCTTCCTTCCTTCCTTCCTTCCTTCCTTCCTTCCTTCCTTCTTTCCTTCTCTCCTTATTTCCTTTCTAAATGAGAGGAAGAGAAAAATGTATTTTTCTTAACTAAAAGAAATGACTTTTGGGCTTCTGGATAAGCATGGCGGCAGTCTAGATGCAAGACTGGTCCTCTCCTTAGCACCCACTGATATAGACTACCTCAAAAGAACAAAAAAAAAACAAATTCATAAGAACTAAGGGACTCTACAGTAGGGCACAGCATTGAAGATACATGGGATTTGGGCATTTCCACACTATAAGGGAGTGAAAAAGCTCCCACCAAAATGAGAGCTGATCTACCCTACCTCACCCTACCTCTGGAGACAGAGTCAGAGCCAGAGCTCACCAGAATCAGTGAGTGAATGAAGGGCACCTCTAGAGTGAGGAAGGGGCACCTCTAGGTCCTTAGGAGCTGACTAAGAGCACCAAAAGCCTATACCTGAAACCCCAGCAGGCTGAAGAGCTCAGACCATGGGTACTCCTGGTAAGATAGTACAGAGAAGGGCAGCAAACAGCAGAAGCTGTGGAAATTTGAGAGCTTGCCTCAGGCAAAATCCTTGTTCTTTAACTCCATACACAGAGAGCCTGCTCATCTCACTCAGTTTTCTGAGTAAAGAAGGAAGGAACAACCTCCATGATGATGGCAAACTATGCCCAGGAACAACAACTTCCCTCCAAGATAAACAAAAAGACGGCTTTGACCCTGGAAAATTTTTGCCAAGGAAAAATCCAGACTATAGAGGAAATAGAAGAGGGAATTCAAATAAATGTACCAAAACCTTCCAAAAATGGAAATTGTACACAAGCTCCTGAAGAATTTAAATTGGAGCTTATCAAAAAAATGGAAGCCTTCTGGCAATAAAAGTGGGAAATAGTTCAAAGAGAAAATAAAAGTTTAAAGGACAAAAACTCCAAATTGGAGAAACACCTGGAAGAGACAAAAAGCAGGATAGACCAAACTGAAAAGGAAAACCAGTCTTTAAAGACCAGAATTAGGCAACTGGAAGCCAATGATCTTACAAAACAACAAGAATTAATAAAGCAAAGCCAAAAGACTGACAAAATAGAATAAAACATAAAATATCTCACTGAGAAGATGACAATTCAGGAAAACAGAACAAGGACAGACAATTTGAGAGTCATTGGTCTACCCGAAAAGACAGAAATAGACAGAAATCTTGACATCATACTACAAGAAATGATCCAAGAAAATTGCTCTGATGTTCTTGAACAAAGGGGCAAAATAGACATTGAAAGAGTTCATAAGGCACCCTGTACACTAAATCCTCAAAAGACAACTCCCATGAAGGTAATTGCCAAATCCAAGAGCTTTCAAGGTAAGAAGAAAATTCTACAAGAAGGCAAAGAGACAAGTCAGATATCAATAAGCACCAATCAGGATCACACAAAACCTGGCAGCTTCCATGCTAAAGGACCACAAAGCTTGAAACATGATTTTGAGAAAGGCAAGAGAATTGGGTTTTCAACAAAGGATCACCTATCCATCAAAACTGACTATATACTTCTAGGGGGAAGTATGGACATTCAACAAAATAGAAAATTTCCAAGTTTTTGTAAAGAAAAGACCAGAACTAAGTGGAAAGTTTGATATCCAAACACAAAGATTAAGAGAAACATGAAAAGGAAAATAAGAAAGAGGAGGAAAAGGGAGAAAATGTTTTTTTATACAAATTTTCTTCTTTAAGGACTACAATTAGATCAAATTATATATATATATTAATATATGGGGAGAATTTTATTTGTAACTCTCATAAATTATATTCACTATTATAGTAATTAGAAGAATCATTCACAGGAAGAGATTGAGGTAATAAGTGTTATAAGATGATATGCAAAAAAAGAAAAAAAGGGAGGGGGGAATCGAAGATGACACCAAGAGATACTTGAAGAAATAAAATAAATAGGATAATCTCTATCACACAAAGATATACATGGGAAGGGGAGGGGAATAATACTCTTATAAGAAGGAGAGGAAGAGAGTGCTAATAGGTAATACTTAAACCTTATTCTCAGTGAAATCAATTCTGAGAGGGAAGAGCACCTACATCCATTGGGGTCTTGAATTCTATCCTATCCTACAGGGAAAGTGAGAATGGAAAACTAAGGGTGGTAGGGGAAGGGAGTACAAAAAGGGAGAGAAAGAGAGAGGGGAGGGAACTTAACAGACCCTAAAAAAACAAGAAGGGAACAAAAAGGGAGGAGCCAGAAATGAAAGCATATTAAGGGAGGGGATTAGGGGGATTGTTTAAAAGAAAACCACTGGTTTAAAAGGATATAGCAAAAGAAGAAAGGACAGAACTAGGAGAGGATATCAAAATCCTGGGGAATACACAAGTGACAATCATAACTTTGAACATGACTGGGTTGAGCTCATCCATAAAATGAAAACAAATAGGAGAGTGGATTAGAATTCAAAGTCCTACCATATATTGTCTACAAGAAACACACCTGAGGAGGGTAGATACTCACAAGTTTAGAATTAAAGGTTGGAACAAAACCTATTGGGCCTCAATTGATAGAAAGAAGTCAGGAGTTGCAATCTTGATATCTGACAAAGCCAAAGTAAAAATAGATCTGATTAAAAGGGATAGGGAAGGTAAATACATCCTGATAAAAGGGAGTATAAACAATGAGGAAATATCACTAATCAACATGTATGCACCAAATGGTATAGCATCCAAATTTCTAAAGGAGAAACTAGTGGAATTGAAGGAGGAAATAGATAGTAAAACTATACTACTGGGAGACCTGAACCAACCACTATCAAATGTAGATAAATCAAATGAAAGATAAATAAGAAAGAGGTAAAAGATGTGAATGAAATCTTAGAAAAATTAGAGTTAATAGATATATGGAGAAAAATAAACGGGGACAAAAAGAAATGCACCTTCCTTTCAGCAGTACATGGTATATTCACAAAGATTGACTATGTACTAGGTCATAAAAAAATGGCAAACAAATGCAGAAAAGCAGAAATAATAAATGCAACCTTTCCAGATCATAATATTATAAAAATGATCAGTAAGGGTATATGGAGAGATAAATAAAAAATTAATTGTAAGTTAAATAATATGATCCTCCAAAATTGGTTAAAGAACAAAAAAAAAGAACAAAAAAGAACAAAAAAAAATAAAGAACAAAAAAAAGTTAATATCCTTGAGTTCATATATATTAACACATTAGGAAGGGCAGAGGTAAATGAATTGGACATGAAAATAAAAAAAAAACCTTGAAAATGAACAAAAAAAAATCCCCAGAAGAAAAATAAATTAGAGATTCTAAAAATTAAGGGAAAATTAATAAAATTGAAAGTGAAAGAACTATTGAACTAATAAAAAAGACTAGAAGCTGGCATTTTGAAAAAAACAAACAAAATAGACAAAGTACTGGTCAATCTAATAAAAAAAGGAAAGAAGAAAATCAAATTAACAGTATCATAGATGAAAAGGGAGACCTTACCTCCAATGAAGAGGAAATTAAGGCAATCATTAAAAACTATTTTGCCCAATTATATGGCAATGAATATGCCAATCTAGGTGATGAATATTTACAAAAATATAAATTGCCTAGATAAACAGAAGAAGAAATAGAATTCCTAAATAATCACATATCAGAAAAAGAAATTGAAAAGGCCATCAAAGAACTCCCTATGGAAAAAATACCCATCACCTGATGGATTCACAAGTGAATTCTATCAAACATTTTAAGAACATCTAATCCCAGTACTATACAAACTATTTGACATAATTAGGAAAGAAGAGTTATACCAAATTTCTTTTATGACACAAATATGGTACTGATTCTAAAGCCAGGCAGGTCAAAAACAGAGAAAGAAAACTACAGTCCAATCTCCTTAATTAATATAGATGCAAAGATCTTAAATAGAATACTAGCAAAAAGACTCTAGTAAGTCATCACAAGGGTTATTCACGTGGGATTTATACTAGGAATGCAAGGATGGTTCAATATTAGGAAAACTATCTACATAATTGACCATATCAACAAGCAAACCAACAAAAATCACATGATTATCTCAATAGACGCAGAAAAAGCCTTTGACAAAATACAACACTCATTCCTATTGAAAACATTAGAAAGTATAGGAATACAAGAGTCTTTCCTAAAAATAATAAACAGTATTTATCTAAAACTATCAGCCAACATCATCTGCAATGGGGATAAACTAGATGCATTCCCAATAAGATCAGGAAACAAGAATGCCCATTATCACCTCTATTATTTAACATTGTACTTGAAACTCTAGCAGTAGCAATTAGAGAAGAAAAAGAAATTGAAGGTATTAAAATAGGCAATGAGGAGACCAAGCTATCACTCTTTGTGGATGATATGATGGTCTACTTAAAGAATCCTAGAGAATCAAGTAAAAGCTAATGGAAATGATCAACAACTTTAGCAAAGTTGAAGGATACAAAATAAACTTACCTAAGTCATAAGCATATCTATATATCTCCAAACACATCTCAGCAGCAAGAATTAGAAAGAGAAATTTCATTTAAAATCACCCTAGACAATATAAAATACTTAGGAATCTATCTGCTGAGACAAATACAGGAACTATATGAACACAACTACAAAACACTTTCCACACAACTAAAACTAGATCTAAACAATTGGAAAAACATTAAGTGCTCATGGGTAGGATGAGACTACATAAGAAAAATGACCATCCTACCCAAACTTATTTATTTATTTAGTGCCATACCCATTGAACTACCAAAAAATTTTAATTATTTAGAAAAAAAATAACAAAGTTCATTTGAAAGAACAAAAGATCAAGGATATCCAGGGAAATCATGAAAAAAAAATGCGAAGGAAGGTGACCTTGCAGTACCAGATCTCAAACTATACTATAAAGCAGTGGTCATCAAAACAATATAGTACTGGCTAAGAGACAGAAAGGAGGATCAGTGGAAAGTCCAAAGATCCCAGCTTTTGGTACCAAAATCCACTATCTGATTAAAAACTTCTGGGAAAATTGGAAGACAGTATGGGAGAGATTAGGTTTGGATCAACATCTCACATCCTACATCAAGATAAACTCAGAATGGATGAATGACTTGAACATAAAGAAGGAAACTATAAGTAAATTAAGTGAACACTGAATAGTATACATGTCAGACATTTGGGAAAGGAAAGATTTTAAAACCAAGCAAGACTTAGAAAAAGTCACAAAATGTAAAATAAATAATTTTGACTACATCAAAAAATAAATTTGACTATATCAAATTAAAAAGTTTTTGGGGGGCAGCTGGGTGGCTCAGTGGATTGAGAGCCAGGCCTAGAGATGGGTTCAAATCTGGCCTCAGACACTTCCCAGCTGTGTGACCCTGGGCAAGTCACTTGACCCCCATTGCCTAGCCCTAACCACTCTTCTGCCTTGGAGCCAATATACAGTATTGACTCCAAGACAGAAGGTAAGGGTTTAAAAAAAAAGTTTTTGTATAAACAAAACCAATGTAATCAACATTAGAAGGGAAGTAACAAATTGGGAAATAATCTTCATAACAAAACCTCTGACAAAGGTCTAATTACTCAAATTTACAGAGCTAAATCAATTGTACAAAAAATCAAGTCATTCTCCAATTGATAAATGGGGAAAGGCCATTAATAGGCAATTTTCAGTCAAAGAAATCAAAACTATTAATAAGCACATGAAAAAGAGCTCTAAATCTTTTATAATCAGAGAGATGCAAATCAAAACAACACTGAGGTACCACCTCACACACAGCAGATTGGCTAACATGACAGCAATGTAAAGTAACAAATGCTGGAGGGGATGTGGCAAAGTAGGGACACTAATTCATTGCTGGTGGGATTGTGAATTGATCCAACCATTCTGGAGGGCAATTTGTAACTATGCCCAAAGGGCGATAAAAGACTCTCTGCCCTTTGATCCAGCCATAGCACTGCTGGGTCTGTACCCCAAAGAGAAAATAAGGAAAAAACTTGTACAAGAATATTCATAGCTACACTCTTTGTGGTGGCCAAAAATTGGAAAATGAGGGGATGCCCTTCAATTGGAGAATGGCTAAACAAATTGTGGTATATGTTGGTGATGGAATACTATTGTGCTCAAAGGAACAATAAAATGGAGGAATTCCATGGGAACTGGAACAACCTCCAGGAAGTGATGCAGAGTGAGAGGAGCAGAACGAGGAGAACATTGTACACAGAGACTGATACACTGTGGTACAATAGAACATAATGGACTTCTTCATTAGTGGGAATGCAATGATCATGAACTACCCGGAGGGATCTATGAGAAAGAACACTGTCCACATTTAGAGGAAAATCTGTGGGAGTAAAAACACCGAAGAAAAACAACTGCTTGATTACATGGGTCGAGGGGGATATGATTAGGGATGTGGACCCCAAATGAACATCCCAGTGCAAACATCAACAGCATGGAAATAGGTTCTGATCAAGGACACATGTAATACCCAGTGGAATTGCATGTCAATTATGGGAAGATTGGGGGTAGGGGAGGCAGGAATAGAATATGATTTTTGTAACCAAAGAATAATGTTTGAAAATAACCAAAAAAAATAAAAGAAATCTTTTTCAGTTTCTTTGAATTATTTATATTCATTATTTCTTATGGTTCAATAATATTTTACCACATCCATATACCACAATTTGTCCAGTCATTCCCTATTCAATTCACTTCTTCTGCTTTATTTATAATTCTTTGCTACTACAGGCAATATAAATATTATTAGCTAACCATGGTTTTGTCTTCTCTCCTTATGTGATTCTAAACTTTATTCAGGATCTGTACTATTTCATCTCTGTTAGGCCCTATCTTGGATATGAATGTACATTTTAGGGGCTTAGTAAATTATTTTTGAATTACCAAATGAATGAATGAATGGAGGTATTCTTTTGAATTGGTCACTCTATGTCTGACTTCTTTAAAATGTGAGAACATTATAAAGGAGAATTTTTTAAAGTCAGTTATAATTTTCTTTCCCTCTTTATAGTTTATATTCTGAAATCCTCTCAAATAAAATTCACAAATTAAAACAATATTATTATTTTCATAATCTATTTATTACCCTTCTTTAGATTAGCTATATATTCAACACTTCAAATTCATGTGACTTCAGGGGATCATATTCTATCCATGTCTGAGTAGTTTATATTCTGGGAATGTCTAGATTAAAGTTCCTTATTGAAGTTATCTAGGCATTTACAGAAAATAGAGTAATTTTCAGGGTACTGGGGTGCTATTTGATGTGTTAAAACAATAATTATACTCAGGTTCTTAGAGAATATAACTCAAAAATCCCAAACAATATGCTTGGCTGTGTCCCAGAGAACCTGCTATTACTCTAAAGGAAAAATAAGTGATTTCCACATTGGAACAAGGGAATGCTGATACTGTGTATTTATTTTCACTAGGGCTCAGCACTGAGAACACTATCCATCATCCATAACAATTTGGGGTAAAGTAATATGAGCAAAGAATACCTATACAAGATGTTAAGGGAAGCAACTTCTTTGGACCTCAGTTTCTTCATTTGTAAGATGCTAAGGTTGGACTAAATGATTTCTAAGGTGACTTCCACTTTTAATTCTTCCATCCTATGATTCAGGAGCATATAAAAACTAAACAAACATTTATTAATCATCTATGATGTGCAAAACGATGTGACAGGATTTAGGAATACAAAGAAAATAAATGTGATCATCTCTGTCCTCAAGGAGCAGAGGAAAGACAAAACAAGTGCACAGGGAAGTAGGTACAAATTATTTATAAATAGTATAAAATACTTTTAAGAGAGATAATGGTCTGGTCAGTTAAGAGATCAGGGATAGTCATATTTAGCAGGTGGCACTGGAGACTAGGTTTTGAAGGAAGCTAAGGGTTCTGGGTGGGGCAGGTGAGAATGGAATGGATTCCAGACATGGGAAACAACTCATATAAAGGCAGGGAGGTTGTATAAGCACACACATATTCATGGACATTATATGTTTTCGTGTTCTATTGTGTCAACACATCTGTAACATTCACTCCAGCTTCCAAATATGATTCCAAAAGAGAACCTCACACCAGATATTTACAGCATATAAACTAATCAGAAATGAGTAGAATATGGTTCCCCAAAGACATATGAATTTGAAATACTGAATGCACTGCTAATCTAATTAATAAGTATGACAAAAAGAGATTATGGAAACTGATTTTTTAAATTATGAGATTGATAGGATTTTGGAAGCTCTAGTATAATATAGGAAAGAATATTGTACTTGATCTTTAAAAACAAAACTAAAACAAGCTCTATAATATTTTTTTCCATTTTGAAGTATGTAAAGGTAGAATACAAACCAAAGTTGTCTTCTTTCATTTATTCATAAATGAATTAAATGACTCAGTCTTTTTATATGATACATACATACATACACAAAGACAAATACACAACTATGTGTACATGTATATGTAAACACATTCATACATATACTCATAAGATCTTTCTTGTCTTTCATTCTTATAGTCTCTGCCCACCTCTCATACAGATGTAAGCCATCAAAAAGTCGGTCTTTATTAGTTAAGAGAAAGTCCCTTATAACTGACCTTTCAAGTCAAGGGTCATAAAAATACAAATAGGGTGCTAGACTCAAAACAAGAAGTGAGTTCAAATCTTAATCCTACTCCTTTGTAGCTATGTGACAATTGACAATTAACTTAATCTCTGATCCTAAGTTCCTCCATTTACAAAATGGGGATAATAATAGCCATGAAGTCTACATTACATGGTAATTATATGAAGAACACAAATTATATGAAGAGGACTCTGCAAACCATAAAAAAATAAAGGACAGGTATTATGATTGCTGTTGTTATCTCATTCCTATTTTCACTGGACTCAGAAATAGTTTTGCTATCTTGTTATTCTACATTTTTATTCAAAATTCTATGTTTTTCCCAATTTCTCTATTGTTGCTGAAGGAATCACCATATCCCAATCACTCAGACTCTCAATCACAGTGTCATCCTTTACTTCTTACCTGTAACCACTTCACATATGCAATCTGTTGTCAAATTTTATTGTTTATAACTTCACAACATCTCTTGTACAAATACTGTCTATTTGCATGGCCACGATCTTATCACACTGCACTAAAACTATTGCAGTAGCTTTCCAATTTATCTCACTGCCTCATCTCTCTCTCTCTCTCTCTCTCTCTCTCTCTCTCTCTCTCTCTCTCTCTCTCTCTCTCTCTCTCTCTCTCTCTTCCCTCCAAGGTATTTTCTACACACTTGTCACACCACATAAATTTTATTTTTAGTCAATAGTCATAGTTTTGTAATCCTTGGATTAAAAGGTCAATTTTATAGGAATCTCTACTCATTGGTAGAAATTGATTTCTTAATGCCCTGAGCCTGAATGGGAGATAGGTAGAGTTAACAAAAGCAAGAAAAAGAGAGATCCTGAGTTCTTCTGGCAGAGTGAGCTTCTGGCTTCCAAACTGAAGAGAGAAGAAACAAGAGGCCAACCTTTCTTCAAATCAATGAAGGGAGAAAAGGAATCTGGGAAGGAACTGACATGAGAGGAACTACAAATCTCCGTCATGTCCCCTAGAGACTTGAGGAATTTCCCCTCCTTTGCTTGAGATGTTGAAGGACTCTCTCTCTTTCTCTTCATTGTATCGAATTATCTGGATTCCCAAAGGAGATTCCCTTCAATCTGTATTGTCTGGCATATATTCTCACATGTATACTTGCTCTGATTTCTACTTTGCCATTGACTTGGATAAATGGATTTCTTTGATATTTTCTGTGTGTGTTCATTGGGGAACTGGCATTTGATGGAAAGGAAGTCAAACTTGGATATAAAGCTTGGGGCCTTCCTTTCACATTAAGTAATAATAATCAAGAGCTGTAGCTCAAGTCTTAAAATTATTTCTATTAGGGTAACAATATTTAGGTGAGAAGACAGATGGAATTCTAGCCCAATACCTCTTTTCTTTAAGTAGAAGACTGGCTGGCTTGTGGTGACAACCTGCTTCTCTTCTTGGCAGGAATCAAAGTCTCTTTGGAGAAAGGTTGGAGAGAGGATATATATTCATGCTTGCCTATAACTGACATTTAAATGGTCACATTATATTTTGAAAGCCAATTGTTCAATGTAACTTGGAAGTTTTAAAATATTAAGAAAGTACAATTTATTTTAAAGTTTTGTAAAGGATTTTTTTTGGTTATTTTTTTTTGGTCCATGTTATTAGGCAATTGGTTGGGGAGAGGTGGAATGATTAGATTTTTTTTTGTTCATTCTTATTATAAAGAAGCATGGGATGAATAGAAGTTATAGGAAGGCAGATCTAGGTTCAATGAAACAAGCTTACTAAAAGTAGAAGTATTTAAGAGTGTAATGGACTGCTTTGTGAGGTATTAGGCTCCCCTCAGAGTTGTGCTTGTAAATGTTTAATATTCTGGTCTTTTTAAAAAAGGTGCCCAGATACACTTTCAAGTTTATCAAGTTAAATCTGCATTATTAACAATTTGTCCATCACTTTCTTAAGTCTAGAAATCAACAAAACCATAAATCAAACCCTGGCTTATAGTGTTTTCTGACTTCCAAGGTATAAATGTTGCAGGTGAAAATTTAACAATTTGGTATTTCAAGTCATTAAGAGCTAGATCCAAACACCTCTGATTCCCACTTAGTGGATATGATTCCTCTTCAGATATCAGTTCCATTAGAAAGCCTTTAAGGCCCTTCCAACTCCAATATTTGATAGAGATAAAGATAAGGTCCAGATGTATAATTTCATAAGTATTCAAAACTCCCCCACGAGGAAACTCCTACCAATACAATTTGACATCTTCTGTACAACTTTCTTAGGGAGTTGCTTGTAGAACTGAGAGGTTAGCCATAACCATGTGGCAGGACTTGACCAGAAATTTTTCTGTTTTCATTGCCAGCATGATGCCATACTCTCATACTTCTCAATCTGATGCTTAGATGCCTTTATTCATGATTAACAAACTTGTTTTTTATCTTAAACTTTTTCTCTTCCTATTCCCTTCACCTTCTGGATCTCCTTGAAACTTGAATCTACTAAAATTTTGGCACCTCCAACTATTTGTTCCATAATATGTTGCACTTTCACTCATTCTCCATGACTCAGTAGTCATAGTAGGGTGAGGGTGGGAGTCAGGATACTTCTTGTTCCTTATGACTACTTCTAGACTCTTACTCCATCATCACCACTCAGTACCTTCTTCTTTAAGGTTCATTCCTTCCAAATATGTCATCTACAACCCAATTCTCTCTCAATGAGTTCAGTGTCTAAATTGCAATCTTTCTCTTCACCCCAACAACTGCTCATCCATCCTAGGGTACTATTGTGCATCCTAATATACTACTGATAATCCTTCAAACATTCTAACTTCCTGATTTTTCAATCAACCCAATTCCCATGACTCATTTACACCACCTCAGCTACACACAGAAATGATCATTCTTTTCTTCTTGTCATCACCCACACTATTTTTTTTATTTTGATGTTAATGAATTCTGAAATCTCCTTATCTGATCATAATCTTTGGTCCTTCCTTCTTTACCTATGCTTTGTGACTCTCAACTATTTTTCCCCTCTCTGATCTCCTATATGTCCCTTACTCAATTACTAACCAGTTTATCACCCCAAATATTGTTGACACTCTCTCCTTCCCTATCTGACCCCTCATTGAACACTATACTACATTCTTCCCTCAAGTCCCTTGACCCTTCTTCTTGTCATTAATCATACTTTGCTAACCCCCAACCTTAGTTTAATCCTATCATCTGATTTCTTAGCTCATATTCAAATTCTTCTGAATGGAAATGGAGTAAAATCATAAAACTATGTTGGATGACTCAACTCTAAATACATACACACACATAATTTCAACTGGGTCCTCACTGTGAGTAAGCTTTCTTTCTACCTCTCTAATAGATTCACTATAGCATGCAGCATGGCATCTTTCCCAAACCTTTTCATCTCTCAAACATCCATTTAAATTCCCCTTTCCACAGCTAAGAACTTTATCACATTTTTCATTGGAAAAAAAAAAACCCTGTCATTTCACCCAGACTTTTCTCTTCTCTTTTTCCCCTAATTTCATATAACTCATATATCTTTCCCCATAGTCTCTTCCTGTGTTTCTGCCTCACATGAAGTGGTAGACCTTCTAATAGCCAAGGCAAAGCCCTCAACATGCAAAAGTGATGCCACTCTATCCCTTCTTCAACTGATTGCTCGTTCTACTATCCCTACTCTCTTATTAATCAATAATCTCTATGTACTGACTCCTTCACTACTGCCCACCTATATGGGTATATGTCTCCCATCTTTAAAAAGATGGATCACTTGATCCATGCATCCCTACTAACTATTGTCTCTTATCTCTCCTTTCTTTCAAAGCTACACTCCTTAAGAAAGCTGTTACACTATATCTTCCACTTCCTTTCCTCTCATTTTTTCCTTATCTCCATAGTCTGGCTTCTGACCTCATCATGCTTTTGAAACCACTTTTTCTCCAATTACCAGTGATCTCTAATTGTCATATCTAATGGCCTTTTCACAATCTGCATCCTTCTGCAGCTTTTGACTATAATGGTAACTATTAATTGAACTTGTTAATCATCTTCTCCCCAATATTCTCTTTGCTTGCTCTATGTCTTTGTCTGTGTGTGTGTGTGTGTGTGTGTGTGTGTGTGTGTGTGTGTGTGAAAGAGAGAGAGAGAGAGAGAGAGAGAGAGAGAGAGAGAGAGAGAGAGAGAGAGAGAGAGAGAGAGAGAGAGAGAGAGAGAGAGACCCTGGTCTTCCTCTTACTGCTTTGATTGATACTTCTCAATCTCTTTTGCTGGATCTCCATCTGGATCATTTCCATTAACCTATGAGTATCCCCCAATCGCCTTTCCTGGCTCTCTTCTTCCTTTATACTTTTTTCTCTGAGGTATATTTTCAGCTCCTGTGGGATCAACTTATCTTTATGCAAAAAATCCTCAAATCTACTTGTTCATCTCTAGCCTCTCTCCTAACATTTATTCTCACATTACCAATTACTTATTGAAATCCTCAACTAGATGGCTGGCAGACATTTTAAATGCAAAATCTTTAAAGCAAAGTTCATTTTCTTTCCCCACTAAACCTTTTCCTTTTTAAACTTACCTATTACTGTGTAGAGTATTATCATCCCTTGGTGATATCTTCTCACTGGTTCTCACTCAACATATTTGATCTCTTGTCAGTTCTTGTGGTTTCTACCTTCATGACATCTATCATGTATATATATATGTATATACATATATATGTATATAGTATACACATACACCCATTTTCTTCTCTCTTCTTATTCCAATGACACCCTGATACAAGTCTTCATCATCTCATAGCTAGAATATGTCAACAATCTTCTGGTAAGTCTCCTTTACTCAAGTCTATCTCGACTTCAGTCCATCCTCCACTGAGTTAGCAAAGAGAATTTCTTCTTAAAGTTCAAGTCATTCTATTCCCTTATATAATGAAATTCCAATGTCTCCCAATTACCTCTAAGATCTAATAAAACATCCCCTGTATTTTAAAGTGCCTCACAACTTGGCCCCTTCCTATCTTTCCAGTGTTTTTAGATGTTATCTCTTCCAAATGCCATCTAGTTGTTCCTCCACAGGATACTCTGTCTCTTGACTTTGTGCCTTTTCACAAAATGACCACCTTACCTCTACTTTCTGACATCCAGACTCAGCTCAAATCTCACGTTCTTGAAGGGGTCTTTCCATGTCCAGTCTCCTCTCCTCTCAACTGTTATTGTCTTAACTCTGAGATTACATATTTTTTACAGTATATTAGTTTTGTTTCTGCATAGTTGTTTGTATGTTGCTTTCCCCATTAGAAAGGGAGCTCCTTGGGTGAATGGATCATTTGGGGGATAGTAGGAATCTTTGTATCCCAAGTATTTAACACAAGGCCTGGTATATGGTAAGAATTTCATCAATTCTTATTGACTGAATATGAATATTGAATCTACTATGTAATGTTACTTTTATTGTGAATCTATGAAAATGGAATTGAATCAATTTCCATGGGTAACCTAGAATTTCTTTCATTTAAAGCTTTCAAATCATTTTCAGTTTCATTAGAATCATGGTAACATGTTTCATATCTAGATTTTATATAATGTAAAAATTACTAGGGGGAGAACTGCAAATCATCACCATCACTATTATCATCTTAACTATCCATCCTTCAACTATCCATTAGTCCACCATCTATCCATCCATCCATCTTCCATCTGTCCTCCATCCCTCAATTCCTCCCTCCATCCATCCATCCTTCATCTGTCATCCATCATTCCTGTAACAACTGTTCCATTATAAATAAGTTTCATTATACTTACTAACTGTTCCATTATAAACAGCAGAGGTCTATACTATGTTTAAAACTGTATATTATGTGCTGTAGGATTATGAAATAAGTACAAAATATTTTTACTGACCTTTAGATATTTAAAACCTAGTCAAGGAGAGATGATATGCACATGTAGGCAGCTAAACAATGATACCAGGCAGCACAATGTATAAAAACATAGTATTAGGAGTCATGTACCACTAGGCTATCTGCCTTTCTCTTATTAATGTCCCTGAGTCTCATTTTCCTCTCCTGTGAAATGGGATTAATAATTCATACCTGGTCACCTAACTGTTAAGTATATCTGAGACAACTCACTGCCACCTATTCATGTCAGATCCATCACAGTCACTAGCACCCCTGACATGAAGTAATTTTGTATGACTTCAAAGCCAAAAGCAAAATGCATATCTGGAGAGAAGGACATAGAATCTGGTTTAAAGAAGGAATCTGACAAGAAGTACTACTTCATTTGATTCTGTACTGTGGGAATGAGTAACAATAATAATAGCCTGCATTTATATAGCACTTTAAGGGTTACAAAGCACTTTAAAAATATTTTTACTCCTTAATGACAACCTGGGAGATAGGTGGTATTTTTATCTCCATTTTAGAAATGAGGAAACTGAGGCATCAAAGTTTAAGCAACCTGCACAGGTTCACACAGCTACTGAGTATTTGAAGCCAGATTTGAACTTAGGTCTTCCTGGCTTTATGTCCAGTACCCTAACCACTATATCACCTAGCTGCCTCTATATGCAGCCCACTCGGTGGACCATATAAATAACAAAGACAGTAGATTAAATTCCAAATCTTAAAGACTGAAATCTTTTGTCTTGCCATGGGAACAGGTAAATATTAAGCTTTTTGTTGTTGTAGCATAGGACATCTTAGACACTAGTTTGTTGAAGTTATAAACTAATTAGCAAAGCAGTTTATAACTTGCATTTGTATTTACTTTCTATTCCCTACTTTATCCTCCCACTCCTTCCCCACCTAGATCTTCTTAAAATAAACAGCCTAGTTAAGTGAAAGAAAATTAAGAAGAAAAATAATGCCTACGTCAGGATTTCTGTGGGGATCAAAAGAGATAACAACTGCAAAATAGCATAGGAAACTTCAAGTGTAATATTTAGTTATTGTCGGTGTTTTATGGTTATGATTATTATTTTATCAACTCCCATTAAGTGGAATAGACAATGGATAGTATAGAAAGCCACAGTAGTGTGCAGCCACTATGAATTAAAATGATCATAGGAAGACTTTAGGACAGGATTGGATGTTGAATAGAACTCTCCTGGTCAGTGCCCTGTTGGACTGTTAGATTTATGTGTGTGTGTGTGTTTGTGTTTGAGAGGGGGTGAAATACTTTCTTTATATCTAATATTGTTTTATTGATTTTTCAACATAATAATTTTGGATACACTATTTACTCAGTGACCTTTTCCTTATTACAAGGAAAAACATTTAGACAACACCATTACCCCGTTTGTCTATGCAGTAATATGCATTAATAGCCTTGCACTTCAAGAATTGGGGGAGGGATCAAGGAGGAGAAGAGCATTGTTTCCCTTTTTTAAATATTAAGGTTTTATTGATACTTCTTGTTTTTTCATCACAGAATATTCTACTTGCCTAGAGAACTTTCCCTTTAGTGAAACAAACAAACAAACAAACATTTAAGCAGAACCAACTAACAACATTACCATATTTGGCGATACAGGAAACCTGCAGGACAGACCATTACAACTCCAAGAAATGGCAGGTAGGAAGCATCCTTATTTCCTGAGGAAAGCAGCACCAAGCTAACAGTTTCTTCTGCATTCTCTAAAAAAAGGTAGATCAAATATACACACACCTGGCCTTTCATGATCACTTTTTAAAAATAAGAAACTTGTTTTTCCCCCCTCATATCTGTTTAACCCCAAAGAGTGAATAGTGGGTCTGAAAAGACATTTTCCTTCATCTGAAACTCAGGGGTAGGAACATTTCAATGGTCACTGGAGCCTGTCCTATAAAGCTTGTAAATCCCCTCATTAGTATTCATCATACTTGGTAAGCAATGCTTCTGAGTATAGGCTTTAAATCAAAGGCTTTGCTCCAAATTTTCATCTCTTTGCAAATCACAATGAATAGCAATGATTCTGTAGAAATTTAAATTTAGGGTGTTCAGGCAAACATACTGGAAAGGGATCTCCATCTTTTGTGCTAATCAAAAAACAAAGATTGTGGCCCAAGAGGAACCCCTCCCCATTTCCATGTCTCTCCTAACACTGAGGCTTCTTGGGCAGTGTATGGTCTTATATCTATTCCAGAAGGTTGAGGCTCCATTAGGCTTGTCTATATTGAATGTCAAATGAAGTGAAACAGGGGGTGCACACCGACTATATGAGCAAATAATTTATGGCTGTAAGGGATCTAAGAAATCATCTAGTTCTCTCCCCTTTTTAATTTTATTTTAGGTTTTATATATAATATAGGGTGGCATCATGACCTAATTGATAGATAGTTGACTTCAAACTCAACTGAGTTTAAAATCTGAGTTTAAGTAGCTGTTCTAAGACACAAGTCTGTGAGACCCTGAACAAGTCACAGTCTAAGTGCTCAAGGAAATTCTTTAGGATTCTAAACTGAAGGGAATGATTAACATCTCTGAGCCTCAATTTTCCTCCTTTGTGTTTCCCTGTGTTGATAGAGGGAGTTTTCTCATTTGAAAATTTCTTATACAAATGAAATCCCAGAATCAATCTTTCCCTATGTCCTGTATAATACAGACAGTTTATATCTGAGAGGCTCAAACTTTGAGTAGTGGATAGATAGCTGACCTTAACATGAGAAAAAACTAGGTTCAAACTCTGCCACTGATTCTTATTGACTGTGACTAGGGTTTGTCACTGAACTTCATGGTAACCCAGACAACTACCTGAAGCTACATAGAAGTTTCCAATTTACATTGATAGACAGAATTCCCAGTCACAATGAAATCACGTATAGTTATAACCCATTTTAAAGAGATTTATTTATAAAATATCCTTACCATTACATTTAAATACAAACTGACATCAGAATTATGTCTGGAATTGTTCACAGCATTCCACATCCATACCCCTCCTCTTATATAGGAGGTGTCCTTCCTCATCACTTCACTGGGGTTAACAAACTTAGTTTTACAGATGGATAAATTGAGGTCCACAGATAGAAAGTGATTGAGTTTTGGTTAAATATAACTGGCAGACCTGGGATTTGAATCCAGGTCCTGTCCTTTGACTTCTAATTTAGTGTTCTTTCCACTACAATGTACTATCTCCTGAAAACATCTCTTTAAGACTAGAGAGAACATAGAAAGTATTTTTTGAAAGAAAAATGAAAAAAATCTTCAAATCAATGCTACCAAAAGAAAAAGGATGAGTGAGACATTATGAAATATCTTTGTTACAAGCTGACCAAATTTGGCCACACCATGAATGAAATCATTTTACCAATAAAATTTTAGGAGCCATTGAATTCTAAATTCAGAGTTCCATTTTCACTTAAGATTTAACTCTTCCTGCACTTAAGCTAGTCACTAAAATATTGTGTTTATCAAAGAAGCTTGAGTCAATCTGTGTTCCAAAAAGTGGAAGAAGGCATACTACTATCATTTTCTGAACCCTGAAACAAACCCAAAAATTGATTTTTTCAATTGACCGAGTACCTATGAAGCACTTAAGGTCCTTTCTAGCTTTAAAACTCTGGTCTTGTGATCCTCTGTGCCCAGAAATATACTAATAAACAATATCAAGAATGGTTCATGCCCATAAGGACTTTAGAGTCTATTTGGGGAGGTCAAAATGAATATACATGATATCCTCAGACACAAGGGAAGTACTGAGTTGTATGGCCCTAACTTTAGATATAAAAGGATTTCATAGAATAAAGATAAAAAAATAGACTGGAATAGTGACAGAACATGGGAATTGAATTGGGGCTCAATGTATAGCTAGTATTAAAGCACACAATAGGAGGGGAAATGGAATGCTCAAAAAGTTTAACAGCCTGAGAAGACATCATCATAGGGAAAGTATTAGTATATGAAACAAAGAGAAGGAGATCGTATTGAATGGAATAGTGGAGTTTGTATTTAGAAATTTTAGTCATAAAATGTGGCAAGTAAGACCATGGAACTGGTTTCTGAAAAGGAACCAAACTAATATTTTTTTTCTCTTGTCCCACCCCTTGACATAGAAAAAAGTATATTAAAAACTAACTGAAAATATGACTTTCTTAATTGAACTAGAACAAAACTGAACTTTAAAGTATTCTCTGGATCAAATTTGAATTGACCTGAATTCAATTATCAAGAAATATTTTCTAATTGTCTATAAGGTGCCAGGCATTATAGTAGGTGCTAGAGATACAAACATCATAACAAGATGCTGCCTTCCTACAAGGAGTTTATGGTCTATTTCAGGAAGAGGATATAAAATGCTAACAAAAAGTATATATATATATATATATACACACATATAAAGATAGATACATCCACATATACATATATATAATCACACATATATTTGCATATGTGTATATTTAAATCGATATATATTTATGAATTACATATATATATATTTATCTATAATTCCTGGGATTAAATGGGGATAGGCTCTAAGAACTGAAAAAACTAGAAAAGGTCTCTTGAAGGAGATGGCATTTGAGCAGAACTTCAAAGGTAGGCAAAGGTTCTAAGAGGCCTGAGTGAGGAAGAAGAGCTCTCCAAAATGAAGAAGAGATCTCCAAGATGGGAGACCATTCCTTTAGTAAGGTAGAAAGTGGTTAACAGAAAGACAAGTTTTGTAATAGGAAATAGACTTGTTTAGGTTGGTTATAGAACACATGGAAGTTAGTAATATAAAGCAAGCAAAGTACTTGGGGTGGCAGCCCACTGATGAGTGGCAAACAATTATTTTTCCTAGCCAAACCTATTCTTCACTACCATTTTTTGAAACCTTTATGGGCAATTTTTAATTTAACTTGACTATCAAGAAACTTAGGAGAAACTGAATTGGTTTATAGGAATGTGTGGCATTATGTAACTGCAACTTCCCGTGAGGGGTAGGGAAGGTCTGATTCATCATGGTGGTCTTGCCCATGAGACAATACATGGGGATGCAGTTAGGTAGCAGTAGACCTAGCCTCCTTCCTTCCTTTTCTACTTTTCTGTTTATTCTTTCCTCATTTTAGGTGAATGAATATCTATCCCAAGGTGGATATGCCTAGACTTAGAGGTGCCCTTGTGAGTTTGAAAAGTCTGAAGTTTGGGTCAGAGCTAGATGATGATGAGGGAAGAATTCACCAGTGACTATTTTCGTGCTCCTGCAGAAAATGAATATCATTAAAAGGATTGTCCATAATGCACTAGAAGGCATGTATCTGGACTTTAAATAGTGCAAAGTTGATGTAAAACATAAACAACCTGCCAGCAATCCCACACATTGCTTCATGTTTAAATGGCTTTAAATATCAACTCTCCGGACAGTATAACAGTACTTTGCATGATCACTCCTTTAGTTTAAAGTTCAATTGTCACTGAGTATTTGTGAAAGCCTATTTGTGAAAGTCTTTATAAGACACTGAGGGTTCTTATCCCAGTTTCCACTGGCACTAGCAAGTCAGAGTTCAACTTGTAAAAGAGAGAATCTGCAAGGCAAGCCAAGCATGCAACAAAAAGCAAAGGACATCATCTGTCGATCAAAAAGTAACATTCCATTTGGAATATTCCTGGGAAAAGACAGTTGGAAGCTAATCCCACAACTGAACTGTACTACTCTCTTGGCTTTGGAGAGGGGAGGGAAGAAAAAGGTTTTGTGTGGCTGAGGGTGGTAGCTGAACCTGAAGAGCTAATTGTGTCTCTGGACTTGGATTAATAAAGCTGAGATTATTTTGGATGTTTGGAAAAGAAGAAAGAAGAAAATTTTTGTCCTCTTATCTCTGTCCTCTTATCTTAACTCTGATTGTCCCTGCTAGTGACTCCCTGACAGATTTTGGATCACAGTTGTGACTAAACTGCCATTTTATCAATACCCTCTTAACTCCTTGTTTGGATTAGGGAATACCCCATCCCTCTTACCTCACCCTCTATCCTTGTCTTATCTTCCCCAATAAACCTCATAGTTTCATTTTGAGTTACATAGAAGATGGCTGATTAAGAGGGGGGAGGGAAAGGGAGGCAGGAGAGAGAGGGTGGAAAAATGGGTGGCATTTTGAGGGTGGAGGGTAGGCAAAATCTTGATCCATTAGCCATCCAATACTGATCAATAGGCACCCTCTGGTAGTATCTCTCTCTATCTCCCAGTATCTTTTTTTATTACAACTAGAAGTATCCAGAGTATCTCTTTATTACAACCTGAAATCAGTTGGTTATAGCTCTGTCAGAGATCTAAGGGGTTCTTTCTTTTTTTTTTTAACTAATGTCATTGGCTCAAACCCCTGTTCTAGTGTTATCATTCCCCAATAACAATCTGACTAATTATCTCTTCAAGAAGTGTCAAATCAATATCAGTTAGTATCTCCTCAAGATCTTTGATGATGTTATTAGTGGCAAACTACAAATTTTTGACAAGTAACACCAAGTAGCTTTTACAAAGATATACTTACTAAGAAGTTATAAAAATATAATAAATATAAAATATATAATAAATATTTTAAACATTTAAAAAATATATAACAGAAATTACAAAGCCTTTTCCCCCAAATACCATGACCACATATTTCATTCTAAACCTTGATTGCAGTGTAGTGGGTTCGAATTTAAAGTGGTTGCCACAAAAGATTTGTTCTACCAAGTTTACATTTTTAAGGACTTTAGTTCTAGGACCTCTGGTGGTTTACTCTTCTGACCTTTTAAAATTTACATAGTCACAGTTATATTCAAAATTCCTTTCCCCAAGAACTGGAGAGAACAAACATATAGAAAGAAAGAATATAGGCATAATATATTCATGACCACATATGGTCTCACATGGGGAGAGGAAACTTTGGATATTAGAGCTACTTTCACTGTTTAGAGTTTTATAGAAATTCCTGCCTTTATTATTACCAGGAAAAAGAATAAGGTGAAGTTCTTAGATCCTTTTGTATACACACTCAATTTTGATCACTGGCCAATCAAAAGACCCTTTTTTGATAGACAGGAAACAGATATAGAACAGTCACAAGATACCTGCATATGCTCTGAATTGAAGAGCAGTTCCCTCCATTACCTTTACTCAGAAGATGACTCATCATACACCTACTTGTTCGCAGGCCTGGGGTTTCATTAGCCAATATATCTGGCATGCTATATTTATTTTAAAGTTTCTTTTACATATAGGAAATAACTACTAATCCTAGCCTGATTCATACTGTAAATTAAATACCCCCTTTCCTTTTGGAGAAACCTTAGATATTAGTATTAACCTATTTTTTTAATGTACCTGAGCCACTGGAGAGGATGGAGTTTAACAAGCCAAAGATGATAAAAAAAAACAAACCTCTGCCTCACTCAAGTCTGAGTTCACCTAAGCCCAAACCTGCTATAGATTATCTTCCTATCCCCACTGGTTTTCAAGTGACCCCATTCCATCTTGTCTTCTCCAGATTTCCCCCACTGTCACTTATTTTTAATCTCTCCCATTCTACTAATTCATTCCTTATTGTTTACAAACATATCCAATTCTCATCCACCCTGAAAAAACTCTCACTTGATCCTTCTATTCTTGTTGTCATTCTATATCTTTTCTGCTCTTTGTGATTAACTTCCTTGAAAAGGCTGTCTATAATCAGGTCCTCCATTTTCCTCTCATTCTCTTCCTAATCACTTACAATCTAGCTTCCAACTTTATCACTCCACAGAAACTACTGTCTCCAAAATTACCACTGACCTCTTAGATGACAAATCAAATGGTCTTTTCTTAATTCTCAGTCTCCTTGACTTCTCTGTAGCCTTCGACACTATTGATGCCCCTTTCTTCCTCGATACTCTCTTCTCTCTAGGATTTCGGGATGCCATGCTTACCTGGTTTTCCTTCTACCTATCTGTCCTCTCTTCAAACTCCTTTGCTATATCTTCATATGGATCATTCCATCTAACTATAGATGTTCCTCATGGATCACTTGGTATCTCCTTCTATATAGTTCTCATCAACTCCCACAGATTTAGTTATCACCTCTATGATGATGATTCTAGAATATCTTTGCTGACCTCCAATCTTGCATCTCTAACTGCCTTTCAGACATCTCAAACTGATCTAGTAAGCTTTTAAAACTCAACAAAATGGAACCTATTATCTGAGCTCCATCACCCCACCCTACCTTCCTGGGTTCTGACTATTTTCCTTAGCCACTATAGAGGGAAACAACATCTTCCTAGTCCATAAAGTTCGTATATCCTCAGCTCCTTGCTATTTCTCACCCCACTCCCCATATCCAGTTTGTTGGTAAGAACTGCTGAACTTACCTTTGTAGCATCTCTCTAATACTCTCCTTTCTTTCCTCTAACACTGTCAACACTCTAGTGAAGATCCTCAATTACCTCAATACCTGGGCTATTTATTGCAAAATCCTGTTTGTGGGTCTGCCTGCCTCAAATCTCTACTCCAATCCATCCAATCCATTCCCCATTCAAGCCACTAAAATGATTTCCCTTAAGCACAATTCCTACCATGTCACCCTTTGATTCCCTACTCCACAAACTTCATTGACTCCCTATTGCTTCCAAGATAAAATACATTTTCTATTTTACATTCAAAGCCCTTCTACCTTTCCAATCTTCTTACACCTTGCTCTCCACCATGTACTTTTTGATCTAGTGACATTAGCCTCCTTGTTGTCGCAAGAAAACATTCCATCTCTCTACCTTGGATATTTCTGTGACTGTCCCCATGCCTGGAATGTTTTTTCTCCTAATCTCAATCTATTGACTTCCCAGCTTTCTTTAAGAGTTAACTAAAATCCAAACATCTGCAGGAAGTCTTTTACAATACCCTCTTAATTCTAGTGTTTTTCCTCTCCTATCTACTTCTTTTGCCTCTTTTTATATTCTCAGCACCTAGTGCAATGCCTGGCACATAGTAGGTGTTTAATTATTGTTAGTTAATTAGTTCCTCAATGGTAGACACCTATCCTGTATCCTTGACTGTCATTAGCAATAAAGATGCAAAGACCTAAAAGAAACAGTCCTTGCTCTCAAGGAACTTACATTTTAAAGAGTAAACTTAAAATCTGATACACCACACATTGTGTACATATGTATATGCAACACATTTATGCATATATTTGCATATACACAGATATATGTAGATATCTGCTTATAAGTTGCATTGTTACTATTCCTAATTCCAAAAAATTACTTTTCTAGAACCATAGAGAGCTATATCTATATGCATATATATTTATCTATTATGTATTTGTATAGATAATATATCAATATATCCATCTTCTATCTATCAATCAATCATCTATCCACATTTTTACATATACAGATATATGTAAACTATGTAAATTACAATTCATGGGATCATTTAAATTTGAGGGAATTAGGAAAGATCTTTTTATAGAAAGTGAGCCTTAAAAGGAGATGGGAATTCTAAAAGGCAAAGGGGAAAAAGGCAGCCTGTATAAAGGCATCAAGGTGGGAGATGGAGTATCACGGGTTGGGGGAATCACATAGGACAGTTTGCTTGGAATAAAGAGGGGAGATACCATCTATCATCCTGGAAAGATAGGCTGAAGCCAGATATGCAAGGGCTTTAAGTGCCAAAGTAGAGGAATCTGTATACACTATCTTAAAGGCAGCAAGGGGTCACTGAAGCTTCTTAAGCAGAGAAGGTGGCATGGATATTAATTTTGAATTTGATTTCATTTCACTGAGTTTGAATTTCTTGGTTTGTAATGAAACTTCAATTGAATGACTGTCATTGCTAGCTCATTGTCAAGTTTCACAAGACCAAAAAGCTAACTGGAAATGACTCAGTCACCTTCTGAGCACCAGATTCTGTTATCTTCCCTGGAGCTGTTTGTTTCCTTTTTCATCTCTCAATTCAATCAATATGGAAAGAGTTCTCTTGTTAGTGTTAGAGACAGTCAGACAGAGATGTTCCTTTTTATCCTTGACTTTGCCACATCTAAGATGTCTCTGTTCTTTCAATATTTGTAGAAACTGTTGGCAATCATGCCTTTGTTTTTTATCATCCCTTGGCCAGTCACATCAACCAAGCTCTGCCCAGCTGTCCAGACCTGTCATCTTCCAGACTGGATTTCTAGCCTTACTCTCCTGCTTGTGATTAGATAAGATTTCAATCACAAGCAGAAAGAAATGGATTGGGGGGAAGGGGAAGGAGAGATATCTTATGCCTATTTTGTTAGAATATCTGATTTAGTTGAATCTTAAAGTTACCCGTTTGCTGATTTTTTTATTTTTAATTTGGGTTTTATCAGCTTGGTCAATTGATTATAATGTATTGATTATAATATAAATTGATTATAATTATAGATAATAGTTTTATTATCTGCATCATTTATGTATCAGATATGTATGCACTGGAGCAGCTAAGTGGTACAATTGATAAAACTCTGGGTCTGGAGTCTAGAAGATGAGTTCAAATCAAGCCTTAGTCACTAGAGGTGTGACCTTTTTGGGTACTTGATGTCCTCATCTGCAAAATGGAGACAATAATAACACCTATCTTGCAAGGTTGTTTTGAGGCTAAAATAAGATAATATTTGTAAAGTGCCTCTCATAGTGCCTGACACATAGCAGGCATTATATACATGTTGCTTATTATTGTTGTTATTATTATTAAATACTACTTAATATTCAGTATTATTGTTATGCATATTTTATGATTATTGCATTTTTTCTCCCAAGTTTCAAATCTACACAACTTAGATTCTTCTTTCATATATCAAATACTGAAAAGGCTTGGTAGTGCATTGCCACTCAGCTTCTTCTGAGAGGTCACATGCTTTGGTGGGAAAAGGTCTTGGTATCAGAGGATACAGGTTTGAGTCTTCCTAACTGTGCCATGATGGTACAGAGGAATGATCACTGGTTCTAGTGTCAGAGGACTTGGATTCAAGTCCTGCCTCTCATTATTTCCTTGAACAAATAAGCTTCCTTGCCCTTAGTTTGCAAATCTGCAAAATGGGGTGGGGGGAAAGTGGACTAGATGGCCCATCAGGTACCTAGTACATCTAGATTCTAAGATATTATATTTCTCTGCACTGCCCTTTCCTTTTAGAGTCAATAAACATTAATTAAGCACTTTTTATTTGTTGAGAAGTATACTGAGAGTTGTGGATAGAAGTGCAATACAAAGATAGACCCTGCCCACAAGGAGCTTATTACTATCCAATGGGGAAAGGCACTCACAGAAGGAAATTGAAAAGAGGTGAATGGAAACTGGGGCCATCCTAACTCTCTCATTGGACTGTTGTGAGGAAAATATTTTGTAAGCCTTAAAATGCTATAGAAATGTGAGCTATTTTTAGGAGCTATTATTTGCTTCACAATTATCTAAAAATGTTTAGAAATCGGCAAAAAATGCGATCCTACTTTTCCCATCTTCCCCCAGTGTATCCATAAAGCTCTACCATGGGGGAAGTTCTAATTTTTGATATGTTCTTGAGCATCCCCTTCCTCTGAGGAAGTAGGAAGATTTCTTCTCCCATCATATCCTCTCCCCAGTTCACCATTTTGGTAAACCAGTGTCAAAGGTACTCAAACTTCAAAGATAAAAGAGTGCAATTTTTGGAACATCTGCTCAGTGGGACAAATCATCACCAAATAAGTATTCACAGGTACACAGAAAAAAAGAAGGCACTTTTACTTGGTTTATTATGAATGAACTGGGCAGACCTTTAGGAAGCTTTTAGTCTCTACTAAAGATCATATCATCTCATATACCTGACTTTTAAGAATAAAGCGTTCAGTGTAGATAAATATTCTAATCCACTGAAACTCATCCATTGTGAAAGTTTTGTTTATTTGAATAATTTTCTGATAGAAATATTTGTAAAAGGACTTCTTTATAGCTTTATCATTTTAATAGAGGCTAATATATTATGGATGTGATAATAATTTTATTGTTCTTCAACATAATAATGTCCACAAAAGTCATTGATGTATGTGAGTATACTTGCTTCTATACTAATTACTGGGAACTTGGTGAGTTGCCTATATTTTTGCCATGTTTTTCTAGCCAAGCTCTTACTTATTGTCAACTAAACCTTGCTCTATTCATTGTATCTATAACAAGAATCTTTATCCCACTTTTTGATTTATAATTCCTGTCCACTGTGAGAAATCTACTAATCCACTAGGAAATCAGGAAATCAAGTTGGTCTGGAAGTTTGTCTAAAATAAAAGGAAATAGATTCTAAGTAAAATGAGTTTTAGATTACCGTATCTACTTTGGCTGTTCAGAAGGCATTTTGGTTTATTTCTGGGTTTTCATCTGTGCTCAACAGAGTTGAGGTTGTCAATTAAGTATCTTCAGATAAGCAAAGTTTTCCTGAAACTACCATAGTGTATATACTAGTTGCATAAGTATTTTGTCTCTACTTTTTCATCTGTAAAATGGGGACTAGTCCTGCTCTACCTACCAAAGACAGTTGTTATGAATATCAAATAAGATCATTTATTGGAAATCATTTTGAAGAGTATATGAAGGGAAATTATATTTTTATAACAAAAAAGAATGTCCTATGATAGATGAAGATACATGGTTAATGTCTAAAGTAGGGAAGAATATATTCACAAAATTATGAACTATGACTTTCTCTGTGAAAGTAGGATGGTCTAAATTTTTTAGAACAATTGGCATCCATGAATGAATGAAAACATACTTAGGAATGCCACTCTTTTTGAACAACAAAGATCCAAATTTCATCAAGATCTTCTCGTAATGTCATAAAGCAGTTACTTATGGAACAAATATCACCTAAATGTTGTCTAGGAAGGAACAGGATGAACCTGAAAATAATTTCTTTATTCATTTTTGTGTGATATTCTATAGTATTTAAGGAGGATGTTTTCATATTTCTACATTAAATAATAAAATTATAGTATTTTTATTGATTTAACAATTTGCTCTGAGTCACATCCCTTGCTAAATATAGTTTTTATTTAATATACCAAAAGCATATTCTCACTTTCTGTCTTTCTCCATCTCAATCTTTCTCCTTCCTCCTACAACATTATAATCTCTTGTAAATAGATAATTAGATAAACAAAAATAGATAAATAAACATAAATATTGAGTTTATAAAATAAAATCAAGGTTATATGCTATTTATTAGCAGTATAATATGTGGTTAAACAAAGACATGAATAATATCTTAAAATACATCAGTGGTGAAAAAATTCATATCCAAAATCTCTTTTAACCAGGGTTTTACTGAAGCCAGCTTGAACTGGCTTGAAAGAATTGATTGTTAATTCTTCAGGGGAGGAATTAAAATCTCAGAAACAGGCAAATGATACAAATCTGGGTTTCATTTGTTGTTTTGTTGATTAGTTAGACCTAAGAAAATGATAAAGAAAAATGTTAATAATGCAGATTAACTCTAAAATTCTGCCATGGATAAATTTCCCTTCCCCACTTCCCTACCCTAAGGGATTCTTCATTTACCAGCACAACACTGTGTTTAACTATCACTACAGCTGCTGACTTCTCAATTCTGGAAATAGTCCTACTATTCAGTTCTTAGGATACTAATTAACATCTTTTCTCAAGAATTCTCTTTGTTTTTGTTTTTGTTTTTTTCCTGAAAAGAATCAAGTTCTGAGGAAATAAATTTTCTTAGTCCTTTTCCCTTGTCCACTCTTCCACTATAAGTTAACAGCTTTTCGGTAATGACTATTAAGCCCCGTCTCATCTTCATAGGACAGTTAAATTCTTACGATAAGTCTTTTGTCTTTAAAAGATTCAGAAACAAAAGCTATAGTCTCTTACATTTAAGTTAAGCAATGTTTATCCTTCATAATGGGAATGTAAAAGAGTCTCTCTCCTTGGATTTGCTAGGTGATATTTTCAGTGAGTGTTAGTCTTACGTTATAGCCCCAAATTCCTCCTTCTCTACCTCTTGCAGATATCTTAGGTGTTAAATGAATGAACACCTCAAGACCAATCTGTATGCCTTTTCCTTCTAAGTTTTTCTAGAATTGATTATTTACTTGTCAAAATTTTTGTCTATGGAAAATTTTAAGTGGATAATTTAATTTTTATTTTGTTCAGTTGTTTCCGACTCTTAATATCCCATTTGGGCTTTTTCTTGGCACAGATACTAGAGTAGCTTGTTGTTTCCTTCTCCAGTTCATTTTACAGATGAAGAAACTCAGGCAAACAGAGTTAAGTGACTTGTCCAGTTTCAGGCAGTTAGGAAGCAACTGAAGCTAGATTTGAGCTCAGGAAAATGAGTCTGCCTGACTCCAGGCTGGGCATTCTATCCATTGAACTACCTAGCTGTCCTGGATAATGTAATACATTTTTGAAAATTAATACTAAGTGAGTACTTTCTATCTTTCCATTGGCTATACACTTATTGTCCTCCCAAAAAGTATAGTTAGTAAAACAAGAGTGATGCTTACTTAACACTTGATGCTACTTACAAAGCCAGCTTGGCATAGCAGAAAGAGCTGGAATTAGGAGTCAGGGATCATGGAAGAATCACAGTCGTGCTTCTTACTACATGGGTGCGTTTGTGTAAATCTTTTCATCTTTTTGCACCTCTTTCATTTTTTGTAAAGTGAGGAAGTAATTCCAGATGGTTTTTAGGATTCCTTCTAGCTTAGAATCTAACCCCCTAAATCTTAATCTCATTCAGCCTCACATTATTCCTCAGGTAAATGAGAAAGTTAATAGAGTTATAAATTTAGAGCTGGAAGGGAACTCAAAAGGCCATCTAGTACGACCACATTTTATAGGTGGGGAAACTGAGCCCTAAAGAGGAAAAGTGAGTTGCTCAAAGTTACAGAGTAAGATATCAGATATTTAAATTCATATTCATGGATTTGTATGCAGATTTTCTCACTCTAGAATCATAATATCAGATATTTAGAGCTAGAAGGGACCTTCGAATCTAAGTCCGACACCCTCATGTTACAGATGAAACTGAGTCACAGAGAATTAATATGACTTGCCCAGGGTCATACAGCTAGCACTCTTCCTCAACTCCAAATACCTTAATCTCTTTGAAAAATGAATTAAAATGGATAAATTAGATAAATAAAAATAAATATCAAAGTGATAAAATAAAAATCAAGGTTAGTGGTTACATGATACTTATTAGCAGTCCAAAATTTAATTAAACAAAGGGTTAAAAAAGATCTTACATTATGTCAACTGTGAGAAAAATCTTAGCCACAATTACTGGGGTTTTGAGACAGGACTTTTTTTCCCTTTTAAAACTCTTTGTTAGTAACAACTCTTAGATAGAAGAGCAAGGACTAGGCAAAAAGAGTTAAGTGATATGCCCAGGGTCACCTAGATAAGAAGCTCTGGAGGTCAGGTCTTCCCAATTCCAGACTGTGATACCTAGCTGACTCTTGAGACAGGATTGAACCTAGTTTTTCCTGACTTCATATATAATTCCTAATTAACTATACTATTTCATCACCTCCTGCCCTCCCGTGTTACCAGTTTTACACTTGTCTTCTTGATAATGAGGAGGTAGAATATTTCTGTTCATCGTGAGATATTATGTATCTATTAGTTCACTTTGCTAAGCTGTTTCTTTATGTAATGAGGGAGTACTTTGTTGAGGGGGTAGAACTGAGGAGGCGGCAGTGATATAAAAAAGTTATGAAAAGCATCAATAAAACATTTTAAAAGCAAAAATAAAAAAGTGGCGTGAAGTAGTTGGATAAAATGATGTCTCAGGTCCCTTTCAGCTATAAGTTGTTGGATCCAGGATACATTTTGACTGTCCCTAAAGGAGAAGGTATTCAGAGTATGAAATATTGAATTCTCCTCGGTGAACCATTTCCCAGTCTTAGACCTCTCTGCATTATCATAATCCCAATTTGGGTGTGCGGGAACCTATAAGAGCCACTGAGATATATAGCAGTGAAGACAATGCCAAATGAAGGAGCATTAGACAATAAATTGATGTTTTATCTTGAATATTAGTCATGCAATCATTCAATTAGGTATATAATGGAGACTGTAATGATTTCTAACATTTTAAACTAGTGTGGGCGACATTAAGGGGATTGCTCTGGTCATAATGTACTAGAAGACGCAAAAATAAACTCTGCTGAGTTGCAAGTTAAAGGGTTCGTGGTAAGAACAAGAATATTCCAATTCTATGAGAGAAGAAAGTTAGAATTTGTTGAGAGCAAGAGCCAAAAGGCTATAAGTGGGGAGAGGGCTAATAGGCACTAACTATGTGGGGATTTGGGGCATATATGGCAAAATAACTTTCAAAGGTAGATTGACCCACTTTACTGCTGCTTCTAGGAGGATCCTAGACAAAAGGTAATGTTCTCTTAAGCACTGAGATTCCTGCAGCACAGATGTAGCCCTTTGAGTAGAAACCACATTAAAAGTCTTGTGGGAGGACAGTACTGCTGGTGATGGTGGGTGATTAATGTTATGAGGGTAGCGGCTGTTCTGAGCCCCCCACCTGACTCTGGGCAAGAAGATGGAAAGAGGATTGCATCTATCTCTTTTTGTTCTATCAACTATTCTTTTCCCTTGGATCATTAATAGGGAAGCAATTTTGGAACTTCTTGGTGTGACCCACTTATTTTATCAGCAGGTTCAGAACTAAGAAAAAAATATTGAAGCTGTTTCAGGGCTGAGAAAGTAGAGACTTTCCTTCCAGCTTTTAAGATCACATTATATTAGCAATAGTCACTAAATTTTTATAAAGTGCCTACTATGTAAGATCTGAGGATACAAAAAAAGAGACAAAAGACAGTCCCTGCCCTTGAGGAGCTCACAATCTAGTAGCAATAAATGCTCACCTCCTGTGCTTTTCAGAAGGTTGGTTTCAAGGTATTCCATGAATACTACCCCATTGCATGTAAAACGTTTCTAATGTTTTTCAAAGAATATTTAGTCTCACATCCTCTCCCACCTTCCCTCTCTACCTTCCCCCATTAAGTCTTCCCTGGTGGTCTAGTGGTTAGGATTCTTCTCTCTTTATCTTCCCCCATTAAGATGGTGAGCAATCTCATATAGATTTTTATGTACAAGCATGTAAAATATTTTTTCCATTTCTTTCCTTTTGTGGTAAGAAACTCAAATAAAACAAATTTTAAAAGAAAGTGAAAAAAATTTTCTTTGCTCTTAGTTCAGACCATCAATCTCCCATTCCCCCAAGCAGATGGCATTGTTTTAAAATTGCAATTTCTTTGGGATTGTTTTAGATCACTGTTTTTCTGAGAATTAGCTAAATCATTCACAGCTGTTTGTTATACAATATTCCTATTACTGTATAGAGTATTCTCCTGGTTCTGCTTATTTCATTCTGCTTCAGTTCATGTAAGTCTTTTCAAGGTTTTTTTTTTATCTTATCCTGCTTGTCAATTCTTATAGCACAATAGTATCCCATTACAATAATTTACTATAATTTACACACAACCATTCCCCAATTGATGAGTATCCATCACTTTCCAATTCTTTGCCCTCACAAAAAGAGCTGATTTAAATATTTTTGTACATATAGATTCTTCTCCTTTTTGTTTTTTGTCTCTTTGGGATACAAGCCTAGTAATAGTATTGCTAGGTCAAAATGTATGAATTATTTTATAGTCCTTTGCGCATAGGTCCAAATTGCTTTCCAGAATGATTAAATAATTTCACAATTTCCCCAATAAAGCATTCATATGTCAATTTTCCTACATCCCACTCCAAATTTTGTCATTTTTCTTTCTTGTCATAATAGCCAATCTTATAAGTGTGGGATGGTACATCAGATTTATTTTGATTTCTCTAATTAATAATAATTTAGAGAATTTTTTGCATGACTCCAGAGACCTTTAATTACTTTTTTTGAGAACTGCCTGTTCATATCCTTTTGACTATTTATCAATTGGAGACTGACTTGTAATCTTATATATTTCACTCATTTCTTTGTGATGCCTTTTCAAGAGGGATTTATAAAAAAATTGACACCATTATGATTCCTATGTATTATTTTCCATCCTATTTCCCCCTGTTTTGTTTCTGGCCACCAACTCCCCCAAATTGCCCTCTTTTCTATTAGCCATCTTCATTCTTTTATCCCCTTCCCCTCCTGCTAACCTGCAAGGTAAGAAAGATTTCTATAGGTATTTGATTGTGTATATTCTTTCCTCATTGAGTCAATTCTGATGAGGTTAAGGTTCATATTACACCCCTTCCCACCTCCCCCCACCACTGCAAAGATTCTTTCCTTCTTCTTTTATGAGAGATAATTTACCTCATTATATTTCCCCTTCCCCTTCCTCACAATGCATTCCTCTCATACCTTAATATTATTTTTATATCATCCAATGAAATTTAACTCAGATACTTGCTCTCTGTCTATTTATGTCTATTCTTCTAATTGCCCTATAATGATAAAGTTCTTTGGAGTTAAAAGAATCATCTCCCCGTGTAGGAATGTATACAGTTTAACTTTTTGAATATATTTTGAACTTTCTCTCCTGTTTACCTTTTCATGATTCTCTAGAGACTTGAATCTGAGACTAAAATTTTCCATTGAGCTCTGGTCTTTTCATCAGGAATATTTGAAAGTCCTCTATTCATTGAATACCCATTTTTTCCCCTTTAAAGGATTATATTCATTTTTGCTGGGTACGTGATTGCTAGTTGAAGTCTTAGCTCTTTTGTCCTCTAGAATATCATATTGCAGAACTTTTGATCTTTTAATGTAGAAGCTATTAAAACCTGTTTTATCCTGACTGTGGCTCCATGATATCTGAAGTGCTTCTTTTTTGGCTGCTTGCAATACTTTCTCCTTGACCTAAGAGTTTTGGAATTTGGCTATAATATCCCTGGTAATTATCCTTTTAGGATCTATTTTGCCCTCTGGTTCTAGACTGCAGGTCAATTTTCCTTGATGATTTCTTGAAAGACATTGTATAAGCTTTTTTTTTTTATCATGATTTTCAGGTAGTTTAATAATTCTTAGATTATCTCTCCTCGATTTATTTTTCAGGTCAATTGTTTTTCCATTGAGATATTTCACATTTTCTTCTATTTTTTCATTTTTTTTACATTGCTCAATTGTTTCTTGATACCTCCTGGACCCATCAGATTCCACTTGCTTAATTCTAATTTTTAAGACATGATTTTCTTGAGTTAGCTTTTGTACCTCTGTTTCCATTTGGCCAATTCTACTTTGTAAAGAGTGCTTTTCCCCAAAGTATTTTTGTATCTTTTTTTCCCATATGGCAAATTTTGCCTTTTAAGGAGTATTTTTAAAAATGCATTTTTTGTATATCTTTTCCCCATTTGGTCAGTTTTGCTTTTTAAGGAGTTCTCTTCAATAGATTTTTGAGTCTCTTTTACCAATTGATCTTTTCTGTTTTTAAGATATTAATTTCTTCAATATTTTTGGTGCCTCCTTTACCAAACAGTTGACATTTTTTTCATGATTCTCTCAGTTCTTTTCCCAATTTTTTCCTACCTCTTTTATTTGATTTTTAAAATCCTTTTTGGGTTCCCCAATTATTATTTTGGGGCTTGAGAGCAATTGATATTTTGAGACTTTGGATGCAGCAGTATTTGTTTCTTTGTTGTCTTCTGATTTTGTGTTTTCACCTTTTCTGTTAGTAAAATAACTTATTATGCTGAGTTTCTTTTTTGTTTGCTCTTTTTCTAGGTTTTCTTTTTTAACATAAAGTTAAAGTTATAACCTGTAAGTGAAGTGAAGAGAGCACTGTTCCAAGATTCAGGTTCTTTGTGCAGTTGCTTTCAGAACTGCTCTGGGAAACTCTCCTCTTTCAGTTTTTCCAAGGTGGTATGATATAAGGAGAGTTTGTATTTAGTACTCTTCAGGTCTGTGCTCTTGGCTTAGAGTAATCACAAGTACTATTTTTCACCTTGAAACTGTGACCAGGGTCCTCTGTTCCCCTGTGGCTGCAAGCAGATGTGTGCCACTGCTCCTACTCCTAATGAGAGCATGCCCCAGAATTCTTCCTGGATCTGTGTATGGGCAATACAAGAGTCTTATACCCAGAACCAGCAAAGGAACCCTTGTAACAACACACACTCACCCCCTGTGACTGAGAGCTCAGGAACCCTTGCTCCTATGTCAGCTATACCCAGGACCTGTTGCCATGATGGGGTCTGTTTCAGGACTCTATTTTGTGCTCCACCTCCACCCCAGGGTACTAGATCCCTTATACTGGTCTTCCAGGCTATTTGGGGCTGGAAAATTACTTCACCTTGTTTTTCTTGGGGGTTCTGATGCTCCAGAATACATTCTGAGGTGAGGCATTATATATATATATATATATATTTTTTTTTTTTTAGGGTAATTTGGTAGAATCAGATAGGTCCATGTACCTTCTGTACCTTATTAGCTCCACCCCTAAAGATCTCTTCTAGCAAAGGTACTCACAGCACTAAATAAACTTCAGGTTCCTCACACAAAAAATTTCTTAAAACATAAAAAAGTACATAAAAAAGACCTTTCACGTCTATTATACTCTTTTTCAGTTGAGGATAGCCAACAGGCTTTAAATCTGGGGGTGATCTGGGGGGGTTTCTGTCCCAAGCATGTAAAAACTTTTCCTATAAAATATGTAGATGAGAACAATTTATTCCATTGGCCATGAAGGCAGCTGAAGCAGGTATTCTTGAGTGCTCAGAGCTTGGTCAAACATTGAAGAGGCCAAAGTCATCCACTCTATCTCAGGCTGTCATTAATCATCCTGACTTTTGTGTTGCCACTGCACTTCGATGATTCTGGAAGGGAAAGTGAGACAGATTCTGAGCAACTCTGCCTCGTTATAATCCAATTCATGAGCAAGTTAAGATTTGCTCATTATGATGTCATTGGTCCTCATGGGAGACAAAGGATAAATAACAACTCCTTTGGGAGATAAAGGCATCATTATAGGACTGATGAACAAATATTTCACATTCATATTAAGTCTATATTGTTTGATCGACTAACAAAGTCTAGATCTTCTGGCCAGCCAGTACCAGGAATAAAAGACATTTAATAAATACTTGTTCACAGACTGTCTGATTTAGAAAAAAACTGTGTTGTTGTAGAAAGCATCTCTTTCTGGGCAGTCAGCACTGATTTCTCAGAATCACAATATTACTGTTATGGATAAAACTTCCATCTCTCAGATTCCCTTTTTGTTCAACTAGATTCAGGAAAAGAAATATAAAACAGAAGAAGTAACCAGGGACATGGGGTATAGGCTCAAATAATTTTGGGAGATGGAGAAATGAGGAATTTCCTCCCCTTCTCCTTAGAATTCCAAGGGAGAGCTGCTTGTATCCCAAGTAACATGCTCAAAAGGCAGAGGCTGAAATTTTTTTGTAGCTCTTCTCAGAATCTACTGAAGGACTGGCTATTCCTGATTCAATTACCAATCATTTTAAATACAGTCCTCCAGTCATGGAACCAAGGGACCAATTAAAAATCACTCATCTTACATATGCTCCATGAAAAGTGGCCAGAGTATGAGACCAGCTCTATTTGATGTGCTCTAGTCAAACCCCTCTACAATTATATTTATATAACACTTTAGGGTTTGCATATATTGTATATATAAAAAAGTTTCAAATGACTCTAAATTTATGTGTATATAATACATATATTTATGTATATACATCTTATATATATGCAAAGCATAAAAATATGAATATATTTCACATATATATTTTATCTCTAACATATGTATACACACATTTGACTCTAATGAAAGTCTTTGAGTTAGTTATAAGTTCAAATGGTATAATTTCCACTCTGAAAATGAAGAACCCAAGATTAAGAGAGGTTAAATGTCTTCTTAACAGTCAAATTTGACAATTCTGATGTTGAACCAATGTATCCTAATTGAGGTCAGGAACTGTTTTTCATTTTTATTTTTGTATTCCCATCAAGCACCTAGCAACAGTGCTATACACACAGTAAGCACTTAATAAATGCTTGTGAAATAGAATTAAGTTTTTCTTTCTGATTTTATAATTGAGGAAACTGAGGCCCGAGGAGTTAATTGACTTCCCAAATTTTACATAGGTACTAAGAGTTAGAAGAGGACTTTGACTCCGATTTCAAAGTTTGTATGGAAGGATGAACATTCTAATCTCGTGACCACTCAACCCTGGGAACCTATTAAATGGGGCTCTGTTATTACTTTAATGTATGACCTTGGACATGTTAGTTCCTCTCTTAGGACTTTGAGTTCCTTTCTTGTAAAATGATGTGGATGAGAGGAAAAAGAAATTGTTAATCATCTCTAAGTTCCCTTGTAATTCTAACATGAATAATATAATATATTAATGTAATATTCTATAATAATATCTGAGTATACAGTGATTTTAGATAATGTGAAATGATTCTTGGGTGGAAGAAATTTACAAAAAAAAGTCTGAGCTGTCCTTTTGCATTAATACAGAGTTATTCAATGCATTTCCTCGAGTCTGATTGAGCTGCTTTGTGACTCATGGCACTGAACCTCTAAGATTGAAAAGACCATTGAATTCTTGGCAACTGAAAAAAAAATCCTGAGCTGGTCTATTGACCTCAAAATTATTAACGCAATAGGTCACTCTGATTCCTTTTCTTTTTATTACCATTTTGGAGGCAGATCCTCCCTTAAAACCTCAGCACAATGTGGGGCTGGAGGTATCATAACTAGTGTGGGTTTTGGTGCTGATCAGTGGAATAATAATATTGTGGTAGGCAGAATACATTTTGGTTTCATTTGGAACCGAATCATGGCCCTGTTGTCTTTTCATTTCTCCCCCTTAAAGTTTGCACACCTGATGAGATGGAGAAACAGCTGCATGAGTTTGCAAGAGGACGCGTATTTCATTCTGACATCTTTAGTCTTTCATTACTTTTAAATGCTGTTAAATTAACTGCCATTTTACCTTGAAATCCTCATATCATAAGATAATGATAACCAGAGAAAGGATTCAAACCAAGTGACAAAGCTGAAAGATTAATGTTCAGGTGTTAATTATCCAGCATGGAAGATCCCAAATGCTCCGTCATGTCACTGAAAAAGAGTTCTTCATTTTTAATGGCAAACCTCTTAATATATCAGCAGACTTATGGTTTAACTGCTCCAAATTTATCACCCTAACATTATACCTATTACATATATGCATGACACCAACAAAGACATGTGGGTATCGGCTTGTTTTTGCTTCTTGTTCTCAAACACTGACTCCAAATGGATGAGATGAGGCTACAGCTAGAGGGCTTTGGGGTAGGAGGATGTTTTCTGTGTAAGTCCCAACAAGTCATCACTAGGATCATAGATCTAGAGCTGGAAGAAAATATAGATGCCATCTTGTCCAACCTTCTCACTTTTTAGATGAGGAAATTGAGATCCAGAGAGGGTAAGGAACTGGCCCCAAATCACAAAGCTAGTTAATGGAAAAACCCTTTCTTCTTCCCATCCTTAACTCTGACCTTCACCAGGAGCAAAGAAGCATTCAGGGATGGATACTAAAGGAACCTTGAAAATCCTTGGAGGCTTCTATGGGTATCTCCTCCTTTAATAGCACCCCTCTCCTCCTCTTATCCACCAACCTAATAATATGATTCATGTGGATTTGTAGCTCTTTTCAGCTTTGATTATACTGGTCTTATATAAGTGATGTAGATATAGTATTGGACCTAGATGTCTGATTTCATTGGTATAGAGAACTTCCAGGTGAGGAAACTCTCTACCAATGCAAATTGGCACCTTCTCTGCAACTTACAATCTTAGAGAGTCACCTAAAATGAAAGAGATTATAAATGACATGTCTAGGATTTCACAGTCAGTATGTGGCAAGGGCAAAATTTGAACTCAGATCTTACTTGCTTCAAGACTTACTTTCCATCCACAATGCCATACTCCTTTTAAATATAAAAAAAATTAAGGGACAAAGAGGGGCATGGTGCTTTATCTATTTCATTTTCCATCTTCAGCAAAATGGATGGGCTCTTAATACACTATCAATAATCTTTACACTGGAGGAGGCTTGAATAAAATAAAGATTCATCATTTGAAGGTTATTTAGTTTAAAAAAATAGAGGAATCTTGGTATTAAAAGTGCCTTGGTACAACTCAAAGGGCACAAAATCTGAAAACTGAGATCCTGGGTTTAAAGACCACCTATGGCACTACTTTTTTATAGTGGTATTTATTATGTTACTTAGGGTCTCAGTTTCCTCATCTGCAAAACTGAGATCATTAGACTAAGCACTCTTTTAGTTCCATTTCAGCTCTCAAGCTATGATCCTTGCACAATGGGACCATCTGCCATTTTATATTCCAGGAGCAGTCGGCAAATAGGAGAGATTGAAAGCAACTGGGAATAGACATAAATGAAAATATATTTGACTATAAAAGCATCACTGGGCAAGGAGAGCCACATTCAGAATAATGAGGCATTCCTTTTCAGTTTATTCAGGGAGTGTGAGCAGAGAGTTGGTTTATCTTTCTTCTCAGATAATATCAAAGAAATTCCAGTCCTGATAGTCTTCATTATAGTCATAAAAACAAATTCCCAGTTAGGCCACTGGGTGGTGATTGAGTTGTAGAGAACTTGCTTTGGGAAAGACCATAAATGTGCAGCTACTTGGTGACTCCAATTCAACTTGATTCATTTCAGTTCTGATTAGCATTTGGAAAGTAGTTTGTTTTTGTAAAATTCCCATTACCAAATTCTTTCCTCACAACAATACCAGGTAACACAAATCTCCATTTGCTGGATAAGAAAATGAGGTTCAGAGTTATCCATTTACTTGGAGAATAAGTATCAGCACCACAAACACAAATCCACACTATGTGCTGTACATAAAAGACACAAAAGGAATAGAAGACATAGCTTCTGCTCTCAAGGAGCTTCCAATCTAATCAGGAAGATAAAATATACACATTAGAAAGTAGAACTTGAAAAAATCAATATATAACCAAATGGGAAATTGTGTCATCCTGGAAGGTAGGGACAGTAACTTATGTGTCTTGAAATCCCCCACAGTGCCTGGCAAATAATAGAAAACAAATTCTTATTAATTGCTTGATTAATCTGTAAAATGTAAGTGTTGAACTAAATAATTGCTTTTCTCCACAATTATTCCCAGCTCTAAATCTTTGATATGACTTTAAATCCAGTACTATTCTCAGCTTTATTAATTAGAAAGAGGAAAAGCATACACATCCTATTTACAGGAGATAGTAATGAGGTCAACCTGACTAGAGTAAAATTGTTCATCTTGGAAGTCATGATAGATAAGTTTGGATAGATAGGATGGGACCAGGTGATGGAGAAACTGGAATACCTAGCTAAATACTTTTTGTATTGAACTGGTGAGTAAAAGAGAACCACATTAGGTTATTAATCAGATGAGAATGATGAAAACAGCAATATAGGGATACTCATCCAGCAAGGTGAGAGGGAAAGATTGGAATGTAAGAATCACTTATCACAAGACATCCCTACTTACCTATGTTGAAATGGAAATTGTCATATTGCTTTTTTTAAACTCTAAATTTATATTGATAGTTTTTCTTAATCACCTTCATTTTCAAAGGTATTCCTCTTCTTCTCTCCCTTCCCCTAGAGACACTTCCCTTATAACAAAGAATAAATGAGGAAGAACATAAATTCAGCAAAACTGACTAATGTATCACCAAGACTGACAGTATACACTATTTTTCACAGCCACAATCTTCTACCTCTTCAAAGAAGAAAGGGAAGGACATTTTCTCATATCTTCTTAGAAGCCACGCCTGGCCACTATAATTATATAGCATTCCATTCTTTTCTCTCTCTCTCTCTCTCTCTCTTCTACTCTCTTCCTTCCTTTTTCTTTCTTTCTTTCTTTCTTTCTTTCTTTCTTTCTTTCTTTCTTTCTTTCTTTCTTTCTTTCTTTCTTTCTTTCTTTCTTTCTTTCTTTCTCTCTCTCTCTCTCTCTCTCTCTCTTCTACTCTCTTCCTTTCTTTCTTTCTTTCTTTCTTTCTTTCTTTCTTTCTTTCTTTTCTTTCTTTCTTTCTTTCCTTCCTTCCTTCCTTCCTTCCTTCCTTCCTTCCTTCCTTCCTTCCTTCCTTCCTTCCTTCCTTCCTTCCTTCCTTCCTTCCTTCCTTCCTTCCTTCCATTTTTACTGTTGCAATCATTAGGAGCATAATTTTCCCATTTCTGTGTACTTCTTTCTATATAAGTTCATATAAACCATCCCAAGTATCTCTGACTTCCTCATATTCATTGCCTCTCCTGGTCCAGTGAATAATAATAATATATATTCATGTAGTAAAATTTGTTTGGCTATTCCTAATTAATGAACATTTACTCTGAGGTGGCTAGGAGGCACAGTGATAACAGTGCTAGACCTGGATTCAGGAAGACTTGTGTGTTTAGATCTTGTCTCAGACACCTATCAGCTGTGTTACCCTGGGTAAACCACTTAACTTTTCTGCCTTGACTTCATCATCCTTAAAATGGGGACAATAATAACCCCTGTCTCTTAGAATTGTTTTGAGGATAGAATCAAATAACATTTATAAGCACTTTGTAAACCTTAAAGTATTTCATAAATGATAACTATTATTATTTTTACTTTGGTTCCAATTTTGTGCTGCTATGGACATTTTGATGTATATGCAACCTTTCCTTTTGTCATCTGCCTCGCTTTGTCATTTCTGGGTTAAAGAATATGGACATTTTAGACACTCTCATAGCATAGTACTTAATTTCTTTGCCAAATCATTGGACTAGTTCATATTTCCACTAAGAGTATATTGCTGTGTCTGTCTTTCTGCAGCCCCTTCAAGACTGACTATTTCCATCTTTAGTCATCTTTGCTGATTCTATTACCACTTATTTCCTAGCACTTATTCTGGGTACTGTGGAATATATAGTCAAGTTCTAAGGTTGCTGTCTTCTTGTATGACTTGAAAGAACTTGACTTAGACTATCTGGAATTCCAGTCCCTGATAGGTATTAAAAAATGAAACCCTAATGAATGAAATGAACACATGGTATTAAGGGATAAGGCTGTTTATCTATGTGTTGATATTGATTGAAAATGATCTTTTTATGGATCTGAAAGAAAATAGTTGTAATTAAGACTCGTTCCTCTTTCTACACTAGTTCTCCTTCTTGCACCAAGTTTTATTCAGGACAGGCCTCTGAGTGTGCTATGGTCTCTCAGGCAATGGCTTTGCTGCACTCCAAATAGGGCATGTGAATTCTCATGAAATGTGACTACTACAAGGAAATTGGATTTTATAAATGGGAATTTACTAGTGACCCACAAAACAAAACCAACCATTCCACAGGGCTTATATGTCTGCAGGTGGTTTTGCATCTCTACCTTTTAGATCTCATTTTTTTTCATTGCTGAAAGAACATTCTTTAAAGGAATCTGCATGGGCTGTAATGTTCTCTCTAGATCTCTCATTTCAGTCCAATTGCATTCATTCTGTTCTTAAATTTATTGCTGTGCTGTTTAATATATATTACTTCTGTCAGCATTAAATTTATTTTACAACATTGGGGCAAAGAGGTTGTAGAAACTAGATTTTAATTCTTAAACCATTAAAGCATGTTGTCCTTGATAAACACAATTTTCATTATGTACTAGCACCATATGTATACCTATAGCCATATCTCTGCATAATGGACTTTTAAGAATGCTTTCTCCCCTCTTTTCATAAAAAAGGCATTTGGTTTCTTTACTCTAAAGATTTGATTGTTCTAGAGTAGTAGTGTACTTACCTATGCATTTTGATCCATTTTTCATTGCTGTTTTTAAACTTTGAAATAGAGTTGAAATAGAAAATCTGTTTGCCAGACTCAAGAATTCTGAAAATCAATTCAATTCATTCAATTCTGTTCAGTACAATTCAATTCAGTTCATTTCATTCCATTCATTTCAACTTAGTTCAGTTCAGATGGATTCAATTCAATTTTATTCAATTCGATTCGATTCAATTCCAGAAACCTTTATTAAGTGACTGGTATCCTCAAGGCTCAGTGATCAGAGCTGGAGAGAGATCCAAACATAAAAATGAAGCCTTCCTTGTTCTTATGGATCTTACATTTTATTAAACTCCTGCTCTCATCAGTAGATTATTTCTAACCAGCAGTACCAGATTTAAAGCAGAGTGGGGGTGGGGAGGGCAGGGGGCAGTGACTTTCTGGCCCCAGAAGGATTTTTATCCAGAGCACACTTCTTTACCTTACTTCCTTACTCTTGGCTAAAAACCAGATATTGCTCTTTTTCCCTTCACAAGGAAGGCACACTCAGCAACCATGAAGATTGAGTAGGCCAGAAATCTGTAACTAAGCATGTTTACTTCTTGCAAAGAGTGACTGAAGTTTAAAAAGGAAGGGATGTCGCATATATTTTGGAAAAAAAAATTTACACTCATTTTTTTTAAAACAAACCAGCATCTGCCACCAGAACATGTTCTTACTATGAAATCTCCTTGTTCAGTGAAAACCTTGTTTTGTTTAGGAGACTCTAAGCTTGAGGGCTGTCAGAAATAGTGCATCATCATCATTTGTCAAAAACCAGGAAAGGAGACAGGCCTGTTGAAATCAACAGGGAGAGGGAGGGGATTTTCTTAGGAAGTGGAGGGAAAAATTAAAAAAAAATACAAAATTTCAACAAAAGTAGGTGTTGACTTCCTTTACTACTTATATTTGTAGCATCAATTTGGGGCATCTTGGAGATGCACATGAAAACTCTTAGACTCTGTCTTAATGACCCCTCAACCTAGAGCAATGAACCACCTTACTTGGCCCTCTCAATCATGCAAATTCTTCATGTAAGGTCTCTCCTGGAATTTTATATTCTACTGAACTTAAATCTAATGAACACTGCTATTCTTTCATTTCATTTTTCTCCCTTGAAATGTCATCTGACCATTGTAGATATTTATCAGACAGATTGTACCTGCTTCATTAAAAAGGGATTTGCCACATAGCACTTTCTTTTTTTTTTAAATTTTTTGTTTTGTTTTTGGATTCAGACTCATAGGTCCGGAGAAGCATTGAATTCTAGTTGTCAGGTTGGGACCTAGGAAATTATTTCATCCAAATCCCTTACTTTATTTTATTTATTTTTTAAACCCTTGCCTTCTTTCTTTGAATCAATACGGTGTATTGGTTATAAGATAGAAGGGCAAAGGCTACGCAATGAGGGTTAAGTGGTTTTCCCAGGATCACACTGCTAGGAAGTGTCTGAGGCCAAATTTGAACATAGGACCTCCTATCTCTAGGTCTAGCTCTCAAACCACTGAGATATCTAGCTGCCCCCAAATCCCTTATTTTATAAATGAGTAAAATTGATATCCCAGAAAGGTTGTGAAATTTGTTCAAGGTTACACAGATGTCAAAACTGAGATAATGCCCACACAATTAACTGTAGACAGAAAATACTACAAGAAAATGATTGGAACAAAGATGACTTGTACTCTAGTTACACTAGTATTTCCCCCTACAATATAGGTAGATGTTATAACTTTTGAAAACTTTATTTAACAATCATTGTGAATAGTTCCTTTACTTAGGTTCATAATCAAATAGTAAACTAACAGATTATCCAAAAAGGGTTCTATTTATTTATGCTTATCAAAAAGTAATAATTACTATAAAATTTTTATTGAGACAAAAAAAAAGCACAAGAGGAAGTCGTATGGAAGTACAGGCTCCTCCGGACACCCCAAGTCTCTAGAGAAATCCCAGGTCAAAGAGGATGTGAGGAATTTCCTAATCTTGATCCCCTGGAACACTGACTAAAGAAAGCTGGCCCTGATGCAACTAAAGGGACAAACTGCATGAACAAAGGATTCACTGAGAGATACATTTCCTTCTATTTTAGGTGCATTTCTCCATGCCTTCTGATAAGCACAGATATGTACCTTCTGTTTGGATCTCAAATATCAATATATTCTCTGAGATAGGTAACTCATCTTTTATGAACAGGGTATAAGATGTCATAAACAATGTATACCTATGCTTCTACCCCAGACACTAAGGCACCTTACATGGGAATGTCATCTAATCCCCCTTGTTTGTCCCCCTCCCCACCCTTCTGTTCCTGGTCATGCAGTCTCTGTTCCTTTAAGATATAAAAATCTGATCCCCTTCTCTTCAGGGAGACAGATTTCACCTGCACCTCCTGGCCTCCTGGCTATTCATTCAATGAATTATTCTATTTTATTTTTTTTAATTTTATTTAATTAGATGATTTAGAATTTTTTTCCATGGTTGCAAGACTCATGTTTTTTTCCCTCCCCTCCCCCACCCCTTCCCATAGCTGGCACACAATTCCACTGGGTAAACCCAGTGTAAACAAGTGTCATTGATCAAGATCGATTTCCATATTATTGATATTAGCACTAGGGCGATCATTTAGAGTCTATATCCCCAGCCATATCCCCATCAACCCATGTGATCAAGCAATTGCTTTTCTTCTGTGTTTGTTTCCCCACAGTTCTTCCTCTGGATGTGGATAGTGTTCTTTCTCATATGTCCCTCCAAATAGTTCCAGATCATCACATTGCTACTAGTAGAGAAGTCCATTACATTCAATTGTACCACAGTATATCAGTCTCTGTGTATAATGTTCTCCTGGTTCTGCTCCTTTCCCTCTGCATCAATTCCTGGAGATCTTTCCAGTCACATGGAATTCTTCTAGTTTATTATTCCTTTGAGCACAATAGTATTCCATCGCTATCAGATACCACAGTTTGTTCAGTCATTCCCCAATTGAAGGGCATCTCCTCATTTTCCAATTTTTTGCCACCACAAAGAGCACAGCTATGAATATTCTTGTACATGTCTTTTTCCTTATTATCTTCTTGGGATAAACCCAGTAGTCCTATGGCTGGATCAAAGGGCAGACAGTCTTTTAGCACCCTTTGGGCATAGTTCCAAATTGTCTTCCAGAATAGTTGGATCAATTCACAACTGGCTATTCCCAGTACCAAGGACATCAAAGGTCTAGTAAGTACCAACAAAAATAATGACCATAATAACAACAATAAACAAGGAGAAAAGTACCATGTTAGCATTCAGTTCTATTCATCATTTATGATTAAGCATCTGCTTAATTCCAGGCACTATGCCAGGTCCTGGTAATACAAAGACAAACTCAAAAAAGGATACAGCTTCTACCCTCAAAGAGTTTTTGTTCTATTGGATTTGAAGGCATCTTTTTGCTTTCAAGTCTGAAAATTTCCATTTTTCTATTTTAACAGATCTTAAAAGGACTTCTAAGAAGCTACCACTGAATCAATGTATGAATTTTTAGCCTATTGAGGTATTATTATTAGGAGGAAGCATGATGCAGCAGGCAAAACACTGAATCAGAGAACCTGGACTGTAATATGATTTCTGCCACTTGATGATTTGGTCATCCTGAAAAAAATTTCTTAGCCTTTATTGACTTTAGTTTCTCTGTCAAAATTGGTGTGGTGAGAGGAAAGGACAGGCTATATATGGCCCTAAGATCCCTTTTGAATATTTTGTATTAGCCCACTTTCCCATTCAGCATTAGCATGAGCAGGTTAGATCCTTAAAGGGGTTCTTGCTACTACTCACAGGGTTTAGGGGGTTCATGAGCCCCATTAGTACAGTTTCATTACAAAATCAGACAATAGATCAGCTAGATTTTTCTTAAAAACTTATTTTTCCAAATATATTTTATCTAGTGATATAGCAAGAGTAATAGTTACAAAGCATTTCCCCTAAAATATGGGGCAAATTCTCCTGTAAATACATAACTCCTATCAATACACACAGAATCCCTGAATATGTCAGCGTGGACATGACATTAAAGTTCAGTGTTAGGTATATATTTAGGGAACACTGGTGTCCAGGGACAACTCGGAGCTCCATAATTACAGGGTCTCAGCCGAATTTCACTGAACAAATCACTCAGCTGCCCAACTAACCTAGGTTCTTCCATTAAACAGTCTTTAATTAGAGTGGCATCTCAACTGAGCTCTTCATAGGTTGCAATGTTTTAGACTGTTAGGTCAATGCATTGATGTCTTGGGTATGTGTAAGTGGTATTGTGTCCCAGGACTACATTTCCCAGCAACCCACTCTCTGGCTGTCCTGGGCAGGAAGTGGATTTCTGGGTAGCTCCGCCTCTCGGGGGCGGGGCTTCCAGGCCTGTTTTGGCAGAGGCACAAGGGTTGTTGGATTTCTGGTGGTTGTCTGCTCAGTGAAAGAACCCCTTTCTCTCTAATTAAAAAAAAAAAAAAAACCTACAGAAGTTAAATTCTTTATAGTCTTTATTTTCCCCCCACAGTATAGAGGGTTACTTGACTACTGATATGATTCCTCGACCCATTTATCTGCTGAACTAGTTTACCTCCAGAGTTGGCTATTGCTGGGTTTGCATGAGTATGTTGCTTAATAGTATGTTGGGCATAAGTGCTGCTAGTCAAAGTTCGATTGGTCAGGTGGCCTCTGTATTTCTGTATTGCTTCCAGAGTGGGCCAAGCAGTTCTGCAAAGCTTCTGTTTCTGACTTGAAACGGGGCAGGTCACTGGGCCAATGCATCTTTGAGCTCTTCTTCGGACAAAACATCTCTACTGGTGGGGGTTGACCAGTTGGATTCCTAGGACTTATTGTTTGAAGAACAGCTGAACTTTCACCATCTCCAGCCACTGGCTTGCCTAGATGGTACTGTGCTCTTTAGCTAGTGTTCTAGTGCTCTTTCAATTAGGTTAATGACTGCTGTTTTAGGATTGACATAAGCCTATCTTCTCTAAAGTCCTCAAAGCCCCATCACCAAAGTTTGTGAGCCCTAAACAGGGGGTGGGAAAGATTTAGCTTTTCCAACTTGACAATTATTGTTGATTTGGAGATGTTTTCCTTCAGTTTGGGGATTCTACCTTTACTTAGGATGATGATATTCAAGTTTCACCTCCCAAAATCCTGCTGGTTCTCATGCAGATACTGACTAAGGATAAAAGTATTGAGTACTTTGCACCTGAGGCAAGTTCATTTCTCACCAGCTTCTTGATATACATGGGAGCTATGCAAGCTTCAGATCCTTTCTAGTGTTTGGAACATTTCTTTTGCATTTGAAAAGGTTTCCCTTTACATTTCAATCTATTTTTAATGATTATGACTTTCAACTTTGTTGATGTCTAAAGGGGCACATTTGTTTAATTTTTAAAAATTCAACCTTTACATTAATTGAATCTGGCTTATTCCTATTGGGAATTAGCAAGGCTTCCCTGTTTCTCTCTAAAAGTCTCAGTTGATGTCATAGATTTCATAGGTGAAATATACAGGTGATGGGCGGTAATAAATATTTCTAGAATTAGAAATTTTAAGAACACTAACAGTTAGGGTAGAAAAAAGAAAAAAGAAAAACATGCTATCTTTGATTTTTAAAAAAAAAGACCAACATGTAAAATGATCCATAAAAATGACTCATTGGGCCAATACACATTTCCAATAAGAAGTAATTTGGTGATATGTCAATCATACAATGCATCATATATTATTGAACAGAAGCAGGAAAACCCTATTTTTGTTATTTTCTTTTTAAGAACTTGACACAGTTTTGGAGTATTTTCAGTTCAGGAAGACACTGATAAAATTTGTGTACCATCTTAAAGTTATATAAAAGAATAAGGAAAAAGTAACTTTATACTTTGGGCTGATGTATAAGAAATGCTGTCCTCTGTTCAATACACCAATGAAGTATCATCTCCCCCATGATCCAAATTATTGTCTTTAGGAGTTTGATAATCTGTCAGTGGCATTATTTTATACCCTCCAAATTATTTTCTATATGAAGACTAATACCAAACCATCAGAAATCAACTTTTTAGCCTGGTTAGTTTTTAGTTTTTAGCCTCACTCAGGCTCATAAATAATAATAATCTTGAAGCCAATGATCATTTTAGAGACACAGAAAATCAATAGGCTTATAAAGAATTTTATATTATGAATTTAAACTGATTTATCTGTCCAGTTTGACAGCAAGAAAGGAAAGTTACATTCCTCCATTCCACATGATTCACTTAATGGAAGGTTCCATTTATACAAACTTTAAGTGATTTATAAAGAGTTCAAGCAGCAGACTCTATTAGGACAAAAAAGCCAAGTTCTTGAGCTTTCATACCAGACAGGATAGCCAAAATGAAATCAGGCTATTTTTTTAAATGGCAAATTCAATCTCCAGTTTGTTAAAACTAAAAGGAAACAACTCTACACAGGGGAATGAGTAAGTAAACCATGACATTACGTATGGTTTGCAGTTTTCCTCCCTCTTAAAATTGATCATCTGCCTAAGTAGCACAATTATGGAACAAGTCTTGTAGGGGAAAGGCAGCGACCTATGTGAGATTCCCTCATCTTGAGAAAATTCAGCTCATTGATTTTCAGATGGCTGTTGACAATACAGAAACAAATGCTTTAATAAAGCAAGTTGTTTTTGAATGTTAACATAATAAACATGATAGGCAGCTCTTTATAATCAGAGGCTAATCATTATTAATTCCTTTGACATTCAAGTCGGTGACATTAATTATAACAAATGTCTTCTGTAGATATCTAATGCAGTCCAAAACTCCACAGCAAACCCATTGTCATTCGGAACCTGATGTGGCACATTTGTTGTCAAGTGCTGCTCAAAGATCTAATTTCCTGTATCTTATTAATCAAAGTGAATATATGATTTTGGGGAGATAAGAAGGGAAATGTTTTGAAATGTTTGATCATTTTGGCCTAAACTACACATTTGAGTTTGATTTTTTTCCTGATAAGGGAAGAAAGCTATTTGAAGTTTATAAAAGTTTAGATTTGATTAGACTGGATTTTTCATCCATAAGTCTCAAGTCCACTTATATGAATTCTGATGAACATGTATTTTAGAAAACTAAAGACTATTATTTTCATTCTGCATGTGGAAATGGGCAAAATGAGATTTGAGAACAACTCCTCACCAATTTGCTTCCCTGCTTATAGAAATGAGCAGAAATATAGCTTGAGCTTTTTTCTCTAAAAAAAATTAAGAAGCAAGTATTTATTAAATAACTGCAATATGCCAGGCACAGTGCTAAATATTTTACAAATATTATCTCAATTAATTATCCCAACACCTTTGAGAGGTAGGTTCTATTATTATCCCTACTTTACAGTTAAGAAAACGTAAGGCCCTTGCTCAAAGTCATACTCCTAATAAATGTTTGAGGCTAGATTTGAACGCGGGTATTTTTCTGATTTCAGGGGTCTAGAACTTTATCCACTGAGCCACCTACTTACTTCCAAAGTAAACACAGGTTAAATGACTTGTGCAGTCACACAACTAGTAAATGTCTGAGACTAGATTTGAATTAAGGTCTAAGCCCACTGAACTTGGCTAACTAAAATGGCTTCATTGGGCAACCTCATCTCTTCTTAATACGGAGGTTTTTTTTTTATTTTTTATTTTTTATTTTCCCCACCTGACTAGATAGCTTTTAATTAATTCAGTAAATATTTTAAAGTCTATTATATGTCAGGAATGCAATTCATAAGATTGTATTTAAAACCAAATAGCTTGTATTTTCCTTGAGGGGAAAACACTATGTTTACAAGGCAAGCTAATGGTACAGTTAGTTAGGTGGCACAGTAGAAAAAACTGGGGATAAAGAGGATAAAACGTATCTTCCTAAGTTCAAATCTGGCCTCAGACACTTTACTGCCTATGTAACCTTAGCCAAGTCACTTAACCTTATTTGCCTCAATTTTCTCTTCTATCAAATGGTGTAGAAAGGGAAATGGCAAATCAATTCAGTATCTCTGCCAAGAAAACCCCAAATGGATTCAGAGAGAGTCAGATATGACTGAAAATAGCTGAATAGTGAATGAACCCAAGCAAAATATATACAAAAATGATGCAAAGTAATTTTGTTTCCAGGGTGAAGAGGCATTAAGAGCTAGAGAAATTAGAAAAGGTTAGTGATTCCAAGAGACAGAAATCAGGAGTTAGAATATTCTAGACATAGGGCACAGTGTGTGCAGGGGCAGAGTGGAAAGCCAGATCATCACATGTGAGGAACATCAACATCATTTAGGGCAGCTGGGCTGGAATAGAGTGTTTCAAGTAGGGTTACTCCTATTGCCCAGCTATTCGATGTAGAAAAATCTTGTCTCTGTCCCTAGGTTATAAGCTTCTCAAAGCCATGGCTTTGAAAGTCAGTGTACTACAGTAAAAGGAGTATTGACCATGAGGTCAGGAAATATTTGAGTTTGTGCCTGTACTTGTTAACTGTGTAACCACATGGAAATATCAAATAGCATTAATTAAGTCTTAATTATTTACCAGGCTCTCTGGTGGCTCTGACCTGAGTTCAGATCCCATCTCAAACAGTCAGTCACAGTGTTCACCCTAGGCAAGTTACTTAACCCCCTGTTTTCCTTGTTGCACTGAAGAAGGAAATGGCAAATAGACCTAAAAGCATTATTTAGAATCTTAAATTAGAAGCCAACTAGTCTAGAAATCACCTTTGCATTTAATTGGTGAGAAAGTCGGGCTTGTGCGTTTTCCAAGTGAGTCAGACAAGCAAGAAGTATTTACTATATGCTTAGTATGTGCCTGGCATTGTGCTAAGTATTGGGGTTTCTAAAAAGGGAAAAAGAACCTCACCCACACAAAACAACCCAACAGAATTAACCCCTTCAAGGAGTTTATGTTCTAATGGAGAGGGGGTGGCAATTCAAATAGTTACATACATAGAATATAAATATAATAAAGTATAGTAAAATATATGTATATAAATATTTTAAAAATGAAAGTTAATCTTAAGAGGTGTTAAGGGTAAAATTTAGGGTTGAGACTCAATAAAATTTTTAGTGGTTGGCAGGGATTTAAATTCTAAATCCCAATGAAATACTCATGTCAGAATGGAAATTTATGTTGGTTTATTTACAATTGAAGGAAGAAATTAAGAATAAGGGAGAGAGAGAAAAAGGGAAGATCTGCTCCAGCCTGGGCTGGGCTAGGGGGAGTTCAGAGGCCTCATCCAAGGGGCCTCCCTAGAAGATTAAATCTAGCTTGGCTTCCAGCCACGAGTTCTCCTCCAAGATGAGGGGCCTCCTTGGAGGCTAGTGCCTCCAGAAAGAGTCAAGGAAAAGGGGAGTCAGCCTTATCACTTACCACGTGGTCATCTCAGGGAAGCAGTCTGAGGTCCCACACTGGAGCTCCTCCAAGTCAAGTTCCACTGCCCAAAGCCCCTCTCACAGGAAGAGGCTCAAAATATAAAGGCAGTTCTTTATGTCACTTCCTGTGTCTCACATGTACCAATGGTGGCTTAAATTTGGCTTTGGACAGCCCAGGGGGTCAGTCAGTTGTTTCTGATTTGTCACTTTCTAGCACACCTGGGTCATAGACCTTCCTCCCCCAAACTTAATCCTTAAGTGGGGTTGTATACATTCCTGGTTGCTAGAATTCTAAAGACTAAGCAGTGTGGAGTAAATCTGAAAATTCACAGAGGAAAAGCATTAGCCTTGGGGGTGTGGAAGCAATGTGTGGAAGATGAGATTTGACCTGAGTCTTGAAGGAAGCCAAGAAAGGAAGGAGACTGAGTTGAAGAGGGAGAACAATCTAGACATAGGGGACAGCCAATACCAAGGCACAAAGCCAGGACATGTAATATTGTTTATGAGAAAAAGCAAGCAGTCCAATTCAATTGAATGCTAGATTATTTGGAAGGAAGTAATTATATGAAAAATAGAAATGGGGCCAGCTGGGTTGCTCAGTGGATAGAGCCAGACCTGGAGACAGGAGGTCCTGGGTTTAAATCTGGTCTCAGACACTTTCTGTATGTGTGACTCTGGGCAAGGCACTTAATCCCCTCTGCCTACCTGTTATTGCTCTCCTGCCTTGGAACCAATATTTAGTATTGCTTCTAAGATAAAAAAGTAAGGGTTTAAAAAATAGAAATATACAAAAAGTCCAGCACTTTAATGCTGAATAGGATTTTCCATTGGATCTTGGAGGTAATAAAGATCCACTGGAGTTTATTGAGTAGTGGTGGAAATGTGGCCAGGAAAATCACTTTTGCAAAGGTATGGAGGATGGACTAGAGCAAGGAGAGGCTGAGTCATGAAAAATAATTATAAGGCTATCGAAGTAGTCCAGGTAAGAGGTACTGAGGTCCCAGACTAGGATGTGAATAGAGAGAAGGGGAGAGTTGTTATGAATATAAATCTGACAACAGATGAGCAAGTGAGGGATAATTGAGAGGCTATGGTACCCTCAGTGAGAATAGGAAAAATCAGGAAGAAGGGGAGGGTTTGGAGAAAAAGAGATAATAGATTCTGTTGCCTGTGGGATATGCAATTAAAGATGTTCAAAAGTATCATGATGAAGCTTAAGAATTCAAAGAGAGATTTGAACTTTAGATATACATCAAAGAATCATTCACATAGAAATGATAATAAAATTGTGTAATTTGAATCTGTTACCTTAAAAACCACAATCCACAACAAAACTACAATTCTCAGCACTCTACTCACTTCCTGTTGTTATGTGCTGATGTAGACAGGATATAAATTGGGTGGAGTTCTGTCTCTTTCTCTCTTTCTTCTCTTGGCTATGGTGAAGCGGGGATTTTTGAGTAAGTAGAAAAACTTAGTCATGTGGTTCTATTTTGTCAAATGATAAATTTTGTAAAAATAATACATGAAGTATTGGACAATTAATTTAAATCTTACAAAATCCATGAGAACTGATGAACCCAAAGGAAATAGTAAAGAGAGAAGAAGAGATGGCATGGGACAGAGCCTTGCAGGACATGAACAGTCAGTGGAGATGGCCTGGACTAAGATTCAGAAAAGATGAGTTGTCTGACAGATTGAAGGGTAGGAAAAAATAGTGTCACAGATGCCAAGGGAAGAATCCATTTATTTTTTCCTCTCAAACTCTCCCTTCTTCCCAATTTTCCTATTAGCACTGAGGTTACCACCAGATTCTCAGTCATCTGTCACTCATACTCCCTTCACATACTCACTCTATTGTCAAGTTTATCTTCGTAAGAGCTCTCATATCTCCCCTTCTAGTCATACAGCCACAACCTTAGTAGCCACAAAGAGATACTGATCAACTGATTCAGGGAAAGTAAGAAGGATAAATATTAGATTTGGCAACTAAGTGATCATAGGTAACTTTGGAGAAAACAGAGGTAGTTGAAGGATGAGGTTAGAAGTCTGATTTCAAAGATTTAGAAATTAGGGAGAAAAGAAAAGGAGGAACCGATTATAGAGGGTTTTTTCAAAAGAGGTTAATGACAAAAGGGAGAAAGAATATAAGATGATACTTATTATAGACTGATGAAATAAATTTTATTTTAAGGATAGAAATGTGATTGAGATGGAAAATTAATGAGAATGGGGGTGATGGAACAGATGATCTTCTGGAAGGGGGAGAGGGATCATGGGGATGTGTACAGAAGCTTGCCTTGATGAGAAGAGGGATTACCTTTTCATTTGACAATCAGGAGTATAGGAAGAGATAATGAAGGAAAATGTCTGAGTCATCTGATATCAAGGAAAGGAGGAGAAGAAAGAGCTCTTGATGAATAGTTTCTCTCTGTCTCTGTCTCTCTGTTTCTGTCTGTCTGTCTCTGTCTCTCTCTCTTTCTCTGTCTGTCTGTCTCTTTCTCTCTCCCTCCCTTCTTCTCTGTGTGTGTGCGTGTGTGTATGTGTGTTGAGAGGAAATAATGGCAGGGAAGTTTGGGGGAGGATGAAAAAAAAATTTGAGTAACATTTGTGGTGAATGGTATAGTGAATTTATTAGGGAGGTATAAAAGATTTGCCTTGCTGCACTGAGAACTCTGTTACAATTACATTACATAAATATATAGTGGATTCAATTGTGATTTCCAGATTTTGTCCAATTTGTGCCAGGTAAAGAGAAGAGAAGGAAGGGAATAAGGGCTATAATTCAAGGTTGGGGTTTGACAAGGCATGATCAACAACTATAACAGGGTGAAAGGGATTCCAATGTAGAGGATTGTGTAGAATTAACATGATTTAATGGGAGTCAATATATGGCATGGAGACAGTATTGCTAGTGTAGGGAGGAATAACCTGTGGAATAACTAAGGGATGAAAGGACTGGAGGTCATGTGGGTTAGGATAAAGAACAAACCTAAGCAGCTTTAGGCAGATGGTAGATGCAATGGTAGTATAGATAAATATATAGACAGACAGACAGACAGACAGACAGATAGATAGATAGATAGATAGATAGATAGATAGATAGATAGATAGATAGATAGATATAATCAGTAAAATGATTTTCAGAGATTATGAATGTAGAAACAAATACTTGCCTTTCCTGTTCTGTGTTTATTTTCCTGAGTCAATGAATGTCATTTTTGTGATTATGAAGAATCAGTCCAAGGAACTGGATAGATCAAGTGGTCTCAAGGCCAGGGAAGGACACTGACTGGTTACAAGGGAAACTTCTACTTTGGAAGAGTCTAATCCCCTGTACAGACTTACTAGAAATCATGGACTTTAATATGGAAATTTGTTTTCTTTGACTATGATTATTTATTTCAAGGGTTTTGTTTTTCTTTCCCTTTTTTCTTTCCTATTTTTCATTCAGGCTGGGGACAGGAGGTAGGGAGAAAGTAAAAAAAAAAGATAATTTAAAAAATAATTTAAAAAGAAAACATACACTTTGAGGGAGTTGGTATAGAAGAGAAATGAAATGTAAAATGTCCAGTCAGCAGCATACAGACTGTTTCATGCTTTGATGTGGTTTAATTTTGTGTTTCTTGAGAGGGTGCAACAAGGATTATATATTAAGGGGCTGAATATTATTTAACTAATTCTAGTAGTGCATGGTATGAGTCTTTCATGATTTAGAGCTTTTCTTTGTATATAAGGATTAAACATCTATCCTATATATGATATACATGGCAAAAAAGTATCACAGACAAATTTGGCAAAGACTCCTTAATATAATCATTTTAAATGCATAAAATAAAATATTTAGGATAATAAAGGAAGAGAACTATATTGAAATAGTACATTTTTTCCCAACCAAATAGAAAGATCACTTGACTTAGGTTCACAGAACTCTTGGGAGTCCATGGACCTCAGGTTAAGGTATCTTTTTTTTTTATTAAAAAAAATTTAAATCTTATTTAGTCAAATTAGAACATTATTCCTTGGTTACAAGAATCATCTTCGTTCCTTCCCTCCCCTCCCCACACCCTTCCATTAGCCAATGAGCAATTCCAGTGGGTATTACATGTGTCCTTAATCAGAGCCTATTTCCATGTTGTTGATGTTTGCACTAGGTTCATTTAGAGCCTACATTCCCAATCACATCCCTCTCGACCCATGTGATCAAGCAGCTGTTTTTTTTTCAGGGTTTATTCTCCCACAGTTTTCCTCTGAATATGGAGAGTGTTCTTTCTCATAGATCCCTAGGGGTGGTTTAGGATTACTGCTTTGCCATTAATGGAGAAGTCCATTACATTCGATTGTACCACAGTGTATCAGTCTCTGTGTATAATGTTTTCCTAGTTCTGCTCATTTCATTCTGCATCAATTCCTGAAGTTGGTTCCAGTTGACATGGAATTCCTTCAGTTTATTATTCCTTTGAGCACAATAGTAATCCATCACCAACATATACCACAATCTGTTCAGCCATTCCCCAATTGAAGGGAATCCCCTCATTTTCCAATTTTTTTGCCACCACAAAGAGCACAGCTATGAATATTCTTGTACAGGTCTTTTCCCTTATTATCTCTTTAGGGTACAAATCCAGCAGTGCAATGGCTGGATCAAAGGGCAGACAGTCTTTTAGCACCATTTGGGCATAGTTCCAAATTGTCCTCCAGAATGGTTGGATCAGTTCAAAACTCCACTAGCAAGGCATTAATGTCCCAACTTTGCTACATCCCCTCCAGCATTCATTACTTTCCTTTGCTGTCCTGTTAGCCAAACTGATAGGTGTGAGGTGATACCTCAGAGTTGTTTTGATTTGCATCTCTCTGATTATAAGAGATTTAGAATACTTTTTCATGTGCTTATTAATAGTTTTGATTTCTTTGACTGAAAATTGCCTGTTCATGTCCCTTGCCCATTTATCAATTGGAGAATAGCTTGATGTTTTGTAAAATAGATTTAGCTCCTCGTAAATTTGAGTAATTAGACCTTTGTCAGAGGTTTCTGTTATGAAGATTGTTTCCCAATTTGTTGCTTCCCTTCTAATTTTGGTTGCATTAGTTTTGTTTGTACAAAACCTTTTTAATTTGATGTAATCAAAACTATTTATTTTACATTTTATGATTTTTTTCTAACTCTTGTTTGGTTTTAAAATCTTCCCTTTCCCAAAGATCTGATAAGTATGCTATTCTGTGTTCTTTTTTTTTAATTTACTTACAATTTCCTTCTTTATAATCAAGTCATTCACCAATTCTGAGTTTATCTTGCTGTAGGGTGTAAGATGTTGATCCAAACCTAATTTCTCCCATACTGTCTTCCAATTTTCCCAGCAGTTTTTTTTTTTAATCAAATACTGGATTTTGGTCCCCAAAGCTTGGATCTTTGGGTTTATCATAGACTGTCTTGCTGAGGTGACTTTACTCAAGGCTATTCCACTGTTCCTCTTTTCTGTCTCTTAGCCAGTACCATATTGTTTTGATGACCACTGCTTTATAGTATAGTTTGAGATCTGGTACTGCAAGGTCACCTTCCTTCGCATTTTTTTTTTCATTATTTCCCTGGATATCCTTGCTCTTTTGTTCTTCCAAATAAACTTTCTTATGATTTTTTCTAATTCAGTAAAAAGGTTTTTGGTAGTTCAATGGGTATGGCACTAAATGAATTAATATGGGTGGGATTGTCATTTTTATTATGTTAGCTCATCCTACTCATGAGCAATCAATGCTTTTCCAATTGCTTAGATATAGTTTTAATTGTGTGGAGAGTTCCTGTGTCTGACTTGACATAGTTCCTGTGTCTGACTTGACAGATAGATTCCTAAGTATTTTATATTGTCTAGGGTGATTTTAAATGGAATTTCTCTTTCTAATTATTGCTGCTGAGATATGTTGGATATATATAGAAATGCTGATGACTTATGCAGGTTTATTTTGTATCCTGCAACTTTGCTAAAGTTATTGATTATTTCGATTACCTTTTTGGTTGAATCTCTAGAATTCTTTAAGTACACCATCATGTCATCCGCAAAGAGTGATAACTTGGTCTCCTCCTTGCCTATTTTAATGCCTTCAATTTCTTTTTCTTCTCTAATTGCTACTGCTAGTGTTTCTAGTACAATGTCAAATAATAGAGGTGATAATGGGCATCCTTATTTCACTCCTGATCTTACTGGGGAGGCTTCTAGTTTGTTCCCATTGCAGATGATGTTTGCTGATGGTTTTAGATATATACTGTTTATTATCCTTTAGGAAAGGCCCTTCTACTCCTATGCTTTCTAGTGTTTTTGATAGTAATGAGTATTGCATTTTTTCAAAGACTTTTTCCACTTTTATTGAGATAATCAAGTGATTTTGTTGATTTATTTGTTAATATGGTAAATTATTTGGATGGTTTTCCTAACATTGAACCATCCTGGCATCCCTGGTATAAATCCTACCAGGTCATAATGAATAACTCTCGTGATCATTTACTGGAGTCTTTTTTGCTAGTATCCTATTTAAGATGTTTGCATCTATGTTCATTAAGAAGGTTTGTCTGTAGTTTTCTTTCTGTGTTTTTGACCTGCCTGGCTTTGGAATCAGTACCATATTTGTGTCGCAAAAGGAATTTGGTAGAACTTCTTCTTTGCTCATTCTGTCTAATCATTTGTATAATAATGCAATTAATTGTTCTTGGAATTTTTGATAATTTATTTGTAAATCCATCTGGTCTTAGGGATTTTTTCTTAGGGAGTTCTTTGATAGCTTGTTCAAATTTTTTTTCTGATATGTGGTTGTTTAGGTATTCTATTTCTTCCTCTTTTAGTCCAGGCAATTTATATTTTTGTGAATATTCACCCCTATCAGCTAGATTGCCATATTTATTAACATATAATTGGGCATAATAATTTTTAATGATTGCGTTAATTTCCTCTTCATTAGAGGTGAGGTCTCCCTTTTCATCTTGGATACTGTTGATTTAGTTTTCTTTTCTTTTTAAAAAGTATATTGACTAATACTTTGTCTATTTTATTTGTTTTTTTTTTTCAGAGTATTCTTTGACTTTCCATTTTATTAATTTCTCCATTATTTTTTAGGATCTATACTTTAGCTTTCTTCTGGGGATTTTTAATTTGTTTGCTTTCAAGTTTTTGGATTTGCATGTCCAATTCATTGACCTCTGTCATCCCTAATTTGTTAATCTATGAACTCTAGGATATAAATTTTCCTCTGGGTAATGCTTTGGCTGCAACCCATTGATTTTGAAAAAAATGTCTTATCATTGTCATTTCCTTCAATGAAATTATTAATTGTCCCTATGATTTGTTCTTTAACTAACCAATTTTAGAGAATCATATTAATTTCCCATTAATTTTTTTATTTGACTCTCCATGTACCCTTACTAATTATTATTTTTATTGCATTGTGATCTGGAAAGGTTACTTTGATTATTTCTGCTCTCTTGCACTTGTTTGCAATGTTTTTATGCCCTAATACATGTTTGTAGCAGTCCACAGCTGTGCATGCACTAGGGAAATAATCAGTCTGTAAAAATTGTCTTAGGAGAGTGTGTACTCAGTCCTGCGCATGGCAAGAAAGGCACTGACCTTTGATCCCAACAGGTTTAGGTGTGAAATCAGGTTTCTTTGTTCTTACCAGGCTGAGAAAAGATATGCCCCTATCTTGTCATGATTTACATCTGAACCAATGACAATCCACTGTGTTTCCATTAATAAGTATTATGTATCTTTGCATATGAATGTCAATAAAGATGAGCAGCACATGACCAGCCCACCACTTACCCACTTATCTTCCTTCCTTCCTTCCTTCCACTTCTTTCACCTATCTCTCTCTCTCCTGGGGCTTGGCCTCTGGTCATGCTCAGTCTTTCTTATGTAGTTTCTTTGTCTCTGTGAATCACCTTTGCTTCCCTGTCCCCTAGCCATAAGCCATAACAGTCTGTACTCAAAGCATGGCTTTAAGGGACTGTGGCTTTGCCCTCTACTGATTTCTAAACTCATTTCTGATTCCCATGGTGTTGTTTAAAGTCACCTCACTGTCTCATGTCCTTGTGAAGTGGGAGGATGGAGCTAGGTCTGTGTAGCTTGATTTCCACAGGATTCTGTGCCTGACTCTTTCTTACCATCCCCCATGGCTTCAGTTCCTTTCCCCCAACAGATAATCTTCTATCTTTCCTTACTTGTGGGGGCTGCTGGCAGTCCCCCCAATAATGGTCAATCTTTGTGAATATACCATGTGCTGCTGAAAAGGAGATGTAATCCTTTTGTTCCCAATTTATTTTCCTCCACATATCTACTAACTAATTTTTCTAAGATTTCATTCACTTATCTTACCTTTTTCTTATTTATTTTTTGGTTTGATTTATCTAGATTCAAGTCTCCCACTAGTATAGTTTTTCTATCTGTTTCATCCTTGAGTTCCACTAGTTTCTCCTTTAGAAATTTGGATGCATACATGTTGAGAACAGATATTTCTTCAATGTCTATACTGCCTTTAATCAAGATGTAATTACCTTCTCTATCTCTTTTGACTAGATCCAATTTTACTTTGGCTTTGTCAGATATCATGATTGCAACTCCTGCCTTCTTTTTATCAGTTGATGCCCAATTGATTTGGCTCCATCCTCTTAATTTCACCCTATGCATATCTACCTTCCTCATTTGTGTTTCTAGTAGACAGCATACAGTAGGATTTTGGTTTCTAATCCACTCTGCTATTAGCTTGTGTTTTATTCCATTCATTCATTTCATTCACATTCAGACTTATGATTGCCAGCTGTGTATTTCCCAGCATTTTGATTTCTATTCCTGATCCTGCCTTTTCTTCTTTCACTATTTCCTTCTACACCAATGTTTTGTTTTTAATTAGTTCCTCTAATTCCCACACTTATTTTATTTCCCTTTCTACTCCCCCTCCCTTCTTATTCCCCTCTTATTTTCTTTATAGTCTTTTTATACGACACCCTCACCCTCTCCCTCCATTGTATTGCTTCATTTATTACCCTTATATTTCCCTATAGGGTGCAAATCAATTCTCTGACTCAATGGATTGGATTGTTCTTCCCTCTTTGAGTCAATTTGAATGTATGTAAGAATTGAGTATTTCCTATCTCCAACCTCTTTACCCTTCCAGTGTGCAGTGTATTGATGTTCTGCTTTCCTCCTACCACGTGCTTTTTTGTGACATATATATTTACTCCATTTTGTTTCTTTTCCCATTTCTCTTAATATTAAACTCCTTTTTAACTCTTGTTGTATATATACATATATATACACATATATATGTATATATACATATTTATGCATACATATATCTATATACATATTTATATCTTGGCATTTCATCCTATACAGTTTGTCACTTTTCCTTCTAAGTATAATTCTTCTAGCTACCCAGGTGATAATAACAATTTTTAAGAGTTACCAATATTCTCTTTTCTTTTAGGGATGCATATCATTTTAAATTATTGGGTACCTTAAGAAAAGTTTATTTGTTTTTTGTTTTGTTTTCTTTTTGTTTTTCCCCCCTTTATTAATTACCTTTTGATGATTATCTTGAGTTCTGTGTTTGGGCATCAAATTTTCTGTTCATTTCTGGTCTTTTCTTTACAAATGTTTGGAATTCTTCTATTTTATTAAATTACCATACTTTCCCCTGTAAGATGTAGTCAGTTTTGCTGGGTAGTTGATTCTTGGTTGTAGACCCAGTTCCCTTGCTTTCTGGAATATCATATTCCATGCCTTTTGGTCCTTCAGAGTAGATGCAGCCAGATCCTATGTTATTCTCACTGTAGTTCCATGGTATCTGAATGACTTCTTCTCAGCAGCTTGAAATATTTTAGCTTGGTGTGATAGTTCTTGAATTTGGCTATAACATTCCTGAGTGTTGTCAGTTGGGGATTAAATACATGGGGTGATTCGTGGATTCTTTTAATCTCCACTTTTCCCTCCTGTTCTAGAATGTCAGGACAGTTTTCTTGGATGATTTCCTGTAGTATGATGTCCAGGCTTTTCCTTTTGTCATGGTCTTCTGGTAGATCAATGATTCTTAAGTTGTCTCTCCTGGAAAGATTTTCTAAATCTTTTGTTTTGTGAATGAGATGTTTCATATTTTCCTCAAGTTTTTCATTCTTTTGATTTTGTTTTATAGTGTCCTGCTGTCTTGTGAAGTTGCTTGGTTCTAATTGTTTTATTCTGGTTTTTAAAGTCTGAATTTCATCCCTGGCTTTTTGGTCATTCTTCTCCTTCTGGTCTGATTTTCTTTGGAGATCATCTTTCATCTCCTTTGCCTCATTTTCTACTTGATAAATTTTGGCTTTCAAGACACGATTTTCTCATTTTGGTTCAAGTGCCTCTGTTTCCAGATGACCTATCTTGCTTTTTAAGTTCTTTTCCCAGTTGTCTTCAGCCTCTCTTAATTGTGTTTTGAATTGTATTTTGAGTTCATTCAAAGCCTTTGTCCAATTCGCTGGAGTTTCTGTGTTTTTGCTCGTCATTCCTTGATCCTTGTCTGTTACATTTTCTCTTTGTTCATTGCCTGGATAGAATCTGCCGATTGTAATTTCTTTTTTCTTTTTATGTTGTTTGCTCCTATTTGTCCCTTCTTTCCCCCCGTAGTTGCCTGAACTCTTGCTCCTCTCATTATGTGTTGGATCTGTGAGTTTGGGCATTTCTGTCTACCTTCACCCTTGGAACTTAGCAAGGCACTCAGAACAGTCTGTGGGAGAGTAGTGTTGGAGCTTCAGCTTCCCTGCCCTAGGAACACTTGATGGGATTAAGCCCAGCTGAATTGAACTTGCAGAACTGGATGTGACCTGCAGCCAAAACCTTTGGGTGCGTGCCTGTGTGTGTGTGTGTGTGTGTGTGTGTGTGTGCGCGCGAAATGGAGTGTCTCTGCTGCTGGGAGTAGGCTGCCTCCTCTGTGCTTCTCCTTGACCTGCATCCTAGCCTCTTGTATTTGAAGCCCTGAGCCTAGCACAGTACCTGCAAGGTACTCACTCCAGACTAGAGCTCTTGCCAACCCAGAGATTCCAGCCACTGTTGAAGGCTCAGTATTGTGGGTGGGGATGGGGTCCTGGGACTTTTCTCTTCCTTCCCCTTAAACCCTAGTGTTCTCGAATTCAGGCTTTTGGGGTGTGTACCTTTTAAGTTGAGTCCAGCAGGAGGGTTCCTTAGCTCTGTCCTGTTGTTAGATTTGGTTTTCAGTCCCCTAGAAGCATTTGTTTTTTAATTGGTGAGGAAGGGTTTTCAGAAGTCTGAACTTTTACTGCCTCTATGCTGCCATCTTCAGGTTAAGAATTCTTGCCCTGCACATAAGCCAAAATTAAAAATTTTCCCCTGGGTTCCTGGGGTGGGGACAAGAGTGTGCTGGAGAAAGCTTTAATCTTTTTAAAAGGTTTAAATTTTTCAGTGTGGGCATTTTACATCTCAGAAATCAGCAAACATTATAAATCAGGAGTTATTGTTTTGTTGATCTATAATAATCTGCTGATTGTTTAAATTTAAGAAAATGATAGAAAGAAAATATTAATAATGCTGATTATTATTAAAGAGTATCACAGGTACATTTTTTTTTCAGAGAGGTTGCTAAATGTTTACCTGAACACCTCTGGGTGACAGTATAATGAACCAAAAAGTGTGATAAAGGGGGTCTTGCTCTCCTGTCATTAGAGACCAGGAACTATCAGAATCACTCTTGTCTGAATGTGTATTTGGGGTTAGGACAGAGGGGCCCCTAGTGAAAAAAGTAGTGGTTAGAGTGGTGAACTCCTTAGACCAAAAATCAGATCTTAAAGATGGAATATACATATTTAGGTAGCTCCCCGCCCCACTCCTTTTTGTTCAGTGGGCCCAAGCAACAGAAAGATATTGTGTATGAGCTTGAAAATGCTTTGCTGAGTATTATGTTATTCTGTGACTGCAGAACCCCCTCCTGGGTATTCTGCTAGTCACAGAGGGCCCTGACAAATAAATCAACACTATTGGAAAAAAATGAAATTTCTCTGACATTGTAAAGTGGGGGGAAAGTGACAGATTAGAGGAAGAGCATTTCAAAGACAAATTTTAAGTCAAAATCTTGCATCATTCAAAAATTGCTCTAATCAATGCTATTACATTACTATGCAAGAACTTCAAAGAGAAGCTAAAACATCTGACAAATGACCATTAAGAAAACACAAATTATAGCTGAAAATGAAAATAATGTGAGTCTTTCCTGACTTAAATGTAAGTCCCAAATAAGGCTGCCTCTGGGTCACACTATTAGAATTTAACAGAAGCCTTTCCCTGACTTTGCCAGCCTGAAACATTACCTTTAATATAGCCTAAACTTTTTTTTTGTGCCTTCACATGCAATTGCTTTGAAAGCTATTAAAAACTTCAGGCTGAAAATTTTGTACCTGTGCTCAGAATTGCAGAGATCTACAAAACTCCCTTAGAATAAGGCTCTTAGTCTTGTCAGCACTGTCTTCATTCAGCATTGAAGGAAATTTAGCATTTCCTTCAATTATGAATGTAGGTAACAAACTACTGTAGCATTAGTTCAAAGTTAAGTGGATGTCCAACATGGCATTTATGTTACTTCATAGTTAAATGTCCTTGTACGACAAGGAACAATAGCCTTCACAATTTATCTTAAAATAGATTTAATTTTTTCTTACCTATTTAAAATATTATGTGTTAAACACTGATTGTGCCACAAAAATTTAAAAACATGTTTTGATAACTTCATTTATGAATAATTGGTTTCTTTTGCAATCCTATTTATTTTATGTATTAAAAAAAATCATTCTAAGAAGAGGTCCACAGTCTTCACCAAACTGCCCAAGGGATGCATAACTCTCTCTGTCTCTCTGTCTCTCTGTCTCTGTCTTTGTCTCTCTCTCTCTCTCTCTCTCTCTCTCTCTCTCTCTCTCTCTCTCTCTCACACACACACACACAGAGAACTGCTCTAGAAATATGAACTTATGAACCCATGACCTCAACATTCATCTTCAGTTATTCTGTGTACATATGCGAATTGGTCTCACTGGATAATATAGCTGTGCTATCCCGAGAGATATGCTTATTTAAGGCCATTAGGATAACAGCAACAACAATGTTAATAATAAAATAGTAGCATTCACAATAGTAGCATACGACTACTTTAAGGTTTGCAAATGCCGTTATATTTTTTCTCTTGATTCTCATATTAAAACTCTGTTAGGTATGTGCTATCTCTATTTTGCCAATTAGATTTTAATGGCATCAGCTTGTACCTTCATGGAGAAGGTTGATTTGTTGTCAGCATCCAATGAGATCATTCAATTGACATTTATTAAATGCCTACCATGAATTATAAACTGTGCTAAGCATTGGGAATACAAGAAGAGACAAAAGACAGTCCCTATCCTCAGGCCACTTACAGTCTAATAAAGGATATAATATGCAAAAAAAAAATACAAAACAAATTACATACAGGCTAAAAAGGAAATAATGAACAGAGGGAAGATGCTAGAAATAAAAGGCATTGGTAAGGAATTTCTGTATAATATAAGATTTAGTTGGGACTTTGAGGAAGTTCAATTTTATAAAGTAACTTTTCACAATTTAAAAGCTCATCATGGTCCATATAATACCACCATCTCTACTTGAGCTCAAAAAACCATGAAGGTAGTCACATCTTAAACCTCACCATCACTAGAAACTATTTCATTTCATATGGGCCTGATCTCTGTAATTTCCCCTGTAGAACTACAGTTTTTTGTCCTTTGTCCTCACTGTCAAATATTTAATCCCCTTAAAACCTGCCATTCCTCCCTTTTTTGTTCCCCCAGACCATGTACTACTCTTTTGGATTCACTTGTCTGCCTTCATAGTCTTTATTGCATAGTCCCTCATTTCAACAGGGCACTTCCCTGCACATAGAATTACTTGCCTTCTTGGCCTTCCAGTTTCTCCCTAATAATGCCCTAATCTGGCTCACCATTGTCTATCTTCTCCTCTTGAACTGCCCATTGTGCTGATTGACTCCACTATAGATAGGTTACATCCTGCTTTATTCTGTCCATTTCTGTTGTGTGGTAACTACCATTCATGTCCCTAACACATTCTTTGTCATATTGATTATCCAAACTTTTCTCTTCAAATATTAAATCCAATCTCTACCCAAATTTCTTTCAATTGATGATCCCACCCCGTATTTTACTCAACAACAGTATATCACCATAGATGAAGCACTGAAACTGAATAAGGAAGACCAAAGTTTAATTCCTACCTCAGACCCTTACAAGCTATGTGATCCTTGACAATTTTTCTGTCACAGTTTCTTTATTTGTGAATTGAGGATAATTATAGCACTTATCACTTATAGTTGTGAGGATAAAATAAGATAACATTTGTAAAGTGCTTTGAAAACCTTAAATTGCTATATAAATTAAATTGCTATATAAATGTTTCTGCTATGTAATTGGAAAAGGATAGAGATAGGATAAAATTTAAGAGAAGTGGAAGGATGTCTTTAAGGCACATACTAGGAACTCAAGGGAAAGGATATTAGCAGGCAGAAGGCAGAGGAGGAACAATTTGGAAGTGATAACTGCTAGAGAGTAGTGACTTCCTATTGGAAGGTGGTGGCTTCCTGTTTGGAAATAGTGGAGGAAAGGTGGCTGGCCATAGCTTATCTACCTCAAACTGACTGTAGAGAAGGAGTATGCCTCTAATTCATCTTTTTAGGTACTCTGTTTAATTTGGAAAGATCTAGAAAAGGATCTGACCACACCTGCTGTGCTTTTCAGCAGCCAAAAAATCCTGTCAGATCAGCTTTGAAGTTTTTACCTCAGGGGTCAGACCCCCTAGGATGAACTTAGCCATTGGAGTTCATTCATAATTATTTTCAGAGACAGCTTTTGGGAAATAAATCTAACCAACTATTGAGCTTAGTCAGTTTTGGGGACACCAAGATAGAAATAGGGAGCTGTTAAGTTAGCTGGACAACCAGAAGGCTCCCTCTTGTGAGGGATATAGAGGATTGTGGGAAACTAGCTAGATCCCTTAGAGTTAGGGACTTCGTGTTCTGATCCTCAGTTTGTATTCACTCTTAAAATAAGAAAGATACTGTTTTTATATCATTTGTTTCCAAGCCATTTATGCAACTGGACCAGTGAAAGAAAGTGATTCAGTTTCACTCTCACTAACTGGAGATTAGAACACCCAGCTGGATATTCAGGGGATCCTTGAGGGAATATACCACTATTCACTTCTGTGGGTCTCTCTCCCCTCCTGTATTCTTTTTTTTTTTAGCTGCTACTACTATAATAACAATTACTACTGCTGTGGCTATTACTACTATAAAAGGGAATTTGTTCTTTTTGAGTTTACACTTGTGAAAGGGAACCCCTTGTTTGCTTTGTCTATTTTGAGTTAACACTGGTTAACAATAACTTAAGTACCCCTACTTAGATTGTGAAGATAGGATTAATTCTCCTTTGTCTGCTTTTGAATTGAGTCAACAAAAACTTGAACCCTCTACTTAGCACTAGGTGGAGGAGCTCTCCACCTGTTCAACTCAATCAATCAGGAAATGAGAATTCACACCTCAGTCAGCCAGAAATCTGTGAACTCTTTTGATGAGTATTCACCTCTCCAGAAGGTAAGAAGTTTTTCCCACAAACACTGCCTTCTGGGAAGTGCTGGGCAATTTGGAAGCTGTGATTGGCCCTTGTGAAAAGGGAAAGGGACAAGAAGCCACTATAAAAGGCCCTGAATTTCTGGGGCTAGGGAAATTGACTCCAAGAAGGAAGTGGTCTTCAAGAAGGAATTGGACTTCAAGAAGGAAGTCAGCTTCAAGAAGAAGGTTGGCTCAAGGAAGAAAGTCAGCCTCAGGAGTCACTTTCAGCTCTAGTCATTTTCTTGACCTGCCCCTTGGAGGGAACTTGGGTCAGTGGATAGTTGGTTTCTCTTCCTGTCTTCTGGAGAGAGTTTAATTCTGGTTGAAGGACAAAAAGTTCTGGCTTTTCAGAGCAATATTTAGTTAGATAGGCTAATATCTTCTCTACCCTTTTGTATTTCTCTGCTTTCACTCTTTCCAACTCTTGTAAATAAAAGCTATTAAAATCATTTTGACTTTGAGCAATAATACTTTGAATTGGCAACTACCATATTATTTATAAATTTCATATATTTTAGACAAACCATTAAAATTTAATTCCTACACTATTAATCGGACTGAGATTCAGGCCATCTGCCATAAGCATTCTCATTCATCTCATTTCCTCCATCTTTGTCTTTATTCAACCCAAAAATCTCCCTCTCAATTCAGAAGATGAAAGGATTCTTTTTGCCCAGGCTTGACCCTTTACCTGTGTCCTTGGTATCCTACCATTAGGTGCCTTTCCTGTATCTAGGCTTAAATTGATCCAGGTATTTTATGTAGCATCTTTCATAATGTTATCCTTTCTATTCATTGCTCATTTGCCCAAGCTTTAGAACATCATCATGAACTGTTTCATGAAACTTACCTTGTCTTATGTATTTGTTATGTGGGTGAAGTTTTTGGTTTGGGCTCTGCATGATATTTTGATTATTTACTTTTTTGTATCAAAACTTAAACCATGTTTCTTTTTTTTCCTTTCCCCCTCTACATGCTCTTTTCTCTTTGAGGCTTGGCTCATAGATATTTTCAAGGCACTTCCTTCTTTATTTATATCTTGAGCTTCCCTATTGCCATAACAGCCCCTTATACCATGTTGACTCTGCCTCCTGTTCTCTTTCTCTAGGTATGTTATTTGTCCTTAATTACTAGCAGCTATCAGGCCATATGTATTAATCAATCAATAAATAATTATTAAGTGCCTCCTCTGTGTCAGGCACTGAGCTAAGTATAGGGGAAATGAAGAAAATAGTGAAAATCTCTTACCTCAAGAGGTTTATATTCTACTATAGAAACAACATATGCATGATTATTGTTGCTTCATGACTCCATTTGGGATTTTGGTTTTCTTGGCAAAGATACTGGAGCAGTTTTCTGTTTTGTTCTCTAGCTCATTTTACAGATAAGGAATTGAGGCAAACATGATTAAGTGATTTGCCCATAGTAATACAGCTAGTAAGTGTCTGAGGCCAGATTTGAACTCAAGGAGAGGAGTCTTTCATATTCAGAGAGTCTTTCAGAACTTTCACTCTATCTACTGCACTACCTAGTTACTCTTATGCATGATTAGGTATATATAAAATAGATATAGGGTGGCTTGGGGATGGTTGGGAAGGAAGGCATTAGCAACTGGGGGGCTAAGGCCATCATACAGAAAGTGGTATTAAACTAAGACTTAAAGGAGAATAAGAATTGTAGGAGGTAGAGGTGAAGAGGAAGTGCATTCTCGCCATATGGAAATAGTGCAAAGGAAAGGAAATGGGAAATAGAACTTTATATAAAAAGAACACCAAAAAGCCAATTTGGCTGGATTATAGGGAGTATAAGAAAAATTAGGTTTGAAAGGTAGGATGGAGAGGTTGTGAAGGACATTAAATGCCAAACAAAGGAAATTATATGTGAACCTAGAGGCAACTGGTACCACTGGGGTTTTATTGAGTGGGAGAGCAATGTGGTCAAGCCGAAGCATTAGCAGAAATATGACAGATGCTGTAGAGAGCATTCATTGTTTTGTTAAGTACTTGGTTGGCTTCTGGGGTTATTGCAATTATGGCCACATGTTCCCATTTACCCTGTCCCTGAGCTCAGCCCTGCTTGGTGCTTTATACATCTTACACATCTGTTGGCTTGCCCTATAATAAGTTTAGTCTGAAATAGGGTTGTATCAGATGAAGATAGTTGAAAGAGTTATTAGGCTCCAAATAGTTATAGATACTTTTCTTGATTTCCAGACCTAAAGAAACTTCAGAAGGGTAGCTATAATGTATGTCCTTTTTAATTGTTGGACTGTTCATTTTTAATGTTTAAATTTTAAAGCAGTTTTTAATTGGATTTTATGATGTAGAAGCACATGTTGCATTAAAAAAAATCTCAAATCTGCTGCATTAAACCAAATTCAAACAGCCCACAAATATTGTGGTGGGATTTGACATGAACCAGGTAGACCAATAAAGGTGTTGTTACAATGGTCTAGGCTAGTGATGGTGATCCCTTTAGAGGGGTCAGTGATGTGAGAAATGTCCTCAGGTGCCAGTGAAGAGGGGGAGCAGCTCAGCCCCAGTCCCTCCAGCTTTTTAGTAACAAACTCTAGTGAACTCAGTGCTTGGACAATATGTACACAGAGAGTACATATGGCCTCCTTAGCACATGTTCTATAGATTTACCACCACCTAGGCTAATGGTAATAAAAGCCAGAATCTGGGGTGGTTGACATAGATAGAGAGTGACAGATTCAAGTGATGTGGAGGTAGAAATTATAAAATCTGACATTTGATTGGATAAGTGATGACTGAGGCAAGGGAGTTCAGGACAACAAAGATTGGGAACCTAGGTGACTAGAAGGAGCTAGTGATATTGAAAGAAGTAAAAGAAAACATTTATTAATTTTTTACAAAATTGTGTTGTGCTGAGAATAGAAAGAGAAGCAAAAAGAAAGGTAGTTCCTTTCCTTGTAAGCTCCCAAGAACTTACATTCTAATAGGAGAAGACAACAGAGGGAAAAACAAAAACTAAAAAGAGAGTTGGGGGAATAGGGAAGATTCCGAATTTGGCTTAGGCTCTTTCTTAAAATGAAGATTTCAGGAGAAAGTAGCCAAATAGCGGTTAGGAGCTAATAAAAATAAAGGACTTCAGAAAATGGATTGATTTTAGAGAGAAAGAAAATGAGTTCAATTTGGTTGTTTAGTTTGAAATGTTGAATGGGCTGTGAGTGATATGGGACACTAGCTTCAGAAAGATATTAGATCTGAGAATATCTGCCTATAAATTATATTTGAATCCAGGGTAGTTTAATTTGTTTTCCAAGTAAGAATATACACATATATAAAGGAGAGGGGATCCCGTAAACCACCATAAAACAGTTAATGAGATGCTATGGACAATGATCTGGCAAAGGAGATTGTAAAGGAATGGTCAGATATATAGTAAGAGAACTGAGAGAGAAGTGTTATCAAATCTCAGATAGGAAAGAGTATCCATGAAGAGATGGTAGTCAACAGTGCCAAATACTGCAGAGAGGAAAAGAGTTGGTATTTGAAAAAAGACCATCAGAAAACTTGAGGGGATGGAACAGTTGAGAAATGTTTGAACAAGATATGTTTTATGAAGGTGATATAATACTGTTGACCTATAAGAAATGATGAAGGGAATGGTTTCAGAAAATAGAAAAATCTGGGAAGGCTTCAATTAACTGATGTAAAGTGAAACTGAACAGAACTAGGAGAACAATCTAAAAACAGTTAACAACAAGATTGAAAAAATAATGAACTATGAAAGACTTAGTAAATCTAACCAACATGATGATCCACCACAACTCCAAAGAACTCGATAGTTAAATACTATTCACCTCCAGATAGAGAACTGATGAACTCAGATACAGAATGAAGCATATTATTTTCCTTTCTTGATCTTCTTGCCTTTTTATCCTTTCAGAGTATGGCTAATGAAGAAATATGGTTTCTATGACTTCTTATGTATAATGGGTATTTTATTTCTTGCCTTCTCAATGGGTGGGAGAGGGGCTGAAGGGAGGAAGAGAATTTGGAACTTCAAATAAAGAATTTTTTAAAAGGGTACTTGACTTATCAATTAAGTGATCACTGATAACATTGGAGAGAGCAGTTTGCAATTGAGTGATGAGATCTTAAGCAGGATTGTAAAGGATTGAGGAATGAGTGTGAGGAAAAGTGAAGACACTGATTGTTAACTGATTTTTGCAGAAGTTTTTCTGAGGATAAATAAAAATACAGTAGGATCCTATAGAAGCCCCAGTAGGATCTAGATAAATAATATTATTATTTTTAATGGGAAGGTCTTGGGACATAATAATAGGCTGTAGGGAAGGAACCAGTAAATAGGAAACAGTTGAAAATTAGAATGAGGATTAGTTCTTGTGAGGACAATGTGCTAATGAGAATGAAAGATCATAACATCAGTAGTGGAGGGATAGACTGAAAAAGGTAAGGGCTATCTCATCATCATCAGATTCAATATAGTGGGCTTGTCTCAGAGTTAGGTTAGCCTGAAAATCAAGGGTCACTTCTGACACCTCTGCATATGACTTGGATAAGTTTAAGATCTCAATGTTCTAGGCAACTTTCTAAGATTCTAAATTGAAGAACAATGACTGATATTTATTAATAGAGGAAGTTTCAAGAAATTCCCCAATTGATAAATGGGCAAGGGACATGAATAGACAATTTTCAGATAAAGAAATAAAAACTATTAATAAGCACACAAAAAAGTGTTTAAATATCTTTTAATCAGAGAGATTCAAATCAAAACAAATCTGAGGTACCACTTCACACCCAGCAGATTGACTAACAAGCAAAGGAAAGTAATGAATGCTGGAGGGGATGTGGCAAAATTGGGATATGAATGAATTGCTGGTGGAGTTGTGAATTGATCCAACCATTCTGGAGGGAAATTTAGAACTATGCCCAAAAAGCACTAAAAGACTGTCTGCCCTTTGATCCAGTCATACCACTGCTGAATTTGTACCCCCAAAGAGATAATAAGGAAAAAGACTTGTACAAGAATATTCATAGCTGTGTTTTTTGTAGTGGCAAAAAATTGGAAAATGAGGAGACGCCCTTCAATTGGGGAATGACTGAACAAATTGTGGTATATGCTGGTGATGGAATACTATTGTGCTCAAAGTGGAGGAATTCTTTGTGAACTGGAACGACCTCCAGGAATTGATGCAGAGTGAAAGGAGCAGAACCAGGAGAACATTGTACACAGAGAGTGATACACTGTGGTACTATTGAATGTAATGGACTTCTCCATTAGTGGCAATGCAGTGATCCTGAACAATTCAGAAGGATTTATGAGAAAGAACACTATCCATATCCAAAGGAAGAGCTGTGGGAGCAGAAACAGAAGAAAAGCATTTGCTTGCTCACATGGTTTATAGGGATATGATTGGAGACATAGACTCTAAACAATCACCCTAGTGCAAACATCAACAATATGGAAATAGGTTTTGATCAAGGACACGTGTAAAACCCAGTGGGATTGCGTGTTGGCTACAGGAGGGGGTGGGGGAAAGGGAGTGAAAGAACATGATTCTTGTAACCAAGGAAAAATATTCTAAATTGACTAATTAAATAAAATTTTAAAAAGTAGAGGAAGTTACTACATAGAGAACTCAAAATATTGATGAGATTTTATTCATAATAATAATGTGCCTATATTCTTACAGCCCCTCCAACACCAACTATGCTCATCTTTTGTCTTCTTTGACAATTTTCTGGGTGCTAAGTAAAATCGTAAGGTTATTTGTTGAGTTGAGTTGAATTGATTAAGATCTATATGCAGAGACTAGAGTTTTAGATCTTGCATCCTTAGCACCCAGGACAGTGTTAGAGTAGACACAATAGTTTTTGAATGGAATTGAATGTACCATCTAAAGGCTAATGAAGCAATGCTTCCCCTATTGATGTGTATATCACTTCATTGTTAAGAAATTGATTATTTTTCAGGACTCCATTTGTAGTAATTTCATCTTGCTGTCTGATATTTAGCAGTGTTGGAGGGTAACAATGATGAAATTGCTCAAGATGAAGGTATTTTATTCTTATATCCAATTCTTACAAAAGCATACAAACCAATTGATTTACAATGCTAGGAAGAACAATAAGCAGAATAGTAAAATCAAAAGATAATTTCTGTTTAGCCTTCGTTGAAAAGAATAATGATAAGGATAGTATCATAGGAGTAGCAGTTCTAGAAGGGACTTTTGGGATCAATTTTGACCTTCCTTGTTTTACAGAGGAGAAACAAGGCACAGAGAGAAAAAAAAAGGTAAATAATTGTTCAGTTTTTGCAGAACAGAACCACATTGTACATTATACAATTTGTAGCATTCTTCTTGTGAGTGGTGTGTGTGTGTGTGTTTGTATGTGTGTTTGGCTCATATCTATGATTTCATCAGCAAGGAGAATTTTTTAAGAATTTTTTTTCCCATTGCAATCCTTAATACAATTTAAAGTTATCTGGGTTCATTGAAGCTATGTGACTTGCCCACTGCAAAGCAGTCATTACTGGAAGAAGCATTACTTAAACCTAGGTCTACCTAATTTGATATGAGCTTGCATTTCACCAGACTTCCTCACATACATTCACGTAAACATATAAATTCATATATACACATTTTATCACCAGTCTGTGACTGACTTTGGGCAAATCAATTAAATAGCTAGGAGGTGCAGAGGACAGAACACTGGATATAGAGTCAGAAAGAACTGAGTTTGAATCTAGTCTTAGAGACTTAACAGCTGTCTGATCCTGGGCAAACTATTGCTTAACCCCTTTCTGGTCAGTTTCTTCATCTGTAAAATGGGGATAATAATTAGCAACTGTTCTGTAGGGTTGTTATGAGGATCAAATGAGACAATATTTATAAAATCCTTAGCATGGATCCTATAATATGATTAAGTACTTAATAAATATTCCCTTTCATTCCCTTTTCCTCTTTGGGTCTCAGTATCATCTGTAAAACGAGAGGATTGTAGGAGATAGCCTTTAAAGGTGGCTGTTAGGGCAGTGGATAGAGTTCTAGGCCTGGAAACAGAAAGATCAATGAGTTCAAATTTTACCTCAGATACTTACAATGTGACCTGGGGCAAGCCACTTAACATCTGTCTGCCTCCACTTCTCCAATTATAAAATTGGGATAATAATACTTATCCACCAGGATTGTTGTGAGGATCAAATGGTACTTAGCACTGTGCTTGGTACATAGCAGGTGCTATATAAATGCTTACTCTCTTCTTCCTTCTAAGATCCTTTCCATCTATGTCTATTATCCAATAACAACTGACCATGTTTCTACTATTACTACTATTTTTATTGCTATTTATTTAAAATAAATTTATTTTGACTACTACTAAATTTATATTACTAGCAGTAATATAAATAATAGCAATAATAATAATTGGAATATATAAATAATAGTAATAATAATAAGTGGAATATATATATAGTACATTAAAACTTACAAAGTACTTGCTCTATATTATTCCACTTGAACATCCTAAAAAACTATTTTACAGGCTGTCTCAAATATCTTGGCACAATTTTATGTGTTAATGGCTAAAAGTTTCACCCAGACTTTTGGGACACCTTGGCTATCCATCTATATTGGGTATCAACACATTGATTTTTCTTTCAGCAGCTCTACATCCTTTAAAGCTAATTTCACTTTCAAGGAAAATCATGATTCAGATCTTGCAGAGCAGCTCTCTATACAATCTGTTGTACTCTCTCTTCTCAATAGTGTTGGCAAATCACGTTATGAAGCCAATCCAACCCCTCTGCCCTGCTCTCATTCTATCCCTGAATACTTTGTAAATAAAGCAGACTCTCTAATCATCCTTCCCTCCTTGAATTTTCCAGACTGGATCTTTGTTTCAGGGATGGGTGGGCACATGCTTGCTTACAAGGCTGAATTCTTCCTTTATTGACTTCTTGGAGTCAAAGCTGTCCTTCTCTGCTGGGTAATGGTTATCAGCAAAGCTTACCTTAATTGCCTGGGCAGTGGGTTCCTAAAGAGCTCAGTTGTTTGGACACAGAGCTTGCCTGAAATTCTCTTGATTTTTACTTAGGCAGAAATCGACTGATAAGAAACTCATTTTAGCTATCTTTGTGTTTGTCCCCTTTTGCTGCTTGAAAGGGAGCAGCAGGACAGGTCAGGTTGCTGTGTGCTACTAGCCTAGGCAAAGGAGCCCATTTGTATGGTGATGATGTTCCAATTAGGAGGCCAGGACTGTAAAAGTAAGAGAACAGCTTTTTAGCTGTTTACAGGTGTCTGCACAGAAACATGTCATCTGTGGACAGATTTTTTTTTCACTTAAAAATAATAGTTTTAGGACTTTATTTAGATTCTAGTTGACTATACAGAATTTCTTAATTTGCAGGAAATAAAAAAAGCTCATCATGATTTAAGTAAAAACATCGCATACATATGAATCTTGTATAATTATAATGTTATGGAAAACACACTGACTTTGCTGTCTAAAGACTTGTGTTCAAACCCTGCTCCGGACATTTACTGTCTATGTGACCCAAGGGGAATCATTCATTTAACTTCCCTGTCCCTAAATGCAAAATAAACAGTTAGGTCCAGAAGATTCCTGAAGAACTTCTGTTAGGTAGTGAAATGGATAGAGTGCTGGATTTGGAGTCAAGAAGACTTGAGTTCGAATATAACCTCAGATACCTATTATCTGCACGATCCTGGGAAAGTCAGTTAACTTCTAGTTGTCTCAGTTTCCTTCAGTATAAAATAGAGATAATAACATTATCTAAAAGTGCTGTTGTGAGGATCAAATGAGATTAAATTTACAAAGTGCTCAGCTCAATTCCTGGCACATAGGAGATGTTATGTAAATGCTTTTTCCCTCCTGGTTCTAAATCTTTGACTAAGCAAAAGTTGTTTATAAACACATCTTGCTTCTAAAGAATCATGCCTTACCTACATACACCATTATATTTTCTCAGTAAAGAAAGCCAATCAATCAATTGGCTTTTATTTGCACCTATGATGTACCAGACATTAGGTATACAAAGAAAAAAAGGAAATATCATCATTTTTTCACTACCCTTTTGTTATTCTTTGCCAGTGGGGGCATCCTCCTTTTGAATTTATGGCTATAAGCTCTGAGATTTGTCTTAGGTCCTTCTACAGACCCATATTTGCTTCTGGATTTTGTGTGTCTTAGGACTTTCTTTGTGACAATTTCCTAAGCGCTCTGTTTAAGTTAATATTCTTGAATTAGAAACTAATGGAGGTAATTGGCAGCCTTGGAATCCATCATGATTTTGAAGGATGCATTCTTTTAGCATCATGGAATGAGGTCATGAATGACAGGGTCAGAATGAGCTTTGCAGAGGGAAGGAGCGAGGGAGGAATGGATATAGATAGTATCATAGCACTGAGGAAATGCTAACTTGTACAGGACATGTAATAGCTGTGATCTTCTCTTCATCCCGTTTTAAACAAATTTTGCTCATTTTCCTCTGGAGAGAGCCACACAGACTTGATAATATCATTTTCCCCCTCACACAAAACTAACCAGCCCTTTTGAAGCAAGTTAATGGAAAGCAGATGATCTGTCCGTTTTAATGGACCTTGAGCAAAGAGTTTAGAGTTGCATTTTTAACACCACATGAATTTTTATGAGCATTGGACTTGCTGGTTGTTTGGAATACCTGAGTCACCTTTTCTGAGGGACCAAAACAGTGACAGAAAAGGTAAGAGGGGCTGAGAGGATTCAAATCAAATGATAGGGAGAAGATATAACATGCTATCCAATTGACAGTATTGCTAAATGAACCCATTTCAGAGGATGTGCCTGGTCAGAAAGCCCCAATCTCCATATATTCCAGTCACTAGACTAGTCACTGAGGATACAAATAAAAATAATTAAATTGTCTTTACTCTCAAGGAGCTTATATTCTAATGGGGGAGAGAGTGACATATGTAAGTATATATAAAATAAATATAATGTAAAGAAGAAATGCAAAGTAGTCTAAACATAAGTAATTAGATTATGAGATTATTAATGGTGAGGCAATCCAGGAAAGATTTCATGGAATGAATGAATGAATGAATGAATGAATGAATGAATGAATGAATGAATAGAAAAACAAGCATTTATTAGATATACACTATATATCAAGTCCTGTGCTAGGACCTGAGGATACAAATAGGAATGAAAAAAATCGTTTCTCTTAACAAGATCACAGTCTGGGGGCAGCCGAGTAGCTCAGTGGATTGAAAGCTTGTCCTAGAGACGGGAGGTCCTAGGTTCAAATCTGGCCTCAGACACTTCTCAGTTGTGTGACCCTGGGCAAGTCACTTGACCCCCATTGCCCAGCCCTTACCACTCTTCTGCCTTGGAGCCAATACACAGTATTGACTCCAAGTTGGAAGGTAAGGGTTTAAAAAAAAAAAGAAGCTCACATTCTAACGGGAGAGAGAACAACATAACAATATATGCAGAATATGGCATATACAAAATATTGTCTACAGTTTACAATAGAATATAAAGATTAAATAACTTTAATATATTATAAATATAATTCAAATAAGAAATAAGTGTAATGTTTAAAATTAATATTATGCCAAATATAATATGTCACAAGGATGATAGTAGCTTTTAACAATTTAATATATTGTCTAAGAAAGAAAAAATGTAGGAAGGAAATAGAAAAATATTTCCTCCTAGCCTAGCACCCTAATCTTACCAGCCCACAAGAGTGTCTTCTGTTCTAGACACCAACTCTGAATCACAGAAAGACCCCCAGCCAAAGACCTCCAGAGAAGAGCCCAGACTCCTCTATGGTCCCATTTCTCCACATTACATCCTTTCCCTCTGCACTGGTCTGTCACATCGTAGGAACCAATCAAAGTCTCTCTGTTTAGAGCATTCCAACCAAGCTAATAGGCTGGTTCAAACAAGCAGAAAGTTCATGACCCTGGGAGGAAGGGGTTCCCTTTATAAGAGCTAACTAAACATAAATTAGTTTGATAGTGAGAATTTTAATAATTGGGAGAATCTGGAAAGACTTCATAGGATGATTGAATGAATGGATGAAAAAATCAAGGATTTATTAAAAGCATTCTATATTCCAAGCACTGTGCCAAGACCTAGGGATTCAAATAGAAAAGCAAAACTGTCCTTGTTCTCAAGGAGCTCACATTCTAATAGAAGAAGTCAACATATACAGATTTCAACTACAAGCAAGAAGAAAAAGCATTAGGGTCCTTAGGGTACAGCTGCAAGGTAGTTGCCATCATATTTCCTTTAATGTCATTTTCCCTCAACAAAAGTGTATTTTTAACACTGACCCACTTAGTGCTAAGGATTTTTCTGATGAGAATCTTCTTTTTGGTATGCTCTGTATCTGTGACCGCTGAGAATGTGGATGGCTTCAGTACCTGCTGAAGAAGTTGATCAGTCAAAATTTGAGGTGGGTTTTTTTCCCTGGATGATGAATACAGAACCTTGGATAGCATCAGGTATTTTGGAAGCATTGCTATTCCTAGGTCTCTTGGACTCTGGGTCGTGGGCTATGTGCACTGAGGTCCATAGGAAGTGATGGCTCAACCTGCATGGTATGTGCTATCTGTTACCTCTCTCTGTCTCTCTGTCTCTGTCTATCTATTTCTCTCTCTCTCTCTCTCTCTCTCTCTCTCTCTCTCTCTCTCTCTCTCTCTCTCTGTCTCTCTGTCTCTCTCTGTCTGTCTCTCTGTCTCTGTCTCTCTGTATCTTTCTCTCTCTTTCTGTCTCTCTCTCTGTCTCTGTCTCTCTCTGTCTCTCTGTCTCTCTGTCTCTGTCTCTCTGTCTCTGTCTCTGTCTCTCTCTGTCTCTCTCTCTCTCTCTCTCTCTCTCTCTCTCTCTCTCTCTCTCTCTCTCTCTCTCTCTCTCTCTCTCTCTCTCTCTCCTTCAGCTATGCTGGCCTTCTTGCCCTGTGGGTGGCACATTCATTGCATCCTGTCACCCTGTCACTTGTTATCATCAGTTCCTCTCACTTTTTTATTCTAGCTGTGAGGCAATTTCACCTAAGCTCACTAGTACAAACTATCAGACAGACCATCAGTCAGATAGGCTGAATGCTACTAATAGGCACATTACACAATGCAGTACACTTATAAAAAAAAAAAAAGGATCCATGAATTGTTCTGTGAGGGTGACATCTGTCCTGCCTTTGGCTTGATGTTTCATTGAATTTTGATGAAAAACACAATTTGATGTCTGATTGGAGCCGTCTCAGAAATCATCTCTTTAATGGGCTTTGCCTCAGGGCCTACCATGTAAAAACTAATGACAACGTAATTAACACTGTAAGCTGGCATTCCAAGTCTCATCAAAGGAGGTAAAACAGATATAGGTGGCAGACACTGAACCTGCCTGGTCCCTGATATTGGGGACCTTGACATTAAACTCCTTGATGACAAACCTTCTTAGAATATAGGTGGTACAATGGAATGTGCTCTGGATGAACATTCAGAAGACCCAAGTTCAAATCTAGATTCTGCAATATGACCTGGAACAAATCACTTAACCTACCCAGGCCTCAGTTTCTTCATCTGTAAAATGGTGGGCCTGGATTATATAGCCTCTACAATCTTTTCCAGGTCTAAATTTATGGTCCCAAGACAATTAATTATCATCTTGATAATAATAAATGGAATTTACAAAATGTGTTATGGTTAATAAAGCACTTCACATTCATCATGGCATTTGAGTCTCTAAACAACCCCATGAAGAAGATACTAGAAGTCCTATTATCCCTCTTTTATAAATGATGCAACTAAGGTTGAACTTGTCCCTGATCACATATCTAATAGGTTTCACAGGCAGAATTCAAACCCAGGTCTTTTTGATTCTAAATCCCTCCCAGTATCCACTATGATACCATGCCTCTCCTTTAACAACAAATCCTCAAAGGAGAATAAAAACCAGATATTCTTGTATCCACTTCCAGTATGCTATCTACTATTACATTAACTCTCTGATACCCTGAATACAGAGTAGATACACTAGTGTTACATTGTTGTATGTCCTACTGACATTAGTTCCTTCTTTTCTATCATTGATTCATTTATTATTCATTTATTGGGTACTTACTTCTCACTACCTAATTTATTTTACTGTAAGAAATTTAATCTTTATACACTTTGGTTTCTTTTTAAGAATATGACTTATTAGAGAATTGTTATTCTAATATTATTCTATTGGATAATTACCTTTTTTTGAAGTAAAGTAATCATCAGCCCATAGCCTCGATCATTTATGCACTAAACAAACTTTGTTCCTGGTAGAACCATATTATGGCTTTTGAACTGGGAGGAAGTTTTCAGGCCATCTAGTGCAACCCCACATTCAACAAATGTAGAATAGGACAGTGATTAAGTAGGTTGCCTGGGTTCTTAGAGACAGTAAAGAGCAAGGTGGATTAGGAACTTGTATTCTCTGACTGCAAATTGTGTATCTTTTCCATAGCACCTATCCCTGGACTTATTGATAAACATAAATCTTCTTCTTGGGGAAAATTCAAATTAATAATTTCTTCCTCTACCTAGAGGTAAAAAAAAGGTGCACAGGGAAGAGGAAACTAGGTAGTATAGTGGCTGCAGTACTGGATTTGGAGTCAAGAAGCTCTGAGTTTTAATTCTGCTTCAGATACTTCTTGCATGGTTCTAAACAATGCATTTTAATTTCTCTCAGCACTGGTTTCTTTACCTGTTAAATGGGAATAAGAAAAGCACCTTCCTTTCATGGTTATTATCAGAATTAAATGAGACAACATATGTAAAGCACTTTGCAAATCCTAAAATGTTATATATATTCTATTATTATTTAATTTTAGCCCTGAAAATAAGCAAACAAAAGAAATGAAAATAGAAACAAACCAACAAGGAGTGAAAAAAGTTAGAAAAAAGAAATGAAGAAAAAGAGAATCCAATCATTTTTATACTACAGAGGGCCTTTACTTAGATACTTTCATGAAACAAGACCTCAGGGATACCTGATTTAGCCCAAGGTAAGCTTCCCTTTAATGTGTTCCAAATCACGATTGTGGCAATACAGTGCTAGGCTTGCTGGCTGGACCATCATGTACTAGCTAAGGAGTTAGCCATAACACTGAATAAACTAATTTTCACTAAATGTTTTGAGTATCTGTATTTCCATGTTTAGCCAAATGCCTAGATGGACTGATAAAGATTGGGCCAAGGCTTGTGTGAGTAATGAGCATTGGAAATGGGAAAGAAAACTCTGAATCCTGTAAGACATGGACATTATTAGGTTTCTTCTACTTGCTGTCTTCTTTCCCTCCCTCTCTTCCATACCAGTTCCCAGTGGTGAGCTGCTGATAGTCATGTCTGTTGGACTGTTGGACTGTATCTGTTGGACTGTGAAGTATAACCAGCTTTCCAGTGGAACTTATCTCTTCCAAGTACCACAGGGCAACAGAGTGCCTTTCACATCTATGGAGGGGAAGTCCTCCATCTGTCATTCAGGCTATGAGCAAGGAGATGATTCTATTCAATTCCCTGCAGCAAGCATTTACTAATGGTTTAGTGTGGAAGACACCACACCAGAATCTAGAATTATAAATGTGAAAAAGAAGATAGTCCTAAACCACAAAGGTTATATATAGTTTAATGCAGGAAGGGAATATGACATATACAAATTACATTTGATCCAAGGTAGAGTGTCAAGTTTGAGATACAGAGAGATCCAAAGTGATACAAAAACAAACAAAATTTATTAACTAGCATAATGGTTAGGGTCTTCATCAATCTGCATTGATCAGAAAAAGCTTTATAGAACAGATGGTGCCTGAATTTGACTTTGAAAAGAAGATACTTTCAACAGGCGATGTGTAGTAACCATATTCTAGTTACATTAGATTGTGTGTGTAAATCATGGCAGTAGGAGAACATTAGATGATATGAAAGAATGTCTAACAGACCATATTGGCATCAATAAAATATGTAAAAGGGAACAGAGCCAGGGTACTTAGGTAGATATACCTATTGTCCACTGTCTAATGAATTTATCCCAGCTATCTACAGACATGCTCCTTCCCTCAATCCTGAAATTACTCTTATTCGATCCTTTGGGTGTCATAAATGTAAGATATAAATTAATATCCAATAATTCAAGTATTATTTTTATAAAGTTTATTATCTGACAAAACAGAACCATGTGACTAAATTTTCTATATGTTCAAAAATCCCCACTCCACCAAAGCCAAGATAGGAAGGAAAAAGAGAGAGAGAGGCCAAAGTATACCCAATTTATATCCTGTCTACAAAAGCACAAGTAGTGAGTAGGGTGCTGGGAATCATAGTTTTGCTGGGGATCATAGTTTTTAGGGAAACAGATTCTAATAACACAATCCCCCTGGGATCCTTTGGGAGACTAGTCTCCCCACTGGATCATGTAAACATGACCAAATTATAAATTACAATAATTTGGGGATAAAAAGGACAGAGAACAAAACCAATGATTGCGAGGCACATTAACAAAAAGCCAATTAGGGGGCAGCCACCTTTGGCATAAGAGTATACATATAAAATAAATGTGTTACAACCCCCCACAGTTCAACCAAATATACTCCAGGGTTCATTCTGGGTTTTCTAATGCTGTGGAGGTTTCTTCAGGCATTTTCATGGTGCCTTATTCAAACAATTCATCTTCTAGATTCAAAGAATTATCAAGTTCCTTTTCCTGAAATGTTTCTTTTTAAAGGATTTTTTAAAGTTTCATGACAAGTATACAATCTCTATGACAATTATTCAATCCTCTCTGAGGAGGGTGTTGACCAACACTCACATTCACTCAGTTAGCCACTGAAGCTCATGGCTTTCAATCTTGACTGAAATGTTCGTTCTATGGGGCCATTTAGGGGTACCATTCCCCTTAGGAAAATTTTATAAGACTATAGTCCATCATGGGGTAACCAACCCCTTGGGTTTGCTCCCTTCTTTGGCATGAGACTATAACAGTTCTAAAGGCATGTCTTTTATATGCCCCATCCATTGTACTGTGGAGGCAAGGACTATAATATTGCTCATTCCTTTGGCATGAGAATGTAACAGCTCTAAAAGGCATGTCTTTCATATGTCTCATACATTTTAATGTGGAGGTGAGGAGTAGTACTATAGCACTTCACTTCAGCTACTAAATGGACCCTTATGTCTTGTTACAAACAACTAAAAGGTACTTTTACAATGATATTTTCTCCAATCCAGTCATAGGTGAAAGGTACAAATAAAGGCAGTGCAATAAAAATATAGAGCTAATAGCCAAAACACAGTATCTTAAAATGACATAGTATAACAGAATTTAACAAACAAAATAAAATCTTAAAACAAACAATCAGCAAATACAATATATGTGACCAGATTTAGGCACTGAATTCAAGAGTTTTGTTTTTTTCTTTCTAATTCCCGAGACAGGGATTTTTCATAAAACAATGGAGCCCGAAAAGGCTTAAAATCTACCTCCAGACTCTTTAAGGTTCCTTCCCCTCCCCAGTATCAACATCCATCTAGGTTCCTTTTGGTCACACCTCTGGAATCTCCCATAGTAAGGGAGAATTCCATGATGAACATAGTGTGGAGGAGTCCCATATTGGATATATTATAGAGACTGGGCAGGCCAAAATGGCTAGGGGGTGTAGGGAGATGAATTTTTCCCTTATATCTCAGGATTATTCAAGCTAATCAAAAGGACCAGTACACCCAGGAACAGTAGGAAAAAAAGACATCCTAAAACTGGGAGCTGTTTGAGATAGTTAATGCAATGCTCATTCATAGAGTGGGACATGCTTGCAATTCTATTTCCTATTTGGAAGAGTAATCTTCCTTCTCCTCTCCCCTCCCAGGGGTAAAAATACCAGGGAGCAGTTTGCTTACACTGCCATATGGACAGGGAGTTAAGAGGGTAGAAACTATTCTTTAGGAGGCTAATTGTTGCCTAAAGGAAACACATGAGGCCTGCCAAGTCAAGCACTCAGGTGTTGGCAATGTAAGGGAAAGAGGGATTTATAATTTCCCAGACTCTGGAGATTAGCTCCAAGGACTCCCAGCTTATCAGTAGCTATCAACAGTAGTAACAACAGCAACAATAGTGAGAGGAGCAGCAGCAGGTGGCTGGGACCTGTAAACCTTAAAATTTCTTAAATTTCTTAAAGTGATTTCCTTGTCACAGACCACAGGGAGTTAGCATTAGGAGGCAGGATCAGCAATGCCGGGGAAAACTCAAAAGAGAGTTTGGGAGAGAGAGGAGAAACCTGATTTCTTTTCAAACCAATCTACTCAGAGATAATTAAGGGTTCTGAACCCCACTTCTGGATGCCCAAACAAGCTATCTTCCTCTAATTCTCATTAACTTCATAGCTAAACTTGAGAAAGGTAGATAATTCTTGCCTTCCCACTCCCTCAATTCTTTTCCTCTTGCTATTTTAATTTTTTTTTCAATCTGGCTTACAACCTCATCATACAATTGAAACTGTACTTTCCAAAGCTATTGATTATCTCTTAATTATTGAATTTTATTGTTTTCCTTCAATCCTTATCCTTGTCCTCTCTGCAGCTTTTGACTGGATTGATGGCTTTTCTTTTTGTTACACTCTCCATTCTGTGCTTCTATATCACAGATATTTGGTTATTCTGCTCTACCTACCTCTTAGTCTACTTTTTCTCATTCATAATCAGAATCATGTACACTATGAAATAGTGTTCCTCAAGGGTTTGTTATTGGCCCTATATTTTATCACTCTCAACTCTGTCAGTTGGTAACTTCATCACTTTCCATGAGTCTAATTATCATTTCTAAATATATGATTTCTAAGATAATATATCCAGACCTAATTACTCTCCTGAGCTCCAGTCTTGTATAACCCTGGAATGATATCACTTTTTTATTACCCTTCATCCCAACTTCCCTGTCTTCTTTTGAGATTTGGCTAGAATCCCATCTTCAGTAAAGTCCCTTTCCAACCTGCCAACTGTTCCCCCAATAAGGGATTTCTTTAGGAGATTACTTTCAATCGTACCAACTCTGAAAATATCTTGTATACATCTAGTTATTTATATAGTCTCTCTCCCATTATACTGTAAACTCTCCAAGAGCAGGGACAGTCTTTGACTTTTTTGTAACATTAGTGCTTAGTATGGTGCTGAACACATTGTATGTGCTGAAAAAGTGTTTATTAGGGTTGGGGGGAAGCCAAAATGTCAGAGAAATTACATAGATCCACCTGATATCTACTAAATTACCCTCTAAAAACTATGATATAATGTCTCAAAATGATTTTTAGAGCAACATAACTCACAAAAGATGGGTTGAAATATTTTAGCCCCAAATAATTCAGAAGACCATCACAAAAGATGTATAACACCAGAGTGGAAGTGAAGGACAAAGCACTATGCCAAAGCAGGCCCTTCCACTGCTTCAGACCTTGGGGGCAGTTGAATTAGCAGCAAAGATTTCTGGAGTTATAGATGGTAAGGGGGGAATCTGACAACTGCTTAGAAGGAGAAAATTGGGGTACCTTTTCCTGGCTCTTTGGTGCAAAACTCCATTTACATTGCCCACCTGCAGATCCAGGGCACAGGCCCAGGTTATAGTTATAGGGTAAAAAGGAGAACTAGCAAACTAGCACACACCAATGCTTGTGGCCAGAGGGGAGTAGGGGGCTATGGTCACAATTCTGAGACAGAAAAGAATGCTTGTGGTTATTTACAAGCAGAGCACAGGCCTGAAAAGTATTAAACATACCTCTCTTTACATTATATCACCTTGGAAGAACTGAAAGCATGTAGATTCCCAGAGTTTCCTACAAAGGTACAAAGACCTGAAACTTGGAACAATCTTCCCTTCACTAGTCACAGAGTCAAACTTCAATAGTTTTAAGTTAAAAGAAAAGAAAAAAATTTCTGGAAAATGAGGAAACACCAACAAAAAGAAGTTCACAAAGAAAGTTATTTTTGGTGACAAGGAAGACCAAAACATAAACTCAGAAGATAACAAGGTCAATATTTATGCAACTAAAGCCTCCAAGAAAAAAAAAATATTAATTTCTCTCAAGCCCAAAATGAATTAATAAAGAGCTCAAAAAGCATTTTAAAAATCAAATAATTGAGGTAGGAGAAAGAATTGGGAAAAGAAATGAGGATGATACAGGAAATCATGAAAAAAAGAGTCAACAGATTGTTAAGGAAGGCACAAAATTAATACCTTTAAAAACAGTCCAGGCCAATTGGTAAAAGAGACACAAAAAACTACTGAGGAGCAGAACTTTTTAAAGAGTTACACCAGTTGTACAAAAAATCAAGCCATTCTCCAATTGAAAAATGGGCAATGGACATGAATAGGCAGTTTTCAGTTAAAGAAATTAAAACTATTAATAAGCACATGAAAAAGTATTCTAAATCTGTTATAATCAGAGAGATGCAAATCAAAAGAACTCTGAGGTATCACCTCACATCTAGCAGATTGGCTAACATGACAGCAAAGGAAAGTAATGAATGCTGGAGGGGATGTGACAAAGTTGGGACATTAATTCATTGCTGGTGGAGTTGTGAATTGATCCAACCATTCTGGAGGGCAATTCGGAACTAACTATGCCCAAAGGGCAATAAAAGACTGTCTGCCCTTTGATCCAGCCTTAGCACTGCTGGGTTTGTACCCCAAAGAGATAATAAGGAAAAGGACTTGTACAAGAATATTCATAGATGCGCTCTTTGTGGTGGCCAAAAATTGGAAAACGAGGGGATGCCCGTCAATTGGGGAATGGCTGAACAAATTGTGGTATATGTTGGTGACGGAATACTAGTGCACTAAAAGGAATAATAAAGTGGAAGAATTCCATGGAGACTGGAACAACCTCCAGGAAGTGATGCAAAGTGAAAGGAGCAGAACCAGGAAAACATTGTACACAGAAACTGATACACTGTGGTACAATCGAATGTAATGGACTTCTTTCTCCATTAATGGCTTTATAATGTCCCTGAACAATCTGCAGGGATCTATGAGGAAAAAAAAATATCCTCAAGCAGAGGATAAACTGTGGGAGTAAAAACACCGAGGAAAAGCAACTGCTTGACTACAGGGGTGGAGGGGATATGATTGAGAAGAGAGGCTAAATGAACACCCTAATGAAAATAACAACAACAAGGAAATGGGTTCAGAGCAAGGACACATGTGATACCCAGTGGGATTGTGCCTTGGCTAGGGGAGGGGTGGAGGGGGGGAAAGAAAATGATCTCTGTTTCCAATGAGTAATGTATGAAAATGACGAAATAAAATAATGTTTAAAAAAATAAAAAGCAGAATTGGCCAAATTTAAAAAAAAAAAATATATATATATATATATATATATATATATACATGAAAATGGACTGAAGAGAACTTTTTTTTTTTTAAGAACATTTTTCTGTGATTCATGATTTCTGCCCCCTCTTGTCTCTCCCTCCTGGAACTGACAAGCAATTCCACTGGGTTATACATGTATCATTGTTCAAAACAGATTTCCATGTTATTTATATTTGCAGTAGAGTGATCTTTTAATATCAAAACGTTAATCACATTCCCTATTGAACTATGTGATTGGTCACATTTTTTCCCTGTATTTCTGTTTCCACAATTTTTTCTCTGGATGTGAATAGTGTTCTTTTTCATAAGTTCCTCTGGATTGTCCTAGATCATTTCATTGCTGCTAGTAGAAAAGCCTATTATATTTGATTGTGCCACAATGCATGTCTCTGTGTACAACTTTCTCCTGGTTCTGCTCCTTTTGCTCTTCATCAGTTCTTTGATGTTTTTTTTTTAACATTTTTTTATTTGGTCATTTCCAAACATTATTCATTGGAAACAAAGATCATTTTATTTTCCTTCCCCCACCCCCCCACCTCTCCCATAGCTGACGCATGATTCCACTGGGTATCACATGTGTTCTTGATTCGAACCCATTTCCATGTTGTTGGTATTTGTATTAGAGTGTTCATTTAGAGTCTCTCCTCAGTCATATCCCCTCCACACCTGTAGTCAAGCAGTTGCTTTTCCTCCGTGTTTTTACTCCCACAGTTTATCCTCTGCTTGTGGATAGTGTTTTTTCTCCTAGATCCCGGCAGAATGTTCAGGGACATTGTATTGTCACTAATGGAGAAGTCCATTACCTTCGATTGTACCACAGTGTATCAGTCTCTGTGTATAATGATTTCCCGGTTCTGCTCCTTTCGCTCTGCATCACTTCCTGGAGGTTGTTCCAGACTCCATGGAATTCCTCCATTTTATTATTCCTTTTAGCACAATAGTATTCTATCACCATCAGATGTCACAATTTGTTCAGTCATTCCCCAATTGAAGGGCATCCCCTCATTTTCCAATTTTTTGCCACCACAAAGAACATGGCTATAAATAATTTGTACACATCTTTTTTTTTCCCTTAAAATTTCTTTGGGGTACAAATCCAGCAATGGTATGGCTGGATCAAAGGGTAGGCATTCTTTTAAAGTCCTTGGTAAATAGTTCCAAATTGCCCTCCAGAATGGTTGGACAAATTCACACTTCCACCAGCAGGGTATTAATGTCCCAATTTTGCCACATCCCCTCCAACATTTAGCATTTTCCTTTAATGCCATATTGATCAGTCTGCTAGGTATAAGGTGGTACCTCAGAGTTGTTTTAATTTGCATTTCTCTAATCAGGAGGGATTTAGAACACTTTTTCATGAGCTTATTGAAAGATTTAATTTCATCGTGTGAAAATTGTCTATACATGTCCCTTAACCATTTGTTGATTGGGGAATGGCTTGATTTTTTGGTAAATTTGACTTAGTGAGAAGAACTTCTTAAAAGGCAGAACTGGAAATATGGAAAAAGAGGTACATAAATTCACCAAGAAAAAGAATTTTTTAAAATGTAGAATTGGTCAAATAGAAAAGGAGGTGCAAAAGCTCACTCAAGAAAATCATGCCTTAAGAATTAGAATTGGGCAAGTGGAACCTAATGATCCCATGAGACACCAAGAGATAAAGAAAATCAAATGAATGAAAAAATATAAGAAAATATGAAATTTCTCACTCAAAAAACAACTAGGCTAGAAAATTAATCCAGGAGAGGTAATCTAAGAATTATTGGACATCTGAAAGCCTTGTTGAAAAAAGAGCTTAGATTTCATTTTTCAATAAATCATCAAGGAAAACTTACCTGATATTCTAGAATCAGAGGGAAAAATAGAACCTGAAAAAATCCACTGATCACCTCCTGAAAGAAATCACAAAAGGATAACTCCCAGGAACATTATAGCCAAATTCCAGAACTTCAATGTCAAGGAGAAAATACTGCCAGAAACCGATAAGAAACAATTCAAATATCATGGAGCCATAGGCTAAATAACACAAGATTTAATAGCTTCTATATGAAAAGATCAAAGAGCATGGAACATGATATTTCAGAAGACAAAAGAGCTAGAACTTCAACCAATAATCACTTACCCAGGAAAACTGAGAATTAATCCATCAGTCAGTGCAAAAAATGGGTATTCTATGAAACAGAGGACTTTTAAACATTTATGATGAAAACAGCAGAGCTGAATGGAAAATTAGACTCTAATAGAGAAGACTAAAGTGAATTATAAAAAAGTTAAACAGGAAAGGGAAATAAAAATATATTCAATAAGGTTAGATTGTGTACATCTCTACATGAAGAGATGATTTCTATATTACCAAAGAACTTTATAATTATTAGGGCTCTTAGAAGGAGTATACATAGACAGAGGTCAAGGATGTGAGTTGAATATGATGAGATGATATAAAATTTAAGTTATTAAAAAGAGGAATGCATTGGGAGGATAGGGAAGTGGAAAACAGTATGAGGTAAATTATCGCACATAAAAAGGCATGAAAGCTTTTACAGTGGAAGAGAATATGAAGGAGGTGGGGAGGGGACTATGTGAAACTTATTCTCATTAGAATTGGCACAACAAGGAAATAACATATACAATCAGTCACATATAGAAATCTATCTTACCCTACAGGATAGCAGGAGGGGAAGGAGGTTAGAAAATGGAGAGTTCCTAATAGAAAAGAAGGAAAATTGGAGAAAGTGGTAGCTAGAAACTAAACATGGGGAAATAGGATGAGGAGTGAGTGATACACAGTAATCCTAATGGTGCAAAGTTTTTTTTACACCTCTCTCTAATAAAGGTCTCATTTCTCAAATCATAGAGAAATGAGTCAAACATAAAAGAATACAAGTCATTCCCTAATGGATCAGTGGTCAAAGAATATAAACAGGAAGTTCTAAGACTAATTAACATTCAAAGATGCTCTAAATCGCTATTAATTATAGAAATGCAAATTTAAACAACTGAGGCACCACCCCACACCTATCAGATGGCTATTATGACAGAAAAGAAAAATTATAAAACTTGGAAGGGATTGGGAAAATTGAGACACTATTGAGTTGTTGGGGGAATTATGAACCCATTTAACCATTCTTAATAGCAATTTGGACATATGCCCAAAGGGCTATGAAACAGTAAACACCCTTTGACCCATCAGTATCATGACTAGGTCTGTTTCCTGAAGAGATAAAAAACAAAAAACAAAAAGGAGAAGGGACAATATATAAAAAATATTCAAAGTAACTTTTTATGGGGGAAAAGAATTGGAAAGTGAAGGGATACCCATCAATTTGGGAATGACTGAGTATGTTATATTAAGTTATTTTAATAGAATGTTATTATGTTGTAATAAATGATGAGTAGAAAAAACTCAGGAAAAACCTGGAAAGACTTACATGAACTGAAGCAAAGTGAAAATAGCAGAACCAGGAGAACATTGTACATAGTGACATGAATACTAAACAATGAAAAACTATGAATAACTTGCTATTCTCAGCAATACAATCAATGATCTACAACAATTCCAAAGGACTCATGATTTAAAAAAAATGCTATTCACTTCCAGAGAAAGAACTAATGGAATTTGAATCTTGACCAAAGCAAACTTTTTTCACTTTTTTAGTTTTTTTAATTCAAATTTTCTTTCACAAATGGATTAATGTGGGAAAATGTTTACATGTTTGCTCATGTAAAATCTATATGACATTGCTTACCATTTTAGCTGGGATGGGAAGGAGGGAAATAATTTGAGACTCAAATTATTTTTAAGATGTTGGAAACTATTGTTGTATGTAATTAGGGAAAAATAAAATAAATTTTAAAAGTGCTTGTTGCTTGATTGGCATCATATTGGTGACTATCTTAAATGCTTAAAAGAAGAATAAGAATTGATGTTTTATGTTTTGTTTTAGGACCTAATGGGGAACCATTGGAAGTGTCTTAGTAGAAAAAGTAAAGGCTGTGGTAAATGCTTCAATGTGGAGATAAAGGAAAGGGAAAGGGAAGAAATTTACTTTGTGATTTTGAATCTCTGATAGGCTGGAAGATTTCTGTTGTCTTTTCATGGAATGAAGTGCAGATGTTACTGTGTTGGGGGAGTGGATTGGATTGGTGAATTCAATCTGGACATGTTGAATTCTTTAAATCAAGTGTAAATTAGATACGTTGGCAAGGCAAAGTACAGTGTAAATTGCCCTGAATTTGAAGTCAGACAACCTGGGTTCAAATCTCATCTCTCACAACTTTTGTCACCTTGAAGAAATTACTTAATGGTTCTCGGCTTCATTTCCATACCTCAGAAATAAGGGGGTTAGACTCACTGATTTCCAAGTCCTCTACCAGCTCTACATTTGGGATCTTTTATCATACCACAATCTAAGGTATAGAGCAGGAAATTGCTGTTCATTTCTTTCAGTTTTGTCTGATTCTTCTTGACCCCATTTGAGGGTTTTTTTTTTTTGAAAGATGCTAGAGTGGTTTGGCATATCCTTCTCCAGCTCACTTTACAAATGAGAGAACTGAGGCAAACAGGATTAAGTGATTTGCCCAAGGTCACACAACCGGTAAGTATGTGAGGCTAGATTTGAACTCAGGACTTCCTAACTCGAGGCCCAGTGCTCTATCCACAGAGCCACCTGACTATGTGTAATTAAGTTCAATGGTGATACAGGAGTTTGCTATTTAGATCTGGGAGTCACTTAGGTAGAAGCAACTATTGATGACATGGGAATAAATGAGATCATTAAGGAAGAATATAGAGGGGAAAAGAAGATGGATAAGGGCAACACCTTGAGGGTTAATAAGCTCGGCAAAAAAATCAGCAACATAGTGTTCTTGCCACCAGGATTCAAAATCTGGCTTTAGGCAATTCCTAGCTTTATGACTTTGGGAAAGCCACTTAACTCCTGTTACTTAGTCCTTGCAGCTCCTTTGTCTCAGAATTGACACTAAGGCAGGAGGGAATGGTTTTAAAAAGAAAAAAATAATTTCCATGTATTAAAAGATGCAAGGTGCATCTAAGGTCTACCCTCCCCAATTTGTTTTGTGGCTCATCTCCTGAAATCACAGCCCTCAAGAAAATGGGTCGACCCCAGACACATTGCTCTTGTCTGAGCTCATTCAGCCCAAAGTTAAAAGTATCAAGAGAGGGGAGATGTGACAAGAGTAGTAAACTGAGGACAGTGGAACGTGGCAAAAACATTCCGTCCTAGTTTCCAACAAAAGACACATGGAGTATTAGAACTGTTTCCCAGTAGAGGGCACACACTGGCATAAGCTTTGACTTTTCTGGTCCAGGAGAAGGAAATGGACATTGAACTTGCTCTGAAGAGGGCTTTAGGCCCCAATAAGATATTTTTCTTCATTTCTCCCCTTCACATTCTCTGAAGCCATAGAGGGAAGATATGGGGAGCACGTGCCACATGAACCAAAAGAGAAGCATGACATCTATCCCCATACAACCTTTGCTTTTTCATTTAACTTCTAAAGATGTCTCTGGGGTTGTCAGACTAGTCAAGGTGGGGTATGGAGGGAGCTTTGGGATTTTCTGTGTATTTATATATCTGTGACTGCATATTGTCATTCCTTCAAACATACATTGCTTTGTGAGCAAGAACCAGACATTTGAGTAACTAAAGAAGTTAGTGTGCAAAATAACTATTCCATCAACTCCCCAACGAGTTTCCTTTCTTCAATTTTCTTTCCTTTTCAACCCATCCTACAAATCAGTGCCACACACATTTATTTAGATAGACCTTAGTAAGCTCAATGTGGGTAGGTTCTATGTCATTCTTTATGCTTCCTCTCCAAATGTGAGTAACATTGTTTGCCCATAATTTTTTCAATAAGTAGCTATTGATTTAATTTCCCAAAATCACAATTGAACACTTCACCCTTTAAGTAAAAAAAATATTCCAGAACAAAAGATCAAGAATACCAAAGGAACTAATGAAAAAAAATGTGAATAATGGAGGCCTAGCAGTACCAGATCTTAAACTGTACTATGAAGCAGTGACCATCACAACAATATGGTCTGGCTAAGAGAAAGAAGGATGGATCAATGGAATAGACTAGGGATAAATGGCCTCACAACCTAGTGTTGATATTCCCAAAGATCCCAACTTCTAGAACAAGAACTATTTGACAAAAACTACTGAGAAAATTGGAAAACAGTATGGAAAAAAATTAGGTTTAGATCAACATCTTACATCCTATACCAAGATAAATTCAAAATGGATAAATGACAGATATAAAGATTAAACTCTTAAATAAATTAGGTGAACACAGAATAGTAAACTTATCAGACCTATGAGAAGGGAAGGGATTTATGACCAAGCAAGAAACAGAACACATTACAAAATATAAAATGAATAATTGTTATTATATTACATTAAAAAAGGTTTTATACAAAGAAAACCAATGCAACTAAAATTAGAAGGGAAGCAACAAACTGGGGAAAAATTATAACAAAACTCTCTGACAAGGGTCTAATTTCCAAAATATATAAGGAACTAAAATCAAATATACAAGAAATAAAGCCATTCTCCAATATACAGTTTTCAGATGGAGAAATAAAAACTACCAATAATCACATAAAAATATTCTAAATCTCTCATAGTTAGAGAAATGTAAATCAAAAGAACTTTGAGGTACCACCTCATACCTAGCAGACTGGCTAATATAAAAGTAAAGGAAAATAATGAATATTGCAGGAGTCGTGGCAAAATTGTGACACTAATACACTGCTAGTGGAGTTGTGAATTGATCCAACCATTCTGGTAGGCAATTTGGAATTATTCCCAAAGAGCTTTAAAAGAATGCATGCCTTTTGATCCAGCAATACCACTACTAGGTTTGTACCCCAAAGAGATAATAAGTAAAAAATGCTTGTACAAAAATAATTATAGCCAGGATCTTTGTTATGGCAAAAAAATTTGGAAAATGAGGGGGTGTCCCTCTATTGGGGAATGGCTGAACAAATTGTGGTATATGATGGTGACGGAATACTACTGTGCAATAAGGAATGGTAAACTGCTTGATTTCCATGCGAGCTGGAGAGACCTCCATGAAAGGATGCAGTGTGAAATGAGCAGAACCAGGAGAACATTGTATACAGAGACTGAATATATATATATATATATATATATATATATATATATATATATATAACTTTGCTACTGATAGCAATGCAATGATCCAAGGCAATCCCAAGGGATTTATGAAGGAATGCTATCTACATTGAGAGAAAGAACTCTGGGAATAGAAATGCAGAAGGAAAACATTTGATTTTTCTCTTGTTTTATGGATATTGGATGTAGGGTTTTGGTTTTTAAAAGATTATTACAAAAATGAGTAATTTGGAAATAGGTATTAAGTGATGATACACGTATAACCCAGTGGAATTGCTTGTCAACTCTGTGAGGGAGAAGGGGAAAAGGGGAAGGAAAGTACCTGAATTATGCAACCTTGGAAAAATACTTAAATAAAAATAAAAATAAAACTCTTCCATATATTAGATAATAGATTTAGAACTAAAAGGGATTTTAGACAGCTAATTCTTTCATTTTACAGATGGGGAAATTGAAGCCAAAAAAAGATGTGACTTGTTTAAGGACACAGAGGTTGTAGTCCAGATACTTTGATTCTAAATCCAGACCTTTTTATCTACCTATCCATCCATCTTCCATCTGTCCCAATGCTATCCATACTTCAAGTATCATCTTAAGTCCCACTTCCTTTATAAAGCCTTTCCTATCTACACACAATCTATATTTCTTTATTTCTTCTAAAGTGCTATAGTTTTCTGTTGTCTGGACCACTCATTTAATAGTTAATCATGTCTTGCCTTATGTGATTTTGTACCTCACATCAGATCTTCCACATATCAAGCATTCAATAGATATTTTATTTTAATTAATAATAACAAAATAGAACAAAATATACCTATTTGGTTACATTATTTATCTTTGACATTATAATTTACTACAATTAGAAGTAATATTCTGAGTAATTAATACAGGATTTTTATTCCAAAATTATTTTATGGTTTTTGTCCATATAGCTAGTGAGAGGGAGTGTCTGCTAAATGAAAAAAAGAAGCCTAAGCCCCAGTTTTCTGATTTGCAAAATAAGGTATCAATAGCACTTCTCTCACTGGGTTTCTATGAAAATCAAGTGAATCAATATAAATAAAGATTTTGGAAATCTTGAAACATAAAAATAAATTTCAGGCATTTTTATTATTGTCACAATGGATAAAATTATGATGATGATGATATTACTAATGATGATAATGGTGATACTATTAATAATAATAATGTATTGAAGGCAGTTGGGTGGCTCAGTGGATTGAGAGCTAGGCCTAGAAATGGGAGGTCCTAGGTTCAAATCTGACCTCAGACACTTCCTAGTTGTGTGACCCTGGGAAAATAACTTAACCCCCATTGCCTAGCTCTTACCACTCTTCTGCCTTGGAACTGTCAACATGGAAATATAGAAACCCCCAGTTTATTTAGTTTGAGGGTATAAACCCCAGGTTTTGACCTTGTCACAGGAGAGGTTTCCCCCCTCTTCACTGGACAATAGACATCCACTTCCTCAGGTGCAGATCCCATCCGAAGTCAAGTAGCTCTTTTGTCTCCAGAAGCCTTTCCCAGTATATCACACCCTCCTTACTGAGGATCAAACTCAGGACCTTCAGCTTGGGAGACTGATGCGCTACCTACTGCACCAAAGCTGAAGTGGATGTCTATTGTTTGGTGAAGAGGGATCTTCCCTCAGGGGGAAAACTCTCCTGTGACAAGGTCAAAACCTGGGGTTTATACCCTCAAACTAAATAAACTGGGGGTTTCCATGATGACAGAACCAATACACAGTATTGACTCCAAGACAGAAGGTAAGGGTTTAAACAAAAACAAAATAATAATGTATTTCTGTGATTTCTTCCACATGAACAAATTTTATTGTGAATATTCCTTCTACTAACACAAATTGATTACTCATTGATAATGTAGAGTTTTAGAGATCTTTGTGACTTGTTTATTTATGACCTCACAGTGAATATGTGCTAGAGGCAGAACTGTATCTCAGGTTTTCCATTCCCAGGTCTAGAACAAATGATAATTGCATTTCTCCAGTAAGATTGTAAGAGTTTCAATGAGAAGAATCATGTTTCTTATCTCTTGATATCTTCCATAAGATCCAATGCAGTGCTGGGCACATAGTTGGTGCTCAGTAAATATTTGTTGAAAAAATTTGCTATTAGATTATCATGTGATGAACTTAAATCAACTTTGCTTTCTGGGTCAAAGGGACACTTTCTGCCCTCTCCCATTTGTGTGTACATAGTCATGTTCGTGCCCCAGATCACAGAGTTCTACTTAGCATGTATTGCTATTATCAATCAGCACTGCTAGAACACAATCCCACTGAATATAATTGAGTCAGATTAATTTTAATAACTGAAATTCGAACATTAGCATTCGTTGAAATGGGAATAAAATTGTTCCCATCACAAGTTAAATTACTGCTGCTCTTCATAAATTTCAAAAGAGCTGACTCTGAATTTCCACCTGCATCTTTTAAAATGATCCTTCTCTGCTTCCATTCTTCTTTTAATAGGAGCTCATGCAGAATTCCATCAAGGTTTGGCACTGAAGTAGAGCTTTAATGTAGTTGGAAATCTGTGAGCTGCACTGAACTGCTTATACTCTATTATTCTTAATTTATAAAGGACAATCCAGAGGAACCATGAATTAGATGTGTCTTCCCCAAATATTGTGCTTGGCATTGTCTGCTTTCTAGTTATTTCTTGCTTGAATTCCTCTCATTTTTTCCTTCCTTCCTTTAGTTTGTCATCATCAGTTCTACCAAATTTCACGTTACTACCATACCTTTTTTCACCCAGTGGTCTACTGAAACTCAGGGCTTGAAGCAGAAATCTCCCAAAGAAACTTTTTAAACTTTTTGCCAATTACAATATAAAAAGGTTTCCATAGACATGGACTGGCATCAGGAAGAGTAATTTCAGAGAAGTTTTCTCAAGCCCTCCAACCTGGAAAAAATTATGGGTCCCACTATCAAGAGCAGAGGAAATAAATCTTGTGGATATGTTTTTTATTCATCAACTCCTCTACCTAGACCTTGCTCTTCTCAATTAAGGAACAAATAACACTTAGGAAAGAAAATAGAGGAAACACACACAGACAAAACCAACATGTAAATTCTGCAAGTTCTTTATCCTGCAAATGTGCTGCATGAATCATATCAATCTATCTTCCTTTCAACTGATTTGTAAATTCAAAGCATCTGTGTTTTATTTGGCCTCACGAATCAAATAAAGCAAATATCTGGATTCAAGAATTTCTAGAAAAGTGATACTCAGGAAAATGATACAATCCCAAGCTTTATTGTTATGTTGCATGACAAGCAGACAAACAAAATATATATACATATATATATATATATATATATATATATATATATATATATATATATATATATATATATACAGTAAGGTCCCCATATCTGTGGGGAATACATTCTAAGACCTACAGTGGATTGCTGAAACTAAGGATATAAGTAATACCTGCTGTTAACCATGGGTAAAGGAATCAGTTGATACAGGTATATAACAGCACTCCCAGAACTACTACTTTTGTACTTTGGGGCCATTATTACAGTATATCAGGAGTTTCTTAAACAAAGGCACTATGATGATGCCTCAGTGAATGTTATCAGGGAGAACATGAGAGGCAGACTGGAAGATAATTTCACATGGAAACCTGGGTATGGGATGAAAGGAGATAAGTTATGTATCGGGTTGGTGGACTTTACCATATTATATCCTGTGCTTGCTTGGCAAATGGTTTGAAACTTGTGGTTTTATTTTACTTTTCTAGAATTTTCTAAATTTTCCAGTAAAAAAAAATTCCTCCACGGTTAACCATGATTTAACTGAATCAGTAGATATTGAATCAGCAGATACAGGGGTGCAACTATACACTTATTATGATGCATAAATAAATTTGGATGCAAGAAACTCATCAGAGCCTGAGGGTAAGGGATACATGTGTTGGGGAGGAACACAGTCAAAGTTGAGGTTCAGTAGGCAAGATTATATACTTGGACTTGGTGGAGAACAGATAATCAGCACCAGCTATAGGAGAGGACATTCCTAATCAGATCCAGATATGGTAGAAGAGTTTTCAGTGTCCTCTTTTGATACTAGGCATGGGTAACGTTCAGGTAGGGGCAACTTCTTTACTAGGACCAGAAATTGGTGGGAGATTCTAATGTTACCTAACATAGTAGAAGGAGAAAGACTCAAGACTCCTACATTTAATAATAAAAAAGCTGTATCTTATCTACCTACTATAGAGCTAACAAGGGAAAAATACAAACTGCATATTTTGCCTATATGCTTCTATGGGCATTAGGATCACTTCTCCCAAATGACTTCATATTGAGATAGATTCATTGTAATTATTAAAATCAAAAAATAACTATAGCATCAGACACAGAGAATTTACTATTATCACAATCTGGATTTTGTGGATTTAGGAATCTCTTCTTGAACTCTTCCTCCTATTGTTATCATCTTTTTCCACTCCTGCCCAAAGTCAATTGGATTCACACATTGTTTATTCTGGTTTTCTGTACTCTTTCGAATACTTAAAGAATTGAATTTTAGAGTTGAAATAAAACTCAATCATATAGTTCAATCTATACCTGGAAGAAATCCCACCAAAATATATCCCAGAAGTGGGCACTCACACTCTTTTTAAAGACCCACCAATGAAGGAGAAGGCACCATTTTCTGATGCATCCCATTCCATTTTGGGGTGGTCCTAATAACTTAGAAGTTTTTCCTGACTTCAATTCTAAATTTCCCCTATTCATTCCTCCCCCCACTATTTCTGATTTCTGCCTTTTAGGCCAGAGAGAGCAAATCTAATCTATCTTACTCATGACAGCCTGTTAAACACACTTGAAAACTGCTATCACATTGACCTTGCCTCTTTTATTCTCCTAGCAGAACATCCTCAGTTTCTAGGGATTTTCATATGATTTTGTTATGATGTTGTCTCAAGGCTCTTCACTATTATAGTTACTTTATATATATATATATATATATTTATATATTTATATATATATAACTATATATAGTTATACCTTACTTTGGATGTCCTTTAGCGTCTCAATATCCTCCCTAAACTGTGGCTCCCTGAACAGAACACAACACTCCATATGTGGTCTGTTCAAGGTTGAGTACAGAGATATTATTATCTCCTTATTCCTGGAAGCTAAATCCCTCTAGTTGAAGCCCAGGACTGCATTAGCTTTTTTGGCTGCTACATCATATTGCTGACTCATAATAAGCTTGTAGTCCATTAACCCACCCAAAACATTTTCAGACAAACTACCATCTAATCTTGTCTCTCCCATTCGGCCATTATGAAAATGAAAAGAATGATTTTGCATGTACCCCTATTGAATTTCATGATCAATTAGATGATATCCTGATTCAGACATCCGGGATATTAGCTATCCTCCAAACCTTCTGACAATCTCACGAGGGCTTTCTTTGCATTTTTTCTGAGTCACTGATAAATATCCTAATCAACACAAAGCCAAATGTAGATCCCTGGGGTACCTCACTGGAGACTCTCTACCAATGTTAAGACTGAGGGACTCATGAAAACTTTCTGAATTTAGCCATTTCTCTAGTTCCAAAGGTATGTAACTGTATTATTGTTTAGGCCTTATCTTTCTGCACAACCCTCATGCATGTCATTTCTGTATAGAGATTCTCTTCTGTGAATGGATATCTAACTGATGGACCTTAAAGCCCGTCTTTTTATGTATACAGAACAATTGTATGTAATACATTTTTTATCTTCCTTTGACTGACAGCTGTCATTAAGCAGGTAAGTGAAGATTTAATATTATGCTATTTATCTGATGCTATAGAAGCTGTTAGATTCCTCTGGAACTATTTAACTATCACCCAATTTACTTGGTTTCTCTAGATTACACCTACTCCAACCATCAGCATCTGTATCATTGGTGTAATTATTTTACTCTGTAGTATAAGAGAAAGAGCATTGAATTTAGCATCAAATGACCCAAATCATCCTGAATGCATCCCTGACTGTACCACATACTGGCTGTGGGATTGTGGGTAAATCATTTAATATCGCTAAGTTTCTCATTTGTAAATTGGAGATAATGTCCCTGGCTTATTTGCTGCTGCTGGTGGTATTGCAGTTGCTGCTGCTGCTACTACTACAACTATTACTACTACTTATATTACTACTTTTAGTAGTACAAGTACTACTTCTATTACTACTACTACAACTACAATTACTACTACTACTACTATTACTCCTACTCCTACTTCTACTTCTACTACTACCGTAATTATAAAAATCAAATATTGGAAATTAAAATTATGATTTTTTTCTTCCTGATGATAGAATTCAGACCTGTGGGGCAACTTGGAGATGATCTGGTTCAACATATTCATTTTATATATATGGAAAGTGAACCTGATTGAGGGGAAATGATTTGGCATTCAATTGTCAAGACTTATATGCACCTTTAATATATCTTGCATCTGTAACCTTCTTTCTATTCACATTACATATCTACTAGTTAAGGATGTCATTGTGACTCATTTGGGTTTTTGCTTTCTAATTAGAGTCTTTGTATCTTGTCTCACTCTTCTCCAAACTGTCCTCAACACAGTTGCCAAATTGAAATTCCTCAAACATAAATCATGGCATATTCTTCCTCTCCCTATTGCCTCTATGATAAATGCTTATCCTTCTTTTGGACATTTGCAACTCTTCATAATTGGTCTTCAGTATAACTTTCCAGGATAACTACATATTATACCTCTTGTGCACACTTCTTGCTTTAGCCAAACTGGCCCCTTTGATCTTCTCCGTAAAAAAATCCATATCTAACCTCTGAGCTTTTTGTATAATCCTTCCCCAAATCCTGTAACATTCTCCCTCTTCCCCTCTGCTTTTTTTTTTTAATTGCTAGCTCCCTTTAACATTCAGTTCAAGACTGACCAGTTATTCTTTGCTATTTTCCCCTTTTTATTGGTCCTCCATATAACTCTCCATATAACTGGGGTGTATGGGGTGTTCAGGGAGGGGTAGTATCTCTGGTATGGAGGGCTTGTTGTACCCTCCTAGGGCAGCTCTCCAGCCTCTGACCCCCACCTGACACCCAGCTCTCACTTGTGGCTCCTAGTGGCTGCTAGTATGTGGCAGCGGCCACATCCGAAGCAACGGCTTTGACAGGCTGGCTAAACCTTGTGAGGGTAGCCATCAGGTCTTCCACCCTTGGTGAACCAGGGCTTTGCTCACCCATCATGTGAAGTCTGCTTTGGCTGAACAGACGGGAGAAACCAATAAGAAGGTTCAATGGCTGAGATGGCGACGCAGCAAAGCACTGTGGAGTGCATAGGTTGTGTTGGAGCACAAAAGACAACACGGCCATCCAATGCAGCTGAGGAAGTCTCCAAGTGTAACAATTTTTCATACCAATGGACCCAGGCTTCCAACTCCAAGAGAGTGGGACTGTCTCTGTGCACCTACTCTTCCACTTAAATCTCCTTCACGCACAAGTGTCTTTGTGCACACTCATCTATCATAGATGAAAACGCACAAAGACAATCGTCATCCTCGTTTACCAAGAGACTACTACTATATAACTCTCTAAATTATGTTTTACTTATTTTTGATATATTTTATTTTGACATGAATCACATTTTGTTTCCCTCTGTAGAATGTAACCACCTTGAAGTCCTTTCTCCTTCCCTCCTTCTCTCCCTCCCTTCCTTCCTTCCTTTCTTCCTCCCTCTCTCTCCCTCCCTTCCTTCCTCCATCCTCTCCCTTCCTACTTCCATCCCCTCCCTCCCCTCCCTCCCTCCCTCCCTCCCTCCCTTCCTTCCTTCCTTCCTTCCTTCCTTCCTTCCTTCCTTCCTTCCTTCCTTCCTTCCTTCCTTCCTTCCTCCCTCCCTCCCTCCCTCCTTCCCTCCCTCCCTCCCTCCCTCACTCCTTTCCTTCCTTCCTTCCTTCTTCTTCTTCTTCCTTTTGGCCTAGCAGCGTTCTTAGCATGTGGCAGACACAATATATACTTATTGAATTAAATTAAATCTTTACAGGTAGATACCAAAAAATGAATTTGGAGGAAGTGGTGAGTCAGAACCAATGACTACCTGCTGTCCAGTGGAAGATTAATCACATTCCACAATTATTTTACATTATTCACTTCATATCTTCTTTGTTTGAGCCAAACTAGCCCATTTGCTGTCCCTAAACTTGGAATTCCATTCCATCACTGTACCTTTGAGCAGACTATCATGCCTGGAATATATTATCTCTTTTGTTCTACCTCTTGAAATCCCTACTAGGCTCAATTTATAGAAATAACTATAATGACTATAGGAATCAAAACTTTAGAAATCAAAATTATAGAAATAGAAATTGGGAAAATGACAATGCTCAAACTGAGACAAAAGAACATACACAACAAAATATCAAACAATATATAAAAAGTGGAGCTTGTCCAAAAAATAATAAGGGTGCTACTGCCTCTCCACGTGGGGCAGAAGGTGGTTTCCCCTTAGACTCTATTGTTTTTGTTGTTATTAACCCTTTTCAGTTTTTTTTCTACTCTCCAAATAGTAGCAAAGAAGAAGAAATGGATTTTTTTAAATACAGTACCTCCGTGAATGATTATACCCTCCATTGATAATGAATAATTGACTATATTGATTATATTTAACTTTGATTATGATAAGACTTCCTTATTGATGAATCTGTACTATTTTATTTCACTTTCTTTGTGCCATACAGTATTTTTTTCTTCTTTCTCTCATTTTTTTTTTGCATTTGAAGCACAGGTAATTGTATTAAAAGGATTTTCTTTTAAGTATTTTTTATTTTTGCAATAAGCTAAGATATTCATTTGCTTAGCATATAAATGCATACTCAAAAGCTTTTGTCTATGGAAACCTGCCATTTATTGATAAATATTATGGGACTGTGATTTATGATTGTGTCTGATTCTAGAAAATGAGATCATAAATGAGCAGAGTCTTTATCCACATAGTACCATAGAAGCCCAGATTTAACCTGAAAAGTTCCAAAAGAGCACAGGTCAAAATGAAACCAATCAATGTGGGATTGATAAATTTTTATGCTAGTATGAAAGGACTTGAACCTAGTGTGAGACTCGAGATTGTGGCGCTTGACATATGTTAAGACGCAGGACTCTTTGAACGACACTCCCTGTAAAATACTTTCTATGAAAGTACCTAATAATTGGCTAGTCTTACTCCCCTAACCCCGAGAAATGATGAAATATTAGAGCAGGAAATGATATTTCCCCTTTTACACAAAAATCTAGTTAGTTTTTTCTCTCTTAAGATAAGGCAACTTCCTGTAGTCCTGACTTGTAATGGGTAAATACAACATTACTTCAATTTTTTCCCCTACAGATTTGTAGGACAGCAATTTATTTTAATTGGACCCTAATACAAGGGCCTATTATGAATTTATTCTTTTTTAAATCAGAAATTTTATATACATAGTTTTTGATACTTTGATTCTGAATTTTGAATTATTTTTCTCTCAAAGTTTAATTTTTTCTTCCATTTATTTATTTTTCTTTTGTTTTTGATTTTTTCTTTTAACAATTTATTACTACACCCCATAATTCAACTATTTTGAGTCAATTGGGTGTTGATGAACACCTTTTTCAGGGGGGGATTGTATTTTATTTTAATATTTTCATAAATCCAATATTTAAAATTTTGTTTAAGAAAATTTTTCAGGAAAAGAAGTTTGCTAACTCCTGAACCCCGAAAATGAATTCTTTGAAAACAAGATGCTTGCGGAAACCTACACTGCATCAAGAAGATTCAGAATGAACTTTTGGGTGCAATCGATTGAACAAAAAGGAGATTGAACATTTATTGTAAATGTACACTTTTATGCCATAGGGGACTGTCCCCTAATTTAGCTTTTTGTCAATGCACCTAGAAAAACATTGGTTTTGTTTTTTCTCTTTTCTATTTCTCTCTATTATAATTTCCTCTTAGAAAGCGAAGTATTGTATACATCTGTAGTTAGAAGTGCTTTAGGACTACAAGAGGATTATGTTAAATGAACTTTAGAATCCAGGTTCTCTGGTCTCAGATCCTGAGCTCCTTCTACTGTACAACGTGGTTTCATTAATAACAGTCCATAAAAATGTGCTTTGTTGGAATTTTAAATCATCCAAAAGTACTTTGGGGTTCCTACTGTTCTCAGTGCTCTTCAAAATAAGATAATTCATATTCTTGTTCTCCATGAGTTTGTCATTTGAAACACTGACATATGGTGCATATGTTGCTGGTATTTTTCCCCTTGAGGACAGTGACTATTTTGTGGTCATTAACATAGTGTTTTGTACAAAGTATTTACTTCATAAATATTTCCTTTTTTAATTCTTGCTCCTCTTCTTTCTACTCCTTTTTTTGTTCTCATCTTTTCTGATGGATTTAATATAGAAATGGAATAATAGCAAATTGCTATCATGCTATTTTCTTTTATATTTAATAATCTGTGGTCTCATATTGGTGGTTTAAAATGATTGCTTTTTATAATTAAATTATAATATTGGAATGTTAGCTTTTCTGTAGACTTACTGAAAGCATTTTTGGGACAACTCTAAGAGTAATATAATGATAATAGATAATAATTTCATGTTCTTCATCCTATTCTCAAATAATTTGAATTTCTCTCCAAATGTCTTGGTATTTTAGAGATTGTGTTTGGTATAATTGTTGTTATTATTTGGTCATTTCATTCATGTCCAATTCTTCATGACCCCATTTGGGGTTTTATTGGCAAAGATATTGGAGTGATTTGACATTTTCTTCTCTAATTCTTTTAATAGATTATAAAATTGAGGCAAACATGGTAAAGTGATTTTCCCAGGGTCACCTAGCTAGTAAGTCCCTAAGGGCAGATTTGAACTCTTATTAAAGGAAAATGTGAGAAATGTGAGAAAATGTGAGAAAATGTGAGAAATATGCTGACACGTGGAAGTAAGAATTCTGAGATAGAAAGCACGTGGCCAAGAGTGGTCTTAGGAAAGATAAAGAGAAAGACAGTAGTGAGAACTTCAAGGTTGCAGGAAACAAGAGGAGGGACCACAGTGCTCACCCCAGGCTTTATTGTCAATCATGAGGATGAATGAATGCATAACAGAGCATAGTTGATTCTCATTGGTAGCATAGATAATGACAAGATCAGAGTAGGTGGGGATTCACCTGATTTGCACTTTTCATAGGAATGAGGTTTGACCAGGTGAGGGCAAAGCTTTTGTGGCTTAGGCCCAGGAATTCTCTTACCCTTAGGACTGCCTATACATTGATCATTAACTGCTCTGATCAAGTATTTAATACATCAACCATACTTCCATGCCTGGTATGCTACATCATGTATCTTGGAGTATGAGTAGTTGATGATTTTTTTTGTGTGTGTATGGTTTTTGTTGTTAGGATACTTTCCAAATTGTTATGGTGTGCCCTATCGTTTTAAAAGTGTATATTGAGACTGGTATTATGTGGATGTTAATTGATTTATCTATGTTCTTCTCAATTAACTGTGATATCAGGAAACAAACAAGCCTCTTCATGTATTCAGCCACATAAGGTTCTTTGATATGATTTTATTTAGTAGGTTTTGTCTGGGAGAGAGTATTTGTTACTATTATTATTATCACTGATGATGATGGTGATAATTGGTTATTAATGTTGTAGAAAAAGATGACTTTAAATATTTGTTGGAAAAGAAGACAAGCTTGACTATTGCATGGCAATGGCAAGACAAGGTATATAAACAATACCAAAGCTTTACTTGCATCCTTCCAATATCAGAAGGCCAAGAAGGCCTTCAAAACTTTTGACAGTGTCTTCTGTAGTGAACTTATGGGAAGAAATGGAAGAGAATTGCATAAGATGGTAAAGTATTTGTAACACTGGCAGGATCTTCCAAATGGATAAAATCTCAGATTCATTTGAAATTGAATATTAATGATGATAAAAAATATGATATCACATTTTTGAAATATATTTTCGTTTAACAACCTTTGGAGCTAGGCAGCATGATTATATTTTATTTTATTTTATTTTATCTTTTAAAATTAATTTATTTAGTCAATTTAGAACATTATTCCTTGGTTACAATAATCACATTAGTTCCCACCCTCCCTTTCCACCCACCCTTCCTACAGTCCACATGCAATTTCATTGGATATTACTTGTGTCCTTGATCAGAACCTATTTCCATGTTTTTGATGTTTGCACTAGGATGTTCATTTAGAGTCTACATCCCCAACCATATCCCCTCGACCCATGTATTCAAGCAGTTGTTTTTCTTCTGTGTTTCTACTCCCACACTTTTCCCTCTGAATGTGGATAGTTTTTTTTTTTTCTTGTAGATTCCTCCAGGTTGTTCAGGATCACAGCATTGCCACTAATGGAGAAGTCCATTACATTTGATTGTACCACAGTGTATCATTTTCTGTGTACAATGTTCTCCTGGTTCTGCTCCTCTCACTCTGCATCAATTCCTGGAGGTTGTTCCAGTTCCAACGGAATTCCTCCACTTTATTATTCCTTTCAGTGTACTAGTATTCCATCACCAACAAATACCACAATTTGTTCAGCCATTCTCCAATCAAAGGGCATCCTCTCATTTTCTAACATTTTTGCCACCACAAAGAGCGCAGCTATGAATATTTTTGTACATGTCTTTTTCCTTATTATCTCTTTGGGGTACAAACCCAGCAGTGCTATGGCTGCATCAAAGGGCAGACAGTCTTTTATCACCCTTTGGGCATAGTTCCAAATTGCCCTCCAGAATGGTTGGATCAATTCACAACTCCACCAGCAATGAATTAATGCCCCAACTTTGCCACATCCCCTCCAGCATTCATTACTTTGCATAGCTGTCATGTTAGCCAATCTGCTAGGTGTGAGGTGATACCTCAGAGTTATTTTTATTTGCATTTCTCTGATTATAAGAGATTTAGAACATTTTTTCATGTGCTTGTTAATAGTTTTAATTTCTTTGACTGAAAATTGCTTATTCATGTCCCTTGCCCATTTATCAATTGGAGAATGGCTTGATTTTTTGTACAATTTGTTTAGTTCTTTATAAATTTGGGTAATTAGACCTTTGTCAGAGGTTTTTGTTATGAAGTTTTCCCCAATTTGTTGCTTTCCTTCTAATTTTGGATGCATTAGTTTTGTTTCTACAAAAACATTGTAATTTGATATAATCAAAATTATTGATTTTACATTTTGTGGTTTTTTTCTAACTCTTGCTTGGTTTTAAAGTCTTTCCTTTCCCAAGATCTGACAAGTATACTATTCTGTGTTCACCTAATTTGCTTATAGTTTCCTTCTTTACATTCAGGTCATTCACCCATTCTGAGTTTATCTTGGTGTAGGGTGTGAGATGTTGATCCAAACTTAATCTCTCCCATATTTTCTTCCAATTTTCCCAGCAATTTTTATCAAATAGTGAATTTTGGTCCCGAAAGCTGGGATCTTGGGCTTATCATAGACTGCCTTGCTGGGGTCATTTACCCCAAGTCTATTCCACTGATCCTCCTTTCTGTCTCTTAGCCAGTACCAAATTGTTTTGATGACCACTGCTTTATAGTATATTTTGAGGTCCTCCTTCCTTCCAATTTTTTTTCATGATTTCTCTGGATATCCTTTATCTTTTGTTCCTCCAAATGAACTTTGTTATGTTTTTTCCTAATTCAGTAAAAAAAGTTTTTTGGTAGTTCAATGGGTATGGCACTGAATAAGTAAATTAATTTGGGTAATATTGTCATTATTATATTTTAAATGAAGGAAACTAAGGCTTGTTATTGTGAAGGAACTTACTGAGAGTACCATAGCTGCTCATAGGTAGGAACATAGATGATGATGTTAAGTCTTTAAGCAGATTTATCTCCAATCTGAATAACCTTTAGATTATGCCACATATATACATGTTTACTAATGAATATGTTTGTATACAACTATGTATGTATAATTTATATTCTATGCTAGAATTTGGATAGACACTTAAATGGAGTCCAGCAGCCCTGGCAATACAGTAGTTAATCAAGAGAATCTCTAACCCCTTGAGCATATATTTGCCTTTTATTTTATAAAAGAGCAAAAGGGCCTTCCCCAGAATATTGGTCTGGGATTCCAGAAGCCTCAAGTCTGGAATAGCAGAAGCTATAAGTTACATTTCATAATATTAGAAAGGAGAACTGGCATATCTACCCTTAAAATTACGTACCAGCCCTCTGATGAGCCTGCTTACCAGGAACTGGAGCCTCCACCTGTGGGAATTTGCCTGCTAGGCATTTTAAGCAGAAAAACAATTTAAGATGAAATTTATATTAGTAAGTAAGCACAGGGCTCATAATTCATTGTGTTTTCCCTGTGCAGCCTTGTGACGGGAGGCCCCACTCAAATTTTCACAGAACATTTACCTCCAGACTGCTAATTAAACCGACCTACTTATAAATTCTCACTCTGATATAAAACTTGTGTGTTGAGACAGCTGAGAGAAATCAACTTCAAGAAATTGTCTCATAATTAAACTTTATTTTTTTACATGTACTCAAAATTTACTTTTTGTTACTCTTGCAATTCAGAGGTCTATTCTCCTTTCTTTACAGGCATGTAACTCGTATTAGTGTTTTATATTAATGAGACTTAATGTTATATATTCTCTTGGGTGAGGATGCCCTCTTCATTCATCTATAGTAACACTTTTTATACTGTGATTCCCAAACTTATGATTCATTTTGGTTCTAAACTAACAGTCTTTAAAATATTTAGTGCATAACCTTACTTTTGCTCTCTAATAATGATCTGTTTAATATGCAAACAGAATATGTGTTATGCAATCTTCTTTTAAGAATATATTCAGTTGACTAAGCATTAATTGCCTCATAGCTCCCTATTTACCATGGGACAAGCACTAGACAAAACTAAGAAGCAGCTAACATTTGCATAAGTATCTGAGACTTTCCTTTCTTTTATCTTTAACTCCTTTATTGATACCATTTTTTCCCTCTTTTTTAAAATCCTTACCTTCTGTGTATTGGCTCCAAGGCAGAAGAGTGGTAAGGGTTAGGCAATGGGGGTTAAGTGACTTGCCCAGGGTCACACAGCTGGGAAGTGTCTTAGGCCAGATTTGAACCTAGGACCTCCCATCTCTAAATCTGGCTCTCAATCTACTGAGCCACCCAGCTGACCCATGTTGGTATCCTTTTAATGCCTCAACTCATGTAAATATTGTCTTATTATTTTTCACCTTTTTTTAGTAAAGACATATTACCTCATTCATACCATTAAATTTAGTAACAAATCAATAGGCATTTATTAAATATCATCAACATATATAGCACTGTGATAGTTCTCTGGGGATATCTATAGTTATCTATCTACACGTCTGTCTGTCTATCTGTCTATCTCTCCATCTACAAAACTTTTCCCTGGATTCAGGAACTTATATTCTAATGGTGAATAAACTACATAAACAGAAAAAAGTGGTAGACTTGGAAAACCTAAATTCAAATTCTGCCTTATGTATATTCTAGCTTTGTGACCCTAGTTAAGTAACAACATCTTCCTTAGACTCAGTTTCTTCAACAACAAAATGGAGATAATAATAACACCTAACTCATGGGATTGATGTGAGGGTCAAATGAGAAAACACATGTAAAAAGATTTGCAAACCTTAAAACCACCATTTAATAGTCATTGTTATTAATAAAATAAACAGATGTAATATTAAGATATGAAAGCAATGTGATATAAGAAGAATATTTTGTTATAATATTAGTATATTGATCATACAACATTAACACTTAATCATTATATTAAAATGATGATGATGATATTGATGTTAATGATTACAAAGGAGATCAGGAAAAACTTTCCATAAGGGTTGGTACTTTAGTTGAATATTAAATGAAGCTAAAGATCCTAAAAGGCAGAGAAGAAAGGAGTAAGTATATTCTAGGCACAGGCAATAGCCTCTGCAAGGGAGACTAGAGATATAATGTTGAGTTTGGTGGGGAATTAGTAAACCAGTTTCCTGAAATGCAGAGTCCATGAAAGAGAATAGGTGAATATATCGGGCAAGATAGTTTGGAAATAGACAATGCAGAGATTTAAATGTCAAAGAAAGAGTTCACATTTTATCCTAGAAGTAATAGGAACCAACTGGAGTTTTTGGACCATTAGTGACATAATCAAATTTGTATTGTAGGGAAGTCATTTTGGTAGTTGTAGGTAGAAAACCTTGGTCAAGGAGATAAGAAGCATGGAGGCTAATTTAGAGTGTTGTTGCAATAGTCCAGGTGATAGAGGCCTTAACTACACTGATAGGCATCTTAGTTAAGAGAAGCGAATAGCTATGAGAGATCTGGAGATGCAGAGATAGGAAAAATATACATGTAACTGATTCATCTAGAAATATTTTGTTTTTTTTCCTACTCCCACATATCTCATAAGTATTCCCTTCTTTTTTTTTCCTTCTAGAACCTAATTGAAGTATGAGAAGTTGGATTTTATTTGGAGTTAACACACAAATACATGCATGTACATGCAGATACACGTGTGTGAATATGTATGTAGGCAGAGAGGTGGATAGCTTAGGACACTGAATATGTCAACTTAAGCATTGTACAATGAAGCTGCCATCATTTATCAAAGAAATAACATACTCTTTACCAACTACACATCTAGTAAATGTTAAGGGCAACTTTAGATCATAAAGTTTGTTAGCTCATCACAATTCAGAGAATTTTGAGGATAGCACTCCTCTCTCTCCCTCCCTCTCTCTCTCTTCCTCCCTCCCTCTCTCTCTCTCTCTCTCTCTTTCTCTCTCTCTCTCTCTCTCTCTCTCTCTCTCTCTCTCTCACTCACACACACATACACTTTGAATTTTTATAATAACAGCAGATTATCAGTACTGAAGTTTCTTTCTCAGCATTTAAAGAGTAAGGCAAAATTTCAAAGTATTAACAGGGAACAATTTACTCTGATTCCTGTAGTCAAAGGCAACTGTCAGGAAGCAACAAAAGCTGTTTATCTACTACCTAAATACACAATGAAAGCTATATAAAAAAGAGATAAATCCAGTTCATTTTTAGGTCTTTGACAATGAGGAACTTTGAATTGTGCTTCTGGGATATAATAGCAAGAAATACAATGTTAGACCAGCTCTTTTCCTAAGTAGCTGTATGACCTTGGATAAGTCCCTTAACTTTTCTGATTCTTAATTTTCTTATCATAATAAAGGGTTGGTAAGACTTGCCTTGACTTTGCATTAGGTTGTTGTTTTGCCCTTTTGCAAAGTCTGTTAAGGTACCTTGGAAACTGAAAAGAACTCTACAAATGAATATTATCATAACCACCAGAATTATAGGATTGTAGATTGAGAGGGCACCAAGAGGGAAGAATGCCTCTGAAGATCATAGAGGCAAAACATGTCAAGAAAGGGTGCTGATGGCAGATATTTATAAATGTAACAGGAAGTCAGAAAAGAAGAAAGTGAATGAATAGGCTTTTACAAATGAGAAATCAGACTATTCTCTCCTTATGGCAGTGGAATTAGTTATGGGAACTGAATCAGGTGAGTATCCATGCTTGTATATTTGTATGTATATATTTCCTGTTTGTTGTCAAAATAAAAAAGTATCAAAAGTATCTGATAAAGGAAGTATATTCAAGATATATTGTTAAATTACAGAAATATGGAAAATCCAAAGTCATTTCCTAAGAGATAAGTAAACTAAAGGCACAAACTAAGAGTTTTCAAAAGAAAAATTTGCAAATGATTAAAAACCAAGTGAAATATTGCTCTATATTAATACTAAACAAAATACAAGTCAAAACAGCTCTGAGATTCTGGTTTTCACTCAGCAAATTAGTAAATAAAACAAAAGATGAGAGAAATAGATGAGAGAGGCTATGGAGAGAAAGGCATGTTAATTTACTATTAATGGAATGGGTCCAACAATTTCTGGAAATGATTTGGAATTCTGTAAAGGATATAACTAAAATCCTCATATACTTTGATCAAGAAATGCTGTTGCTAAACATATATCCAAAGAGGTCAATCATAAATAGAAAGATCCCATGTGTACTATAAATGCATTTTGTTTTTATAAAAGATGTTTCATTTATGTAAACAATAACCCTAACATTTACTCTCAGCCTATGTTATATAAAATATCCATTTTGTTCTCTTTTTTTTGCATTCACTTTTTTTTTCTCTTTTAAAACCCTTATCTTCCATCTTGGAGTCAATGCTGTGTATTGGTTCCAAGGCAGAAGAGTGGTAAGGGCTAGGCAATGGGAGTCAAGTGACTTGCCCAGGGTCACACTGCTAGAAAGTGTCTGAGGCCAGATTTGAACCTAGGACCTCCCATCTCTAGACCTGGTTCTCAATCCACTGAGCCACCCAGTTGCCCTCTGTGTTCATCTTTAACATTTAAGTAGAGTATTCATTTGTTACTTGAAAGGCAATGTACGGTGGCAAGGGTATGAAATTTGACTTCAATAAACCTTAGCCTGAATGATGACTATGAAACTTATTACCTATAAGAGTCACAGAACTAAAGAGTTGAATAGGATTTTTGCAGTCTTTTAGGCAAATTCAAATGTCTCTCTCTCTCTCACATACACATACACACACACACACACACACACACACACACACACGGAATAGAACTCTTTTTTAACACACACATGCATATATAAACATTTAATAAAAAACTGCAAATAAAGTAGAAGCAAACATACTGGAAATTAAGGAGATGCCCATTAATAATGGCTCAACAACTTGTGGTATATGGGTTGTGATGGAACATTCCTGCACCATAAGAAATGACAACCAGATTACTTTTTTAAAATGTGGTAAGATATCTTTGAAATTGTGGAGAGGGAACCAAGCAATAGAAATAGTGTTTAAAGAAAAAAATTGTGTATGTCCTCTTCCAGAAAAATAACTGATAAATAGAAAGAAGCAAGACATAGTGGGAAGGAAAGGAGGGAGGGATATACCTGGGAACTTTAATGCAATAAATAAACATTTAAAGTCTGTGCAAATAAATTAAAGTAAATGACTGAATACATTTACTATAAAGAGTTATGATTTCTGAATATGAAATACTAGAATTTTAAGCATTATAATAATCAGAAGTCAGTCAAATGTATTTATAAAACACCTATATACACTAAACACTAAGGTAAGTTAATGAATTTGATGAATACAGAGAATGCTGCAGAGGAAGAGCTGCATGAATCAGTGAAAGGTAAAGTAAGTAGAGCCAGGAAAAGAATATACACAATGTCTACAACAATATAAAAGGAAATAAAATTAATAATAAAACAATTAAAATTGAATGCTGGGAAACTAACCAATCAACCTTGGTCTCAAAGAAAGGAAGTGGGAACTCTTTGGAAAGGTGAAATGACTATCAATATCAAACACTACATATAATGTCATGTATTTTTAATATGTTGGATAGTTTTCTAATATTTTTTCTTCTAATTTTTTATTCTTTGTTATAAAGATGACATGACTCCCTGGAAGGGGAAAGGGAAAATGTAACTAATACAAAAAGCAAAACATGATTTTTTAATAGGTGAATTTCTATTTGGTGTGATCTAAAAGTCACTAACAAATACTATTCCCCCACATCTTCCCTCATAAGGACTTTTACCATTGGCATGATACTAAAATGCCACAATTAGACATTTTTGTTGCTCTTTTTGTTTTTGTTTGGGGTAATATTCCCTACTTAAATACCTCTTGAGTGTCACCTCACTTGATGTTCATTACAAATCAGTTGTTCTTATAAGAACTTCTTATGAAAATAGCTACAACAAAACTCAAGTATCTAGGAAAAGAAAAAGAATGAATCCCTGAATATCTAGAGCTCAGAATCTCTACTCCAGATAATATGTGGGCAAGGGTAAAATGAACTTTAGGTATGTTCTGAAAATCTGTAACAATTAAGTATGTGATAACCTGACTTCCCAAGTGAGTTATCCTGGTGAAGACTGGTGCCTTTGTTCTAGCACAAGCTCCTTCCTTCTACAGTTAAGATACACACAACCAGCCACATGCTTCCATTACTAGTCTTTATGGGGAACAAGCATATTTAGATCCTACACAAGTCTCTCAGGACAATACAATATATAATTTGTTAAGGGGAGGCAAACTTAGACTTCCAAACGTAGCACAGATGCTTCTACATGACATGAGGGATTCATTCAATTAAACAAAATTTTATTAAACATCTACTGTGGGTAGGCACTGTGCTAGGCACATAGTAACAAGGGAATTTAGAAACATGATTTTTATCTGTGAAGGAAGTTTAAGATTATATGATATGCAGGTAAGAAGAAAATATATTCCAGGTAATGCATATTGCCTGTGAAAAAAGCATGGAGGTAGGGGCTGGAATGTCAAGTTTTAGCAAGCCAATTAAGCCAGTTTAGCTAGAATACAAATTGCATGAAAAGGATTAAAATAAGTGTAGCACTGCCTGCATCAGCTCCCACTGAGCAGGAGATCTTGAATGTACATTTTTTTTCCTTTCTGCATTATGCTTTTTTTTTATATTGTTAGGTACCAAAGAGGAAACTTGAAATACTATGGAACTATATAGCCACAGGCTCCGCTGTAGTAAAGGGCAGCTGTCCAGGTGCTGATAATTCTTGAGCTATAGCAAGATTTTGAAAAGGACACAACAAAGCTATATGTATGTCTCAGAATCTCTCCTTTGAGGGATTCTTTCCTTCTTCCCAAAGTTTCACCTGAAGTATACTATGTATTCTTGAGGTGGTCTCTCTTTCAGACTGATCAGTGGTAACATAGGGAGATGGTGGCAAGAAGCTGGCCACATAGACAACCACGCAGTACAGGACTAGCCAATGGATATATTAAGCTCTGAGGTCACCAATGTGTCAGACAGAAATTTGAGAAGGAAATCAATCACTGGAGAAAAGAGGCATTTTGAAAACTATGGATAATGAGGCTGTTTTTCTTTTTTATAATAAATAGAATAATAATATTTAGTAAAAAAGTTTTTGGATGCATTTATAAAAAAACAGGTACATAAGATTGTATGTATGTGTATGTATATATGAATATATGTATATCATATGTATATATGTATAATCATCATTCTAATAATAATTTCACTCCACTTATTATTTTATGTATTTAAGTCTTTTATTTTTTCTACATTCATTTCTCAATCTATCCCTACTACCCCCCAAATCTAAGAAAGACTTGCCAGGTTAACAAGGAGTAAAAAAAAAAAGCCCAACCAAACACATATGTACCATTTTGCAACCATAGTCCCCAACCTGTGCAAAGAAGAGAGGGATGCATTTTGTCCTCTCTTTTCTGGGACCAGACTTTCTCACTATAATAATACCACATTCAACCTCACTTTAATGTTCTTTCCATTTGTCTGAATGTACCCATCATGTATAGGAGTCATCTAGATGGCTCAATGGATAGACCATTGGGCAGGGAATCAGAAGGACATAAGTTTAAACCTAGCCTCAGAGACTTACTAGCTGTGTGACCTGGGGTAAATCATTTAACCTCTGCTTGCCTTAATTCACAGGAGAAACAAATGTGAAATCACTTTAGCATATTTGACAAGAAAACCCATGGACAGTATTGGCATTTATGGGGTCATGAAGAGTCAGACATGACTGAATAACGACGAAACCTTTGTGTGTATTATTTTTTCTTCTTGTTCTGATTACTTCACTTGTGTCAGTTCAGTTAAATATTTCCACAAATCTCTGAATCCCCCTGACTTGCCATTTTTAAGATCCAATAATAATTTATTACATTAATGTTTGACAAATTGAATAGACATTCCTCAGCTGATGGATATCTACTCAGTTTATAATCCTTTTCTGCCTGTATGGGGCATACAAGGAAGAATAATATGCAAGTGTGAGAGTTTATCAAGCCCTGTTTTCAGGACATCTGCTTTCTTCCTTTGATTTCTACATGCCACCCAGCTCTCACCAGTGGCTCTAAAAGCTGTAGCATATATAGCAGTCACATCCCGGTGAACCATTTTGGCAGGTGGGCTAAACCAGACTAAGTCTAACTGACAGGCCTCAAACTCTTTGCTAAATTTGGGGGGGGGTGTCTACTCTAGGCACATGAAAATTCCCTCTAGTGGAATGGGTATATGAGAACAACTTGTTCCAAGGGCCATGAAGATTGTGGAAGCAGATCTAATGGAGTGCTTAGAACTTGGGTGGACATCATAGAAGCCAACGTCATCCACTTCATCTCAAGCCATCAGAAATCATCCCAACTTTCATCCTGCCACTAGATTTCAATGACTCTAGAAGAGAGAGTAAGGCTAGCAGCTTTGCATAACTATGCCTCACTTAAATTTAATTTATTGTGGGCAGCTGGGTAGCTCATCTAGGGATTGAGAGCCAGGTCTAGAGATGGGAGGTCTTAGGTTCAAATCTGGCCTCAGAAACTCCCCAGCTGTGTGACCTTGTGCAAGTCATTTAACCCCCATTGTCTAGTCCTTACCATTCTTCTGCCTTGGAATCAATACACAGTATTCATTCCAAGATGGAAGGTAAGGGTTTAAAAAATTTTTAATTTATTCAAGAGTCAAAAAATGGCAGTGATGTCATTTTGGTCCTCTTCAAGTGTGAAGGACAATAACCATCTAACCAGTATTTTTTGCTACCACCAAAATGTTATAGATATTTTTTTACCTGCAGAACCCTATTTTAAGAAGTTATATGCTGAATAATGAGAATTCTAGGAAAGATATTAATATTTTCATCATTTTAAAGCAGAATTCCAAATTGATTTCCAGAATGATAAAATTAATTTATAATTCCACCAATAGAGCATTACTGTGCCTTTTTCCCCCAAGAGCTCTATTTTGGATTTCAGGTGAAATCTCAGATTTGTTTTGATATGAATTTCTTATTAGTGAGTTGGATAGTTTTTCTTGTTAATTATCAGTTCTATCAAAAACTGTTCAGATTCTTTTATCATATCTACTAGGAACAGATCTAATATATTTACAATAGATATTAGGTATCAGTTTTTTTGATTAAAGAACATATCTTATTCAGTGGTTTCCCTTCTTATGCTACCTGCATTGATTTTGTTCTTGCAAAAGCTTTTCAATTTCAATGAATCAATGGGAATGGCCAAAATCTTTATCTTCAGTCATAGATAAGAAAGATATTTCCAACTATTTTGTTCCCATTTTTTTACAGATACATTTAATATTTAAGTGAAGAATTTATTTGGAACTTGAGAAACATTGTGGTAAAATGGCATGAAAATGGGATTTAGAGTCAAGAAACTTCAGTTTGGATGTTTGAATGTTGGCTATGTAACATATTACTTATTTGACCATGGGAAAGTTGCTGCAAATAATATTATAAAATCGAAGAGGTGAAAGAAACAGTCTAGTTCATATGAGAAAGGAACTCATACTATATAGATATATGCCATGCAGATAATCATCCAACTTCTGCTTGAAGGCTGAGAAGGCTGAAGATAACCAGGAATATTCCTGAATTGTACTGTGACTGAGCTTAGATACAAGAATTGATAGAGTGTGTATGAGAATGAATAATTGTCAAAACTGCTAAGTCTAGTTTATAGGAACATTTGGTAGCTTCCTGAAATTAAGAAATTCAAGAAATTGTCACAGGCTTCTAGTGCCAGATAAATCAATAATCCTATTAGTTGGATATGGGAAGAATGAGTATTTTAGAAGTCTGGAAAGGAAAACTGAAGCAAGATTGTGCAGAATATTAAATACTAAACTAAGGGGTTCATATTTTATACTAGAGGCATTAGGGAGTGAAAGAAGATTATCAAGCAAAAGAGGAAAAAGTTCTCATCTGTACATTAGGGAGAATTTGTTGTTGTCTTCATGGCTATGTGGAGGTGGAATGGAGCAGGTCAATTTAGGACACTGTTGTGATAAACTATAGGAGAAATAGTGAAGGACAAAGCTAGGTTGATAAATGGGAGCAGAGAAAAAGGTAAGATATGAGAGAAGTTGTGACAGTAAAATTTGGAAAACTTGGCACTTCATTATCAAATGGGAAAAGGGAGGAAGAAAGAAGTGTGTGTTAAGGATAACTCCAAGCTTATCCAAATTTGAATAGCTAGAAAGAAGATGATGTTCTCAATACCAAAAGGAAAACTTAAAAAATAACTTTAACTTACTTTACCAAGTAAGAGCATGTAGAGAAAATAATATTGAAACTACAACAGAGACTTGGAGAAGCAACATTGATTAGGGGACTCTTCCCTTTCATTTTTTAAATGACTTGGAATAGCATTCTGCCATTGTAAAATGATGGTGGCTACTTTAATAACCAACAATCCTTGTAACCGAGTTCTCTGTTATATACCCTGCAAGCAACTCCTATTTTTTCAAGTAGGGAATACCTACTGCTCTGTACTGAAGATATCAATCTCTATGGACAGTTCTCCATAATATCAGTGTTGACATACTATATCTATCATGGAGGTTGTTGATATTTCCATAATTTCCTTGAGGGTTATCTTCTTTATATCGTCCAAAGTTTCCAACATAGTATCTTAAGCATAATAGATTTTTTAAGAAGAGTGTTTAATAAATGAAGGTTTTATTAAGAGCAATAATCGTTCTAAACTGTATTTGCCATAGATCCTATGAAATTAAGCCGTGATTTTTTCTATACATGGTTGCTTTTGAATCCAATTCATATTCTATCTCTACTGTGAATCCATCTCCAATGGTTAATAAATTATCTCCCTATTTCACTTCTTTGTTGCACTTTTAATCTATGACTGTGTATTATACTTAGCTGTTTCTGTCTTATTCCTCTATTAGACTACAAGCTGCTTGAGGGAAGGTACTTTGCTATAGAAACTTTGTTTCTCCCCCAATACCTAGAATGGAGGCTTTGCAAACAGTAGGTATTTAATAAATGTTCAGTTGTATCATTTCTTAATTTCCAGATGAAGGAGCTGAAGTTCAAAGGAATTATGTGATCTGACCAAGATCATACATCAATTAGTGTAGATTTAGTAGAACTACACTTTGTGAGGCATTCTATGTGGGGCATTGGTTAGAAAAATGACAATGTCATTAATGTTTAATACAGACAGATAAATATTCTTCAAATTGGCCTAGCCATAACATGATTTTGACCAAACACTTAAGAAAGAAGGCACTTCATGATATGTGGCTATTTTATATCTCTATAAATCCTTATTTGTATTCTCAAGTGGTTTGGGAGTTCCATATCTAAGAAGGAGACCTGAGGTAGGATCAGTGATTCATGACTCTGAAATAGAGGAATGACTGGATCCCTAGATGAGAAATGAGGAAAGGTACTAAGTCTATATTGATCTCTTGTTATGACTTAACCCTAGCAGGTCACTGATAGCCTAGGTCTATCCAAATTAGGGCAACCATTCTGATGAGGATCTTTGAGATTATGCCATATGAGGCATAGATGATGAAGAAACTGAAGAAGAGAAGTTTAGGAGTTGAGGTGGGGGAATAATAGTCTTTAAGTATTTAAAGAGATATCATGTGAAAAAGTAATTAGATTGATTCTCCTTGATCACAAAGGGCATATATAGGAGCAATGGGTAAAAGTTGTATTGAAGAAAATTTTGACATAATGTTAGGAAAAGTGGAATGAATTGTTCTGGGAAAAAATCTACTCCTCTGCCTCCTCCACGTACTGTGATATGTCTCCTGCCCCCTGCAATCCACTCATCTGCTTAAGTTTTCAAGTAAATCTGGATAACTACTTTTTCAGTATATTATATGTATCAGAGATACTTGTTCATGTATGGACCAGCCAAGGTGGTCTCTCAGGTCTTTTCTCATGTGTGTGCATGGATTAGAATGAAAGGTGATTAAAGTAGGATATAAAACAATTAAAGTAAAAATAGAGAGGAACAGAGTTAGGAGGAACCTACCAAATGTAGGTAGAATGGACAATTTTTTACGTGTTCTCATTGAATGCTTTATATACTATTAATACTAGTCTTTCCATGACTTAATTTTCTAATAAATATCTGAGATACATATGGTTCCTTGGGTAGGTTCCCCTAATGAGAAGATAATGAGTTCCTTGTCAGAAGAGGTTAATTTTAGAAAAAAAATATGGGAAGACCTACATGAAATTATGAAGAGAGAACATTATATTCAGCAATAAAAATATTTTGTGAAGATTGACTTGTGTATGTCTACCTCCAGAGAAAGAATGTATGGATAGAATTAATGACATATTTTGTGTACACATATATTTTTGTCAGATGATGCCTTTTCTGTTGGAGGGAGGGGAGGCAGAGAGGAAATTAACTGATTATCTTAATATCAAACAAATAGATATATTTAAAAAAAACAAATAAATATATGAATTTCTTGCAATCTAGTTTATCAGCGATTTGCTGATTTCAAATACAAATCAGTTTTGTATTAACTCAGATAGTACAAGTAGGTTTTCCCAAGATTTAATAATTTATAAGTAAGCTGACCATTAAGTTTCTGTTACTAAGAGGCTAGAACATCAACCAAAATAGACTCTGGAATGAAATAGACTGCTAGTCTAACTGATTTTTTATTTATTCATTTAACTATACTCATATCATGCCTGGAATATATTTCCTCCTATCTTCTACTTTTCAGGAGAATTTTTCTTCAAGACACAGCTTAGGTTACACCTGATTTTCCTCATCATTTCATATGTATTCATCTAGCAAATATAAGATAAACTGATTCAGAAGAAAACAGTATTTCTTATCCAGGAGAATGCAATCTTCTTGAATGTAGAGGCTGTTTTGTTTCTGTATTTTTGTACCTAGCACCTAGGATGGTCCTTTATAAAGAGTAAATAATTAAGGTTTGTTGGATGAATTTATGGATGTATCAGAAGTCGCATAGGTCCCCAGTCTGACTGGGTCAGAACTACCTTAAAAGATTGAGCATAAAGATGGAATAGAAAAAAATGGAGCCCATAGGTTCAGTATCACAGCCAACTGTCTCCTTCAAATACCTATCTGTCTGTCTGGACTATTTCCTTTCCTCTCTGAAACTATATGGGATGAAGCTTGTCCTTGGCTTTCATCCTTTCAGTCTAGCTTCTTAGCCCTTGTCATTATTGGCATCATCCTGCCTTCCATTTTCAACTTCCTCATTTCTTTGCATTCTACTAACAGCCAGACAATTGATCTCTGACTTTGGCTGTTCCTTATGTGAACTTGGTCATCAACTTCCTTTGGGAAAATGGGAAGGAATTCCCTGAACTATATTAATTCCCTGATCTCTCCTATCTCTACCTATTAGCTCCTTCCATACTTACAGAAGGTCTCTACTATTCATTCATTCAACAAATATCAACAATGATAATAAATATCAACAAGTAATATCTACTATGTATAAGGCACTGGGGAACATAGGTCAAAAACTAATCAGAATCTACCAACAAAGAGCTTATGTGATCTGTCCTCTGCTAGATCCTGGAGGCAATAGCCCTTCTACCATAGGACTCTACAGTTTTACAGTATTAAAGTATATGCCGGGGGCAGCTGGGTAGCTCAGTGGATTGAGAACCAGTCCTAGAGATGGGAGATCCTAGGTTCAAATCTGGCCTCAGCCACTTCCTAGCTGTGTGACCCTGGGCAAGTCACTTGACCCCCATTGCCTAGCCCTTACCACTCTTCTTCCTTGGAGCCAATACACAGTATTGACTCCAAGACAGAAGGTAAGGGTTTAAAAAAAAAAAAGTATATGCCTTTGGAGGCATGTACTAAATATTCTATTGTTGAACCCAAAAATGCCATTTCCCCTTTTTCCTTTAACTCCCTTTACCTTGTATGTGCATGCATTTAAAACATTCATTGAATCTTAATTATAGAACATTGACATTGAACTAGTAGGGACTTTGAATATTATCCTAACTCCCTCATTTTACAAATGAGACCTAGAGAGTTTAAACAACAGCCCTCCACTTGCCCTGTTTGCATCTGGCTATCCCACAATCCTAGAATGTTCTACCTTCCCACTTTTACTTCTTAGAATACCTGGATTTTGGGGACTTGGTTCAAATTCCACTTTTTTCTTGTTCAAAATCAATGATTTAAATGCACACACATACAAGGATTCCTATATCATCATAAGGATTTAATAAATACTTGTTGACTGAATAAATTATTATGGTTATATTTTGTGGACACAATTTTCTACATTGGAACTGATTGCAAAAATTACATGTGATTCAATAAAATAATATGGGAAATCCCTATCCCCAAAATTGATTTATACTGGCTTCAGGAACATTTTCTATATTATAGACCTCTTTGGATGTTTGCCAAAGGTAATGGATCTCTTTAAAGAATAATATTTTAAAATGCATATGTAATAAAACATATGATTACAAAAGAAATCAATCCTATTGAAACATAGTTCTAAAAAAATGAAAAACACAGCTCACAGCTCACAAAAAACACAGCTATTTTAAGATCCCTTGCTATAAAGTTAAATAATTGCTTGACCTTGATATGTGACTGAAACATTTTGAGCATTAGTTTCTTCCTCTATAAATGAGGGAGTTAGACTAGATGTTGATCCATTTCTAACATTCAAGGATTCCAAGATCTATTGTGAATTATATACTAGGACCATTGTGCTTAAGTTTGTATATGAAGTAGTCACAAGCACTTCAAATCAAGAATTTTCTCTGACCTCATTTCTTTAACTTATTATCTTTGTCAAATTTAAAAGAATTATAAATACATTTTTCCTGGAAAGTTATTCCTGTCTTTCTTACCATTACTAAACAAAACAAATTTCCAGAGGTGTCCCAATCTATAACGCACAATTTTCATCGGGCATTTTATAATATTTATTGATTTTATATGAATATGAATTTATATGAATATGAATAAATATGATATTTATTAAGTGATCAATTTTAAACCTTCTCAGTTTTGGATTAATGAAAGAATACAAGCATCTCACTTTCCCCAATTCAGTTTTAAATTTGTCCTTAGGGTTGACTAGGATGGGTTTAGATAGGATCTAATACTAAAATGAGAGCTGAGTATATATAGGAGTAAAAGATTTTGCCTTATCCTAGGGGAACGTGTAGGAGAAAATTTGTTGGTGTTTCTATCCAATACCATCTTGGTTGTCGGAGTGTTGTGGGGAATGGGGTGGATAAGGCAGGTTGTTGGACCCACTGAAAACTGTGAAGGAAGAAATTGAGAAAACATCTTTGTGCAAATGCAGAGTGAAGTGAGTAGAAGTAGGAGAACAATTTATACAATAACAATAATATTACAAATTAAAATGACTATGAGATACTTTAGAACTCCACTTAATGCAATGATAAGGCATGTGACCAGGGGACTAAAGAGAAAACTTGCTACTCCTCACTTTTTGCCAGATTCTTTAAATAATGCTTTTTGAACATGATCAATATGAGAATTTGTTTTTTAGAGTATGCATGTTTTTAAAAGGCCTTTTCTTTTTAAAAATAATTCAAAAGGGGGCAGCTGGGTAGTTCAGTGGATTGAGAGCCAGGCCTAGAGACAGGAGGTCCTAGGTTTAAATCTAGCCTCAGACACTTCCCATCTGTGTGACCCTGGGCAAGTCACTTGACCCCCATTGTCTAGCCCTTACCACTCTTCTTCCTTGGAACCAATACACAGTATTGATTCTAAGACAGAAGGTAAGGATTAAAAAAAATTAAAAAACAAGTAATTCAAAGTAGGGGAAGTAGAAAGGATATATAACAAACTCTTAAAAATAAAATTAATTCCAAACTCATCTATCTATTTAGTGCCATACCCATGGAACTTCCAAAAAATTTTTTTACTGATTTAGAAAAAACCATAACAAAGTTCATTTGGAAGAACAAAATATCAAGGATATCCAGGGAAATAATGAAAAAAAAATACAAAGGAAGGGGGTCTTGCAGTCCCAGATCTCAGACTATATTACAAAGCAGCGGTCATCAAAACAATTTGGTACTCGCTAAGAGACAGAAAGGAGGATCAGTGGAATAGACTGGGGGCAAGCAACCTCAGCAAGACAGTATATGACAAACCCAAAGATCCCAGCTTTTGGGACAAAAATCCACTATTTCATAAAAACTGCTGGGAAAATTGGAGGACAGTGTGGGAAAGATTAGGCTTAGATCAACACCTCACACCCTACACCAAGATAAATTCAAAATGGGTGAATGACTTGAACATAAAGAAGGAAACTATAAGAAAATTAGGCGAACACAGAATAGTATACATGTCAGACCTTTGGGAAGGGAAATACTTCAAAACCAAGCAAGAATTAGAAAGAGTTACAAAATGCAAAATAAATAATCTGGATTACATCAAATTAAAAAGTTTTTGAACAAACAAAACCAATGTAACCAAAATCAGAAGGGTAGCAACAAATTGGGAAACAATCTTCATAAAAACCTCTGACAAAGGTTTAATTACTCAAATTTATAAAGAACTAAATCAATTGTACAAAAAATCAAGCCATTCTCCAATTGACAAATGGGCAAGGGACATGAACAGGCAGTTCGCAGCCAAAGAAATCAAAACTATTAATAAGCACATGAAAAAGTGCTCTACATCTCTGATAATCAGAGAGATTCAAATGAAAACAACTCTGAGGTATCACCTCACACCTAGCAGATTGGCTAACATGACAGCTATGCAAAGTAATGAATGCTGGAGGGGATGTGGCAAAGTTGGTACACTAATTCATTGCTGGTGGAGTTGTGAATTCATCCAACCATTCTGGAGGGCAATTTGGAACTATGCCCAAAGGGCAATAAAAGAATGTCTGCCCTTTGATCCAGCCATAGCACTTCTGGGTTTGTACCCCAAAGAGATAATGGACAAAAAGACTTGTACAAGAATATTCATAGCTGTACTCTTTGTGGTGGCCAAAAATTGGAAAACGAGGGGATGCCCATCAATTGGGGAATGGCTGAACAAATTGTGGTATATGTTGTTGATGGAATACTATTGTGCTAAAAGGAATAATAAAGTGGAGGATTTCCATGGAGACTGGAACAACCTCCAGGAAGTGATGCAGAGCGAGAGGAGCAGAACCAAAAAATCATTGTACACAGAGACTGATACATTGTGGTACAATCGAAGGTGATGGACTTCTCCATTAGTATCAATGCAATGTCCCTGAACAATCTGCAGGGATCTAAAAAATACTACCCACAAGCAGAGGATAAACTGTGGGAGTAAAAACACCGATGAAAAGCAACTGCTTGACTACAGGGTTGGAGGAGATAAGACTGAGGAGAGACTCTAAATGAACACTATAATGCAAATTCCAACAACAGGGAAATGGGTTCCAGTCAAGAACATGTGATAACCAGTGGAATCATGCATCGGCTATGGGAGAGGGAAAGGGGGGGGAGGGGAGGAAAAGAAAATGATCTTTGTTTCCAGTGAATAATGTATGAAAACAACCAAATAAAATAATGTTTAAAAATATAATAAAATTAAATTAATTTTAAAAAGAAAACAACATGAAGGAAAGACCCCAGGTTTACCGTTTTCATTGTTTTTGTTCTGTCTCACATTATTCTATTTTAGGAACTTTGCCATTTTTAGGCTGGCTTACCACATGTCTCTGTTATTCGGTGTCAGAAATATCTTTGGGAGGTTATTTAGCTCAGCAACTTGAGTAATTCATCAGCTCTCAAACTTAGGATGTATTGTTACTGTTGTTGAGCCATACTTTAGGAAGGATAGGAATGCTCCCCTTTAGAAAATTATTTGATTGTGATTAGGCTTTTTTGGTCATAGCCACAGGCATCATAAGAAATATCTACAGCACCTGTTCACCTGGAGTCTGCCCTGAAATGTTTTCTTTTTTCCCCATTATTCATTGAAACGAAGGGAAAGTACAAACAGTGTCATTTATACCTGTCTTGTTTGACTTTAGAGTAAATCCCTGTGTCTGAAATCTTGTCTCACAATCCTAAAGCTGTACCAATCTATCCTTCTACTCATTTCTTCTAAGAAAATGATAAAAGAGAAACATTTCTTCCTTTGTTTTGAAGTAAGATTGAAAGTTAAAAGAACTTTCTTTTAAATATCTCACCTAATCCAAAATACCTAGCTATTACACAGGCTTATCAAGTCTCTTGATAAATGTCAGTACTAGTAGTACCTTGAGTCACAAAAACAAGCCACTTCTCATTTAAGGTGATCTTTTGATAATAGATATCCTGACAAACAAACCACCACAAATCACAATTCTTTCTAAGCCTTCATTTTCCTAAATTCCCTTCAAAAGTTCAGAATGGTCTGTGTGTGTGTGTGTGTGTGTGTGTGTGTGTGTGTGTGTGTGTGTATCATTGTCCAATTCACTGTTCCTTGGTCATTCTCCATTCCTCCCCTCTCTATTGATATTCCCTTAGTCCAATACCACCCCTTTTCTGGAACTCCTTTTATTTGTTTCTTCTTTATCCAAGAGTTTTCAAGCTAGGAACTTCTTATTTCCTAAACTATTGCCTCCTTGCCAGTGACCTCAGAGACTGGAAACATAATAGATCTACCTGACCATATTCAGAATCTTTGAAATCTTCCCTTCCATCTGTATAAGTCTCCATCATGGGCAACCTAAGATAATTGCCATCACCTCCAAGTTGAGGCAGGTATGTGAGTTATTCTGAAACAAAGCACCTAGGATTCTGATGGACTTCCTCTATAATATGGCTTCTTCACTTCTCTGATGGTATGTGAACCCTCTGGATTTCTACTTGGAATAATATTTTCAAATACATAAAACAAAATACCTAGGATTACCAAGAAAACCAATGATACTGAAATAGAGTTAGCAAATATTTTTACCTTCTTCCTTCCATGACATGAAGATCTTATGTCCAATCTTTTTGGCAACATCTTTGATAATATCCCTTTCCAACCTCTTCCTAGTCCTTCTGTTGAAAGGTTAGCTACATACCCTTTCTGGACCCAGTTTGAGGTTTTAAATGGATAAATTACTTTAGAAGTATTAATCCCAGCCTTCATGGATAAGATTTTATATAGGATTAAAAGATCACAGGTCTAGAGGAGGAAGAGACCACAGAGAAAATCTTGTCCAATATCTTTATTTTATAGTTGAAGAAACTGTGGTACAGAGACATTAGGTAATTTATCCAAAGTCACACTGATTCTCTAACCACTCTGTTTTGGGCCAGAACTGACTCAGAATCATCTAGGTTGAGGATTGAAGCACGATGAGACTCTTGGCAATCTAACATTTAATATCTAACAAAAGTTTAATTAACAAATATATGGCCAGGGCATATGGCAAGGATGAAGTTATGATTGAATTCAGCTTCTTTGCTTCCTCATTTGTCAGAGTAGAATGCCTAGTAAACAAGATATAACAATCCTGAAGTGCACCCAACACCTCTTACACTGGACTTTTATTTTTAGGGGACCAGGAAGGTAAACAAATGGTTCAAACCTTAGTGCCTTAGACCAAGGAAATCTTGAGGACAATGTCATTGTCTTTTAGGTGAAAACTAGCCTTTCCTCTGTGGAATAGACACTCTTTTGTAAATATTCTTTAACAGGACATAGGGATAGGTTTTTAAGGGCACAAGCAGAGAGGCTAGTACTTGAAAGAGAGTGCTTGAGAGAAGAGGTACCGACAAGGAGAAGAGAATCGGGGATGATATTGATGTAGTTCAGAGTGAAGAACTAGAAAAGATAAGATTCTCTGGAGAGATTGTCTTGATTTTTTTTCAGTGAAGTATTTGCCAAAATTTTCTGTTGAGATAGAGAAGGGAGAAGAAGAATGAAATGATCAAGAGAGAAGGAAAGGTTTGAAACACATTCTTTAAGAAGTTGGATAGAGACTTAATCAGAAAAGACAAAAACGTTTATCTTGTAGCCTTTAGGACTGTTGAATTAATTACCTAAAATGAATCTGTAATGGATCCAGTCATCTCAGTTGTGTGACTTCCTTCATCTGTGTTCAGACATACATATAGGAGTAGAGAAAGCAAATGACTATAGACCAGGGTTGGGGTTTGGAATACAATGAACAGTGTTAGGAAGAAAAGATAATAGGGAGGAGAAATTCAAGATGGTGGACTAGAAAGAGCAGAAGTCCAGACCTCTGAATACCCTTCCTTACTGATCACAAATTGAATGGTTCTAGGGGAATGAAAATCAAACCTAACAACAAGACAGAGCCAAGGAACCCTCTTGCTGGACTCAATTCAAAAGGTACCCTGTCCCAAGCCAGAATCTGAGAACACTGGGGTTTAAGAGGAAGGCAGAATGAAGGTTTCAGGACCCCTCCCTCCACCCACCTAGAGCACTGAGCCTCCAGCAATGGTGCTGGTCCAAAGTGTTTACCTTGTGGGCAGGGCTGTGCCAAGCTCAAAGTGTCGAACACAGATGGTGGGGAAGGAGCTGGAGAGGGAGCATAGAGCAAGCAGCCTGGAAAGAGCTGTGGATATCCTCCATATTTGCTCCATCCTTCCAGCAGGTTTTAGCCTCAGAGCACACCCAGCCCAATCCAGCTGAACTTAATCCCATAAAAATGTCTTCAGAACTCAGGGGAGCCAAGGCTCCACACCCCTCCCTCATTGATTGCTTGACTTTAATCCAATCAAAAGCCTTCAGAGGACAGGGAAGCTTACATCCCAACAACCCTCCCCCACAGACTGCACCGAGAGATATTCTGTCAATGTTCCAAGAGGTGAGACTGAAAGAAGCCCCCAAAACCAAAAAATGAGAGGAGCAAGAGCACAGACAAATATGGGAGCAAAGAAGGGGTGAATATGAGCAAACAACAGAAAAAGAAGAAAGAAATTACAATAGACAGCTTCTATACAGCGAATGGAACAAAGGAGGTGGTATCAGCAAAAGATAAATCAGAAATCCCAGCAAACTGGATACAGGCTTTGGAAGAACTCAAAATGCAATTCAAAACACAATTAAGAGAAGCTGAAGACAATTGGGAAAAGAAATGAAAAACTAAGATAAGTCATCTGGAAACAGAGGCACTCAATCTAAAACAAGAAAATAGTTTCTTGAAAGCCAAAATAAACTAGCTGGAAAATGAGGCAAAGGAGATGAAAGATGAGGCAAAGAAGAAGATGAAAGATGAGATAAAGGAGTTGAAAGATGAGGTAAAGAAGATTAAAGATGAGCTCCATAGAAAATCAGACCAGAAAGAGAATGGTGACCAAAAAGCCAGGGATGAAATCCAGTCTTTAAGAACCAGAATGCAACAACTAGAATCAAGTGACTTCACAAGGCAGAAGGACACTATGAAACAAAACCAAAAGAATGAAAAAATTGAGGAAAATATGAAGCATCTCATTCACAAAACAGATGATTTTGAAAATCGTTCGAGGAGAGACAATTTAAGAACCATTGGTCTACCAGAAGACCATGACAAAAGAAAAAGTCTGGACACAATACTACAGGAAATTATTCAAGAAAATTGCCCTGATATTCTATAACAAGAGGGAAAAGTGGAGATTGAAAAGATCCATAGATTACCTCCTATACTTAATCCCCAACTAACAACACCCAGGAATGTTATAGCCAAATTCAAGAACTATCAGACCAAAGAAAAGATATTACAAGCTGCCAAGAAGAAGTCATTCAGATACCATGGAACCACAGTGAGGATAACACAGGATCTGGCTGTATCCACATGGAAGGACCAAAAGGCATAGAATATGATATTCCAGAAAGCAAGGGAACTAGGTCTATAACCAAGAATCAGCTACCTAGCAAAACTGACTATATTCTTACAGGGGAAAGTATGATCATTTAACAAAATAGATCCTCAAGAAGATCATCAAAAGGTAATTAAAAAAAAGGTAATTAAAAATAAAGGGGAAGAAAGAAAAACAAAACAAAACAAAAAAGACCGTTTTTTAAGAGACTCAATAAGTTAAAATGTTATGTATCCCTATAAGAAAAGAAGTTATTGGTAACTCTTAAAAACTGTTGTTATCACCTGGGCAGCTAGAAGAATTACACTTAGAGGGAACAGTGACAAACTGTATAGGTGGAAGGACAAGACATAAATAGGTATTTGGATATATGCATGCATATATATATATATATATGTATGTATATACAACTAGAGCTAAAAATGGTTAATACTAAAAGAAATGGAAAAAGAAACAAATGGGAGTAAATTTATATGTCACAAAAAAGCTCATGGTGGGAGGGGGGAAGAACATCAATACACTGTGTAAGGGGTGAAATTATGATTGACATTGAAAAAAAATCTAAATTTAAGTGGTCACCAAGGGAAATCCTAAATAATAAAATACCCAAGTCGACTGCCAAATTTTATGGTCATTTAAATAATATAGTAGAGAAGATTTTAAGAAGCAGAAAGAAGGAATTGGGCTAGTACTGGGCAGGAAGATAGGAAATCTAGAAAGTAAGGTTTTGAGTGTGAAGGAGGAAAGAATCAGCCTGACCTCCAAAGAGGCTTAGCTAAGATACCTGAACCTGACATCAGCTCCAGGGCAAAACTCATCACCCAACACTCCAAGATGTCAGAACACTTAGCATGCTGTCAGCCAGAGTCCTCTCTCCAGGGAAAGAGGTGGGGCCAGGAAGTGCCGTGCCTTTTATGGATTATTTTACATCATTTTTTCTGCATCTCATCTGTACTAATGAGGACTTAGCTTGACTTAGGACAGCCCAGAGTTCTGTCCTTTTTTTTTGCACATATCTGTTGAAGGCCATCTCCTCAGATAATTAAATCTTAAGTTTGATGCAGACCTTCAAAATCTTGTTAAACTGAGTAGGGTGAAGAATGTTGAGTTTCCAAGATCTGATTCTGTTATTCCAAGTATCTCCATTGTCACAGATCAGTAAATAGCTAAATCACATCTTCTAAAGAATGGTCTGATTATGGTGGAATAGTTTTAAAATTCACAACTGGAAGGGTAAAGAGGTTGGAGATAGGAAATACTCAACTCAAACATTCTTTGAAATTGACACAAAGAGGGAAGAAAAATCCAATCCATTGAGACAGAGAATTGATTTGCACCCTATAGGGGAGTAGAAGGGTAAGAAAAGGACTAGTGGGGAGGGAAGCAGTACAAGGGAGGGAGTGGGTGGGGGGTACTATAAAAAGTCTGTAAAGAAAATAAGAGGTGAATAAGAAGGGAGGGGGTAGAAAGGGAAGTAAAATAAGGATAGTAATTAGGGGAACTGATTAAAAACAAACATTGCTGTAGAAGGAAATAGTGAAAGAAGAAAAGGCACGATCAGGAGTAGAAATCAAAATGCTCAGAAATACACAGATAGTAATCATAACTCTGAATGTGAATGGAATGAACTCACCCATAAAACACAAGCAAATAGCAGAGTGGATTAGACTCCCAAACTCTACCATATGCTGTTCACAAGAAACACACATGAGGAAGGTAGATACTTATAGGGTGAAAGTAAGAGGATGGAGCCAAACTTATTGGGCATCAAATGATAAAAAAGAAGGCAGGAGTAGCAATCATGATATTGGGACAAAGCCAAAGTAAAAATAAATCTAGTTAAAAGAGATAGGGAAGGTAATTACATCCTGATAAAAGGCAGTATAGACAATGAGGAAATATCTGTACTCAACATGTATGCACCAAATTATATAGCATCCAAATATCTAAAGGAAGCTCAAGGATGAAATAGATAGAAAAATTATAATTGTGGGAGACCTGAACCTTCCTCTATCTGAACTAGATAAATCAAACCAAAAAGTAAATAAGAAAGATGTAAGAGAAGTGAATGAAATCTTAGAAAAATTAGTTAGTAGATATGTGGAGAAAAATAAATAGGGACAGCAGCACATAGTACATTCACAAAAATTGACCATGAATTAGGACATTAAAAATATTTCAAACTAGGGCAGAAGAGAAGAAATAATAAATGCAACCTTCTTAGATCACAATGCAATGAAAATAATTATTAGTAAGGGTAAATGGAAAGGCAAATCAAAAATTAATTGGAAATTAAACAACACGATTCTCTAAAACCAGTTAGTTAAAGAACATATCATAGAAACAATTAATAACTTCAGTGACAAAAATGACAATGATGAGACATCCTTTCAAAACCTATGGGATACAGCCAAAGCAGTACTCAGGTGGAAATTTATATCCTTTAGTTCATATATTAACAAATTAAGAAATGCAGATGACAATGAATTGGACATGCAAATTAAAAAACTAGAAAGCAAACAAATTAAAAATCCTCAGATAAAGACTAAATTAGAGATCCTAAAAATCAAACGAGAAATTAATAAAACTGAAAGCCAAAGAACTATTAATTTAATAAATAAGACTAGAACAAATAGACAAAGTACTAGTCAATTAAATTAAAAGTAGGAAAGAAAAAAACCAAATTGATAGTATCCAAAATGAAAAGGGAGACCTTACCTCCAATGAAGAGGAAATTAAGGCAATTACTAAAAACTTATTTGCCCAATTATATGGCAATAAATATGGCAATCTAGTTGATATGGATGAATACTAACAAAAATATAAATTGCCTAGACTAACAGAGAAAGAAATAAATAACCTAAACAACCTCATATCAGAAAAAGAAATTGAACAAGCCATCAAAGAACTCCCTGAGAAAAAATCCCCAGATCCAGATGGATTCACAAATGAATTCTATCAAACATTCAAAGAACAACTAATCCCAATATTATACAAACTATTTGACAGAATAAGGAAAGAAGTAGTTCTATCAAATTCATTTTACTACACAAACATGGTACTGATCCCAAAGCCAGGCAGGTCAAAAACAGAGAAAGAAAACTGGAGACCAACCTCCATAATGAATATAGATGCAAAAATCTTAAATGGAATACTAGCAAAAAGACTCAAACAAGTCATCACAAGGGATATTCACTATGACCAGGTAGTATTCATACCAGGAATGCAAGGATGGTTCAATATTAAGAAAACCATCCACATAACTGATCGTATTAAAAATCAAACCATCAAAAATCACATGATTATCTCAATAGATGCAGAAAAAGCCTTTGATAAAATACAACACACATTCTTATTGAAAGCACTAGAAAGCATAGAAATGGAAGGGTGTTTCCTAAAAAATAATAAACAATATGTATCTAAAACCATCAGAAAACATCATCTGCAATGGGGATAAACTGGAAGCCTTCCCTATATGATCAGGAGTGAAACAAGGATGCCCATTATCACCTCTATTTTTTAACATTGTACTAGAAATACTAGCACTGGCAATTAGAGAAGAAAAATAAATTGAAGGTATTAAAATAGCCAATCAGGAGTCTAAGCTATCATTCTTTGTGGATGATATGATGGTCTGCATAAAGAATCCTAGAGAATCAACCAAAAAAGGCAGTCGAAATAATCAACAACTTTAGCAAAGTTGCAGGATACAAAATATACCCAAATAAGTCATCAGCATTTCTATATATTTCCAACACATCTCAGCAGCAAGAATTAGAAAGAGAAATTCCATTTAAAATCACCCTAGACAATATAAAATACTTAGGAATCTGTCTGCCGAGACAAACACAGGAACTATATGAACACAACTACAAAATCTCTCCACATAATTAAAACTAGATCTAAACATTTGGAAAAACATTGATTGCTCATGTGTTGGACAAGCTAACATAATAAAAATGGCAAGACTACCCAAATTATTTTACTTATTTATTTCCATACTCATTGAACTACCAAAAAACTTTTTTATTGAATTTAAAAAAACTTAACAAAGTTCATTTGGAAGAATAAAAGATCAAGGATATCCAGGGAAAGCCTAAAAAATGTAAAAAAGTAGGACTTGCAGTCCCAGATCTCAAACTATGCTATAAAGCAGTGGTCATGAAAACAACTTGATACTGACTAAGAGACAGAAAGGTGGATCAGTGGAATAGACTTGGGGTAAATGACCTTGGCAAGACAGTTTATGATAAACCCAAAGAACCCAGTTTTGGGGACCAAAACCCACTTTTTGATAAAAACTGCTGTGAAAATTGGAAGAAAATATGGGAGAGATTAGGTTTGGATCAACATCTCACACCCTACACCAAGGTAAACTCAGAATAGGTGAATGACCTGAATATAAAGGAGGAAATTATAAACAAATTAAGTGAACACAGAATAATATACTTGTCAGATCTTGGGAAAGGAAAGACTTTAAAACCAAGCAAGAGTTAGAAAAAAAAAACACAAAATGTAAAATCAATAATTTTGATTGCATCAAATTACAATGATTTTGTAGAAACAAAACTAATGCATCCAAAATTAGAAGGAAAGAAACAAATTGGGAAACAATCTTCATTACAAAAACCTCTGACAACTTTACTGAATTAGAAAACAACCATAACTAAGTTCATTTGGAAGAACAAAAGATCAGAGATATCCAGGGATATCATGAAAAAAAAAATGCAAAGGAAGGAGGACTTGCAGTAACACATCTCAAACTATACTATAAAGCAGTGGTTATCAGAACAATTTGGTACTGGCTAGGAGATAGAAAGGAGAATCAGTGGAATAGACTTGAGGTAAATGACCTCAGCAAGACAGTCTATGACAAACCCAAAGACCCCAGCTTTTGGGACATAAATCCACTATTTGATAAAAACTGCTTGGAAAATTGGAAGACAGTGTGGGAGAGATTAGGTTTAGATCAACCCCTCACATCCTACACCAAGATAAATTCAGAATGGGTGAATGACTTGAACATAAAGAAGGAAACTATAAGTAAATTAGGCAAACACAGAATAGGATACATGTCAGACCATTGGGAAGGAAAATATTTTAAAACCAACCAAGACTTAGAAAGAGTCACAAAATGTAAAAAATAATTTTGACTATATCAAATTGAAAAGTTTTTGTACAAACAAAACCAATGTAACTAAAGTCAGAAGGGAAACAACAAATTGGGAAAGAATTTTCATAAAAACCTCTGACAAAGTTTTAATTACTCAAACTTACAAAAAGCTAAATCAATTGTACAAAAGATCTGGCCATTCTCCAATTGATAAATGGGCAAGGGACATGAACAGGCAGTTTTCAGATAAAGAAATCAAAACTATTAATAAGCACATGAAAAAATGTTCTAAATCTCTTATAGTCATAGAAATGCATATCAAAACAACTCTGAGGTATCACTTCACACCTAACCTATTGACTAATATGACAACAAAGGAAAGTAATGAATGCTGGAGGGGATGTGGCAAAGTTGGGACACTAATTCATTGCTGGTGGAGTTGTGAATTGATCTAACCATTCTGGAAGGCAATTTGGAACTATGCCCAAAAGGCCCTAAAAGACTCTCTGACCTTTGATCCAGCCATAGCACTACGGGGTTTGTACCCAAAAAAGACATAATAAGGAAAAAGACTTGTACAAGAATATTCATAGCTGTGCTCTTTGTGGTGGCAAAAAATTGGAAAATAAGGGAATGCCCTTCAATTGGGGAATGGTTGAACAAATTGTGGTATATGGTGGTGATGGAATACTATTGTGCTAAAAGGAATAATAAAGTGGAGGAATTCCATGGAGACTGGAACAACCTCCAGGAAGTGATGCAGAGCGAGAGGAGGAGAACCAGGAAAACATTGTACATAGAGACTGATACACTGTGGTACAATCGAATGTAATGGACTTCTCCATTAGTGTCAATGCAATGTCCCTGAACAATCTGCAGGGATCTAGGAGAAAAAACACTATCCACAAGCAGAGAACAAACTATGGGAATAAAAACACCAAGGAAAAGCAACTGCTTGACTACAGGGATTGAGGGGATATGATTGAGGGGAGTCTCTAAATGAACACCCTAATGCAAATACCAACAACATGGAAGTGGGTTTGAATTAAGGACACATGTGATACCCAGTGGAATTGTGTGTTAGCTATGGGAGGTGTGGTGGGAGGAGGGAGGAAAAGAAAAGTATCTTTGTTTCTAAGGAATAATGTTTGAAAATGACCTGATAAAATAATGTAAAAAAAAAAACAACAAAAAAAAACCTCTGACAAAGGTCAAATTACTCAAATTTATAAAGAGCTAAACCAGTTGTACAAAAAATCAAGCCATTCTCCAATTGAAAAATGGGCAAAGGACATGAATCAGCAATTTTCAGTTAAAGAAATCAAAACTATTATTAAGCACATGAAAAAGTATTCTAAATCTCTTATAATCAGAGAAATGCATATCAAAACAATTTTGAGGTATCACTTCACAACTAGCAGATTGGCTAACATGACAGCAAAGGAAAGTAATGAATGCTGGAGGGAGTGTGGCAAAGTTGGGATATTATTTAATTGATTCTGGAGTTGAGAGTTGATCCAACCATTCTGGAGGGCAATTTGGAACTGTGTCCAAAGGACAATAAAAGTCTGTCTACTCTTTGATGCAGCCATAGCACTGCTGGGTTTGTACCCCAAAGAGATAATAAGGAAAAAGACATTTACAAATAATATTTATAGCTGCACTCTTTGTGGTGGCCAAAAATTGGAAAATGAGGGGATGCCCTTCAATTGGGGAATGGCTGAACAAATTGTGGTATATGTTGGTGATGGAATACTATTGTGCTCAAAGGAATAATAAAGTGGAGGAATTTCATGGGGACTGGAACAACCTCCAGGAATTGATGCAGAGTGAGAGGAGAAGAACCAGGAAAATGTTGTACACAGAGACTGATACACTGTGGTACAATCGATTGTAATGGACTTCTCTACTAGCAGCAATGCAGTGATCCTGAGCAACTTGGTGGAACCTATGAGAAAAACCACTATGCACATCCAGAGAAACCACAGTAAGAGTAAAAACATCAAAGAAAAACAACTGCTTGAATAAATGGGTCAAAGGGATATGGTTGGGGTTGTAGACTCTAAGTGAACATCCTAGTGTAAACAACAAGATCAAAATAGGTTCTGATCAAGGACACAAGTAATAAGCAATGAAATTTCACCTTGGCTGTGGGAAGAATGGGTGTGGGGGAGGGAGGTAAATAATGTGATTATTGTAACCAAGGAATAATGTTCTAAATTGACTAAATAAACTCATTTAAATGGAAAAAAAAGAAGAGACAATAATCTTATGGATATGTGGGGTTTTCCCTTAATGGACTTCCCTGACCAGCAGGGTCCCACAAGGGAAGGGGCTCACCTTTGTGATGGGACCCGAGGAGAGGTAGGAACCGAGAACCAGGGTGGAAAGGAAAGACACAGACAACTCAGTATTTGAATAGGCAGGCAAACCTATGATACTCCCCTTCATAGGAAAGTATGAGTACAAAGGAACACGAGGTGGAGGAGGAGGTTAAGAGAGGGAATGCAGGCCCAGATGGTTACAGCCTCGGGGAAGGAGAAGGTCAAGAGGAGAGAGAGACATAGTCATTGAGGAGGCCAGTGGAGCTCCATGGAAGGGGAGAGAAAAGCCAAGAGGAAGTTCATGGGTTTGCCTCTGAATTTATTCCTGTCCTGCTTGGGCCGTACTCCCAAGCACGTAGTAACCACATCACAAAGTATAGACAATTAAGATTGGGTGGCAAGGTAGAGGGAACACCTTTGGGCGTGTAGATTGCAAACCGCGGTGCTTTCCTGGGGAATTGAGTCCGAGCATGTTAATGAGTTTGTCTTAGCCAAGGGCCGCATGGCCAGTTCAAGGTTACATTCACAAGCCTCATTGATATAACCTTATGCTTGGAGACACAGTCGCCATACAGTCATTTATATTTCATAGATGTGAATATGCTTGGGATGCTACATGGATAAAATGAAACTGGTTAACAAGATTTGAAGGGAACAAAGTGAGGTCAGAGAAGGGGTGAGAGATGAATGACCTGGAAAAGTAGAGAGGAATAGTATAACAGTAGGTTATGGTTATAGTCTTGAATTCTATACCTTCTTTATAAGCATATGGATATGCTAATTGAAGTTTAATATGGTAGGGAAATGCAAGATGTTTAAGCTTCTGAGATACTCCAATCACTTAAAAACATTATTGTTGTTTTTATTATAATCACACAGTAATACCTATAGTAAAGTCAGAAGACTTTAACTTAAACAAATATATCATTCAAGTGGACAAGATCATAAATAAAATGATAATTAATAACAGATTAGTTTAATGGCTTTCCCTGCTACCTGGTTCTCAACATTAGAGCCTTCCAAAATTCATCAGTGATAAGCTCTACAAAAAGAGATATATATACTTTCATTTGATCTCATATGGCAGGTAACCAGTGAAAAAGTGATTTTCTGAAGTGAATGCTTACTTTTTTTTTAGAATTGAAAAAGAATATTTAAATGATTTAGAATATTTTTCTATGGATACATGATTCATGTTCTTTTCTTCTCCTCCCTCCCCCCAGGCAACAAGTAATTCTACATATGTCATTGATTAAGACCTATTTCCATATTTTTAATATTTGCATTAGGGTGGTCTCTTAGAGTCTACATCCCCAATCATATCTCCATCGACCCATATGACCGAACAATTGTTTTCCTCTTTGTTTCTAATCCCACAGTTCTTCCTCTGAATGTGGATAGAGTTCTTTCTCATAAGTCCCTCAGAATTGTCCTGGATCATTGCATTGCTGCTAGTAGAGAAGTCCATTACATTCAATTGTACCACAGTGTATCAGTCTCTGTGTACAATATTCTCCTGATTCTGCTCCTCTCACTCTGCATCAATTCCTGGAAGTCATTCCAGTTCACATGGAATTCCTCCAGTTTATTATTCCTTTAAGCACAAAAGGTAAATGCTTACTGTCTTATCTGTGAATATTTGTTACTTTATGATAATGATTTTTATATATAGACTACATAATCAATATGCATAAAATATGAAAGGCAGCATGGGATAGTGTTATTTTTCAGTGATTTTCAGTTATGACTGACTCTTCATGATCCCATTTTGGGTTTTCTTGTCAAAGATTCTGAAATGGTTTGCAATTAATTTATCCAACTCATTTTTACAGATGAAAAAACTGCAGCAAATAGGGTTAAAGAACACCTAGATTACACAGATTTGAACTCAGGAGGATGAGTTTTCCTGACTCCCAGCCCAGCACTGTTTCCACTGCACCACTTAGATGCCTGCTAGCATGCGGCAGGTGCCACACCCCAGGCAAAGGCTTCCACAGGGCAACGGCTTCGACAGGCTGGCTAAACCTTGTGAGGGTAGCCATAGGATCATAGACCCCTGGTGAACTAAGGCTTTGCTCACCCAGCATGTGAAGACTGCTTTGGCTGAACAGATGGGAGAAACCAATAAGAAGGTTCAATGGCTGAGATGGCGATGCAGCAAAGCACTGTGGAATGCATAGGTTGTGTTGGAGCACAAAAGACAACAGGGCTATCCAATGCAGCTGAGGAAGTCTCCAGGTGTAACGACGTCTTGTGCTACTGGACCCAGGCTTCCAACGCCGAGAGAGTGGGACTGTCTCTGTGCATGGACTCTTCCATTTAAATTTCCTTCACGCACAAGTGTCTTTGTGCACTCATCTACATCACAGATGAAAGCACACAAAGACAATTGTCATCCTCAGTTACCGAGAGACTACTATTATATATATATATATATATATATATATATATATATATATATATATATATATATATATATATATATATAACTTAGATGCCCTAAGGGGCAACAGAGAAACTGTTTACTTGGAATCAGGAAGACCTGGATTCAAACTCAGGTACTTATACTTAAAGGCTACTTATCTACAGACAACTCAGTTAGCATTTAATATCTCAGTGCTTTAGACCAGTGACCAGTGGTCTCCAAACTTTTGGTCTGTACCCTAACCCATCATGTTCCAGGTGCAAAAGGTTGGAGGGAGGTTTTCACCAAGGGTATCTTCAATTTTGCTTGAATAAATGTCTTGAGGCTCAAAAGGAAAGTTTTGAGTTTTAATGTTGATGATATCATGAGTGAAGGATAAGTGGGATCATGGAGTCATAATTACCTATCTCTAGATGGGCAGGATTTTATTAATCTTCTCACCCTCTGATTGAGTGATCATATAATCCATAGCATCATGCCATAGCCTCTCTGAGGTGTGTCACCATTTGAAAAGCACTACACTAGAAAATGTTTTAAAACAGATGTTTGATATTATTTTATTGTTATGTCATAAACCCTTTGGGAATCTGGTGAAAACTGTGGATTCCTTCTCATAATACTATTTTAAATGCATAAAATAATATTCACTAATATTAAAAAGGGAATCAATTATTTTCAATAGTTAGAAAAATTATATACATATGTACATTTACTTATGTATCAAATCTGTGATATGTATAGTCGGATTATGAGTATCTGTCATATATAGATATAAATATATACATATATGTGTTTATCTATATGCACGCACATATAAACACAGGTACATATATATGGATAGATAAATAGATAGGCACATAACAAATTCACAGACCCTAGATTAAGAATCCCTTTAGTTAAAGACTATAATTCTTAGATGAATTACCTGTTTGAATAGAAGGATTTTCTCTTTAAAAATTTCCTACCCATGTTGAAATTACAGATTTGAACATAAGACAATATATATGCATGTGTGTATGCGGCCTACAAACACATGTAAACACATTAAACTTTCTAAGATTAAGTGTCCACACCTGCAAAAAAGGAGGAGGACATGGTTGAGTCTAGAGATCCTCTGAGGTTCCTTCCACCTTTAGATCCATTATTATCCTATGATCTTAATAGATAATATCTTTTAAAGAAGAACTCATTGATAAAACCTGCTACTCATTACTGAAGACTGATTGATTTAGGGTTCAGAAGGAACCAAATATATTTTTGTATACAGCTAGGGAGAGCTGCTTCTTTTTTTTTTACCTTCCCTCCCTCCCTCCCTCCCTCCCTCCTTTCCTCCCTCCCTCCTTTCCTCCCTCCCTCCTTTCCTCCCTTCCTTCCTTCCTTCCTTCCTTCCTTCCTTCCTTCCTTCCTTCCTTCCTTCCTTCCTTCCTTCCTTCCTTCCTTCCTTCCTTCCTTCCTTCCTTCCTTTCTCTTTCTTTCTTTCTTTCTTTCTTTCTTTCTTTCTTTCTTTCTTTCTTTCTTTCTTTCTTTCTTTCTTTCTTTCTTTCTTTCTTTCTTTCTTTCTTTCTTTCTTTCTTTCTTTCTTTCTTTCTTTCTTTCTTTCTTTCTTTCTTTCTTTCTTTCTTTCTTTCTTTCTTTCTTTCTTTCTTTCTTTCTTTCTTTCTTTCTCCCTCTTTCTCCCTCTTCCTCCTCCTGGTCCTCCTGGTCCTCCTCCTCCTCCTCCTCCTCCTCCTCCTCCTCTTCTTCTTCTTCTTCTTCTTCTTCTTCTTCTTCTTCTTCTTCTTCTTCTTCTTCTTCTTCTTCTTCTTCTTCTTCTTCTTCTTCTTCTTCTTCTTCTTCTTCTTCTTCTTCTTCTTCTTCTTCTTCTTCTTCTTCTTCTTCTTCTTCTTCTTCTTCTTCTTCTTCTTCTTCTTCTTCTTCTTCTTCTTCTTCTTCTTCTTCTTCTTCTTCTTCTTCTTCTTCTTCTTCTTCTTCTTCTTCTTCTTCTTCTTCTTCTTCTTCTTCTTCCTCTTCTTCTTCTTCCTCTTCTTCTTCCTTTCTTTTTTCTCCTCTTCTTCCTCCTCCTTTTGTTTCTCTCTTCTCCACTCCCTTTTCCACTGTGTTTAGGGTGGGAGGAAGAAAATATTGCTGTGTACTCATTTAAAAAGAAACAGAGAGGTAAAAAATATACTGCAAATGGGAAGTGCAGATGAGGTTCCTTTGTTATTAGTTTTACATATTTTACTTTATTACACAGGACCTCAGAAAAATAATAGATAAATGTTTAAAATGTTAAAACAAAATACATCAATAATACTTTTAAAAAGAGAAAAAGAATTAGCTTTGAGGGTAGAGGAGGACCTGTGTTCAAAGTCAGCTTCTTTTTCCTTACATACTCCCTGTGTGACTTTATTAAATCACTTAATATCAAAACAAACAGAACAACTTACTTCATTTGCATCCTTTCAGGATTTTAAAGGAAAGGAAGAAATTCTTGTCAAAAATGTTCATTTCGATCATCACCTTTTAAAGTTTTGAAGTGTGCAGAGTGCAATGGATGACTTTCCCATCTCAGAGACTAGCTAGATGCCTTAGTTATCACTTACATTCACAGAGCTGAAGCACAGCTGTTTTTTCACTGTCTCCAAAGCATCATCTTTCCTTGCCAACTGATTTCTGATAGCAGTATCCTTTACTGCTGGAAATACCTCATTTCAGTGATGTTGACCCTCCATCTGGAGGTATCAGGAGGTTTATGTTATTCACGTATTCTATTGCTCTCATAAATTGAGGACTAACAAGTTTTACTGGTGCTGTCACTGTGACTGTTTCCCTTGGCTTTTTTTTTGTAATTGAATTTTTTATTTTCTGAAACTCACATGCCTTTCTAAATAGAAGGCTGACTCTGAACTGTGGCTGTCTTGGGGGTGGGTACATGAATTGTCATCATCATCAGAAAGATAAGAGAAGACTGAGATCACTCCTGGCTCAAGATTTCTCAATATTTCCTGATTGTGTGGTCACCTCACACTTAGTGGAATCTCATAATTTCTTTAGCATCAGCTCTAAACAAAATAAAAAAAAAATTGACTGAAAGTCTATTCCATCTGTCTCAAATGATAAAAAGCATTTCCTGGAAGATATCAATTGGCTTGCTGTTTTATCTTGTTTATGAGGCCCTAACACTGGGTGCTCTTCTCGCTCTTGTGTATGTGTACAAAAGACAATATGTCAGTGACATTAATTTCATAACTGAAAATCAAATTTCTTACCAAAAACAAACAAAAACATTAAGAAAAGTAGGAGGGAGAAATGATCCTGTGAAATGGACACAAGTTTTGTGCTATCTTTGAATATCTACTGACTAAACATATTAATTTCATTTTCAATAAACTCTAGCAGCTTTCTATTGCCTCTAAAATAAAATATGATCTCAGTTTAGTTTTTAAAGCCCTACACACCCTGGTCCTAACATATCTTTCCAGCCTGAGTATTACTGCCTTTCTCATGTAGTATGATTCAGCTAAACTAGTCTTCTCTTTGTTCCTTACATAGAGCATTCCATCTTTAATATTTGTGTTTTTGCCCTGGTGTCCCTGTCCTCCACCACAATGAATAGGATACATTCCCTCATTATTTCCACCTCATGGATAGAATATTTATTTTCCTTCAAGGTACAACTCTAGTATCATCTTCTACATGAAACCTTGCTTGATTCTTTTGATGATGCCCGTCTCTCAGATTAATTTGAATACAACCACTTTAAATTTTTTTTATTTTTATCTTATATTTATTTTGTATATTTATTGTATTTGTTTGTGTGTTGTATACATGTCTCTATCATATATTATAAAATAGCCATACTATATAATAATTCTTAATTATATAATTATCATGTGCATAGTATATATTATATTTTATATATCATATTAAATAAATATATTAAATATTTTCTATATATACACATACATATTTACATATACATGTATATATAGATAGATAGATAGATAGAGACAGAGAGATTGATTGATTTTTGTTACATGTCCTATTAGAATGCAAACTATTTTCTATTAGGACAGAGCTTCTTAACCTGGTATCCAACATTACGTTTTAAAATATTTTAACATTTTTATTTCAATATAATATATTTCCTTTGAAATCCTATTTATGACATTTTGATAAGAGGCTCATTGGCTTTATCAAAATGCCATTGACCAGCAGGGATCCATGATGCATTTGTATTCTCGTTATTTAGCACAGTGCCTAGCACATAGATGCTTGATAAATAGTTTTTGATTGATAAATCAATTCTTATTGAATGGCCTAGTATAAAGTGTGCTGGATTTGAAGTCAGTCAACCTCAATTTGAATCTCAGCTTCTTACTAGTTCTCTGAACTAGTTTGAGTCATTTAACTTCTTTTAGTTTCCTCTTCTGTAAAATAAGAAGGTGGAGCTAAATGGTCTCTACAGGTCTATCTAGTTCTGAATCTATGCTCCTGTTAAAAGAGATGTGTCTGGACCAAACCTTGGTTTTATATTTCCAGATAGCTCTAAGGAACAAATGTGATAACAACAAAAATAAAAATAATATAAGAGATAGGTTTGGGGAAGAAAATAGAAGACCAGCCTTGAAATTGGGAAAATTTAGACAGAATTAGGAAGTTAGAGGAAAAAAGGGCAAGTTATTGCCTCTGACAAATATTATCAGTGTGCATAATCACTCAACCTTGTGAGCTTCAAGATTCTGGAGGAGCCATCAATGACCTAGTAACTGGTATTTGTGGGATGCCAGTAGCTGTAGTACCTGAAGCTAATGAGCAGTCATCCCTGTGCATTGGCCTGCTTGACCCAGACCAGCAAAAGATTGATTCAGAAGTCATGGCATGATGTCTTAGAAGGTAGGGAGCTATTTATGACTGATTGTGCCATAAATACGAGTTGAACTGTGTGGGGGCAGTATTAGTAGTGGGCAATTTAAGTGTGAATCTATTTTCCTCAGAGAATAAATTGATAGAGAAATGTGTCTTCAGTTACAGAGATTTTGTACTTTTTCTTTATACAACAAATATCCCTTTGTAGAATATTATTGATTAATTTATGTTACAGTATCAATGGATTAAGTGATATTGTGCTTATGGTAACTGTTAGTTAATACTGAGAAGAATGAAGAACTATTCCGCAATTTACCATGGACCCCACTCAGGGTGGGGTGGGGTAACAATAGCTGAGCTCTAGGGGTCTAACTTAGTAGTATGTATAAGAGGTTTGGGAGAGTATCTCCAGAGCCTATAATCAATTGCAATAGTATTTATGTCAAAATCTTCCAGAAAAAGTCTGGGGTCATTGTCTAAAACTCTTAAATTTCAGCGATAACTTGGATAAAGCTGAGACATTCCAGGAAAACATCAGAGAGAAACACAATCTTGATGATGGAAACACTTGGGACCTCCATCAAAGCTAGAGGTGCTTTGTTTCTATAGCTCCACTTTAGTTTTGCTTTGCTTTTTTATGTTATGTTTGGTCTGTTTTATTAAGCCTATGGATCCCTTGGACAGGTATATAGCAATAGGGTGAAATAAAAAAAATGCTTCATGGCAGATTAAATAAAGAAAAGCAAGCTATTTTGCAAGGAGACACTTTAAAATTCAACCCTGAATTTGTGTCTTAATTTTAGTTCTCCATTCCCAAGGGCCCTAGTCTTTATCATTTATGGGTGTGGGGTACTCAATCATGGGAATTGAGTAGAATTGCTATCCAAAAGGACTGGCAGAGTACTAGATGTTTGTAGGAATCAAATATTTTGATTAGGGGGCTCTAGTATTAGAGAAATTTTCTGCACAATTCAGGGATTCCAGGATTTTATATTTTCTTTCTAAGTTTTCACATTCTATAACCTCATCAATTCTTTTTAATTGTTATCATTTTTGTATACATGTGACTCTCTGATTTACATATATCACTCCTGATTTTTCTGCCCTGCTTTTGAACCACCTCACCAAATGCCTATGGGACATATCAGACTGGGTCCTAAATCTTACCATGGCCAAAACAAAACTCATCTTCTTTCCCCAAACCATTCTTCTCCCAATCTTTCTTATTTCTGTTGAAGATACCACCATTCATATTAGCTCATCACCAGTCTGATACATGAAGTCTTTTCAGTATAGTAAAATTGGCTAAAACGTTTTCTCCAAAGGCACCTGCTTTAAAACTCTCAAAAAAAAAAAAACAACTCAATATTGGATTAAGATTTCTGAGGGGCTAAGAATTTATGGCACAAAAAAAAATTCTAGGAGTGACATTAACCTTGGGGTAAAGAACTAGAAAATTGTTCTTGGTCTATAATCTCAAGTGAAGGCAATAGCCTTGGAAAGTTCTTCTGGTTTATAAAACTCTTAAAAATTGAAGATCTTTGGGGGCAGCTGGGTGGCTCAGTGGATTGAGAGCCAGGCCTAGAGATGGGAGGTCCTAGGTTCAAATCTGGCCTCAGACACTTCCTAGCTGTGTGACCCTGGGCAAGTCACTTGACCCCCATTGCCTAGCCCTTACCACTCTTCTGCCTTGGAGCCAATACACAGTATTGACTCCAAGACGGAAGGTAAGGGTTTAAAAAAATTGAAGATCTTTGAGAGATATGTTCATACAGAACCTTATGCAGATATAGAAGGAATATAACTATAAAGTGATGAACCAGATTTTAAAATAAGCCTCCATGAATTTATGTATTCAATGAGTATTTTTACAGTCCTCTTAAGAGACTGCTATTGTTGGAATACACCATGAGAGTCTCCTAAGAGGACTGTTGGTCAGAATGTTTAGAACTCCTGAGAATTTCCTTCAGACAAAATAGGAAACATTAAAAAGCAATTCCCCTTACTTTAGCATATGACTTAGCAAACTATTTGGTTGACATCAACCTATGATGACATGGGCTTTTTTGGTAGTCCAGTCAAGCCTGTGGACACCTTTGCGGGAAACAAATTTTAAATACATAAAAAGAGATACATAAGATTACTAAAGAAACCAATTGATTTGAAAAATAGTCCTAAAATTTTTTTTTTAAATGGGTTCATAGATCCTAGGTTAAGAATCCCTGCTTTAGGAGACTTCTGGTCAAGATGGCGGCTTAGAGGAAGCAAAAGTTCAGACCTCTGAAAAACCCTTTCTTACCGATCACAAACTGAATGCTCCCAGGAACTAAAATCCAAACTTAACAACAGGACAGAGCTGGGGAACCCTCTGCCCGGAATTGGATCAAAAGGTACACCCACACAAAAGCTGGAATCTTAGATTACTCAGGTCTAAGGAAAAGGCAGAAAGAAGGTCCTAGGACCCCTCTCCCCAACCCAGAGCACTGAGCCTGTAGCAGCAGCAGGAACCTCAGGGACAGCAAAAGGGCCTCAGGGCCGGCTGTTCTGAAGGGTTCACCTTGAAAGCAACCTGAGCCAGTCTCGGGGGTGTCCAACACAGACAGCAGGGAAACAGAGACAGAGGGCTCCATCTGAGTCTCACCAGAGGTTTTTGCTTTGGGGAACATCCAGTCCAACCCAGCTGAACCTAATACCATCAAGAGCCCTCAGAGCTCAGGGAGGCCAGGACTATTTCCCCCTTAGAGTGCAGGGTCTTCTGAATGGACAGAAACATCGGGGCCTGCAAAGAGGTTGCTCCAAAGGGCATACCATAAAAGTAACCTGGGCCAGTGTCAGGGCATCCAACATCGAAGGCAATGGCAGCAGAGGTTTTTGCTCTGGGGCACATCCAGACCAACCCAGCTGAACCTAATCCCATCAGAGTTCAGGGAGGCCAGGACCCCTCCCCCCCCCTTAGAATGCAGTGTCTTCTGAAAGGACAGAAACCTCAGGGCTGGCAAAGGCACTCAGGTACCTTGTGGACAGTGCTGTGCTAGGCTCAGAGCATGGAAGTAAGGCAGCGGAGAAGCAACTGGAGGGAACTGAGAGCAGTAACAACTGAAATGCCGGCAGGCAGGAGAGGGAAGACCCTGGTCTTCCCCGGGAAAACAGCACAGCTGTGGAGAATGGAAAATTTTCCTGGGGCTAAAGCCTTGGACCATCAGACATATACACTAAGAGCCAGTCCTCCTCACTCAGATAGAGATGGCAAACAGTACAGAAGTGCAAAAGGCTCCAAACACCAAAAAAAGCAAGAAGAAGGGTGTGAATTTGGACACATTTAATGGAGCAAAAATACAAAATTCAGAGGAGATAGAAGAAGAAGAACAAACAAATGCTCCAAAACTTTCCAAAGGAAATGGAAATTCTCCACAAACTCTTGAAGAATTTAAATCAGGAATTATCAAAAAGATGGAAGCCTCCCACAAAAAAAAATTGGGAAACAATGCAAAAGGAACTCAGCAGTATGAGAGACCAAAATATGCAAATGCAGAAACAGCTCGAAGACTCAAAAAACAGGTCACACCAAACTGAAAAGGAAAACCAGTCTTTAAAGGTCAGAATCAGGCAACTGGAAGACAATAATCTTGCAAATGAGCAAGAATTAATAAAGCAAAGTCAAAAGATTAAAGAATTAGAAGACAACATAAAATATCTCACTGACAAGGTGACAGACCTGGAAAACAGAGGAAGGTGAGACAATCTGAGAATCAGTGGTCTACCAAAAAGCCAGAAATAAACAGTAATCTTGATATCATAATACACAATATAATCAAAGAAAACTGCCAAGAGATTCTAGAACAAGGGGACAAAATATGCATTGAAAGAGTTCACAGAATACTCTCTACACTAAATCCCCAAAGACAACTCCCAGGAATGTAATTGACAAATTCCAAAACTTCCAAACAAAAGAAAAAATCTTACAAGAAGCCAGTAAAAGACAATTTAAATATAAAGGAACACCAACCAGGATCACACAGGACCTAGCAATTTCCACTCTGAATGACCATGAGGCATGGAACATGATATTCAGAAAAGCAAGAGAGCTGGGTCTTCAACCAAGAATCAGCTATCCATCAAAACTGACTATATACTTCAAGGGGAAAGTATGGGCATTCAACAAAATACAAGATTTCCAAGTATTTGTAAAGAAAAGACCAGAGCTCTGTGGAAACTTTGATATCCAAACACAAAGAGCAAGAGAAACATGAAAAGGCAAATATGAAGGAAAGGGAAAAGGAGAAAATGTTATCTTTTTCTTTTATTCAAACTGTGTTCATTAAGGACTACATTTATATCAATTTATATATATTAATATGTGGGGAAAATGTAATGTTTAACTCTCAAAAATGTAAGCATCATTAGAGTAGTAAGAAGAATCATGCATAGGGAAAGTTTGGGGCATCAAGATGATATGAAGAAAGGGGGTATAGAAAGAAAAAGGGAGGGGGGAATCGTTGATGGTACTAAGATATACTCCAAGAAATAGAAAAAAAAAACTAAATAGAATGATCTTTCTCACACAAAGATACACATGGGAAGGGGAGGGAACGAATTCTCCTATAAGAAGGAGAGGAAGAGAGTTTTTACTTAAACCTTACTCACAGTGAAATCAACTCTGAGAGGGAGGAGCATCCAGATCCATTGGGGTCTTGAATTTTATCTTATCCAAAGGGGTAAGGGAGAAGGGAAAACCAAGGGGGTAGGAGGGGAGGGAGTATAAAAATGGAGGGAAGTAGAGGGGGTAGAGGTAGGGGACAAAAAGGGAGGGGCTAGAAAGGGAAGCATATCAAGGGAGGGGACTATTGGGACTGATTTAAAGTAAATGACTGGCTTAAAAGGTTATAGCTAAAAAAAGAAAGGTCAGAATTAGGGGAGGATATCAAAATGCCAGGGAATCCACAAGTGAAAATCATAACTTTGAACATGAATGGGATGAACTCACATATAAAATATAGACAAATAGCAGAATGGCTTAGAATCCAAAACCCTATCATATGTTGTCTTCAAGAAACACACATAAGGAGGGTAGACACTCACAAGGTCAGAATTAAAGGATGGAGTAAGACCTTCTGGGCCTCAACTTATTGAAAGGCAGGAGTTACATTCATGATATCTGACAAAGCCAAAGCAAAAATAGACCTGATTAAAAGGGATAGGGAAGGTAAATATATTTTGTTAAAAGGGACTTTAGATAATGAGGAAATATCACTAATCAACATGTATGAACCAAATGGTATAGCACCCAAATTTCTAATGGAGAAACAAGGTGAATTTAAGAAAGAAATAGACAGTAAAACCATATTAGTGGAAGATTTGAACCAACCACTATCAAATTTAGATAAATCAAATAAAAAATAAATAAGAAAGAGATAAAAGAAGTGAATGAAATGATCAAGCAGGATTTATACCAGGGATGCAGGGCTGGTTCAATATTAGGAAAACCATCCACATAATTGACCATATCAACAAGCAAACCAACATAAATCACATGATTATTTCAATAGACACAGAAAAAGCCTTTTGATAAAATACAACACCCATTCCTATTAAAAACACTAGAAAGCGTAAGAATGGAAGGGCTGTTCCTAAAAATAATAAACATTATATATCTACAACTATCAGCTAATATAATCTGCAATGGGGATAAACTAGATGCATTCCCAATAAGATCAGGAGAGAAACAAGTATGCCTATTATTACTTCCATTATTTGACATTGTACTAGAAACAATAGCAGTAGAAATTAGAGAAGAAAAAGAAATTGAAGGCATTAAAATAGGCAAGGAGGAGACCATGTTTTTGCTCTTTGCAGATGACATGATAGTCTACTTAAAGAATCCTAGAGATTCAACCAAAAAGCTAATCGAAATAATCAACAACTTTAGCAAAGTTGCAGGATACAAAATGAAACTGCATAAGTCATCAACATTATATTTCCAAAACAGCTCAGTAGTAAGAATTAGAAAGAGAAATCCCATTCAAAATCACCTTAGACAAAATAAAATACCTAAGAATCTATCTCCCAAGACAAACACAGGAACTATATGAACACAACTACAAAACACTTACCACACAACTAAAACTAGACTTGAGCAATTGGAAAAAACATTAACTGCTCATGGGTAGGATGAGCCAATATAATAAAAATGGACATCCTACCCATACTTATATATCTATTTAGTGACATACCCATTGAACTTCCAAAATATTTCTTTACTGATTTAGAAAAAAACATAACAAAATTCATTTGGAAGAACAAAGGATCAAGGATATCCTGGGAAATAATGAAAAAAATACAAAGGAAGGGGGCCTTGTAGTCCCAGATCTCAAACTATATTACAAAACAGCGGTTATCAAAACAATTTGGTACTGGCTAAGAGACAGAAATGAGGATCAGTGGAATAGACTTGGGGCAAGTGATCCCAGCAAGACAGTTTATGATAAACCCAAAGATCCCAGCTTTTGGGATAAAAACACATTTTTCATAAAAACTCCTTGGAAATTTGGAGGACAGTGTGGGAAAGATTAGGTTTAGATCAATACCTCATACCCTACACCAAGATAAATTCAAAATGGGTGAATGACTTGAACATATAGAAGGAAACTTTAAGTAAATTAGGCAAATACAGAATAGTATATATGTCAGACCTTTGGGAAGGGAAAGACTTTAAAAACAAGCAAGCCTTAGAAAGAGTCACCAAATGTAAAATAAATAATTTTGACTACATCAAATTAAAAATCTTTTGTACAAACAAAATCAATGTAACTAAAATCAGAAGGGAAGCAACAAATTGGGAAACAATCTTCATAAAAACCTCTGACAAAGTTTTAATTAATCAAATTTCCAAAAAGCTAAATCAATTGTAAAAAAATCAAGCCATTCTCCAATTGATAAATGGGCAAAGGACAGGAATAGGCAGTTTTCAGATAAAGAAATAAAAAATATTAATAAGCACATGAAAAAGTGCTCTACATCTCTTATAATCAGAGAGATACAAATCAAAACAACCCTGAAGTATCACCTCACACCCAGCAGATTGGCTAACATTACAGCAAAGGAAAGTGGTGAATGCTGGAGGGGGTGTGGCAAAGTAGGTACACTAATTCATTGCTGGTGGAGTTGTGAATTGATCCCACCATTCTGGAGGGCAATTTGGAACTATGCCCAAAAGGCCCTAAAAGACTCTCTGACCTTTGATCCAGCCATAGCACTGTTGGGTTTGTATCCTAAGGAGATAATAAGGAAAAAGACTTGTACAAAAATATTTATAGCTCCGCTCTTTGTGGTGGCAAAATATTGGAAAATGTGGGGATGCCCTTCAATTGGAGAATGGCTGAACAAATTGTGGTATATGTTGGTGATGGAATACTATTGTGCTAAAAGGAATAATAAAGTTGAGGAATTCCATGGAAACTAGAACAACCACCAGGAAGTGATGCAGAGCGAAAGGAACAGAACCAGGAAAACATTGTACACCGAGACTGATACACTGTGGTACAATTAAATGTAAAGGAATTCTCCATTAGTGTCAATGCAATCTCTCTGAACAATCTGCAGGGATTTAGGAGAAAAAACAACACTAAACACAAGCAGAGAAAAATCTGTGGGAGTAAAAACACCGAAGAAAAGCAACTGCTTGACTACAGGGGTTGAGGGGACATATCTGAGGAGAGACTCTAAATGAACACTCTAATGCAAATACCAACAACATGGAAATGGGTTCGAATCAAGAACACATGTGATACCCAGAGGAATCATGCGTTGGCTAGGGAAAAGGTGGGGGGTGGGAGGAAAAGAAAATGATCTTTGTCTCCAATAAATAATGATTGAAAATGATCAAATAAAATAATGTTTAAAATTAAAAAAAAGAATACCTGTTTTAGAGTCATATTTGGATTTTTTTTTAATTTAAGTAATGAATTTAGAATATTTTTCCATGGTTGCATGATTCATGTTCTTTCTCTCCCCTCTCCTGGAGCTGCTGAGCAATTCCACTGAGTTTTTTAAAGTACTAGCTCTTAGTCTTATTTATTAGTTCAATTTTGTTTTCAATTTTATTAATTTCTTCTTTGATTTTTATGATTTCCAATTTAGTGTTTATTTTGGGATTTTTAATTTGTTCTCTCTAGTTTTTTAAGTTGCATGCCCGATTCATTGACCTCTTCTCCCTCTAATTTGTTGATATATGCACTCAGGGATATGGAATTTTTCCTGAGTACTGCTTTGGTGGCATCCCATAGACTTTGATATGTTGTTTCCTCTTTTTTGTTTTCTTTAATGAAATCAGTAATTGTTTCTTTGATTTGTTCTTTGACCAACCAGTTTTGAAGAATTAGAGTATTTAGTTTCAAGTTAGTTTTAAATCTGCCTTTCCACAAGCCCTTATTGAGTATGATTTTTATTGCATTATGGCCTGAAAAAAATTACACTTATTATTTCTGCTTTCCTACAATTGCTTGCAATGTTTTTATGACGTAGAACATGGTCAGTCTTTGTATATGTGCTATGTGCTGCTGAAAAGAAGGTATATTCCTTTTTATCCCTATTTATTTTTCTCCGAATATCTATTAGCTCTAATTTTTTCTAATATTTTTCTCTCACTTCCCTTACTCCTTTCTTATTTATTTTTGGTTTGATTTATGTAGTTCTGATAGAGGAAGGTTAAGGTTCCCAATTAGTGTGATTTTACTATCTACTTCCTCCTTAACCTCCTTTAGTTTCTCCTTTAGAAATCTGACTGCTGTACCATTTGGTTCATATATGTTGAGTACTGATATTTCTTCATTATTTATATTGCCTTTCATCAAGATGTAATTACCTTCTTTATCTCTTTTATTCACTCCTGCCTTCTTTATCTCAATTGCAGCCCAGTATGTTCTGCTCACCCTCTTACTTTCTCCCTGGGTATATCTACCTTCCTCAAGTATGCTTCTTGTAGACACCATATAGTAGGATTCTTTTTTTTAATCCATTATGCTATCTGCTTACTTTTTATTGGTGAGTTCATCCCATTCACATTCGCAGTTCTGCTTACTGTCTGCATATTTCCTCCATTTTTACTTCCTCCTTAGGTTCTGCCTTTTCTCTTATCTCTCTTACCCTCCCCTCCAACTTTTTGCTTTTAGTCAGTTTTCCCCCTTTCCCTTCCATAATGTTATACCCCTTTCCAGTACCTCCCCTCTTATTGATTCTCCTCTTACTATAGTGCCTTTTAAACTACACCCCACCTTCTCCCTCCCTTGTATTACTTCCCTCCCCACCAGTCCATTTATTACTCTTCTACTTCTCTATAGGGCACTATATAATTTTCTGCCCCAATGGATCTGACTGTTCTTCCTTCTTTGAGTCAATTTCAATGTGCAAAAGAATTATGCATTGACTTTCTCAAACCTCTCTCAAACTTCCATTGTATTGGTCTTCTCCACCCCCCCTCCCCATGTACTTCTTTATGAAATATATATTTACCTCATTTTGTCTCTTTTTCCATTTCCCATAGTATTATCCTCTTTTTTATCCCTAGGTTTTATATATCTATATTTTGACATTTCATCCAATAGAGTTTGTCACTGTTCCCTCTAAGTATACTTCTTCTAGCTATCTTGATGATAATAACAATTTTTAAGAGCTACCAATATCATCTTTTCTTATAGGAATACAAATCATGAACTTATTGGATCCCTTTAAAAAGTTGTTTTTTTCCCCTTTTCTTAATTACCTCTTGGTGATTATCTTAATTCTGTGTTTGAGGAACAAATTTCCTGTTTAAGTCTGGTCTTTTCTTTATGAATTCTTGGAAGTCTTCTATTTAATTAAATGACCATACTTTTCCCCTGTAAGAATATAGTCAGTTTTTCTGTGTAGTTGATTCTTGGTTGTACACCCAGTACCCTTGCTATCTGGAATATCATATCCTATGCTTTCCGGTCCTTCAATGTAAATGCAGCAAGGTCCTGTGTTATTCTAACTGTTTCATGTTATCTGAATGATTTCTTAGCAGCTTGTAATATTTTTACTTGGTCTGATTGTTCTTGAATTTGGCTATAACATTCCTGGACACTGTCAATTGGGAATAAAATTCAGGAGGCTATCTATGGATTCTTTCAATCTCCCCTTTTCCCTCTTGTTTGTGAATATTGGGACAGTTTTCTTGAGTTCTTGTAGAATGATGCCCAGGCTTCTTCTTTTGTCATGATCTTCTGGTAATACAATAATTCTTAAATTTTCTTTTCTGGATCTATTTTCCATGTCTATAGTTTTGTCAATGACGTATTTCATGTTTTCCTCAATTTTTTCATTCTTTTGATTTTGTTTTATATGCTGCTTTGTGAAGTTATTTGTTTCTGGTTGTTTGATTCTAACTTCTAAGATCAAATTTCATCCCTGGCTTTTTGGTCATCCTTTACTTTTGGTTTTTATCTCTGTCTCTCTGTCTCTGTCTCTGTCTCTGTCTCTGTCTCTGTCTCTGTCTCTGTCTCTGTCTCTGTCTCTCTCTCTCTCTCTCTCTCTCTCTCTCTCTCTCTCTCTCTCTCTCTCTCTGTAGCTCATCTTTCACTTTCTTTTCCTTGTTTTCAAGCTGGCCAATTCTGGCTTTCAATACACTATTTTCTTGTTTTATGTGCCTCTGTTTCCAGATGATCTATTTTGCTTTTTAAATTCTTTTCCCAATTTCTAATTGTGTTTGAATTCTTCCAAAGTCTTTGTCCAATTAGCTTGCATTCCTGAGTTTTTGCTTGGTGTTCCTTGGTCCTCCTGTGTTCCATTTGGTCTTTGTTCATTATCTTGTTAGAGGCTTATGATTGTACTTTCTTTTTCTTTTTCTGTTTACTCATACTTTTCCTTTTTCTCTGCCCCCCAACATTGGCTATAGTCTTGCCCCTTTGTTTTTTGTTTTTTTCTGAATCTGTGGATTTGGGCTATTCTGTCCTGAAGGGACTTCTTTACTGCTCTGCTGAATAACTGGATTATGCTGATGGATCTGACCTGTTATATTAATGAGCCCTAAGGCCAAATTTTCCCCAGCTGCCAGCAGAAGCTGAAGGTGAAGGGGAAAGTGTAGAGGTTTGAGGTAGTTATCCTTGTTCTCCTCTCTACTCCTTTCTGCAAGCTGCCTCCCTGCCAGCTGCCAGGACAGAGCCCTGAGCTTCCTGTGGTGGTACTGAAGTATTCTGTCACAGCAGCAGCCTTCACCCTGGGATCCCAGTCAGCCAGATTCTCACTGCAGCTCTCAGTGCATTTGATTGGGATGATGTTTTAGAGATTAAACTTCCCTGCCCTCGGAAGGTTTATTATCTACACTATTGCTAGACTGGATTAAGCCAGCTGATCTGATCTGTGGAGCTGGATGTGATCTGAGGCTGAAACCCCTAGAAAGAGGCCCAGGATGGAAGAGTGGTTGCTTAAGGCTGCAATTAATCTGCCCTCCTCTCTGCTCCTCTCTTCCAGCTGCCTCCCTGCCAGCTGTGGTCAGAGCCCTAAGCCTTGCATAGTTATGGTAGCAAGGCACTCCCTCCAGGCTGGAGCCCTCACCCAGAGATTCCAGCAACCACCAGAGTCTTAGCACAGTAGGTGGAGGAAGGGTACTGGGACATTCTTTCTTTTCTTTAATTCCAAGAATTCAACCTTCTCTATGTACCTTTTAATTTGAATTAGGCAGGAGAGTTGCCTGGTTCTTTCCTGTTGTATTTAGTTTTGTGTCCCCCTCAAAGAACTTTGATTTTGATTGGTGTAGAAGGGTTTTTCACAGATTATTTGACTTTTGCTGTTTCTAAGATGCCATATTGACATATAGACTCTGTTTTAACAAAACCAGAATCATTGGATTAATTAACTTTATTTATCTGATATGACTTTCAGGGTCTCTTAGAAGTTTCCAAAAATCAAATACACCATCTCTGAATGAAGATATACCCTACTAAGGAGATTCAAATGAATGTGCCTCAGGTTCTGATGGTAACTCTAAGGGAAAAGTCCCACACATTTTGAATGATAGTTTAATTATTGGAATAAATATATGGCTTTCCAAGCATAATACTCTACACAAATGAAAATATCATTTATGTGGCTATAGATATTCTCATGTAAGAAGTTGCTCATTGAATTTTGTAATCATTCCTCATTAATGATTTTTGTTTTTGTTTTTCCCTCCAATATTCTTGATCCCACTTGCTTTCTACTATGGGAAAACATTTGTTTTAAAGTGCATTTCGTTCGTGGTCGCCAACTGTAATGGTGGAAATTTTAGGGAGATGGGAGAGGTTATAATATAGTAATGGCTAAAATGTGGCTACAGGATTTATGTAATATTAAACAATGGCCGCCAAGGAATTTACTTATGAAATTCCTAAAAATGAAACACTCAAGTCAGAATGAAGTTTATGGAGGTTTAATCACACTGGGAGTAGGGAAAAGGATAGGGAGAGAAGGAGAGAAGAGAAAAAGGGAAAGGGGCTACTCAACCTCTGACCAAGGCAGAGGGAGTTTTAGGCCCAAAGGCCCAGGTGGAAAGAGTCAGTCCTTAACTCACGTGACCAATCTGAAGGAAAGCTGTCTGCGGGCGTCCTCCCTCTCCAAGCTCCTAACACCAACTCTTCCTAACACCAACTGGCGTCTCCCTCTCCCCACAGGAAGTGCGCGAATTCTAGAGGCTGTTCCCTACCTCACTTCCTGTGTCTCACAAAATCCAATGGTTGGCTCTAGCTTGGCTTAGGACAGCCCAGGTGGGCAGTTAGTTATTTCTGATTTGTCATTGACTAGCACATGCCCGTGTAGTGTGGGTGTGCACAATTTTTGGTGCTAGACCAAGATGGAGACTTTTAAAATTCACACCTGCCTGCTTGCCTATTATCTGATGGGCCTTAGGGGATATCTGAGACTGTACTCATTTAACACTACAGCAATGAGCATTGTCAGGAGAATGCTGGTAAATGTTTAACAACTGGCTCATCAAAGAATAAATTTATACATGGCATGTTTTAAAGTTTAGTCTGTATTACTTTTCCTTCCATATCCTTATGCCTAGATAATAAAAAAAAACCCAATAAGTTCAGTCCTGAATTATAGCATATATTGATTTCTGGGGTATATATGCATTTATACTGAAAATTAAAACATAGACTTATGAGAGATGATTTGAGATAGCTCAAGGCACCATATCCCATACTACAATGAGCCTCTTAGAAGTCTCCTCCTCAGATTTATTTCTTCTATATCATTTGGGCAGGATTTTAATCTCTCCATTTCTCATTCCTTACAGCTTTCTCTAATGAAGACAAATATGCCTCACTCTTTCTTCCTTCTCTTTCTTCCCATCTGACCATCCTGTCTCTTCCTTCTATCATCTATCCTCTTTTTTACTTTTTCTGTTTCTCTTATGCTCTGCTTCATTCAATTTACTTTGCTTTTCAACTCATTATCTTAGTATCAAGGAGATATTGTACAAGGTCATCTAAATCAAGGCACATATTTGTTGAATCAAAGACATCAAGGATTTAAATACATCTGATACAATCTTTTCATTAGTGATTTTTAAGCTGTGTTTTACCACAACCCAGGATTGCATGGGACTTACATGTCTGTGGATGTCAGTATTGGCTAAACTCTGATTGATAGCAGCTTGCTCCATGATTCTGGACTCCAGAATGAAAAATGAATGAAAAACAAATCCTTTCGCACTCACATTCATACTTCAAGGTAAGTTCAACCAAATTATTGATCCGTGGTTCTAAGAGCAAGGCAAATCACTAATTTTAAAAGCCCAAAGTCATTGCCTAAGAACTCAAATGCTGCCAAGGCAACTCATCTCTCTAAAGTCTGAATTTCTCTGAATTGCAGAAAACACTTAATTCAGTGTACATTTCTTGGACAGTTCAAGTTTATCAAAATAAGAAAGTCATCCAAAAATATAACTTCGTTCTCAGGCATTCCTGTCCTACCAAAGAAAGAAAAAGCAAAACATCAGCATTTGCCAAATTCTTCTTGGTCTGGTGAGTTATTTTACTCAACACAAAGCAAGACATTTTTTGCCCTGAGTAGTTATTCCTGGGCATTTCACTCTGCTGCGCTTTTACTTAGTGTGAATACATAGATACTGCCAATTGGCTTGAGGGACTTCCAAAGACCCAGATGTATTCCTTCTAGAGGACCTAGTCTTTTACTTTGAAACTTGTGTCCACTCCAAGATCTCTGCACTAATCCTTCAGTTTTAGATACATTTCCCCACAGAAACCAAAGGCGTGCTGAAGCTCAGTGTACAAGGAAAAAGAAACATCTTTCTGACTGCTATAACTCAGGTGCCCTCTGGAAGCTCCTCTTTGTTTTTAGATTCATTAAATTTCAACCACAGAAGTCTCTTCCATTGCCAGACAGTACCCTAAGTCCAAGGAAAGTATGCAGATTTCTTCAAACACTACCACTTTGATGGCAACCACAGTCCAATATATTTAACGTAATTTATAGTCCTTAGCTCTGCTTCTTATAATTACTTTGTATTTGGTATTTGCTTATCTACCTTCATATTGTATTCTCATAAACTACTTGAGGACAGAGAATATTTGTTTCTGCCTTTGTTTCCCTAAAGCCCAGTCATTTCTTTTTCCTTTATTTCTTTAATCCAGTCAATCTATTTCACCAGTGTCAGAGAACTTCCACTGCAGAAAATCCCTTCAAAATGAAGACAAAACTTCCACTAGTCTATAAATTATGGTCTTGGAAAATAGCCATGTAGCATCAAGAAATTAATTGACTTACCCCTGGTCAGAAAGTTTATATAAATAAATATATATATATATGTATATATATATATATATGTATATATATATATATATATATATATATAATAAAACAATCAGCAAACATTTATTAAATGTCAATTATGAGCCAGATACTGTGGTGTCAGGAACTGGAGATACAGAAAGAGAAATAAAGAGACTATGGTGGTGACAGTGTTATTAAGGATTGTTATTAAGTCCCCCCTCACCCATAACTAACTCACTTTCTACACGAGTTTCCAGATATAACCTTCCTTTTCTACTCTGGAAAGCTGTATCAATGAATTTTATTTATTTTATTTTATTTTATTTTATTTTTGGCCCCAAGCTTCCACCAGGCAAAACATCTCATTGTCAGATGTTTCCTTTTCTCTTCTCTGGAGATGCTCCCCACTGAATTGTTTCCTTCCAGATGCATTTCAAATAAGTAAAGCAAGACTGGCAAATACTTACGGTTAACATTGTTTAGTAATACAGTGTAAACATTTAAAACAAACAGATGTTAAGTGGCTTTCTCCATTTCTATGTTGAGAGACTTTTGGGTCCTGTGGTAGGAGCCCAATGGGAGAAAGAAAGTTCTGGATTAACACCCTGGGATCCATAGTGGAGGTGTGAGAGAAGGGCATTTTGGCAACACAGCATCCATACCAACAAGCCTCTTATCTAATCATTTTAAACAATCTTGTTTCTACTGTCCTGAATCTTTTTTTTTAAGTCTTTAGGGCTTTTTGCAGTCTCTTCTTCTTTAGTTTTGCTCAAATTATGTTCAAATCATCAGGAATTGGATTCATTTTAGAGAATGATGTCCACAGGAACTATCTTTTTAAGGTCAAGTAGTGGGTATGACTTACATTGTTCTTCCTCTGGTGTTGCTTAATGATCACATTTCATAATGAGCTCACCTGGTATGGTCACATATTTATAATTTAATACCTCATCATTATCTCTTTTCCTTGGGATTAGGTCCTGGACTTTTAAGGATTAATACTTTTAACTTGGGAAAGAGGGAAAAGAAGAGAATGGAAATGAGCATTTATATGATGCCTATTAAGTGCTAATTGTGCTAGGCTTGTGCTGATTGTTTTGTAAAAATTATCTCTTTTGATTCTCATAATTTTGCAAGTAGATGTTGATATTATTCCCATTTTTCATTTGAGAGAACTGAGATGAACAGAAGTTGTGACTTTCCTCACACAACTAGTAAGTATCCAAGGCCAGATTTGACTTCAGATTTATTTTATTTTATTTTAATTAAAAGTCATGGCATTTATTAAGTGCCTACTAGATGCCAGTCACTGGACTAAGTCCTAGAGCTCTATTCACTCTGTCATAGAGCTGCCTCAAAAATGTTATTTTTTTGGTATGGGGGTTCAATTAAGCAATTAAGTAAGATTTTGTAGGAAATAAAATTATCTGAGGTTGAGGTGAGGAAGAAATGAATTACATTTAAAAAAACTATGCAAAGACTTGGGGATTCAATATATAGTGTTGTGTATGAGGAACAGCAAGAAGGCTAGTTTACCTGAACCTTAAAATTCATAAAAGGGAATTCTGTATAATTATTGTGGAATATACAAATATATATATACAAAGCAGATTCTGAAGGGCTTTAAGGAGTTGGTGATGTTGACCTGGAACTCAGAAGACTGGTTAAAGATGGGAACACAGATCTGGAAATTGTATCATAGAAATGATAATTTAACCCATGGGAAGAGAAAAAGTGACCCATGGAGAAAACGTAGAGAAAGAAGAGAGCCCAAAAAGGAACCTTTTTGTATACCTACATTTAAGCTTTTGGATATTAATAACAACCTAGCAAAGAATAGAATTAAGGGGGAGAACCAGGAGACGATAACTTCATAAATACCAAGCGAAGAAAATAATCAACACTATCAAATGCATCGTAGTTCAAGAAGGATAAGAACTGGAAAAAAATAGTGAATTTGACAATTAATGAAGCAGGACTTGAACCATGTCTTTCTGACTTTAATGTCATAGCTTTATCTGATTATTTTCCTTACATGTAGTATGGATTTAGTACCTATTTATTCAATTGAATGGAATTTATAATTTTATATGCAAGGAGAAAGGATAGTAGTAGAGTGGTGATGATGAATATTAAAATGATTACTTTCAGTAAAAATACTACTACTACTACTATTACTACTACTACTACTACTACTACATAAAGAAATGGGAGATAATGCTAAGCAGAAACTGGTTATCAGTTTATTGATCAGCCTCTACATCAAGGTCAAGATAATATTGTGTGTGTGGCTATTTCCCTGGTAAAAATAATAATTAGTTTATATTGTAGCATATCATTTTAAAAAGCATAGACTCAATGAGGCAAGAACATACACAATCAATTGAGTATATAGAAAGATATATATTGGGGTGTAGGGTGCTCAGGGAGGGGTAATATCTCTGGTATGGAGGGCTTGTCGTGCCCTTCTAGGGCAGCTCTCCAACCTCTGACCCCCACCTGACACCCAGCTCTCACTTGTGGCTCCTAGTAGCTGCTAGCATGCAGCAGCGGTCACACCCCGGGCAACGGCTTTGACAGACCGGCCAAACCTTGTGAGGGTAGCCATCAGGTTGTCGACCGCTGGTGAACCAGGGCTTTGCTCACCCAGCATGTGAAGACTGCTTCAGCAGAATAGGTGGATGAAACCAATAAGAAGGTTCAACAACTGAGATGGCAACGCAATGAAGCACTGTAGAGTGCTCAGGGCGTGTTGGAGCACAAAAGACAATACGGCCATCCAATGCAGCTGAGGAAGTCTCCAGGTGTAATGACTTTTCGTGCCACTGGACCCAGGCTTCCAACGCCGAGAGAGTGGGACTGTCTCTGTGCATCGGCTTTTCCACTTAAATCTTCACACACAAGTGTCTTTGTGCACACTCATCTATCATAGAAGAAAACGCACAAAGACAATCATCATCCTCGGTTACCTAGAGGCTACTACTACTATATAGAAAGCTAACTTACCCTACAGGAAAATAGGAGGGGGAAGGGAATAAGAGAAGGGGGTAGGGCTGATAGAAAGGGGATAAATGGAGGAAGGTGATGGTAAAAACAACTAAATAGGGGTAAATAGGATGGAGTGTAATACACACTTATTATAGTGCAAATATTTTTTACAGATTTCTCTAATAAAGGCCTCATTTCTATAATATGGAAATAGGTATTAAGTGATAATACATGTATAACTAAGTGGAATTGCTTTATTGACCTCATTTCTTAAATACAAGAGAAAATAGTTGAATATATAAGAATACGTCATTCCCTATAAATGGTCAAAGAATATGAATAGACACCTCTCAAAGTAATTTAAAGTTCTTTGTAGTCATACAAAAATTCTCTAAATCACGTTTAATTAGAGAATTACAAATTAAAACAACTCTAATGTGCCACCCTTATACCTATTAGATTGGCTATTATAACAGAAGAGGAAAATGACAAAAATTGGAAGAGATATGGGAAAGCTGGGACATGAATGCATTGTTAGGGGAATTGTGAATTGATTTAATCAATAAGGAACAATTTTTATCTATGACCGTTAGTCTATAAAACAATACATACCCTTTTATCCAGCAATACCATTACTAGGTTTGCATCCCAAAGAGATAAAAAACAAAAAGGGGAAGAACCTATATTACAGAAATGTTTAAGGCAGCTCTTTTTAGAAAAGCTAATCTTTGGGAAGTTAAGGGATACCAATCAATTTGGGAATGACTAAGTAAATTATAATATATGATTGTAGTGGAACACTATTGTGCTGGAAGAAATAACAAACAGGAGCTCAGAAAAAATCTTGAAAGACTTACATGAACTAAATCAGAGTAAAATAAACAGAACCAGGAGGACATTTTACAGGGATAGGAAAACTTTACAATGAATGACCATGAATAACAAATATTCCCAGCAATACAATGACCCAAAGCCATACTACAGGACTCATGTTAAAAAATGCCTTTGACTTTCCAAGAACTGAGTCTGAATCCAGACCAAAACAAACTTTTTAAATTTTCTTAATATGTTTCTATTTGAGTTTCCTTCCACAAAAGGATTACAATAGAAAAATATTTTTATATGATTGTACAAGTAAAATTGAAAATCCATTACACATGGAGACTTCCTCAGCTGCATTGGATGGCCATGTTGGCTTTTGTGCTCCAACACACCCTGAGCACTCCACAATGCTTTGCTGCGTCGCCATCTCAGCCTTTGAACCTTCTTATTGGTTTCTTCCATCTGTTCAGCCGAAGCAGTCTTCACATGCTGGGTGAGCAAAGCCCTGGTTCACCAGGGGTCGACGACCCGATGGCTACCCTCACAAGGTTTAGCCGGCCTGTCAAAGCTGTTGCTGGGGGTGTGGCCACTGCCGCATGTAGCAGCTACTGGGAGGCACAAGTGAGAGCTGGGTGTCAGGTGGGGGTCAGAGGCTGGAGAGCTGCCCTAGGAGGGCACAACAAGCCCTCCATACCAGAGATATTACCCTTCCCTGAACACCCCATACACCCCAGGTGTAAAGACTTTTCGTGCCACTGGACCCAGGCTTCTAATGCTGAGAGTGGGACTGTCTCTGTGCACTGACTTTTCCACTTAAATCTCTTTCACACACACAAGTATCTTTGTGCACACTCATCTATCCTGACCCCATCCACCCTCTTCAAGACCTGTGGCGATGGGGGAGTGGCAACTCAACAGGTGGAGGTGACCACTGGCGGTTGTGGCCACAATCCTGCACATAGGCGGCCTAGGGACCAGTGGTCGCTCGGCCCTGTGGGCAGCAGGGACGTTTGGTAGCATCCTCGGCAACTGAGCAGCCCTCTCTAGGACAGCACTGCTCACCCTAATCAAGGGAGGGGACTAGAAAAGGTATCCCAAACATTGCCTGCCCAACAAACACCCGGTTGGCACACTGCAACTGGTGGGTCATCCCTTTAAGAGGTCAACATCAAAGAAAAGATACAAAGAAACTTCTACTAGGAGCATGGAACATCAGAACATTACTTGATAGAGAGAATACCCCAAGACCTGAGAGAAGAAGAGCTCTAATTGGTAAAGAACTGGCACGATATAACATCGACATTGCAGCCCTAAGCGAAACACGCTTACCAGAAGAGGGATCACTCAGCGAACCCACCACTGCATACACCTTCTTCTGGAAAGGTAGAGCCTCAAATGAAGACAAAATCCATGGTGTTGGCGTGACTATCAAGACCAGTTTGCTCAAACAGCTGCCAGACTTGCCTGTGGGCATCAGCGAGAGGCTCATGAAGATCATTTTGCCTCTCAGCAAAGACCGGTATGCCACAATCATCAGCACATATGCCCCAACACTGACCAGCACAGAGGAGACCATTGAGCAGTTCTACTCTGACCTGAGTACCTTCCTGCACTCAGTGCCCACAAATGATAAGTTGATACTACTGGGAGACTTCAACACCTGCGTTGGTCAGGACCATGAAAGATGGAAAGGAGTGCTAGGCAAACATGGCATGGGCAAAATGAACATATACGGCCTACTGCTACTCAGCAAATGCTCAGAGTTTGAACTCACCATCATGAACACTGTTCAGAATGGCAAACAAATATAAAACAACGTGGATGCACCCACAATCAAAACAGTGGCATCTCATTGACTACATCATTGTATGCCGGCGAGATATCCAGGATGTAAAGATCACCAGAGCCATGAGAGGAGCTGAATGCTGGACAGACCACCAATTGGTTAGAATGACTCTTCAAATGCGCATTGCGCCTCGCCATCCAAAACGTGCCCAGACAGTTCACGCATTTTACAATGTGAGTCATCTTAGAGATAGATCTTATTTGCAAACATTCCAATCCTGTCTGGACGACAAGCTGTCTGCCAAGGGACCACTCACTGAAAGCTCAACCGAGAAATGGAACCAGGTCAGAGATGCAGTGAAGAAAACATCAAAGGCAGTCCTAGGCCCCAAACAACGCAACCACCAGGACTGGTTCGACGAGAACAACATTGCTATTGAAGACCTATTGAGCAAAAAGAACAAAGCATTTATGGAGTGGCAAAATAACCCATATTCTGCTCCTAAAAAGGACAGATTCAAGACTCTCCAAGCCATGGTACAGTGTGAAATCAGGAAGATGCAAGACCGATGGTGGGAAAAAAAGGCAGAAGAAATCCAGTGCTTTGCTGATAAGAAAAACTACAAACAATTTTTCAGTGCCCTCAAGACTGTCTATGGGACATTAAAACCCACCACCTCTCCCTTTCTATCCTCTGATGGTGACCCTCTCATAAAAGATAAAAAAGGCATCAGCAACAGATGGAAAGAACACTTTAGTCAGCTTCTCAACCAACCCTCTTCAGTCAACCAAAGCGCCCTTGACCAGATCCCCCAAAATCACACCATTGAACAACTTGACATCCCTCCTTCAATAGAGGAAGTCCAAAAAGCCATTAAACAAATGAGTGCAGGCAAGGCACCCGGTAAAGATGGGATCCCAACCGAAGTGTACAAGGCCTTAAAGGGAAAGGCGCTCCAGGCATTCCACATAGTGCTGACCAGCATATGGGAAGAGGAAGACATGCCCCCAGAACTTAGAGATGCCTCCATCGTAGCCCTGTACAAGAACAAAGGCTCACGAACAGCCTGTGACAACTACAGAGGCATCTTACTACTCTCCACTGCTGGAAAGATCCTCGCCTGTGTTATACTCAACAGACTCCTGCCATCTGTTTCAGAGCAGAACCTGCCTGAATCACAATGTGGCTTCTGACCAGATCGCAGCACCATCGACATGGTCTTCAAGGTGAGACAAATGCAGGAAAAATGCCTTTAGCCGAACCTGAGTCTCTACATTGTCTTCATAGACCTGACAAAGGTGTTCGACACAGTGAACAAGGACACATTGTGGGTGATCCTCCGCAAGCTTGGTTGCCCAGCAAAATTCATCAAACTGATCCAGCTCTTTCATGTCGACATGATGGGGAAGTCCTATCTGGTGGAGAGACTTCCGATTGCTTCAACATCTCCAATGGCGTGAAACAAGGCTGTGTCCTCGCTCCAGTACTATTCAACCTATACTTCACCCAGGTATTACGACACGCCATGATGGATCTAGACCTGGGCGTCTACATCAAATACCGACTGGATGGCTCACTATTTGACCTTCGCCGCCTGACTGCAAAAACAAAGACAACAGAGAGACCCATCCTGGAAGCTCTCTTCGCAGATGACTGTGCTCTCATGGCCCACCAAGAAAATCATCTCCAAACCATTGTGGACAGGTTCTCCACCACAACAAAACTGTTTGGCCTGACTATCAGCCTCAGCAAAACAGAGGTGCTGTTCCAACCTGCACCTGGGAGGCCAACTAACCAGCTGTGCATTACAATTGATGGCACGCAGCTTTCTAACATCAACACTTTCAAGTACCTGGGCAGCACCATCGCCAACGACGGGTCCCTAGACCACGAGATTAATGCCAGGATCCAAAAGGCCAGCCAGGCACTCTGGCGGCTACGCTGCAAAGTCCTCCAACACAGAGGTGTAAGCACTGCAACGAAGCTTAAGGTGTATAATGCAGTGGTCCTCAGCTTGCTCCTGTATGGTTGCGAGACATGGACACTGTACTGGAAGCACATGAAACAGCTGGAGCAATTCCACCAACGCTCTCTCCAGTCAATCATGAGGATCCAATGGCAGGACCATATCACCAACCAGGAAGTCCTCGACATAGCCAACTCCACCAGCATCGAAGTCATGGTCCTTAGAACCCAGCTACGATGGTCTGGACATGTCATCCGCATGGACCCACAGCGAATACCAAGACAGGTATTCTATGGTGAACTGTCACCTGGACTCAGGAAACAAGGCTGACCAAAGAAAAGATTCAAGGATCAGCTAACGTCCAAGTTGAAGTGGGCTGGAATCACACCAAAGCAACTAGAACTCGCTGCCTCTGACAGAAGCAGCTGGCGAGCCCACATTCACCATGCCGCCACCACCTTTGAAGATGAGCAACATCGACGTCTTGCCGCTGTGTGTGAATGCCGACACCAGGCCACAACCGCACCTACCGTAACAACTGGTGTCCCATGCCCCATGTGCCACAAACTTTGTGCCTCAGTCTTTGGACTTCAAAGCCACATGAGGGTACACCGTAGATGATAATGCACAAAGACAATAGTCATTCTCTGTCACCGAGAGACTACGACTACTATACTACAAGAAAAAATCTATGAGATTGCTTTTCTTCTCCATAGGGGTGAGAGTCTGGGGTGAGTGAGGGAGGAATTTGAGACTAAATATTCTTTGAAAAAATGTTGGAAACTATTTACATGTAATTGGAGGGAAAATACATTTTAATACCTTAAGATATTTTAAGAAGTATAACATGATAGATCTAACATAACACAAAAACATAACAACTCTGTGAAGTGGGAAGTACAGATATAATTATGCCTGCTTTATAGACTTTATTGAGGTTTAGGGATTAGTTTAGTTATCTGTAGTTGCACAGCACAAACTTCAGTCTCTTAATTCCAAATCCCCTGCTCCTTTTTCAATTATAACAGTAGAAAATATTCTAAGAATTATTTGGTTTAAATTTCATGATTAAAATTTTATTTAACCCAGTAAAATTTTAAGCCAACAGCTCAGTCATGCCACTGGAAACATTACCTACCTGAAATAACATTCTTGATCTGAAGTGTGAATCTCTCATTTCAACAACTAAGTTCAAAGCCTAACAGTTTTCAGAATGGGGTACACTATTTTGACAAATGAATGACATTTTTTTAGTAGCTGAATTTGAAGAAAATATGGTATTAGTATTGATGAGTAATGATAAAATTGTTCAATAATGTCTTAGTTGGTGGAACTATGAATTGATATAAACATTATTGAGAGTAATATGGAACTGCAGGCACAAAGGGGCACAAAGGGTTCATACCCTTTGAAATACTACTGCTGGGTTTTTAAATGCCAGTCTAATCAATAGAACCTCTTAATTACCTTATAGAATAAATTTGGCATTCAGTCTCATTATCATAAGATTATTGCTAGCATAAACTTACATGTGTTTATTGTGCAAATGGTACCTTTTTTTGAAACTCATTATTTTGCTTTAATATTCATCTTTATGGCAAAAATAGTGATATATGACTCCTAGAAACATACTCTGAACTTTAATCTTTGAAATGATTTGGGGATAAATGTGATTTCTGATGATCCCTTTGAATATAGGTCTTTGTCATATTTTCTTCACACAGTTTAAGAGCCGATTTTTCTTTCCTTTTAAAGTATAAAAGTTATTGATCTATTGACAAAAATTACTATAATTAGCAATTCTATATGGACACATTATACCATCTAATTAATTTAGTACTAGCTTTGGTCTTACCTTGGGGGCACATATACTGCTTGATAAGTGTTTATTTTTATTTTATTAAATTTCTTTATTTTTGTGGAAAAGAGAAATCGGGAAAGCATGCAAAGAGACAGGAAAAGCTGATACAGATGACCTGTCATTCAAATGAGAATGTTCTTTTTCTAAGGGATTTTTTTTCATATGATTATGAATAGTTTTAATTTCTTCCTTTGAGACCTGCCCATTCACATAATTTTATGATTTTTTGATTGGGAAATGCTTTGTATTCTTGGTTACATAGGTCTAATTTGTATAAACCCTTTTTAATTTAATATAGTCAAAATCATCCATTTCATTTTTCATAATGTTCTCTATATCTTGTTTGGTTATAATGTCTCCCTTACCTACAAGTCTGAAAGGTAAGCTTTCCAATGTTGCCCCAATTTGTAATGTCACCCTTTATTTTTAGAAAAGGTATCTATTTTGACTTATTCAGATGTATGGTGTGAGATGTTCTATGTCTAGTCTCTGCCATACTGCTTTCTAGTTTTCCTAGCAGGTTTTGTCAAATAGTGAGTTCTTTCCCACAAAACTTGGAATTTGGGGTTTATCAAATACTAAGTTTCTATGTACATTAAGTATCATATATATCCCAATCTAATTCATTGACCTACCACTCCATTTCTTAGCCAGTACCAGACTGATTTTAGGATTAATGCTTTATAATATAGTTTGAGATCTGTTATGGCCAGACTTCCTTCCTTCACATATTTTTCATTAATTCCCTTGATATTCTTGGACTTTTGTTCTTCCAAATGAACTTTGTTGTTTTTCCAGTTCTATGAGATACTTTTTGGGTAGTTTGATTGGTAAGGCACTGAATAGGTCAGTTGATTTAGTCAAAATTGTCATTTTTACTATATTGGCTCAGCCATGAACAATTAATGTTTTTTTTTTCAAAATTTTTAGGTCAGACTTTATTTTGTGAAGAATGTTTTGTAATCATGCTCATATAGTTGCTGAGTTATTTTGGTAGATAACCCCCAGGCATTTTATATTTTCTAGAGTTATTTCTTAAAAGAATAGTTAAATCTTTCACAGCTGAGGTCCATTATAACATTGCTATTATTATACACAATGATTGCTTGGTTCTACTAATTTCAGTTTATATCATATAGATCTTCCCTTTTTCTCTGAAACTATCCCTCTTGCCAGTTTTTATACTAGTACTCTGTCACAATGATATGCTACAACCTATCTAGCCATTCCCCAACTGATGAACATCCCATCAATTTCTAATCATTTTTCACCACAAAAAGAACTTCTATACATATTTTGTACATGTAAGTCTTTTTCCTTTCTCTTTGATCTCTTTGGAGTATGGACCTAGTAGTGTTATTGTTGGATCAAAGGGTATATACAGTTTTACGGATCATTCAGCACAGTCTCAGATTGTTTTCCAGAATGGTTGAACTTGTCCATTATTCCGCTAGCAGTTCATTAGTGAACCTATTCTCCCACACATCTTTTAGCATTTGTCATTTTTGGTAGTTGTGAGAGGGTATTTCAGAGTTATTTTAATTCGCTTTTCTCTAACCAATAGTGACTTAGAGCATTTTTTCATATGCGAATAAGTAGCTTTGATTTCTCCTGAAAACTTCCTGATCATAACCTTGAATCATTTATCAATTTAGGAATGACACTATTTTTTTTATAAATTTAACACAATTCCCTTCCTATTTGAGAAATGAGGCCTTTCCAATAGATAATTGCTGTATTTGTATACTAATTAATCGATTGTCAATTATCTTTTAGAAAAATGTAGTTTCCTTGATTATCTTTATAAATAAATCTTTTTACTTTTGCTTTATCTGAGATTATGATTACTACCATTGCCTTTTTTTACTTCAGCTGGTACATAATAGATTATTTTGCAGTCCTTCATTTTAACTTCGTGTGTTTCTTTCTCTTTCAAATGGATCTCTTGTAAATATCACAGTGTTGTATTTTGTTTTTTAATCCATTCTGTAATCCATGTCCATTTTGTGCATAAGTTCATTCTATTTATATTCACAGTTATGATTCCTAACCGTGTTATTTCCCTACATTCTATTTTTTCTGTTTATACCTCTTTTTTAGTTTTATCCTGCCTTTCTTCAAAGTCTTTTTTTTTGTTTCTTATCATTACCTCCTTTAATCTTCCCTCCTTTTTATCACCTCTCCCCTCCATATCACTTATTCCATCCTTTACGTATTTCCCTATTGGGTAAGATAGAAATCTATGCCCAAGTGAGTGTGTATAAATATCCTTCCTTTTTTGAACTAATTCCAATGAGAGTGAGGTTCAAACATTGCCTGTCATTCCATCTCCATTTCCCCCTACACTATGTAATTCTTGCAAATCTCTTTTAAGTGAAAAAAAAAAAACAAAACACTTCTATTTTCTATGTCTCACTTGCCTCTTCTCCCAGTGCATTTCTCTTTTTCATTTCCTTTTTTATTTTAGGGGATCATCCCAACATAATCTACTCACATTCATGATCTCAATCTATGACCAAAAAAAATAACAATACAAGACTCTTGCAAGGCTCTATAATTGGTATTCATGGAGGATTAGCATCTCTGGTATGAGGGTTTACTGAACTCTCTTCTGGGACACTCATCCACCTTTGATGCCAACTATTCATTCAATTCTCACTCATGGTTCAAAAAGCTGTAGCTTACACAGAAGCCATACAGTCTCAGCAGATGGGCTAAACTAGGTTGTGGGTAACTGAGAGACCTCAAAGCCATCTGTTAATTAAAGGATATCTACCCCAGGTATGTGAAGACTTCCCTCCAGCAGAAATAGCAGATGAGGAAAAAAATTGTTTCAAGGGCTATGAAGGTAGATGAAGCAAATGCTATCGTGTGCTTAGAGCTTGGTCAGACATCAAAGGCACCATTGCCAATTGGGGCATCATCAGTCATCTTGAATTTTGTGTTATTTCTGGACTTTGATGACTCTGGAAAAGAGTGAGGCCACCAACTCTGTCCAGCTCTTCCTGACTTAAATTCAACTTTCTAGGCAGTCAACACATCACCTTCTTTGTATCAGTGGTCCTTTTAAACAAAAGGACAAAAAAACTAGGTAAACTCCATATAACTAGGCTAATAATGGTAAAGTTCTTAGATAGTATATGTATCATCTTCCCTTATAGGGCTGTAAACAGTTTAATTATATTGAGTCTTTTATGAATATTCTTTCATATTTACCTTTTTGTGTTTCTTTTGAGTTTTGTGTGTTAATGTCAATTTCTATTCAGTTCTGGTCTTTTCACTAGGAATTATTCTTGAAAGTTTTCTAATTAAATACCAAAATTTTCTCCTGAAGGAATGTACTCAGTTTTTCTGGGTAGCTTATTCTTGGTTGTATTCCTAGCTCTTTTGACTTCTGGAAAATCATTTCCCAAAACTTCCACTCCTTTAATATAGAGTCTGATAAATCTTCTATGGTGCTCAAGTTGGCTCCATGATATTTGGATTATTTTTTTTTCTGATTGTTTACATTATTTTCTTCTTGACCCGGAGCCCATAGAATTTGGCTATACATTCTTAGGAGTTTTCATTTTGGAATTTCTTTCAGGAGGTGAGAGTGGATTTTTTCAACTTCTACATCAGGGCAGTTTTTCTTATTAATTTCTTAAAATATGATATGTAGGCCCTTCCTTTGGTCATGGCTTTAAAGTAATGCTTAAATGATCCTTCCTGAAATGTTTTCAAGGTCATTTGCTTTTCTGATGAAATATTTCATATTTCCTTCTTTTTTATTATTTTGGCCTTGTTTTATTGTTTCTCAGTGTCTCATAGAGTTATTAGTTTCCAGGTGACCAATTTTAATTTTTAATGAACACTTTCCTTTAGTGAGATTCTGTACCTCTTCCTCCATTTGTTCAATTCTGATTTTTAGAAAGTTGTTTTCTTCAGTGAATTTTTGTACTTCCTTTTCCTACTGACCCATTCTGCATTTTGTACCTCTTTTGCCATTAGCTCAATTCTTTTTTATAAACTGTTATTTCCTTCAATAGGTGCTATCTCTTTTGCCAAGTTGTTAATTTTATTTTCATAATTTTCTTGTATTTCTCTCATTTCTTTTCTTAATTTTTCCTCTACCACCTCTATTGTTCTTTAACTTTTCTAGGAATTCTTGTTCAGCTTAGGTCCAATTAGAATTTTTCTTTGATGCTTTGATTTTATTAGTTTTCACATTGTTTTCTTTTTCTGAGTTTGTGTTTTAGACTTCCTTATCATTGTAATAGTTTTTTATGGTGAAGTTCTTTTTATCATTTTTTTGTTCATTTTCCCAGCATATTTCTTGTCTTTGAATTTTAGGTTAAAGTTGGGACAGTGTTCCCAACTTCAGTATTTTTTATGCTGCTATTTTTAGTGTTAGTTATAGAGGTCTGGAAAGTTCTGATGCTTCTAAGATGGTGTGATCCAGGCAGAGATGTTGCCACTGCTCTCTTAGCTTGAGCTCTCCTAGTCAGAGCTGAGGGGTGGCTTGCTCCCCTGTTATCACAAGTGCTAGTGCTCCTTTCTTTCTCAGAACCATGACCAAGGGCCTTACTTCCTTGTGACTGACCACAAACTCTCCTCTTTTGTACAATGAAGATGGTACAAATAGAAAAAAAAAAGATATAAACTGTTTTTTTTAAATCAATTAAAAACAAAATCTGGCATTTATGATTTTGTATATACTCTAGTATTCAACTAGATCTGTGATTCCATGTTTAAATATTTCATGGAATGATACAGATCACAGCTCATTAATGTCTTTTCATTGTATATCTGTATTTTCTGTATTCTACCCTAAGTTGACTATAGGGCATCCATCAATTTTGCTAGTGGTCTGGCTCATTTTCTCCTAGCATCATGAGGAGAGAAGTGGAATAATATGAACCTTCAACTTACAAATTTCACACTCACCTAGTGAAGAGCCCAGCATCTTTTCTTAACATACATTTATTCCTATTTCCCTTTGGAGTTCCTCATTTGGATACACTGTAGTCTATTCATACCCACCATACATCTCTCCATTGCCCTCTGCATCCTTAAATAATCACAGAATTTGAGAGTTAGAAGGGACCTTGATGGCCATATAGTTCAATTCATATCCCATAGGAATCTTCATCCTTACATATGCTATTATAGTATATATATATAGTATGTAGTATAATATAATATAGTAATTATCTAACCCCTGCTTAAAACTTTCCAAAGCAGGAGAAACTACCATCTATTGATATCCCATTATACTTTTAGACAACTCCAGTGGTTAGCAAATTGCCTTTTTTTTATTTTCCATGTGATATCAATTTGAACTGACCACCTCTCAGTTTTATCGTTTTTGTTTCTGTCCCATGGGGTCCAACAAAACCCAATTCCTACATCTTACTTTTAATGAGTGCTATTTACCCCCTCCCATCCCTGAATGAATAAATGCAATTCCTGGCTCACTTTTTGCTAATTTATGGTAGTCAGGTCTTGCTCTCATTCAGTTTTGACACTGCAGGCCTAATAGCAGGGGATCCTTAATGTTCCTGTGTTTTATTGTCATATAACCTGTGTATAATGGTCTCCAAATGATGGGCATTTACTTTGTAATATTTCAATTATGTATTTTGGGGCATGGAGGCAGAAAGAGGAAGACAGGTGAAAGGAGAGGGAGATAGCCAGACAGTTTAATTAGCCCTTGGAGACTATGAATGTCAGACCTTTTCTACTGGATATTAAATTGATGCATGGCTTCAAAGAATCTTGATTGATTTGATAGGTAATCGGTGTAAGGACATTTTGGCTCAATTCAACAAGCATTTATTAAGAGTTATTAATATGACAGAATAATCCAAATCATTAATATTAAGATAAATGCACATCAAAACAACCCTAAGGTTTCCTCTCATGTCCAGAAAATTGGCAAAGATGGAGGATATTTGATGATGGAGGGGTTATAGTAATTTTAGGTACCCAGAGTACAGTTGATGGAATTATGAATCAGTGCAATTGTTTTAGAAAGTAATTGGGAATTATGCAAAGTGGCAAAAATGTTCATAATTTGCTTAGAGTTTTCACTACTTGGCATATACCCAAAGGAGATCTTAATTTAAAACAAGTCCTCATATACACTAAAAAGGCTTAATAGTAGCATTTGAGATCTAGATATGAAATATATACCCATCAATTGGAGAACAGTTAAATTGTAGAATGTGAATATAATGAAATATTACAGCATTAAGAAATGATAAATATGAGGAATGAAGAGAGAAGAATGGAAAGACTTAAACGGATGCAGTATGAGGTAAGCAGAACCAAGAACAAAATATATTTAATGATGATAAAATGAAAATAGAAAGTATAAGAATAACAAAACAACCAAAAGTGAATGTTGCAAAATTACAAAGAAAGGGTGGAAAGGTAGAACATCTGCAAGTTCAGGTTATCATGAGTATACTGTAGGGGAGGCAAGGGTAGGGAAGTAGAGAGCAAGGAAATATTAAACTGGGGAGAAGTTCACTTGAAGTGTGGCAGTAGGTTCAAGAAAGTAGCTTCAAATTTTAATAAATACTTCTTCCTAACTAGGAAGTTATTAAACTCAATTATTTAAAGACTGCTAAAGTATTAAAAGTATTGTCACTCTCTCTAAATTTCAGTCCCCTAGGGAAAATTCTTGAATACTTTCCTCTATCCTACCATCAGTATAGCTTTTGTATTCTTATAGCCAAGAAAAATGTAACAATTATATAAATTGTGTCCTATATGGTGTTTAATGTGATACATTTCCTTCATCTAGAACAGCGGTTCTCAACCTCTCAATTTGTACCAATGAGAATACATAATGCATATCGGGTATTTACATTCTGAATCATAACTGTAGCAAAATTACAGTTTTGAAGTAGCCACCAAAATAATATTTTGGTTTGGGGTCACTGCAACATGAGGAACTGTATTGCAGAGTCACGGCATTAGAAAAGTTGAAAACCACTGATCTAGACCTTTGTCCAATTAGCACATCTATATTTTTAAAATATAACCAATACCAATGTTTTCATTTTTTTTAAATCTGTAAAACATTTTTAATCTGTAAAACAAATAAGATTTAGTAGATAATTACCAAGTGGTTTAGTGACTGAAAAAGCCAGGAAAGTGATACTATGAGGTGGTTGGAGAATAAAATAACACGCCATTAGAAACAAATATTTCTGGTGCAGAGGAAAGGATTATTGTTGCTCAATAATCTCCAAGTCTTTATCTCATGTTGAGTTTTCTTGGCAAAAGCACTAGAGTGGTTTGCCATTTCCTTCTCCAGCTCATTTTACAAGTGAGGAAACTGAGGAAACAAGGTTAAATGACTTGCCCAGGTCCCAGAGCCAGTAAGTGTCTTTTAAGTAAAGGTCCCCTGAACTTGGGAAGATGAGTGTTCCTGAGTCCAGGTCTAGCCCTCTCTCCATTGTGCCACCTATCTGGTTGAGAAAGGGATTATTTGGATATATTATGTCTTTCTTTTTAGCTTGTATTTGTACTCCCAGCCCTTTGTACAGTGCCTGGTACATTATCAATTGCTTAATAAATGCTCATTTGCCTGTTGACTTATCTGTGATTTCACCAATGGCAACTACTACCTGCAAGTCTAAAATGTTCAAATTAAAAAACCTTAAATTCTTAATACAATAGAAACTCAGAATTTAAAAGCAAAATGAGTTTTCTTCTCAAGACAGTATGCAACTCAATATTGCTATTTACAGAAAAAATAAATGTTTTAACTGCATTTGTTTTGTTAAATGGTTTTATTTTGTATATTGTGAAACTCCTGAGGTACACTGGGGAATGCAGGTCTCTCCCACCCCCAACATTTTGAAACTCACACATTTTGTTTGTTTTCATTTGTCATTCAATATGAGTGGCCATGGGCCACTGGGGTTAAAGTTAGGAAGACCTGGTTTCAAATCTTATCCTATAAGATAACTACTTATGTAAGACCATGGGCAAGTTGCTTAACCAAGCTGGGCCTAAAATTTTTAATCTGTAAAACAAAAGGGTTGAATTCAGTGAATTCCAAGGTAATTTCTGGCCCTTAATCTATGAAGAATAAGCTATATACAAGCTAAGAAATGTTTTCTTAAATGAGGTTTATAGGTTCCTTTTCTCACACAGACAGCCTAAGCTTTTAAAGTTTTGGTATGTGTCAGGACTTTACAATCACTCTTCATTTCCTAAACAATCTCCAGGGCACCACCTTGTGCTGAGTAAGAGAAAAAAATGACAACAACAAAAATTTCCTAACAGAGCTATGGAATTAAAAAAAAATTCAATGAGCTGCCTCAAGAGGTAATGTACTCTCTGACACTGGAAGCCTTCAAGCAAAAGCTATCTGAGCATTTGTTGGAAATGTTCAAGAGATTTTCTTTTGGGTATGAGTTTGCCAAGATGACCATTTATCTCTCTTTCTACTCTAAAAAATCTTCTACCTACTTGCTACTGCTAGACACATTTCCACCTCAAGTCTGCCTTACTATAATTAATGAAGAGGATAAAGTGAGAAGACCACCAGTGGCGTGAGACACAGAAAGAGGCCTACTTTTTAGTATGACAAGTGAAACTTAAATAAGAAGGGAGGGATCTTTGGGTATGGAACACATTATATAATGTCAGAGTTATTTTGTATTATATCAATAAATTAATGTCACACAATATTTTGGTTAACTTCACTAAATTATTTTTCTGTTTAAAAATGTTCTTTTTGTTTAAGGGATGACTCCCTTATGGAAGTGGAAGTTTGAAGGCAAGGATATGTTAGAAAATATAGGTAATAGCCAAATTAAAAAAAATTAATATAGATAATAAAATGACTCCTTTTCATGTTATGACATTAATACTCTTGCTGGTCACCTAGAGAAGCCTCACAGGCACAGCACAATTAGCAAATCATGGGCCTAGTATCTCACAGGAGAAGATAATTAGGAAATGATACATGTAAGCTTCTTATTTTTACACCTCTGATTCAATCATTGTGCCATCTTTTTCTTACTTACTTAATTCCTATCTATCCTTTAAGGTCCTACTATAAAATTCAGCCCAGTTCAATAAGTATTTATTAAGTATTTGCCAAGTGTATGGTACTTAAATTGCATAGTCTACTATCATTATAGCCAAAACTAATTTCTTTCTCTTAATTCCTACAGTAATTTCTCTAGGCTCCATATTTAGTACTTGATGTAGTAGTCTTGTTTCCTTTCCTGGGAAAATTAACAATACCTTTTCTGGTAAATCTGATCCTTGAATTCTATGCTATTGTCCCCAGGTTAATATGTTTTGGGTAATTGTTTTGGGTAATCAGTTATGTAAATAATGGCTCAATCTCCCATAATATATTATGCCAAGAGTTTCTTATAAGATCATAGATTGAGAGGTAAATGCAACCTTAGAGGCTGTTGTGTCTAACACCTTCCTTTTACATATGAGGAAACTGAGACTCAGAGAACTTAAGTGACTTGTCAAGGGTCATATAACTAATAAGTGTCTCAGGATCTGAAAATAATTCTTCTTGACTCCAAGTCAAGTGATGTATACCACAATGCCTCAGTAGAGTCTGACACTCACTATTCTTAGCATCAGTTGCTGGTTGTCCACATGACATCACCCAGAAAGAGATAAGCATACTCATACTTTGCATGGTGAGGAAGAATGCCTCAAGGACAAACAGAAGGAAGGGATGACTGTCTCATTTGGTAATCTCATCTATTGCTTCATCATGTTTTTGGTCCATTCCCATGTCCTCCCCCAGATGAAGTATGCTCCTCTCCCCAGAATTCTTCTGAAGGGAAGAAAAATGGTAGCTATTGGAGGCCAAATACCCAGTATGAAGAAGGAATGAGACATCTTCAATCTCCTTGCAGCCCTTTGGAAACTACCATTACTCAAGCCATGATTGATTAGAGAGTGAGCCAATTAGAAAATAAAGCAAAGGTCCTGGAAGGAGCACTCCAATGTAGGAACCCAGACATGGACACTAGTTACATAGTCTAACTCTCATTATACAGTCTAGGAAACTGAGATTGAGTAAAATTTAATGACTTGTCCAAGGTTATAGGTAATTGGTGGCACCTTCAAAGTTACTTGCATAAGCCAACTTAAGTACCAGGCAACTTTTCCCCTTGGGCATCAGCTATCTACTGAGATTTGCTGCTTGCCCAGAGTTAAGCCAGCTTTTCTTTGTGGGTTATGTTGTTTATTCTAATGCCCCCACTGTCAATAGATCAAGTGCAATGTTGATAACTCAATGAAGCACTGGGCATACTGCCCATCACAGCACGCTCATGATGCATTTCCATGTACAGGAAGATTTACAGCTGGAAGCTAAGCAAACAGAAATTTCTGACTTTGGTCCAGAATGAATATTAGCATTGCCCACTCCTGTCTTTGCCAGAGGAGCAAGAAAGATGTGCAAATTTCTATCTTGGCCCTAAATTCTTGTTCTTTTGAGCTTTCAATGGATTTTTAATAGACATAAACTCACAGTTCAGAGGCACTGCAATAGAAAGGAGAAACTAGAGCAGTGCAATAGACTCTGGTTCTTACCAAATCTGCTGGGACATGATTTGGGGGAGGAAACAGGAATGGGTGGGTCAGCACTGTAAGTCTGATATCTTTGCAACCTAGTGGGAGAACTTGCAAACCCCAACCCAAATGCACTCACATGCCAATAGATACTGGTTAGTAGTAGTCAAATCATGATTCTCTGGTTGCAGGATGCTCCAATTGCTAGATGAAAAATTAGAATCTGGGTCAAACCTCAAGGTGCTATCATTTTCTGTTGGTTCATTTTCTACTTAATTGACAATGTTGGATGGTTATTTTAGTGCCATTAATTAATAAATACAAATTTATTATGCACTAAGCATTCTTCCAGACAAAAACAAAAATGAAGCAAGGCATCTCTCCCTTCAATGACTTATCCTATATCAGAGGCTGTATAGCACACTGGATAGAGAATTTCCCTCAAATCTAAGGAAGTCTGTGTTCAAATCTCACATCTGGCACATGTAGGTTATGTAATCCTGAATAAACCATTTAACTTCACTGTGCTCTAGACAAATCTTTAAGACTATAAATTGAAGAGAAAGTTTCCACCTGTATTATTAGAGAATGCTTCCTTACCTGGAAGTTTCCTATAACATTAATTCACAAGTCTAGTCCCTATTTGTGGACTCAGAACATCTTGTGAGATCCCACATGAAGTCCCATACATTTCCTCCTTTGTACCTCCAAGAATCTCTTCATCAAACACTCTTCTGTATTAAAAAAAAAAAAAGATTCCCCATCCTCCCCATGAATCATTTCGTCTATGCTTTCTCTTTCAGAAAGAAAGAAATCCTCCTCCAAAGGTTGCTCTATTTGTAACCTTGATGTTATTCCTTCCTGCATCTAAGACTTTACTCTGGCAAAAATTGTTTTCATTCTCTTGCTCTGTTTCTCTTCTCTCTGTCTTTCATGCAAACTTTGTCTCTCACTTATCTCTTACTGCCTCTTTGATCTCTATCTCTGCCTCTCTTCCTTTCTGTTTCTGTTTCTCTGTACCTCTCTGACTTTATTTTATTCTGCCTCTGTGTGTCTCCCTCTCAGTCTATGTCTATTCTTGTGTCTCTGTTTCAGTCCCTAGCTTTCCCCTCTTTATTCACCAGACTGCCCAGGACTGTTTCTGTACTTCAAAAGGTCACTGACCTCTAGTGTGCAGAATTACAACCAACCTGCATATTTTTCCTTCTATACTTCTTTGTTCATGTCCTTTTATAAATCGTCCATGTAGGATATGTCCAGTTTACTGGATGTCTTCCTCAGATGTTTTAATTTTTCGAAGATACTTGGATCCCGCTCATGCTATCCATATTTAACACTTGCTTTCACTACCTGACAACACAACACACTTCCCTTTCCAATTAATACCTCTCCCAGGTGATATGTTTTAAAAAAACTCTCTTTGTGAAAGTCCTCAGTAACCTATTTAAGTCTAACATACATCTAACTTTTACCCCTTGGTTCAACCACAGTTTGATTGTTAAGCAATTGCTGTGTTCTGTAATTTATCTGGGTTTAAAATGAAAATATCTCTAAAGAAACAAAATACAAAAAGTTGCTTAACTCATATTTGTGAGCAAATCTGACCAGTCTAGCTAGTTGGCATTATTAGAAAGCTGGCTTTTAAAAAATTAATTATGTAGAACCTCCAAAAGAATATTGCTATTGAAGAGCAGAGGTTTTCTTAAAAAAAAGAAAGGAAAATATGAGTTATTCTGTTGGGAACTGACTTAGGATCAATTAAAACTATTATTAAATTTCTGAAATGAAATTCGGTTCTCTTTTTCCTCTTCTCCAATTCTGGTTACACCGCTGTAGAATCTGTCCAAGTTATGTGCATTACCGAGTCAGGTCAATGAGCTGCTCATTCAGTTACATATGTAGTTGTCTGAACAAAATACCTTCTTTGTCTATTTGTTTTTTGACTGATAGACACACTCCCACAAAAAGTAACCATTAATTTCATTTTTGAGGTTGTGTATTATTGTATGGCTAGATACAGTGAACATAACAGCATTAGAAACAGAAACTCTGGGACATCTTCATGATCTCCACAGAATATTCCTTTAATTTAATCTCTGTGCTAGGCATACTCCGTGAAAGTGCTTAGTGTTTTCTACTCTTGTTTTTTTCTTTTCTACTCCATTGGCCAAAGGTTGCAGGATCTTCTCATGATGTTTATTAGCATGATTACATTTCTTTTTAATTCATCACATTGCATCAATTAAGTACCCACAGAAAGACAGACTTTCAATCCCTGACTTTCAATCACACACTCATTGCTCTTCAAGTTCAAATAGAAGAACACTGTTGAACTTTCAATTACAAATGCCTCACCAAAAAATCCCACACATGTTTCTTTTTTGCATAGGGATGACTCTGAGTTCACAAACATTATACGATCAGGAAACAATTTTTGAAAAATTCTAACATCCAGGAAAGTCTTCTAATATGGTACCCCTAATAGCCTGTGTTTGCTATTCAAACACTAGTCTGTAAGGGAGGAGTATGGATGTCCACTAGGTTATAAATTCTTTGGCAATGGCAGCTTATAAAAGAAAGAAAAATATCAAATGGTTGAGATTCCTTCATTTTCCATAGTGAGCTTGGCAACGGAGGGTAATGGAGAGCAGAGGATCTGATAACCTCATTTCAAATCTATCTACAGATATTAATTTAACATTGGGCACTCTATGCTTGAGATCCTTATCCAATGAGTAACATATAATGGGAGGCAGCACATTATATGAACATTAGTGTTCTCACTTAAAAGAGTACCAGACAATACAAGGAAGTTATACTCTAATGCAAAGAGAGAGAAATGTTCACCTTGGAAAGGAAATAAGGCATTGATATAGTTGGCTTCATCACATATCTAAAGGCAATGAAAAGCATCATTTCATGGAACATTGGTCATTATTCTTGCAATGAGCATAAGCAAAAAGAGCATCATAAAGATAATTGCTGTCTAGATGTCAAGAAGTAGAGAAATTCTTTATTAAAAGAATGTATAAAATCTCCTAAATTTAGATGACATATACTTTAATAATAAGTGTTATAAAAATAAGAGTGCTTATAAGAAATAATGTTTAAAAATTCAAAAGGATATTCCTCAGGAAAGGTCCATAGGCTTATTCATAAGTATATGATGAGTATTTGATTCAAGAAGAGAACTAGATGAAATTAGCTTGCCATGGTGGATATTGAACTACATCACTAAAAATGAAGTTGATTATATAATAAACAATTACCGATTACTATTATGGGGTTATTTCTAAGTCAGTTGTCTTTGAACAGTGTACAAAGACTTTGTACAGTGAGACCATCAACTTATTAGAGGAAAGTTAAAAATTGACACCATATTAGAAGAAATGGTAGAGATAAGAGTCATGTAATTGTAACCACTCAACTAAAATTGAAAGAAGTTAGTGTTTTTAAAAATTGGTTATGGAATAAGAAAGAAGATATTGATTAAATATATCACTAAGTTCTTTGCAGACTTGTATAGAAGAAAATCTCACAACAAGCAAGTCAAGAAACAAAAACAATCCAGTACCAGAAATAGACTCAAATATCTGAAAACCATGATTAACACTAGTAGAATATAAAATCCTTTACAAAAATTAAGAAAGGGAAATGGTGGAAGATTACAAGTAGTATAGACTCATAAAAGAGCAAGAAGGTGCATATGGAAATGAATTTGCAAAAAGTTGGGCATATGACATAATCTAGATAGTAGTAGTAGTAGTAGTAGTAGTACTAGTGGTAGTAGTAGTAGTAGTACTAGTGGTAGTAGTAGTAAAAGCAACTTTATAGTCTTTTAAGATTTGCAAAGACCCTTATTAATGTTATCATATTATATTTTTGTCACTCTGGGAAGTGGATGCTATTATTCCATTTTATAGCTAAGAAACTGAGGTAAATAGAGGTTAATGATTTCCTATTGTCCACTGGACAGGAACTTGCCTATATCCATCATCTACTAAATTTAAGTGCCATATTTCCAGCTGTTTGACACCTCAATTTCAACATATTTAAATAGTCATCTTGATTAAACTATGGAGTATCTTATTGTCTTGGACACTCTTCATTGAGATCAAAGATACTATTCTTTTCTCATTCTCATCCTTCCTATCTGACCACTCCTTCATTGTCTCCTTTTCTGGATTATCATATAATCCCCACCACTAAGTGTAGGTCTCCTCTATACTTCTATCTTGGGCCCACTTCTCTTTTTTTCTGTAGTCCTCCTGGGAAAAGTCATCAGCTTCCCTTGGCTTACTATATAGTTACCAAATAGATGACTTCCATATTTATATATTCTGTCTTAATCTAATTTCCCCTAATTTACTTCAATTTATTTTTGTCTTTTGTATAAACTTTTATGTATAAATGTAGTCCCATTCCCACCTCTCAAGAATATGATGTTCTTGAGAGCAAGACCTCCTTTTTTATCTTTGTAATCCCAGCTCTTAGCACAGGACTGGCACAGAGTTAAGTGTTTAATAGATACTTGATGATGGATTGCTTATATGCAAAAAACAACAACAAAACACTTTTATCTAAAAGTTCTTCCCCTTTAAATCCAATTTCAAATTATCACCTGCCTACATATCTCTTACTGGATATTTTCTCCTGGATATCTTGCGCATACTTTTCAAATTCAACATGTCCAAAACCAGAATTTATTTTCTCCACTAAACCAATTCTTCTTCTATGATCCTCATATTTGTTGAAGATACTAGCCTCCTCCTAGTCATAGATGTTCATGACCTGATATATTGTTTAGTCTTTCCTCTTTCCCAATACCTCATAACTCCCAACTAGTTGCTAAGACATCAATTCTCCCTCCACAATTTCTTTCATAATCATCTCTTTCTACTCAGTTATCACTCTGGTTCAGAGCATATTTCATTTAAATTATTATGAGTCCTTTGTTCAATTACTTTCATAGAGTTTCCCTTCCATAAAGCAAAAAGATGGAAAAAAAAGAGAAGGTATGGGGCTGGCAATCACTTTTCTTAATAACCACCAAATTGCTATCATATTGAAGTCTTGCCAAGATGGGCACATGCTTTCTTCCCCATTCATCTGTGCATAAAACTTCCTTCAAGACTTTCTCAAAACTTCCATCCTTTCATTACTATAATACTTTTTCATGTTTTTGTCACACAGTTCTTCAATTTGAGCTATAGGATATTATGTTTTTATATCTTATTTTGGAATTATTCTTCAATTAATTCATGATTTTTTAATCTTTTTATTCATCTTTTCTATCTTCACTCCAGCTATAACAGGAAAAGTTTATTCATCTTTTCTCAAATCATATGTGAATTATTTCTCAAAGCTCCACCATCATAAATTTTTCTTTATAATATCTATTTATAAAATAATAGGAAATTTTCACCAGAAAAACAATTTTCTCTTATCCTTTTTATCTTCTCCATGATTTTTCTTGCTTTATAAAAATATCATTTATTTACTTTTAACAATTAAAAAGTGAATTCCAAATTCTCATCCTTTGCATGGCCCCTTCCCCACCTCTGATAAGGCAAGCGATATGATACCCATTATGCATGTGAAGTAATGCAAAACATTTCCATATTAGCCATGTAACAAAACAAAACAAAAGAAAAATAAACAAGAAAAATAAAGTAAGAATATTATATTTAGATTTGCATTCAGAATTCAATAGTTCTCTCTCTGGAGCAGGAAAACAATTTTTAAAATGAGTCCTTCTGTGTTGTCTTGGGGTCATTGTATTGATCAGAGTAGACAACTTTCATAATTATCATTGCAATATTTCTTTATGCAATGATCTCCTGATTCTGCTCATTTCACTTTGCATTCGTTTATATAGGTTTTCCCAAGTTTTTCTGAGGCCATCTCCATCATTTCTTACATCAAAATTATGTCTGATCACAATTATATATAACACTACTTGTAATCCTCTCTGACTAAGATTAAAATATTGCCACCAAACAAATACAGGAGTGAAAGAACCAACAAGGAGACAAAGTGAAACAATTTTAAAGAAAAGAAAAACACCACAGGTAGGCAAAGAACATTTGGGGAACTGGGGTGAGAGAAGAGCAGAGGCAGCAAGATGCAGTAGCAAAGATGGAAGAGCAAGCCACATCCCCAAGTTCCCACTTGGTGTCCCAGGTTCTGAACCTAAGCCCAAGCCAAATCCAGACCATGAAAGGCTATTTGGCAAATAGTGGTCCAAGCCAACTCACACCCCTTGAGATTTCAAACCAGTAGAGAAATATGGAGTCCCAGCCCAGGGCAGTCTGGGATGAAATGGGCTGATCCATGTTGACCCAGAGCAAAGCCAGAAATCTTAGTCTGGGCTTGGAATAAGGACAAAGTACACAGTCTGGGGTGGCTGATAGTACCAAGTAGTAAGTAATGGTCTTTTTGCCTAAAGATCATGGCAGAGTTCCAAGTCAAGGAAATCAAAGGTGTGCCTGATAGGATCAAGTACACAAGTCTGAAAATTTGAGCCTAAGCCTGGGGGTAGAAATTGATCATCCTCTGAACTGATCAAGTTCAGAGTGAGATCAAAAGTTTACTCTTAAGTCTGAGACAAGTCTTTAAGCTATTAGCATCTCAAGAGTCAATTGAATAAGCAGGGGTAGGAGGAATATCAGAGCTCTCATCCCTAAGATCATCACATCATCTCCCAAGTCAATCTATAATTGCATATGAAAAATGAGCAAACAAAAAAATAAGCACTTAACTCTAAAGAATTTTTGTGGAGTCAAAGAGCAAGGTATCGACACAGAAGAGAACAGTGAAAGAAAAGAAAACACACCCAAAGTCCAGAATAAAAATATAGATTGAACACAGATTCTGGAAGAATTCAAAAAGTATTTCAAAAACAAATTAAGAGAGGCAAAGAAAAAGTGGGAAATAGAAATGAAAGTGATGAAAGGAGAAATATAAGTGATGCAAGGAGAAATGAAAGGGATGCAAAGAGAAATAAAAGGGACGCAAGAAGAAATAGGCCAATTGAAAAAGGAGAATCAATAACTGACAGAGGAAAATAAAGTCTTAAAAGTCAGAATTGACCTCTAGGAAGTAATGATATCATGAGAAATCAAGAAACAATAAAGCAGAATCAAAAGAATGAAAAAGCAGAGGAAACTATGAAATATGGAAAAAACAACTGACCTAGAAAATAGATCTAAGAGAGTTAATTTGAAAATTATTGGAGTACCTGAAAGCAATGATCAAGAAAAAACCTTGGATATTATATTACAAGAAATTATCAAAGATAACTGACCAGAGACCCTTGAAAAAGAAAACAGAATTGAATTTGAAAGAATTTACAGTTCACCTCCAGAAATAAATAATTGAACAACAACTTCCAGGAATGTAATAGCTAACTTCAAGAGCCACTGAGCCAAGGGAAAATACTTCAAACAGCCAAAAAAAAAACATTCAATACCATGGAGCTACAATCAGGATCACACAGGACCTAGTGACTTCTACATTATAGGATTAAAAGGCATTGGATATGATATTCAGGAAGGAAGAAGATTTGGGTTTATAACCCAGGGTATATTCCTTCAGGGGAAAATAGACATTCAGTAAAATAGAAGATTCCCAAGTATTCCTGAGGAATTAGCCAGACCTAAACAAAAAATTTGAAGTCCAAATATGAGACACAATAGAATCCCAAAAAAAGTAAATAAGAAAAAGAAAATTTAAGGGACTCATGAAGGTCAAAATGTTTATATGTCTACATGGAAAGAGGATACCTATAATTCTCAAAAATTGCTCTTTAGTAGTAGAGAAGATAGAAGGAATTTAGCCAGAAAGAGGGTGGGGAAGTAAGCTGATTATGCTCATATTATATATATGATAATATAAGATGATATAATGTATATGTAAGTGTGATGATATGAAACAATGATACATATGAATGATATGTAAAAAAAATCAAGGGGTGAATGAGCATTTTGCACTGAGAGAAAAGGGAATGGAGAGATAGAATGGAGTAAATTATATAACATAAAGAGGCATGAAAAATCATTATAGAAAGGGAGGATAAGGATGGTGACAGGCAATGCTTAAACTTTACTCTCATCATAACTGGCTCAGAGAGAGAAAAACAAGTACATTCAGTGGGGTATAGAATTCTATTTTACCCTACAGAGAAGTATAAGGGGAATAAGATAAGGGCAGGGGAAGGTAACTGAAGGAAGGGGAATTGGGGGGTTGGCAAAAAGCCAAATACTGGTGAGAAGGAACAGAGTGAAAGAGAATAGAGCAGGATCTAAAGGGGATAATATCATGGAGGACAATACATCATAATGCTGAATGTGAATTGGATGAACTCACCCACAAAATGGAAGCAGATAGCAGAGTGGATTAAAAATCAGAAAACCAGAATCCTATGATATATTGGTTATAAGAAATACATTTGAGGCAGGATGACACACACAGATTTAAGGTAAAAGGCTGGTGCAGAATTTATTATGTATCATCTAAAGTAAAAAAAAAATAAAATAAGAGTAGCAATCATGATACCAGACAAGGTTAAAGTAGAAATTGATCTGATTAAAAGAGATAAGGAAGGAAATTACATTTTGCTAAAGGGTATTATAAACAATGAAGTAATATCATTACTAAACATTAATGCAACAAATGGTACAGCATCTAGATTTCTAAAGGAAAAATTAAAGAAGCTTAAGGAGGAAATAGTAAGGTCATACTAGTGTAGGATCTCAACCTTCCCTTTTTAGAATTAGATATATCAAACAAAAAAAATAACACTAATATGGATTCTGGGAAGTGAATGAAATGTTAAAAAAATTAGTTAATATATATCTGGAGAAAATGGAATAGTGATAAAATGAAATATGTCTTTTTCTCAGCAGTACATGGTACATATATAAAGATCAACCAGGTACTAGGGCATAGAAATATTGCAAACAATTGCAGAATAATGCTGTTATGTAAAAGTGTTCTGCAGGTTCTGCTTATTTCACTTTGTATCAGTATAACAACTTTTACAGCTAGCCCCCAACTGATGGAAATATGTGTGCATCTGTAATATATACATGTAATACACACACATATATACATATATTAGTCATTAGAGTTGCCAAATATATATATATATATACATACATGCATACATACATACATGCATATATATATATATATATATATATATGTATATATGCTTTCTTCCTTGAGCCAGTTCCAATGAGAGTGAGATTCAAGTGTTTATTGTCACCTCCTCTTATATTTCCCTTCACTATAAATGCTTTTCTTGGTACACCACCTTTTTGTGAGATAATTTTCCCTATTATTCCTCTCCCTTTCTCCTCTCACATTACATCCCTCTTTCTCATTCCTTCATAGGTGAATTTAATTCAGGTGATAATTATGTACCTGCAAACATTAGATATACTCTTGGCCTTGGAATTGTCTAGATGCATTTTTCTCTTGCATCTGCAAGCATGAACACTCCTCTGTCTTGTAAAGATGACCAGAGCCCCTACTCCTCTTTGAACTAATCGCAAGTACTTCTAACTTCACCCTCGAACTGCAACCCCAAATTGTGTAAGGTCATTAGAGCTGCCAAAAAGCTTCAGGCCTTGTTCCCAGTGTTAGCAAAAGATACTCTACAATCTTTTTCTGACCAGTTATCTGGCCCCTTTACTATCTTGAGACTGAGAGTTACTAAAGATGCAGCTGCCACTATCTCTGCTGCCTCCAAGACTCACCACTTGTGCAGGTAACATGTTTGCTCCAGGTCATTCTGCTGAATTTTAAGTTGTCTTATGATGAAAAAATGTCTCATCTCAATCTTCTTTTGGATATGCTGATCTGGACACTGATTTGAGGCATGATATTAAATTTTTTTTTGGAGAGAAATGTTGGGAGAGTTCAGATGGGTTGCTGCCTTTACTCAATCTTCTTGTCCCTCTCTCCCCCTGCACGTGTTCAAATTCCCCAAGAAAATTGAAACTGTTTAGGGATATGCATTGAGTATTTTATTTCTTCAAATATGATCATCAAATATTCATCAGTGAGAAAGCTGAAAAACAGATAGTTTAAACAAATAGGTCAGAGTCACACAAAGATTCTAAATGTCTAAAGTTAGATCTGAGCTCATTTTTCTTGACTCCAAATACAGTATAATACTTTACTTACACCAGGGACTCAGCAGATGATTACTGAATGAATTTCTCTTCAGATATTACCTGACTGTGACCCAGTTGATCAACACAGTGGGATGGAATTTTTAAAATTTTTTTCTGTTTATTTTCATGACCTTTTTGAAAAATTATAGATCAGAGGACACATACATTATCAAACTTCAGGGAGATAAAAGGAATTCTATTGATTCCTAATAAGTTGGGAGAAGAGATGGGGTTCTTATGAAAATTAAGCATAATTTTTTAAATTTTCCATCAATAAAATGGGAATTTTAAAAATTCCCTTTGCTATTTCTTGAATCCCATATGATGATTACAAAATTATTTTTTGAGGCCAAAAGTTCTAAATAAACTTCTTATTTTATTCACATTCATTTCATTAATATTCTGATATTTTATTTTTTCCAATAGCTTTTCTGCGATTATATTTTCTTTGTCTCTTCCTCCTGTTCTTCTATTCACATCTCTGTATCACTGTCTGCTTTCAGTGTATTACTTCTATAATTCTCCATTAAAATTTAATCAGTAAATAGAGAAGGCAAAGTTTTGAGATTATGCGTTTAACCCTGGGCTTTACTAAACTCTCCACCAGAGGTAGCCCAGCAATTTGTTTTCTATTGGAACATTATGTTTTAAAAACATTATGTACCTTTCAGGTTTCAAGATTTATGTTCTTTTGATGATTAAATTTTAATCATTATTTTCAGCTTGTCATCAATAGAACACATGATTGCCTCCCTCATGCAAAGATGGGAAGTGAAAGAAAATACAACTATGTCTAAGCCTGAGGATAATTTTGTAGTAAAATCTTGTCTGTAAAATGAGAGGGTTGTACCAAATGACCTCTGAAGTCCCTTCCAGCTCTAAAAATTTTTGGTTCTATGGGATCTGAACAGAAACAGCTCTTTAAAGGTGAGATTCAGAGCAATGCTAGATCAAGGAGGCAGGAAGTAAGACAGGCCCTAGAAAGTTCAGTCAAAACTGAAGATAAAAGGTAGAGGTAAGGAAAAGATGTGGACTAAACAAATGGAATGTTCAGAAAGAAATGACATAGAGGCAGCTAGGTGATGGAATAGATAAGAGTTCTAGGGCTATAATCATCTTCCTGAGTTCAAACCTAGTCCCCAAAATTCATTGGTGGTTTTACCCTGGGCAAGTTACTTAGACCTGTTAGAGAAAGAAAGAAAGAAAGAAAGAAAGAAAGAAAGAAAGAAAGAAAGAAAGAAAGAAAGAAAGAAAGAAAGAAAGAAAGAAAGAAAGAAAGAAAGAAAGAAAGAAAGAAAGAAAGAAAGAAAGAAAGAAAGAAAGAAAGAAAGAAAGAAAGAAAGAAAGAAAAAGAAAGAAAGAAAGAAAGAAAGAAAGAAAGAAAGAACAGAAGAAAGAAAGAAAGATAGGAAGAAAGGAAGAAAGAAGGAAGGAAGGAAGGAAGGAAGGAAGGAAGGAAGGAACAATATAAGATAAAAGGCACTGGGTTCTGCATTAGGAAGATCTGGGTTCAAATACTCCCTCAGCTGTTTTGTTGCCTCAGGCATTCTCCTTCCATGTGGGAGTATGTAGTTTCTTGCCTTCTCTGCCTTTGTTGCCTCTATCAAGTGGTTTAGTCTGAGTCAGTCTCCCCCTGCACCTTTTATGCCTGAAGAATTGTCCATCACTGGAGAATAGATGAACAAGTTGTGGCATATGGTTGTAATGGAATACTATTGCTCCATATGAAATGATGAACAGGATGAGTTCAGAAAAAACCTAGAAAGACTTATAAAAACTGATGCAAAGTGAAGTGTGCAGAACCAGGAGGACAAGTTTTACAGGATCATAAATAGTATATGATGGTCATCTGTGAAGGACTAAACCATTATCAGCAAAGCAAGTTGCCAAGATCCACTAAGGACACATTTTGAAAAATGCTATCTACAGCCAAAGAAGGAACTGTTGAAGTCTGATTGTAGATCAAAGGATGCTATCGTTCGCTTTATTTCTTTCATGAATGTTTTATTACATGTGTGATATGTGCTTCTAACATGACATGAGCAATATGGAAATATGTACTACATAAAAGCACTAGTATAGCCTATATCATATTATTTAACTACTTTAGTAAAGGTGCATAGGGGAGGGAGAGAAAATATGAATCCTAAAATGTCAGAAAAAATTGTCAAGAATTATTTCGATATGTAACTGAAAAAATAATAAATAAAAATTTAAATGAAGATTATTTTTTATCTGTAATTGGGCAACATTTAATGGAATAAATAAAAATATGACCTTAGGCAAGCTACTTAAACTTCTAATTTCTTCATTTCCTTATCTGTAAAACTAGGGATAGTATTAGTGATTTCTAAAGTCTTTTTCATCTCTCAATTTATGATCCTATGAAAATGCTTATCTAGCTGAATTCATGGATGAGAAATTGAGTAAGCAGCCAGGAGTTTGGGGAGCCTCGGATGGTATGATTATAGCTTGAGTTTCCTGCTGAGCTCATTCACTCAGTGGAAGAATCAGTCTCTCTAACCTGCTATTTCTGATATCAGTGAAACTACAGCTGTGATAGGTGAAGGGTAGTCCCAGACACATTACAAGAAAGACAACAGGCTTTGTGCGAGATATGGGCTTTCAAGACTTGAGGGAATTAGGAAATGCTGCTGACCAGAAACCATTGTTGTGTAGGCTGTAGAGTACTGAAGTTTTTTTATCTGTTTCAAACAAAAAGATGGCTTTGCACTGGGGATTTGGGGCTTAATAATATCATGGAGATATAAAAGCATTCTGTGTGTGTGTGTGTGTGTGTGTGTGTGTGTGTGTGTGTGTGTGTGTGTGTGTGTGTGTGTGTGTGCTTATGAAAAGGGTATGTGTGTTTGAATCTCCTCACTCCCCAAAACTCAACCCACCGGAGCTACTCGACACCTTTTTGAGCTTAGCACAATGTCTGAACAAGATCCTTAATAAATGCTGGTTGACTTGACTTATTAAGCTTCTCCATGCAGGAAAGAGAGATAGGAGGAAGCATCCTTTACAAATGGAAAAAAAAACGACTGAGAAAAACTAAATGACTTGTCCAAGGTTACACAGTAAGTAACTAAGGAATAAGAATTTGAATTCAGATTGTCCTAACTCCAAGCCCACTCCTCCATTCATTATACAACCTAGATGCCTTTGGGGAAGAGATAATTATGCTTTTTGGAGGTGAGGATGATGACAGGATATTAATGTAAGACCTGGAGAAACAGTTACCCTGGGTAGGAAGCAATACCCACTAAATATTTTACCTGAAGGCAAAGATTTGTTTGTCCTCTTCTAACTGTTTCTACTACTCACTTAAAATAGGAGATTTGCCTTCAGAGAATTATGTTCTCAGGGGAAGGGCTTAAAATATATTTAAATACTCATTTTTCTGACTGCAGAGAGGCCAGCTGTGGTATCTAGTTGTACTGCACAGATGTTGTGGTGAGTAAATGGGCCATTGAACATGGGGAGAATTATCACAAATTTGAGGACACCTGCTTCTAAATACATGTGCTAATCTGAGGTGGGCTAGATGATCACTAGGCTTAAAAATGTTCCCAATACTGTGTGAAGGTCCAGGTCCAAGCTGAATTTGAAACCATTCTGGAATGAGGACATCTGGACTTCAGCTCCTGAAAATATCAAACAAAATGGCAATGGATCACTATAATTATTATAATTTTGTGGAAATTTAGTAATTATTTCTGCCACATGGGAAAAAAGGTTCCATGAACTACATATGTGTGAAATTATTTTAAGCCATGGGAGGATCAGAGGACAAAGCCATTACACTATTTTAACTCTTGCCCTACTATTAGATGTCTCCTCCTTTTTCCTCTGCTGCTACTTTTCCTATTCTTCTTCTTCTTCTTTTTTTCCTCCTCCTCCTTCTTTGTCCTCCTCCCCCTGCTCCTCCTTCTCCTCCTCAAGTACATTCCCAGAATTTTGCCTTTAGATATTGGTGAATGGTTATTAAAAGAGACCTATACCTATTTCAGAGACGAAAACTGACTTTAAGGAACTGCTATCTTAAACTTAAAAAAAAAGTGGGGAGAGTTAGACTTCCTTACATTTCTTTATTTCTTTATTTTGACATTAGCCACTTACAATCACATGATTTAAAGAAAGAAACAGAGTGCTCTTCACTTCTGTAGTATCAGACTTTAGAAACATAAATTTCAAATTTTAGCAGTGAAATCAATCCTCTATCCCCTTTGTTTCCCAGAAATGCTTTGTAGTGTAGGATATCAGAGTTGGAAAGAGATTTTAGAGACCATTTAGTCCAACTTCACTTTATAGAGGAGGTAATTATAGTTAAGATACATAAAATGACTTGCCCAAGGACACAACATGAATTAAGGCCAAGGCTAGAACCAGAACCTGAGTTTATTCCTTGAATAATGTTCTTTCCACAGCAAGTATTCACTCTCCCTTAAAATCTGTATGCACTTGGTGAAATATCAGCTCCCATCTTCTTATATATTTCTAGATATGCTACTTATTGTTGTAATGAATACAGTAAATCATCAGACCCCCTGATTCATTCTCATTTCATTCTTCATAATTTCATATAGTTTTTTTTCCATTTTTCAAAAACTAACTTGTCATTTCTTACAGTACAGTAGTATTCCATCAGAATCATATGCCACTACTAGTTCAGCTATTCCCCAACTTCTAGTCTGCCACCACAAAGAGTGCTACTATAAATATTTTAGAATATTTAAGTTCCTTTTCTTTTTTCTTGGTCACCTTAGGAAATAAACCTATTCACCCATTCAGAGACAGATATAGAAGCAAAGAAAGGCCCTTGAATCTCATAACAAAAGCAAAAATGAAAGAATTAGGATTGTATACCTGAAAAAGCTCTATTTTCTTCTTCACTACACAAGACTACTTCTTGTCCAACTACTTGATTTTTTACCATTACCATTACTGCTACCACTACCACTACCATTCCTCCTCCTCCTCCACCTCCTCCTCCTCCTCCTACTGCTGCTGCTACTGCTGTTGCTCCTGCTGCTGCTGCTGCTGCTACTACTACTGCTATTGCTACTACTGCTATTGCTACTGCCACTGCCACCTCTGCTATTGCTACCACCACCATCACTAAGAATAATAGGAAGTATATTCTATAGTGGGTAGAGATTCATTCTTAGTGTTAGGAAGAACAGTATTCAAATTCTGTTTCTGATACCTATTGCCTGAGTGATCCTGAGTAAGTCACTTAGTTCTTTATGCAACTCGCTAAGATAATAGAGTATACAGAAAATGCTAAATTGCTTCATGGAGTTTCTAAATTGGAGGATTTCTTATTCCTCATTCAATAAAATGCTTAAAGATATAAACAATTTGGGCATAAAGAAATAAAAGCTATACATAATCAAATTTTAAAAATGTTCTAAATCATTTGTAACTAGAAATGCAAATCACAACAACACTGAGACATCATCTTATACCTATTAGATTGGCTAAAATGATAAAAGGGCTAAATGACAAATGTTGGAGGGGATGTGGAAAAATGGGGACACTATTTTGGTGGAACTGTGAATCTATCTAACCATTGTGGAGAGCAATCTGGAATTATGCCCAAAGAGTTATACTACTGTGTATAGCCTTTCACCCAGAAATACCACTATTAGGTTTATTTCCTAAGGTGACCAAGAAAAAAGAAAAGGAACTTAAATATTCTAAAATATTTATAGTAGCACTCTTTGTGGTGGCAAAGACTAGAAGTTGAGGGGATGCCCACCAGTTGGGGAATAGCTGAACTAGTAGTGGCATATGATTCTGAAAACTACTGTACTGTAAGAAATGATGTTAGTTTTTGAAAAATGGAAAAAAAAACTATATGAAATTATGAAGAATGAAATGAGAAGAATCAAGCAAACATTATATACAACAATGGAAATACTCTTTAGAGAATAACTTGTATCTGTCCACCTCCAGAGAAAGAACTCATAAAAAGAAATTATCAAGACATAATTTTTCATGTATGTTTATGTTTTTTTTTTGTCAAATGATGCCTTCTCTAGGACATTTTCTTTTCTCTTTCATTGTTATGACTTTTTTACTGCATTCTGTTTACTCTTTAACTAGTTTTTCTGCCATAATTTACATACAAAAGTTCTAAGTGAAAAAAAGTCACAAAGAAATGGGATGGTGAACCTTTTAGAGACCAGGTTCTTAACTGCTCCCTCAGGCCATTTCTGAGCCACCCCTTTATCCCAGACAGGGGAGGGAAGAAGCTCTCCCAATGAACTTCTGGGCAGAGGGGTGGATGATGTGAAAAATGCTCTTCTATGGGGTGAAGAGGGGAAAGGGAGAAGCCCCCTCAGGAATGTATGCCATAGATTCTCCAAATGGACAAAGAATATACAATTATTCATAAATGTTACTTTGATTAAAGTATTTCCAGATTTATGGGGGAAAGATGGCAATATATTAAAGATCAGATATGAATTTAAAAAAGCTAAATCTGAATCACAAATTTGAATCCTGCTTATATATGAACTGTGTTAATGTAGGGAAATAACAATCTCTCTTTGACTTAATTTCCTTAATTGAAAAATAAGTGGGTTTGACTATAGGATCTATAAGTATGTTCTAACTCTAACTTTATATTGACAATTTCCCAATGTTGTCTATATTAACAAATGATTCCATTTCTGTGTAACATTCTGTATTTTATGTATTTTACTCCTTTACTTTTTTTTACTAATGATGTAAGGGTACCTCTATGATTACAAGGCTCACCCTGAATATTATTGCCTATTTTCATTTTTACATCTTTATATTTTAACATAAATTTCTAATGAAGCACTCCAGAAAATATCTATACACTAAATCCTTTGTCTTACTCACCTTGTCACTGTAATTGCTTTCCTTATCTTCCATGGTACTTAGTAAGAATCAGTGTACTCTTACGGAAAATGCACTAAAACCAACTACTGCATAGTCAGGAGACCCCTGCTCCCATCTAGACAACTATCATTACTTGCGTATCACTTTGATGCCCTGAGCTGTAGTTTCTCCATAGGAAATGGAGGTGTCATTATAATCAGTACTTAACATATGGGGTTGCTATGAGTCAAATATATAAATGCTATATAAATATAAATGACTAACATTATGAAAATTTGGTCCTAAATATTTCAGTAGCCTATTAGATATACCAAATAAACTTTTTTAAAAAATAACATTATTTTAACAGAATTTCTGTTCCAAATTCTTTACCTCTTTCCAGCCCCTCCCCCATCCATAGAGGAGGCAAGTGATAGAATATATTAATTATATATGTACATTCATGCATGCAAAGCATTATATCATATTAGCCATATCATACACAGAAAAAAAGAAAAGAAAAGAAAGTGGAGAAAGTATGCTTTGGTCTTCAATCAGAGTTTATCGACCTCTCCCTGTGGAATTGGATATCATTTTTCTTCATATTCCTTTGAAATTGTCATAGATCATTATATTCATTAGAGTAACTAAGTCTTTCACAGATGGTTGTTACAATATTACTGGTTTTTTTTTTTACATTATTTTATTTGGTCATTTCCAAACACTTCTCATTGGAGACAAAGATCATTTTCTTTTCCTCCCCCCCCCCGCCCCCACCTCTCCCATAGCCAACAAGCAATTCCACTGGGTATCACATGTGTTCTTGATTCAAACCCATTTCCTTGTTGTTGGTATTTGCATTAGAGTGTTTGTTTAGAGTCTCTCCTCAGTCATATCCCCTCAGCCCCTGTAGTCAAGCAGTTGCTTTTCCTCCATGTTTTTACTCCCACAGTTTATCCTCTGCTTGTGGATAGTGTTTTTTTAGATCCCTGCAGTTTGTTTAGGGACATTGCATTGACCTTAATGGAGAAGACCATTACCTTCAATTGTACAGCAGTGTATCAGTCTCTGTGCATAATGATTTCCTGGTTCTGCTCCTTTCACTCTGTATCACTTCCTGGAGGTTGTTCCAGACTCCATGGAATTCCTCCACTTTATTATTCCTTTTAGCACAATAGTATTCCATCACCATTATATACCACACTTTGTTCAGCCATTCCCTAATTGAAGGGCATCCCCTCAATTTCCAATTTTTTGCCACCACAAAAAAAAAAAGAGTGTAGCTATGAATATTCTTGTAAAAGTCTTTTTCCTTATTATCTCTTTGGGGTACAAACCCAGTAGTGCTATGGCTGGGTCAAAGGGTAGATATTCTTTTGTCGCCCTTTGGGCATAGTTCCAAATTGCCTTCCAGAATGGTTGGATCAATTCACAACTCTACCAGCAATGAATTAGTGTCCCTACTTTTCTGCATCCCCTCCAGCATTCATTACTTTCCTTTGCTGTCATGTTAGCCAATCTGCTAGGTGTCAGGTGATACCTCAGAGTTGTTTTGATTTGCATCTCCCTGATTATAAGCAATGTAGAGCACTTTTTCATGTGATTATTAATAGTTTTGATTTCTTTGGCTGAGAACTGCCTGTTCATGTCCCTTGCCCATTTATCAATTGGAGAATGGCTTGATTTTTTGTACAATTGATTAAGCTCTTTGTAAATTTGATTAATTAAACCTTTGTCAGAGGTTTTTATGAAGATTGTTTCCCAATTTCTTGCTTCCCTTCTGATTTTCGTTAGATTGGTTTTGTTTGTACAAAACCTTTTAAATTTAATTTAATTAATAGTCAAAATTATTGATTTTACATTTTGTGACTCTTTCTAAGTTTTGCTTGGTTTTAAAATCTTTCCCTTCCCAAAAGTCTGACATGTATAGTATTTTGTGTTTGCTTAATTTACTTATAGTTTCTTTTTTTATGTTCAAGTCATTCACCCATTCTGTATTTATCTTGGTGTAGGGTGTGAGGTGTTGATCCAAACCTAATCTCTCCCACACTGTCTTCTAATTTTCCCAGCAGTTTTTATCAAATAGTGAATTTTTGTCCCCAAAGCTGGGATCTTTGGGTTTATCATATACTGTCATTCTGAGGTCAAGTCTATTCCACTGATCCTTCTTTCAGTCTCTTAGCCAGTACTAAATTGTTTTGATGACTGCTGACTTATAATATAGTTTGAGATCTGGGACTGCAAGGCCCCCTTCCTTTGTATTTTTTTTTCATTATTTCTCTGGATATCCTTGATCCTTTGTTCTTCCAAATGAACTTTGTTATGGTTTTTTTCTAAATCAGTAAAAAGATTTTTTGGAAGTTCAATAGGTATAGCACTAAATAGATAAATAAGTTTGGGTAGGATGGTCATTTTTATTATATTTGCTCATCCTACCCATGAGCAGTTAATGTTTTTCCAATTGCTCAAGTCTAGTTTTAGTTGTGTGGGGAGTGTTTTGTAGTTGTGTTCATATAGTTCCTGTGTTTGTCTCGGGAGATAGATTCCTAAGTATTTTATTTTGTCTAAGGTAATTTTGAATGGGATTTCTCTTTCTAGTTCTTGCTGCTGAGCTGTGTTGGAATTATATAGAAGTGCTGATGACTTATGTGGGTTTATTTTGTATCCTGCAACATTGCTAAAGTTGTTGATTATTTCGATTAGCTTTTTGGTTGAATCTCTAGGATTCTTTAAGTAGACCATCATGTCATCTGCAAAGAGTGATTATTTGGTCTCCTCCTTGCCTATTTTAATGCCTTCAATTTCTTTTTCTTCTCTAATTGCTACTGCTAGTGTTTCTAGTACAATGTCAAATAATAGAGGTGATAATGGGCATCCTTGTTTGACTCCTGATCTTATTGGGAATGCATCTAGTTTATCCCCATTGCAGATGATATTAGCTGATAGTTTTAGATATATACTGTTTATTATTTTTAGGAACGACCCTTCTATTCCTATGCTTTCTAGTGTTTTTAATAGGAATGGGTGTTGTATTTTATCAAAGGCTTTTTCTGCGTCTATTGAGATAATCATGTGGTTCTTGTTGGTTTGCTTGTTGATGTGGTCAATTATGTGGATGGTTTTCCTAATAGTGAACCAGCCCTGCATCCCTGGTATAAATCCTACTTGATCATGGTGGATGACCCTTCTGATCATTTGCTGGAGTCTTTTTGCTAGTATCCTATTTAAGATTTTTACATCTATATTCATTAGGGAGATTGGTCTATAGTTTTCTTTCTCTGTTTTTGACCTGCCTGGTTTTGGAATCAGTACCATGTTTGTGTCATAAAAGGAGTTTGGTAGAACTCCCTCTTTGCTTATAATGTCAAATAGTTTGTATAGTATTGGGATTAACTGTTCTCTGAATGTTTGATAGAATTCACTGGTGAATCCATCAGGCCCTGTGGATTTTTTCTTAGGAAGTTCTTTGATGACCTGTTGGATTTCATTTTCTGATATGGGATTATTTAAGAATTCTATTTCTTCTTCTGTGAGTCAAGGAAGTTTATATTTTTGTAAATATTAATCCATATCTCCTAGATTGGTATATTTATTGCCAAATAATTGAGCAAAGTAGTTTTTAATGATTGCCTTAATTTCCTCTTCTTTGGAGGTGAGTTGCCCCTTTTCATTTTTATGCTGTTAATTTGCTTTTCTTCTTTCCTTTTTTAATTAGATTGACCAGTACTTTGTCTATTTTGTTTTATTTTTCAAAGTACCAGCTTCTAGTCTTATTTATTATTTCAATTGTTCTATCACTTTAGATTTTATGAATTTCTCCCTAAATTTTTAGGATCTCTCATTTGGTTTTATTATGGGGGTTTTTTGATTTGTTTGCTTTCAAGTTTTTTTTTATTTGCATTTCCAATTCATTGATCTCTGACCTCACTAGTTTATTTATATATGCACTCAGGCATATGAATTTTCCTCTGAGTACTGCTTTGGCTGCATCCCATAAGGTTTGAAAGGATGTCTCACCATTGTTATTTTCCACAATGAAATTATTAATTGTTTCTATGATTTGTTCTCTAACTAACCAATTTTGGAGTATCATATTATTTAATTTCCAATTAATTTTTGATTTGGCTCTCCATGTAACCTTTCCGATCAATATTTTTATTGCTTTATGATCTGAAAAGGATGCATTTATTATTTCTGCATTTCTGCATCTGAGTGCCATGTTTTTGTGAACTAATGTATGATCTATTTTTGTGAATGTGCCATGTGGTGCTGAGAAGAAGGTGTATTCCTTTTTGTCTCTATTTATTTTTCTCCGTATGTCTATTAACTCTAATTTTTCTAAGATTTCATTCACCTCTTTTACGTCTTTATTATTCATTTTTTGGTTTGGTTCATCTAAATTTGATAGTGGTTGGTTCAAGTCTCCCACTAATATGGTTTTACTATCTATTTCCTCCTTCAATTCTCCTAGTTTCTCCACTAGAAATTTGGGTGCTATACCATTTGGTACATACATGTTGATTAGTGATATTTCCTCATTGCTTATAGTCGCTTTTAATATATTTACCTTCCCTATCTCTTTTTATCAGGTCTATTTTTGGTTTGGCTTTGTCAGATATCATGATTGCAACTCCTGCCTTCTTTCTATCAGTTGAGGCCCAGAAGGTCTTACTCCATCCTTTAATTCTGACCTTGTGAGTGTCTACCCGCCTCATGTGTGTTTCTTGAAGACAACATATGGTAGGGTTTTGGATTCTAATCCATTCTGCTATTCATCTACATTTTATGGGTGAGTTCATCCCATTCACTTTCAAAGTTATGATTGTCACTTGTGGATTCCCTGGCATTTTTACATCCTCCCCTAATTCTGACTTTTCTTCTTTAGCTATAATCTTTTAAAAGAGTGATTTACTTTAAATTTGTCCTCCTAGTCCCCTCCTTTGTTAAGTTTCCCTTTCTAGCCCCTCCCTTTTTTCCTTTCCCCTCCCCCCTCTCCTTCCCTCCCTTTTTGTGTCCCCCCTCCCCTCCTCTTGGTTTTCCCTTTTCCCTTACCCTGTTGGATAAGATAGAATTCAAGATCTCAATGGATCTAAATGCTCTTCCCTCTCATTGTTGATTTCACTGAGAGTAAGGTTTAAGTAAAAACTGTCCTCCTCTCCTTCTTATAGGAGATTTCTTTCTCTCCCCTTCCAATGTGTATATTTGTGTGAGAATGATTATTCTATTAATTTTTTTTCTATTTCTTGGAGTATATCTTAGTACCATCAATGATTCCCCCCCTCCCTTTTTCTTTCTATCCCCCCCTTTCTCCATATCATTTTGATGCCCTAAACTTTCCCTATACATGATTTTTCTTACTACTCTAATGATGCATACATTTTTTGAGATTTTCACATTAAATTTTATTTCTATTCTATTCTATTCTATATAATTTGATATAAATGTAATCCTTATAGAAGAGAGTTTGAATAAAAGAAAAAGATTACGTTTTTCTCCTTTACCCTTTCCTTCATATTTACCTTTTCAAGTTTCTCTTGCTCTTTGTGTTTGGATGTTAAATTTTCCACAGAGCTCTGGTCTTTTCTTTACAAATACTTGGAAATCTTGTATTTTGTTGAATGCCCATACTTTCCCCTGGAAATATATAGTCAGTTTTGATGGATAGCTGATTCTTGGTTGAAGACCCAGCTCTCTTGCTTTTCTGAATATCATGTTCCATGCCTCACGGTCGTTCAGATTGGAAATTGCTAGGTCCTGTGTGATCCTGATCGGTATTCTTTTATATCTAAATTGCCTTTTTCTGGCTTCTTGTAAGATTTTTTCTTTTGCTTGGAAGCTTTGGAATTGGGCAATTACATTCCTGGGAGTTGTCTTTTGGGGATTTAGTGTAGAGGGTGTTCTGTGAACTCTTTTCAATGCATATTTTGTCCTGTTGTTTTAGAATCTCTGGGCAGTTTTCTTTGATGTTATTATGTATTATGAGATCAAGATTACTGTTTATTTCTGGCTTTTCTGGTAGAGCACTGATTCTCAGATTGTCTCACCTTCCTCTGTTTTCCAGGTCTGTCACCTTGTCAGTGAGATATTTTATGTTATCTTCTAATTCTTTAGTCTTTTGACTTTGCTTTATTAATTCTTGCTCTTTTGCAAGATCATTATTTTCCAGTTGCCTAATTCTGACCTTTAAAGACTGGTTTTCCTTTTCAGTTTGGTCTGACCTGTTTTTTGAGGCCTTGAGCTGTTTCTGCATTTGCATAATTTGGTCCCTTGGATTGCTGAGTTCCTTTTGCATTGTTTCCCATTTTTCCTGCCAGAAGGCTTCCATCTTTTTGATAATTTCCAATTTAAATTCTTCAAGAGTTTGTGAAGAATTTTCATTTCTTTTGGAAGGTTTTGGAGCACTTGTTTGTGTTTACTCTTCTATCTCCTTTGTTTTTTGTATTTTTTTCTCCATAAAATGTGTCCAAAGTCACCCCCTTCTTCTTGCTTTTTTTGTGTTTGTAGTCTGTTCCACCTCTGCACTGTTTGCCATTTTTGCCACTGTTTGCTGCCTTACTTCCATGCTCTGAGCCTGGCACAGCACTGTCTGCAAGGTACTCCAGTGCCTTTGCCTGAACCGATGTTCCTATCCTTTCCCAGGCCCTGTATTCTAGGGGGGAAGGGGTCCTGCCTTCCCTGAGCTCTGAGGGCTCCTGAGGGGATTAGGTTCAGCTGGGTTGGTCTGGATGTGCCCCAAGGCAAAAACTTCTGGTGAGACTCTGATGGAAGGACCCAGCCACTGGGCTACAGGCTCCCCCTGTCTATCTCAGGCTGCTTATCTGCCATCTATATTGGTCACCCCAAGACTATCCCTGGTTGCTTTTAAGGTGCTCCCTTCAGAACAGCTCCTTTGCTGGCCCTGAGGTTCCTGTCCTTTCAGAAGGCCCTGTACTCAAAGAGGGGAGGGTTCATAGTCTCCTTGAGCTCTGAGGACTCCTAATTTGATTAGGCTCAGCTGGGTTCGCCTGGATGTGCCCAAGACAAAAATCTTTTGAGGCAAAAACATTTTTAAGTGAATAATCTTATAAAACCAAAACCCTAAAAAATATACCCAAATAAACAAGTGATAAATCATGTGTTTCTTTCTCTGGAGGTGGATAGCATTCTTTTTCACAAGTCCCTCAGAATTGTTCTAGATCACTGTATTGCTGTTAGTAATAAAGTCTACCACATTTGATTGTTCCACAATATAGCTGTTATTGTGTACAGTGTTTTCCTGGTTTGGCTTATTTCACTCAGCATCAGTTCATGTAGGTCTTTCCAGATCTTTCAGAAACCATCCTATTCATCATTCCTTACAGTAGTATTCTATCACCATCATATACCATAATTTGTTCAGCCATTTCCCAGTTGAAGAATATTCCTTTTCTTTCCAATTCTTTGCCACCACAAAAAGAGCAGCTATAAATATTTCTGTAAAAACAAGTCCTTTCTTATTTTTAAAAATTTCTTTGGGATATGTACCTAGTAGTGGTATTACTGATTCAAAGGGGATGCCTTCTTTTATAGCCCTTTGGGCATGACCTCTGCTTTCTAATAGTGCCTCCCACCTGCTCTTTACAATATCTTTAACACTTGTTTCATTGTGTGTTTGTGAAATTTGACTTCCTCCTATATACCAATAAAAGTAGCAAAGTAAAGTGTTTACAGATCATTGCCTAGCTCAATATTTATTTTTATTTAAAAAATGATTAGTTATCCAATTCTGTTTTTTTGTGCATTTGATTATTTGATAGGAAACTACAATTTTAACAAACATTAAGAGATGAAATGAGAATGCTAACTACTGGATGATTTTATTATTGCAACTAAATTTTAGGACACCCTCTTTCCCTTCATTAACTGAAATGAAATACTTTGTGTTGCAAGAAATCAAAAATAATTGAATTAAATAGTGATTGGAGCAAGATTTAAACAGAGATTTAATGTATGTGATCCTAAAATTCTATTGGTCAGATTTTTCAGTCTCTTGAGACATAAAATGAGTCCAGGAGTTATAAGATAAGAATGGGGAAACTGAGTCACCAATCTTATATTATATTTTGCCCCTGGTTTACTGAATAGTACCAGAGGAAGGATGGAAACAAGAAAGAGGGAGAAATAAGAATTGTACCTGTGATTTAATAAATATATAGAATAAGTTTATTTACCAAAACAGATTGGTGTCTTTGCAATTTATAGCTAGAAGTACTAGACAGGAGAGTTTTAATAACTTGCTCAGGGTCATACAATCAGTATGTGCCAAAAACATGACCTTAAGTTTTCTTCCTGGTTTTGAGGCCAGCTCTCTATCCCTCTTAATGTTCTCTGGGAAAAAAAAAGCATAGAGAAAATTATATTTATTCCTTTCAAACCTTTCTTTCATTCCTAAGCTCTAAATGGTGATAGATTGCCATCTTTTAATGAAAAATAAAGTTTGATAATAATAAACAAGTATATATAAAGTGACTTAAGGTTTACAAAGCCATTTACAAATAATTAGCATATTTTAACCTCATAACACCTCTGGGAAATAGGTGATAATATTATCTCCATTTCAGAGATGAGGAAACTAAGGTTTAAGAAGGTTCAGTGACTTGCCCAGGATCACACAACTAACAAAAATATGAGGCTGGATTTGAACTCAGGTCCTCCTGACTATGTCAGATATTGATCTGCATTAATAGAGGGAATTTTCTCACTGGTCAGTTGACACCGCCCCCACCCCTGCCTCCATTCCTCAAAAAGGGAGGATTTTAGGGAGATCTTGGATAAGAATTACACAAGTTAAGGAGACATTTTTAGGATTTAAAGTATCCCAGTAGAAAGCATGCCACATAGCTGAGATAAACAGTCCATTCAAGTGGCAAAGCAATATTTAAAATGGCATCTCCCATGACACACTGTAGAGTAGTATAAGGCAACCAACTCCTTCAGTGATATTTGCTCCTGACTCTTCCTTGCATGCCCTTAGATACCAAAAATTAAATATTTTTATTCCTGCTTGATCTCTTTCTTCTCTTAACTCTTTCTAATTAGAGGACTGGTATTTATTCCTTGATTCACACTCTTCTACTCCAACTTCTTCACCTTTAAAATCCTTTGTTTTTCCTATTTGATTCTGAAGATGGAACATATTTTATTTTACCTATTTATTAGCTAGTTATTTAGTGCTGATTTAAGCTTCTGGTTCATAAATTTGGAAAATCATTGATTTTACCCTTTTGACAATCTCTGTTTTTTTTTTTCCATATTTCCTCCTGTCCATCAGCTTCTTAAAGGTAGTCTCCCTATACTTGATCATTCTTCTTATTGTAGTTTAATTATATTCCTGTTTGTGTTCTGGTTTTGGTTTTGGCTTTCTTTTATCTTGAAAATGGGTCTTATTTCACCTAGATTGCAAGTTCAGCAGCCACACATCAATCCAATTCCACTGACGATTTTCTGATCTGGGTCAGTTTTGTACTTTTTAGGCAGCCTCCAGGGAGTAAAGCAAGTCCTGGGTGGGTTGGAAATCATCATATTGGTACAGTACTTTGTGAATCTCAGATTCACACAATCCACCAGACTTAGCTTCCCCAGTAGCTAAGATCATAGATTTATGCTACCATGCCCAGTTATTCCTTATCTAGTAGGAATTTACTCACCCACTCAACAGCTGTGACAAATTTCCCTTCTTTGGAATATTTAATCCTGGCCA